>NC_140070.1:13495053-15895053 GCF_964194135.1 Talpa europaea | reverse complement strand
AACTTGTTAACATGTCTACTCATTAGGGAAGTGGTAAGATTATTTAAGGCTGCTGATACTCTGGATATGCTTTATAATGGTAGATAAAATACTTAATGTTATCAGAATCAAATGGAGTTATATTAAATATTTCAGATAAGTGACACATAATTATGATCTAATGTCATGAAAATAATTTTAATAAATTGATATGCCTATTCATTCTTAAATATGTAAGCTAAATTTTGTATGTATTCTTTTGTTTGAGTTGTTAAATCTTCTACCTTTTGCCCTTATTTCTTATAGTCCCTGAGATTTTATAGGTTGTTCTCTTAAGTTTCTAATGAAAGTTCTAGAAGATACTAACAGGAAATATGAATTTGAGTGAATTAGGGCATTAGGTCCTAAAGGTAAAACAAAGTGTGTTTGTGTGTGTGTGTGTGTGTGTCTGTCTGTGTCTGTCTCCAGGCCTTAGGAGAGCTATTCCTGTTTCTGAGATCTGGCTTTTGTGCATGTTGGTCTTTTTGACTGTTCTGAATGGTAGTTTGCCTAGAGGCAGAGTTCCCAATAAGTGGGATAATAATATAAGCATTTTGCTTTTTATTCCTCAATAACTTCCTAAAATAAGAGACAAGCCACAATAAAGATACACAATAGTTCTCATCAGGGTTTAGATATCAGGCTTGCAAATCAAAATACTGCCTGCAGCCAAAGCAAAGATATTCCCTCTCTTTGCATTTAAAATTCATGAAATGACAGAAAAATTAAATAGTACCATAAATCAAATAATACATAAACATAGTTTAAACTCACACTCTAGCTAACTTTATAAGTCTTTTAAAATATAAGTGATTTTATAACAGCTGATTTCTGCAGTTATTCCAAAGTGACATTTTCATATAAAGCTTCAAAGATACTTAAAAATTTCAATCTACAGGGGTTTTGAGAGACTATTTTATAGACCAAGTTATCTGGACATGCTCTGTCTGGCTCCCAAATATTGAGAATCACACAGGTACTTGTTGAAATGCAGAGTTCTATAACTTGGTAGGTTATAGACCCTAGAATTGAAATGCTAATGATCACCACAGGCAATTTTAATGAAAATTATTCTTAACCACATTTTCAAAAATTTGGTCCAGAGCCTTGCTCTAGAAGTAATAATTCCCGGTCCACAGCACTAGAAGCTCTTGGGAGCTTGTTGGGACTTTAGAATCTCAGGCTCCACCTAAGCATTTACATTAACAAGATACTCAGTTGACTCACAAGCAGATTAGAGCCTATCCCTTGTGAACACAATTAACGTCATATGCAATTTTTAAGGTAACTTTGAAATCTATATTAGAAGTACAGAATATATTTACCAAACTATCTCAGGAGGTGTAGAAATTTCCATTGGTCACAAAGACGATACTGTGATTTCAGAGGTTTGTGGTCATTCCAAATACTGGAATTTCTTCCCAGGTGCAATGTGTGGGTTCTTCTGTTTGTGGATCTTCAAGGTACAATTTGCTCATGAACTACTGAGAGGAAAAGTTTGAGATGTGAATTGCGGCAATAGGAATGTTCATTCTGGCTAGAAATATTTATTAACACCCTCAGTGTATATAATTTTCTCTTCCCTCGAAGCAATGGCTCACAGCTATCATATTTGGAAAAGGATGTTATTTAATGCAGGTAGCTACTTAATAATGTAAATGACAATTGTTTAGTTTAATTTTCTTTACTTAATAATCTTTTTTTTTTAATAGCAGTTTTAGGCTCAGAGCAAAATTGGGCAGAAAGAACCTAGAGTTTCCATATATCATCTGTCCTCACTGCCCTGCCCCCAACTTACAAACAACCTTGCCCTTTAATGACATCTACTACCACCATAGTGCATTTGTTAGTCAATAAAACTATACTGACACATCATCACCCAAAGTCCACCAATTACATCACCTTGCTTTCCAAGCCCTGAATCTAAAATGTTTTATTCTTTTCTGTTATTCATGTGGCGTGCATCTGTGAATAAATCTCTTCTGAAAAATGCTCCAATTATTACTTTCACCAGTTGCTGACCCTTCCACTTACCTGGATCACTATCACTGATTTCTCTCACCTCCCTTTTTCTATTCTTTTGTCGCTGGGTCTATTTTCCACAATAACCAAAAGAATTATATTTAAATATGTATGTGATCATGTCAGTTGTGCATTCAAAACATTCCAGTGGCTTAACACAGTGGAATAAAATTCTAAATCTTAGGAGCACCTGTGTGATCTGGCCCTTTGCTAACTAACTGCCTTAGCTCTTTTCTTACCACCCCTCTTCTTGCTGCTAGATACTCCACCTACAGGGACTTCCTAGACACGGCCAGCATTACTCATTCTGTCTAACTTAACCTTTTCTCGGTTATCCACATAGTACTTCCAACATGGGATTTAAGTCTGTGCTTAAATAGAAATTATTTCTACTCTCCTTATTCTACCATTTCATTGTCCATTGTTCATCTGCTCTTATATTGTTTTTATTTATTGCCAACAATATGTGACAGTTTTCTATCCAATAATCCTAGAGCCTTCAATTGTAGGCATTGAGTAAATATTGGTTGAGTGAGGAACTAGTGTGGCATATTTAATTAATTGCCCTCCTTAAGTCAAAAAGGCATACTCTTAATTCCACACTTTTATTGAGGGCATCTATACATGCAAAGCACAGTAGTAAATGATTGGAGAAATCCCAAGATTTATTAGAAAGCTTTTCGAACCATAAGGAATTCAAAATATAATTGGGTATTATGACAAATATTTAAATTTCATTAAGAATTTAAAATGTATGTAGGTCAAGCAAGAAAAGTTATGTCATGAAGCAGTAGGTGATTAATTGTTTTAATTGTTACATTATGCATAACATAATTGCTATAATATTTTAGAGAAGGAACAAAGTTCTTCAAAGATTTTATAGAGAAATTGTAACTGAAGGAAAACCTGAGAGATATTTATACAAAACAAACCCCAGGCATTTTTTCCCTAATTACTTCATTGAAAAAGCTATGTTAAAATTAACAAAACTCCAAGTTAAACTTGATCACAATTTCAAATCAAAATCAAATTAATGTTTGCATTTTTTCCAATTAACCTCATATGTAATTTTTTGCCTTCCGGTCTTTGTACATATTCAGTCTCTGTATATTTATAGTGTTGTCACACATAGAAATATATTTTCAGTAATATAAGCCATGCATATTTTATAACTCTGTTAAAAGTTTATTTTTTTCTTACCACATCCCTTTCACACAAAATAGGTTAAAAGCCTGGTATGTATCTTTCCATAACACTCTCCATGTGTATACATATAAATATAAAGATCATCTTTATTGTTGCTGATCTTTAAGTGGGATGGCATTTCAAATATTTCTACATCTTTCTTTGGTCAATTCAAATATATTACCAAATTTTCTTCATATGATGTAGGTCATTTTTATAGCAGTTAAATATTTTGTTGTCCCCATTAACAATTTTGTCCATTATGCCCAACTTTTAAATTCAGGGAAGTTCAAGTGTGTGTTTAGTTTGTCTTGTTTTTATCAAACCCTCACACAGCTGGCATTGCAAACTGGTGTTTTCCTTATGCAATTATGGAGTCAATTGTGCATGTAGATATTGCTTTCAGGGCTTAATGAAAGATAGCAAAATTGCAGTGTGTGAAGTTCACTCTATGGAGATGATCATATGACATTTGTATTTCCTTGTATTGATGTGGTATATCATTGATTTGTGTTGAGCCATCCTTGCATCCCTTGGAATAAATCCCACTCAGTCATGGTTTATGATTCTTTTAATGTACTGTCAAATTCTGTTTGCTAATATTTATTTAATGATTGTTGAATTTTATGTTCACAATGCAAAAATCTTGAACAAAATTAGCAAAATAAATTCAATAATCTTTTAAAAATATTGAACACCATGATTAAGTGGGATATATTCAAGAGGTGTAAGGTTGGTTTGAATCAGATTTAGACACTATTAAAAAAATGAATGGTAAAAAGCATATGATCACTTCAACAGATACTAAAATACATTTGTCAAAATTCATCTTTTCATTATAAAACTCTTTCAACATTTCATTTTTGAAGGACACTTCTACTGTGTATAGAATACCCACTGACTTTTAGATTCCAGTATAGCTGATGAAAACTTGACTGATAGGGATGATCCTTTGTATAGAACAAGTCACTTCTCTTGCTGTTTTCAAGATTCTCTTTCATTCTTAAGTTTGATTATAATATGGCATTGTGCAGTTATCGTGTTCATGGAACTTCTAGATAATAGGCCTATCAAATTTGCTTTCGAACCACTTTTGTGTACATTTCATAAGGTCCAAGATTTCTTTCTAGTTCCCTTTTGTAATGTCATTTTCTAATTCCTTTTATAGTGTCTCTATTGACATTCTCTATTTTTATACATAATATTCCTGCCATGTTTTCTCTTACCTTTAATTCTTGAAAAATATTTAAGACAGTTATTTGAAAGTATCTCTTAACTCTGATGTCTTAGCTTCCTCAGGTATATTGTCCTGTCAACTTATTTTGTTCCTTTGTATGCAATTTTTGTTAAAATTAACATTGGCATCGAACGAGGTAACTCTGAAAATTGCTGTTTGATTGTTGGAGGGTGTTTTCTGGTGATAGTCAGCCTGTGGTAATGCTTATACTGTTTTCTGGCTTTTTTTCTGAGACAGCCTCTCTCCTGGGGTATTACACTGATTTTGAAAATTCTACTCTATGCCCTGTTTATCAATTAAAAAAAGGCATCACTCTTTAAATCTCCTAATTTCATAGATAAAATAAACCAAGACTCAAGGAGAAAACAGGATGAATCCTGTATTATGTTTCTATCAGTTTATCTTCAGAGGTATACTGGGAAAATGAAACTATTTAGTTCTTATAATTACATGATTTGTCATATTTTAGATTACACTTCATGTCATAAAACATGCCAAGATGAAAAGGAACTGCCAAATATAAATGTCTGCATATTTTGTCCTAAAGAAAGCTTATTTTCAACAGACACTAAATATTTATAAACATTAAGCCAAATGTAATTTTAAACTGTGATGGTTTTGCTATAACATATTTTTGCCTCCTGGGATTTTTAAAACATTAAAGAGCATTTGCATTTTTCTACAAGGATATTTTTTGAAATCTCTAAAGGACCATATGTATTATGAACTGGAGGTTGCCATGGAAATAATGTATTAAAAATAAAAAACAATAACAAGCTATCTGTAATGTATTCAAAAAGCTTGCATAATTATAAGCACATTTTATTTCCATGTTTTTAGTAATTTGGCCATCTTTTCCTCCTAAAAAGTTGAACTAATTTTATCCTGGGTTATTTTTGTTATTAACACACTAAAATTGGATTTTTGGAAACTGTTTCTGATTATATGTTCTGTTAGTTGATTCTCTATAAGAACAAGTTATGTGCAATGGATTGGGGAAATGACAATGAATTCTTTGGAAACTGAATTTAATCAAAAAGTAAAAGAAATTATTCTATAGCTCTTTTACATGAACTGACATGCTTTCACAATTGTTTTCTAATATAATAATCTCCCATGTAGGAAATGCTTCTGGAATCATCACTTCATGTGTTAGTACTACAACAGATATTCATTTGTAGGTAAATACACTAATAATTACATACCTATGTTTGTAAGTCCTAAGCCTCCAAATATAGAATCCAAATGTGCTGTCTTATACAAACATTTATGTTGTGCCACATATTACACACATTAAAATTCATATATATAAATTATATTATGAATGACCAGCAGAGAAAGTAGTGATAAGAATTTTTCAAAGGATCTATGGCTAATCACTATGATGAATTTCCTGAGCCAACTTCTGATACAATTACATAGTTGTTACAATAATGATACTCTAGTTTAGATGATGTGGATCTTGCCATGAATCACCACAGTGGTGATTAACAAGCTCTCGCTCATTTTTCATATCAACTTATTTGCAGATCTGAGTTGAATCTAGTAGGTCACATACTGATTAAATACCCTACAGTGTTAATACTAGTATCTACCTGGGATGGTCTCTTTCCACAAATGTACTTGCTGACATTTCTGTGGTAACAATATTTCTGGAAAGTAAAATATCCAGAAATAACAGATGGTGATATTCATTGTATCTGAACTTACATGTTCTAAATTTCAGTGATACTATGATACTTACAATATTAATCTTTAAAAGTATTTGAGTATCTGATCAAAGAACATCAATCATTCCACCCACTTAGAAAAATTAACGCATTATCATTATAGTCTATAAAATGAATTAAAAGGCTATACAGAGGAAATTCATGTTTTAGTTCATCAAAATATAGTTTTCAAAAATGTATACAAAAAACTTCTGAATTGTTCCTAGGGTACAGAAAGCTGGAGATAGCATCTTATCTACCCTAACAACAAGAAAAAATAATTCTAAAAATATAACTTCTGTGTATCCATATGAGAAGCATATATTTCAGGACAGTCAAGTAGTTGAAAATCCTGGGAATGACAGTTACCTCCAATATAAGACAGACTGTGAACACTTGTTAGGGGAAGGAAACTCGGTCATTATACAGACAGGAAAAAGAATTCAGAAAAAAAAAGCAACACGTCATTGTTAATGGTGAAATGGTGATGAGTGTAGAAGTAAGGAAATAGGGTTAGTGAATATTTAATGCTATAGACACTCTTGGGAAAGGCCTGTGTTTGAGACTGAACCTTCGTGGAAGAGCCAATTTACAGACTCCCCAGAGTTCCCAGGAAATATGAATACAAAACACTTTTAATTGGTTTTGCTTATAATTTGTTTTTATAAGAAATACTCTAAAGTTAGTGCATGTTAAATATTTTCCTGCATACATCACTGTTAAAGAAAACTCCCACAGAGTAGGAGAGGTGGACACTTATTTTAAGCAGCAATACCCCAAATTAAGACGTAGTAATTAAAACTTGTAGACCTCAGCTACTTGCTTATTTCTGTATTTTCTTTAGCTGCAAAGTGCCAAGAAAACTTCTATTAATACAAGTAAGTGTTGCAAATAGTACTAGTTTCTCTCCCTGTCTCTATATATCTTTCATTTTTGTTTCCTATCTTTCCAGTTTTCTTTGAAATTTCAAAATAATCTTCATCTTTTATAATAAAATCCTTAATTACCCAACAATGGTTGCTATGTACTTTTACTGTTAGAACTACTCTATGATACTCTGATAACATAATTTTGCAAGCATATTTTGCTTTGATGCAAGCAAAAAATTAGCAGGTGCACTTGCCTAAAATTTACATGATTTTGCATGTTTGCTTACATTAGTATAGAAGCTTGTATAATTTTCAATAAGCAGACTTACAGGCCTGAATTTTTAAAAGATAATTCTAAATCACTACCTCTAAAACAAAAGACATGCATGTAAGAAATTCAAACATACACTCTGTAATGTAAAACTCACTGGTAATGGTAGTATATAATTCACTTACAACTCTGAGTGGAAAAAAAAAGTTAAAAAGCCATATAGCTAGGGCGTCCCTGGTGGCGCAGTGGTTGAGCACTGGGTTGCGAAGATGCCTGCGGCCTCTGCAGCGCTGGTTCGATCCCTGGCTGCTGCCCGGCCACCGGAGGAGGGTCCCACATGGCGCACAGACCTCTCCTGCCTCAGCAGTGTGCTTCGGTCCTTCTGCCTGCTCTGCTCCCCGCTCTGGCTCTGGTGAATTCTCTCACCCTCCCGCGCTTCTGACTGTACCCAGTGCTTGTATAAACAAACAAAATAAAACAAAAAAACCAAATAAATAATACATGCCTCTTAAAAAAAAAAAAAGTAGAAAAAAAAGCCATATAGCTAATTTGTTATTGAATAAACATTAAAAAAAAAACATTGAAAATGTTACATCAGTAACCTAAAATGTAATAGGGAGGAAGAAGGAAACAAGTATAAAGTATAAGAATGCTATCTGAGTAAATTTGTTAGCAGTTTAAATAGGGTATTAAATTGAGATTTATGTAAGGCTGTAACTGAAAAAGTAAAAAGTAGTTATACGAAAGATCATGATAGAGGCCTCCTCCTTGGTGGCCTAGGGATTAAGGCCTCAGTGATATCAATGCTATGACCTGAGATTGATCCCTGGCCAGGGAGATAACCCACTTAGGGAAGAGCAGATCTCTCCTGTCTCACCTGCTGCTACCCTTATCAGTGTATTTCAGTAGAGCTGCCTGTTCTGCTCCCCACTGTGTCTCTGGTAAATCCTTTCAATCCCCCATACCTCTGGCCTACACCTCAGTTCTTTTAAATAAATTATATATATATATATATATATATATATAAAAGGAAGTGAAAGCATACTGATAAAAGTCATCGAATCAAAAAAGAAGACAGCAATATAAGAAACAAGGAACAGTAGCTCTGCAAACTAGTTAGAAAACATTTAACAAGATGTCAATAGGACGTTCTTACCAATAGAAAAGATAAATGTATTTTCTAATCAAATGACATAAAATGGCCAAATGGATTTAAAAAAAAAAAAAAACCCAAGATCCAATAGTATGCTGATTATAAGTGATCCACTTTTTCTTTAAAGGTGTTCAAACATGGAGAGAGATAAGAGATTTCAATTAAAGATGACCAAACAAGGAGTAAGGATTGCAATAATTATGATACAAAATACATATTAATTACTTTGTAATATATGTAAATAGGCATGCTATCTATCCAGGGACAGCTATACTCTGTCATACAAAATAAACTAAGTCAAAAGCTATAGCAAGATAAAAATAGTCATTATATAAAAAGGAATGAGATAATGATAAAAATATATGCACCCAAAATAGAAATATCTAAATGTATTAAACAATCTGAAGGTAGAAATGAAAATGAAGTAATTCTGGAGGATTTCAATATGCCACTTTTAAGTCAGTAGGTCATCCCAGTAGGTCATACAGACAGAAAGTCAATAACATAATAAATTTGAATGACACTTGATACTAAATAGGTCTAACAACATACAAAACATCCTACCCAACAGCAGCAGAATACATCTTAAGTACCATGAGCATTCTAATGGATTGGTCACATACTAGGTCATAAAGCCTCTTGGCAAATTTTAAAAGGTTGAAATCATACCAATTTTTTTTTCTCACACAATAGTATGAAACAAGAAATCAGTAACATAAGAAAATTCAAAATCCTATAATTTCTTCTTAGGACACCTTTTTTTCTTCTTTCCTCCCCTCCTTACTATCATCTACCCAACTTTAAGGAAAAGTAAAGAAACCTATTTAAAGTTATAAATTCACAAATAAAAGTTGGAATGGAATTTTAAATACACATTTCATTGAGGAAGTAAGAGAACTTAAAAAAAAAAAAAAGCCCCTTAAGGAACTAAACACACTAAGGAAAAATAGCAGCATTCTGATAAAGACCTGTGCAAATAATAGTTTGCATTTCTTTGTTTGCCACAGTTTTATTTTGTAGTTACACATTACTCTGAACTTCTGTAACAGTTGCAGTAAGGAGCTAAGTTACATATATTCATCTTGTATTTGCAGTTTAAAATGAGGATTTATAATCCCGCAGCTATACTTATGAAGGAAGGCTCATATGTCAGGAATTAGTCTCATTTAACTCTATGCTTGCTTGGAATAATCATGCTGCTCTTCAAACTAGTAGCACTGTGATGTTTATTAATGAAAATAACCAAAAAGACTTCCAGAAAGTCATCTTGAACTCCAAGGTAGGATGCCAGTGGACTGGGAGAGCCATCAAGAATGCTGAGCACACGTAATGCCACATGCTCCTGATGAGTGAGTTGCTCTGAGGACCTGGGCATTCAGACTGAGGCAAGACAGGTTTTTAAACAGGGATTCCGCACTGTGGTACAGGACACCAAGAGTACAACATAAAAACATTTCCAGGTTTTTGAGTAGCTTTGATGATTTGGCAACAGTATACCACTAAGTTTCTGCCCACAGAGTTGTAAAATTCAACTGATTTGTTCTTAAGAGTCAAAATAATAGTAATGCTTATGGATGAATTTATATGTTTACATTCACTATGTGACTAAGTCTTTAAACATATAAAACTTAAGCTGAGGGGCAGTAGAAAACAAAGAATGTAGGGTTTGTTTACATAAAATGAATTTTAAAAATCGTCTGAAGAGATAGAATGAGATATTGCTGCTTTTACTGTTCAGATCATTTTAGATCGAAGTCTCTTAAAAGTATGCATTTGGAAGTCATAGCTAGGATAATTTAGTAATCTCAAATATGCTGGATGGCCCCATTTTCTCTGAGTAGCCCTAACTGCTGTCTTAGGTTCTACTTCTCATTGTTCTCATAGTATTTTGAAATCTTAAGTAGTTTACAATGCATTTGGAATCTAATATATATGACAGTAGTTACCCACATTAATCACGGAAAATAAAATTTTGTGCATAACCATTTGCTTTCATCAAAACTGTTTCTTGTTCAACATTGGCTAGCAAAATAAAAATCACTTTCTTTTCAGTTTTGCAGATTTCCATAATGCCAAAACAAACTTTTACTAATTGACTAAAAAATCAAAACCAGATGTGTCTTTTCTGATAATTTTATCAGAGATGATTTATAGTGGTACTGATTGATCATTTAAGAAGAGCAAAAATTTCTTAATACCATTGGAGATCTGAAAGTACATCCTCAAATTTCTGCATAGTTCTCATGGGTAAAGCATGTAAAGTCAAAGATTTTATTTCCATATCCTATAATTTCTAATGTTATATAAAAAGGCATTATTTACTTCACAGCCATTATAGGCCTCTCCTATCACAAGGTAAAAATTTAAATATTGGCTGTAGGGTACCATTTATGTATAGTGAGAAGACAAAAGGTGAAATATGGAACTGTTACAAAGCTTAAAGGAAACAACAATATTGGTTCTAATGGACTTTTGATTGCCAGTTGCAATACTGTTGCTTTACATTTTCCTTCTGCAGTAAGTGCTACTTTCTCGATGGGACTCAAGGACAGCTGTGAGCACTAACAGCAATGTTATATCCATAATTACTTGACACAAGTTCCCTGACTAGCAGAATTGAATTTTTTGGTTTCTAATATGACTAATGTATGCTAATGATTTAAATTGCACAGAACCGAAGCATAGTTGATTTTATGCTGTTCAAAAAACTATTGGTCTTCATTTCATAGAATACATTATTTTTATGTTCTGTAAATCCTGCCCCAAAGGTGTTTACATGATGAACAGATTTTAAGAGGCACCAATTTAGGTGTAATATTTTAAGTCATATTTTAAGACACATTTTCTATAATCTATAAAGTATCATCACTCACATGTTGCTGATACAGTATGTGAATTGAAGAATTGGAGATTTAATTCTATTTAGAAAAGATTTTGGTTTTAATCTATTCCTGGCTGATGCTTTTTATCTAAAAAACAATGTTTGCATTTTATCTTCATTGTAGAATTTATCTGATTCATATTAATTAGAAAAACCCATATTTCATTATCTGTCTCCAGAGTAAATTCCAGAATCTTACCTGACAATGCATCCTGGGAGTTACTAATTCCAGTTATAGGGAAGTCTTGCTGCTATTATCTAGAAGTTCTTTTGCTCCCACCTAAACACATGTCCCTGGTTAGATCCTTTGCAGAAACTGAGAACAGCTGGTCACCAGTCTTTTGAATTATACATTTCATGTTCTTGAATTTTATTGCTAAAATTCTCTTAAGTCAATAAAATAATCTATTTGTAAAAATCTCCCGTTAGGGACTCTGAGGCTGCCTAATGTTATTAAAATAACAATTTTTTTTCTATCTAGACACAACAGAAAATACACTTAGTTTAAAACTGTATGAAAGGGTACATTTTTAATGCTTTTCTGAGGGCTCGTTAGTCACCTTAAAAGTATTATCTTCTGATTTCACTATGCAGTTTTATGGTACAAGGTTTTTGCTCTCTTCATAAATAAGTTCCCTTTTCATCCCCCATTCTCAGCCTTGCATTTCTGGTGGCATGGACTGCAGTATTAGCGCAGTGTTGGACCTTCAGGACTCTAGGCAGTAAACATGTTTCACTCCTCACAGCCCCACCCAAACATCACCACATAAATGAATGAATGAGAATAAGTCTATATAATATAAACAGGGTGACCGAGAGTTTTTATAGTGTTTTGTCTTCTATAACAAAAACAGAATAGCTACTCTTTTCTACACGGGGCAGTGAACAGATGTAGCAGGAGTAAGTTAATGCAGTCTTCCTATCACTGTCATTCATAACAATTATAAGGCTTCTTTCCCCCAGTTCTCTCAAAGATGTCCTACTATCCATCCCTAAAAGTATATATTTCCTGTTTCTAACTACAATAATTCTGTAACAAATCTTTATCCTAGACATATTCTTTAGCTCTAAGCATTTTCTAGCCAAACTACAGCTTCCTATTTTTCCTAAAGCCAAGAGGTATTAGCACAAATCCTTACAGTATTGCTTCTACTAGGGAAGCTGCCTGGAAATGAAGCTGCTAAAAGGAAGAGCAGAATCTAGAGAAACAGCCAAGAATTTCTTAATAGAACTGTACTTGGAGACAAGCTTTTCTCTGAGCTGCTCTTACACTAAAATACAAACACTGCTCTATTGAATGTGCTATAGCACAGGTATATTTTTGTTTCTTTGGGTCACTTTCATTTGACTTTTCTGCCACTGAAATGAAAGATATTAATTAGTAAAATAGACTAATGATCAAAGACCCACTTAATAAATGTTTGTAAAAGTAAATATTGAAATACATATGCATTCTCAGGATTAACTTTTCTAAATGCTAACAGTATTCATTACTGGAGAATATTTGCTTGCTCTCTTCTAACCACAAAACTCTAAAAATAATCAATGGCTATGGGTGAATTCTTCAAATGAACAAACTTTAATCTCTCAAAAATGCCAATCTTAAATTATTGGATGTGCTGAAGACCTTTATATGATTAGATGCAAATAAGGAGGCAATTAAGTCATTATTCATTTGTACTAATGAGCATGTTATTCAGGCTTATTTCCCAAGTAAAAGAAAATAAGCCACTAATTTGTAGGAAAGGGGTGACTGCAGGAATAGAATGCCAAGCACCTATCCCATTGCTGTGCATAATGGCTATGGACATTCTTGGCACAAAGCTTCCCAAATTCTCTAGCCTAGACCCTAACTGGAAGGATATACAAAGAGCTAGCTGGGGAGGAGAGGTCTCTTGGGAAAGTTTCTAAGCAGTCAAAAAATGGGGAAGGAGGGAGATAACTCTTGCCTATTTATTCTCTTATACCTTCTGAATTTTGAACAGGTGCATGTTTTACCTGTTCAAAAGTAAATATTTTAAAACTACACACAAACACACACACAAATGTTATATGTCAATTATATCTCAATTAGATTGGGGAAAAATTACCTGCCATTTGCCATCATTTCTGGAAAATAAATTCTTGAGAGTCAGATTTGCCTCTTCATATCACTTTGTCATTTATAGCTATTTTAAGTCTTATTTTATCCTTGTTCTTTCAAAGATGTCCCCCTTTCCCTGAAATTATATTTCCTGTTTTTCATGTTCATTGTGTAATGAAATCTTTCTCTCAGTCATATTCCTTTGCTCTAAGAAATTTCTACTCAAACTGCAGCTCTTTTTTCTTCATAAATCCTAGAGTTAGCTTCACACTTAACCATTTTCCAACTTCTCATCACCCCCACACCATATAGATATATATTTCTTTGCCTTCATACAATAATATTTTGCAATCCAAGACCATGTGCTCTGCTGATGGATTTGCTGGTCAGCATTCATGTGATTGATTTTGACCAGTTTATTTCAAATATTATGAAATATGAATCACTCATTTATTTACCTAGCAAATATGGATTATCTTTGTTATAGGCATTTGTATATATTAAGCAATTTATAGTTAGGTGACCTTGTCAACATGTAATTAATTTACAATACATGGAAACAGACTTGAGAGCTTTTGATGTGTTTTCTAAAACTAGGTTTTATGTATGAATCTTGAAATGCAGTGACAATATCCATTATTTCATTTACATCCCTGTGGCAAAATCTACAAGGCTAGACTGAAAAAGTATTGGAAATAAAGGCATCTGGGGACAGGTTGTGGTTGGATTCAGAATTGTTTGAGAAATTGCTGCATCCTGATGTTGCATAATGAGAACCATGATGTTATGCTTGAATCTTAAGCAGTAAGCTCTTAAATAAGTAGGACATATTTCCGACAGGAAATTATTCCATCTCAATGTATTATCCTTTACAAAAGATTGTTTTTGTCCCCAAAATGCAGTCACTGAAGAAAGCAAGTTTTCAGGGTAAAGAAGGCATTTAAGTAGCAGGCTAAACTTGCTTGATCATAACCTTCTCTTGGTAGGTTTGTGAAAATAGAGATTTACCAAGCATTCTACATGTCTATTATGATTAAGCTGGTTTTGGAAATATTGTATTACACTGGAGAATCACAATAAGATCAACTAGATGAGACCTACCTGGCTTCAATGTTTTATTTATAAATGTGAGGCCTACTTTTAAGATTCCCCTATCATTTCCATGCCCATAGCTCAATTGCAAAAATCATGGTGAAATCTTATTTCATCCTATGAACCTTAAGTTATGATTAATTCTCATGTATGAGAAAATCCAAGATAGTGGAAAATGCTAAATGTTGTATTATACAAATGCATTCTTGGATGAGACATGAAAATAGTCATGGAGGTTTCTTCTCTGAACAACCTGAAATTTCTAAAAAATATATTAGCTACTCAGTCTTACAATGTAATTAACCTTAATGTGCCTCATTATGGCATTCTCTGAACTAACTAACGTTTACTAAATGGAATGCTTTAATTCTACTCAAAAGGTAATTTAAAAACAAGATCTCAGCAGTTTATACTGAATCAAAGGTTGGAGTCTTTTGAATTTTAGGATGGTCCACTATTATGAGAACAAAAAAAGTGTGATTCAAGAAGGAATTATGGCTCAGCTAATTGGTGTTAATAGGTTGTAGTTCAAAATTGTAAACCATCTGTAAGTTTCATCAATTCAGAATAATTTTAACTATTATATTTACTTAACTCATGTAACACAGCCTTTAGCTGCATGCTTCCTATCAGATTTACTCTTTAGTCTCTCTGTACAGAAATATATATATAAATAAAATATATAAAATACATTATATAGCTATATACTATATATATATCATTTTATATACACACTTCTATGACAGCATATTTACCATTCGGGGACAAGATATCAAGTATTAATTTTCTGCAATATTTATAATTTTCACAAAGTTCAGATACAGATTGGAATTTTAAAGTACACTCATGCTTGGGATTTCGTACTTTCCTCTTTGTGAGGTGGCATCGAAGGGAATACAACATCCCTTTTATGGAATAGTCAACTTTTTATCTAGAAAAACCAAAATTGTTGTATGCATGGCCTGGATTGCTTGAACTAATTGCTGGTAAAATTGCATTTTACCAGAAATCTCTACTCCAGTAAACCTTCCCATTTCTGACCCAAACTCCTGCTTACAAGAAAGTGCTCTCTGCTGTGGATAATTTTCACCTAATCTAATGAAATTTTCCATAAGAATTCTCTCCTTAAAACCTCAAAGATAGATTTATGCTCTTTGAGATGTTTGCCTAGAATTGTGAAGTCAAATGATGGTGTATAAATATGAAAGTCTCAGGTATGGATGCAATGTCAAGTTTTCATTTGATGAGTAAACTATATTTGTTAACTATATATGAAGTGATCTTAACAAGGACAACACTCATCAGACTCACTTTCTTTACTTGCACCTTGTAAAAGTGCCTGATATGTGCTGTATTATATTTAAGTTAATGAGCTATGAAGAAAATGGCACTTCAAACTCTCTATAAGCATAGTGAGAGTCAGGTACATCAGTATGAGACAGAAAACAATAGAAAGATTACACATGGACAAATGTAAACCATCTAACTCTGATAAACACCAATAAACTCCCAGATGTCCAGTTTTATAACTTAAGCTCATTTTTACTTTCTAATTTCTTCAAGTTTACTCTTTAACCATTGCCCACCCAATTATGCCCCCCAACAGCCTTTAGTCACATCTGTTATTATATGCAAAAATAATCACATAATTTCATGATCTTGGTAGCTATCAAGTAAAATCAGCTTGTTTTTGACATTTTGCTATCTGTCTGTCTTCTTTGACATTTTCTAGAAGCCTGGGTTTCCAGAACAATACACAAACTATCTATGCACAGTCCCTAGGGAAAAGTAGTCTTCAGAAAATAATGTTTTTCCAACGTATATGTTGTCTGCTGGGACAATTCAGAGTCCAACAGGTCTTGAGTCATTTATTTTACAGAACATGGATAAGATTATTGCTGCCTGATTTTGCAATACTGACTAGAAAGTGGAGTATAGAACTATAGTACAGCAAGAATTTCCTGCTAACAGCCCTCTACCTTCAAACACACACAAAGACATAAAAAGCATCAAATTTCAGCCTTTGGACATATTAGATCTGGCCAAGTTATTAAAACAATTCTGAATAGTCAACATACCAAATTTTAGCTAGATCTCAAGAGTTGCTCACAGATTCAGGGGACAGATTCTAGATACAGACTGTTTACATGCAAATTTCAGTTCTGCTCCTAATGAGGTACTTGGCAAATAAGTTTCACTTCCATGAACAGTACCATCTAACTTTTGTCCTATTACATGTAATTAAACAGATTTCCAAACATGTTGAATAGTATGTAAAGTTTTGTTACATAAAATACAAAGGCACTAACTGGCAAAGGTCTCATAGATTGCCCAAATGTCTTTTACTATCAAGAAATGGAGGATAAAGATGTAAAGGCTTTAGTAGACCATTGTTATTGCCTTACATTTGATGAAATAAAAGATGTTACTGATTTCACTTTGCATCATTAAGATAGTCACTAAGAAATAAAAAAAACCTACTAAAATCACTAAGAAGGAAACAAATTTGCCATTAAAACATGGCAGACACTGGGCCTCTCCGGTGGCGCAGCGGTTGAGCGCTGGGTTGCGAAGCTGCCCGCGGCCTCTGAGGCGCCAGTTCAATCCCCGGCTGCTCCCCGGCCACCGGAGGAGGGTCCCACATGGCGCGCAGACCTCTCCTGCCGCCTGCTGCTCCCCTCAGCAGTATACTTCGGTCCTTCTGCCTGCTCTGCTCCCTGCTCTGGCTCTGGTGAATTCTCTCACCCTCCCCCGCTTCTGACTGTACCCAGTGCATGTATAAACAAACAAACAAACAAACAAATAAATAAAACATGCCTGTATAAAAAAAAATTAAAAAAAAAAAGAGTGCGGCTGCTTTAAAACATGGCAGACACTGATAATCAAGTTTCTTATGTGTTACATGTGCAACTAAACAAAACAAAATTTTGCCTCAGCATTCTTGAAATACTATCAGGAAGATTCTTTTCGGGGAAAACTTGGTCCTATACTCCAAGAATGCCCACAAGATGTTGAGGTGGTTGACAGTCCAAGGTGAACCCAGAGAAAACAACTACCTGTAGGCCACACATATCCTTCATTATAAACATCTTCACCTTCCCCAGGATTGAAATAAGGTGAGGGGATGATTGTGTATTCTAGTTTTTTCTTGTTTTTTCCTCAATTGAAGTAACATTGGTTTACAAAACTCTAAAAGTTTCGGGTATACAACTACACACCTCCACAAGTGTATACACCTCACCGCAACCACCACCAGAGGACTAGTTACCACCTACCACCCATCAAGTGACAACTTCTCAGGCTCTTGACTTACTTATCCACTACTTATCCATTTAATAACTATTTACACAATATCTTAGTCTATTGTGTAATGATTAGTCATGCAAAAATCCATGACCTAAAAATGTTTTACATACTATGGTACATATATTTACTAAAGTACAGAGTGTGATTACACAAAAAGGGGAGAAAACCAACCTATAGAAAAATACCAAAAGCAGACCAAAGCTCCACCAAGATTTTAGTTTTTTGAAAACTATTCTTGAAGGATTAAAAATTATCAGAACTATCTTTGTTTATTTTTTTCAAGTATTTATAAAACTAGGGTTTTTATCCTACATGTTCAGAAATTCATAGTTAAAACATTTATAAAATAGCAATTAAAAAAATGCTCCACTAGATATTTTTAACCATATTAACATTTTGATACCCAAATTTAGTACCACTTCACAAAGTAATTTTACATAACTTATCTCATTTAATAATCCTTTGTGCCAGGAGAAAATTGAGGCTGACTGCTATGCAATCATAGAACTTACAATAGCAAAGCCAGAAATTCTTTAGCCCTTTTATAACACATCAGAGGACCATCAACAACCTTTGATCAGATGGTAGAAACTTAGCTTTTTTTAGTTTACATGAAAGTCAAGAGACCCCAAAATGGTTTCATATACTTATTCATCATTCTTAAATAATGCTTACCATTTTTCCAAGTAAATCACAGTGATTTGGTAAATATTCTATCAGAAATACTTATGGACCAAAGGTTATGCACATTAACATATCATACTGCAAAAGGAAAACTCAAGTAGCTTGCTCAAGGACAGTTTAATTGCCTCTGTAAGATTGGTTGTAGAGCTGGTGATTTATATTGTCGTATGTTAGGTCTTTCCTAGACCTCTTTCAGATCTGTTTTATGTACTGTGGGTCTATAGCCTGATTTTCCATTTACCAGGTTCATATAAAATCAATATTATTTTATATAGCACCTTGTACTTCAAGAGATTCAAGATAAATCAATATGTAGGATTCATTCCATAAGAAGAATAATTAGGCAGCTCCCCAAATGTTGCAGTTACTGCACATTTGAAAGCCTTAAGTTGTCAGGATCAAAAGGAAAAGTCACCAAGCTTTCTGCATCACATTTCCTAAAATACAACTAAAGGTGATTTTATTTATTGCTAATCTCTTGCAATAAACAGAATTTCTAAAAAGATTCTAGTTTTTGGTTTTGTTCTTAAAGGTGACTAAGTAAAAACAAAATGAAAAAGAAGTCTTGAACATTCACTTGAAGTTATTTTAGATAGCCAATGCATAAAATGCCAAAGATTGTTTGCAATGTTAATTTTTATTTAGTTGAGTGTAGAATTATAATATAATTTCTTAAACTTAATATTCATTCTGTCAAATCAAGGGATAATTATGAGTTTTTAAGGAACCTTTTTTTGAGAACAGAAGATGACACTATACTAAGAACTACTCAAGCTGAAAGAATACTAAAGAAGTTGTGCTTTTGACATGAGGAAGATGATACTAAGAATATCACTGTTCCACATACTCAAACCTTTTCTGGAATTCCAAATTTTTCAGATTTGGAAAGGTGATCTAAAGCATAGACTGTTAATTATGTTACACCATTAGTGTCCCTCCACTGTCCTCTTTCTGAAATGTATTATTTCAGAAACATGAAGCCCAATGTATTATTCTGATTTCTCCCCAGAAAACAGAACAGTTTAAGTATCAGTGGTCTGTTGTCCTGTTTTAGGAATTGGGGGGCTCAAAGGAGTCAAACACAGAAGAAAAACTACAATGATGGTGGATCAGTAAGTTTGCCATACTGTGGCCAGTGGGACTTGAACTGGTAGGAAGCCCCAGCAATCAGCATGACCTGATTGAGGTACCAAAGAATATATTGTGTATTCACTGGTGCCCATTCTCCCTGGGTCATGGATTACCACAGGGTTGTACACTTCCTTGCAGTACAGTTGTGCTGGGAGTTACAGGTCAGGTTGTCTGGGAAACCAGTGCAACACATGCTGCAGGAATGAAATGAGGTAAAACCTGCACTGTCTGGTTGTTGGAGTAACCTCTAGAGTGGTAGGCAGGAGGATCAGAAGTGAAAAAAGTGTATTTTAATACACAAGATACCAAGAGTTGGATTTTTCTAAGGTCTCTACAAGAAGAGATCATGGAAATATTTACAGAGATTTACAGAATGATTCCTCAGCTTAGATCTGGAATAAGAGTTTTGAAAACTTTGATTTCTCAGATTCTTCATGATTCATACAATTTTACTCTAATATTTGAACATTCTGAAATATGATCATAAGATAGCAAGACTACTGATGACAATTTAATATCACTGAACTCATAGCTATATGTAAAAACTAGATTACTAGGTAGAATACAATTTGCTTATTTGCTAATAAGGTAGATTAGAATACTTTATAACTTTAGTGACTGATTTCTAACATGCTAACCATTGTGACTGATTGGTTATCTATAAAAGAAATTTTTTGTGTTTTCCATGCCTACATTTTAATAATTTATTCAATGAATTCTTTTAGTCTAAATTTATGGCTGAATCAATTTACTTTTTGTTAAACATTTTAATGACAAGGGAAAAAGCAAAGTTAAAAAGCAAAAATTCATGTTCTTCCAGCTAGTGAAATGCCAAACTGATAATAATAAATTACAGGGGAAACTTTTCATAGTGACCATGGCCTGAAGAGTGGCAGATGAACTTCAATGTAGATAAGAAATTTCAAAAAAATAATTTAACTAAATTAAGCAGAAAATAGGTTATCTCACATTTTAGTTGTAACTTAGGAAAAACAGAGTTATGAAGCATTATAAATTACTTTTGCATAATATTAAGCCAACTTGTTGTAGAGAGATTAAGATGACACCACAGGTAATTGAAATATTTTCAAAATATAATTACTTTTCTCAACCCTACACATTTAAGAAACCAGGATGTTTTCAAGCCAAAAATATTGTGATTTCTGGTAGTTAGTCCTCCAACTTGAAAAAAACCTGTTAAATAAATGCCTATAGAAAAAGTCAGGGAGTGGGCAAAGAAGTGAATTGGTTAAGAAATGCAATACAGAATCAGTTCAGATTAGAATATAATTTGCTTAAAGATATAAAACCAAGATTATAAAATCCCAAAGAATAAAAAAGAAAATATGACATTCTCTAGATTCTGAGGAGCTAGGATTTGAAAGCACCAAAAAAAAAAAAAAAAAGAAAAATGTATTAAGTGTTTTAGGCATCTGCTTACTGTGTTACAAATATGGCTTATTTTTGATGGTGAGATGAAGGATTTTTAAAGCACACTGAATGATTAGGATGGAGTAGGAATGTGTTGTATTCCTTTGTTACCCTTTCATCTTTGTTACCCATTTTAGCTCAAAGATGGATTCACTTCAATGAATCAAACAAGTAAATGGTAAGAGAAAATATCAGAATATACAGAACAGATTCATTTCACAAATTATAAAAGCTTTTGAAAATGGTAAACACTGATCATTGAGAGGAAACTACTTTTCCATGAAGTGTGATGATTTTGAATGACTAGTAAAGACAATATAGAAAACATTAAAATTCCTAAGATTTTTGGGTCAGGACTGCAAGGAAGAGTAGGCAATGAAATAGGTGGCCTCCACTGGGATCACCACTGATTCGCCAAGTAGCAATAGTAGTGGTAAAGAAACATTAATTTCATGCACTGCCATGCTTTTTTTTTTCTTGCATACAGTTTATTAACAATAGTACATTTTTTTTTCTGAAATGAAATTGAAGAAACTCACCTAAGCCTTAGAGGTTGTAATAGGTGTAAAAGTGATGGAGGATAATCTCTAGAAATAGCAAAAATGTAACTCAAAGAAGGAAATATGTTTGGTCTTATTTAATCAAATCTAGCGACTAATTTCTAACTCCATTTTCAATGAAAATTTATGGAACATCTCAAAGTAGAATCACAAATTAGAACTAGAAAACTTTCAACTTCTTTAGTAGAGTATGTGCCTCTAACATATAAGTCAAACTGCATCCTGAGGCACAGGTTTTACTAAATATGTTATAAATATTATGAGATAAAATGTCCTTGATACAATGGTAAATTTTCTCAGTTAATTTCTGTGTTACCTGCTACTCTGCAACCAATCTCACTTTGATCTTTGAAACATTCACCACCACCAACATTCATCCAATCAACTATTCACTTCCAGCTAGTTCTATGGTGTTAGCATTTTAGTAATGCCCAGAGACAGGGGTAGAGTGAGAGGGAGTGGGCAAGGGAAAATTCATCAGAACCACATAGGAAAGATCATCCAAAGATAAGTAACAAAACAAAATACTTTGTGGGCTTTAGGCTATCCTCGCTCAATGATAAAAAAAATGAATGAAATAAAATAGTTTTTAAAAAGATATAGCCTAGAATAAATTTAGATAGATGCTCATAACTTGAAAAGATTCAACAAAAGTTATGCAGTAAGGTAAAGAAAGTAATTATCAGATGAACTTGAAGAGGCAGAACTAAGGAGAGAATTAAAGGAGGCAAATAATGTCATAGTTCATTATTAAATGGACACTGGGGAAAAAGAAGACATTGGAATCAATAGTTAAAAATCTGTATCTGCTATCGAGAGCAAGCTTAAGAAAATCCCCTACAGTGTAGTGAAGAGGGATGAGAAGTCGAAACAGTTATAGGAAAACAGTACTTACACACGCTTGCTAACCATGTTGAGTCAACATGATCACCATTGATCTTCTTAAATAAGGGTGAAAAAAAGACAATAGAACAGATTGGTTTCAAAGATAACATAAGGGTCTGAATCTGTAGAATAAGAAGGTTCACTGTACACATGGCATTGCTGAAAAATTAACATTGATAAATACATTAGTATAATTATTTAATCTCAAAGTTAAAGAAAAAAATGTACTCATAGCAATTTACTCACAAAGGAAAAAACCAGAGTAGTTTCGCCTCTTTAGACTTTCCAGAGAATGTAACAGTAATGTTTATAGTGATAGGAAAAATTAGAGACTGAAAATTCTAAACCTAGCCAGATTGATGTTCCAAGAGAACAAAGTGTTCATGTATAGATTCTCAAATTTTGTTGTCCATTCATGCAGTCTAAAGATTCTGTATGATCATATGCTCCACCCAATGGAATGATCAGGAAAAATGGGATAGAACGGTATCAGTAAGCACAAATATCACCCTTGCTAAACCACTCATTTAACAGTAAAGCAAACTGGGCTAGGAGTAAGGATTTTCAAATGGAGGGATATTGGTTTCATAGGGGAACTCAATCTTTATCTCTTCCACCTCCTCATTTTCTTTATAATGTTGAAATTAAGACTTTTCATCCAAAAAGTTTCTCTATGTGGCTCAAACTTGATATTTGTCATCTATGTTTACTGATAGCATCATCTGCTAACAAGCTCATATTGTATCTGAGAATACCCCCTTTGTCTATTCTACTCTCCTCAATACCAACTAGTCTTAATCTGATGAGAGTAACAAAAAGAAGATATCTCAATATTCTTTTTTCTTTTTTCCCTCCCTCTTCCATTCATGAAGACTTCTGATCACCAAGGTAACTTTCTATAAAAAGCTTTACATAATGAGTAGACTGTAAACTAATTGACTTTTGCATGTGAGTTAAATTCAGCATCATTTAAATTTTTTTAATCAAACTATTAACCATTAATATTAAAAATAAAAGAATTCAAATTTATAGAAGCAGGATGATTGATTACAGCTTTGTAAATTTAGGCACCAAAATAAATTGAGAGTAATACAAAATATATTAGTAGTTTTCTTAGGTAGAATAACTAATGAGCTTTTAATGCTAACAATCCTTGCTCTGCACAATTCCAATATATATAAATTTTAGTTGCTTAATTAAATAGCACAAATCCCCAACATTGTGGGTTAAATTTCAGTTACCATGGTATATTAGTTACAAGTGTGTAAAGTGCAAATTTGATGCTGTACTTTAATCTACAAATTACTCTGTAAATAATAGATATACAACCTCAGTGATCAATCACATTTCTCTCCAAGTATGTTGTTTACTGGACACTACACATTGTTACTTGGTTTTCACCCAGATAACAAAGCATGTAGTTGTCTATTTCTGTCTCCCAGTGATAAACTCATATGACAGTTTTCTAGAATGGATCATTGAAACACAGAATTTGTCAACAAATTCTGCTAAAAATGCAGCAAAGCAAAAGTGATAATGCGGGAAGTGAAATTTATTGTCTTGGAATGCAGCGGAAATAAATGGAGTTATAAAAGAGAGCTTGCAATAGGAATGTTATCTGAGGCCATTTGAGTCACTCTAGATAAGCAGCCAGATAAACTTAGTGAAGGTAAATAAGCAGAATGATTTTAACAACAAAAATGATATGCAAGAGAAAGTACTATCTCCAAAAACATTAACCTTAAAAGAATTCCTGTAGTTATTTCATGAAACTGAATGTGCATTGTAAAGAAAAATAAAGAAATAAACTAGACCAAAACAAACCCTAGAAATCTGACTTCAGAATGAGGGTACCAGGTGGGAAGGTGCGGGCAAGGAAAGAGAAGGGAGGTAGCTCATTGAACTGTGGAGGAGGATTAGGGGTGCTTTGGTGTTGGATGTAGCATGGTGATATACATCAGAAAAACTTTTGTCCAATACTCCTAAATCATGTGCATCATATTACATCAATTTAAAAACACACAATTAAAAAGTGTAAGAATATTAAAATCTGAAATCTGTACAACAAGAAATACCTGAAATTGATCTACATTTACAAAGTGTTATTTTGATTTATCAAGACATAGATGTCTTCCATATAAAACACTTTAATTCTGAATATTTGTTTTAAATTACAGTATACTAAATATCAGAGTTGCTATTTTGTCCTTATGCATTTACAACTAACAAAAAATATTCAGCCAAAAACATATTTTTTTCTATTTTTAAGATTTCTTTTTACAGTTTTAGCTTGCCTCATCATTTTTGTTTCTTGCTAATAAATCATGAAAGTGTCAAGTTACAAAATCAATTTACAAAAACCAGTTGCTATATGCAAACAACAAACTAGGAGAGAAAGAAATCAAGAAAACAGTTGCCATTTGAGACACTCAAATGAAATCACATGAAAAATTATATACCTGGGCCTCTCTGGTGGCACAAGGGGTTAAGCAATGCACTATGAAGCAATTCACAGCCTCTGCAGCACAAGTTTGATCGTCGGCCAGGGAGCAAGCCACATGGCGAGGCAGATCTCTCCTGTCTCACCCGCAGCTCCCCTCAGCAGTGTATTTCAATCAGTCTGCCTGTTCTGTTACCCACTCTGTCTCTGGTGAATCCTCTCACTCCCCTACATCTCTGGCCTGTACCCCAGCTCTTGTATGCATAAATAAATCTTAAATTATATACCTACAGTAAACTTAACAAAGGAAGTGAAAGACCTATACAATGGAAATTTTTAAGACATTGTTAAAAGAAATATCAATAGAAGACGACACAAAGAAATCAAAAGAAACCCCGTGCTTATTATGGTTTGGATTAATTAACAATGTTAAAATGGCCATCTTATCCAAAATGGCATTTCTTATCAAAGTTTCTATGGCATCCTTCGAAACAGAGCAAACACCACAGAAATTCATATTGAGCCACGAAAGACTCCAAAGAGTCAAAGCAATCCTGACCCCCCCCCCCAAAAAAAAGTGGTGGAATTACCTTCCTAGACATCAAATTATACTATAGAGCAGAGTAATCAAAATTGTATGGTATAGGAATCAAATTAGGATACACAGACCAGTGGAATAGAACCAAAATCCCAGACATAACAAAGGAACCTAGAATATGTATTGAAGTGAAAGTCTCTTATAAATGGTGCAGGGAAACTGGACAAGCACATGCAAAAGAATAAAACTAGACTACTTTCTCATATCATGTTCAAAAATTAACTCCAAATGGGTAAGACTTGGATATAAGCCCTTAAACCAGAAAATACAGAGAAAAACTCAGGCAAAACACTTCAGGACAGTGGCCTCAGTGACATCTTTGTGGATTTGCCCACAATAGCAAAAGAAAAGGGAAGAAAATGGGGCTGCACCAAACTAAAAGCTTCTGTAATGTGAAAGAATCCATCATTAAAACAGAAAGATACTGCACTGAATGGGAGAAAGTATTTGTTCATCATACACTTGACAGGGAGCTGATATTCAAGTTCTACAAAGAGCTCATACAACTCAACAAAAGAAAAACTGAATCAAAAATTAGGCTAAATAGATAGCCTTCTTCAAGTAAGACAAACAGATGGCAAACATGTGAAAACATGCTCATCATCACTTAAAATTAGAGAAATGCAGTTCAAAACTAGTGACATACCAACTGACACTTGTAAAAATGGACCATATCATAAAGACCAGAAACAGCAAGTAGCAGTGAGGATGTGGAGAGAATGGAACCCTGGCAGGAACATGAACTGGTCAAGACTCTATGGAAAACAGTCCAGAAGTTTCTCAAAATATTAAAAATACGGGACCTCCCTGGTGGCACACTATGGGACCTAAGGCACACTATGGGACCTCCCAGAGTGTCAGAACTATGAAGCTATCACCAGCCACTTAAGCATGAGTTCAAGCCCAGCCCAGGGAACTAACCCCCGTGGCACAGCAGACCTCTCCTGGCTTGTCCACTGCTCCCCTCAGCAGTGTATTTTAGTCAATCCACCTGTTCTGCTCCCTACCCAGTCTCTGGTGAATCTTCTCACCCCCTACCCCAAACCGTGCACTTCTGGCATGCGCCCCAGCTCTTACATGCATATATAAATAAATCTTATAAATACTAAAGATATGTCTACCATATATACAGCAATCCCACTCATGGGTATCCACCCAATAAAAAGACACTAATTCAAAGGAACATATGCCCTCCTGTGTGCAATGCAACACTATTTAATTATCCAAGATAAGAAAAATGTAGTGCCCAAGGACAGATGAGTGAATCAAGAAGATATGATAAACATAGGATGGAATACAACATAACAATAAAAAATAAGATGAACCCTTGCCATTTGTGACAACTTAGATGGAACTATATGGGATTACACCAAGTGAAATAAGCCAGAAGTAGAAAGACAAACCAGAATGTTTACTTATACGTAGAACGTAGAGAGTCTGACAACACCAAGCCAAAAACGAACCGTAGAAATCTGAGGTAAAACTGAGGCGACCAGAGGGAGAGGGTAGAGAACAAAGTGTGAAGTGGTCACAATGGACTATGGTGGAAGATTATGGGTGCCTTGGTGGTAGGTGTGGCAACATAATCTGAAGAGGTGGATCCAGTACCTCTCAGTCATACAGTGTTGTAAACCCATGTTACCGCCGGGGGGGGGGTGGGGGGAAACATAGTCCAAAGTTCATTTAATATGTTTGTTATATTCAATATATTAACATTAATGAATGTTGTAATAATATAGTTGATTTTTTCACAATGAGATAATTTGAGGGAAACACTCAATGTTATGTCAATTTTATAAGCTTCATGTCTACCTAGCATTCAGGTAAAAATTTTTGGTGGTGATAGGGTGAGCAGGAAACATTTCACAGACATTTTATTCCAAGCAGATTGGCCATTTAATAAGTCACATTATCTAATTTGGGGGTTTTACAATGTTCCTAAATATCTAGATATTTAACATGCTGCAAACATGAATAATTCCATAATTATTCACCAGAAATTTTCTAACCAAAGATTGTATCCCCAGTACCACGGTGCCAGTAGTCATTTTGAAACACCAAAGTCCCAAAATGCAAAACAGTGTTCAAGTGCAATTCACTTACTCTCATTTAGAAAAAAAGTACAAAAACAATTTTTTTTAAATTGAAGAAATTACTCCTTGTTACCTTCTTGGGTTTCTCTAGTTACTGAAAACAAACTATGATAGGAAAAATTTGTTTAGCAGATTCTAATGAAAACCTTTATAAGCTGAAGCCATCCATCTAAGGTGCGAAGATATGGACAAAGAGGAATCCCAAGTGCAGGTAACGTACCAGCAGAGCTCAGGAGTGCACCATCTATGTCTGGCATTTTCTGTCCCTCTGCCTTTCCTATCAGGCTGTTCATTTCATGTCCTGCTCTGGGCTCAAAACTGACCTCAGTGAACTTCTTGCAAATGGTGGTTTGAAATTGCATTTTAGCCATTTGATGTATGCCTAGAAGATAGAGCGGAATATTTTTCCTCCAATCCTGACTCCCTTATGTAGCCTGGTTTCAGCAGTAATTGCTGATTCCTATGATAAAAGATGCTCTAAGATAGTCCTTAGTGGGCTCTCATTAGGTTCTGATTTAGATAATGCCTTTTTCCTAGTCTGTTCAGACCTGGAGGTAGCAAAGCTTCCTACAATTGCCATCCCCTAGGTGTTTCAATATCCCTTTTTAGATCCAGTAATTCCATTTACACCTCTGTAAATAGTCCCTTTATTAAATTAGCTTTAAAATCCCTCTTGTTTCCTGCCAAACTGCTCAATAAAAGAACAAGTGTTATGAGAATTTAAATAAAGAGGCTCTTGATCCATTTAGGCCAGGTTCATGAACACATTTAAACATGATCTTTCAAGGGTCAGTAATTGGCACATTAAAGAATGAATACTCTGTCTACACCCCCTGTTCATGTTTGCTTTTTGGACTTCTTTTCTACTGCTTTGAGACCCTTTAACAAAATATGGGCATTTTAAATCAGGAAAATTCCTGGTTGACAAATGTTTCACACCAATCCTTTATAATTCTAAACTCATTCCATCTCTTTTGTTCTCTTGGCAGACCCATCCGAACACTCCCTAGGGAAAGCTGGGCTGTCACTACCTCAAACCATGTGAGAAGAATGGGTTGTCAAGACAAGAGCTAAGCAGAACCTAATCTCCACCTGTCCAACAGCTTCCCCAAACAATTTACTGCTACTACTAGAAACCATTCTTCATGCCCATAATAAAGGTTTGTCAACCATCCAAGAAGAAAATCAATTACCAAACACTCCATGCCATGAGGAGACAAATGCAGTGTCTAAACGCAACTGCCTTATGAACAAGTCACATCTAAAGGGGACTTTAGATCAACTCTAAGTGGGGAACACAAAAAAATTTTCTACTTTCTGTAAAGTCAGCAGAGTCTTAAAAGTTTACAGAGAATTTCCCAAATGGTCACAGTCAATGGACCCTGCTTGACTTTAGGGAAATATTCCTTTATAAAGTTTATGGTAAAAGATTTTGCTGTATAAATTCCCCAGTGGCCTAACATCAATCAAATCTCTTTTCTCCATAACCAAGTATGAGTAGGATTTCTATATCTTCATATAACCATTATTTACAAATTTTCCCAAAGAGATTTAAATCCAAAACCATAATATTTAAAGACTGAGATCTAAAAGAAAGTTTCTGATAGACTGTCAATCATTTCTATTTACAAATTTAAGTATATTCGGAGCTGTATTTACACAAAAACTCCTTTATATTTCTTAGGTTTATATTTAAAAAAACAGTAAGCATATATGAATTTTAATATGACCCATGAAATGCATTAGACGGTTCTGCTTTATTTCAGTGGGGAAATTGGAAAGAAAATATCTTCTTTATGTTGCAGAAGAAAATAACTCATAAACAGGGATCAATAATTAGTTCTTTTATCACATGTAGAGACAAGAGAATTAAATTAAGTCATTATAAAATACATTCTATTTTCACAAAAGTTTATCATTGGAAATACTACCATCGTATATTTAAAAAACACTTGATAGTTTCCTTTAATCAACATTTTTGTCATTGAATACTACTAAATAAATGGCAGCAGTAGTCCTCTATAATCTTAGTATTTGATATAAAGTTTTAATTGCACCAAATATATGAAAATATATCCTTTCCACTTCCCTGATGAGAAAGCATTTTCTACATTTTTATGGAACCAGATCAGACGGAGTAGAAAGTTTGCCCCCTCGCTTTCCCTGGAAAAGCACTGCTCTCTACATGACTCCACAGCCCACATGCAAATGTGCTCTCTGACCTGGTTTAAAATGAGCTGGCTACGTAGTTGGATCAGGAAGAACTTTCTGTGGATTAATTTCATTCCTGGAATAATCCATGTTACTGGATAGCTGGAAAGATAAAATACTATCTTGATTCAAGTGTTGTGTGTACTTGGGTGATCTGTTTCTAGTAAAAAAACACTCTATAGCTTCAAAAATATTGTTACACTGCTGAAACAAAAATGTAGAGGAATAAAGCATGTATGTCAATAAAACAGCTAGGAAGACCAATGTTTCTGACTTCGGAGTCTCTTTAAAATAATGGTACTTGTGTCTAGCTCTCCTGATAGACTATCCAGGAGGAGGGTCACAAGTGTGAGGCCAGAGGGATAGTGTGGATAAGAAACAACGTGAATATACTGCTGAGAAAATGTGATTTAAAATAATATTCCACATACAATGTACAGTGAGGCAATTCTGGAGAATTAAAACATTTTACTTTAAGGCCTCCCCGGTGGCTCAGAGGGTTGAGGGCAGTGCTGTGAAGCTGTCTGTGGCCTCTGCAGCATGGGTTCAATCCCAGCTGGCTGGTTTGATTCCTACCTGGCTAGGGGAGATTCCCACATGGCGTGGCAGACCTCTCCTGTCTCGCCGGCTGCTCCCCTCAGCAGTATATTTCAGTGGGTCTGCCTATTCTGCTCCCTGCTGTCTCTGGTCAATCCTCTCACCCTCCCACGCTTCTGGCCTTTACCCCAGTTCTTGTATAAATAAATCTTAAAAAAAAAATTTAAAAAAACATTTTACTTTAAAAATTTCAGATTCTTTGTAAGAGCTAACCATTGAGTCCCAGTGTGCTCAACTACTGAATATTTTTGTACCCTCAGATTGGAAAGCATAGGATACCCTCTCAGAATATCTCTCGTTAAAGTATCTATAAAACATACTGTAGTTTATGAGATTTATGGCATAAGAGTCACATCCAATTCTAGCTGATTAGGGAAGTTTTATAGAAGCAGAACTAGAAGAAAATGGAACTATCTGAACTATGCCTATAAATATGGTGTTCAGCGACAAGCCTTTCATAAGTGTTTATTAAATGAAAAATGTTTTTTTCACCCTGACTGCTGTATTTCATCACATGCCCCAGAGCCCCCTGTAAATACCCTTTCACACGTATAATTGTCACAGGGGAGGCACTTGAACCAGCAAAGGCACCTTAGCCTCAATCATTCCTTATCCTTAGAACTTTGTGGGAAACTATGAATCAATAATATATTTGTACTAGGAGAGTGGGTTTTACTAGTGATAATCACCTTGATCTTTAACTGCTTAAAGCAGAAAAGAGAAAGAAAAGAAGGTTTACAAGGTTCATGACCCATTCACTGGTGAGCCAACTGCATGGATGATTGATTATGGCCCGATTACTTCTTCTCTGCCAAAGCCAGTCAAAATAAATAGCAGTTAGTCTAAAATGACTCAGTTTGCAATGTTCTTTTGGTCTTGTTTTCAGAGGTTGTTTTGTACTGTAAAAATTCCAAATTTTAAGATTTTCAATTAGTGAAAAATTTGAATATAATCAAAGTCTATAGAGAGCTAAGAGCTGTATTAAATATGGACTAAATTTTTAGTGCTTCTTAACACTGTCTGCAATATTTATGATGTACCTTTGCACTGTTCAAATTTTTTGGCTTCAATAGTTCACGTTACATTTTAAATTTTCTGCAAATATTTGCAATTAAACGCTAAATGCCATTTAAAAGTCAGACTTAATATGATAAAAATGCATTTATGTTTTTGTGCCCACATCAAAACAATATTTGACTCGTGGATTTTTGCTCTCTGTCCTTTTTGGATCTCTTGCAACTATCTCTATGCATACTTTTCTCAATAGCGAGCCATGCGTTACAAGGCTGCTTTATCTATATATGATAGCAGGGCTGTAATGTATGCATAGAATAGTTCTGCAATAAGACAAATACTAGTAATAAGTCAACAGTTTAAAAGAATCAGGATATTCAGAATCGAATCAGGGTATCTGATATGGAAAATTGTAGGAAATTGTATTTATTTCTTAGGTCTGCTATAAGAAATTACCACAGCTTTAAAACAACAGAAATAAATGTAATGCTTGGGGGGGAGAGCGAAGGTCGTAGCACAAAATCAGAAGTGGGCAGGGCCATCCCTTGGGAACTTGCTAGAAATAATCCTTCCTGCTTCTCAAGGTTGGTTGTGGTAAATATTTCGTGTTTCTTGACTTATAACTGTAACACTTTAGTTTCTCCTTGTGTCATGTGCCTTTCTTCATGTATTTGTGTCTCCTCTCCTCAAAAGGACACTGGCCACATTGAAATAAGGCTCACTCTACCCCAATGTGATCTCGTTTTAACTAATGAAACCTGCAATGATGTGCTTCCAAATACAGTTACCTCTGGTTTATATTCAATCGCCTTCTATATTCTAAGGCTTAGGACTCCGTATCTTTCTTCAGGGGACATAATTTAACCTGTTACAAGACACCTCTATCAAACTAAATTCAAGGATAAGAAATTATGTTTGAGAAATTTTTATAAAGAATTTCTGTACAGTATTTTACTAGTCCCTAATAAGAAAAAAATTAAAAAGACATGAGAAGCATATATATTCATTAACCACTTAATTTTTAAAATTTTGTTAATGTGAATCATCCAAGAAACATCTAGAGTCCATCTATTTCCAACAGACAGAACTGAGTAGATCTACTCAGAACAGAATGCTTATCTTTAAATTTATTTCGCTCAGTACAAACAGGCATTAAAGGAGTTCTATATTTTTTATTACAAGACACCAGAAAACCCTTGATTGCCAAGAGAAATTCTCAAGTGTCTGTACTCAGAGATACTCAAATTTTATAGAAAGAGATATATTATCATATTGCAGAAATAGCATTCAAACCTGAGCACAAGTTTGCAAAGAAAATGAGAACCAGTCTATTCCTGGGGAGTATTACTAGGGAAATCATGTGTAGTTACTGGTACCATCAGTTCTGGTCTAAGGCTTTCATATCAAATCTTGATGCCTAGAAAGAAATGAAGCAAGCTATGGAACTTTAAGAACTTACTCCACATGGGTAGAGGAGAGCAATGACACACAGATAGAAGACAATTTCCTCCAAACAAGCCTCGTTAACCAAAGCACAGATTAACCTTCCAATGCTACACAGGCTGATCATCTGCAGTGGATTAAATTGGGTCCAAAATTAAACACCTTGAAGTTTTAATGAAATTTTGAAATCATTGCTCAATTCCTAAAAATAGTGTTAACAATTTGGGGTATCATGGGCCCCTGAAGGAATCTGATGAAAATCATAGACCTTCTTTGTTGAAAGTTGAGCAGATCAATTATATAAAGTATGCATGAAGCTTCAGGCAACTAATGGGCTGCCTGCTTTCTATGTATTTTTCCAGGGAATGTTCCTAGAAGGATCACTTTTAGAATATTTATTATGAAAAAGTATACAAATCTTTAGAGGTAGTACCATTTTGGGAGTTACTGAACATAGAACATAACTGCTTCCACCAGAAAAAAAATGTAGAGGGATCTTACCCCTTTAAAAATTACATTGTTCCATTCCATTACAACACAGTCAACAGTCATGCATTTGGAAATTACCTTAGCTGTTAATGTAACACTTAGTAACTTGGATTTTTTATCCTATTTATGCAAGTCTTTGAAATCAAGTATTGTGTGGAATAATGGATTTTTAAAAACCAGCCTGAAATGATCTAATTGCAAAAAAAAGAAGTTCATATAAAATTTTAGTACAGATGTTTGTCCCACATATCTGATATATTTTTAGTTGTTTACCATATGGCATAAAAGCAGAGGTTCAAAAGAAAAATCTAAGTAAAGATATTGGTTGAATGTAAATAGCCTTCATTAGTGCAACAGCAATGAGTCACTCATGTTCCAGCACACATTTAGAAATGAACCATTATTAAAATGTGTAGTCCAGTCCAAGCTGACTTTGAACTGAGGTATCTATAGAGCTGTGATGAGTAGTTTTAATACCACTGGGATAACACAATCTAATTTGGTCTATCACTACTTGTCTCTCCAATTCAGGCATGGATTGTTACATGAGTCTTTTGTCTTACTACATCAGATGTAGTTTATGCCCTTTTGTCATGTTTTAGAAAAAGAATAGAGTATTTGGAATATATACATTTAGAACAGGTTTTGAGATGAAAAATCTCTTTCACTTACATTTAAATATCAGTCCAAATTATACAAAAGTATTTCTATACTCATAATAAACTATCAGACAAAAATTAAGACAATTCAACTTACAATTGCATCAAAAAAATACCTAGGAATAAATTCAATCAAAGAGATAAAAGATCTGTACTCTGAAAACTGAGACAGTGATGAAAGAAAGTAAAAAAGATGCAATGAAATTGAAAGATACTCCATGCATGCAAACCAGAGAATTAACATTGTTAAAATGGTCATAATACCCAAAGCAGTATACAGGTCCAAAGCAATCTCTATAAAAATTCCAATGGCATTTTTCACAGAAGAGTATAAAAAATATCCTAAAATTGGGCTTTCCCTGGTGGCACAGACGGTTGAGCACCGCGCTGTGAAGCTGTCCGCAGCCTCTGCAGCACCGGTTCAATTCCAGCCGGCCGGCAAGGGTCCCACATGGCACAGCAGACCTCTCCTGTCTCTCCTGCTGCTCCCCTCAGCAGTGTATTTCGTCCGTCTGCCTGTTCTGCTCCCTGTTCTATCTCTGGTGAATCTTCTCACCCTCCCGCACATCTGGCCTGTACCCTGGTTCTTATATAAATAAGTAAATCTCAAAAAAATTCTATTAAAAAATACATATCCTAAAATTTGTATGGAATCACAAAAGTCTCCAAAGAGCCAAAGCAATCTTGAGAAAGAAGACCCAAACTGCAGGTATTACACTACCTGAATTCAAACAATATTACAAAAGTATATAATCAGAAACAATATAGTCCTGGCAGAAAAACAGAGATTGATCAATGGAATATAGTCATGAACACAGAAACAAACCTATGCATATATGGTCAATTTACAACAAAGACCAAAAATATATAATAGGGAAAAGACAGTTACAAGCAAAAGAATGAAACTAGACTACTATCTTATACCATACACAAAAGTTAATCCAAAATGGATTCAAGACTTGAACATATGACCCAAACCATAATACTGAAGAAATTTAACAGTAAGGTAGTAGGCAGTAATATTCCTGAATCAGTCTTAGTAATGACTTCTAAATTTGATTCCAAAAAGCAATAATGGCAAAATATCAATAAATGGAACTACATCAAACTAAAAAGCTTCAACACAGCAAATGAAATGATCAGTAAAATTAAAAGTCAACCTACACATTTTAGAAAAATATGTGCAAACTATAGATCTGATAAGGGGATATATACAAAATAAAGAACACATACAACTCAATAGCAAAAGTACAAACAATCTGATTAAAAAGTGGGTAGTGGATCTGAGTGGATATTTTTCCAAAGAAGACATAATCTGGCTAGCAGGGAAATGAAAAGATGCTCCATATCACTAGTCAGTGAAATGCAACAGTGAGGTATCATCTCAACTTATTAGAATGACTTATCAAAATGACAATAACAAGTATTAAGGAGGATGTGGGCAAAAGCAAACCCTCATCTATTGTTGGTGGGAATGTATAGGTACAGTCACAATGGAAAACAGTATGGATGTTTGTCAAAAAAATTACAAATAGACCAATCATATGATCCAGAAATTCTATTTCTGGGTAATTTTCCAAAGGAAGACAATTGTACAAGATGGTTCCTGGCAGCAATCCTGCTTGCCTGTATTTGTGTGGGTGTCTCTTAACAGGCCTGTCCTTTTCAGATGTAGCTCTCCTGCCCACCTATGACTTTGCAGGTGCCTCTCTTTCTTCTTACATACACACACACACACACACACACACACACACACACACACACACACACACAAGCTATTCAATCTTATAAATGATGGAATCTTGCCATTTATAACATGGGATGGACCTTGAAGGCATTGTGCTAAATGAAGTCAAACAGAAAGAGGAATATCATATAATCTCACTATATATATATATATATATATATATAGGGTCTACATAAAAAATAAGCTTATTAACTCATTAATATAATGAGAAATGATTAATGGTTGCTAGAGTTGAGTGATTAAAATGGATTAAGAGGTCAAAAAGTACAAACTTCCAGTTATAAAATAAGTCATGGGGATATAATGTACAGTATGTGACTGTAGTAATATTCCATTGCATATTTAAGAGAGAAGATCTAAAAAGTGCTCAAAAGAAAAAATTATGTATGTATGGGATGGATATTAAATGGATTTATTGTAGTGATCATTTCACAATATATACAAATATTGAATCATTATACACCTGAAAACTAATGTCACATGTCAATTATGTGTCAATAAAAATAAGAAAAAAGAATGAACCAAAAAATACACATATAATATAAAACAGGTCATGCAAATTATGCAGCATTCTGGTTAACCTTCATTGTTTGAGATCTAAGAAAACTCAGGTATTATTAAGAGGGTTGGGGAACAAAAAGGAAGTCTGGAAGGAAGAATTTGACTATGCATTTTGATATGAGGAAAAAAAAATCTCAGAAATTTGTGGCTATATAATATGTATAATATGTACAAAAGAACATGTAAATGCCCCTTAATTCTCCAAAAATACATCTATTACCTCTAGATCTTAGTTTATTTTTTTCTTGTACTCTGCATAGGACACTCTCTCTTGATCATTACACTCAATTTTTAATGCTCCTTAATTGAACTTTCATTGTACCCATTCTACCCATAAACCCTAAGACAGGCTACATATCTCTCATTTCCCATTGTTTCCATGGCAAGAACATACATAGCATGACACTTACTGAAGAATATATAATCCATGAAAGAATAATGTACACAGTAGTCTTTGGTCTTATCAGTAATAATGGCATGCCATGATGAGTTATCAATTTTCATCCAGTTTTAATTTTTTATTTCTACTTCCTATATTCTTGCTGATTTTTTATTTTCCTCTTTTATTATCACTCAAATTCACAAACATCTTAAATTCATGCACACAAATCTCCAGTATTACAAATATTGTCCTGAAAAGACAAAAATAATCAAATTATGTCACTTAAAATCTATATGGCCCACCTTAGTCATTTGTTTGTAATTCCTAAGCGTAATGATTTTTAAGATCCTACATAGGTTTGAAAAACAACCTATATCCAAGATATTCCTGTACTCACTCAACAGTCACCTATAAAATATCACGTGGGTGCCAAAGCTATGTCAAGTATTAAACCAGCAACAAAACAAATGAAACAGAACTCTCAAAATCTAGTGAGAAGACAACATAAATGTAACAATTTATATACTTAATTTGTTAATATTTTATGTGTTTTGTTTAAAAGGGACTGAAACAATGATAATAGCAATGTGATAAATGTTGTATTAAAATATTCCCAGAGAATTGTGGGAATACAGAAAAGATGCAGACCACTGCATAATTTTATCTGTAATCTAAAATTCTCCTAAGACTCACCAGTCAATATTTCCTTCATGGGATAGTGCAATACAATGCAAAAACTGCGAATTCTTATCTGTCTCATTCTTGATTGTTTGGGGGGGCAGCATTGCTTATTTAAGACAGCTGAGTAGCAGTTTTAGGGTCATGTTTTAGTGAGACCTCTACTTAAATACATGAAAAATACTTGCTACCCACATGAATCTAATGCATCATGTTCAAAATGCACAGAAGGGGCTGAGTTTTTAGGAGAGTAGTTATTAGTCCCAAAACTTTCTCCTAAAAATCTCAAAGTAGTTGTTTACAACTCTAAATCACTCTTAAGATTGTTCTCCCCCCTCAAAAAAATTCAGCATCAACCTAAGCTTATAACATCTTTCTCTTGGTTATTTATACCACTTGATAATTTGGTACTGCTTTTGAATAGTAAGGTTCTGCTTTCTTTTTTGTTGTTTTCTTCACTTTTCCATGTTCATGACTCATTCTCGAGATAATCTCTCGAGAAGCAATAACATTCTGCTGACATGTTAGTACTGGGATTTCTTTTTCTAAAACAGTTGATTTTTCAATTTATTTTCCTATGTTCCAAGAGTATTTTTTTTATAACAGAAAGGCTTTCCTAACTTAAATTGGGTATCATGAGGCACAAGGTGCTTTGGGAGTGAATGAACATTGCTCCTGTGGAAATTAGAGGGTGTTCACAGCCACCTTATGCCCCATCATTAAATCAGAGAACCATCTCTGAAATGAGCACCACTGCGCATTGTCAGTCCTATGATCCCCTTAACCTGTCGGCTTTCATTACTTTTCAGAAGATGAGAAATTACTTTGAATGGCAAGATGAGTGTGATGCTATTGTGTTGTGGATGCACACATTCCAGAAATTGAAACTGACATTTTCCTCTGCACAGATCTGAACAGAGCATCATTGTTCACCTCTGGTCCACCAAAGTTCAAATGAACCATGACTTATGAGCTATTTTATTTCTAGAACACTGCCACATTAATGTATAAGGCACGCTATAGTTTTATAACAATGCATGAGAAAGGGGCTGGCTCTATTTCATACAGGGCTAGGAAAGGGCTTCATGGGAGCAGGCCGAGAGCCTCTTCCCACAATGTTCAAAATGTATCGTTAAGTAAATGTATCTCTATCTAATAATTATCCAGTCTTAGGGGATAATCTAGCAAGGTCCTGAAACTACTGTGGTCCATGGTCCATGTGGATATTTTTAATGGATCCATGATTTTTTCTTAATCTAATTTGTAAGGCTTTCTCAAGTTATAATAACAACTACCTCTTCTAAACTTTGAGGGATTCTCCAGTCTCCTTTTATAAAACTGAGGATATTCAATCCATTCCCTTTATGTTATGCAAGTTGATCATACCACTATCAAGGTGGTATAGTTAATACCAACCATTATCTTTTCTAGCCATTTAAATTCTGGTCATTAGAATTAACAGAATTTTTTTTGATCTTTTAGTTTAAATGCTGATTCTGGCTTGTTCAAGCCCCACTAATTGTTGCTTGTGTTATATTAATGAGATCTATAGTCTGTGGTACAGAAGTTGAACCATGGGATTACATGACAGTAAAATGAAAGTTTCCTGTTTGTTTGGGTCTTTATTTTTAGAAAGTTAATTCTAGATCTTTCTTGAATCATGAATCTTAAATTGTAGCCAATTAGATTATAAATTACTAATAACATGAGCCTGATTTCTTCTACTTAATATTTCACTCCTTAGAAGTCCCCACCATTGAAACTTAGACGTTATAATGCATACTGTCATTCCCAGAGAATTACTAACTTTTTCAAGTATCTTGTTAAATTGGGTAATTTATTCCAAGGATTTTTGAAACTATGTATACATTGTCTTCATGTGATCACTTTCCAAATATATACTAATGCCTTCTGTAGGAAAATTTCATTACCAAGGGCTGTGACCATAAAAGTCCCCACTGTAATCTCTTTGAAAGCTCATATTTTAGAGGAAGCAGACAAGTAAAAGATAATTCAAATACAACCATGTAAATGATATGTTTAAGGTTTCTGCAGTTTCTCCAGTCCTAAATAAGTGCTATGGTTTTTCCAGGGAGCACTAGGGGAAGTTTCACTCCACAAAGGTCATCAATACAAGGCATTTTATGAAAACAAACAACAAAAACCACCAATAAAAAAATGTAACCTTTGCCAGGAGTATGTTATGCTTACACATTAAAATGCATGATTGATTCCTTGTATTTACCTAGCTAGGAGAGTCAACTATTAGAACAACTATTTTAACAGACAATCTTGTGGTAGTGGAGAATTTATCAAAAGGACACTGATTATTCTAAGATTCATCCCTCTATGAATGCTTGGGAACTCGCCATGTGTATTCAATATTGGTCAGAGGTCTATTTTGCTGATGTTGAGTTTCATTCTGAGTTCAGTGAGCAGAGTCATTATAAATAATTTCATTTCCAGAAACCACAATGTAATTTCATTAAGTTTATAAAAGTCCATATTCTGAGACTTGATATGAGAGGTTCCCCTGAAATTTCTGTGTTTAACTTTTAATTTTCTCCTTGATGTTATTCATGTCACTTTGGAATTTTTTAATATTAAAATGACTATAAGTGGAATAATAAAAATTATGAAATATTACCCTTCCATACTTTCATATTGGGAAACTAAAGTCCCTAGCAACTAGAAATGTCCTGAGTGGTGCAGTGGAAGATTGTGGCTGTGGAGAAATGCATCTTCTAAAAGGGAGGTTAATAGATAAAATTTCTGATATCACATTGAACAAAATTTAGGTGCTATGCTAAAATTCATTTTTAATTTATTACTGCTGTTTTGAAATTTGACTAAAAAGATAACTGGATCCCTATGTTTATTTCAGCACTACTTACAATAGGTAAGATATGGAAATAACCCAAATTCCCAAAAATAGATGACTGGATCAAGAAGATGTTGTGTATATATATCTATATCTATATCTATATCTATATCTATATATATATATATATACAATGGAATATTATTCAGCATTCAAAAAAGATAAACTCATGCTATTCACACAACATGGATGGAGCTAGAAGGGATTATGCTTAGTGAAATAAGCCAGAAGGAAAAAGAAAAATATCAAATGGTTTCACATATAGGAGGAATATAGGACAACCAAATAAGGGATCAAAAAAAAATAACAAAATTAGCAGGCAACCATAAATCAGAGACATTCTGCACATTCCTCCCACAGAGAGATTGGGAGGAAGAGGAATCAAAACAAGGGAGAGAAGAGCACAAGGGACTATTATGATGGTTCATGGGTAAATTGGTGGTGGGAATTTTATGCAGAATACACAGTGATGTAAGAGATATAAATAAAAACAAAGAAATTTAAATAAAGAAATTATTTCTCATAAATATCAAGCTGTCATTGAGAGCTTGCTATGGAATTATGTACTTGTTAGTCTGGACCTAACGTAACAAATAGGGTTATTTCTTAAATATTCTGCCATTCTTCCAACAACGTGACTTCCCATCTAAGACTCAAATTCTTTTTTTTTTTAATTTCCATTCATACTATTTATTTTTTATTTAAATATTTTATTTGATATAATTCTTACATCTTTTTTCATCTTTGCACAATGTATGCATTTTCATTTTGGTTATATTCCCCATACAATTGCACCCCCACCTTATTTTGACTCTAGTCCTTCCTTTCCCCGCCCCTCCCTGCCCCCCCAGTAGTGTGTCTCTGGTTTATAGTTGCTTGTTGATTTTGATTTTTACTTTGTATTGATTAGTAAGACTCAAACTCTAACTCTGTGTAGTCACTCTTGCCTCTAGTTCTTTCTCACCTGATGGTCAGTGATCTTCCTGGAACACAAATCAGATATGGCATTACCCATTCTACAAGTCTGGTGGCTCTTCTTTGTTTAAATGGCCATCTAAGCTCATTAGCCTGGCATGTCAGTAGCAGGTATTTCTTTTCAGTTTTGCCGCCCACCTACACCTCTTACTTAGGCAATTTGAAATACAGTATTTGTATCTTCACAGTCATACAATTTTCTCACTTTCACAATTTTACATAATATATTCTCTCCAGAACATTTTTCATCCACATTGTGTTGGTTATTTTTTCAATATTATTAATACGTAACTCAGAGCGTGCTCCTCTGGGAAATTGTGTCTTCTTCCAAAAAAATGCAAATATTTCTCCTCTGTCCTTGTAAAATGGCCTCATTTTATCTCTACTTTGATATTTGATGTGTCACTGTGATTCTTTGGGTACATACTTTATTTCTTATAAGAATGGGAGGATTTTAAATGTGGAGCTTAAAACTCCATATTTTCATGTTTGATAACTAGTTTAATGCCTGATACACAGAAGACAATTGAATTAACATTTGTGGAATACATTCATTCGGAAATTTTAGAGTGGACAGTGACATTATCATTTCTTTTGATTTATGTACCCTATTTCTTCATCTCTGGCAATCCTGTGGCCACATGTGTGCCCCCCTACCACTTCCCTGCCATCCAGTTACCTTGCTTATCATTGCTCTAGAAGAAGGCTCAAATTCTCCCACTGAATTTTAGAACGTAATCACCTAAAAGGGTACGAAATTCAATCAAACTGCTATGCAATTTGTCAAGAAAAAATATTAACAACTGTGGCACATTTTTCTGGTTTTTATTTATGATCTGGAAAATGGTTTCCTCCTGACCTAACTATGAGTGAAAATGAAACATTCTTTCTTAAAATGTCACCAATAAATTTAACAGAGTGGTATTTTTATAGGTGAAATCCCAGCCAATATAAGAAAAAATTCATCTACCATAATTCATCATATTCCTGAGCTTTATGCTTCATAAAAATAAAAATAATTAGTATGTACTTGGGAACAACCAATATGTTTGCTATGTAAAGAATCTTAAGTAAGCCTAGGTTTGCAATTTACACTGAGTTGCAGAAACTCCATAACTTTTTCACTAAGATCATTTCTATAACTTTAGTTCCAAATTCTTTTCTACTTAGATCCAAGCTGGATTTCTTGAAGTATTAATGTCATATGGATTGTATCAGTTTGGGGCATCATTACAAGCTTTCTTTATATCACAATTCAGTTAATATATCTCCTAACCATCTTGTGGCAGGGCCATTATTAAGTGGATACAGGGATGTGATACAGTTCAGTTCAAGTTAACCTTGCTTCACAATAGTGACATGAGTTAATTTAATTCCTGTCACCAGACTTCACACAGGGTATATTGCACATTACCTCTTGTTATTGAAGCCACAAGTCATTATCTCCAAATCGCCCCTTGTATAATCTATATGTGACCCTTTTTACCTGCACTCCATACAGATAAAGATAAGCAATATAAACATATCCATAACAAAATATACCATAAGCAGTTATCCTCATAGTTCATTAAAAATACATAAAATTTTAGATGATCAGTTTCCAGATAATTCTTGCCTTTCTTTTTCTTGTCTCTTCCCCACTTTACTTCCCTCTGTGCCTTTCCACAATTGTTTATTGAGCACTTACTATATGCCAGGTACTACCTATGTATTAGGGATATACAAACAGACAAAGTTCATGATCTATTGATAAAATTTTCTATGAAAGAGCTGGATACAATTCCTAATTAATTAATACAAGTTACAAATATAGGTTGGTTGAGAAAATTTATGAAAAATTACTTAACTTACTTGATAATAAATTCACACAAGGAATTCAGGGAATAAATATTATGAGAAAATTACAGTAACTCATGAGTTCCAATTTTCATGATTTAAAGTAGAGACTCAGAACATGAAAGACCCATAACTTTATGTTATTCCCTTTTCAATCCTTTGCACAGAACAAGGAAAAACAAAAATGTGATTGTGAGCCCTAACACCTTGCTCAGCCTTGTTGTGTTTGAAAGGAAAAGATACCTAAGTCTGGCAAGTGCCACAAAGGAGATGGGGTTTCTTAGAAAAAATAGCTTCAACAGTCTCTCTCCCTACTCCAAGAAGAAAGATTTATTGGGGAATAAGAAAACCTTTATAGAAATACTTATAAGAATTGGAAAAATCATAGATATCTCATGAGAGGTTCCTTCTGTTCTCTTTGGGAACTGGAATCTTTGCTCTTTATGCAACCTGTAAGGTCAAGCACACAAAAAATATACATACACCAAGACGAACTTTTAGGGTTATGAACACATTTGTCTGTATCTTAAAGTTCTTTCCTATGTTACAGCTATAGTTTCTGTTTCTGTATTTCCTTGTATTTACACATACCTTCTAATATGCAATTGCCCTACTAACCTTTACATCCCTCCTTTTTTATCATACATACTGATTCTTAGTATCAATTCTTCTTAAAGGTCACTTTCTCTGAGATATCTTCTAAGATGGTGATCAAAAAGGTAAATAAGCTATGTTCTTTCACAGAAATTACAAAAGGAATGCAATAATAAAACAATCATCATGACCTTATGCTCATAGAGCTTAAACTCCAATAGAGAAGAGAAAAAAGAAAATGTAAAGATGTATCAATAAAACATTAAGAAATTATACATTAGTGGCTCTAAATATGTGGTTCCTGGATCAGTAGCTTGGGTATCCCTGGGAACTTTTTAAAGAGGTATATTTGGGTCTCCTCCCTATGGATGCTAAGCTCAACTGCTTTCTGAGTATTTTCTTACACATTCACCACCCTTTATTTTTTACTAGGCAAGCACACTTTAATGTATGTGTACATTAGAATTATCTAAAGATCACTCTCACTGTTAAAACAGTAAAAGTGTTGTATGTGCTTGAGTATCATCCATATATTTACACCAAAATCTTTATTTGATCTAGATCATTTTGATAAATTTTCTTTTTAAAGTTTAGCAAATAGGGAGGAGACACATGAAGGGACAATATTTTCAGATATATATTAAATTATTTTTAGACCGTACATTGAGTGCACATATAATTTTAGAAGTTCCTGTTATTTTTGTGGGGGGTTTTTTGTTGTTGTTGTTGTTGCTAAAGATTTATTTATTTATGCAAGCACTGGGTACAGTCAGAAGTGCGGGAGGGTGAGAGAATTCACCAGAGCCAGAGCGGGGAGCAGAGCAGGCAGAAGGACCGAAGTACACTGTTGAGGGGAGCAGCGGGCGGCAGGAGAGGTCTGCGCGCCATGTGGGACCCTCCTCTGGTGGCCGGGGAGCAGCCGAGGATCCAACCGGCGCTGCAGAGGCTGCGGGCAGCTTTGCAACCCAGCACTCAACTGCTGCACCACCGGGGAGGCCCAGTTTCTGTTATTTTTAGTTAACTATGATAACACAAGTCAATATATAATTGACAGCTAATTATCTACTATGAAGATCGTCAGAACAGAAATGATTCAGAATGATAATTGTGTAGTATTTTGATGACCACTATAGAGGAATTTCTGTACTGATCTTATTGTAATCCAAAATAACACCTGTCATTTTGTTTAACTCCATTGAGCTTTAAGAGGCCCTATATTCCTTTAAAAAGAAAACAACATCACATTTTGATAATAATTTTAGGGACATTAAATACCAAGCACAGAATATTTTTGGTAAAATAACCTTGGGGTGACAATTTCAAGCCTCTAAAAAGAGTTATTGTATGTCATCATATCACTTTAGTTAGCCATTGGATAAAATGCTTTATTGACAAAATTACTTAAATGTATAATTGCTTTGAAAAAATAAATAGTAACTATTACCAATCCATGATTTAATATATATTTTAAAATGTGAAATATTTGTAACAAGTTTGTCATGGAATTTTATCTTAATTTTATCACTATATTTCTCTGTACCACTCTTGACAAAGCATTAAGGATTATTTAATTTAGGAAATTTAGGAGTACTCTATTCACACAGATATTTCTTTTTTTTTTTTTAAAGATTTATTTATTTATTTATACAAGCACTGGGTACAGTCAGAAGCGCGGGAGGGTAAGAGAATTCACCAGAGCCAGAGTGGGGAGCAGAGCAGGCAGACAGACAAAGTACACTGCTGAGGGGAGCAGCGGGCGGCAGGAGAGGTCTGCGCACCATGTGGGACCCTCGTGTGGTGGCCAGGAATCCAACTGGCGCTGCAGAGGCTGCAGGCAGCTTTGCAACCCAGCGCTCAACTGCTGCGCCACCGGGGAGGCCCAACACAGATATTTCTTTTTACTATTGAGTTTCTTCCTATCTTGTTTCCTTTTTAACTTTTAATCACAAAAATGTATTCCCTAACCAAAACCAACATTAAAACTTATTAAATATTTCAATTAATGTTCCCCATAACATGCATGTGTAGACACAGATATTTTTATCTTCTCATAGAATCAGAATTGATATTTCAAATTTAGTGCATCAATTTTTGTTAGTATTAACTCTAGCCTTAATCTGATATAATTCAAGTTAATATCCAGTCAATAATACTAAAGAGTATTTTTTGTTACTCTCCTTCATCTTTCTCTTGTAAAATGACCACTGTTTCAAATAGAAATACTCAATTCTATGTTGAAATGAATTTTCCAACTTAGGGATTTTTGAATTTATTAAAAAATAAAGGAAACTTATCAAGTATGAAATTTGATCTGTTAATTCGGATTTCATCAAATTAAAAAGCTTCCACATAGGAAAAGAAAGCAAGGGCAAGTTAAAAAGAGCCTACTGAATGTGAGACGATATTTCCACACAATAAAGGGTTACTCACCCAAATTTATTTTTATTTTTTTAGATTATTTTTTATTTATACACTATCTGGGGTATAGGCCAGAGGCATGGGAGGGTGAGGGAATTCACCAGAGACAAAGCAGGGAGCAGAACAGGCAGACAGACTGAAAACACTCCTCGGGGTAGCAGCGGGCAAGGCAGGAGAGGTCTGCTGAGCCATGTGCATATCTCCCTGGCTGGACAGGAATCAAACCCTTGCTGCAGAGGCTGCAGACAGCTTCACAGCATTGTGCTTAACCCACTGTGCCACCGGGGAGGCCCTACTCACCCAAGTTTAACAACAACAAAACCAACCAAATTAAAAATGACAGAAGGTCTGCATATACACTTTTCTAAAGAGAAATGACAGATAACCAAAAGACATGAAAAAAATGTTCATCATCACTTCTTGCTTAGGGAATACCAATTGAAACCTCAATAAGATATCTTTTACCTGTGAGAATGGCTTTCATTAAAAAAAAAAAAAAAGACTGCTAACAACATATGTTGGTGAGGATGTAGACAAAGAACAGTAAAAAACACTGTTGGTAGGAAGGTAATTGGTGTATCCATTTTGGAAAATGGCATAAACCTTCCTCAAAAGCAAAAAATTGAGAATCTATAATCCCACCCTGGTTACTGGTCCAAAAAATATGAAATCATCAAGTTGAAGACATACAGGCACCATGATATTTACTACAGCATTATTTATAATAGTTAAGATATGGGGCCTCCCTCATTGCCTGGGGGTTAACACTCAGGGCTATCACCACTACAGGCTGGGTTTGATTCCCAGCCAGGGAGTTAACCCACATCGGGCACAGCATATCTCCTGTCTCACCTGCTGCTCCCATTAGCAGTCAATCTGCCTGTTCTGCTTCCTACTCTGTCTCTGGTGAATCCTCTCACCCACCTCATCTCTGGCCTACACGCCAGTCGTCTATGCAAAATAAAAGTATTTTTAAAATAGTTAAGATATGAAAACAACCTAAGTACCCAATGATACATGATTAGATAAAGAAAATATGGTATATGCACCCAGTGGAATACTATTCAGCTATTAGGAAACATGAAATTTTGTCATTTGCAACAAAGCAGAAGGAACTCAAGGGCATGACACAAAGTGAAATTGGCCAGAAAATAAAGAAAAATATTAAATTTTGCCTGTATGTGCAATAAGGAAACTAACTGGAAACATAGGGGAAAAAACAGAATAAAAATACACTAGTGGACATTGAAAACTGAAATGAGTTTACCAAAAGTGAAGAGGGTGGTGCAAGGATGAGGCAGTATACTGAATGGTAGTGAGCATTTTTTGTTGTTTTAAAATACATATATATCAAAAAAGAGAGAAATATGCCATTCACTGGATTCTCTGATAGTAGCACTTTCTATGCTGAGAAGACTGGTCATCATCGTTACTCAATGTGTTAATAATTACTATTTATTTTTGTGGAATGAAAACAATTATACAGCAGCCATTATGATCTTGCCCTCATGGAGATTACATTGTGATAGAGAAGAAAAATAAGTAAACAGATGTTATCAGTAAAATATTAAGTACTTCTATAAGTGGTTCTTAAAATGTAGTCCCTGGACTTTAAAATAATGATCTTTTAACATGGTGCTGTTCAAATATAACATTTCTATATAGAGTATAATCTATAATGCTACCAATAAAAGGGGTGCAATCTACAAATGTATAGAAATTGATATCAAATAGAAAATATGTGGTCATTAAGAGTACTGTGGAACATCTTCACGACCATATTGTAAGATACCAAAAAAAGAATGTCTGGACTTAAATTTTACCTGTTCACCCTCCTTATTCACCAAACAGCCAAACAACAAAGTTAAAAACTTAGAGACTTATCCATAATTATAAGAACACTGTAATTATATAGAACACTAAGCTAAACGCAGGTGCTCCAATCCTTTATTCTTCATCCCATGCGCACCAACCACACATCTTTCATTCCTGCCTGGCATCTGCTTTCCATTTAACACGTACCCACCCCCAACTGGTACAAAATACAAACACTGCTCTTCTTTCCAGACATCACTGCCACTCACTCTCAATGGAAAAGCTATATAGTCTTTTGAAACAGCTTCCTGTACTATGTAATTAAAGGAATAGAAACGATTGTCACATCATTACTTAAAATTAATAACAATATTTTCTTTCAAAAGTAATAGTATATAAATTAGGGAAGGATGCTGTGATATATAACATCACTGATGCATCATGAAATTATTCTGAATTTTAGATTTCAAAAACAGAACTTTTTCCTATTAGACAGGCAAAATCAGATTTAAGTGCCTGTATTTATCATCTTTAAACTGTTTAAATGAATTGAGTAGGATCAAAAGACTCCAGCTTGCAGCATTTCTACAATACAAAGCTAAACATCTAAAACAACATGTAATCTGAAATCCTTTTAGAAAGAAGACAATTAAGTCAAATTTTTATGTAGGCAAATATAGCACATAGTAATGATTTACTTAACTAATCAAGATTGTTCTGTAATGAGAAAGAATCCCCACTATCTCCAAATCAATATAGCTATTAGCCCTCAAGATTACTCCTCTGCTTCAAATGAGGACTCAGGCTGCCCATCTACTTTTGGTCCAGGGCATTATCTGTGAAAGGGAAAGCTGTGAAGGTAATTAATATGTGATGTACTTACAAACACCCTTATCCTCCAGTTGAGCTCAATGTTGTTAGGAGAGGAATATTGAATATAGATAATCTTATACACCTTCCTATTTCTGCTTTGTGCCAGCCCTTCTACTTCACATCACCTTTCCATGTTTATATCTGTCTATGTTCTCATAATATCCCTTGATCTATTTTCTCTTAGGAACACAATTTACAAAGGAAAAACATCAAAACCATCATGTCTAAAATTTCCAGAATAATAGTCTGCTTCTCTAGCAAATATACCAAGTGGTATGAAGTATAAATGTCTTTTCTTCTGACTCCTGGAAATATAGTTTTATTAAGGAAAAGTTGAACTGGGTATTTCCTATTTTAATCCAACATAATGTCATTAAGAATTATCTCTGGTACACAACAAATTTTCCCAAACTGTGTGATTTAAATATAAAATACTAACATTCTAATGAAAAACAAAAACACATTAAAAAATAAACCATAAAAGAAATTTCAAATGTTTACAATGAAATCTTATTTGATTACAACTTCATGATGTCTCATTTTGATCATCATAATGCATTAAGAGTATCTTCTTCCTGGAGAAATGGTCATAAAATTGTTCAATGAGTTCTATAAATTTAGATACTGATGAATACTCATTTGAAATGTATGTGCTAAATCCCTTTGTTTCTTTGAATGTTTTTCCTTCTCTCCCCTCAGTTCTGGCAATGTGAACTATTGACATTTCATCCATCTGTCAGTACATTCCTCTAGCAACTCTCTCCTGGGCCTTAGTGTTTCAGATAAGGTGTTAGATAAGTAAAAAGAAAAGTGATTACTTTCTGTCCCTCTGTGTTAAGTCCAGGTTTCTTTCAAATGGGAACAATGTAGACTATTCTATATAGTCTTAACCTGTCTTCACTTACTGGGGAGGGTGGAAAAATATGGTGGTTATCTCCAAGTTTTTTCTCCATCTACCATTCTTAATTATGGTATTATGCTCTCTTGAGGAGGTTTCCTTCTCGAGTATGACATGCAAATCTGAATTCTCTAATTCCATACTCTTTTTGTCTTCCTCAATCTAATAGTAGCTGTCCAACAAAACCAACCAACCATTGGCTATCTGCTTTTCATAGACTAGTCTACAATATCAATGTGTAGCATCAAAATGGGGCAAGTATTATTTTAAAGACATTTTCATGTTCTTACTAATAGAATGGCCTTGAGGATCAGGATGTCCCCTGAGAGAAATTTTGGGGAAAGGATCATTTTCCCAAAAAGGATGGCCTTTTGGTACTTCTAAAAGTTATGTAAGTAATGAGTTATTAAAAATTTTAAAGATAGGTTTGTGATCTTAATTATAATAAACTTTTTTCAATGATTATGGTCTGACTACATTCAATTAATTTCCATTAGTAATTTTGAATAGTTATCAACTTCTTGCTTTAAAAACCTCCAAAAAAAAAATAAAAAAAATAAAAACCTCCTGTTAACCAGGCACTGACCTAAAAATTGGAAACATAAAAAGGATAACACAAAGTCACCGCTTTCAAAGAGTTCAGAGTCAAGTAAAGATAATCAGCATATAGGAATATCTTTTCAATTATCTGATAAAGCCACAAGAAAGCTCTCAAATACATATGGTGACTATGTCAGTAGAGCAACAGATTTGGTGTGCAGATACCAAAGGCGGCTTCTTAGAAGAGGTGCACTTCTAGGTAAATCTTGACAGAGGTCTTTAGTTTGACTGAGGAAGGGTCTAAGATATTTTGAGCACTGGAAGGGTTAATAGGGACAGATGTAAATGACAATATGGTACTTTATAGGAAAATGGAGCAAAAACCAGCAAAAGATGCATGGTTTGGCTGTGGTAGTCATTAAAAAGTTTTAAGCAGGAGAGAAAAGTTAAAGAAATGAAGGAAAAAAGAATGTTATTTGGGATGAAATATCTAGATTCACTCAAAATGAGGATGCCCCTAAATAAAGCAGTTTTAATGCAACAAAAAAGAACAGTCTGCTGAAGAGAAAATAATGGCATTATGCTTCAATGTGTATAAGGACTTACTTAAGAGTGATATCAAGTATGACTTCCTTGATTCTGGCTGAGTTGCTGAGCTAAACTTTAGTAACACTGAAGCCTTCATCACCTTAACAATCATAGTCAAATATCAAAATGAAGTACTGACTCACAATTATTTTATTCAATATATACAAATCTGGAGATTCAATACTTTACTGTTGCAAATCTCTGTAAGTACCATTTCAGATTGTCTCACTTTATGAATCACTTTACCCTCAGGTTAATCTTCTACCCCACATCATCATATTATCAGATCTCCCCACTGAGTGTAGACATCTGCTTTTCCAATCTATCTTTTTATTTTAAATCCTCTGGGGTAGAAATATAAATCCCAAATTGAATCTGTCATGTAGTTTTAATGCTGTGCCGTGGAACTCACAAATGAAATACCAATGGGTTATCTACCTTCAATTTAAATCTTCAGCTTCATTTCCTACTTGCTCAAAAATAAATTCCTCCAGGTTCTCCAAAGAGAGTATGCCTATGATTATACACACAACATTTCTAATCTGGTGTAGCAAAAGTTTGTTTCATTCTGGTTAATATTAGATATTCACAGGAATGATATTTGCAAGGGAGGGCCATTTATGAACAGAATATTTTCTACATATTTACTAAATATTTACTAAAATGCTAATAATAAAAGAATAAAATTAGATATAAGCAACTATTTTTTTTCAAATCTAATAGAAAATTCATGGGACTAAATAAAGCTTTCTCAGAATTGAATGACAATGTAATATTTAAAAAATCATTTTGAAATAATACAATTTTGATAACTCAGTAGCTTGTTTTCTTTGACACAGTGAAATATGTACCTTGGAAAACTTCTCTTTGGTTAAAGTCCCAGCAATATTCCAGGTAAACTATAGAATTGCCCTCTACAGCCACAGCAGGAAGGTCACATTACAAAGCCAGGCTTCTTGTCTGCTCATGTCATAGAAAAAAATGGCCCCCCAAGATGTTTATGACCTAATCACCACAATTTGTGGTTGCTACTTTTCATGGTAAAGAGACATTGCAGATGCAATTACAGTTTCAAGATTATCTCAGATTGCCAAGGTGGCCATATTGTATGCACAAGATACTTTGAAGAGGCAAGTCAGAAACAGAGATATGATTTTGGACATGGAAGTGGAAGGGTGAATGAAAATGCTACCCTACGGGTTTTGAAATTCCAGGAAACACTCATGAGCCAAGAAATGCAGCGACCCTCTTTTTTTTTTTTTTTAAGAGGCATGTTTTTATTTATTTGTTTGTTTGTTTTGTTTTGTTTATACAAGCACTGGGTATAGTCAGAAGTGCGGGAGGGTGAGAGAATTCACCAGAGCCAGAGCAGGGAGCAGAGCAGGCAGAAGGACCGAAGTACACTGCTGAGGGGAGCAGCGGGCGGCAGGAGAGGTCTGCGCGCCATGTGGGACCCTCCTCCGGTGGCCGGGGAACAGCCGGGGATCGAACCGGCGCCGCAGAGGCCGCAGGCAGCTTCGCAACCCAGCGCTCAACCGCTGCGCCACCGGGGAGGCCCCAGTGACCCTCTTGATACCAGAAAAGGCAATGAAACAGACTCTGTCCTGGAACCTCCAGAACAAACCCTAAAATACCCTGCAAATACCTTGCTTTGGGGATTTGACACCTAAAACTGCAAAACATTAATTTGGTATTGTTTTAAGCCACATATTTTGTGATATTTTGTTATAGCAGCAACTGAAAACTAATATCTGTGAAGAGAAAAGGTATGTTGCATCCTTTTCATTAAAGACTGTCTTATCAAATAAGGTAAAACTTCATGAACTTAATACCCAACAGAATCTGACAACCCAGCCAAGCTTGTAATAACTTTCATAATTGTATAAATATCAGGTAACACAGTTTTTATTTAGTGTATAGATTACTAAAACCTCAGTATTCATCATTGAAAAAGGAAACCTCATTCTAATTCAACTGTTTCAAGAACTTAAATCAAAATACATAATGGAAACACTAGTCAATTAAAACCATTGGTTAGAATATAAAATTAATTTGACCCATATCTTAAATTGAGTCCCTAAATAGACAAGCAGCTATGTTGTATTTCACACCTGGTACTATGGCTTCTATTGATCATAAAGTATGTGAGGAAAGATAATGGAATCATAGCACTTGAATATTTTTGCTATCATTAGTTTGGCTACTTTTCATCATTTTATAATGAGAATATTAGGCATGGTATTTTAGAATCATTAAAGCTTGCTTATATTTCTGATTCTGTAATAGTCCTACATCAAGTAATTTGGTGTTAGCAGCAACATCTTTTTACATAAAAGATATACCTATGAGCAATTGAGCAGTTTCCTCAAGGATCACCAAGTGTGGAGCTTATACAAGGTTTAAAATTCTAGACACCTATTGTAGAAATACTGAATTAGGATACAGAAATCCATTCTTTCTATTTCTATTCTGGTGATTCTGTTTATTAGACCTACCTATCGAAGATTTCATATAATTTTTATACGTGACATAACATTTCAGAGGGTTTACTTCCCTGGATAGGATGAAAGAGGGAACAAAGGGATGAAGGACTATTATGTTTCATTGCTAAAACTTATTTTTTCTATCATGTTTAATCCTACACTCTTATTTTCTTTTAGACTCACCCATCTAAGTATCCATACAGTAAACATGTTCATAATACAAGGTAATAAAATCCAAATTTTAAATGACCAGCTTTGGTGTTCATATTATTACCTCTAGCTTGCAAGTCTGAGCTTTGGTAAAATGCAAGGAAATAATTTGTCTTTGCTTTCCTCTCTCTGAATCCAATGTCTCTTTCTGTAAGGTTTTGTCTAACATATCGTTCATGGTGATATTCTACTACAAAGATATTTTATCTCTTTTTGTGAACCGATCAAAAGTCTTGTCTCAAAAATGCTGAAATTGCTTCATTTATCTGTCAGGACATTCAAACCTCTCCAAGGCCAGAAGCCAAAAAAGGGTCTGAAACGGAAAATGATATCAGAAATAGATCAACTTGACAGGATTTGCAACATTAAATCTCTCAGTTGCTGCTGGAAGGTCTGGGGTCTGTGAACCCCACTTAGTCCTACAGAACCAAGAGTTAGAAAACACAGATGGTAAAAGCAATCTGTGAGAAATCCAATCTACTGTGGCATTGAAAATAAATCACATACCCTTTGTTTTTATTTCCTATATATACATATACATAAATCATATATGATTAATTGAGCCAGTGTGAACATGCAAGAAAGGGGATCTGCAAAAATCTGGCTATTAGTTGCTAGGTCACCACCCTGCTCCAACTGTCATCAACCATTATGACTCCATATCACTGCACCTAGGCAGTTGTGAATTCAACTCAAAATTATGCCATCCAAATAGGGTAGCAGAATTGTTGAGGGTGAACACCCCAATAAAATCACTCCACTTCTAATCTCAGGGCTTCACAGAAGTCATCTATCAATCAAACACTGCTTATGCACAATATTCTCCTTGAGTGTCCTATATCCCCACCACCACCACCAGGAAATCTATGTTACTGTATGTGGATCTTCAAGAAAACTACTTTGTTACACATATAATCAAAATTATTTCATTTGTATATCACTGATAATTTCTGTGAAAGATTTAGAAAGGTCACAGGAAAAGCAATTTTTATCTGAAATTATCTTTGTAAAAATATAAAAAGACTTATCATAACAGACTAAATAGAAAAATTAGACTACTCAGATTTTACTTTTTTGCCAGATTCATCTCAAGTTGTAATTACTGAGAAATTTGTTTTCTTCCAATTTTTTAACTGAAAAATTTTTAGGAAATTTCAGGGGGATGCAAATCAAAATTACAATGAGATACTACCTTACTTCCATGGAAACAGTCCATACTAAAAAACAAAAACAAATAGAAGAACAGAAACAACAAATGTAGAAGATGTAAAGAAAAAGGAACACTTGTACACTACTGGTGAGAGTGTAGACTGGTCCAGACCCTATGGAATACAGTATGGAGGTCTTCCAAATACTACAAATAGATATACCATATGATCTGTTATGTCTGCTCAAAGAATGCAAAGACACAAATTTGAAGGGATAGATAAATCCTATGTTCACTGCAGCACTACTTGCTATAGCCAAGTTACAGAAACATCAAGGTTACAAGGAGAGGAAGTGGATTAAGAAGATGTGGAATATATACACAATGGAATTCTACTCATCTATAAAAGATGAAATTTTTTTCAACAAGGATAGAACTGGAATGGAAGTGAAATTAGTCAGAAAAAGGAAGAAACACTAGATGATTTCACTCATATTGACTATAGACAAAACAAAGGAACACAAAACCAAACCCTAAATATCTGAGTATAGAATTGAAGCTACCAGAGGGGGTGATAAGGGTGGGCAGACAAGGGAGGAGCTGGTCCAATAGACTATAGCAGAAGATTATGGATACTTTGATTGTGGTTCATATATTTGAAACTACCTTTGTGTCTGTTACAGTCAAAGACAATAAGTTATGATGTCACAAATCTAAACTGTTGACTATGTCATGGTACAACAAAGAAAGTAAAAAGAAGAAAGTAAATGAAGAAAAGGAGAAGGTAGGAATTAGGAAATATTGGAAAACTATTTGTGATACACACATCTCACCACAATGACCAAAAATCAGCAAAGTATATGCAAATTATATATTTTAGCTTTGTGGAAAATAAATTATTTCATCCAGTTATGGAAATAGTATGCAAGCATGTATGAGGAAACAAATACAAGGAGCCAATAAAAAATTGAAGAACTGTATTAATAATAAACCCCCAGTAAACAGAATTCCTAAAAAAAGTTTAATTTCTAAATGTCATAGTTAACAAAGGTAGAGTCTGAACTAAGGATAAGATTATATTAAAAGGAGTCTTTTTTTGTGAAAGTAATAACAATAATGAATTTAATTGTTTTCACCAAATTCAATAATCATTATGTAAAAAATTCCTGCCTTTGTGTATTTCATTTAAATATGGCAATTAGCCATATTTTTGAAGTCAGCCATTGGGGTCTAAAAGGATACACATTGAATAGGTTATTTCATTAACATCTAGATGTGTTTTCTTTATTAAATGATGAAGGTAAAGTGCTTTGGAAGGGAATTTTTAACAGAAAGATTAATTTAATATTGCCATATTAATGATGTCTTATATCTGTACGACTGCAACTTAATTCCTTATATTTATAATTTATCCATTTTCATTGTTAAAACTTTTCAAGTAAATATTCATAAATGTTTTATACATCAAAAGTTCACATTTAATATTCTTATTGCTTCCTCCTAAAACAATGAGCTCATTAATCAGTTCAAAATACTGGAGTTAAATTTGATATATCATTAGCAGCAATTGTTTTAAAGAGAAATTCAAATAAGCCTAAGAATTATTAAAAACTGTGAAACAGGGAAGTAGGGAGGTAATCAATATTTAAACAAGACATTATGACCAGTAGAAACTAAAATTTATGTTTATATTGGATTGCTTTATTTGTCTTCTCAATCATTTACTTTTGGGAATTATGCACCATATGATTTCAAATAGATCTCACGAGTTTAAAGAAAGGCTTGTCACCCATGTGGTAGAATTTATTCTTTTTTCCACTTTAGTTATAAGTATTATTTGTGGTTGATGAGATTCACTTGTTTGCATTTTGTAGCCTTCTATTTTGAGATATATTATTGTGATATTGTGTACCAATATATCCAAATGACAATTACTAAATGAAATTTGTTCATTTGCTATAATGCCCTCTCTTATATTCAGAATTATATCAGCTTTTTCATGTTTAGTGCCTTAATAATTTTTAAAGTCTTCAAGTATTTTACACAATAATATTCATAAAAATGCATTAAGGAAATCAGCTAATGCAAATCTATTCTTAAGTAGCATGCAAGATAACAATGGATTGAATTCATTTGAATGGAAACAAAATCACTTCACACTTAAAAATAGGAATTTTGCAGTCATTAGAGAAAAATTTCAAAATTATAAGAAATATGTTTACAAAATTGCCACTTTATTACAATAATATTGCCTCAATACATATAATCAAAACCTTTTCCCAAAATGTCGCCTTTTTTGAGTATTCATGTGTCTTAGCTTGTGTACATCAAAAACAGAGTGAACGTAAGGCTTATCTGTTAGTATTTTATAGGAAGTACAAGCTGGCAGTGTGGAAGAAGAGAATACTAATACAATATTGTCTTACTAGGAAGAAGACTGTTTACTCTTAGAAGACTGACTCAAATGCCATAAGAATTGGTCATTTCAAGAATATGTGCCAAAGTGGAGTGGTGAAGAAGGGAGATGGGCTGTTAGTAGAAAATTAACTCTAATTCTGACTTACACATGCTTTGCTTTGATGCCTCGTATTATTGTATTATGCCTTACTGACAACAGGAAAACAGAGTTGGGCAAAAGAAGCGTTCTTTACAAGGATGAACTTAGTGCAGCTGTAGTAACCTCCGTCTATTATAACCCTTTCAGTGATGGCTGCTTCAGCAGTGACCAGATGCAGAGAACTGCAGGGGTGAGTTTAGGGATAGAGGCATTTGCCTCAGATTGCGAAATTTAAGAGGCACCCAAAACTCAGAATCAAGGTAAATATTATTTTAATGCATATTTTTAAAATCCAAAATATGAAAATCAAGGATAAACAAAATATCCTAATTGAAGAGAAACAGAGTACCCTCCACCTTTCCTTTCCCAGGCTTAAGATATGTAGAAAACAAGAATCTTGTTTGTCATTTTAATGATCCTGAATTGTGTCAATGGAGCAGCCCTCTCCAATAAGCCAGTAATTCCCAACCAATGTGATCATCCATCCAGTCTGTGGCTGGGCAGACTTAAGAGAGTGGACCACAGAATGGGAAACAGATGGGGCAAAGTGGGGATTGAGATATATTTCATTTTCGTAGAACATTAACATTTTCTACTTAGCTCAAAATAAGGGAGAATGTTTTGATAAATATCTATATATGGGCAGACAATTTCCTTTTGTCTCAGACCCAATTATAACCAAAAATAAAATAGTCTAGTGGCAGCTAAGATCCGAGCTTGTGCACAGAAAGTATCTAACAAGCACATCATCTGCTGAGTGTTTCTTAGACCATCATGCAATCACTTGCTGTCTTTTGAAGTACAAGGGATTGCACAGCATTATTATGTAGCTCCCACAAGCTCAATTTACTCTAGAACTAGTTCACTGGTATGAACTAGTCATCTAAGAATTATTGAGGTTTTGCTTTTATATACATTCACTAATTAAATCTGACTGTTATGAAAAATTATCTTAAAATTAATTAAAACTGCATGTGCTCCTCTGTTAGTTTTTGTGTCTGCACATAAATATCACTTGTCTTTATATTAACTTCTTTGGCATCGACAAAAAATATATAAGAATAGAGTTATACTGCTTGGATTCAGTCATGTATACCATGGCCATTTCTGATATTTTCACATTATCAGGTAAGAAAACTCTGAAATTAATCAAGTATGTGTCAAAGATAGTGAAAAGAAACTTTCTTTTGTCCTCAGGATTTGACAACTTTCTATCTGCTTAGATCATCATATGGATTTTGGTTCTTTTTTTATTTGAGTGCCCTGAGTTGATTGATTTTCAAAGGTTAAACCAAACTTTTATTTCTGGGATAAACTCTACTTGATCGTTATGTACTATCTTTCATACATACTGTTCACTTTTATGTGTTAGATTAGTTAATGACCTTTACATTAACATTATTGAGTGATAATGATGTAAAGCTTCCTTCAATTGTCATTACCATCAGTAAAATACAGGCCTTATAAAATGAATTGTGATTTTTCTCCTCTGACTTTTGAAAATTTTGCCATAGATTGGTGTTACTTTTCCTTAATATTTGATATATATCACCAATAAAGCAATTTGGACCTCAGACTTTTTATGAAATTTAGTTATTAATTTAAATGTTAACTCCAAGAAGATAAAATAAAATGACACTATAATTTGAATTTCAATGAATAGAGTGCCAGTAAAGGAATATATAATAGTAAAATATGAAGACAGAGCAAATGTACTTCTATTTTTCCCCATATATGATTTAAAAGAAGGCAGCATAAAGCAATAATTTTTTAAAAATTATTTATTGGACCGCAAAATACAGTGTAGAAAACCAGTATTACTTCAATTAAAAAAAAAAAACTACAATATGTAGAAAAGTATTTTATATGATAATAACACAAAGTAGTAGAGAGGGAATATAATTGCATAAGAACAAAGATTTGTATTGTATTGACATGAAGATGGTATTAATCTGAAATAGGTTGTTTTAAATTAAGGTGTTAATTTATATTTCAGGGAAAATATTAAGAATATAAGAACACAATAACAGAAATAACTAGGGAATTAAAATGGCTCCTTAGAAATATGTACTTAATATATAAGAAGGAAATATTAGAGAAATAAAATTTAAAAATAATAAAATAGATGAAAGTGGCACATATAAATAGCACCTATCAGAAATTACAATGGATGTTAATGGGTTAAAAACCTTAATAAATGGCACATGGGAAGAATGAAAATTTTAAAAAAACAGGCTCCAAGTCTATCTTATCTACAAAACATACTGCTGTCCAAGACAAAAATAAATTGAAATTAAAATGACAGAAAAAGACCTGCAAGCGGTAACAAAAAGATGCAGAGTATCTATATTTTTATAAAAATACAATAGTAATCATATATCTGCCTCTTCCACAGAAAGCATGTACCAATAGCTATTTTAGATTTCAGATTCCACCTCTGTTTATATACAAATTCATTCAAAACTTTTAAGCATCTCATATGATATAGGCTCTGAACTGGGCATTGCGTGAAGTGGGATGGCCAACTGAGGATTCACAAAGTACAAGAATTAGAGGGGTAAAGAGAAACATACTACAAGATGTGAACACAAACCTCACTACATGATACTAAAAGAAATGTATTGTTAACCACAACTCAAGAGTCAAATTCCACTGCAAAAGCTGCTATTCTATTACCTGATGTCTATATTAAGATAGCAAAAAGATTAAAATTGGGGGGGGGGGATCTTATATTTCCGCAAATCAAAGTAAATAGTAATGTAGTTCACAATAGAAAGGGCAATATCTGAACTGTGGTAACTCAGCTATCTTAAATAATATAAGTAAAATGGTTATGAGAATGACATTCAGAGAAATAAAATGGTTATTATTCTGGTGTTTTCAGTATTTTAGAGAATTCATGTGTTCTTTCAAGACATAATTATGAACTGCAGCAGTCATATTATCTAGGAATATAAACTAGAAAAAGAACAAAATTATTTACTCCCAAGCACTATTTTCTAATTTATAAATATATAACAAGTTTCTGTCCTTTCACATGTGAAGAAATTGCTGGTAGTCCTAAACAATTTCTTTCTTGGAAGAGATTTAATTAAGACTAAACAATTTCATAAAGACAATCAGAATCACATTATTTTTATAAATAGTTAAGAATTAATCTACATAACATTTCCTGCATAATTTGAATAAGAACATATAAGTAAAATTCTAGCTATTTCTATAATGAAACAATTCCATTAAACAGAATTTTTAAATTATAAAGAATTAGAATAAGCCACATCATTAAAAATATATTATTTTACAGAATTGAAAAACATTAAGCAAACAAGAAAACATAATTTTCCTCAGTGTCCATATATAGAGGTTCCAATCAGCAACACAAGTATCTCTCTTAATGCATCACTTTCTCTCCTACCTAATTTTTACTTGAGAATTTTCTCTCTTGTTAAGCTGAACTCTATCTAGCAAGTTACTGGTCATAACCAAGTCTAAACTAAGAGGGTAAATCTAAATAATTTTTTTTTTCATTTCCTAAGTCAATACAAGGAATTATTGGGCCTCCCCTGGTGGCGCAGAGGTTGAGCGCTGGGCTGCGAAGCTGCCCACAGACTCTGCAGCACCAGTTTAATCCCTGACCACCTGCAAGGGTCCCACATGGCGCGCAGACCTCTCCTGCCGCGCCCACTGCTCCCCTCAGCAGTGTATTTCAGTCCATCTGCCTGTTCTGTTCCCTGCTCTGGTGAATTCTCTCACCCTACTGTACTTCTGACTGTACCCAGTGCTTGTATAAATAAATAAAATCTTTAAAAAAATGAATTATTTAACCAAAGTAATTTCAAATCTATTTTCAACATCTTGATCTTTTAAAGTCATAAATCTAAGTATTCTACAGAAAAAAGGTCAAAGAATATAGTAACTCAAAAAAAATGCAAGTTGTTTATGAATAGAGATGAAAATAAGGTGTATTTAGTTGCTCAAATTTTTCAGTATTAAAAGTGATAACATTCTGGATTGGGAAGCGTACAAAAAGTCACTTCATGTAATAAATTACTGGTGAAAGTGTAAACTGACAACATTTTGGAGGGAATTAACATTTTACGCACCATTTACCTGTGCAATGTCACCCAGGAATTTTACTGGCAAGAAAAAATTTATAGGGACAGGCAAAGAATTAGCCAAAAGATACCCATTCCAATTGGCTCAAATCCCAGTTTGGTATCAAATTAGAAATAAGACCTTTAGATTTAACTTCAACTATAATCAAGCTACAATCATGGAAGAAGCTATTGGGATAAACAAAAAACTTAAGAGTCTATTTTTTAAATAAAATAGGATTATTACTTGAGAAATACCTACATTTAAGAACTAAATGAGGACATAGCTAGCATGTGATATAAACTAAATAGAATGGTGAAAGGTTTGAGATAACATAAGGTCACAGAGATAAGAAGAATGTTTCAGAAATAGTTAAGTTAAACTCAAATTTAGCTGAGAAGTCAAGTAAGGTAAGGACTGAAAGATGCCCTACCCTTGGATTTATGATGGTAAGCTCATCAGGAAAATTAGCAAAAATTGGTTTGTTCAGCTACCTACACGAAGAATCTTTTTCATGGAGATTTCTCTTGTTGAATAAATTATTTTCCAATTTATACAATTTATACTAAACATTTTCCCCCTCCACATCAGCTGATTTTTTGTTGTTGTTGTTGTTGTTTAAAGTAGAGTTATATTCTCTTAACATTTTACTTTTTTTTACCATCTGCAACTTTATTTTTTTCTTTTTATTTATTTTTTATTATTTAAATTTTATTTTTATATCCCCTTACAATTACAACCCCCTTATTTTGACCCCAAGCCCTACTTTCCCCGACCCCCAACCCCCATAGAGTGTCTCTGGTTCATAGTTGTTTGTTGATTTTGATATTTTCCTTCTTATCGTTATTCTTTTTCCTGGTCTCTTATTAAGTTTTCTAAATTCCTGCTATGAGTGAGACCATCCGGTATTTTTCTTTTTCTTTCTGGCTTATTTCACTGAGCATGATCCCTTCCAGTGCCATCCATGTTGCTGCAAATTGCATGTGTTTATCTTTTTGAATGCTGAGTAATATTCCATGGTGTATATGTACCACATCTTCTTGATCCAGTCATTTATTTTTGGGCATTTGGGTGTTTCCAAAGCTTAGCTATTGTAAATAGTGCTGCTATAAACATAGGGGTGCGGGTGCTCTTTGGAATTGATGTTTCTGTGTCCTTTGAGTAAATACCTAGGAGTGGAATTGCTGGATCATATGGAAGCTCTATGTTTAGTAGGTCAAGAAATCTCCACACAGCTCTCCATAGTGGTTGGACCAGTTTGCACTCCCACCAGCAGTGCAGGAGAGTTCCTTTTTCTTCACAACCTCGCCAACATTTGTTGTTGCTAGTTTTTTTTTTTTTAATAAATTTTATTGTTATATTCCCCATACAATTGCAGCCCCCCCATTCTGACCCCAATCCCTCCCCTCCCGCCCCCGCCCCCCTAAAAGTGTCTCTGGTTCATAGTTTTTTGTTGATTTTGATTTTCACTTTCTTATATTCATTTTCCTGGTCCCTTATTTAAGTTTTCTAGATTCCTGCTATGAGTGAGACCATCCGGTATTTTTCTTTTTCTTTTTGGCTTATTTCGCTGAGCATGATCCCTACCAGCGCCATCCATGTTGCTGCAAATTGCATGTGTTTATCTTTTTTGAATGCTGAGTAATATTCCATGGTGTATATGTACCACATCTTCTTGATCCAGTCATCTATTTTTGGGCATTTGGGTTGTTACCAAAGCTTAGCTATTGTAAACAGTGCTGCTAGTTTTTTTAATATGTGCCATTCTCACTGGTGTAAGATGGTATCTCATGGTAGTTTTGATTTGCATTTCCCTGATTACAGTGATGTTGAACATTTTTTCATATGCCTGTTGGCACATCAGCTGATTTTTAATGTTAAGTCTTAAATTACCTTAGAGTATGGTATGAGAGTCCATCACCATGGTTTAGAAGGAGCAAAGGACATTTTCTTATTCCCTATCAGTAACAGTAGGGAGAGGCTTGCCCAGTTCCAGAGGGATGACAGTACCTTACTCCTACTCCTAAACACCTGCTCCAACCTGCTCTACCCAGTCTTCCATCTTTCAAATCATTAACGCTCCCTTCAGTTTCTCTCTCAACAGGTAAGCTGTCATCTTTCACTCATTTCTTTCATATCCCACATCCAAACTGTCAGTAATCCTAGGGACTTTACATGCAAGTGTAACCAGATTCTATGATTTAGAATTATACCTTTTACCTGTTAGATTTATTCCAAATCATTATATCCTTATACCCAAATTATTGCAGTAACCCTCAAAATTTTCACCCTGCTTACCTTGCCTCTCTACATATATTGTTCTTAAAGGAAGAGCCAAAATAATTGCTATATATTTTAAATCAATATATATTGATTTTGGGTTTGATTTCTCAAATAATGTCTCCTCTTACAGAATAATGTGCAAAGATCTTCAAATACCCTTCTTATCTCTCTCACCTCATCTCTCCCTCTCAACCAGCCAAGCTCCACCTCGTTTATACAGCAACCAAGGCATGGTCCTTCAAAGCTGCTACAAGTGATTTTCTTCTATTCTTTATTATTCTATACTTTCTCTTTGTATTTTTTCAAACTCACCCCTCTCGTTGAGACCATCCCTGCTCACTCTACTACACTTCCATCCCAAATCCAACATCCCTATTTCCTTCCAACATCCCTAATATCCTTGCTTTATATTCCCCCTAAAACATCATTACCGCATGTGCTGTACCTTATTCACCACTCTGAAATTGCCTCTAGAATATCACTGCACAGTACTTGCTCAATTAATATTTGATGAGTGAATGCATGAAATATCCTTTGACATATTCACTGGCATGTGTGATCCCTCATGAGAAATGTTCTGTTCCTTTCTGTCTGACTCCTCCAGGCCCAGAGGAACTTTCCTTTTTCTGAGTTATTCAGAGATGCATGCTCCATCTGTCATGGAAATTTCTGTGAGAAAGTGTAAGTCTAGTGCTTCTAGATTCACTACATAGCATTCCTTTGATGGAGTCTTGTGATATTTCCTATTTTTCCTTTCTGGCCTTGAATTTGACTTATTGTAACTTCCATGGATCATTGATAGAAAATAGAGTGCAGAACACTGTTCTTTAGGACTCCCCAGGATGGCTTCCGAAAGTTTTCCTTTATGCCTGCGTACCATGATCATAAGAGAAGTATTTTTTCTGTTTCAATTTCTTACATATTTTGCAAGTAAACAGTAATTTATACAATTGACTCTTAAACACCATGGAGGAGTTATGGATGCCTAGACCTGTACAGGTGAGAATCCATATAGCTTATATTTATATATATTCAAGGGTTGTACTACCTTCAATACCAAAAAGTCAGTGTGTAAGTGGACCCATACAATTCAAATCCATGTTGTTCAAGGGTCAACCATTCTTGATTCTAACTTCCCTTTTCTTTTATTTTTCTAAGTTCCTACACCAACAAAAAAAATCAAAGTTAAATACACAAAATCTAACAAAAATCAAATTGTTAATTGAACTTCTAACTTTACGATACATTACAAAATTGTTGTAAACGAAATTGGAGTATATGACCTAATAAATATATAGGAATAGATGGCCTAATAGACTTATGTTTTTCTGGCAGTCAAAAATTTAAATGTGAGGATTTAAATTCAGGCTGCAAAATTTATCCAGTGACAAAGAAAATGGAACTAAAGAAACAGAGTGACATCCCATTTGATTCTAGTGCCTCGAGTGGAGTAGTCCAGTGAAATCTTAGAACTTGGCAGACTTATGGGGAAGGTGCTGGGGAGAATAGAGAGGAGACTGGACAGGCCTGACAAGAGGGGGGCTGATGGATGTCCCCTCAAGTCATGTTGAAGACAAAAGAAAAGATTAACTTAGAGAGCTGATTCAATGTTCAGGTCACAAAGAAAGAAAAGAGAATTGTGAGAAAATGACCCACTCATATTTATGGAATTGTCCATTAGAAGTGACTTAAATTCTGCCTTTAATAATGACCAGGCTTGATTATTTTCCTGAGCTTACTATAAGAGTAAGTATCTTGGAGACAATAAGAGAAGCTATAAAATTAGCATCCAGTCCCACTTTGTCCAATGGGATAGATTTTACCTTAAAATAGCTACCCATTCATTATATATTTTGAGGCAATACTGGTTAATTTTATTTGGTTCAGGAATAGGGGCATAAAACTATCTAGAAGACTTAATGTAAACCTTGTTGGCACTCACATATTTCAATTAACAAAAAATGGTTATAACTTCTAGTATTCTTCCTGTATGTAACTGTTCCTTGATTTCCCATCTCAGTTTGTCTTTCCTCAGAAGCAGTTACTGAGGCAAGGATTTGAGTGTGATTAGTTAGTTAGGAACAGATTTTAGTTAATGCTGTAAGGGAGTGGGAAAGTGAGACAGAAAAGAAACTAATAAAGAGAACGTTATTAAGCAAGTTGTCAACTGTGGGCAAAGGAGTAGCCTGACTCCACTGGGGAACTGTAAGAGACAGTGTAGAGAACATTTCTCAGAATTAGTTCCACGAAGGACTTGGAATTGGGTATTTAAATGCCAAATCCTCATCCATCACTGCTGGAGGACTGCCTCCTGGGACGTTAACTCTGAGGCAGTTCCAATTCACCTCCCGCACACAGAGCCTGTGCAGACATCAAGGAAAAGCCATCTAGCTGAGGCTTTGCAGGTGACTCTAGAAAAGCATGAGTGTGAAGGTAAAGATTGAGGATCTGTGGGGAAGTCACAAACAGCTGCAGTTACATTTTGCTAACAGAATGGAAAACCAATTATATTTGGCTTCCTTCACTCCACCCCACACTTCCATGAACTCACCTACATCCTTACTCTTTTGCTAATTTTTATTTTGTCAGCGTTTAAAAAAACTCTACACTTCCTGATGCCACTGAACATTTGTAAGGATTATTATCCTTTATTCTTACTTTTACAGAAAATCTGTTGGAGGAGATGGCTATATAAACATGAGATGAGGGTTCCAGCTACGAAAAGCAGCACATCAAGAAAGTTACTCAAATGGACATTATAGACTTTTCTTTCGCCATTAAGCTACTATTGTCAACCCACAGTTGATAGCACACCCCATATCTTGGATTAGGCTGACTGCAAAGAACAAACCAAGCATCCACTCTGTTCTCTAAGGAAACCATCTGTGTAGGCTGTAATTCATTTGTGTAATCACAACCATATGGTCTCACATATTGCAGTCTCTCTTCCCCTGCCATTTATACTGTGGACCTCTCAGTAAAATTAATTGCTGGTTCTGAGAAACTCAGACTAAGAAATTGTCTGAAATATTAATGATAATTTTCCCTCATTCATATTATAAATTTGCTAGCTTTGATATAAACTGATAATTCAAATATATATAATTGTCATGGGAAGGTAGGACATATAACAAATTATTTCTGAAGTTGAAATACAATAATTCGAAGAACTGAAAAATTCCCTCAGAGTCAAATCTAAACAAGAGAAAAAGATTGACCTCAAGAAAACAATTTCTAATCCAAATTGACTTTTTGCCCAAAAAATTTTTCTTATACATGGATATTAACATGCACACTTAAAAATAAGAAAAACATTAACATTTAATTTAGTTTTAAAAGATGATTTGCTTTGGCATTCTTACATCAAATTTATGAGGCATATTTTAAATTTCAATTGTACCTAATTTCAGAAAAAAAAATTAAAGTTATGGAAAAAAAGGTATCCACATAACTAGCACCCCAAACAAGACGTAGAACATTTTTATCACCACAGAAAGATCCCTGTAACCACTGGTAGTCAATTCAGCTCTTCCCATTTAGTCTCTTCCCTTAGGAAACCACAGGTCTGATTTCTGTCAGTAGAAAATGTTTTTCTAATTCTGGAACCTCATGTAAGAGCAATTAGATACTTCTCAGATTCATTCTTGTTACTACTTACCTATCTCATCTCTTTGAAATTTAGGAACTTCTGGTTATCTACATTGTTTTTAAATGAAGTTTTTGGATTTACAATGTGTCACGGAAGTTCTTGAAAAACATTTTGACTTTGTTACAACCAATGGAGTCTTAAGGTAATTTCTCTTTTGTTAAAATGATTTCATCATTGGTAATGACTGCTTCGTTCCATTTGCCTATAAACCTGCTCATGGCATATACAAAGGATGCTGTTGCCATCATAGAAATATTAAGAGGATGATGGGCCTCCCTGGTGGCACAAGGGGTTAAGACACAACCTATGAAGCTTCTGCAGCCTCTGCAGCATGAGTTCTATCCCTGGCCAGGGAGCTACCCACATGGCACAGCAGACCTCGCCTGTCTCAACCACTGCTCGCTGCTCCCCTTAACAGTGTACTTCAGTAGATCTTCCTGTTCTGTCCCCCACTCTGTCTCTAGTGAATCCTCTCACAACTCCCACACCTCTGGCCTGTATCCCAATTCTTATATGCATAAATAAATAAATCTTTTAAAAGAAGACTTGTATTTGATCTTCCTTTTTTGTAATGTCTATAAGCATATGATACTCTGACTGGACATGAATCTGTTCTGGGGGTTTGATCATGTATGCTTAAGCGGAATTTCTAAAATCCTCCACAAATGGTACTTTTCATACTAAAAAAATAACAAAGAGCAACCAAAATCACATATTTCCAGACTTGATTATAGTCAATATTGTGATTTAAAGGATCCACATAATTAAGGTTTTCATTGATTTAATTCATGCTTAATTTATCTTAAGCATATGGTCATAGCCTCTACAAAACAAAAAGTGTGATTTCCCAAAGTATTATGGCACAGATTAGTGTTCAGTATATAGGTTATAAATTCTAGTCCATTAAAAGAAATAGATATTAGAATATTGGATGGTCTTTATAGTCACCAAATCTTTTCAGCAAAGTTTATATGGCATGAGGTCCTCTTTTTAAGTCCATTGGAAATGATTTTATTAGATCTACTAGAAAGATGCTTCCTCAATAACTGTGCCAAATGCAAAATTAACAGCTAGTCACTTGAATGTGGTTTAATGAAAGCCGACAGAGGTCAATATTGACTGCTGCCTCATTAATGAACACATTATCACTTTAGGAAATAAAAAAGATTCTGGGTTAGTGTCCATACTCAAAGAGAACTCAATTTCATTTTAGAAAATTTACCAAAGAAAAATAGTGATTGCAGAGTAACTGTTATGTGTGTATGGTACACATTAGAAAATACTGGGAAAAATACTTTTTTTCCATGAAATTATGGGTATAATTATACCCATAATTTAGCATTATAAGAGCATAATGTAGCATTATAAGAGCATTTTTAAAATGTGTAGCACAAAATTTATTTATTCACTGAGAAAGATCAATGAATATCTTCTAACCAAAAATTTTTGTACTAGCCAAGAAACTACTTACACTGATATTTCTTAAATTTTGTCATATAAACTGAAATAAGCAAATATTTCTTTATTTTCATAACTTCCAGCATGTGCTTTCAAGGTGAAAATTTATTTTGAAGTGTCTGATAGGTGTATAACCAAACAAATCTGATGGCATGCAGAAGCTTTCTGTCATGGTTGGTGTTAAATTGGTGAGAAAATAAAAAGCAATGTAACTGATGTTCAAAATAGGAAGCAACTAATCCTAGGATGGAATGGGAAAATACAAATTTATCCAAATAACCACATATTCTATAAAATGACAGAAATATAAAATTCAGATATTTTTGACCAATCTCCCTCACAAAGTCAAAACTTCTGAAGCTTTCTGAGAATAAATGGGTGATTACAGCAGAGCAAAATAAAATAGGGTGCTGTGCAAAAAGTATATATTCCCTCATTTTATCCCTAACATTCAGAAAAATGGTTAGTCTAAACATTGGGAGTAGTGGGGATAGGAGAGGACAAAATAATTTGCCAAATGGAGTCATTTGCAATAGGAGCAATCGATGGTATTGAAAAATCCTATTGCCCAGGGTTAGTTTTTTTTTAATTTATATATGAAATATATATTAATTACTATATATAGTAATAGTAGCAAAATAATTTGTTATCAGTGACAGAAGCATGAAGGCAAAACACTTATAACATTTTCAATAACATGTTAAAAGCATTCATAAGGTGCTTACATTTTCTTTTCTATGACTTTATATTATTTTACAAATGGAGAGATTATGATTGGTATTCATTTTTATATATAGCACTTTCCCAATTATAAGAGAAATTTAGTACTGTTTTGATAATAGCCTAAGTACAAAAATACTTTCTATGACAAACTTTTAGACTGAATTTTAATTTCTTCCAGTTCTGCCACATTACTATACAACTTTGCACTCTTGGCATCCATGTTTTCTTACAGGCAATTAGAAAGCGTGAATGAAATAAAGCATTTGTCTTATAATTAATATTCTATTAATACTCTATTTGTTAATATACATAGCAAAAGATGTTTGAAACAAGGTGCCAATGCATAGATATTACACAATGCTTTTTTTTTTTTTTTTTGGAATGTGGATCAATGTTACTCTTTCACTAATCCTTAGCATGCCATTCAAAATAACATTCACTAGCATTGTATGACTTCTATTCCCTGTCCCCCGCCACCTTGGCTAAATAATTTCACTTCATTGCCCTTTTCTAAAAACAATCATTTCTTCTGTGTATGCTCCTGTGTTCCCAGTCCACCTCCTCTTCCTTTTATATCTCAGTTACAAATAATATTTTGCTAACAGCCAATAGAAGTAGTTTTCCAAAATTATTTTCACAATGTATGTATTACTTTTTCCATCCCTCTAATGAAAAAGAAAAAAAAAGATCAACACAAAATCAAGTTATAAAACTGATCTCAGCCCTTTCTCCTCTACTGCCAAGGGCTCCTCGGATACTATTTCACATTCTCTGAGAAAGCTCAACTTTGTGGGCACTAGTACCTAGGTGTTAGAAGTTGTTAAGTCTGATACTTTATCTACAGTTTTTTTAATATTTATTTATGCAAACAAGAGCTGGGGTACAGGCCATTGATGCAGGGTGTGAGAGCATTCACCAGAGACAGAGTGGGGAACAGAACAGGCAGATTGACCAAAGTACACGGCTGAGGGGAACAGCGGGTGAGACAGGAGAGGTCTGCTGAGCCATGTGGGTTGCTCCCTGGCCAGCTGGGGATCGAACTCGTGCTGCAGAGGCTGTGGATTGCTTCATAGTGCAGTGCTTAACCCTTTGCACCACCAGGGAGGCCCCTCTTCACAGTTCTTAAAGGCGAAGGTGACCTCAAGACGTATTTAATGTGGTCTAATTACTCAAACACACATATGAAGAAATGTTTGGGTTTCCTGAATTTTTCTGCTTTATTTCCACTTCCCAGAATGCAACTTCACTTTATTCATTCAGTCTAGATCATAGAAAATGCCTTATACTTGATCAAGCATTTTTGAATATGCTAAGAGACTTTGCATGTTATGCTGATAATTAGAATTATCACTGGTGAAAGAACTGTCCAAAAGAATATACTCCATGAGTCTTGTCTTTTGAGAGATGCCAAGGTAAATGATTTATTTGGTAAGGTGGTATACCATACTTTGCTTGGAATAAGACTTGTGAAAGTCCTGTTTATCCAATCATTGGTTAATTAGGTTGAGATAAATGAGACTGACCTTTGCTGAATATATTTTGAGGAATTTGTATTTATAATTACCAAAAATATCAACAGAAAATTTTTTTAAATAATTTATATATATTTTACATTGTTGCTCATTTTTGTACAATGTTTGATTTCTCCTCTCAGGTATAGACCCTGTAACATTCCCACCACCTAGTCACCTGTGAACCATCATCATAGTCTCACTAATTTTTTTTAATATTTTATCTTATATAATCCTTATATCATCTGTCATTTTTGCACAATGTATGCATTTTCATTTTGGTTATATTCCCCATACAATTGCACCCCCCCTTATTTTGACCCTAATCCTTCCTCTCCTTGCCCCCCCCCCCCCCGTAGTGTGTCTCTGGTTTATAGTTGCTTGTTGATTTTGATTTTCACTTTGTATTAATTAGTCTTTTTCCTGGTCCCTTATTTAGGTTTTCCAAATTCCTGCTATGAGTGAGATCATCCCGGAATTTTCTTTTTCTTTCTGCATAGTCTCACTATTTTAAAATAGAAAAAGCTATCAAGTCATAAAAGACATGGAAGAACTAAAATGCATATTACTAAGTGAAAGAACACATTATGTTTCCAGCTCTATGGCATTCTGATCATGGCAAAACTATGAAGAAAATATAAGATCAATAGCTACCAAGGATTATAGGAAGGGAGGGATGAATTGGTAGAACACAGGGGAGTTTTAGAGCAGTAAACTATTCTGTATTGTAGTCTCTTTTCCACCTAAGGCCTCTGCACCTGTGTGCGCGTGGCCTCTCTGTGCACCGATGTGTGTGACTGATGTGGATAAGGCACTCCCGCGTGGCTGCCTTGAGACAATGGCCCACATCACGAGGTGGCCAGGGACAGCTACGTAACCGTTGACTGATTGTGTGGTCAGGGTCCAAGACAGTCTGGGAATACCTGGGAAATGATACCAAGCACCTGCACAGTTCTCCCTATATACGTGGCCAACAGATCCCTTCCTGTTCCTTTTGTCTCCCCTGGACCTTACTCCCATAAAGATGAATACCCTATGTTTCCCTTGGACCCTGCTTCTCCTGCCATTCTCACATAATCAATCATGCGTGTTCACTTTACTAAATAAATAGCAAGAGTTCTGCTCACTCAGTAGCAGAGTCTTGCAAACCTGCTCCATGACTCATCTCTCAAGCGTTCCCCAGGGGACAAGTGGGTGCATCCTTGACCACTAGATTGTATAATATTTTGATAGGTGCAAGTCATTGCACATTTGTCCAAACCCAAAAAACATACAAAGAAGAGTGAGCCATAATGTAAATTATGGGCTTTGGGTGATTATAATCTATCAATAGAGGTTCATCACTTCTAACAAGTATGCCACTCTGGTGGGTGATGTTGAAATGGGGGGTTGCTATTCAGGTGCTGGGGGTATTCAGGAAATCTCTGTACTTTCCTCTTAAGTTTGCTGTGAACTAAAACTGCTCTTAAAAAATAGTATGTATATTTTACTAAGAGAAAATATTTTTGTTATTACACAATATTGCATTATGATTACTTTTTTTATACAGCAATAAAGTATAATAACTAACACAGACATCTTGGTAGTAACCACTACATCTTTTAGGAAAACCACCATTAGGTTAATTTCTTCATAGTGGACATGTAAACCCTGCCTACATGTAAGATGGATCTAAAGTTCTCCTTATCTTTGATTCTCAGTAATTGTAGATAAAAGGCAAAAATGGAACAATCAAGAAAACCTAGCAGCAAAAGAAGACACACGTTTTACTTAAGACATCAAAATTTGTCCTTACTCCAGGAGACCACTGACCAAGTCATCACTGTCACCCACTTGCAGTCTCATGACATTGGAGTGTGCCTTTTGCATACTGAGGCTATAGGTGTGTACCTTTGATTTTCAGAGCAAGACTATATATCACCGAAAGAATGTTAGCAGTAAAAACTCAACTTACTCTGGAATTTTGAGAGGGTAGTAAATTGCATTATCTAGTGAGCTCTTCCAGCAGTAAATTGCAGTTTACTCTTAACACGTGTCTCTTTGTCCAGCATGACAACATTTCATTGTCATGATTTTCTATAAATAAATCCATAAAAGTTTTATGCACCTGGGCCTCCCCAGTGGCGCAGCGGTTGAGTGCCCGGTTGCGAAGCTGCCCCGCGGTCTCTGCAGCACCAGTTCAATCCCCGGCTGCTCCCCGGCCACTGGAGGAGGGTCCCCCATGGCGCGCAGACCTCTCCTGCAGCCCGCTGCTCCCCTCAGCAGTGTATTTCCGTCCTTCTGCCTGCTCTGCTCCCCGCTCTGGCTCTGGTGAATTCTCTCACCCTCCCGTGCTTCTGACTGTACTCCAGTGCTTGTATAAATAAATAAATCTTTAAAAAAAAAGTTTTATGCACCAATTTTATAAGCCATGATTAGTTTTCCATCATATCAGATTTTGTTCTTCAGTTAACTCTTTATGTGATGCCATATATATGCAGATCTATGCTCTAGGATGAAGCTATAGATCTATGCATATGTCATTATACACTTGTGTGTAGATACAGAATCAAACTTCGTTAGAATTTGTAAGATCTTTCCAATTTCACATTTTTCATACACATTTTTATTTAATGGATGCATTTTCATTTTTCTCTTTAGTGCAACTACTTTAAGGTTAGATAGATAAAGGCTATTAAAAAAAAAACATGGGATGTATCACTCAAAATCCAAGGATGCTATGTATATTTACTACTACTTTGAAATGCTTTTAATGGCCCTGAGTACAAGCCCCATGTGTTGAAAATGATGGATGGATTATAAGATCCAACATCTTTATCTTGATTTTTTCCCCTGTATTTTTTTATTGAATTTTTTCACACTATATGACTTCTCCCCTGAGGTGTGATTATTGTAGTTCTCCCACCACTAATCTATGACAAAGGAAGGAGCAAAGAATATATACTGTAACAAAGAAAATCTCAACAAACAGTGCTGGGAAAATTGGACTGTCACACGCAAAAGAATGAAACAACTATCTCACACCATGCACAAAAATCAAGTAAAAATGGATGAAAGACATGGATGTAAGACCTGAGACTATAAAATATCTAGGAAAAAAAATAGGCAAAACATCCCATGACATAAACTTTATCGTGATTGTTGAGAAATTTCCAATTAAACTGGAACATAGAAAATCTTGAATATGCTTAAAAAATAAAGGGTAATAATTTCTAATAACTAGCCCTACAATGTGACAGTCTTTAGCACACCCCCTTTGTTTTTGAGTGGTTCTAATTTATTTATTCTAATTTATTTATTCAGTCCCTTCTCCACTTTAAGAGGAATGACTTGAGTAGCTTTTAATATTATAATGCAACCATGCAGCATTTCTCCTAGTAGCCAAACTTATTGTCGTCTTTCAGAAATGTGTTAAATGCAATGTTGTGGGTCTAATTCCATTCATTCTATTTCACTTGCTGGGTCATAAAGATTTTTCTCATTTTACCATGGCATATTTTTATGTATTGAGTGACTCTGATATATCTGAAGCTTAATGTACTCCCAGTTGGAATAAAAAAAAAAACAAAACAGCAAGTACAGCTAAAATTGTTTCTCATTACCTTATTGCCTTTCTTAAAGATGAAAATGTGTTGAGAAAGGTTTTGAAATCCACCAAATATATTTTCTCTCTGATGTAACATGAATTCTATTGCTGGTTATAACTCTGAATAAGTCAAAAATTGCCTTGAAAGATGAAGTCACATCTTGAGATTGTAAGTAATTTTTAAATGAAACACTAATGATTTAGTGGTTATGTGCTTAGTTGAGTAATGAAAGTTTTCAGGAAAGCAACCAGGTGACCTTTGATTTTCGAAAATTTGTGAGAAAAAAATATACAGACTTCAATACTATTGTTTGTATTAAATCAGTTATTTTTCACATTTCCGTTTTTGTATACTTATTTGACTTAATACATGTCATAAAATAAGCATATATATTTTCATTGTTTCACTAGTTCATAATCTAGTTTGGGACTACAGCTCTGTTAAAAAATTGATTTTTCTGTCAATTAAATCAACATGAAATTACAAACTCCAGTTAATTACTGCTAACTTTCATATTACTAATGAAGATTAGTAAATTTATTATTTAGGCTTAAACAATATGACTTCTTAAACTGGAATTGCATTTTTAGAATCCTACCTAGTACAATAATACATACAGTTTCCAGATGCACTTTCGAGGTCTACACATTTATAAACAAATGACCTGTTTGACTATATAAAATGCAATTATGTCCCTATCAAACATCCCAACTAAAACTTTCCATAACTGTTAATAAGTAGTTTTATTTCTACTAATTTTGGCTCAATTTTTAAAATGGTGTTTACTTGCTAACCATCTCACCTATGTTCTGTTTTTTGTTCTAAAGATTTATTTATACGAGAACTGGGGTACAGGCCAGATGTGCAGGAGGGTGAGAGGATTCACCAGAGACAGAGCAGGGAACAGAACAGGCAGACTGACTGAAATACACTGCTGAGGGGAGCAGCGGGCGAGGCTGGAGAGGTCTGCCAAGCCATGTGGGACCCTCACTGGGCGGCTGGGATTGAACCAGTGCTGCAGAGGCTGTGGACAGCTTCTCATCACTGTGCTCAACCACCTGCGCCACCAGGGGAGGCCCTCACCTATGTTCTTCTTTTAGGAATAATTCTTACGTTCATGTACCAAGATGTAGCTGCTCTATTTTTCATGGTATTTTTGATCACTATCTGAAAAGTGAGAAAGCACGCACTAGGTAAGGAAGGAGGAGAGTAAATGCATGCCTTTGTCCATTTCCTTTCAATCTACCTTTCCCAATTATCCAGATGCCCTTTGTACATTTTGTATCCTTTGCAATTCTTGCCAGGACACAACTATCATGATCACATTTTTGGTTTTCGAATCAAAATCCAGGTACTTTGGAGAATTATTCCCCCAACTTATTTCAAAAATATTACCTGGACTTCTTTTAGATATTGATTTCTTTTATCCCCATCTTCCATCACATAGTATTTGACCATACTTAAATATGGTCATAGTCAGATATTTGCCTACGGGTTCCCTTCACAGAGCATTATGAAATATGTATTTCTTCTCTAGCATTAGCAGACAGAAACTTTATAAAGTCAGTAATGCATGTTTAAAATACTAGCAAAGAGGTTTAGAAGGGTTGGAGGGATGCATGGGTCACTTCTTTAATTATTATTGGCTTATACGCTCATTTATCTACTTCATTTTTAAAGTCCCAGCAGTTTGTGTCTTATCAAGGCTGGCATGGAATGACTTAGTTTTTGATCATCAATAGTCTCAGAAGAATATTAAAACTAAGAAGGAGGCTATCCAGAGACATGGAAAATTCAAATGAATTAAAGAGAAAGATTATGGCTCACCAAATTAAGATGACTACACTGGAGCTGTAATTATGGATCTTTCACAACAATGATGGGGTTATGTTCTGATAAACCCACTGTAAATTGGAAATAGCATAAATTGAAAATGTATCTAATGCTCCTAATCTTGTTTCAATCTAAAGTGGTTTCTACTGAATGCAGATAACTTACACACTATTGTAAAGCTGCATAATCATAAAGCAACCTGTCATAAGGTGGAGACCATTTGGGTAAATTTGAAAGTACTTAATGGACAGAAGAAAAAGATGAAGAAAGGAAGATGGGCATGTAATTTCCCAGATTGTATTGAAGGCTGGATTAGATAGAATTAAGTCTTTTATTTAAATAAAAAGATTTTAAGAAATGTAAATTTTACCAGTATAAATTTTTATAAAAAAGGCGAGTATAAATAGGACTAGGAAAACATTGAGTTTGGATTAAGAAATGTTACCAGAAATCAATCTAACCACTTTCAAATAACTCATTGTAGACTTGAAAGAAAGTAAAAACAGACCACTTAGATATCTTGTAAGTAATAATGGAGGGAGGTAGTATATTAACTAGGTAAAGTTTAAGATTAATGCAGTGTTTATTTTCTCTTTGCAGATAAAGGTGAGCACTTATGACAAAAATGGTAAAATCAATACATGGTGCTGATGACATTTAAGGTCCAATAGGTAGGCAGTATAATTAACAGAGCAGGTTATACTAAGAAGAAAGGAATATAGTGAAAACAGCTGAAAACAAGAAAAAAGCAAACAGCAATAGAATTGGAAAGATAAAATTGGTGTTCAGGAAAAATTAAAGGAGATATTTCATCTTGTAGCACTGTTTGAATAATTGCAATTTTTGGCATTTGAAATTCATTTGCTCTTGTAATTTGGAACACAAAAGCCTGGAAAAATCACATAAAATCAATTTATAATTATCTGGTAAAACCTTAATATTTACATAGATAAACTAAGAGTCAGATATTGAGTCAATTGATTTCTTCAAATCACCTGGAAAGCTAAATATGGAATGGAGAAGCCAAGAATATTAGAAGTGACTTTTTAACTTACTCTGTAGTTTGCCAGTTATAGCATTCTGAAAGACTTGAGCTAATATGCAGAGGCATCTGCTCTTCAGAGGCTCTCACAATTAAGATAGCATTTCTAGGTGTTTTTTTCCCCAAGTTTGTTATTCTACTGATCTCCGGGCAGAACTCTCCCTCAAACAACTTGACAACTCCATTCAGTAAGGACTGAGTCCTACCCATCTGAAAAGACCACCTTCAAAAAGACAAAGGATGTAGACTTTGGGGTTCAGATTGTCTGGTTCTATCATTGACGTGCTGAGGTATAAAAGTGTCCATTTTGTTAGGCTTGCTAGTTCTAACTCGTATGAGCCCAAATGGTGATCTTGGGGGGGTCCCATTCCCACTGTTCACCTTGTTCTGGCTGATTAATGATAGTGGCTTGTCGGTGCAATATCTGAATGGAGCTCTATGATGACTGGGTGAATAGGACGATGCTGAACTTTTGCAGTAAATTGAAAACAATTCAATGTCAAAGTATTGGTTATTTTATGAGTCTAAGTGATTGTATTCACCAGTCAAGTGCTCTCTAGATTTTTGAGATACTGTCAGTTTAGATTTTATGGAAAATGCATTTCAACCAGAAATTTACAACTACTCCTTACTCATCACAATTTTATAAATTGATCATATACTATGAATTTTCTTTAACGCATTTTGTATTTCCCCAGTTACCTTTCAAGTAAGTTCATTTCTTCACCTAGTCCAACATTTAGCTCTTTCACCTGTTATTCTAAATTTTTAAAATGATTTCCAGTTGCATGTGTCTGTGAATTTTTTCAAACCCAGGGAGGAATATTGTTATTGCAAAGATTAAGAAAGAAATACCAAATGTTCTCTCTAGTTTAATTTCTTTACATTTAACACTAAAGGGATTCAAAGTGGGAGAAAACCAAAGGCTACTCTGTTCCTCTTGGGTCAATTTGTCCATGTTGTTCTCAAAATTTTCCTTTATTTTCTCCTTACCTGGTCTCTAAATTGTGACCAATAGAATTCTGTTTCTACCTTATATAACCAGTTCAACCTTTTTAGTATATAATGCTATATTACATGTACAAGTAATTTTGTATACTTTTCCACCATAGTACTTAAATATGTATGCTTACTTTTATTGGGAAGTGGCTTAATAGTTGAAGCAAGAACTCCAGTTTATCTCAAAGATTTATATATTGCTCCCAAAGGACTTCCCTCTGAATTGCAATGCCCCTTTCTAAAAGGATGGGTACTTTAAGTATTATTAATCACTTTTCACATTTTATAAATGTATCCTATTTGTAACTATTTGATACCTTTTTGTGTGAAGTCACTGGAAATGGAAATAGATTGAGATTTGAGGATTAATTATAAGACTACTACAGTATCAACAGTATCAACAGAAATCTGATAGAGAAAATACTTTAGATAATGTATTAAATCTTTTTCAGTTGTTGACATTCCTTAATACCTAAGAGGAGACAATCTTCTTGTCACCAACAGCAGCAAATGACTAAGGTCATTCTGCTTGTTGACTTTCAGGGCTGTTGAGACTACTCCAAATGCTTATGAGGGTCTGGAAATATTTTTTTCAAACTAAAATCAGTGTTTGGATTATTTTTTATTGAGGTAAAGTTAGTATACATCATTATTTATTTGAGGATCTATTTGTTCAAACTTCTGCAAATTTATGTTTTCACACCATGCTTACCACAAAAGCCTCAACTGATCCTCCATCAGACTCCACCAGACTTCCTTCCTCACCCACTCCCACCTTGTCCCTCTCCCTTTCTGGTTACCTCAGCTTTAGAGTCAGATGTCAAGAGTATGTCCATGGTTTGGTTTTGTCTGATCTTTTGTTTCCTAACATTCCACAGATGAGTGAAACCATCTGGTATTTGTCCTTCTTCTGACTTATTTCACTTAGCATTAACCTCTCCAGTTCCATTCCTGTTGCAAGAGGCAAGAGCTCATTTTTACAGCCAAGTAGTATTCTACTGCATGTATGTATGTGCATATATACATATTTATGTATGTGTGAATATATGTATATATACATACACCACATTTTTCATACCACACAAAATACATTTTTCATATTTACTCCTATATCCTTGAGAACCTAGGTTGTTTCTAAAGCTAAGCTATTATAAATAGGGCTGCAATGAACACAGAATTGCATATATCCCACTGAACTACTGTTTTTACATTCTTTGGGTAGATTCCTAGGAGTGGAATTGTTGGGTCATATGATATATTTTTAATATTTTAAGAAACCTCCATACTGTTTTCCATAGTGTTGGAGCAATCTACATAACACAAAGTAACTTGAGATTCCAGAAAAATATGTCACCACAGGACAGAACAGTGCTCCAGAACCCATACAAAAAGATACAGAAGATCTTCCTATGAGACAGAGTTAAAAATTGCCATGATAAAAAAAAAAAATCAAATTCATGGGGAAATTACAGCAAATGCAGGAAAAAAATGAATGAATTGATAAACACAATGAATGAACAGAAATTAGAAATTGGAGATTTAAACTAGAAAATAAGCACAAGATACAAAAAAATGAATAGGGATGATACAAATTCTGCAGAAAGCTATGGAGCCAACTAGAGCAGATGGACCTAATTAGTGAACTTGAAGATCCTAATACAAAAAGGACCCAGGTGGAAGACAGAAACAAGAAAAAGGGGTTCTTTTAAAAATGGCAACTAATAGGCCTCCCCTGGTGGTGCAGGCAGCTGAGCACAGCAGCGCTTTGAAGCTGTCCGCAGCCTCTGCAGCACAAGTTTGATCCCGGCCGGCCGGGGATATTCCCACATGGTGCAGCAGACCTCTCCTGTCTTGCCCGCTGCTCCCCTCAGCAGTATATTTCAGTCAGTCTGCCTGTTCTGCTCACCGCTATGTCTCTGGTGAATCCTCTCACCCTCCTGCACATCTGGCCTGTACCCCGGTTCTCGTATGCATGAATAAATAAATCTTTCCCAAAAATGGCATCTACTGTTTTGTGGATATGAAATGAAAGAAGTATGTGATCTCATTTCTCTTACAAACCATGAAAATCTACCCATTATTGAACTTTCAACTCTACACTGAATTTGTAAGGGGAATTAAATAGAACAGTGTGATTTTTTTTTGGGGGGGTGCAAATATCTTTAGGAAAGCAGCAATTGCATGAGGCCAACATTTTTTATATGAAGCAAAAGTACACCTATAGCAGTCCAAATAAGGTAATAATCACTGAAAATTGGGGAGAGGTGATCTTGAAAAATGAAACTTGAGAAGTAGGAAAGAGTATTTAGAATCCCTAAACTGCCTCTGCAAGCACAACACCAGGGAGTCAGAGAAAATTGAGTTAAGAAAAGAAGAGGAGAAAACAGTCTCTTAATGGGCTTTGCAATAAATTTAGTAAATAAGCTAATGATGGTGGTAAATATAACATGAACAGCAAGTACGGCTGCTACTACTGACCACAAGTGAATACTGGATTCAATTGAATAATCAAGAAGCAGCATCTCTCTAGGGAATATCCATGACAAAAATATAAATAGTACATTCATTGTGAGTAACATGTACTGCCTGAAATAAGAGGAACCTTCCAGGAATGACTAAGAATTACTTGGGCACTCATTAGTCAATCAACATAAAGGAAAAATGGAACATTTCTCTTCATTAGAATAAAGAATGACAACCTAGAAACCCCCCCAAACCATGATTTAGCTTCTTGGCTTTTTCAAGGAAGTCAATTCATCAGACCTAAAAGTCCATTGTGAAAAGTGCTGCATTCTTACCTTTAAGATAACATGTTTATTTTCATTTATGAATATTCCCCATGTTATTACAGATTTGCCATCTATTTAAGATCTGGCAAGCATCTGACAAGATTATAATAGGATAGAGATGTTAAAGATTTTATATATTTTATACATGAAATGTCCAGTGGGAATTAGTAGATTTTCACAAATTCACTCTAATGGGCATGTGCTCCACTTGCACCTCGTATTTAACTTCAAACTCTCATGCTCTAGGGATCTAACTTTCATGCCAACGTCATATTTTGGTTTTCTTTCCTAAATTTTAAAGGTTTTTCCCTCCTCTTTAAATACCACCTTCAGATTTAGGGCTGGTACTGGACACCTGAGCTGCAGACACTAGCACACCACAGGACACTCCCCTCCTGAGTTCTGTTCCTATCTTGGCAAAACAGTCTCATTCTTCAACTGTCTTTCCTGGACTTTCCTGGCTGTTCTTTAGAAGTCACTTGCTCTTTAGGCTCTGGACAGAAGTGATTTAAGTTCACAAGCTTGTGGTTGGCAAAATGAACATGTCAGAGGTACAATCGGAGAGGATAGACAGATGTGTTTATTTCAAAGCATGGAAACCTACTCAGCATCTTACAAACTCTCTTGTCAAGCAGAAGTATGTGCCCGTCTCTCCCCCCATGAGGGTGTGTGTGTGTATGATTAGAAAATTAAATACATATATATCAAATTATAAACAGAAGCATTTCTATAAGCAGAGAAGCTGCTATAGGAAGAAAGTACAAGTATGGATGTTAGTCTTATAAATCAAAGTAGGGTGATTCATACTCTCCATTCTGGTAACCTGACTTTCTCTGCTAGGTTTAGTAAGAAGTACAGATTTATTCAACCAGCCTGGTCCAGAGGAAGTATTTAAATTTTTCTTAAGATAGTCCCTAGATCTTTACTCATAGAATTTTATGATAGAGCTAAAATAACTGTAATGAATATTCCCATTATTCATTTTTTTAAACACAGAAAAGCTTAGGTTTCCTTTTTTTTTTTAAAGTTTGTAGGTTGTGTGTATTCATTTCATTTAGTGTATGTAGATATAGCTGTTGTTTATACTCTGGATAAATTAAATGTGTTACCTCTAGTATATAGAAATGTAATTAAGAATGTAATTAAGGTCCTCTCTGGTGGCACAAGGGGTTAAGCACCCCACTATGAAGCAATCCTCAGCCTCTGCAGCATGAGTTAGATCCCTAGCTGGCCAGCGAGCAACCCACGTGGTGAGGCAGACCTCTCCTGACTTACCGGCTGCTCCCCTGAGCAGTGTATTTTAGTCAGTCTGCCTGTTCTGTTCCCAGCTCTGTCTCTGGTTAAGTCCTCTCACCCCGCTCATCTCTGGCCTATACCCCAGCTCTAGTATGCATAAATAAATCTTAAAAAAAAAAACAGTTTACATTTATAACTAGAACTGACATGAGGTAAAGTGACGGGATCTGAGTAGCCTTTTTGTTCTTCTACTTTTCTATCTTGTCCCAGATGTTCACTGTTCTCTCATGGTTCAACTTGTAACCACCAAAAGGTAACTTTTTCAAACAATTTACCTTACTCCAAACAAGGTCAAGTACCATTCATAAATTTTATCTTTCATTTCTTTGCCTTATGGTAATGGTCTGTCCAAATTTTTGACCTAGAGGGCACTTTAGAAATAACCAAGTCTTACACTTTACACAATGAAGAAACTGGCATATCTCACCCAAAGCAGGGACTAGAAACTCATTTTTCACAACTTGTCTATTCTAGATATTCAGGAATCTTCTGAGTAAAATACCCCTTACCAAAGAGTCTCTGAGGTTATATTTCAGTCACTATGAATTGTGTGGTTGATCATTTGGAACAAGAAAATCTTAAGATTCTACCATCAAACAGTAAAGTTAGTTGCCTGTTTTCCTTATAAATGACCTGGATTTTATACTGGCTTAGGGGAAACATAAGGCATAATTTTGTTGAGCACTTGTGAAAGTGTCACATATAGCAATAATCCTTCAAGTAAAAATGGTATGCTGAGTATTAATATATTTATCAAAATTACCATGACAGGTTCCATTATTTCCCCTCAAATAACTTATATGTTCTAATTTAATATTTAAAGATGTTGGTAACCAGAATTTTTAATGTTAAATTGATCAACACCTAAAAAATGCACTGTCATTGTTACTGTTAATACCAAACATTTTTTTGACAGATGTTTCTAGACTAGTGGATGTTCCAAAGAAATTTTGATTTTGAAAGGCATGCATTGTTATTTGCCAATTTCAAAAAGCTATTTGAAAAACCAGAATACTGATTTATGATTGCAAATTGAAATTTTTGTGGTATACTTAAGTAGTATGTTTATTCTTAAAGATGCACACCTGAAACTGTCTCACACCTGAAATAATGCTATAGTGCAAGGTTACTACAATTAAAAGAAAAATGAAATATGACCCTTTCTTAGGACACTCTATTGGTCTAGAAAAATCAGTAGCTGCTGTATCATTGTCATTCAAAATTAAATTGTTAGAGATATTTACAGTAAGCAACACATCTTTGGCATTTTTTGACTAACCTCAATACTCCATCACTGCTGTCCTGTTGGTTATTTGTTTTCTGTCAGTATTCTATGCCATTTTGTTCTAGACTAATTTTACTTTAATGGAATGTTTTCAATCTCTCAGCATTTACTGTCTATGTTGCTGATGACTATGAGGAATACAACTAGAACAGAGGGTTAGGTAGCTGATAAAAGCTTTTCATTTGAATTTCAACTCTGTAATCAGCAGTAGAATGAATTGTTTTAAAGACAGAATTCTATGCAAGATTTTAGCTGCAAAAATATGTAACTGAATAAAGACTAAGGTAGGAAAATCAGTATAATTCTTTGTTGAATACTAGAATATATCTGGTAAACACTGTAATAAAGGAGTATAAAGAAAAGTATGTCATGAAATTTTCAAGAAGTTACCATTAATATTGATTACCTTTTCATCATGCTAGGATCTATTTTGCCTATCAGCAGGTACCTATTGCAGATATTTTCTCCATGGAAAAATTTCTCAAAATGAAACTTTTTCAGCATTCTTTTGTGCACTGTTTACATGCACACACACAATTTTAATTTTAGCATGTAGTATATCTATTTTTAATTAAAAAAACCCATTAACAACACTCATTCTTTCCCTGTATGGTAGGTAGAATAGGCTAAATATACATGTAAGTAAATTTATGAATCAAAAAATGCAAAAGTATTAAAGTTATTGATATTAGGGTTTTAACTCTTGCTTTTCAAAGGGAATTGTTATAACAGAAGAAACTGCTTATGAAGCTTGCTCTTTTACATATTCTAATATTTATAACATCAAATAGTTTCAAATATTCTAAAATGAGGGTCGCAACTTCCATTCTCACTATAGTAAAAGGAGATTTGAGTATGGAAATGTGAAAATAAACTTTTTTTAAATTTTGGAAAATTTGCTCGTTTAAGTTGATTAACTATTCCATTATTTCTTCCTGGGGAGTTTTGTGTCAGCCTCAATCCATTCATATATATATGAAAAAATATATATATGTGTATGTGAAACAAAAATTCCCCATTAATTTGATATTGTTGTAATTATTCTGTGCTAAATTATATTTTCATTTGCTTTTCGTATGCCAATTTTATTTGCATTGGTTCCATTTTTTTAGGGTTCTATTTAAAAAACATTTTTAAATAAGTTTCTTTTAAATTGTTTCTTAAGACCTGTGATTTTCTCTACTTTATAAATAGGTGTTATACAGAGAAATTCAATTTTGTTTTCTCATTCCATGTAGTTATCTGTTTAATAGATCATTGAGCAGAATATTCATTATTTTGTTATAGAAATAAATAGCATATACTGAAAGTTAAATGGGGAACATAAAACACCTTTAAAAAGAAGGAAAAGTAGAAAATTTAGTCAAATTAAGTTGCATGAAATTAGAAAATTACTGTTTGAAAATTTATCTGGCAGTTAATATAATTGTTCTTACAAATACCTGTGTTGGATAAGTTATCATTTTCTTTTAATCTTTAAATTATATTTTTAATTCAGGGATAATTTATCTAAACCTACATAAGATGATTTTATTAGAAATGTCCTCTTGCATTGTTAAATTAGCAATTAAAGCACATTAACTCCCTATCTTAAGTGTTCAGCCTTGATGACTGTAAATGTTGCTTAATTATTGCACTCAATCTATATAGACTAAAAATATAATTAATTTGTAGAAATCACTGTAGCTCATTATTTCCCAGCAACATCACAAGATTGAATCTTCTAGACCCCTCTCTCCCCCTCTCTCTCACATACATACACACACACACACACACTCTGCCTGGAAACTGGAAATTCTGCATTATATAACTTGCTTAGTTTATAACATTTCAAGCATCAGCAATTACACATACATGCATAATTTTGATTCAGATAATACTTTTTAAAGATCAATGACCCTCATCCTAATTAGTTAGCATAGTTATATATAAATCTTTAATAGCAAACATTTTCCAATAATTAAATTTCTCTGCTGGAGACAAACTTCTGGAGAGAAAAACACATTTTCCTCACTGTCTTGTAAGAGACTTTCTGTGTCACTAAGTACACTTGTGTTGAAACTTTTGAGCTGAAACACACACTAGCAAACGCTTACACTGCAGAAAACTTCTGAGAGATGCCATGAGAAAGTTCAACTGTCTTAAAGAACAGAAGAAACCAATGCAGCTGCCACCTGGTTGTCTGTTTTCCAGCATCTTCCAACTGAGAACAGAGAAGCTGCAACAGCCATCTCCTGTAATAGGACTCTGTGGTTGCGATTAAAGAATCTACACTGGCAGCGTGAATCTGGGCCTGTGGCTTTGGCAGTGGATTCTTCAGAATCATACACAGCTGTCGGCCTGTACACATTTCTTCCTCACAAGATTTCAGTCTCCTTTAAGGCACAATGCTGAGGAGATCCTGCAGGTTTTTCTCCTTCCCATAATAACAAGAGGACAATGTGCCCTGAGGGCAACAAGGTGAGAGGAAAAAAAAATGGAGCCCCCCCCCCATTCTTTCCATCTTACAATCATTCCTTATTAAATCAAACCTATAACCCACGGTGTCATAATGCAAAAGAAAAATTGCTTTAAGATCCTCTTAAAATTAAAAATGAAGAGTTAATCGGTATAAATTCACTTAAAAATTAGGGAGACTTTGGATCATAATGTAGTATGTACAGATGTTTAATTATAAATGTTGTACAATGGAAACCTATGAAATGTTATAAACTAATGTTACTGCAGTAAGAATTTTTAAAAAATAAAAATATATACAAATAAAATTTGTTATTTTTAAATTTTTAAAAAATATTTTATAGGGCTTCTCTAGTGGCCAAAGGGTTAAGTCTCAGCACTTAACTGCCAAAATTCCAGCACCAGCCAGGTAGCTAATCCCCATATGGTGCAGCAGACCTCTCCGGTTTTGCCTGAAGCTCTCATTAGTGTATTTCAATAAATCCAGCTGTTCTGCTCCCCACTCTGTCTTTGGTGAATACACTCATCCCTACACCTCTGGCCTACACCCCAGTTCTTCTATGCAAAAGTAATTTTTAAATTAATTTATAATTTAAGGGAGTTAAATTTAAGGAAGGGGAGAATTGGAAACCAAATGGAGTAAAATAATGTTTCTATTTGTGAATATAAAAATGAAATACTAAATTTCTGATAAACAGATCTGAACCAGAACTTATAACTGTCCAAAATTAGATATATGAAAATTAGTGGGGTCTTTTTCTCTGAGTCAGTCAAGGTCCTGGCAGAAATCAGAACCTAAAGAAGATTGTTTAAGAGAATTGATGAGGCATTATATATTGAGACTAGCAACGGTGAGGAGTGTATAACTTCCTGGGATTTAAAGGGCCAGAAAGAAATGTGGAGCTCCCCAAAATGATAGCTTCTCTGTAACTTACATAAGTGTCAGAAATCATAATGAACTTCTACATTTTTTCTGGGCATTCAAAGCAAAAAAGACTGCTAAAGAAATGTGGCAATATTGGCATATGGTTTCTTCTCATTTAAATCTTGCTTCTACCATGATCAGATAACTGCTTTTGTGGTTCATAAAATCACATTCAACATTTTTTTGGCACATAAACAAAAAGTTAAAATCAACACATTATTAGCAAAATAAAACAATGCAATCCTTCGTAGGACTAGAAAATAAGTTCAAAGAACAAGTGGAGAAGGCATGGAGGGGCATCTGCTCAGTACCTTAAAACAAGAGTTGGAATTTAACTTGCAGAAATAATTGCAAATACAGATAGGAAGCTCTGAAGTGTCCATCGCTGTGTTCAAGGTGCCCATTTAGAGAACTGCTAATCCACACACAGAACACGGAGTCCCTGGACCCAGGGAAGTAGGGGTTGCCAGAGGGGCCTCACAACTCCCAAATTCATTCCTGCGACATACCACCAGCACCCACCAAGACAGCTGAGACCAAAACTCAACATGTTTCCATTACATGTGAAATGAGCTAATTTATCATTAAATCCGTTTCTTTTACATTCCTTAGAACAATTTACCCTCAGTAAATCAGCTTGTTTTTATAGATGACTGGATCAAGAAGATGTGGTTCATATACACAATGGAATATTACTCAGCAATCAAAAAATATAAACTCATGCAATTTACAGCAACATGGATGGCACTGGAAGGGATCATGCTCAGCGAAATAAGCCAGAAAGAAAAAGAAAAATACCAGATGGTCTCACTCATAGCAGGAATCCAGAAAACCTAAATAAGGGACCAGGAAAAAAGAATAACTATAAGAAAGAAAAAAATCAAAATCAACAAACAACTATAAGCCAGAGACACATGGGGTCTGATTCCAGCAGACCACTGCTGTATGAATGCATTTTTTCCTGACTCCGGTGTTATAGTATGAAGAAATGTTTCCCATAGCTTCATTCTAATTATACTTCCCCTCATTAAAGATTTAACTTTATGACTGAAGATTTTCTTCTTCTCTGTCCATAATCTTATGTTCTCAACAGTCAGATAATATCTCGGTGCTACTGCCCATCACCAAGGACGAAGGTTCTTTTATATCCAACATCTACAAGGGAGGAGGATTAGAATCGTCCAAGGCAGCAGGTGTATCTTCTTTTTGGAGAGACGAGGGAGTTCCGAACTCTTAAACAGTCATGGTGGCACTGAGCTACCAGAAAACAAACTCTGGAAAGCTGAGCATATGGTCTAGCATAGGAAATTCATTTTCTTTCTCTGTGCTCCCTTAGATCACTTTTAGGGCCAAATTTCGCTCTGGGACATTCTACTCTCATAGAATTTAAAGCTGCTGCCTGCTGTGAGGTAAATGTGACTGTTTGTAATTTTTAGAAAGTTTTATTTCTTAATCAGAAAATAGCTTGAAGGACTCAAGAATGATATGCTATACAGACTAAAATGGTGATATAAATTCCAGGGACACATTTTTCTATTTTCAGGCATTGATTCATGTTAGTTTATAAATTTGCCAGGTTGGCTACAGGTGACTATCTGGACAGACGAAAGCTTCCAAATTTTGTTTGATCTTTCCGAAGGGTGTCAACTGTTTTACTTTCTAAGAGAAATTACTGCCTAATTATGTAGTCATATGCAAAAATTACCAGAAAAGCTATACTTAATAAACTTAATGTGATTTCATAGACTCACCAGCGCCACAGGTAATGTCTATGCGTGGGGGTGAGCAATGACAAATAGGCAAAATGCATATTGTACGGACTATCAGGCTTTAGAGTGCTGTGATAAATGAATCTATTAACACATAATGTTCCCATTTACTTTAGAATTATCTTGAGAATGAATTATTGGCTAGAACTACCCTCATTAACCCTCCAAAGAACAGCTTGTAAAATAATGTTACCATAACATTAATTACTAGAAATATCAATTACAAGGATGTGCATCTATTCATAATTTTTTCAGCCATTTTAATAGAGATAGCATTCAATTATAATGCTAAAGAATCAGGTGCTCCCCTTCAAATCTAAAACAGAACTCATTTTTTTTAATCCAGAAATTGAGATAATTAAAGCCTTTAATTACCAAAGATTTCCAATCAGATGGGCCATTTTGAGACTCTAATTGCATTAGATCCTTTATTTTGATTACCTATCAATAGTAAGTTATGAACTTAAGCCACAAGAATACAAAACCACACTCCCAATTTTGTAAATCTGAGCCAGTTACTTGACCCCTCCATTTAGTTACTCAGGTATAGAAGGGAGGGAATAATGGCATCCACCTCAAAGTATTGTTTCAAGCATTAAATGAAGGAATATGTGTAAAGAACTTAGAACAAAGCCTGGAATATAAGTAAAGTATTACTTCATTCATATAAATAATACAGGTTTTAAAACACGTATTTAATTTTTATAACTTCCATAAATTAATGTTTGGTTGTGTATATGTAGAAAAAAATCCAGTACTAAGCTGTGTCTATGATTTTTTTTAAGGAATCTGTGACAAATTTTTGCAAATACTCCTAGAAATATGGTGACTGAGGCAGGGAACGCCCTGAGAGACAAAAGCAAATCTCCACTGAAGCTGTAAATAGAAACTGGAGTTCTATCTTCCAGTCCAGTTCTCAGACTAATAGATTTTGCTTCCTTCTACACAGGAACATTCTAGTTTTCTTTAAAGCAAATATATTCTTCACAAGGCTTAGAATTGCCTAGAATTATTCACATGGGAACTCTTAGCAAAGATGTGATAAAAGTTCCAGCTACATGGCCTCATTTTAAAGGCCGAAAGCTATGTACCTCTTCAGAAATAGAGTTTCCAAGACAATTTTTTTGTCAAGTATCCCTTGCAAAGTCTCATCCTGCCTTCTTTTTTGTTACTCTCAAAAAATGAAATCTCATCAGTTCCTCTCATGGAAGATGCAACTGGAGAAACTGCTCTAAGAACACTTTGTAAATAGAATAAGGTGGCCCCATTACACAAATGAGGTTAGGTAGTAATAGACAATTTTTCCTCAGCCTTGTACTCGGAAAAACAGTGATTGTGAAGATATCTCCAGACCCTTTTGTGTTGCACAAACAAATTAAATACAAAGAAGCACCCTTCACCAAACAACCTAGAAAAGATTAATGGATCCCCTGTGTTTCTCTATGGCCAGACAGAACCTCCAAATCCTTCTTGCACCACTGGCCAAACTGTACAAAATACCTGTTCAATACTTGATCAAACTTTAAACTTCTCCCCACCTCCAGGCATCTTAACTTTGCCTCCTACTCAGCCTAAGCCAGCATCTACATCCAAAATGGAAATACCCTTTCTTAAAAGACCTTTTCATCCAAAGAATACTTTCTGCTCCTGTGTCAGATTACTCCACCCTCTTAACACACTCCCCAAAACCAGGTTTCTAGCCTTCTTTATTCCTGACACAAAAGAATCTTTGTGCCTGTGAAGCTTATAGGCCTTGTGGTCAGAACATTCTTTCCCTTTGCAAGGGTTCACTTCATCTATTGCAACAGCTTCCCCTTAATGTTATTGCAATTCATCTGAATAAAGTCTCTCCTACCTAAGTCCAAGTTTGCTTTTATTTGATCATAAAGCACATATGAAAGCAAATTCAAGTTACAGTGAGTTTTTCCTTCTAACTAAGATGTGAAAGTACAACTATTCAAGTCTCATTTTCCATAAAGCATTAAAACTGCAGGGCGTATATTTATAAAGTTACAGATTTCCCTATCTGAAAATAAAATATTCCTATTTGGTATGATTTGGTAGATAACTTTTTTGGGTCTGGGAATACTCAAAAATATTTCCATATAAATAGAAATATCATTTCTCCCAAAAATAATCTACCAAATCAAGCCAAATAGGAACATTCTATTTTCAGAAGGGGGTAGGAGGTTGTGGATTCTCAGATGCACTAGTATTCCTGACTTTCAAAGCACAGCGAAGACCAGAACTATCACCTCCAGGCATTTACTTTGGCAAATAAAGATCACTAATGGTCAAGGAAGGGGAGAATGAAAGTTAACAAGACTTTTTTTGGTGGGAACTGTTTGTGTTCTGTGAGCCTAACTTTCCCCACCCCAACACAATTCAATGCAGGAAGCAGGACACAAATGTGGCCCCCATGGTATGGACACAGGTCTGAAGCTCACCTGAATAATATAAAAGGGTGAGAAAATGAATTGCAAGTAATTTATACGAGTACTGATATCAAAGTGGTTTCATTGGGTGGGCCACAATCCAAAGGCTTGATAAAGCACCAGATAGAGTTGTGAATGAATCAGATGTGGAGCACATGAGCGAGAGAAGTGAAGAACTTTCTCAGGACCTGTCCAGGAGACATGCTGGTAATGGAATTGCAACCAAGAGAAGCTGAGGTTTTCTCCTGATGCCAAAATACAGGCTAAAGAGAAGGTTATGATCTATAGAACATCTACAATTACACATCTCAGTAATTGGGAGTTCTGAAGAATTCTCAACAGTGCTCTCCAGAGAGTATATAAACATCTATCTTGACAAGAGTACATGCCACAAATTCCAAACGGTGTCTGTCAAATAAGCACACCGCAGTTCCTGACATTTGTTTTTACTTTCCTTATAAGGTCTCTGAAGAGTGAGCCAGGTGGGTAGAGATGGTAAAGAAAAATTGTCAGACATTGCAATCTTGTGGGCTGAGCAGCTCATCCATCTAGATTATTCCCACTTTTTGTCTACCTTTGACTAAGCTATGTTACAACTCTGTGGAGATGAAAGTCATAGTAAACCAATAGCAACACAAGTAATTTTTTCCCACAAAAATTGTACATTGTGTCTGATGGAATGTAACTGATATTGATATGGGCACTGACCAGTTTTGCCAGTATTTTATTGAGCTGTAAATTTATTTCAACTTTTCTACAAGAACATAAGCAATCATTTCTGTGGCTACAGAGATATTTTAATATAGAAATCACTGAAATTTCTTGAATCCAACATCATAGGTAACTAAAAATTTGAGGAAAACATATATTTCAGCTGGAGAATAACTTCATTCCAGACACTTTGGTTCTCTAAACAGAAAAGAGATTACTTACCTGTGTGTAGGTTATCTTCTACTTAAGGAGAAACTGACTCATTACTCTTGGCTACAAGTGAAATCATACACAAGGCAGCATTGCGACACTCAAAATACTTATTTTTCTCTAACAAGTAATGACTTGAATGAAACATCACCATATATATTCATTAACAGCCAAAAGCTAAAAATTCAAACACCACTGTCTAAGAACAGACTCAGGCCATATCTAAAATGTGGTATTTGATTATAAATTCATGAAGAGAAAAAGGAATAGCAGACATGACTAAAGGCAATTGAGAAGTTAATTTATATGTTGAGCTGCTTTCCAATAAGACATTTTCTAATACATTAAGGCTTTATTCCTTACATTCCCAAGTAATTTTTCTGTCCCTCAATACCTCGGTGCCCAAAAATTAATTTGTGCGGAGAAAGAGCACGTTATAGAGAGCTTTCCATAGTTTCTTTTGGAGAATTTATTTTACTGTTATATCCAGGTATGATCTTGTTGGTTATGAGAAAAAACTAAAATGAGAAACTTCCTAAGAACACTATTTTAAAATTTGAACAAATAATCTAGTAGAGTATATACAGGGAAGTCTAAAATAAGAGCATAGTGCATACTTCTGGTAGTAAAATCTATCCCAGTAATGATAAATTATAGGAGTAATTCACATATGTTAGCAAATAGAAAAAAATGACAACAAAATTCAGGGCTGGTCTCTATTTGTTTTTCATTTTAGTAGATTATAAGTCAAGACTTTCCTCTTTCCCTCCCCACAAACACAGCCTACCCCAAAGCCATAAGAACTTGCCTGTAGTTTGTTGTGGTTTGTATGTCCCAAATTGCAATTCCTCTGCTATTCCTGAATAAAAACTGCTTTAGAACTTGCCTCAGTTTACCTTTAAGTTTTCTGTCATCTTATAGATATCTGCAAGTGACAATTTTAGAATTGCTGCATAAAGATCCACAACAGCTAACAATACATAAAAATAACACAATAAATTTAACAAAAGTGTTTCTGGAGATCTATGTGAAACCTACTTTGAAATGAATAGATTCCCTCTTGCCTCTGCCATGCTGAGAAATCTAAGTGAACTTCCGAGTGACTCAGCCACCTGATACAAATCCTCATCAGGGACTACAAAAGAACACCAACACACTCTTTAGTTTTTATCAGCTGGGATTAGGAAAGAAAACAGGGAAGACCATCTTCTGATGCTTACAAAAGGCCTCACACTGCCGCCTCTGAAGACTCTTGTCAATCAACCCAAAAGCTTGAAAACAAAGTTCGGCGCAATTCAAAGTCCCCTTTGCCCTGACCCTGGGGGAACACACCCGGCTACTGGTCCTTGGTGGTGGACCCAGATTGTTGTCCCTAGTCTCCAATAAATGCTTTTCTTGGTTTTACTGCAATCTGATTACTTTGCAGTCTGATTATTTTGCAAACATAAGCTTTATAGAAGTCAATCACATAAAAAGAGGAAAGACTAAAGGCACTGATGGCAGTAGCCACCTTCTCTGCCTCGGGTTTCCTGCCCACTGTGCCCCTGATGAGCTGCACCTGTGAGGCATAGCCTGGGCACTCGGGCTCCTGTGCTACCAGGTCAGCCCTCTTTGGAGCCTAACCAGGAAGTGTGGGGCATGAGATTCTCTGAGGTTCTAGAATAGTCACTGCAAATCCACTCAGGCAAACACAGGGGCTTTTCCTCTTTTTTGTTACCCTCTCTTTTCTGTCATCTGCTCCCCACATCACATAAATGACTTGTACCCAAATCTGTGTGCCTTGCTCTGCCTCCAGAGGCCACACACTAAAGCACCAATTCCAGTAAAAAACACCAGATTTCAGTTTAACATTAGGACATGCTAAAAATTTAAAATAAGGAACATTACCTTAATATATATAGAGGTCAGAAGGAGGCAGGAATCATTTTCTGCAGTCTTGATGTAAAAGGAAACTAGAAAATGAAAGTTTTAGAGGAAAAACATGGTTACTCTCCAACTTTATTTTCTGAAATGCTCCCTTAATATTTGTGCCACTCACAGTTGAGGTATATTTGGATAATTTGACAAGCCAATAAAAGTACATACTATTCTCTTTTGTACTTGAATGCTTCCCTTTACTGATAATGAAGTCGAGAAGCAAACCACTTAGCAAAATTATTGTTCACTTATTTTCAGACATGGCAGTTCCATATTAATATTCTTCAATTAACATTTTGTTGTTTTATAATAATTTTCAGATGAACCCTCATTCTCTATACAGTAGGTTGACTAATGCCAAGCTTATTTTAGAGTAACCATTGCAATAGCACCAGTACAAACCCTTACAAAAACATTTTTTAAAAAACAGGTGAAGTCAGAAAATTGGTAGTTCCTGCCTACAGCTAAACCAGTGTAATCCACCAGCCTTTTATCATGAAGGAAGAAAAATCTATGGCTTCAACCAATCCTTTCTTAGGATTGTTCTTTTTCTACTCAGGCAAAATTTCTTCCTGGAAAATATTTTGAACTGGCCTATTACTACTACATCAGGTTTTGTTTTTTGTTGTTTTTTTTCTTTTTTTTTTTTTGTAAACAAATACCTCTTACGGCATTAGTTTTCTGGGAAAAAAATCCTATAGAGGGATGAGTTTACAACTCAGATTATTTAACTTTTAGATTTATGTCAAGTATACCTACTAGCCAGGTGGAATCTGAAGATACTCTTTCAACTAAATGCATAGAACTCAGGCATTAAACCGTAGCTTTATATTCAAATTATCCAGTTCCTGTAAAATTCCCCTAGAGCGATTAATTTCTGATGGGATTTGTCTAGGGAATAGGCTAAATTTTTTTTCTCCTTTTTTATTTATATAAGCACTCTATAACATTGATCAGATCAAGGAACTGGAAAGCCCAGTCAGTCTGCACTAATTTCACTTCCTCAAGAAATAAGTAGAATTTGTGATCCCATAAATAAGTAGCTTAGAAGTCGCCACTCCATCCTCACAGATGAAAAACTGAAAAAAGTGAAAAATCAACAACTCTTCTTGGATACACGAGAGAGGCGAGCAACAGGGCAAAACGCTTCCCCAAGAATGGAGAGAAAAGTCCAGGAAGGCTGTTTCCCAGAGCAGAAACTCAGCAGTGGAAACGCCAAGGGTAAGCAGCACTGGGCAGGAGAACCTGGGCCAAAAGAACTGCTGGGAGACCAGTGGAAACAACCCTGAGAGTTAAAAACTCCAGTGGGCCCAGTCATAAAGGAGAAAGCTGCAGAAAAAAAATAAAAGACTCACCTCCAGGAGCTCAACAAAATTTCCACTGAAAATACCAGCAAAAAATCCTCTCTCAGTTCCACTGGGGAAGAGGGAGAAAGAACCACTCTGAAGTGCTGCAGAGCAGTCTGGCCTTAAAAAGGCTGTCCTCAGGTGAAGCTAGTTCACCAGAGCCTAAGCAGCTGGGTGCTATTGGAGCCTAACTGTCCTGCGGAAGGGAAATGCCAACTCCAGTCTAAAGTAGCCAAACTGGGCCGCCTGGGGGTGTGGGCTAGACAAAACTGGAATGCTTGTAACTCACAGCCCAAAGGCACAGGCTCATTAAGTGAGGGAAACCGAAGGACAGTGGAACGCTTCACTTCCCCTACGGCTCCCCATCACATTACTAAAGACCTAATCAGAGCAATTTCTTTTTACCAGTGAATCATGCCTGGCTATCAGGAATAAAATTACAAAGCATGGGAAAAAAGGCTTAAAATATAATTTGAAGAGACAGAGCAAGCATCAGAACCAGAACAGGCAAAGGAATATTAGAATGATCTGATTAGAAATTTAAAATTATATATAAACAGTTATTAGTCCAGAAAACATGCAAGAACAGATGAGCAAACATAAGTCAGGGATGGAAACTCTAAGAAAGAACCCAAAAGAAGAAATGTTAGGAATTAAAAAAAGCAATACAACACTTGAGGAAGGTAAGAAATATAACTGATAAGCTGTACTTCACTAATATTACAAACCTCTGCTCTGCAAGACAATATCAAGAGAGTAAGACAGGAGACAGCCTGGGAAGAAATATTGCAAAAGACATCTGATGAAGGACTATTTTCCAAAATATACAAGGAAATTCTAAAACTGAACAATAGCAAACAACCTAATTAAAAGATCAACCAAATGACCTATGAGACACCTCACTAAAGAAGATAAACAGATGATGCTTAAGCATGAAAATAGATATTACTCATAAGTGATCAGGGAAATGTAAATTAAAATAGCAATGAATTCCCACCAAGAAGGACAATTCCAGAACACTGACCATGTCAGATGCTGGTGAGGAAACGTCATACATTGTTGGTGGGCACATAAAATGCTACAGCAACTTTGAAGATAGTTTGGTGGGTTCTTTCAAAACTAAATACACTCTTATGATATGATCGAGCAAATGCACTCCTTGATATCTCCCCAGAAAGTTGAAGACAAGTCCAGGGTAAAAATAAAAATGAGCATGGATGTTTATGGCAACTTTTTTCATAACTATTAAAATTTGGAAATTATCAAGATTCCTTAACTGGGTGAATGGTAAATAAGCTGACAAAGAGAATACTATTTAGTGCTAAAAAGTAAAAGAAATGGTTTGTTTCCATAGCTTACCTATTGTAAATAGTGCTGCTACAAACATAGGGGTGCAGGTGCCCTTTTGAATGGATGTTTCTGTGTCCTTTGGGTAAATACCCAGGAATGGAATTGCTGGGTCATATGGAAGCTCTATGCTTAGTAGGTCCAGGAATCTCCACACAGCTCTCCATAGTGGTTGGACCAGTTTGCACTCCCACCAGCAATGCAGAAGAGTTCCTTTTTCTCCACAACCTCGCCAACATTTGTTGTTGCTAGTTTTTTTAATATGTGCCATTCTCACTGGTGTAAGAAGGTACCTCATTGTAATTTTGATTTGCATTTCTCTGATTACAAGTGATGTTGAACATTTTTTCATATGCCTGTTGGCCATTTGTATTTCCTCTTTGGAGAAGTTTCTTTTTAGCTCTTCAACCCAAATGCCCAAAAATAGATGACTGGATCAAGAAGATGTGGTACATATACACAATGGAATATTACTCAGCAATCAAAATAGATAAACTCATGCAATTTGCAGCAACATGGATGGAGCTGGAAGGGATCATGCTCAGAGAAATAAGCCAGAAAAAAAAGAAAAATACAAATACCAGATGGTCTCACTAATAGCAGGAATTTAGAAAATCTAAAGACTAATTATAATAAAGCAAAAATCGAAATCAACAAGCAACTATAAACCAGAGACACACTATGGGGGGTGGGAGGGGGAGAGAAGGGAGTAGGATCAAAACAAGGGGGGTGAGAATTATATGGGGACTATAACCAAGATGAAAATGCATACATTGTGCCAAAATGAAAAATGATGTAAAAAACATATAAAATAAAATTTTAAAAAAAAGAAAAAGAAATGAGCTATCAAAACAAGAAAAGACCTGGAAGAATCTTAAATGCATATCAGTAAGTAAACAAAGCCAGGTCTATACACTGTATTATTCTAACCATATGACATTCTGGAAAAGCCAAAACTATGGAGACAATAAAAAGAGCAGTTGTTGCTAGGGAAGGGGGAAAGTGAACAGGTAGATACAGACAATTTTGGGGAGCAGTGAAAATAATCAGCTAATACTATTAATTATGGGCATTTGTCATTTTAAATTTGTCCTAACTCATATAATGTACAACATGAAGAGTGAAGTGTAGGGTAAATGATGGGCTTTGGGTATTTACAATATGTCAATGATATGTTCGCCTGATATGATCATCACCTGTAACAAATGTGCCACTCTGGTGGAGGATATGGATACTGAGGAAGCTGTGCATGTGAGGGGGAGGGCATATCTCTGTATCTCTCTCTCAAGTTTATTGAAAATTTAAAATGATCTAAAAAAGTGTTTAAAAGAAATATATTTGCAAAACCACATTTTCCTTTGTTTGATTGTTCTGAGATATTTTTCTAATCATTGCTTTAACTTTAACACTGGCTTTAATTTTTTTCATTACTTTTTAATTGAAGTAATGTTGGTTCAAACTAAATATGTTTAAGGAGTATAGATTTACACCTTTTTTTAATAATAAATTTTATTTTTATATTCCCCATACAATTGCAACCCCCCCATTCTGACCCCAATCCCTCCCCTCCTGCCCCCTACCCCCCATAGAGTGTCCCTGGTTCATAGTTTTTTGTTGATTTTGATTTTCACTTTCTTATAGTTATTCATTTTCCTGGTCTCTTATTTAAGTTTTCTAGATTCCTGCTATGAGTGAGACCATCCGATATTTTTCTTTTTCTTTTTGGCTTATTTCACTGAGCATGATCCCTTCCAGCGCCATCCATGTTGCTGCAAATTGCATGTTTATCTTTTTTGAATGCTGAGTAATATTCCATGGTGTATATGTACCACATCTTCTTGATCCAGTCATCTATTTTTGGGCACCTCTTTAAAAGTATGTTATCACACCACACCCACAACCAAAACACCCACAATCCTCCACCATAGTCCACTGGGCCCCTCCTGCTTTGCACCCCACATTTTTAGTCTCTGGTAGCCTCCATTCTGCAATCAACTGTCTAGGTTTTGTTTCGGTTGGGTTTTGTCTGTTCCTTTTTATTTCACAAGTGAAATTATCCTGTATTTGTCTTTTTCCTTCTGACTTAATTTGCTTAGCATAATCCCCTCCATTTCCATCATAATTGTAACAAGTGACAAGAATTCATTTTTTTTTAATGGCAGGTAGTATTCCACTGGGTGCATATACCACATCTTCCTTAGCCACCCCTCTGTCCTTGGCCATGTGTTTCCAGAACTTGGTTATGGTATATAATGCAACAATTAACACAGGAGCGCATGTTTCCCTTTGAATTGGTGTTTTGTATGCTTTAGATACTTACCTAAGGGTGGAATTGTTGGATCAGATAATGACACTGCTTTTTAAAACATTGTATTTTTCAGGCTTTCTAAATACTATTTAAAGATGGCACAGGCTAACAATGAAACATATTTTTGATACTCTAAATATTGACATGTTGTCTTTTTATCATGTTAAAAAGCCTGGGTTTACATGAAAAGTAATATTTGGCTGGATGCAATTTATCATGTTTTGTGGAAGAGTCTTACAACTGGATAAGGGAAGGAAAGTATCCTGTTTAAAATATCTGCTATATTTTACTAGTATTATCCTACCCTGGCATTATAACAATTCTATGAGAGAGATATTGGTACTTTCATATAAAAAAAATAATTGAGGATCAAATATGTAAGGGCAGGACAGGCCACAGTGCAGGTTTTCCGATCCCATGCAGACTGGGTAAAGGAGGAGTCAGAGTCCTCAGTAGTTTTGCAGGTTTTTTTTATTGGGGTTCACCAGGCATATGGCAGGCAGGGGTGCTGGCTGGGGGGCTGGGAGGCTGGCAGGCCTCCCAGCCCCCAGCAAGTCTTCACTCTATCTGAGCTCTCTGGAGTTCGTTCTGCTGCTTCTCGGCTTCTCTTTCGGCTTCGGCTTCGGCTTCGGCTTCGGCTTCGGCTTCGGCTTCGGCTTCGGCTTCGGCTTCGGCTTCGGCTTCGGCTTCTACTGCTGCTCCTGGCGTCCCCATGACGCCGCCCTTAAAAGCACAGTCTTAGCTCAGCTGAATCCCATCTACCTAGGCCCACACCCTATTCCAGGTACCGCCATCAGGCATGCATTCAGGACAAGGATCCATCATCTATCCTGATGAGGGGAGGGCAGAAAAGCCTGATATTTTCTTTACCCTACGAAATACTTCAAATAATTTTAGCAAGTTCATATGGAAAGTAAGTTGCCGAGTTGGGACTACAAAGGATGTGCTCACTCAACTCTCTTTTTCTTGGAAAAATGCAGTGGGGAAAAAATTGTTAAAATGTTAAATAGTTAAAGCATAGTTCTTAGCACCTGATCCACTGTCATCTCAAATTACCCCTCTTTCTGATTTCATCTCAAAGTAATTCTCTTTCTAATTAGGAATTCTAATTCTAAAATGTTTTATCCAATGGAGGATCTGGTATCTGACAGTCACTATAATCCCTTCAATGTCACACTACAATACTAGAGTCTGGAGATATCCTTGATTGTTGGAAATTAGTTTATAGAAGGAATCAGGGCCTCTTGTAAAGTGATCGTTTCAGCATTCAGCAGATGAAACCTGGAATTATTAAACAGTTATAGTTTTTAATGTCATTTTTATGGCTACATTCTACTTTTCACTAATTCATTTTTTAAAAAGACAGAGCTTTATATTGGTACTGTTAACATAATTTTATAACAATTATGGCAACAAATACGCTCTATTTTGCCTGTTAAAATTTCAAAGTATAATTATTTCTGCACAAGGAGTTGCTTTAGTTCGATAAATCTAAAAGGCATATATATCTCTGATTCAAAATAAAATATTTTGTTCAAGAGGAAGCTAGAATGTTAGAGCAGGATACAAGTTGAAGAATAATTGTTCTAGTTCTGTATATATTTGGGGGTTATGCAGCATAATATTAATGCATGTGTATATACATAATAGATTTTTTTAATTACTTTTAATTTAAAATGTAGTGGCATTGTCATTAAACAAAATAGCTCTGAAATGTTTAATGAGGAATGTATAAACTAAGTTATTTTAAAATATTCATTTTTTTCTCCTCAGCTTACAATTAGGTATAGTGTGGCTTTGGTAAGACTTTTAAAATAGCACTAACCAAAAATTGTAACAACTGTTCAAAAATTATAACAATTTACTTGCCAGGGGACTATTTCTGGTATCACACTACCCCAGTCATTCAAAAAAGCTTTCAGTGTTTACTACATATCTTCTCATATACTAGACTAAAGCCATCCTGCCTTTCTTAGAACAGATATTCTTTTTTTTAAAGATTTATTTTTTATGCATATAAGAACTGGGGCACAGACCAGAGGTGCAGGGGGTGTGTATGGTAAGGTAAAAAGTATCAGGCTTTTCTGCTCTCCCACCATTAGGATAGATGAAGGAACCCTGTGGTCCCGAATGCATGCCTGATGGCGGGCACCTGGAGTGGGGTGTGGGCATATGTAGATGGGATTCACCTGGGCTGAGACTGGGCTTTTTTTCTTTTTTTTTTTTAAGATTTATTTATTTATTTGTTTGTTTGTTTATTTATTTATTAATTAATTAATACATACATACAAGCACTGGGTACAGTCAGAAGCGCGGGAGGGTGAGAGAATTCACCAGAGCCAGAGCCAGAGCAGGGAACAGAACAGGCAGACCGACGAAATACACTGCTGAGAGGAGAAGAGGCACGGCAGGAGAGGTCTGTCACGCCATGTGGGACCCTCGCCAGTGGCCGGGGATCGAACCCGTGCTGCAGAGGCTGCGGGCAGCTTCGCAACCCAGCGTGCAACCGCTGCGCCACCAGGGGAGGCCCCGAGACTGGGCTTTTAAGGGCAGCATCACGGGGACGCCAGCAGAAGCAGAGAACAAATGGAAGAACTACAAGCAGCAGAACCACGAGAGAGCAGAGAGCCCCGCCCAGATAGAGTGAAGACTTGCTGGGAGCTGGGAGGCCTGCCAGCCTCCCGGCCCCCCAGCACCCCTGCCTGCCATGTGCCTGGTAAATCCCAATAAAAACCTGGAAAGCCGCTGAGGGCTCCAGGACTCCAACTCCTCCCTTCCTCCGTCTGCTAGGATCAGAAAACCTGCTCAGTGTCCTTCCTGTCCTTATAGGGTGAGAGGATTCACCAGAGACAGTGGGGAGCAGAACAGGCGGATCTACTGAAATACACTGCTGAGGGGAGCAGCGGGCGAGTCAGGAGAGGTCTGCTGCGCCATGTGGGTAGCTCCCTGGCCGGGGATGGAACTCCTGCTGCAGTAGCTGGTGACTGCTTAATAGCAATGTTTTTAACCCCTGCGCCAAAAGAGAGGTCTGAACATATATTCTAATGTGAGAGAAATATAGTAGGCAGTCATACCCATCTCTGATTATAAATTGAAATCTGGGTTGTCAAGGAAATACAAGGTCTAAAAAGACACGTAAGAAAGTCATCATAACAATTGAGGGACAGATCAAAGAAAGTGATGAATCAGATTGAAATCAGAGCAACCTGGTGGCTGAATGACCAAAAACTGTTCTGCCCAAGACTGAGCTCCACCTGCCGCTCTGAGGAACATCCATCAATTATGTCTCTCCTGCAGTTACGGGAAGTATCTCCGTTAATACCAGGATTAAACTTATATTTTCTTGTGTCCATTAGAAATGTCAATATTTTAGTTTTTCTCTCTAAAACAAAGTCTATTATTCTCTTCCTGATGACTCTTTAGGGAGCTGGCATTTGAATCAGTCTAAAAAGAAGAAAAAAATGGTTTTAATTTTTTAAATAAGATCACAAATACATGAATGTTTTCTTACAATCAGGAAGTAGATGAAAAATTTATTTTGCATAACCATTTCGGTCACGTTTGTATGTCAAATCTTGTTTTCTAAGAGTATTTAGAGGCAATGTAAGTAGCTAAATTTCAGTTTTATTTCTTCAGCTGGATTGCCTCTTCTGCCTGAACAATGGCATATTATAAATTCCCATCCGGTCAATAAGAATTTGTATACAGGAGGCAGAAAATTCTCAATGATTTTCTTAGATCTTTCACTTCAAGGTTCTATCCCGGGCCCTGTTACCTAAGCAGAATTGAGCTCTAGATAAATCATTACCTGTCAATTACTCTGCAGATCTCCCACCCATTAATAACAACAGGAACTTATTTCATTGCTGCATGTTATGTGTGGAGTATTCCATATATTTCCTTCTTCCATTTTCCTGTTTTGTGGCCAAGCTTAGTGGATGCAGGCCTCATGATCCACCAATGTTGTTTCTTCACCAGATAAAATTTATCACTAATTCCTCTAAATATTTTTATCTCGTAGCTTTCTGCACATCATGGCAGCTGCCTCTTAGTCCAAGCTACATTATACCATATCCTAAGCCGTCTTATCCCTAAATCCTCCCCGGCCTTTCTCCAAATTGAATGTTACACCAATGCTCTTGGGATGAAAACTCAAATCCTAATTGCAGTCTGTAAGCCCAGAGGGGAGCACTTCTCTTCCCTATCTCACTGCCCTGAGTCACACACACCCTATTTCAATTCTTCCCTGTATGGTAAGGTAAAAAGGTATTAGGCTTTTCTGCCCTCCCACCATTAGGATGGATGATGGATCCTTGCGGTCCTGAATGCATGCCTGATGGCGGGCACCTGGAGTAGGGTGTGGCCATATGTAGAGGGGATACATCTGAGCTGAGAGACTGAGCTTATAAGTGGCGTCATGGGGACACCAGAAGAACGAACAGGAGAGCAGAGAGAGAACCAAGAGAAGCAGAACCATGAGAGCAGCAGAGAACAAGACCGCCAGAGAACGCCAGAGAGCCCAGAAAGTGTGAAGACTTGCTGGGGTCTGCAGGCAGGCCTGCACCTCTGCCTGCTGTGTACTTGGTAAATCCCAATAAAAACCTGCAAAGCCCCCGAGGGCTCCAGGACTCTCCCTCCTTTACCCGGTCTGCTCGGGTCATAGAGAACCTGCCCTGTGCCCTTCCTCCACTACACTTCCCTTTTCCAGGAGTCCATTTATGCAGCCTGCTCCTGCTGTCTGGATTTCTACTACTCTATCCATTGCCCTCACCTGGGCCTCCTTTTGGTTCCCACCTCAACTTCATGTCCATAGAACAAAATGTCTTTTGATATACTCCCATCCAAAATTGTATTCATTTTCTTTAAAGCATTTAGTTTGGCTTAAGCTCAGTTTGCTCAGCAGCATAACTGTTTATCAATATGTATCACCTTATAGCAGTGAAAAACCTCATGATCTAGGGACAATGTTAATTGTTAAGCACAAGTAACTCAGTGCCTAACACAGTATTTGGTCCACAGCGTGAGCTCAATAAGTATTTGATTAATATATTAATTAATATTCTTCTCCCAATACATCTCTGTCAGCAACAGTTGCTTTCACTTCTTCTGTCTTTAAACTTTCATTACTCCATTTGAGCCCACTTTAATCCCAACATTAAAAATGTAATTCCAGAAAACCTGGCTTGGGAGTGGGTAGGAGGGGAAGAATTAAAATCTTATAAAACTTCTAATAAGAACCAGCCCCGGCTATCCTGTTGTAGGGTAAGGTAAAAGGTATCAGGCTTTTCTGCCCTTCCGCCATCAGGATAGATGAGAGAGCCTTGTGATCCTGGGTGCATGCCTGATGGCGGGCACCTGAAGTGGGTACACCTGCGCTAAAAGACTGATAATATAAGGGTGGTGCAGCAGAGTGCGGTGTGGTGGTAGTGCGGTGTTAAGGGTGGAGGAGTGGAGTGTATGGAGGAGTGTTGGAGCGACTACAAACCACGGCGAAGAGCATGTGGCTGCTAGAACCGTTCATAAACCTGCTCAGAATGGGTTGGTTGCTTTACACCTGTGCACCACAATGGAGAGTAAGCACAATGCCATCCAAACAGGTAGCAGGCAAATGGACATACCTTTCTATGTTGCTATTCATTAATCTAGACAAAATAATGATAATAATAGTAACAATGTCATTTTACATCTTTATTTTTCCAAGTGGGGTAAATCAATTGAGAATCAGCTTGCAATATGCTAGTGATGTTTTTGAAATGTTTATAAAATAAATTTCAGAAAAATGAATTTCTAAAACTGAAAGTGTTTATTTTTTGGGTTTTTTTTGAAGATTTATTTATTTATTTATACAAGCACTGGGTACAGTCAGAAGCGCGGGAGGGTGAGAGAATTCACCAGAGCCAAAGGGGAGAGCAGAGCAGGCAGACTGACGAAGTACACTGCTGAGGGGAGCAGCGGGCGGCAGGAGAGGTCTGCGCGCCATGTGGGACCCTCCTCCGGTGGCCAGGGAGCAGCCGGGGATCGAACCGGCGCTGCAGAGGCTGCGGGCAGCTTCGCAACCCAGCGCTCAACCGCTGCGCCACCGGGGAGGCCCAAATTTCTAAAACTGAAAGTGTTTTAAACAGAAAAGAGAAAATAAAGCTACTATAAGACAAGATACAAACAAAAGGAGCAGATATCTCTTTGGAATTACTGACACTCACCTAAACCATGTGTCAAGTTCACCTAAACCTAAGTCTTATAGAACATAGAATGCTAAATGTAAATTAAGCAATGTTAAAAAAAAATCAATCCAGTAAAATGGAGTATTAAAAGAACCATATAATTTGCTCAAAATTAACTCAGAAAAGAGAAAGCATAAAATGTGTTGTAATTTGTAGGATACATTTGAGATTAAAAAAAAGAAATCATTTTAATTATGTGATATGGAAACACTACTACCTTTTCTAAAGAATATGAAATTTGATGAGACTATGGTTAAAGCTTTTATCATTTTTTTTACTTTGTCTTCAAATTCAAAAGTAATCATATAAGCACAAAGAGAGTCTCCTAACATAAGAACAAATAAAGAACTCAATATGAAAGACATATAAAGAGAAAATACAAAAAAAAGTCTTTAAGATGAATATTTTCATGAGTCCTTTATCATAGAGAAGGCTGTATAGTAACAGGTAGAATATGAAAGTAAAGGAAAAATTTAGTAACTATTTAAAAAACAACAAGAAAATCTTATTGGAATGAAACAAATACCTGTCATTTTCTTGCTTAGAAGACTACTATCCAAAGAAAATATATAACTTTCCCCAGGTCCATTATATGCCTGTCAATTTTACTTTGATAAGTAAAGATTCCTGTTTTCTCATCCATCAGAGAAAAGTCAGATTCGATTTTGCTAGCCATAAATATAGGTCTGGATGGTCTGTGAATTTAATAAGCCATTAACATGATGCAACTATAAAATGAGGTTATTGGGAAGTGTTTGACTCATTACATAGTGTTTCCATAATCAGCTTACCCCTATCACAAAAGTCACAAATCTTTTATAATTGCATTGTGAATTATTCCCTAGCTTTACATTTTAAAGCCATACTGAACACTCTTAATGGTTTAGTTAAATGTGATTCCATTTATTTAACATATTTTAATAAGTTCCAACTATGTGATGGGCACTGTGCTAGATTCCAAGTAGATTGCAACAAAGTCAGGTCAGTGCTTTAAACTATATTATGTGTGTAGTGATTACAAAAAGTTATTTGCACTTAGAATGACAAGATTGAATTAAGGTTTACAAATACATAGATTTGTAATGATACAAGGCAGCAAGGGGCACTAAAACTGGCCAGCAACACTGCCCAAATAGTTTATCGGTCATTGTCTGAGTTCTTCACCCCCATGCACAATTGCAATATTACTCAGGTTCAGAGAACAACAATAATGGGATTTACTTAACAAACCAGGGAAAAACAAAGAGTTACTGAGGTAAAATTTGGCCGTTTACCTCACCCGAAGTAGTGCCCAGTGTAAGTCCGAGACACCAAAGATGGCATCTTCCCACCATTGAGGACACAGAGCTCCTGTCCTGAACAATAGGCCATACTCCCAAGATGGTGTCTTCCTGCCACTGCAGACCTGGAGCACACAGCAGCCAGACTATTGGCCAGGTTCCAACTCATGAAGACAACAAAAGACACAACAGGAGATGCTCCTGGAGCTGCCAAGATGCCTCAATACAGCACCATACAAGCGACACTCCAAACAGCAGCTGCAGCAGCTAATCTACCAGACAAGCGGCCCACATTCACACAGCTCAGCAAGGTGTCTGCTCTGGGTTTTCACATTCTCTGCCAGGCTGTAACAGCAGCAAAATGGGAACAGTTTTAGTCACTTGGCTACCTGCAAAGCCTCCATACTTTTCCTCTTTCAGGTTGGCTGCTGAAAACTTCTCCACATTCTTCAGAGGCCCACAAAAGCCTTCTGGAAGATCTGCATGGTGGGGACAGAAATTGCTGATCCTGAAATTGCTGAAGATCCAAAAATGCTGAATCCTGAACACCAAATACTCAAACGCTGAATCCCAAACACTGAATCTTGGGGTAGGGGAGCAGCTATCGATCCTCACCAGCAACTGCATCCAGGGGTCACCACCTGTGACAGTCTTTGGCTTCAACCACCAGTTACAGTAATGCATGTTATTGGTCAGTGATTGTAACTGTCCATTTCTATAACATGGAAGAGTTAGTTGATCACTGCAATCTCTGTTATATTTCTTGATTTTTAAATAATTTATTCAAGATATCCTGCATTTCCAGAGTCATCGTAAGATGAAGATCTATTCATAAATATCTCTCACTCCTGAAAGCTAAATTCAACTCCATTTCAGTTGAGGAAACTTCTCTAACTAGACTTGCCCTCACATGATGAAACACCACTTTTTACTTTACATCTGCTTCTCTTGTTGCACATCTTTATTTTCATTATATTATTTAAATGCATGACTACATTATTCACTTGTTTAAGTCAGTTTTTCCACATTAGCTGGAACTGTTTGAAATCACTTTTCTGATTCTTACTAAATTTATAAAGAAATTTAATAAATGAGGTAAGCCTTTATTTCTATATTTTGTGTTGGACTTTTATTTCAACTTTAGTGTAACTTACTTCTAAATTTATTTTGGGGTTGTGAACAGATTTCCTTTTTCATTAATTCTGTTATCATCAATAACTTAGTCAATCAATTATTCTGACATTATCATAAATCAAAATTCTGTAAAATATTAATTTACCTATAATCGTTTGTTCTTTGTTTTATTGAAGTGACCTCAGCCAGTATGTCATATTCTCTTTGCCTTTCAGAGTTTTCATATATGTTTTATAGATAATGTACAAGATTTCATTTATAGTTAACATGAGGAATGAGGATGATTTTACATATGCACTAACCCCAGAAACAGAAATTCCTTTACCTACCTAAAAAATATCTATACAAAATACCGGAGTTTTGGTAGTGGGTGTGATTTGGTAACATACTATCTGTAGAGGTATGAACCATACTCCTAAACCCCATACAGTATAGTAAGTCAATACCACCTCCATAAAAATGACACAATTATAAACATATGGTCAATTTTCATTCACAATAGAACCGGATCTTACCAATAATATTTCTGCTGAATACGCTGACTCCACATAATTAAATTAATGCAAAATTAAATTAAAAAAATAAAAAAAAAACCACCGTACTGGTACCTGGTGCTCAGAAACAACCTGACTAATCATCTAACAGTTATTTGTAATTTTTTTAATTAAAAAATTCTTACCATAAAGAAAAATGCACAAAACAGTCACCATGGTCCTGTCTCACTTTTCTCATCATTCAGGCATCCCACCAAATCACCAAGCCCTCTCAGAGATTACTCACAGCAATTAAGTAATCACATGCACAACTTCCCCTTGCTCCTGTGATGTACTTCATCTGTCTCAAGAGACCTGAATTCACTTAGAGGGTTTTGGTGCTCGCTCTTAATGCATTTGCTTCTCTTGAACTACAATGCCCTCTAGTCTTGCAGGAGACTTCTAACTGCATCTAGGGTAGTCTTTCTGTTCTATCTCAGGCAAAGCTGTCAGTAATGCTTCTGCTATTCTGCCTCATCATGTCATTTCTGTGCATAAATATTTGATGACTTATTATTACTTAGAGAATGAAGTGCAAGCCCTTTAGCCTCGCTTGAAAAGGTCACATTCTGATTCTAATTCCACTTCCTGCTTTGCTCGGTTATCTATACAAAATGCTTCTTTCTACAAACATGTCCGATTTATTGCCTCAATGTTCTGTTTCATATCTTTGTCAGATTTTTTTCCACTGAAGTACTTTCCACTAATCTCCTTTAATTATGTTGATTTATATTAAATAATAACTTATTTCAAACTCTACAGAAGGGTACATAGTGATAATTCCTATATCCACAAGCCAGTTATCCTTGTAAAAGTCAAAGACATTACCTCTTTTCTTGCGTATTTTTCAATATCCATTCACACAAATAAGCTTATGTGATTTATTCTTTCTTGTAACAGCAATGGTGGGTAATAATACTTTTAGCTCTTTAGCTAAAACACATTTTTAGAAATTCATGGTCTACCAATACTTGAAAAAGTAGCATTGTTTCTTTTTATTACTTATGGAATTTAATTGTATCAATTTACCCAATTTTATTAAGTATGTATTTCATTAAAATGATCATCTAGGCTCACCAATCATTGTATGCATGCCCATTTGATTATGATTTTGCCAATCCCCATCCAGAGGTGGAGACAATTGCTTCAACCAATAACTTCAGTGGTCCCCAAGAATGTCTCAGAGCAGGGGCTTTGAGAAGTTCTGCAGTTTCTAGCCTGATATTTGAGCAATTAGGGAACTTTCATGTATAAAAACCAACTGAGTCTCTATTATTTTTCTAATTATTCATTAGATCTACCTTCTGAGTCCCTGATTCATTTTCTTCTGCCTAATTAATAATTAAATTCAACTATCATGCTCTCATTTTTAATTTTGTACATTCAATTTTTATAATTTTTATTTGATTCTCTTTTCCTAAGTGCCAACATTATACACAAATCCTCTATCTTTGTTAAGTATTTTTTTAAATATTGGAAGTAGTTATAGTATGTATGTTGTAATTTATCTGAATCCCTTATGAGTCTGTTTCTATAATTTCTTTAAAAGATTTATTTATTTATTCATACCAGCACTGGGTACAGTCAGAAGCATGGGAGGGTGAGACAATTCACCAGAGCCAGAGGGGAGAACAGAGCAGGCAGACTGATGAAATACACTGCTGAGGGGAGCAGTGGGCGGCAGGAGAGGTCTGCGCGCCATGTGGGACCTTCACCCAGTGGCTGGGGAACGAACCCGCGCTGCAGAGGCTGCGGGCAGCCTCACAACCCAGCGCTCAACCGCTGCACCACCGGGGAGGCCCTGTTTCTATAATTTTTTTAAATCACGTTTTCTTGTTTCTTTGTGCATTTGGTTATTTTACTATTGAAAGCCAAAATTATATGAAAACAACACTTAAAATAATATAAAATAATATAAAAAAGGATTGATCTTTGTTCTGCAGAGAAGATTTACATTGATTCAGATTGGCACCTAGAGGCATCAGTATCCCTGATTCTCCTTAATCTAACCAGCAATTGAGAAGATTGGAAACTTGCCTTCAGTCTCTGCAAGAATCTATTTGAAGATATACCTTAATCATATGATATAATCACAGGAGCCTAGATTAAATCTAGTTTGCATACACACACACACACACACACACACGTGTCCAGGCAGATCCTTTCATTTTTTTATCTTCCTGACTCCATGAGTTTTTCTAAAGGTTATATAAATTGGTCAGTTTCTCATTGTCTCCATCTTCCTTCCTATAAAGATAGTGTTCTCTTTTACTGAGTATCTCTTTTCCTCTTGGGAAATATCAGTTAATTCCTCTGCCTCAGCTTTCTACCTCTGCCTTTTCAACTTTCCAAAACTTGAATGTTCCGTTTGTTTCCCTCCCACTGGAGCAGAGCAGAGCATGCCCTCAGCAGGAAGTGGGACCAATTATAGGGCTCAGTTCATTTGTTATGCCCAATGGTTGTCAAAAATCTGTGCAGATGCATGCCTTCTATTTGTAAAAATGAATTAAAATAGTAGGAACCTAAATGAAAAAATATATATATAATGAAAAAAGGTAAATGTGCAATTGTTTGTTAGTTCCTTGACAGATTCTAATTGTTTTACTGTTTCACTTCCTCATTAATTAGTTGGTATGGAGACGTTTTAATACATACTTATTAAAAGAATATAAATAACATCAGGCATTATTTACACAAACATCAAAAATACTGATATTTCATATGGAACAAAATTTTACTTATAATTGCCTGAAATATGTCAGTTTAAAGAACAGTAGGTGTCTTCCAGTATTGTTATATTTTAATTGACAAAAACCATATGACTGTCTGCTTTTACAACAGACTTTGGAAATCTTTACAATAAAAATTAGTGTTTCATTAAATAAAAGCTCAATTTCTTGTTTAAACAATTTTACATTTTCTTGTTTAAAATTGCTTGCTAATTATCAAGGTATTAATGCCAAAAGTATGAAAAATGCTTAGTGCACAGCTTCTTTTTTTAAAAGGAGCAATTTGAATACAATCTAAGCCATGTGGATTTTCACTTTTTTTTTCTTTTAGTCACAGGAGAGTATGTTGAGTCTTGGTGTACTGAAAATAGTGTCTTTGTTTCCCAAACTAATTAGATTTGTAAAGATGTCTGTTCAATGTTCTTGAAATAATTGGGCTACTCTGAGCTTCACAGCTTTGCTGTTCCACAAGCAAAAGTTTCACTAATTTTTTCCCTCAAATTCCTACGTGGCTCTACATATTCTTTTCTGATACAGAGATTTTTTTAAATGTAGATTGTTTCATTTACTTCATCTGGAAACCTAATTCTCCCTCGCAAAGATCTTGTATTTTATACAAAGCATACTTGTATTTTATAAAATGCAGTGTTTGCTGCAATTCATATTGATGAAACTACAACCTAGCCCACAGTATCAATGTTCCTACAGCACAATCTACTGTGTAGTTGGTGGTCAGGAGTCACTACAACACTATTGTGTTGGACAGTAAATGGGGTGGAGGTCAACTTTTAAAAAATTAACAAACTTTAAGACAAAAACAGTAATTTTTGATGTTTATGTACTTCAACTGTAAATATTAGACTGGGCATTTTGTTGTAAGGTAATTTCGTAACATAACTACAAACCATAAACAAAAAAGGATGCACTGAGATAGTATATTTTAAAATCCATCGATGCTGAAATGGAATTCTGAGGTGTCTTTTTTGCCAAGGGTGTACAAGCTAATTTGTGAGAACTGACAAAAGGAATTAAAAGGATCTTTACATGATATGTGAATAAAGGAAATGCTAAATTGATGAAAATGCTACATTGTTTAAATGCCAACATCTGTTGCTGAATTCAGTATCCTTATGCTGCTTTCTATTTTACTCTAATAAAATTGTGTTTGCTGGGATAATCTTCAGATTTGTGGAAAGCCTCAAAAATAAAATTATCATTTAAATGCATTCAATTTCAAATTCCCAGAATACTGTCCTGTCAACGCAAATATTTCAACTCAGAACCAAACAATAATATTTCTCATCTAATGAAAGGTCTTGTTTTACTCTTATAAGTTCACTTCATCGGTGAGATTTTTATTCATGTAACTATCCAATAATGCATGAGAGTCAAATTTTGCCTCTTATTTATAAAACTTGCCTGGTTTATTAGTGCTACAATTGGTGTAAATTTCTGATGTGATAATTAAAATGGTTTCCTGATAGTCCAGGCACATTCACATTATGTATTTAGCAATCCTCTAACAGACATAAAATATCCAGGGCCTATTTACTAGCTTTTATAACCGAACTTACTCAGAGAGAGAAAATAACCCACAATTCTTACAAGATTCAAAATTTATTCTCAAAATTGAAAAATTATGGAACAAAATAGCTATAAAGGGTTGAAGATTGTGACTATTTCCACATATTATTACTTCTGTAAGGAAAAATATTCAAGAGTTTAAACACATATAAAAGAAAAGCTAACAGCACATGCTTTACAGCAAGGGGGGTTATCTTATAGTCAGAAAAATGATGATTTGACAGAAAATAAAGTCAAAAGCAGCTTTGGTAATACAGAAAAGATAACCACCTCATTGGAGAAGTTCTGACAGAAAACTACAAAATATCTAGCTTCCTGTATTTCATACTTCTATTTTTTATTTTTTTATGTGACAGGCCTTTTCTAATATACTGTCTTTCTCTTCATTTCACACTTCTCAAAGATGAGGATTTGCTCATTACACAGGAATTACAAAGGGAGGCTGAGAAAATGTGACTCACTCCCTTTCTCTTTCCACTTTCCACCTTTGGGATCTGCTCCTCTGCAGAGATCATACGCTCTGGGCTACTCCTGCCCAGGCAAGAAAATTTGTGGATAAGGCCTCATCTGGAAAAGTGACCTAAATTTGGTGGATGGAAGGCCAATGCCATGTTATCTTTGTGTATAAATCCTTGAATATATCGGAGTCTGGACGTTGACTAAAATAAATTTTTGACCAAACTATACTTGTTCTCATGTGAGGCAGCCATTTTTTTCAGAGAGAGCCTCAGCATTTCCACAGCATCAAGAACTCTTGAGATTGATTGATACATGAAATTAAGTGAATAAATTTGGGGTTTTAATTCCCTTGAATATTAACTCAAAAGAACAGGAGAATTAAAATTTGAAGTTTAGTTTTTGTGGATTCAAAACTTCAAAGGGATCTAAAGTTTGGATCTTAATTGTATTAATTTACTCATTCTTGCAAGATTTAGATCTTGTCATAGAACTCATAGTCTAGATATTTTAAAGTATTCATTTAAAACGTTACAAATACAAGGTCTCCCTGGTGGTGCAAGGGGTTAAGCACCTCACTATAAAGCAATCCGAAGCCTCTTCAGCACAAGTTCGATCCCCAGCCAGCCAGAGAACAACCCACATGGCACAGCAGACTTCTCCTGTCTTGCCCGCTACTCCCCTCAGCAGTGTATTTCAGTCAGTCTGCCTGTTCTGTTCCCCACTCCTTCTCTACTGAATCTTCTCACCCCCTGCATCTCTGGCCTATACCCCAGCTCTTGTATGCATAAATAAACATCTTTTAATTTTTTTTAAAAATAAATAAAATAAAACATTACAAACATACATATACATAAATGCTCATGTAATTCTATCATGAACTGAAATTAAATGGCGATGAGATTTACTTTGACGAATAATATGAATAAAGACAAAAGTCTATAAGGAATAATAAAGATTCTAGAATCAGACATGTTTAGTGTGCTTTTCTTAGGAGACACTCATGTGAAGACATAAAGTAGGCATTTACGAGTCTTTTAAAAATATTTGTATCATAGGTATCTGAACCTAAAATAGAATTTAAGTGATAGATTTAGGAGGCATATGTGGATTTAGAAGTTTGATTGTAGATGGTGTGGTATGATTCACAAGAATTATATGCATATTTAGTCATTCAGATGACCAAAATATTTTCCTCATATATATTCCACAATTCCTGGCTCACAGCTACCCTTTGCAATTTCTTAAGCATTAAGAATAATAGTGTTTGCTATGTTAATGAAGGTGACCTCTGGAAAACACTAGAGGGCAGGGGCTGGTAACCAGAGAAACCAATATTGAGAGTATGTGACTTACAGCTCCAACCCCCATCTCCAAGGAGGGAAAGGTCTGGAAATTGCCAAGGGTCATTGAGTTAGTCACTCGTGCCTATGTAATGAAACCTCAATAAAAGTGCAAAATGAGGGACTTCGGAGAGCTTCTGGGTGGTGAACATGTGATTCAGGGGTGAATGTCATGCCTGAAGAGGATTTGCAAACTGCATCTTTTCCCTATACCTTGTAATATGCATCTCTTCCATCTGGCTCTTCATTCATATCCTTTGTAATAAATGAATCATCCAGTAAGTAAATAGATTTTCTGAGTTCCATGTGCTATTCTAGCAACCTGGGAACCTTTGGTATATAGCTGGTCAGTCAGAAATTCAGGGCTTTCAAAGGGCACTTGGAGTCAGAGGAAGGTTTCAGGTTGTAACTATTGATGGTTGGTGAAAAGCCAGCCTCTTGTTTGCCAGCCTCTGAAGCTGAGGACTGTCTGGGGAAACTAAGCTCTTTTACCTGTGAAATCTGAAGCTATCTCCTGGTAGGCCGTGTCTGAATTAAGTAGAAGTCCGGAATACCCTGCTCGTGTCCAAGAATTAATTGCTGGATAGTGGGGTAAGCTTCCACACACGTATTGAAATTGAGCTTCAGGATATACCAACTGCTCAGATGGTATTTCAGGTCATAAGCAAATTTCTATTTGATTTAAAATATATAGAAGAGGACAAGTGCCAAAACACCTTTGCAAATCCAACACAGAAAGGTCAGGTTGAGAAGCAGGCACCAGCAAAGACCACTAAGAAACACTAATAGAGGAAATGAATCTAAGAAAATTGTCTCCCAAGTCTCGTTTTAATCCATGAATTGAAGTCTGCACTTTCATTTAAAGATGGTTGGGAATTCGACCGTCTCTTTTATATTCTAATTATGATTTTTTTAAAAATAGTATCACAGTTAACTGTGATGGGTTGCCGGGGGTGGAGAATAGAAACAAGGTAGGCAGGATGGAGGGTAAGAATGGGGGATAGGTTTCTTCCGCAGTTTTCTGTGGTACTCTTGTCACCCACATATTTACATACAGAATTAGATGAAATTTTTTGTTATTCTTCTGTCTATAATAATTGAAATGGAAGAATTAAATATACCCAACACTGTAAGTTGCTCTCTTGGGGCTTAGTTATAGCACTATTTACAAAATTTAATTGAAAAAGAGAAAGGTATGACAATATTAAATGTCCTAATAGTTCTCTGCCTAAGGCGTTTTGATGGTGTGGTTAGCAAGATAACAAAAGAAAAATGGTAGTTAAGAACTATATTTGAAATGCAATAAAAATGTTCATGGTGTGGTATTAAAAACTGCTTAAGTTATCATTGGATTTATTTTGCTAGAAAGCTAAAACTATGGTGGAAATAGGGGATGAAATTATTTATTATTCTCCTTACCAGACTTAAAATGAGAAGGGCTGAAATTTAATTTACTGTCACCAATAGAAAGCTAGCTGTGGATCGATACCTGGTGACAGCCTTGCATCCCTCATACTTTACAGGCTTTATTATGTCTTCCATAAAAAGCATAGCAATGCACGTGTGTTCAAAAAGAGTAAAAGCAGTACAATTATAGGTATAAGGTGTCAGACACCATAAGCCAGAACACAGGTATACACTGACCAAAGAAGCTAAGTATTTTGTATAATCAATTACTGTGTATTCCAAATTAATTCTTGGCTATTATTGTAAAAGAAGTTGCAATGTCATTCCCAAGCAATTCCCATTAAATAGTATTTATAAGATTTTTGAGTTAGCTACATACCAAGTATCTTGAACTTTTGTGAAGAGTAGATCAATTTGCTAGTTTTTCACTTGCTTTAATTGATCAGAAGCTAAGTTGCTCCTTCCTGGGAATCAGTACACATCTTGTATTTTTACACTGCTAGTTTGTTGGCATTAAATAGATCAGTACTGTTTCCAGAGAAGGGAAAATTCTGATGTGTGTCCTTTGCCCTGAGCAGCATTGGCAGTATGTGACTGAGAGTTCTTGGTTGTATTAGCTTGTAAGAGCTGCAGAACTAATAACAAGTAACAAAATAGCACAGACTAGCTGGCTGAAATAGAATTTTCTCACAATTTTTGAGTCTGGGAAGTCAGGCTCAAGGTCTAGAAAGGTTGATTTCTCCTGAGTCCTCTCTCACTTTCTCACTGTGTCCTCACATGGCCTTTTCTTAGCACATACACATCTCTGCTGTCTCCCCCTGTTCTGATAAAGAACATCAGTCATATGGGATTAGGGCCCATTCATAGAATTGCACTGAACCTTAATCACTTCTTTAAAGGTCTTATCTCTAAATTCACTACATTTTGAGGTATACACTTGGGTAGATTAGGACTCAGGAATTTTGGGAAGACACAATTTAGGCCATAACAGTCTACTCTTTGAACTCCTAGAATTCCTGTTATTCTCACATGCAAATAGTCACCCTATCCCAATAGTCCCAAAGACTTTAAGGGTAAGATGGATGGTGGATATGATTCAGCCTGAAGCAAATTTTTTCTGTGTGTTGTGAATCTGTGAAAGCAGACAAGTTATGTGTTTTCAAAAACAATACTGGGATACACATAGGACAGACATTTCCATTTTCAAAAGAGAAATCAGAGTGAAGAAAGGAACTGTGGAGCCTAAGAATGTCTGAAACCTGCAAGGCAAACTCCTTTAGCTTTTATATTTAAGGCTCCATAATAAACCTCTTTGGCTCCAAGCTTTGTTCTCTGTACCAACGAAGGGAGCAGTATTGCTCCTCTGCCCTGGGTGGCAGCTGCACCCCTAAGGACTTGGGTGGCTGCATCTTGGCCTGTTGAAACCAAGGAAAGGGTCTCACCCTCTAAGCTGAGGAGGAGACAGCCCTCAACCCCGAGACTGTGTTGCAATTGCCATTCTGTCCATCTCTGAATGGCCTTCAGAGTCTTCCTTCCTTATTCTTGGAGGATAACATGCTTGCAGTTGGGTATCTTTATCATTCCACCCTGTAGAATCCAGAAATACACCAGGCTGCCTTCCTGTTATCTTCAGTCTAGGCTGGCAGTGTTTCTGCTGGTTTAACCCCATCTCTGTTCTGGATTCTGCTGAGATGACTGATTAGATCCACAAGTCCATACCCACATAATCTCTATGTGAAATGATTTTCAAGCCACAGGTTGGTGTCTTCTCCAAAACACATTCCCTCATTTTTTTGCAACATGGATAGGTTGAGAATTTTCCAATTCTTCCTCTGGGTAAACTTCGTTCTTAGTAGTTTCTTCAATTATTCCCCCTCACCCTACATTTTACAATAAGCAGCAAGGAGAAACCCATTTTTAACACTTTGCTTAGAAATCTCTTCTGCCAAATATCTTTGTTAATCACTCACAGATTGTACCTTTCACAAAACACCAGAAAATAATTCTGCCAAGTTATTTGCCACTTGATAACAAAGATCATCTTTGTTCCCATTTCCAAAAACATGTTTTTCATTTTCTGAGATGTCATCAGAATCACCTTTAAATCCATATCCCTACCAACAATCTCTTGAAGGCAATTTAGGCTTTTCTAACAAGCACTTCTAAACTCTTCCAGTCCTTTGTAGGCACTGGGCTCCAAAGCCTCTTTCACATTGTTGAAACCTGGCAACAATCCAACAGAAACATGGGCAAAGGTCATAAACAAACTATTTCCCACAGATTGAAAAGTGTCACAAACAAGGGTAAAGATGCTTAACCTAAGTCAAGAAAAATGCAATATTTCGGGCCTCCCCTGGTGGCACAGGTGGTTGAGTGCAGCGCTGTGAAGCTGTCCGCAGCCCTCCGGCAAGGGTCCCACATGGTGTGACAGACCTCTCCTGTCGTGCCCACTGCTCCCCTCAGCAGTGTATTTCGTCAGTCTGCCTGTTCTGTTCCCCGCTCTGTCTCTGGTGAATCCTCTCACCCTCCCGTGGATCTTGCCTGTACCCTGGTTCTTGTATAAATAAATAAATCTTTTTTTAAAAAAAGAAAAATGCAATGTTTCACTTAAGATATTGGTGGAATATGTTTCTGAGAAGCCATGTTTCACTTAAGATATTGGTAAAGCTCCAAAAATTGACAAAAGTACTCAGTGAATCTATGAGGAAGCAGTCTTTCTCACACATTGCTGGTGGGGTTCAAAATGGTACAACTCCATATGGAGGGCAATTTTGCAATGCCCAACAAAGTTATGTTATAAAAGCATTTACACATTTGCTCAGCAATTCCACTTCTGGGAATCTAGCCAGCAGATATATCTTCACACCTGCAAAATAATGTATGTAAATGCTAATTTACCTACCATTGTTTATTATAGCCAAAAATGAAAACAACTGGAGTGTTTATCAATAGGAGATGTTTAAATAACTTACATATCCTGTTACTTGTAATCAGTCATCAATCTTGTAGTCCCTTGAGATTTTCCTTAAACAGTTTCTGAAGTGCAGACCTGTACGTCCAACTTGGCATCTTCACTTTAATTAAAGTTGTAGCTCATGCCCAAAACTGAACCTGTTGTCTAGCCAAACCCTCCACTTTTTCCTTTAAACCTGTTCTTTCTCTTCTGCCAACATTTTTTTTTTTAAACAGGCAGACCGAAGAAATACACTGCTAAGGGGAGCAGCAGGTGTGACAGGAGAGGTCTGGGCACCATGTGGGACCCTCCGCCGCGGCCGGGGATCCAACCAGCGCTGCAGAGGCTGCAGGCAGCCTCACAGCCCAGCGCTCAACCACTGTGCCACCAGGGAGGCCCCTGCCAACAATATTTTTAATTCACAGGTATCCTCTTAATTTTCAGCTTCCCATCCACTGCTTCTAATGCAATTAGGAATTTGTATTAATCCAATATAGTCATTATCTGTCAAACTGATTAGGCTTAGTGATGTTGAACATCTCTTTATGCGCCTAAAATGCTATGTAATAAATTTAAAAACTTAGAACAATAATCAATTCCTCAAAAACCAAACTACCAAGTTACCACGTTTAAACAAGATGGAATAGATAATCTCAACGTTCCTAAATCCATTAAAGAAATCATATTTGAAATTTAATATTTAAGAAAAGAAATTGATAGATCCAGATGGTTTCAATGGTAAAGTCTACCAAATAAAATTTAAATAATATTTAATGTGAATTTTATGCAATGTTTTCTGGAAAATAGAAGAGGATGGAAAATTTCCCAAACCATTTTAAGAGGCTGATATTAACCTAGTAACAAATCCAGACAATCACACTACCAAAAAAAAAAATTCTCAACAAATGCAAGTTTATACCTTTTAAATACTGAGCAAAATGCCCTGATATGAATGTGCCATAGTTTGTTTATCCCATCCTCTTTTCGTAAATATTTAGGTTGTTTCTAGATTTTAACTACTACAAAGAATACTATTATACTTACTCATGTACGTGTCTTTCTATTTGCATAGTTTTCATTCTATTGGGCAAATACTGAGGAGTGGAAAGGCTCAGCTATATGCTGGAGATGGATGTAACAATTAAAGAAACTGCTAAATAGTTTACAAGTGTTTGCACCATTTTACTTTCTCCACATCAATATCAATCGTGATATGTTCCAATTTTTAAATCTTAGACATTCAAATAACTGTGTATTAGTATCTCATTGTGGTTTCTTTTTCAATAAAGATTTATTTATTTATTTATACAAGCACTGGGTACAGTCAGAAGCGCGGGAGGGTGAGAGGATTCACCAGAGCCAGAGTGGGGAACAGAACAGGCAGAAGGACCGAAGTACACTGCTGAGGGGAGCAGCGGGCGGGAGGAGAGGTTTGCTCGCCATGTGGGAAACTCGCTTGACGGCCAGGGATTGAACCAGCACTGCAGTGGCTGTGGGCAGCTTCGCAACCCAGTGCTCAACCGCTGCGCCACCGGGGAGGACCCTCATTGTGTTGTTTTTGTTTTTTTTTTTTTAATATTTACTTATTTAGTTTTTAGAAAAACTAGAGTATATACCAGAGGTGCAGGGTGTGAGGGGATTCACCAGAGACAGAGTGGGGAACAGAACAGGCAGATCTACTGACATACACTGCTGAGGGGAGCAGCTGGCTAGACAGGAGAGGTCTGCTGCGCCATGTGAGTCAGCTCCCTGGCCAGGGATGAAACTTAACCCCTAGGCCATGATGGTGATAGTGTTGAGACTTAACCTCTAGGCCACCAGGGAGACCCCTCACTGTGGTTTTAAGTTATATATCTATAATGATTAATAATTTTAATTATCTTTTCATGTTTTTATTTGTTTGCTTAAGACTTAAGGCATTATCCTTAATCTTTTTCAATGTATCTTTCTCTGTTCTCAGGAAGTTTCCTTTCTTGGTATGGAGATGTGCTCTGCTGAATATATGAAGGGGTTACTCTTCAGATATTTATGGTCTTTTCCTGTTAGACTCACTGGAATTTGGAATCTCAACAACATCTCAACTCAGGGCATCTGCTTGGCTCCACCTGGGTAACCCCTTTATGAACAGAAAATTTCATAATTATAGAACCTAATTTGTTTGTTTCCTGCCTCTTAGGGATATTATCTCTAGAGACAGACCTTTCTCCTTCTCTCCCTCCCTTCCTCCCTCCTTGCGTCCTTTCTTTTTTCTCTATTGGTTGTTGCAGGTGGAAAGGTAAATCTTGGCTGGAAGTCAAGTGAATATTTCTAAATATTCGGAAAGTATACTGGGAAATGAGCCTTTTGAAGACCTCATTTTAATTTTACTTTTCAGAAAAAAAGTTCTGTTATTCTGCATTGATTAATACATGGACTTAGCCCTTCCATCAATGATGTAGGTTAAGAGGGATCATTTTTAATGGCTAAAATGGAAATTAGTCCTAATAATATTAGAAAAAGTCCTAATAATATTAGGGACTTTTAAAACTTTCTGTTCAGTAAAGCTATACCTCAAATGTGAAAATATTTTGTCAATATAGTTCCTACATGGAAAGAGACATTAAAGAGATTAATAATTCCAAATTAATTATAAATATAATTGCATTTAATAGATTTGAATTTGCATTGTTAATTTTATGAAAGGAATACTTAGTGAGAAAATGCTAAGCTGATGCTTAATACCAACAAAATAATTGTATGGGCTGGATATATTAGGCTTTGTTCCAATATATAAAATCCTGGAAATTATAGATAAGATCTTCTTAAAATTTTTGGCCTGAGCTCTTCAATTTCTTTTTCTTTCTTGGAGTGAAAAAAACAAAATCCAGAATCCTTTATTGACATCTGTAAGCCAGTTTCATCTTTCTGATCATCCATCATTTCTCTTGATATTGCAAAGTTTTTATATCTCAATGTAAGAATAAAGTCATTTTATATATTTTTTTCTAGCTTACATTGATTTTAAATGAATAGATATTATCTTGGAATGGATAATATATATGACATAACAAAACAAAATAAGTGACATATTATTCTGAGATTAAAAATAAGGCAATGGAAACAAATGAGAAAGAGATAACTGGTAATGAGAAAGAACAACTATATATTCAAAGATTTCAGGAAAAAATAGATTTTTGTTTTGATTACACATTATAGGAAGCTATTATTATAAACATGGTGATCCACCCAGTAAAGTATCTTGCATTTAAGCACCATGATCAGTAAGGTGTCTGGAGGATCCTAACTCCTTCTGAGCCAGGTTGGTATTAAATTACTCAAACAGAAACATGGGTTTTAGTAATCCCTTGGCATCCTTCTTACATTTCTATTTTCAAACTTAGAGCACAAATAAGATATTACAAAATCAAAGAATTACCAAGTCTGATGCATAAGATACTAATGCAATAGGATCTAAGTATTTAATCAGTCCTTAGTTTTCTGTAACTTTAGTCCTATCTGAAATGTCTTATGAACTCTGGGGTTCTTAATTTTTCTTGAGATAATCTATGACCTGCATCACTCACTTGTCTCATTTAAGCTAACTCTATGTGTTGCCTTAGATGAATCCTGGTATTCATAGTGTTGATATAATTGTTTCTCACTCCTATAATTTTTTTTAGATTTATTTATTTATTTATACAAGCACTGGGTACAGTCAGAAGCCGGGAGGGTGAGAGAATTCACCAGAGCCAGAGCAGGGAACAGAACAGGCAGGCTGACAAAGTACACTGCTGAGGGGAGCAGCGGGCGCAGCAGGAGAGGTCTGTCACACCATAGGACCCTCGCTGGTGGCCAGGGATCGAACCGTTGCTGCAGAGGCTGCAGGCAGCTTCTCAGCCTAGTGCTCAACCACTGTGCCACCAGGGGAGGCCCTCACCCCTATAATTTTTAATGTGTAGGAAGGGAGGATTCTGATCTGTAAAGTAAATAAGTGATAACCATTGCCAGAAGATACGGAGACTGTACAATTACAGTCTTACACATTTATGTGTATGTTTTAAGGTCAAACTTAAATGTAGTAACATCACTTTCTGTTCACATTCCATTAGCCAGAACTCAATCATAGGATTACACTGAATGGAAACTTGTCAGTGCTTAAAAGGGAAGCAATTTTATAAACAGCTAACTTTGGTGACTACTACATTTATATGAGATGTGGAGAGATAATAACAAAGCCCAATTCTTAAACATCTCCAAAGGACAAAGGACCATCTAGCTACTATGGTGCAAAAATGGTTGAAAAAAATTAAAAGCACTTCAACTTTGAAATTAGTGGCACTCAGATGAAATTCTTCATCTTCAAATCTTGCTAAGTGATTTTATGGAATGCCACCATCTCTGACTCAACCTCCTCATTTGTAAAGTGGCTATTATAATGCCTGTACAGGATGAATTGCTTCCTCTTAAAAGTCACCTGTTCAAGCACTAGCTTCAGTTAGTTGATACCTTAGTTAGTCAGTACCTTAGACTGTCACTAGATTTCAGATGGAGCCTTTAAAAAGGTAATTAAATCAAAACGAAGTCATGAGGTTGGGCACTAACGCCAAATGACTGACACCCTTATAAGGAAAGTAGCGAGGACACACTCAGAGAAGATCATGCGAAGAAACAGAAAGAAGATGGTCATCACTTCAATTTTGGATTTGTACCCTCCAGAAACATGAGGAAATAATTTTCTGTTATTTAATCTACCCAGTCTGTGGGACATTGTTAGAGCAGTTCTAGCAAACTAATACAATTCCCAAACTCCAAATATGATTTTGCTGATAAAATTTAATATTTAAACTGCCAAGTAAATTGCTTACCATATGAAAATCACTCAGTAGTTGACAGTTCTTTCTACTTCAATTCAGCCATGAATAGCTAATGAAAGTTTTGTGATTTGCTTTAAAAATTTATGACTTCGGAAACCAGTTTTTAAAATTAAGTGGTTAAAATCTCAGAACAAAGTCTCTGATGATCGTCTTAAAGGTATCATTATTATTTTAATTAGAGTATCAATGGCAAAAGTATACTGACTGCTTATTGAATCCCAGAAGCCTTAACTCATGTCATTAACTGAACTCTCACAATAACTCTGAAGACTGCTGTTGTTGGAATAGAGCTAGTAGGCCTCAAATCCAATCCAACTATGACCCAGAATACCAGAGTCAATGATTTTTGTTTCATTTAGTCTCTCGAGAAAGGATAAGGAAAGTGGTGATGTTAATTTCAGTTACTTGCAAAATAGTGAGCAGAGGCAGAAATCCAGCACTGAAAACAATTACAAGCAGCATCCAGAATTACATGAATTGTCCTGGAGAACAAGAGGAGGCGAATTTGTGAAATATCTAATAGGATTCATATCACTAAAGCCTTTATCACAGGCAGCTGCTATTGTTATGGGGCTAGAGAGCCAGGGAATCTTGCCCTCACAACAAGACATGTTCTTTTATATCCTGTGCTTTATTCAGCCATCTGTGAACAGGCAGTTCTTGCATTATTTAATCACTGTAGAAGAACATGTATACTCTGCCAGTGACTATATTCTCTATCAATCATTGTCACACTTATGACACCTTCATGTTATTTCCTTCATTTAACAAGTTGAGGAAGCAGCCAGAGAGGGTTTAAATGACTTGGACAGGGTCACACAGATGGTAAGGGATATAGTCAAGGCATGCACTCAAGCATTCAGGCCTGTGTTTCCAACTACCATGCAATACTGATGTTCAAGGCAGGTGAGGAACTAAGAATAGACAGACCTAGAGCTACAGTAAATGTCCAAGAAAGAGGGAAAGAAATAATACATACAAAATATTTAAAGTATTTAAAGAAAAATAAAGAAGCTATAAAGGCCTAACATTATTACCAGTTGTAAAGGATGTATTAAGGATGAAAACCCAAGAGATCAAGTTTGTTAATAGTAATTGTTAAATTTACTGAAAATTAATGATACACATTTTATATATTAATTATATAAGCAAAGTTTTTAGCCTGTTTTTCACAAGCATGGGAACATGGTAAATTTGGACATAGAAATGGTGTCCAGATAAGTTCTTCATTTTACAGGTCTTCCCTGCTAGAAATCTGTTACTCCTGCATGTATACACAAACATCTGGGGAACACATTTCCATAAAATGCTAACTTTTGCCCATATCTCTTTTTTGAGTCCACATCTAATATCTGATTCCTTACATTTAGCTTATCTTTGACTTGTTTGTCTATTTTCATTTATCAGCAGCTGGTAATCTGGAAATATGATAATGGTCAAGTTTCTAGGACACCCTGAATAACATCAGATAGCATTATATCCATTTTAGAAAATTAAAAATTATGCATAAAATATTTTACCTCTTTCACTGAGATACTAATGTCTGTGTCTCCTAAACTTTTCTTTATTGAGGCCACATTGGTTCACATCATTGTATTTTACAAGTATGAGATCTCCCTCTTCAGGCATGTCTTATTAAATTTTTAAGAGAGAGCTTAAAATTCATAGATTTAAATGCATTGAAAAATTTTCATCATATGTTGGTTCAGACCATTTTCCTGGAGTCTTTAGAATGATAAGCAAAAATGTAACCAGTCCATTATTCACCAGACTGTACTATATTACTTCATTCAGAAATTTTCATTCTTATATGAAAAAATTCCATTAAAATAGTGGACGAAGATTAAAGACATTTGAGAGAAAATTTGCTGCATAAATACCATAGTTAAAAACAGCATGCTTTAAACATTTTCATTCGTCTCTCTCTGTATAAAAAATGTTACTCTCAATTACGGAAGTGCAGAATGGCTCGTGCACTAGGTAAACTGTGTGTGTATGTGTGTGTGTGTGTGCACGCACACAAGCTGTTTGTGTGAGTCTGGTATGTGTCTCTATCTTTGTCAATGTTGTCTCCTAGGATGGGGTTGCTCTGGTTCTCCCCACTCTCAGAATAATGTGTTTTAAGCAGCAGCAGACTCTCAGCAATGTCTTTATGAATATGTTGTGTGAATTTTTCCCTGGATGGAATGACAAAACAGGAAGAGTAGGAGGGCACCAGCATACTTCAGACTCTTTCAAATAACATTAAACAGGAAAAAAGCATTTTAATTTTTTTAAGTAAAAACATAGCTTTAAGCAGGGACTTGTATATTTTTGATTATTTTTTAAATATTACCAGCTTATGAAAAAGTGTTCTCTACAATTTAAAGTTGATACCCAGTTAATACAATTCTTTTTTTTTTTTTGGAGTTTTATTATTACACTTGCCCTATTGTTGAGTGATCCAAAAATCCTACTGAATAGCCTTAGCAGTAATTTTAATTCTGTCCATTTAATTCATTAAGTCTCTACCTTTCACCCTCCATTGGTTTTCTCCATCTTGTTCTCAGACTATTAAGAGCAGATTTAATTTCTGTTAGTTACTTTTATTTCCATCGAAGTCATAGAGTTTAGTGAAATTCAGCTGCAGCTTATCCTACCATACTTTTTTCACATTATTATTAACTGAAGTTGACATTTTATTCAGGATTTAATAGCTTTTGCCTAATTTCCCTCTTCTATCCAGTATCCAATCTAGGCTACTACATTACAGCTAGTTGTCATATATCCTGGTTTCCACTAGACTGTGATAGTGTCTCAGATATTTCTAGTTTTTGATGACCTTAGAATAGTTGAGTTTTTCCTCACTTGAGATTTTTCTGATGCTTTCCCCATCATTATTCTGAGCTTATACAGTTGGGAAAAAGATCACAGAAATGAAGTATGATTGTCCTCACATTCTAGCAAAGGTAAATAATATTAGCATGACATCACCATTAATATTGCCTTTGGTATCCTGGTAAAGTAGTGTTTGTCAGATTTCTCCACTGTGAATTTATGCCTTTTTTTCTCTTTTCCATTCTGACTGTTTGGAGTAAGTTACTGTGTGAAGCTCACTCTTAAGGAGAAGGATTTGTCTACCTCTTTGAGGAAGGCATATCTAAGTAACTTATTTTAAACTGTCCTGTATGAAACTCATGTTACCAATTAATCTCTCATTCTGTCATATATTTAGATCCACATATATCATGGCCATTTATTTTATATTTTGTCTATAATCCAACACTACTTTAATTATTTAGCTACGCAAATTGTTCCAGCTTTGTCCATTGGGAGTTCTTTCACTTCACTCACTTCTATGTCCCTTTAACATACCCCTTTCAAAGTGATGGTGGTTTTTGCCTTGATTTGGTTTTTGTTTAGATTTGATGTTTTGAGCATTTTCATCTGGCACTAAGATGATCAGACACATGTTCTATATTCCCTGTCCCAGTTCTAGAATCAGCCATTGCTTAAGGAGCACTAACTCCTTTTCACTGAAGATTAATGAGACACAAAGATGTAGGGGAGAGATAACCCTGTTGTTGATGATTGTTTTCAGCTGACACAATCAGCATAATTTTAAAATATTCTCTGCTTGACATTATCAAGAATATTCTCACCTTGCTAGAGAGGCATGTTTTATTGTGGGTTTTTTTTTCCCTCCCAACCTAGCTTCAATTAGTCAAATAGTACCAGCCTATAAGAGGCACTCTCCTTTTATTATAATTTTTGCAAATAATTTCACATAAAAATGTGCTTAATTCTGATCAGGAAGCCTTTTCATGTTCTTAATAAACAAATGTGTTTGTGGGCCACCCTGGTGGTGCAAGGGGTTAAACACCGCACTGTGAAGTAATCCACAGCCTCTGCAGAAGAGCTCAGTCCCCAGCCAGCCAGAGAGCAACCCACATGGTGAGGCAGACCTCTCCTGACTCGCCAGCTGCTCCTCTCAACAGTGTATTTCAGTCAGTCTGCCTGGTCTGTTCCCCACTTTGTCTCTGGTGAATCCTCTCACACCCTGAATCTCTGGCCTATACCCCAGCTCTTGTATGCACAAATAAATAAATCTTAAAAAAAAAAAAATGTGTTTGTAGGACCTCCCCGGTGGCGCAGACAGCAGCACTGCGAAGCTGTCCGCAGCCTCTGCAGCATATGTTCCATCCTGGCCGGCCGGCGAGGGTCCCACATGGCACGGCAGACCTGTCCTGTCTCTCCCGCTGCTCCCCTCAGCAGTGTATTTCATCAGTCTGCCTGTTCTGTTCCCCGCTCTGTCTCTGGTGAATCCTGTCACCCTCCCATGCATCTGGCCTGTACCCCAGTTCTTGTATAAAATAATCTTTTTTTTAAAATGGTAAAAAAAAAATGTGTTTGTAAGCTTTCCCCTGATAATTGTTTTATTATGTTTTTCACTTTATACACTATAATGTGTTGAGGTTTGAAAAGAGGCAATATTATTTGGGCATTTTTATCATTGAATTCTGCAAGATTCAGAAGGTGAGTAGATTTCTCCAATTTCAGATACCCTGGCAGAATTGGAAAGTGGTCTTGTAGTTTTAAGTTTCTTTTTTTTTTTTTTTCATGATGCTATGTAGGTTTACAAAAAGTAGAACTTTACCGTAGACCACTGGACTCTCTTTCCCCCACACTCTGATAGTTTCAATCCTGCGGTCATATTTCTAGGGTTTGTTTTGCTTTACTCTAGTCAGTTCTTTTGCCTTGCTTCTCTATAGTCCATGAAAGAGTGATGGCCTATGGTCTACAAAGGGTGCGTTGGTGGTGGGTGTGGTGTGGTGATATACAAATGAGAAGGTGTTAACTTATCCCTACACCCCAAGTTATATACAGTATTGCAATCTAATGTTACCTCAATAATAAAAAAAATGTTTAAAAGAACATCTTCATATTCTAAAAGAAAAATACTGGATGGTCTCACTCATAGCAGGAATCTAGAAAACTTAAATAAGGGACCAGGAAAATGAATATCTATGAGAAAGTGAAAATCAAAATCAACAAAAAACTATGAACCAGAGACACTTTTAGGGAGGCGGGGGCGGGAGGGGAGGGATTGGGGTCAGAATGGGGGGGCTGCAATTGTATGGGGAATATAACAATAAAATTTATTAAAAAAAAGAACATCTTCATATTCTAAAGAGTTACATTATCTTAAAATGCAAGATAAATAAAAACTAAGGGGGGAAATGGAATTTTTCAGTAACTCCATTGTTTTCAATAAAAATGATATTGCATCTCTGACTTATTATAAAAATGTAAAAATTAAAATTATGTGAACTATGCATCTAATCTATCCACTTCAAATCAAATATGATTTAACTAAAAGGTATATAAATTTTAATATATAGATAATAGGTAATGATATAGATGGATAGACAGACAGATGGATGGATAGTTGGATGTATGTATGTATGGATGGGTAGAAAATTCCAAAGAGTGAAGTCAGTCAGGCAAAAATAAAATACTGCATGGTTTCACTTACTTTTTGAATATATATAGCAAGCAATTTAACTTAAAACAAAAACCAACCCTTGGACTTTGATAACAGAATTGTGGTAACTGGAGGGGAATCTACATTTTGTGATCTTCCAGCAAACAACATTCTATTTGATTCTCTATTCCAGAGAAGGAAAGCATTCTACAAAGAACATGATAATTGTTTATTAGTTCTATTATTCTGACCTATGTAATTCTTCATATGTGTATTTTTAATGAAGAAAATAAACACTGCTTTCAAAGATATCTGTATAACCCAACTGAGTGCCCTGTTGTCTCATTCTATAAATAAAAAGAAAAGAAACTAAAAATGGCATTTTGTGAAAAGTATTTCAAATACTAAATGGAAAAATAGAAGCAAATATTCAAAAACTTCAATAAGCTTTTATCAATATGCTGATTGAACAGGTACTAAGCTGTGAATATGGTTACCTAACTAGAGTTACTTCATTAGGCTGGTTTTATGGTACTTTTTATGATTCATGTGTCACAAAATTATGTTCACATTAAAAATAAACATCTGGTGTACATCATTTTAGGAAATAGGCAAATAAATCGACAGACGGCAATGTGGTAAAATATATTGATCTATAAACTACAATACTGAACAACAAATCGACCATAAACTAAAACCGCAAGCATCCTTACAACACTCAAGTCCATTTCCAGGTTTCCTCCTGGGCAATGTGAACTATCACTGGTTCCCCAGTCCTTGAGGAGTAATTATCACAAGTAACTCCTGCATGACCATTAATTAAGTCAACTTCTCATCTCAGACATTCCTTTCAGGAGGAAACCCTGAGTTTATCTATACTACATTACCCTATTATCAAACATTCTCTTTCCTATGGTTATAAGTGAATATTTTCCCAACTTATTTTGCCAAAAAACAAGAAAACTTGGGGGGAATCACTAGCAGTTGAACAATTAGAATTCCTTATACATCGTGTAGTACCTTCTAGATTTTTATATAAATAAATAACTTGGTTTAATAGAAACTATAAAATATATGAACTCTATTTCTAGCTTCAAGATATTTTGAAAATTTAGACAACTGTAATGAATTTTATAAATATGGATAATAAAAAATAAAAATCTCTTACAAAATTGCCATCAGTTACAAACATCTCATGTTGTTGCAAAGTCAGATATTATAAGACAGTTTTATAAGTAGTACCTCAAATAGAGTATCTTCCTCTTCCATCCACTCCATATCACTCTCCAAAAGCCACCATTACTGGGGCAGAGAGTTAATACAAAGAGATCAAATTCTTGGTGACAGGATGAAGACTTACATTTTTAGCCAATACACTTCTTTTACTATTAGAGCAGTTCCACTTCTTAGTCATAACTGTTTGACCACCTCTTGAGGTAAAGTAAGTTTATTTTTATTTTTTTTTAAATAATAAATTTTATTGTTATATTCCCCATACAATTGCAGCCCCCACCCATTCTGACGCCAATCCCTCCCCTCCCGCCCCCCACCCCCCTAAAAGTGTCTCTGGTTCATAGTTTTTTGTTGATTTTGATTTTCACTTTCTTATAGTTATTCATTTTCCTGGTCCCTTATTTAAGTTTTCTAGATTCCTGCTATGAGTGAGACCATCCGGTATTTTTCTTTTTCTTTCTGGCTTATTTCGCTGAGCATGATCCCTTCCAGCGCCATCCACGTTGCTGCAAATAGCATGCGTTTATCTTTTTTGAATGCTGAGTAATATTCCATGGTGTATATGTACCACATCTTCTTGATCCAGTCATCTATTTTTGGGCATTTGGGCTGTTTCCAAAGCTTAGCTATTGTAAACAGTGCTGCTATAAACATAGGGGTGCAGGTGTTCTTTGGAATTGATGTTTCTGTGTCCTTTGGGTAAATACCTAGGAGTGGAATTGCTGGATCCTGTGGAAGCTTTATGTTTAGTATGTCAAGAAATTTCCACGCAGCTCTCCACAGTGGTTGGACCAGTTTGCACTCCCACCAACAGTGCAGGAGAGTTCCTTTTTCTCCACACCCTCGCCAACATTTGTTGTTGCTAGTTTTTTTAATATGTGCCATTCTCACTGGTGTAAGATGGTATCTCATGGTAGTTTTGATTTGCATTTCCCTGATGACAAGTGATGTTGAACATTTTTTCATATGCCTGTTGGCCATTTGCATTTCCTCTTCAGAGAAGTTTCTTTTTAGCTCTTCTGCCCATTTTTTGACTGGATTATTTTCTTTGTTGTTGTTGAGTCTCATCAGCTCTTTGCAGATTTTTGTGATCAGTCCTTTATCATTAGTGTTGGGTGCAAAAATGTTCTCCCAGTTGGTGGGGTTTCTCTTTGTTTTTGTTATTGTCTCTTTTGCTGTGCAGAAGCTCTTTAATTTGATGTAGTCCCAGCTGTTTATCTTTGCCTTCACTATCACTGCTTTGGGTGATGTGTCTGTAAAGATGTCTTTGATGTGCATATCATGTAGTGTTTCGCCTATATTTCCTTCTATATATTTTATGGTTTCAGGTCTTATGTCTAGTTCTTTAATCCATTTTGAGTTGATTTTTGTGTATGGTGCGAGGTAGTGGTCAAGCTTCATTCTTTTGCATGTAGCGACCCAGTTTTCCCAGCACCATTTATTGAACAAACTTTCTTTGCTCCAATGCATAGTCTTTGCTTCTTTGTCAAAGATTAGTTGACCATAAATCTGTGGGTTTATTTCTGGATTTTCTATTCGATTCCATTGGTCTGTATGTCTGTTCGTGTTCCAATACCATGCAGTTTTGATGATTATGGCTTTGTAGTAGAGTTTGAAGTCTGGGAGTGTGATGCCTCTATTCCCTTCTTTTTTTTTCAGGAGAGCTTTGGCTATTCGGGGTTTTTTGTGATTCCATATGAATTTCATCAATAATAGTTCTATTTCTTTGAAGAATGACATTGAAATTTTGATTGGAATAGCATTGAATCTGTATATTGCTTTTGGAAGGTTGGCCATTTTAATAATGTTTATTCTTCCAATCCATGAGCAGGGGATGTCTTTCCATTTCTTTGTGTCTTCTTCTATTTCTTTTAACAGTGTTTTATAATTTTCTTTGTATAGGTCCTTTACCTCTTTTGTTAGATTTATTCCCAAATATTTGATTTTTTTTGTTTCGATAATAAAAGGGATGGTTTTTTTGATTTCTTCTTCTTCAGATTTATTGTTTGTGTGTAGGAAGGCTACTGACTTTTGCGTGTTGATTTTGCATCCTGCCACTTTACTGAACTGATTGATAAGTTGAATTAGTTTTTCTGTGGAGTTTTTGGGGTTCTCTATGTATATTATCATATCATCTGCAAAGAGTGATAGTTTGACTTCTTCTTTTCCTATTTGGATTCCTTGGATGTCTTTCTCTTGTCTTATTGCTCTGGCTAGGACTTCCAGTATTATATTGAAAAGCAGTGGTGAGAGTGGACATCCTTGTCTTGTTCCAGATCTCAATGGAATTGCTTTCAGCTTTTCACCATTGAGAATGATACTGGCTGTTGGCTTGTCATAGATGGCCTTTACGATGTTGAGGTATGTTCCTTGTATCCCAAGAATTTCAAGGGCTTTTATCATGAATGGGTGTTGCACTTTGTCGAAAGCTTTCTCAGCATCTATTGATATTATCATATGGTTTTTATATTTCTTTTTGTTGATGTGCTGGATAACGTTGTTTGATTTTCGGATGTTAAACCATCCTTGTGTCCCTGGAATGAATCCTACTTGGTCGTGGTGAATTATCTTATGGATACATTGTTGGATTCTGATGGCTAAAATTTTATTGAGGATTTTTGCATCAGTGTTCATTAGGGAGATTGGCCTGTAGTTTTCCTTTTTTGTGTTGTCCTTGTTCGGTTTTGGTATTAGTGTAATGTTGGCTTCATAGAACGTGTTTGGTATTGTCCCTTCCTTCTCAATTTTTTGGAAGAGTTTGTGAAGGATAGGCACTAATTCGTCTCTGAATCTTTGGTAGAATTCATTTGTAAATCCATCAGGTCCTGGGCTTTTGTTTTTGGGAAGGTTTTTGATTACCATTTCAATTTCGCTAATTGTAATTGGTCTGTTTAGGTGTTCTATTTCTTCTTTATCTAGCTTTGGGTGATTGTAGAGTTGTAGGAATTTGTCCATCTCCTCTAGATTGTTAAACTTGTTTCCATATAACTGTTCATAGTAGTTACTGATTATTCTTTTGATTTCTGCTGTGTCCGTTGTGATTTCTCCTCTTTCATTGATGATCCTGTTTATTTGTGCTTTCTCCCTTTTTTCCTTTGTGAGCCTGGCTAGGGGTTTGTCTATTTTATTGATTTTTTTCAAAGAACCAGCTCTTAGTTTCATTGATCTTTTGGATTGTTTTTTTAGTTTCAATTTCATTTATTTCTACTTTGGTTTTTATTATTTCTTTTCTTCTACTGGTTTTGGGGTTTTTTTGTTGTTTTTTTTTTTCTAGATCTTTGAGCTTCGAGATTAGGTTGTTTCTTTGAGTTCTTTCTTGTTTCTTGATGTGAGCTTCTATTGCTATATATTTTCCTCTTATTACTGCTTTTGCTGCATCCCATACATTTAGGATATTGGTGTCCTCCTTGTCGTTCAATTCAAAGAATTTTTTAATTTCTTCTTTGATCTCCTCATAAGTCCAGTGGTCTTCCAGTAGCGTGGTTTTTAATCTCCATGAGGTAGGAAAGTTCCTTGCCTTCTTTTTATGGTTTATTTCTAGTTTGATGCCTTCGTGGTCAGAAAAGATGGTTGATATGATTTCAATCTTGGTGTATCTGTTGATATTTGTCTTATGCCCCAGTATGTGTTCGATCCTGGAGAATGATCCGTGTGCGCTTGAGAAAAATGTGTACTCTGTTTTTGGGGGTTTAGTGTTCTATAGATGTCTGTTAAGCCCAATTGCTCTAGGTCCTTATTTAGAGCTTTAGTGTCTTTACTTATTTTTTGTCTTGTTGATCTATCCATTGTTGATAGTGGTGTGTTGAAGTCTCCCACTACGTATGTGTTTTCTCTGATGTCTGTTTTCAGAGAGGACAACAGTTGTCTGATATATTTTGGTGCTCCTTCGTTTGATGAGTATATGTTAATGAGTGTTATTTCTTCTTGAACTATTGTCCCCTTGATCATAATGTAGTGACCATTGGGGTCGCTTTTTATCTTTTTGAGTTTGAAATCTGTTTTATCTGATATAAGTATAGCTGTTCCTGCTTTCTTTTTTGGTCCATTTGCTTGTAGGATTGTTTTCCATCCTTTAACTTTGAGCCTATTTTTATCTTTTGTAGCTAAATGTGTTTCCTGGAGACAGCAAAAGGTTGGGTTTTGTTTCTTAATCCAGTCTGCAAATCTTTGTCTTTTTATTGAAGAGTTTAGTCCATTTACATTTAGAGTTAATATTGATATGTTAGCATCTGTATTTGTCATTGTGTTTGTCTTTCCTTTGATTTATTTATTCTTTTACTAACTTTTTTTTTTTTTGGCCTTCTTTCATTGTTATTTGTCCCTCTGAGGTTCTGGCTTTAGGACTCTTTGTAGTATTTTTTAGAGTGGGGGTTTAGTTGTAATGAAATTCCGGAGTTTCTGTTTGTCTGGGAAGGTCCATATTCTTTCTTCAAAGAGGAAGGAGAGCTTTTCGGGATAGAGTATTCTTGGTTGGCATCTGTTTTCTTGGAGTCTGTTGACAATGTCCCTCCACTCTCTCCTTGCCCATAGTGTTTCTTCGGAGAAGTCTGATGTCAGCCTGATTGGCTTTCCTTTGAATGTTATCTGTTTCTTCCCTCTTGCCAGCTTCATTATTTTTTCCTTGTCCTGGATTCTTGGGAGCTTTACTATTATGTGTCTTGCTGTATTTTTCCTTTTGTCGTGGAAGTTTGGTGTTCTCCTTGCTTCTTGTATATCAATTTTCAGCTCCTTCTTCACATTTGGGAAGTTCTCTTCAATTATCTCTTTGAATATTTTCTCTGTTCCTACATCTCTCTCCTCTCCTTCTGGTATTCCTATAACTCTTATATTTCCTTTCCTCATGGAGTCAGATAGTTCCCAAAGTCTTTCTTCATTCTTTTTCCTTCGTACTTCTCTTTCCTTTTCTGTTTTGGTTCTTTTTATTTCTGTGTCTTCAAGAGAACTTATTCGTTCTTCCATTTCATCTATTCTTCTTTCATTGCTTTTCCCAGAATTCTTTAGTTCTTCCATTAATTCTTTGATCTCCTGCATTTCTTTTACTTCCCTCCTTAGGGACTCAATTTCATTCTTCTGACCATTGGTTTCCCTCTTTAGGGACTCAATTTCATTCTTCTGATCATTGATTATTTTTCCCTTATCATTGTTTTCCTTTATGACTTCTGTCAGTTTTTTAATCACGGCAATTTTAAATTCTCTTTCTGGAAGGCTCAGAAGTTCTTCCAAGTTACTGTCGTTGCAATCTGGGGGCTGGTTTTCTTTTTGTGGTGTGCTTTTTCCCTGGGGAGTTGCTAGGTTGTGTGTGGTTCTTCTACTCCCTACTGTCTGTTTTCTAATTTGCTGTATGCGTTGGGACAGTGTGTTGTTGGGACTGGCCGGCATCTTGGGTGAGCTTCTCTGCTCCCCTCTGGTTCCTCCTGGAGCCATATGTCAGTTTCAAGCAGTCTTTACTGGAGAAAGGTCCCTGTTCTAAAATGCCGATGTGGGGACACACTCCCCTGTGTGCCTGGTCTGCCCTGGCGGTGGGTTCCTGCTCCCCCTCTGGGCTTGGACTGCAGGCCAGAGGGGGTCTGGCATGGGCGAACTTCCCCCGCTCACCTCTGGCTCCTGAGGAAGCCTTCTGCAGGTAGTCTTTACTGAAGAAATGTCCCTGTTCTAAAATGGTGATGTGGGACACACTCCCTGCGCGTCTGGTCTCAGGAACACTCATCTGCGCGCCTGGGCTGCCCCGGCTGTGGGTGCTTGCTCCCCCTGTGGGCTCAGACTACTGGTCGGAAGGGGCCCGTTGTGGGCTTACTCCCCAGCTGGCCACTGGCTCCTCCAGGAGCCTCTGCTGGTTTCAAGTCGCTAGGTGGCACCAGAGATCTCTCCTAGAGCCCTTGGGGAGCTGATTTTCCACCCCGTGGGACAGGGAACAAAACAGGAATGGTAGGGTAAACCTCAACGGCTTTGGGGTGCTGTGTCTGCCTTGTGCCCCACCGTCGTGGGAAACCCACGCCCCTAATTTCGTGCCCCGGGTCTCAGTTCCAAAGCCCTCAGTTCCAGGATGTGGGCTGTAGCCCAGTTCAGTGGCACAGGAATGGCGCCTTTTGAATCCCGCTCCCGTGCCTGGGCGCCTGGTTCCTGCTCACTCAGGGAGGGCCTCCGCGCGTCTCCCCGCAAGCCTAGGTCGAAGGCGCGGGCACCTGGGCAGCTACGATCTGGATCCGCGTTTGCTTTTCAACCGTACTGCTTTTCCGCGCAATCCCGATCCCGATCCGCGTCTGCTTTTCCAGCGTGCCGCTTTTCTGCACAAGCTTACTGGCGGCTGGCCTCCTCTTGGGGGGCGGGGTCTCTCTTTAATGGCGCCTGGAGCTCACCTCTGTGGCGGATCCTGCAGGATTCTCCACAGCTCCCGTTCACGGGGTGTGGTGTCTGCAATAGTTCATTTCCACTCCCAGTCCCGCTTGCTGCGTAGTTTGTTCTTGATGGTCATTTTAGTTTGTTGTTTTCCTCCTCTCTGGGGGTCGGAGAGTGCCGACCCTGTGGGCGGGGGAGGGGAGCAGGGTTCTGCTCTTTCCTCCCTTCTAGTCCTCTTTTATGGCCACTTTCTTCTTCGGGTAGTTTGCTGGCGTCACCCATTTATCTTCCGTGTCCCAGTTCTCACTGGGACCTGCCGCTTTTCCTCCCTATTAACTTTTTTTAATGGGAGATCTTACTCGCAGCGTCTCCTCGCCACCATGTTGCTCCGCCCCCTCCTAAGTAAGTTTATTTTTAAATAGGTAAAATTTACATATAACATTCTCATGATTACAGACATAATGGATGTAGTTCTGTCATATTATTTGTGTTTTCCATTTATCATGCATTCAAAATATTTTTATTAGCTCTTCCTCTCTATTATAGTTCCCTAGAGAAACAGAATCAGCATGTGATGTAGAGCAATTGTAAGTCTTCCCTAAATGAGATGTGACCACTTTTTCCACATTATTGTAAAATGACAGCTCTTCCTTATATTCAAATCTATATGTTCCAGATTCCTTTATGCAAAAGTTTCATTATGGAAAAGAGGGAAAGATGTACATTGTCACTAGACTCAGCATGTTGTGGCCTAAAGCCATATAAACCATGATTGGGGTAGAAGTAGAAATAATTGGTCAAGATTCAAATCAAAGAATTGCCTTGGAAGAAACAAAACCATAATTTTAAGAGAAGAAGAACAGGAAAGAACAGGAAAGACTAGGAAAGAAAATAAGAGTGCAGGCACAAAGGAGATCTCTGTATTCTCATCTCAAGGCTCTCTATGTTCACACTTAAAATCCAGAAATTCATATGTCACAGCCTATGATGCTGAATTCATTTTAGACAAATGAATGGAAAGGGCAAGTTTATCATTTTCCTCTTTGAAGATCTGCCCTCATCAGGTAGGACTCATTTTTCCCCATTCTCATTCTCTGTTCCATTTGTCTCTCTGGTGCCACATTTCTTAGCAGAGACCCTGTTTCTGCATTTGCCCTGCTTATTATTAGGAGTCTCAGACTACAAGAAACTTGAAATTGTAACTCTCACAGTGAAGAATATCAGAAACTAACATGAAATAAGATCCCCTATAGTGGCAAAGGGTTTAGGGTAGCATTTGATAGATAACACATTTAATATTTCTAGCATTTTAAAATACTTGAAGTCAGGAAGAGGGATACCTCCATTTTTCTTTTTTTTTTTTTTTCTCAGAATGGCTTTAGCTATTCAAGGCCTGCTTTTGTTCCATCTAAATTCTATAATTGCTCAATTTCCTTGAAAAAATTCATTGGGATTTTGATAGGTTTTGCATTGATTCTGTAGATTACTTTAAGTAATACGGCCATTTTAATGATGTTTATTCTACTAGTCCATGAACAAAGGAATTTTAGAGCTTTTAATATATTCGTCTTTCATATCTTTTGTTACATTTACTCCGTATTTCATTTTTTTTTTTGGTGTGATATAAACAGAATTTAATCTAAGGGAAACATCAGACAAGCCCAAAGTGGGAGACATTATGCAAAACAATTCTTCCAAAGTATCAAGTCATGAAACACAAGAAATACTGAGGGACTTTCCAGAATGGAAGACAGTAGGATGTATGATAAATAAATGCTATGTGAGTTAGTTCTCAGTAAAAGAATATTAGTCGGACAATTAATGAAATTTCAGTAAGATCTACACATTATTTTTTTAAAGATTTATTTATTTATTTATACAAGAACCGGGGTACAGGCCAGATGTGCGGGAGGGTGAGAAGATTCACCAGAGACAGAGTAGAGAACAGAACAGGCAGACTGACCGAAATACACTGCTGAGGGGAGCAACAGGTGAGACAGGAGAGGTCTGCCATGCCATGTGGGACACTTCCCAGCCGGCCGTGATCAAACTGGCGCTTTAGAGGCTGCAGACAGCTTCACAGCGCTGTGATCAACAGCCTGCGCCACCAGGGGAGGCCCTACACATTATTTAACAGTATTTTTCAAGTAAATTTCCTCATTTTGATAATTGAGTTATGGTTATTTAAAATGCAACCATTCCTAGAAACTGGGGAAAGAGTATATAAGAACTATTGACAGGGCCTCCCTGGTGGCGCAGCGGTTGAGCTAAGCTGGGTTGCGAAGCTGCCCGCGGCCTCTGCGGCACCGGTTCGATCCCCAGCTGCTCCCCGGCCACCGGAGGAGGGTCCCACATGGCGCGCAGACCTCTCCTGCCGCCCGCTGCTCCCCTCAGCAGTGTCCTTCGGTCCTTCTGCCTGCTCTGTTCCCCGCTCTGGCTCTGGTGAATTCTCTCACCCTCCCGCGCTTCTGACTGTACCCAGTGCATGTATAAACAAAACAAACAAACAACCCAGCAAACAAATAAATAAAGCATGCCTCTATAAAAAAAAAAAAAAAAAAAAAAAAAAAAGAACTATTGACAGCTTTTTGGGAACTTTTTTTCTATGTCTGAAATTATTTCCAAGTAAAAAGTTATAATGATTTTTAAAAGAAAATCTTCCACATTTATATCAAATCTGAAAATCCACATATATTATTATTTATACCTAAGCTTAAACAAATGACATTAATAGCACAGTCAGAAAGGTAACATGTATCTTTCAAATTCATTTACTTTCTAAACATAAGTGGAGCAGAATTTCAAATTATGTTGAGTCAGTTAAATTATGTAGATGTTATCACTTGTAATCAGGGAAATGCAAATCAAAACTACCATGAGATACCATCTTACACCAGTGAGAATGGCACATATTAAAAAAACTAGCAACAACAAATGTTGGCGAGGGTGTGCAGAAAAAGGAACTCTTCTGCACTGTTGGTGGGAGTGCAAACTGGTCCAACCACTGTGTAGAGCTGTGTGGAGATTTCTGGACCTACTAAACATAGAGCTTCCATATGATCCAGCAATTCCACTCCTAGGTATTTACCCAAAGGACACAGAAACATCAATTCCAAAGAACACCTGCACCCCTATGTTTATAGCAGCACTGTTTACAATAGCTAAGCTTTGGAAACAACCCAAATGCCCAAAAATAGATGACTGGATCAAGAAGATGTGGTACATATATACCATGGAATATTACTCAGCATTCAAAAAAGATAAACACATGCCATTTGCAGCAACATGGATGGCCCTGGAAGGGATCATGCTCAGCGAAATAAGCAAGAAAGAAAAGAAAAATACCGGATGGTCTCACTCATAGCAGGAATCTAGAAAACTTAAATAGGGGACCAGGAAAATGAATATAAGAAAGTGAAAATCAAAATCAACAAAAAACTATGAACCAGAGACACTTTTTGGGGGGTGGGGGGCGGGAGGGGAGGGATTGGGGTCAGATTGGGGGGTTGCAATTGTATGGGGAATATAAAAATAAAATTTATTATTTAAAAAAAAATAAAATAACCAGTTATGTTAAGGTTAAAAAAAAATATGTAGGTGTTAAAGGCATTGTGTAAAGTGCTATACTTCCATGTCCCCCTTTCAAGTGAAAATACACAATGATGATAATTTAATCAGCCACTTGTTTTCAGTAAGTAAGTGCATTTGAAATTTTGATTTATTTCACCTTCAGTGGTAAACACCCTAAGATTCGATGTGGGATATAAGTGGTAGAGAGAATATTACAGATGTATTTCTATATGTATCCCCTCCTCCTCACAGTGGAAGTAGATACTAACTAAATGATTTAGCATTTACAACAATGCCAGAGGGTGAGCTATTATTGTGACTGTTATTATCATTAATGACATTGCCTTCTCTGATCTTTAGTAAAAATAACTCAGCAGACAAGTTTTAGTTTGCCTTTAAACTATTCAACCCTGAACCACTTAAATGTGCTATGTATTAAGTGATTTAATACAAGAAAATAGAAAAATCACCATTGAATTATTCAAAAATTAAATTCTTTAGCACTCAAGCATCCAAGTAGACCAAGTTATATTGGCAGCTTTTAGTTTTTTTTAACTCTTCTACTGGATGACCTTTGAGAAGGCAATGATCTTTATGTCATCTTTTTCTGCTTCATGTTCTGCTTTGTGTTTGGCACATAAATCACATGAAATAATCACACCCATGAATGTCAATGGAGCTGTGCTACTCTTTTTTATATACCTATTATGTCATGTAAGACCAAAAAAAGTAAAAGTACAAAGACAGCTTGGACATTTCACTAATGCAAGAGAGATTTCCCATTAAAATAGCAGATTAATATTGTTTCTAATTTGTCTCCAGGAAATCAAATATCTACATGAACTATGGAACAGGTCTTATGAAATACTTTGGAGACAGCATTCAAAATATTTACACTGGCATGTTTATAAAAGAGGATATTTTCTCTTCAGTGAATAACATTTTTATTTGCAATCCTGAGAATGAGTTAGTTTGAAATTATCTCTGTGTAGAAATGCTACAAAGATGAAGGGAGGCAAAAAAAAAATCAATTATGAAAGAATCCTTCAGACACTAGTCTGAAGAAGATAGTAATTTCTTAACAAAATGTATAATAATAAACAAAAAAATACAGGGACTCTATGCAATTCAGTTTATTGAATGAGCATATATTTAAATTTCCATGTTTTAGAATTGTATTTCAAGTACCTCCATTTATAATCAATGAGATAAGGTTTTTGAATCTATTTGTATTTTCCCTCAGTTCATTCTTTTATAATATTAAAAAATGTTAAGAGAAACTGGGCCTCCATGGTGGCACAGGGGTTACAGTCTCAGCACTAATAAGCTATTGCCAGCCTCTGCAGCATGAGCTGGATCCCAGGCAGGCCAGGGGGCAACCCACATGGCACAGCAGACCTCTCCTGTCTCGCCCGCTGCTCCCCTCAGCAGTGTATTTCTGTAGATCTGCCTGATCTGTTCCCTGCTCTGTCTCTGGTGAATCCTCTCACCCTCCTCCCCACCTAACCTCTGGCCGGCGCCCCAGTTCATATATGCATAAATAAATAAATCTTTAAAAAAAGGAAACAAAAATGTTAAGAGAAACTAATTTATGGAAGTAGACTCTTAAAGAGCTTTGGGAATAATGAAGTAAATATAAAAACTATCTCACTATTCTGATCTGCTTTCTCTCATTCTGAATCATAAAAGAAAGCAACGTTCTCAGTTTGAATTGAATAGGATCTCTGTGGATATCTGATAGCATACATTTGTTTTGCTAAACTGAAAATCTAGAAACCAGGAATTGTGCATTTAACTCACTAATAAGGGCAAAGAAATAACATTTTAATTCACTCATTAATTGAGCAAGTATTTATTATTATGTTGGTCTGAAAAAGTGTTGTGAAAAATATGAAAGGTAAAGGGAATAAAATTTGTCTTCACAAAGTTTACTACATGATTTCTTGATTAACTCATCCAATATATATGACTGCAAATATAGAGCAGTACAAAAAACATAAAGAACAAACTCATACAATGTTTGTAGTTTCTAAGTAGAAGAGATTTAATGAATAGCAGTTATTTTTTTCTTTACTAGCAATAATCTCAGGAGGTTATATACCTAGGTGTAGCAATCAAAACTTGTAAGAAATTTTCTTTTAAACATCTTTCTGCAATAATTCAATGCTTTGCTTTTGTCAAAACATGATCAGCCTCATTATTTTGCTGCCAGTTTTTGCAGGGATGGATCCAGGATTTGGAGAGTCTAATATTTTTAAGATTTTTATAGGTTATTTTGAGAAAAATAATGTGAACTTTATAAATCCAAGGTATATATTTGCTAGGATATTTGCTGAATAAGAGATCACATGACTTATTTTAAAAAGCTGACAAACATAAATGAACATGATGCTTATCAAATAATTACGTATATTTATTAATGATAATATCTTTTCCTTTCCAGTAACTTTCAACATAAGAATTATGAAATTAATAAATCCACCACTTTCCAAATAAATGTAGATTTATACATGGATAAGAAATTAACATTAACCTTGCAATTTGATACAACTAGTGAAGAGAAAAATAGATTTGGCTAGTTTCTGGGTGTGTTGGTTTCCATTGCTCATACCATATACTGAGAACAACCGCTGGCTTGAAATTTTTTTAAGTCATGACACAATGCAAATCATCGCTGGAGAATTAGGTGTACTCCTGAAAGCCATTCTTATTCTTACACTTTATAATACAACTTTTGTATACACTGAACTGTGCCATTTATTGCCTCTCAACTCCAGCATTACCCTTCATTGCCTGTTCTGTGAAAATAAATCTAGGCCCTTTAAATATGGTTTATTTGCTTGCAGCCATATGTTAAACATTTTAGTAGAGGGTAGTAGTGATATATTGAATAGGGGAGGAGTTTTTAATTAACTTGTTTTGTAATAGGAACTCCACAGCTCCCTGTTCTGTGGTGCAGCAGGGAATGGCCACCACCACACCCAGCATGAGCTGGTTTTAATGGCCAACCTACAACAGGGTGAGTTTTGACACTCTGGTGGGGAACAGGTTTTGAAAACAGTCCAATCAGGTTTGGGATTGCACCAGCACCTATCAACTTTTGGAAGTGGTGCCAGTTTCGAAAATGGGCAAACAGGTTGAAAAGCTAGGCACCCTGGAAACTATATGAGCTGAGGCATCCCACAGATTCATACAGTGACATTAAGACCTTCACTTCAGAGACACACACTCACCTGTGACTGACTGGTCAAGAAGACCTTCCCATCTAATCTCCACTTTGAACCACCACCTGACCATAGCTCCTGCCTCCTGGTTCCTGATACTCTGGTGCCACCACCTGACTGCCACTACTTCCTCCAGCACGACTTGCACTGCTGGCTTGTGACTGGTGCCTGTGGTACAACTTTGCCTTCTGGCCTGTGTTGCTGGCTTGTGCCTGTCCACCTATGAGTGCTGTCTGACCATCTCTAAGATTTGTCCAGTTTCTGATATGTCCAGTTTCCAGCACTTGCCTTGAGTACTGCCATCTCCTGGTGCTATTGCCTCCAACATTGTCCAGTTCTGTCTTCACTAGGTGCTGCTGGTTGCTGCAGTGCTGCCTCAGCAGCACCACCTGTGACCACCTATAGCTGTCACCATGAGTTGGGTCCTGGTATACCCACTTATTGGTGTACAACCAGGTCCAGCCTCTCATCAAAGTGACAATGCCATCTTGCACAAACAACTTTTGGCTTGTACAACTGGACACTGTAGGCACCATCTGGGATAGGACAGATGGCCACTTGTGACCTTAGAAACTCTTTCCTTTTCCTTATCTTTCCCAATTCCCCCCTTAGGAATAAATGTTGTTGTTGCATTCTGAGTCTGTGTCATATCTTGCAATTGCAAACACACAGATGAGAACCCATGAACCATGACATCGCCCCAGGTTTTGCACAGTTTCAGTTTTAGTGACAAAGCTTTTTTTCCCCTCCCTCCCCCATATTTCTGGTATGCTATATATATACATATACACACAATATACATACATATGTACACATATATATACAAGTATACACACAAGAATACATATACATATATCTACACACATATAGGAGTCTTATGTTAGAAAGGACCATGCAAATTAGTCTTCTTTAGTCTTGGGAAGTCTAGCCTCCAACCAGACAGACATTTCCCCGTAAAAACTCTACCCCAGAATTGCAAACAATTGCAGCAGGACAAATCCAGTTTACCATGCACTTGTATAATGTTTTGTTAAAACACACCCATTTCTATTCCTTTAAGTATTGCTTGTAGCTGCTTTCATGCTGTAATGGTAGAATTGAACGGTTGTATTCTGATCCATATGAATCAGAAAACCTAAAGTATTTACTATTTGCCTCTTTACAGATAAAGTTTTCTGATGGCTGCTCTACATGATGAGTGGTATTTTAATAGAGTGAAAATTTTAGTAGAGAGCTAGCTATTTATATTGAATATGCACTCAAAAAAGCTGTGAGCCCTTTGAAGTTAGTCATTAGTTTCTGATCTAAGAACCCCAGAACAGTTCTTTATGTCTTTATGTAAAGTCCAGATGTTGATGTCCATGATGTTTGTTGCCACTGAGGAACCATTAAATGCTACATTCAATTCCTCTACCATGCTATGAATTATTATTAATGTTAGAAGTCTGAATACTAGAGTGTATGATACCTTTTAAATGTGTTTTTAAAATACCAGGAGTAAAAATACAGTCAAAGGATTTCTGTAGCAGGAGCACAGAGAAAATGGACTTGAATACCACTGCAGATCAAAGAAAGCTATTATTAAAGTCCAAAGGCCAGGACTAGGAAGTCATACAGGCAGGGTACTAGAGAAAAGGAGTAGAAATTTGACTGGAAAAAATGGATTGACCAAGCACTCATAAGACTTTAGCACACAATCTCTCTCCTTTTAAATGACTAACATATATAAAATACAATATTAAGGAAGGCTTATTTAAGAATTGGAACATAATGCAAAGGACAATTTGAGATTTGGCAGAATATTTTCCCTTTAATGACTATAAAATCCACATAAGCAACAAGATAATTCCAAAAATAAATGAGACTCTTAGTAAGATGGAAATGAAAGCACAAGTTAGAATCAATTTAGTAATATTTTGTACCAAGAACTATGTCTAAGCTGCCAGCTGCCCTCCTAAATAGATCCCTGCATCTAGAAAAAGCTGGCGTGAAAAGACTTACTGAAATAATAACAATTAAAATAAAGAATACTAATTATTTGACATTTTTCATTGTTCTTAAATATATCTTGAAGAAATATTTAACTATATACTGAAATACATCTAAATATTTAGCATCACCTTTTCTTTAACCATTAAGTATAATTGGATTTAATTCAAGTTTCCTTACAGTGGACCCCCAGGGGAAAACAGATGCATTTAATTTAACAGTAAAATGTCTTTAGCTGTGGAGTTTGACTACAAAAGTAGCTGATTTTCAGTTAGTTTCCATTATTTTATTCATATTCCGATTTATACACTGAAATCTGTTTGTCATAAAACACTACTAACCACATCAAGAAAGAACAATTGGTTGGGCAAATCAGGACAAATAGAACAATTTTATGGTGAAGGTAAAACTGACATTTACTTGCAAACTTAATGTATATATACACATGTTGATTTTCAGTGATGCACATTAAAACTTAATTCATGTTATAATGTAACTTTACTACATTGCTTCAATCAAAATTAAAAATTAATAAAAGATTATGACAATATTTTATAGAATTAAAATTGGATCTTTTAAAATATGTTCCTTATATATCATGATTACTTCTATTGTAATTAGCTAAAATAAAAATATAGAGGAAGAAGGCAGGCAGAGAAAAAAACTTTAAAAAAATTGCAGAGATCTATATAAACAAAACAAAATGATTTTACTGATAGACTTAAATTACATTACTTAAATATGAATACAGCATTCTCTACTGAAAAGATGTATTTTCTTCCCAAACTATAAAGTTAATTAACTTTCACCTAATAGAAAAAGAAAAAGAATTTGCCTTAAAATATATGTATTTGAAATAGGATTGAAAATAAATGTATAATATTTTGAATTTAAAAAAAAAAAATCACTTAACAGTATAACCACCATTACATTTTGTATGTTTAACTTCCTTTTGAGTTTTTATTAAGTACCAGTGGTAAAAGTTTGTTTTAAATGATCTGTCCTGTAAAGTAACATGATTTATACAGTTCTATTATTTCTCAATTAACAGAAATTTGTTTACTCCAGATATGTTTCACTATTGATAAGTAACCATGTTAACATTGGTATTTAGAATTATCATTGATCTCATAACAAGACATATTGGGAATCAACTTATTCATATGTGCATTTTTGTAACCCCTTTAATAATGCCACATGGTGACATTATGTTGATGTTCCAAAGTCAGAAACACCTCATGGAAGGAGTTCATTGACAGACTAAAAAATTGGCAGTTTTTTGGTGTGGTGCTCAAAAATTAGGACATAATTTCACCTCTTCTGACACTATCTTGGATCACAAATTTTCATTTGTTAACCAGCAAACTTAAATCTCACTTTGCTGACCCTCTCCTTTGTATCAAGACATACTCCTAAAAGTCACCCAATAGTCACCTAGTATATTCCCTCCAAATTCTTCCCCCTACAATAGAAAATATTCATCTAGAAACTAGGGTACTATAATCTCTTTGTCCTTTAGACAGTATAATTATTGACTAGTTCTAAATGATTTTTTCACATTTTTTTAAAAGGTGGACTCTTTAGATTTTAATCATATTTTCTTTTCTTTTTTTTCATAAAATTACTGTTATTTTTTATAATAAATTTTATTTTTATATTCCTCATACAATTGCAACCCCCTTATTTTGACCCCAATCCCTCCCCTCCTGCCCCCTGGAGGATTTTTTCACATTTTTGTCTCCATTCAGACCACAATTCTTGTGTATCATATTTTTTTCAGATAGCTTCAAAGAAGGGACTATTTTTTTTTTAACATTCTGTAGTTTCATCTTAAAACTTAGTTTTTTTTTTTTATTCCAAGTCTCAGAATATATATTTACTGCCATGATTTAGTGTAGATATTGGTTAGTGAAGGTTTATATTGCACTTCAGTTTATAACTTTTTATTTCAGAGTATAAACTCAGTATCTGCTCCAAGAGAAATGGAAATGGAAGAATGAAAGGAAGGAGGAGGAGAGAGAAGGGGGAAGCATAAAATTATTTGGAGGCTTGGGAAGAGTCCTCAGAAAGAAATCACTTAAAGTGCTCAATAAGATGTTTTTATTTTTATTTTTTTATTTTTTTTATTTTATTTATTTATTTATTTTTTCTTTTTATAGAGGCATGTTTTATTTATTTATTTATTTGTTTGTTTGTTTGGTTTATACATGCACTGGGTACAGTCAGAAGCGCGGGAGGGTGAGAATTCACCAGAGCCAGAGCGGGGAGCAGAGCAGGCAGAAGGACCGAAGTACACTGCTGAGGGGAGCAGCGGGCGGCAGGAGAGGTCTGCGCACCATGTGGGACCCTCATCTGGTGGCCGGGGAGCAGCCGGGGATCGAACCGGCGCTGCAGAGGCTGCGGGCAGCTTCGCAACCCAGCGCTCAACCGCTGCGCCACCGGGGAGGCCCTCAATAAGATGTTTTTAACCAATCAATCTAAAAATCCAACAAAAATGCAAAAGAAGCAGTTTTTCAGTCTATGAGTCCCAAGACAAATTACTTTGTTCAATGATTGTTGTAGACATTGGGATATGAAACTGAACAAAAATTATATATACCTGCTCTTCTGGAATATGCATTCTAAGTAGAGGAAATGAAAGGAGAGTAGCTGAAAATCATTTTTACATATTGCAAGTTATTTCAAATGAAATGAAAACAATATTGCGGAGTGAAGAATTTGGCTGTTTTTATGTTATTCTTTGCTAATAAAGTTGGAAGCAGCTGACACTGTAGAAAAATGAGTCCTCACTTCCAAAGCAGTATTTAGAAGCGTGTGTGAAGTTGCATGCCCCAAATCATCAAGATATGTAACCAGCTGACAAATAAGTCAGTAAAACAGTGGAAACTTATTTTGGTTACATATTTATGATAATTTTGTAATTTCTTTCTAGATTGTAGGAATTAACAACAAAAAATCTACCTCAAGTATTCTACCTGTTGAGATAAGTCATATTTTTTCTTACGGGTTTTGAAACTTAGCATCTTGCCTTGAGACACAGAGTTCAACTCCTGGTTCTGTGAGGAGTCAGACATTAAACAATTTTGACTGAAGGTCAAGAGATCAAATTGAGACTATTATGTTGATACTTATATTGGTAAAGATGAGATAATGCTTCATGATTTCTTACTGATGAAATTTAAAATATATTAATAATGGAGTTTTTCTGTAATGCAGGTTTACTTATGACAGGAATAGAATTTTGGACGGAGGACATTTCACCTGATTGGGGTTCAATGATATCATTATTATCAAGCTACACTGCAAACATTCATCTGTGAATGCTAATTTGTATTGATAATTTACATATATAGCCTTTGAAAACGTCCTTTCACACAGATCCTTTCAAATGCTACAATTTCATAAGCAAAGCTTCTAACTGAACAAATTCATCACTTGGAAAGGGTTTACAGAATTCTATTAAGTCGGTTCTTGACATTTGCCCTTTTTTTATGGTGCCAGGTGTTTTTTTTAATTTTTAATTTTTTTTATTTTTTTACATCATTGTTCATTTTTAAACAATATTTGCTTCCCCCACCCCCTCAGGTGCAGTCCCCATAGAGGTTCCTTCCCCAAGGCACCCGTGCACCATCACCTCAGTCCCCTGTGCTCCTCCCTCCCTCCCTCTGATCCCTCTCCCTTCTCCTACCCTGCAGGATGTCTCTCATTTATCATTGTCTGTTTTTGCTTTGTTGTGTTTTGTACTGTTATTATTTTTTACACTGATGTTTTATTTTGTTTGCATATCATTACACTGCAGATTATCACTTCCAATTAAAAGCTAGGTGGAAGCACCTCAATTATATAATTGAATGAATCTCAAAATATATGAATTTCCGTCACATTTACATTGAGCTTTGAAATACACTGCTGGAAGTATAGTTTGAGTTTAGGAAAATCTACCTGGTACAAATTTGTAAGGGAATGAGAATCCTACATATTGGTTTAACTTTTGAAAGAATATAGAATGTATGAAGTGCTTAACATTACTTGTGATTCAAATGAGGTTAGCTGTCATTAAAAAGGTTTTCTCAATGTGCAAGTTTCACATTTAAGTATTACTCTTCTCTATAATTTTAGGCTAAACTCCCTATGAAACATTATCAGGTCTGCAGCAAAAGCTAATTCAATGCTATTTAGTGCCCGACAATGTTTGAGGGCAGTTCCCTTTAGATAAACCTCATTATCAACTCAGAGCTCAAAACATGTTAATGAAACCACAGTTGCTAAGTCATGGAACTATTCTGGGTAGGGCAAATCAGGATATTCTTCTTCTATTTCAGACAAAAATTCACAGAACTAAGGAAGATTAGATACAGACTCAATGAAACAGTACAGATTCTATAAAATAAAAGATTTAATTATTTTCCTCAAAGTACCTGCTGAGTAATAAAAAAAAAACATAGGGTGAAAATAAGGGGGGTGCAATTATATGGGGAATATAACCAAAATGAAAATGCATACATTGTGCAAAAATGAAAAATGATGTAAGAATTATATAAAATAAAATACATTAAAAAGTTTTGAAACACCTTACATTTTTCATGAGGTTTGTAAATCTGTCCAAATAATCTTTTTCCTGCCCCACATAGATCTTTTTACCACTATTAGTTGTAAACAGCAGATTTCACTTCAAATTGTATGGAATTAGCACTTTTCAACTCTTTAAAACAGTCTTATCTCTCCTTGGTCCATGCACACCATTCTTAGAGTTTAAATCTTCAGCGATTTAAAATGTGATGTTGACTCATAAATAAACAACTAAGGCGTGTCAGTAACATCTAACAACTCATCAGGAGGGGAAAAAAGCAACTCAAAGTTATTTGCTTTTAAAAAGTTAAAAAGTGAGGCAAATTAATTATTGATGTTGTTTCCAACATCCTGAACTGTACTTGCTGCAGGCTAATCATCTTAAATCAGCTTGTTCCCTGAACACTTCTCTTCAGCTGCTGCAATCAAGTATGTTTTAACTAATTTACCATTGTAAACAGCTTTTTCCAGCTTAGTTACTAACTGAAAACTTTTTATTTTTGTGAATATTGCTGTGATAATACTGTTTTAAATTTTCTAAAGTTTCTGGACATTGCTTGTCTGTGAGTAGCAGGCATTGTGATGGGTGCTTAATATGTCAAAACCAACATAAATCGTTTAAGCAAAATGTAAAATTATCATTGCATAGTAAGAAGTAATCTGTTAATTGATACAAAATAATTCATTCCACTATGTCCAAAAAAAAGTGTAGGGTAAGGAAAAATGTCAGGCTTTTCTGCCCTCCCGCCATCAGGTTAGATGATGGATCCTTGCGGTCCCGAATGCATGCCTGATGGCGGGCACCTGGAGTAGGGTGTGGGCAGAGGTAGATGGGATTCACCTGGGCTGAGACTGGGCTTTTAAGGGCGGCGTTACAGGGACGCCAGTAGAAACCAAAAGAGAAGCCAAGAAAGAAGCAGAGAAGCAGAGGAGCAGAGAGAAGCAGAGCCATGAGAAGAGCAGAGAGAACTGAGAGGTCAGAGAGCCCGGAGTGAAGACTTACTGGGGGCTGGGAGGCTAGCAGTCCTGCAGGCTAGCAAGCCTCCCAGCCCCTCAGCGCCCCTGTCTATCATGTACCTGGTAAATCCCAATAAAAGCCTGCAAACACGCCAAGGTCTCCAGGATTCTCTCCTCCATGACCCGGTCTGCTGGATTATAGAAAACCTGCACTGGTCCATTCCTGACCTTACAATGTAACTTGGAAGTCCACTCTATTTGCTCTATCTTTCTGAGTATGCATTTTATAAAAAATAAAATGTGCTATATTGACATATGGCATTTGAGATGCTGCCAAGTGATAAACTGTCACTACAATTTGTAGGGTGCCAAGTAGCAGTGTGAAGCAGGGAGAGTGCCACATACACTCATTCTCTTTCACACTACTTCTCTTTTGTTGTGCAAAGCAGAGACAACATGTGAATGAATGAGGTTGTCATTAAATAAATCTGTATTTAGGGACACTAAAATTTGAATTTCATATAATTTTCATGTGTCATAAAATGTTATTCTTCTGATGTTTTCAACCATTGAAAGATAAAAAAGTCACGTCTTCTTGGTGGAGCAGGGGTTAAGTCACAGTGCTATCAAGCTATCACAGCCACTGTAGCACTAGTTCAATCCCTGGCCAGGGAGGGATGTGCTGTGCTACATAGCACAGCACACCTCTTGGTTTTGCCCGCTGCTCACCTCAGCAATGTATTTCAGTAGATCTGCCTGTTCCACTCCTTACTCTGTTTCTGATGAATCTCCTCACCCCCTGCACCTCTGGCCTACACCCCAGTTATTATATGCATAAATAAATCTTTTTAAAATAAATAAAAAGCCATTTAATGCTCATAGGCCACAAAGAATAGGTGGTGGGCCAGGTTTGGTCCATTAAGTGTTATTTACCAACCTTTTGTTGCTAATTTAGAAAAGAAAATGCAGATGTTTGATGCAGATAATACTGAAAGGTAGACAGTAAATTGTAAAATGTTAAAAAATAACCAAAAAAGTTGCTAGCATTTCACTGATGTGCCTCAGTGTTTTGTTGCTTTTAATAGCTGCACCTGCAGAATCAATGGTTTGATAGCTTTGATATCTGAAAATTTTGGAAAACTCACAGGAATGAGCTCCTCTTTCTTTTCTCCCCTCTAGTGACTACACTAATATGCATTGTATGATATATATATATAATTTGTATGATATATATATATAATTTCTATTAGTTGAGACTATCAAACAATAAGCCCACTGAATGAATCTTTCATTTGTTATTTCATGCCTACGTTTTCCATTTATTTTTGTTATTTCCATTGATGTACTGCAAATCTCCCATCTATTTATGCACTTTTCCATATTTCATTTAATATAATTATCATAAAGTCCCTGTCTGATAATTCTAATATGGAGAATGATATGGACTTGCTTCTTTCTTGAATATGAGCTGCAGTCCTTTGCTTCTTCATGTGTCTTGTAATTTTGGATTTTATGCTGGATTCTAACCATAAAAGAAAAATAGGGACTGAACTAAATAATATTTAAACACAGAAAAGTGCAAATTCATTCTATGATTACATTGCTAAACTGGGGGACCAAGTTGATCTAATCTATAATTTAACTGAACAGGAAGTTGTTAAAATATTAGATCCTATCCATCCCTTATTTGTAATATTTGGAAATAGAGTTAGAATTGAGTTTTCTTTGACTTGGGCTCTAAGTGCTGGTAAAAGTGAAAATCCTCTCTGGATTTCCTCCAGGTAGGGAAAATAGGTATTAAAGTTTTTCAATGTCCAACAACATCCTGGATTCCTTTACTTTGAAACTTTCTATAGTCCATAAAGTTTACTATAGTTTTTGTTTGAATTTCTTTATTAAATAGGAAAAGTTTCAAGACACCTAGACTGGTATCTAAATATTAGCCCCAATTTCTGTTCTCATTTCTTACTTGTAATCCATTACTAGGTCTAGAATCTCATCTATTTTTCTTATAACCCAAATTCTAGTAACTGGGAATCTACCGCATTGATCATGGCAGAGTTTCCATCTTTATAAACAGGTCAGTTCCTCTAAGGTACTCCATTCTGCCAGTTGTCTATGCCCGCAATCCAAAAGTTCACTCCAGATCTCTTTGATCCTTCCCAGATCTGTTACTTTCTTGACTCCATTATGTATTTCTAAGAGTCAAGATGACCATTTGTGTTTCTGTCTTAAATTGCCTTTATGTACCACCCATTTCAGTCTTTCAAAATCCTAATCTCTGTCAATCATATTTATCATTGCTCTTCATTACTACTCAATGATGAAATCTTCTCTTAAGAAAGAATAGCTCATTCAACATCTAAGTCTAAAGTAAAGTATTCTATTACAATGAAATTTAAACTTATCTTTCTAACATCATTATCTTAATAAATCTTAAGTCTCATTTTACACTGGACAGCTTAATATTTACTAAACATAGCCTATTATTTCTTTCCTGGTGACCTTGCAATGATAAGCCTCCCATCCCACATCATTATTCAATATCAATTCCTCTTACCTAGAAATTCTCTCCTTTGGCATTTCTTCATAAAGCTATTCTAGTCTCCCCAAAATGTAGATCTCTGTTTATATTGAACTTACCTAACATTTTGCTTGAAATTTTGTGATAGCACATTTATTCTACATATTCTAAATATATGTGTACCTATTTCTCAACCCACATTAGATCAAATACATCTTAAAGGAAAGAAATATATCACCCACATCCTAAGACTTGTATGGTCTCCTAAGACTTGAATGATATAATTCCTATATTTTAAAAATGACATTATTCTTTTTTAAGATTTATTTATGCATACAAGAACTGGGGTACAGGCCAGAGATGTGAGGGGTGAGAGGATTCACCAGAGACAGAGTGGGGACCGAACAGGCAGACTGAGTGAAATACACTGCTGAGGGGAGCAACAGGCGAGACAGGAGAGGGCTGCTTCACCATGTGGGCAGCTCCCTGGCCAGCGGGGGATCGAACTTGTGCTGCAGAGGCTGCAGATAGCTTTACAGTGCTTTGTTTAACCCCTTGTGCCACCAGTGAGACCCTAAAAATTACATTATTCTAATAATTATGAATAAAAATATTAAGTGCCCATTAATTTATACTAAATAATGGGTTAGTCACCAGATGTTAAGACAAAAGATAACCATGTATTAAAGAAGTTGCACACTGACGGGAAAGATCAATAAGCCCAGTTACTATGAAGCGTTAAACATGTAACTGTGGTATTTAGGAGCAGATGAGAAGCAAGGGATAGAGAAAGAGTGAAATTAGTAGAAGATTTCAAGAAAAAAGTTGTATCCATGCTAACATTTGAATGGAACTTATACTGGAAAACAAATGGAAGAAGAAGAGTAAAGGTATTTTTTTAAGGTTTTTTTTTTTTTTAATATTTATGTATACAAGGACTGGGTACAGTCAGAAGTGTGGGAGGGTGAGAAAATTCACCAGAGCCAGAGCAGGGAACAGAACAGGCAGACCAATGAAATACACTGCTGAGGGGAGCAGCGGGTGCAGCAGGAGAGGTCTGTGCGCCATGTGGGACCCTTGCCAGTGGCCAGGGATCAAACCAGCGCTGCAGAGGCTGCGGGCAGCTTCGCAGCCCAGCACTCAACCACTGTGCCACCAGAGGAGGCCCGAAGAGTAAAGGTATTTTAAGAACAATGAACAGACTGTGCAAAGTGATTGACTTGTGAGAAATAAGTTTGGTATTATTGAAACAGAGTGCAGGAGATTCATGGGATGAAAAGATTCTGGAAGTATTATAGATTTGGCATAGATTTGGACTTCAGTTTGAAGAGTTAAGTAAGATAGCAGCATGACCAGATTTACCTCCTAGAAATGAACTGAGAACAAAACAACTGGAGGCAAAAAAAAAAAATCAATTATATCATTTCATAATAATTAATGAAAGATGAGGACATGAACAAACATGAGCAGCTGCATATTAGACAAGTAAGGTGAGAGCTTAGATTAAGGGCTACACACTATTTCTTTTGAAAAACAATATGAAGAAAGGATAAAGAGCAGGGAATAAGTAGGGCCTCTAAATTTCTGTATTTGGTAACTATAATAGGAATGAAAAAAAGGAAAATAAACTGGGGGCAAGATGACGAGTTCTGCCTTGAACACATTGAATTTGAAGGGAAAATGATTCCATAATTACTTATGGATGGTTGGATTTATGATGTTAGATCTTGGGCAAAGCATCATAAATATACAGATAGTTGCTCAGGATTGGTCCCAGGTTGCAATTTTCCCTGGCAAATGAAGCAGAAAAATGTGACAAAGGATTAGAGGGTATTGGCCAAATCGTATTGAAAGCATAAAATATATGGTCCAATTTAGTGTCTTTCAATCTTGTAGCACATTTCCCCAGTTACAGCAAATATCCCACTCTCCTTATACTCTTTCCAATCTCATGTTTCGGTGGAAAATAACCTTAGTGATAAATAATAAAATAATAACAAGCACTTCAGCATTTTGCAAGGTAAGATAAACAGGGTCATAATTTAGTTATGAAATAATGAATAGACATAAAAGGTGTTCGGTACTTCAAACTAAATTTTACCTGACACTGCAAATATTTTAAATATAAAAATATTATCAAGCAGCATAATGCTTAAAAAAGTCACTTTGATGTAAACTTTGGGTGATTTTTGAGTCTTGAATATATATTTTGAGTTTTCACAGAAATTTGAAAATATGCATTTGCTTTCCTACAATTGACAATGTTAAAAACAACTAAAAACAAAACTAATTGATACTTGCAAGCTAAACTAGCAGAATTTTTCCCCTCAAACCTGAGTTTAGTATACAAAACAAAATATAGATCATTATAAGTTTGACTTTAAAAATTGCATGAGGGAGAGTGAGAAATTCTGTACGTTGAGGTCATGAGAGAGCAGTAAGAAGAAATAAGCCTAATATTCAATTCTTGCCTATGTTGCATCTGCTGTGTTCCTGTGGCACAATCTTCACTATTACCTCCAAATTTCTAGCAAACTGCAACACATGCAATTGAATTACACTGGTTATTACTTTATACAATCAAATACAAAAGTCCTGTGTCCAGATTTTTGTTTTCATAGGGCAGAGAAAAGAGACTAGCCACAAGTGCAGAAAACCAGTGGAAAAAAAAAAAACACAAGGAAAGGAAGCAATGAGAGCAAGAAATATAGAAATATAAGGTTCCTTGGAGGGCTCACACTCTCTCACATATGAGGGAAAATGACTACAAAGTTAGAAGATTTGGGGGCATGCAGAGAGGTGACTGCTAGGTTACAGTCATGTAAAATGACATCATAATTACATATATCATTGTTTTATTGATTTTTTTGCTTCATTCATTATTCTTATTAAATTCTAGAAGAAGTTTGTAGGCATAATTAGGTATATTTTAATACTATCTACTTTATGTGAACTCAAATTTTTATTAGTCCTACTTAAGAATCTGTTGGTATTTTTAGAGTAAAACTGCATAATGTACTAAACTGAGCACATTTATACAGTAGAATAAATGGAGAAAACTAAAATCAGTTTGATATTTCCCTTATAGTCTCATAACATATGCTTTTGTCATTATGTACTGCAATGAAAAATCTGGTATTTATGGCATAATAGCAGCAGTTACTCTAAGAATACACAAATGGTTCAGAAATCATAATCATTGATATCCAATTGTGCTCTTCGATTTATACTGTGCTTATCTACCTGTCAGTGGTAGGACTTTGTGGATAAACTATAATGCCAACAAGATGGTTGTGAGTCAGTAAAATCAAGCAATCTCCACGCTTTCAATGGAGATGCACAGAGAAATCGATTTGCTTGGTGATTGTTTGCAGATGTGATCGCTGGCATGAAACTGCAGTTTCTCTTTTTCTTAAAAGAGTAATAAACCTGAATATTATCTATATTGAATGGATGTGACTTTATATTACTTCCATTATACAAGAGAGGGCAATTTAAGCAATGCAAAACCTACTTTAAGAAAAGAAATTCCAACATATCTCTTTCACACAGGCCCTCTGTTCAATGAATTCCTGGTTTACTTTGATTCTGAAGAGAGACATGAGGAGTGGAATGATGCTAAAATGCATGCATTTTAGTTTAGATGTGCCCATTTGGATTCACAGCATGCAATAGCTAAGTATTTGATTGCCAGTGTGATGTAGGAAATTGGTTTGTACAAGTCATCCTGGATTTTCAAGCTAAAACCAAATGAGAGCATTACCATTTGGATTATTTCAAAAGGATTGATATATCACCTTTTCTTTGTTTCCTTGGATTTTCCTTAGTCATTTTCTCTTTTGCTCCCTCACCTCCTCACGTACATTCTGAGAAGCAGCAATAGAGAATTGAAGTGAAGAGCACAGAATTGGAGCCAGTCAAAAATCAGTTTGAATCCTGTCCAACTACTGCTCTTGAGCATGTGTAGGTAACCTCCATACAGTGGTTTCTATAACTTCAAAATTGGACAAAAAAGCACCTTATCGATTCCATTTATTTAATCAGTTTATTGAATGAGTAATGTTCCAGGCACTAGACATATCTAGAGAAGTAAGTACAGTGAAGGTCATGGACTGTGTACAGCTAAAGTCAAAATGTTTGGACTAGACTTCAAGGCAACTAATGACTATGATCCACTCAGCAGATTTGACTTTGTGACTCTCTTCAGACAAATATGAGGTATGGGAGAGTAGTAAAAATAGCTTTCTCTTAGGTTATTAAGACATAATGTCTGTTAAAGAGGCTTATAAATTCTAAAAAAGAAACACGAGAAAGAAAACTGTACATGAATTGCCAAAATCTTTATGCCTATAATAATGTTTACCAAAGAAAATGGACTAAACCTGGGATTTCACATCCAAAAATATCTACCAAATAGATCTTCAACATCTTTAAATACTTATCTTTGTTATTTTAGTAGATAAAATAACTTTGCCTCTAAAGGTGTATTTATCCTCAATCCAAATGAAATTTAGCTATTTCTAATTTATAATATTTTTTAAATTAAATGGACACAGGGAATTACAATACTTTTTAGGGAATTAAACTCAACCAAATTACTAGTTTTATATTTTTCCTTTTATATATATTTTTAGGAAAAATAATACTATATGTCCATTTCCCCTGATTATAAATAAATACATACTGAAAATTGAAAATTTGGGCAATGTGATTCACTTTTCCATTTTAAAATCATTATTTGCCATTAAGTATCAGATACTACCCCAAGAAAAAGGTAGAAAAATTCCTGTCCTCATTGAAATTACCTTCTTGAAGAAAATTTAATGAATAAACAAGTAATGCAGGATGTAAACTGTAGCTTATTTGATAGGATCTATGCAAAAACAACAAAAAAGGTTTTTTTCTTTTTTGCAGCCACTACTGAAGTGCCAGTGGCCAAAGTGAGTTGCTATCCCTTTGAGACTTCTGGCTCGAACAAGAACCATAAAAAACATTTTAATTCACTTTCCAACATTTGTAAAAAGATTATGTCTTCTGCTCTTTCCAAAGAGTAGAGACAGAAGTACCATATTCAATCCATGTCCAGACAGAAGAACCATCACATCCAGTATGTTTGAGGACACTACAAAGGGCTGCAAACTGACCAAGCAGCACAGCTTTGCAGGAAGTCCTCTGCACTGAAGGAGAGCAGCGCCAGGAGTGAATGGCACAGCCACCCATGTGGGCAACGACTGGACTAAACTGGACAGGCCACATAAAGATCCTAAACGCAAAGCCAAATCCTGCCAAGAAAGAAAGGAAAACAGCAAATACAAGGTAGAAACAATTGAGAAATGCAGGAATAAAGTAGTTTTATAACAACTGTCATTAAAAACTGCTAAAATAAAAACAACAAAAAAGACTGTACAGAGTAGGGAGTAATCTGGGACTGGGTAGTCACAAAGACCCTCTGAGCAGACGACTTTTGAATTGAAACTAAATTAAAATGCCAAATGGCAAGAATTTATAACATATAAGAATTTTATGACATATATTATGAGATTTTTTTTTAAAGATTTTTATTTATTTATTTATACAAGCACTGGGTACAGTCAGAAGGCGGGAGGAAGGCTAGAGAATTCACCAGAGCCAGAGCGGGGAGCAGAGCAGGCAGAAGGACCGAAGTACACTGCTGAGGGGAGCAGCGGGCGGCAGGAGAGGTCTGCGCGCCATGTGGGACCCTCCTCTGGTGGCCGGGGAACAGCCGGGGATCGAACCAGCGCTGCAGAGGCTGCGGGCAGCTTCGCAACCCAGCGCTCAACCACTGCGCCACCAGGGAGGCCCGAGATTTTTTTTTTTAATGAAGCATTCTTGCAAACGTCAGAAAGTCTTATAACTGGTGTGGTACAAGGTGAAGAATGATAACACATCTTAAAGGGCAAATAGGCAGGTTTAAGATGATGGAGTCAAAGTATTTACTTATCATGGTATATTTATCATGATAAATACTCACTGGAAGATTTTGAGCAGAAAAGGGAAGTAATCTGGTTTATCTTTTAATTCTGTTTAGAGCATGGAGTGTAGAAGGCAAGAACAGATTCAAAAGTCATTTTTGGTTGCTCAAATAAGAATCAGTGGTGACTTGAACTGAGGTATTAGTAAGAAATGATGAGGGCCTCCCTGGTGGTGCAGGTGGTTGAGCTCAGCTGTGAAGCTGTCCACAGCCTCTGCAGCATGAGTTCAATCCCTGCCGGCTGGTGAAAATCCCAGATGGAGCAGCAGACCTCTCCTGTCTCACCCGCTGCTCCCCTCAGCAGTGTATTTCAGTCAGTCTGCCTGTTCTGATCCCCACTCTGTCTCTGGTGAATCCTCTCACCCTCCCGCACATCTGGCCTGTACCCCGGTTCTGGTATAAAATAATCTTTAAAAAAAAAAAAAAGAAATGATGAAAAGCTCAGGACAGAAAATGTAATTTTAAAATGAATCCATATTTAAGGATACAGACATGAAAATGAGAAAGAACAGCACTGCCCCTTATCCCTGACAAGTTTTAGCTTACTTAACTGAGGGAATGATGGCACTTTAATGACAAAGGAGAAACAGGTGAAGGGTGAAGCTAAAATATGTCTTCTAATTTGAAGAATACTGAGACATCCAAGCCAAGATGTTCAGAGGGCAGTCAACCATGCAGTCCTAGAAAACTGGAGTCGAAGGGTAGCTTGATGATATAAATTTGCAAGTGACGATATAAAGGACAGAAGATGTCACCAAGGGAGAGACCACAGATAATGAAGAGAAAAGAAGAGAAGGCTGAGTTTGGGGTCATCCAAACATTGCAAAGTTGGTAAGTGAATTCAGAAAACTGCACTGAGAAATAATAGTCACTTAGTTGGAAATTAAATCAGAAATATGATGAAGTCAAGAGAATATGTATTGCAGCAAGAAGGAAGTGATCAACTTTGCTTAGTGCTTCTGAGATGTCACTAAGAAAAATACCAAAAATTGATAATTGGATGTGGAAAGATGAGGGTAATTTATAAATTTAACAACAGACTTAGGGAAATAAATCTTAGGAAAAATGATTGTGGAATTAATTTTTCTACATACATGTGTAGCAACAATAATGGAAGGAGGAAATTAGACAAATACATCAATCTTGCTATGTTATACAGAGTGAATTCCATGACAAGTAACCCAAAATTATATCACAGTGGCTTAAACAAATATGGCATTCTTTTCTCATATAACAAGTCTCCTCGTAGAAAGTTTGGGGAGTTGGTTCAGCAACTTAAACAATGTCGGGACTGCAATTCTCTTGACACTCCCCTCATGCTACCAAGATAAGAGCCATTGTAGCAATATTGAAATCAGAAACTGAAAAATAGAAAAGTAATTTCAATGTAAACTCTACCACAGCATCAAACAAGAAGTATTTTCAAGTAAGTGTAGCAAAACATCTGCCAGAGCCATGTGCTGAAAAATGATAAATCTTCAATGAGAGAAATTAGGTGAAATCAAAACACAAACAGATGATGACCTGAGCGTGAGTATGACTTGGAAAACTCAGTATTGCCAATCTGACCACTTTGATCTATAAATTCAATTAAATCCCCACCAAAATTCCAAAGGTTTATGATAAAATTTCCAAATTTACTTTAAATTTTACGCGAAAATGTTCATAACTTAGATGGTCCAAAGGAATTTTTCAAAGTAATACATAGTAGCTCTCTGTCCATCTGTGACTATGCAGGTGCCTCTCTTTCCTTGTCTCCTTTCCTTAAAATGTTTAAAAAAAACAATAAATACCTACAGGGCCTCCCCTGGTGGCGTGGAGGTTGAGCACTGGGTTACGAGGCTGCAGCCTCTGCAGCACCAGTTCGATCCCTGGCCGCTGGTGAGGGTCCCACAAAAAATAAATAAATAAATAAATGCCTACAATACCTGATTTCAAGATTTAATGTAAAGTTATAGTAATAAAGATACTGTATTAGAAAATGGATAGATGAGGACCACAATAAATACACATAAATATGTCTTATCATAAATATACACATAACGTTTGACTCCCAAAAGCAAAATGAATTAAATTTTAAAAATATAAAGGGCCCTTGAGAAAACTGCTGAAGCATCCAAACATTTTTAAGATGACTTTCTATTATCATGCTTTTGTTGAATTTGGCTGAAAAACAGAACTCTTGGGCTCCCATTAAAAAAGTATCAGCATGGGGAGGCTTAAAACCACCAATATTTTTTTTCTTTCACAGTCCTGGAGACTAGAAATACAAAATCCAGGTGTCAACAAGGTCAGGTTTTCCTGGAAGTTCTAAGAAAAAATCTGTGCCATGACTTTCTTAGTCCATATTGCCACCAGCACCCTTAGCATTTCTTTTTTTTTTTTTTTTAAGATTTATTTACGCATACAAGAGCTGGGGTACAGGCCAGACGTGTGGGGGTTGAGAGGATTCACCAGAGACAGAGTGGGGAACAGAACAGGCAGATTGACTGAAATACACTGCTGAGGGGAGCAGCAGGTGAGTCAGGAGAGGTCTGCTGTGCCTTGTGGGTAGCTCCCTGACCAGGGATCGAACTCTGCTGCAGAGGCTGAGGATTGCTTCATAGTGCGGTGCTTAACCCCTTGCGCCACTAGGGAGGCCCATACCCTTAGCATTTCTTGCTTTCCAGAGGCATTGCTCTGGTCTCTGCCTCTGTCGTTATTACATGTCTGTACCCCTGTCTATTCTCTCCTTGTAAGTGCTCCAGACGTAATAAATTAGGGCCCATCCTGCTCCAGCATGACCTCATCTTTACTAACCACATTTGCAGAGATCCTATTCACACAGAAGGCCACATTCTGTGATACTGATGGCTAAGACTTCAATTTACCTTTATTTAGGAAGTGGGTGAACACAATTCAACCCCTAACAATTATAAGTGAACTGACATATGATCCATTCGTTATTTGTTCTAACAATCATCACTTAGCTCAATTTTTATATGTGAAATATTATAAAGTATATTCATGATGTTTAGTTTCACAATCCAGATAAAATTTCATTCCACATTTTTATGTAGTTTGGAATTTTTTTCTATATTTAGCTTGAAAAGCTTTTCCTTATTTACATTAGATTTATTTTAGTTACTCTTTTAGCGCCCCAGTCACTATCACAGAGTGAGGAAAATTTACTCTTATTTAAATTTTTTATTGAAGTACATTGGTTTACATCATTGTTAATATTTTGGAGGTATAGGATCTATCCCTTCAAGTGTAGTTATCAAAAAATATGTCAAGTTACATCCTCTGTTTTAAGTATAGCTAATTTTTAATACCTTTTAATGTATTCATAAAATGCACTATCTTTTAGAAACAGAGTGAAGTAGTCAGGTTGCTGGTACAGCTAATTCACAAATGCTTAAAACAAATTTTTCTCTTTGCTATCTAACCACACTTATGATACTGTTGTATATACATTATTCTATTACTTGATCCAGTGTCCCAGCATAACATGAAGCTCACTGGCTGGGGAAGTGGAGTTCATTATGAAGTCCAGGCAAAGCACTGTCATTTCAGAGGCACCACTTTCTTTCAGAAACAGAAGTAGGACCTTGACCTGTCAAAAGTTGGTCTTCTTTCTATCATCTCCAAGAGCAAATGTAAACAGAGTTGGCATGAGATGGTGCTCTGAGCTGTGTTCCACTAGCCCTACACTTGAAAAAAAGCAAGGTCCCTCCTGATAGTCTCTAGAAGGATTAGCAAAACTGGAGAGTTTTCTTACTTATCCTCCTTATTTTGCTCATAGTTATTTAGTGTGTTTGTTTAAATTTATACTTATCTGTTTATGGTAATGCTTCATTTATTCCTCACTGTGGGGAATAAACCATTTCATTTGTGGAAATTTTCTAGATAAGTGGCGTGTTCTGCTCTAAGCAGCAAATGTAAACATTAAAATGCATTTTGATAGACATGTTTCTAAAACGTATTATACATTTGGCTGCCTTTGAAAACAGAGTATGCAATTGCAGGAGGTCTTAAAGAAATTTTTGGAGCAGTGAGTGCCTATCTTCTTGAAAAATCTCCTGTTTCTTGCCTTTTTATTGGCATATAAAGCAAAAATAGGGGATTGCTGTGACTTACTTGTGACAGTCTTTTCTGCCAATAGCACCAATTCAGGATTAGAGTTCTAACAAGCGGGTGGTGGGTGAAACAAGGTGAAGGTGGTAGTGAGGGGAGATGGAACCCCAGCCTGAGTAGAGAAAAAAAAAATGTACTTCTGTGCTAGTGAAGGAAAAAATTTCCATATGCAACTCTGACACACTGGTGCAGAAATAGGGATTTTCAGATTCAGAAGCTAAGGGAAGACTCTGTGGATGAGTAATCACAAGCTGTTTCCTGCCTTTAAACCCCAAGGGAGCAGAATTCATTCTTATAAGAGTTTGTCTGTTCAAACCAATGAACCTACCAATGGCATACAAACTAATGCAAAGGATTGATGAGAAAGTCAGGAGAAGCAAATACAGACACTTCCAAGTTCTCATAATTTATATCAATGTATGAAAATGATAATATACCATGTTCATAATGTGACCCATTCAAAACCACAGGCAAGAAGAAATATGAAGGCTTAAAAATGTTTTAATGTAAGAGGCATCCAGATCCTTTTGTTCATTATCTTAGGTTGAGGTACAGATCTAAAAAGGCAGCTTTCAGCTTGGTGGGGAATGTGAATCAGTTGCCTTCATGCCCCTTGTCATATTCAAGCATATTTGAATCTCTATGTACTGCACAAGCTAAATTCACCTGCCTTCTCACTTCTGGTAAATCATGTATTTTCAAAAAACTATTATTATTCAGCAAAAAGATTAGTTGTTGAGAAAAATATCTGAGTGAATAGTACTGCTCAAAATAAGTTAACAAAAAAAAATGATATCATCAGAAATCTTTCAGATATCAAAAAAAGGTATCATCTTTGCTCTGACATTTCATTTATGGATTCTAATTTTAGAGGTATATTATGTTTCTAGGTTCTTAGTCACTTTTAAATCTCAAATTTATTTCTTCCAACATATCTGATTTCTTTTTTCATATTTGTCTTGGGTACCTCAGGTTGTAGTACAAACCTTAGTGATTACATAAGTTTACCCTCTGTATGGATATTTCATTAAGGATTGGTTTGGGCAGTTAATCCTTCTTGTCTAAAAATGATGCTTGTAAATATATGTATCCAAAAGCTTTCCAATAAACTACGTACACAAAGTGGCTTTATCTCATAAGACAACATTGAGATCTTTAGGTATTGTGCTATGACAATTGAAAAAAGTTGGTGGTAGTGGACAATTGTCAGATCTGTCACATTTCTTTCACCCAGTCAATGTCATGCAAAGCAATAGCCCCTACATGAATGCCCTGGAAATATATTTTAAAACATTAAAGAATTGACTTCTGTTATTCCTGAGTAAAGGATAAGGAGGGCCAATTAGACTATAGTGAAAGACAACGGATTCCTTGGCTGCAGGTGTGTGGCAGTGACATACCATGGATGAGTGTAAACTTCAATCATGGACAGTGTTGTGAACCAATATTACTACAATAAAAAAGAGAGAAAAAAACAGGTGAAAATTTTAATAATAGCTGAAATCAAAATCCATGGGAACTTTCAGAAAGTTTCAGGTCATCTATACAGGTAAGTGGTTGATGGAGATGTTCTTTTATCCCCTCTATTTCTCTTCCTACAATCTGGGGGTCTGCCTGCAAGCTTACATGGCTACCTGCTACAACAACTTTCAAACTATTGCTCCCATTTGTATCCCCTTCCGCCCTAAGATTTACCACTGTATCGTCCATAACCAATTAAATTATTTTTCCTGGGGAGTATTTTGAAAATATCACAAAGCTGCTCAAACCCAGTATGGCTCATAATTTATTACAAAAATATGTTCTTTTCCTCATGAGAGTCAATGCAATTTTCCATTATGACAATCTTCTCACCCCTCTTCTCAAACAAACCAAAAGCCTCATAGTTTAGTTACTGTGCACCTCCTACATGAAATCATTCCTCTCAAAACAAGTCTGATGGTTATATTTCCCCTCATCTTCATTCTTTAAGTACTTTTTATGCTACATAAATCTCACTATTACATGACATTAGATTTTGGAATAGCATTCAATAAACTTTCATTTTCTCTCCCAATCTAAATTGGAAATTCTTTCAAATCTGAATTAGTCATCCTCTTTAATTTTGTTTCCGTTTTGTCATCTCTCTGTAATATAAGGGGATTTAGTAAGGTATGTTTTCTCGTCCCATTTACTTTCACTACATCTTTACATTAAGGAAGGTTTCAGGCAGACAATATATAACTTGTGTGTTCTGATCCACTCTGACAATCTTTGTCTTTTAATTGGCATGTTTAGACTACTCACATTCAAAGTAATCACTGATACAGTGGAGTTAATATCTTACTGTTTTCCATTTCTTGCCCTTGACAGTTGTCATCTCTTTCTCTTTGACTTTGTGGTATTAATTCAGCATTTTATGTGATTCTATTTTCTCTCCCTTCTAGCATATAGATTTCACTTTTTCTTGTCTAGTGTTACCCTAGCATTTGAACTATACATTTATAACTATTTCAAATCCATTTCAAATAACATTATACCACTTCACACAGTATGAGTAGCTTATAATTACTGTCATTCATTTCACTATATATATGTATAAACAATCATATGTGTGTATATACATATAAATACATTAGGCATACATAATAGAATACATTGTTGATATTATCTTTTTGAGCAAACTGTTACCTGTTAAATTAAGGTTTAAAAAAAATCAATGATTTTATTTTATTTTCAACTTTGTCCCTGATATGCTCTCTCTTTCCTTATATAAATCAGAGTTTCAGAGGTAGTTTCCCTTTACTCTAAAGGACTTCTTTTAACATTGTTTGCAAGACAACACACTGGCAGTAATTCCCTCTTTTTTTTACATCTTAGAAAGTTTTTACTTATCCTTCACTTTTGAAGTACTGGAGGTAGGCTACGGAGTTCTAAGTTGGTGGTATTTTGTTACCAACACTGTATGTATTTCATTCTACTCTCTTTCTGTTTGCATAGTTTGTAAAGATAAATAAAATATAATTCTAACCTTTCTTTATTGCGTTGTTTAAAATATTACCCCCCCCAATTATTTCAGGAATTTTTTTCTTTACATTTAATTATTTGTAGTTCGAAAATTATATGCCTATGTGTAGCTTTTTTAGCACATATTCTTTGTGGTGTTCTCTGAGATTCCTGGATCTTGGCTTGATTAATTTGGGGGAAATGCCAGTCATTACTGCTACAAATATTTTTTCTAGTCTTTTCTCTCTTCTTCAGATCTTCTCATTATGTGTGTATTATACCTATTGCCATTGTCCACAGTTCTTTATATTGCTTGGTTTTTTTAGTCTTTGTTTTGTTTTTTGTTTTGTTTTTCCAGGATTTTACGGATATATCTTTTATGTCAAGGATTTTTTTCTTCAGTCATTTCCAATCCACTAGCAAGATCATCAGGCATTGGCCAGAATGAACTCAAGTAGTATTTTCCCTTCTCCAGGTCAGTTAGACTCTGAAAACAGTCCCACAGATGAAGCTCTCATTAACAATCCTCCCTGCCCCCCAAGGACTGCCTTGTTAACAACAGAGTATTGTAGGCATATTTCAAAATTGTTCTTTTCCCCTCCCCCGCTAGGAACCTGAGATTTTTCTCTGACATTTACTATGAGAACCCAGTTGATATCCCAGTGGAAATCTCATAATATTATAGGAATTCCCTATGAGTGTGTCCCCCTCAAAATTTTAACTTAGGCTTGTCCACACCGAGCCTCCAGCAATTCACCAGTTATAGTTCAGGTTTTCCTATGTTGGCACTGGTTACTCTGCTAGTGGTTTTTCTCAGTGGGCCCCTGCTCTGGTAGGCTTTGATTCCCTGTGTTTTGCCTGTTGGGTCCTCCAATATGGGGGGGCAGAGGTTTATTCTCTGTTCTCGCAATTCTTATGGATCCAAGAAAGTCGTTGAGTATCTGTTTAACTTTTACTTGTTGTAGGACTAACAGGTACTTCCAAGCTCCTTCCAAAGAGATGTAGAAATCAGAAGTTCCTCAAGGGTATGAATATAGTGAGACACATAGATCAACCATCCAAGCAAAAGGTAGCTAATACCACACCCTAGTTGAACCCTTCTTAGTGGGCAGGTTAATATCAGATTAGCTAGATGTCTGAGCTTCTTTAGTTAGCTGATATCACTTAAGGGAAGGACAATAACATAGTAAAAAAATGCAAGAGTCTAATGTAAGGTAAGAGCTAAGCCTAAGCTTCAATAATAACCTAATGTGCTGGTCCACAGCAAAGGTATTTTAACCTGGGCATCCCTGGTGGTGCAAGGGGTTAAGACACAGCACTATGAAGCTGCCCACAGCCTCTGCAGCACGAGTTCAATCCCCTGCCAGGGAGCTACCCACAAGGCTCAGCAGACCTCTCCTGTCTCACCCCCTGCTCCCCTCTGCAGTATATTTCAGTATATCTGCCTGTTCTGCTCCCCACTCTGTCTCTAGTGAATCCTCTCACACACACACCTGCATCTCTGACCTGCACCCCAGTTCTTGTATGCATAAATAAATAAATCTTTAAAAAAATTAATCTAAGGAGAATTCTAAGACAAGTAATAGTAAGAAAATGATTTCAATCACACCACCTCCAAAACAAATGCACAGCACTATAAAATAAGTTGTCTTTATATCATACTATATTACTGGGGGGGAATTTTTCATCAGATGACTACCACTTAAAAGCCATATTCTTTGCTCAAATGAAAGAAAATGAAATAATTTGAAGTTTTAAAGAGCGAGACATAATTTGACAATAAAATTTAGAGTTGAGCATGTTCTGAAATGTCCTTGTCACACTTGAGAATAATCCTCTCCTCCCACTCGAGATAAAAGCTTCCTTCCACACAAAGCAAATAAATGGATTTTAAATAAGAGGATTTTTCAAATACTCTTCTATAGTCCATTCTTAGAGAAAACTAAGTAACTACATTAACACTATAGCTTTATTTAGGTCAAACTGAAAAAGAAGAGATAATCAAAGGACCAGACTTCTTAAATAGAAGCACTCATTTGTATAATTTACTTTTGAAAAACAACAATAAAAATAGTAAGTAAATGGCATTTACCTTGCTCCTTCAAAATCACACGCATAATAGTTTAATGAAAGAAAAAGGCCAAGAGTCACCTGAATCCAGGTTTCTTTAATCCAGTGACCCTTTAACTTTATAATCCCTTATATCAGAGAAATCTTATCTTTCCAAATCTATGGACTTTGAAACACCAAAACCATAGGTTTAGAATATAAAGCTCCTCAAATATTGCATGATCAATGCAAGTAAAGGACTTGACATGTCCCAGTGTTTTGGATATTACTATTGTAATAATTATGTAAAACAGTAATGAGCCCACAAAGAATGAGCATCTCTCATACACAAACCACTGTTTTGGGTGCTGAAATGGTTATGGCTTGAGTTAATTTCTACATTGACAAACTTATATTGGTCAGTAACGTGGGTAAAAGAATCAATTGTATGGTTAAAGATAGAGACTTTTGGTGGTTAACACAACATAGTACATACAGATGTGGATTTATAAGCCCTATATATTACAAAACAATATTACCTAAATAAGCTTATTTATATGCAAACTAAATATGATTCAAAATGAAACAACCACTGCCATAAAGCCATTCATGTCTATAAAAGACAGGAGAGGAAGTCATCATGGAGAAGTGGGTTCTTTATTTCCTAATCATGTACACTGTTGTAAACCAATGTTACCTTAATAAAAAAAAAATAAAGATATTAATTTCAATCTAAATTGAGCATATTTTCATGTTTGGTACAACTTTTTTTTGAAGTTATATAAATTCTGCATGCGAGTTATTTTATAGACAAAAATCAAATATTTAATGGTATTAGGAATGGCCAATTTATCTTTAAAACAACACTAACGACCTCGAGCATTTCTCATTTGAGCCTCCCTAACACAATTCTACTAGATATTATGATTTATTTGACTTTCATTTCATTGTTTGAAAACTTAGTTGGGAAGAATATAACATGATAATTCATAGTAGACCAAAGTCCAGAAAAATACCCTATGTAAAATACCTATATACACTTACAGAAATTTGTTATGGATTTTCATTTTAGAAATGTAACAGCATAATGTAATACCCATTTTATTCATAATTATAATAAATTCTGTATATTACAAAGCTCTAAGGGCCAAATGGGCTCAATAAAGGAGTCTGAAAACCTATAAAACTGCTTCAAATGAAAAGGAAAAATCTTTTTCTGCCTATGTCTCTCCAAATTCTTGATTGCATTTAATTATTGTTGGCTCTCAAATTTCATAAGCATTTTGTTGGGAATGCCTCTATGACATGTGCCTTTTTTATTGAGTATTTATTAAGTACCTGCAATTTGCCAGTAATAAGTTATGTATAGGAATGTTTGTCAGAAAATTTTGAAGATAGGCTCCATAGCTCCCTATGTTTAGGATGAAATATAGCTCAGGCTCAGCATAAGTAATTAACCTCAGGTCATAGTCAGTATGCAAACAACCTGGAGCACTACTGTTCCTCCTTCCACATGTCTGCAATCAGTGGTACATAAACAAGTGGTAACTTTTTAATTGATAACGTAAGTTGCCCTATGGCAATTGCCCCACCTTTCCATAAGTAGGAGTCATTGCAATGTCCATATATATATATATATATATATATATAACATCTCTATCAGTGTGGATCATTACCTTATAAATAAATATGACAGACAACTGGTCTTCTCTGCTGTTCTCAGAAGCTCCCAGAGCTGAACCTTTGAAAAGGGTAAAATAAGAAATTCTTCTTTCCGACTGCAACTGAGCAGAAATGAAAATAAGTGACGACAGAGGGGTCAGCTGGAAGGATTGGAAACCAGCAATCTTTTGTCCAAGGACAGTCTAGACAATTGCAAGTGTCCTAACAGGAACAACATGTGAAAAGGCAGTGGAGTAAATCATCAGTGCATTTGCAATTCTCAAGGTCCCGGTAATTACTTGGTAAGGAACCCCAAGAAAATAGATTTGCTAGAGACTTAGAATCATGCTGTACATATTTTGAAGACTAAAACAGTAGTATCTTTCTTATGGATCCCAAACAGGTGAAACAGGTTCTATCAGTGAAATTAGATAATGGAATACATTAATGTTAAAGCTATTGCCTTGTCTACAATGCTATTATTCCTAAATGGAAATGCCAAATGGAGAAAGAATGCAGTAAATTAAACACAAAAGTCTGTAGATAGCATGAGACAATAAAACACAAATATAAAAACATCTGAAGACTTTCAACTATGAAAAATTTACCTCGTGCAGTATATGCATTTAATAAAAAACAACTAGCATGCAAAAACTTTTTTAAAGGAATGAATCTAGAGCCTCCCTGGTGGCACAAAGGGTTAAGACTCAGCATATCAAGATATCGCCAGCCACTGCAGCATGAGTTCAATCCCCTGTCAAGGAGCCAACCCACATAGCAAAGCAGACCTCTCCTGTCTCACATGCTGCTCCCCTCAGCAGTGTATTTCGGTAGATCTGCCTGTTCTGCCCCCCACTCTGTATCTAGTGAATCCACTCACCCACTCCCCATACCTCTGGCCTACACCCCAGTTCTTGCATGCATAAATAAATAAAAATAAATCCCTTTTTTCAAAAAGAAATGAATCTATATTTTGCTATTATCTGAAATACCAGGATCAATTCAAACTGAACATTCTTGCCATAATGACATGATAAGCTGCTGCAGGGATCAAAATGCAATTTGCTTTTCCCTGCCCACAACAAGACTTGAGCTGAGAAACTTTCTTGTCTAAGAATGCTTACACTGTAAAAATTGAGCAAGAAAATAGAGTTAAACTTTATGTGCAGCAATTATTCTTGCTGTCAGCAGGAGGAAAATTTACCACCAAAGAAAAATCTGAAGAGTCAAATGTACCATCATGCAGAAGTCAAACAGGTCTCCTGAGTTCCTTCTTAGATTCCTAAAAGGAAAGTCTTTGACAAGAACCACCATCGTTCATAACTGAATGCATGTGGGTGAATACAGACCCAAAGAGCAGCTTTTGTATGGACATGGAATGGGTTTTTCTTTTTAGAAATCTAACTTGAGGGAAGTGTGACTCATTAACTCATGGCTATACTCCTAGGCTATCTGCTCCCTTTCCCATGCATTTTGAGAAGAGTTTGAACATCCCACCTGATTCCATATGTTCTGTTTTTTGGTCATTTCGTGATATAGTTATAATGTAACTATAGATGGCTCATTTATCCTCAGACTACCAATGAAAGGGACTATCTTCCTGTTGAAATTACTCAATAAGAACATATCTTGGACTGTTCACGCTTCTCAATTTCTGCTTCTTCAGTAGCTGGCCCACAGGGAAGAAGATCTAAGATGGAAAATCCACTGATTCACAAACAGCTGACTGAGCGGCAGTGATTACTGGGAGATGTCATGAAAGTTGTCTCTGGCTGTGAGCTTCCTCCTCCAGGTGCCTACCTGTCAATATGCTCATTAACTTTGGGCCTCTCTGGTGGCACAAGGGGTTAAGACATAACCTATGACTCTATCCACAGCCTCTGCATCACGAGTTCGATCCCCAGCTGGCCAGGGAGCTACCCAGATAGCACAGCAGACCTCTCCTGCCTCACCCGCTGCTCCCCTCAGCAATGCATTTCAGTCAGTCTGTCTGTTCTGTTCCCTGCTCTGTCTCTGGTGAGTCCTCTCACCCTCCCGCACCTCTGGTCTGTACCCCAGTTCTTATATAAATAAATAAATCTTAAAAAAAATATGCTCATTAGCTTTGCCACTCACTCTTACTGTGGTACACAAGTACCACGCTAAGTACCACAGTTAGTGTGAGCAGCAAAGCTTGACTTTCAGAAGTCAAGAAACTGTCCTCTATATTTTTCAACAATGAATGCCACAAATTCTCTAGGATAAGACCTCTTAAAAAGACTGTGCTTTTAAAAACATTTCAATTCTGGGGGCGGAGCAACATGGCGGCGAGGAGACGCTGCGAGTAAGATCTCCCATTAAAAAAAGTTAATAGGGAGGAAAAGCGGCAGGTACCAGTGAGAACTGGGACACGGAAGATAAACGGACTACTCCAGCAAACTGCCCGAAGAAGAAAGTTGCCATAAAAGAGGACGAGAAGGGAGGGAAGTGCAGAACCCTGCTCCCCTCCCCCGCCCACAAAGTCGGCACTCTCCAACCGGCAGAAAGGAGGGAAACAACAAACCAAAACGGCCAACAAGAAAAACGGACGCAGCAAGTGGGACTGTGAGTGGAAAGGAACTATTGCAGCCACCACACCCCGTGAACGGGAGCTGAGGCGAACCCTGCAGGATCCACCGCGGAGGTGAGCTCCAGGCGCCATTAAAGAGAGCCACGCCCCCCAGGAGGAGACCAGCACCAGCACACAGCCCCGGCCGCCCGGTAAGGTTGCGTGCGGAAAGCGGCGCGGATCCAGACCGGATCGCAGCTGCCCAGGTCCCCGCGCCTGCGACCTAGGCTTGCGGGGAGACGGCGGAGGCCCTCCCTGAGTGAGCAGGAACAAGGCGCCCAGGCAGGGGAGCGGGATTCAAAAGGCGCCATTCCCACGCCACTGATCTGGGCTACAGCCCGCGTCCTGGAACTGAGGGCTTTGGAACTGAGACCCGGGGCACGAAATTAGGGGGAGACTGCGGAGGCCCTCCCTAAGTGAGCAGGAACAAGGCGCCCAGGCAAGGGAGCTGGATTCAAAAGGCGCCATTCCCGCGCCACTGATCTGGGCTACAGCCTGCGTCCTGGAACTGAGGGCTTTGGAACTGAGACCCGGGGCACGAAATTAGGGGAAGACTGCGGAGGCCCTCCCTGAGTGAGCAGGAACAAGGCGCCCAGGCAAGGGAGCTGGACTCAAAAGGCGCCATTCCCGCGCCACTGATCTGGGCTACAGCCCGCATCCTGGAACTGAGGGCTTTGGAACTGAGACCCGGGCACGAAATTAGGGGGAGACGGCGGAGGCCCATCCTGAGTGAGCAGGAACAAGGCGCCCAGGCAGGGGAGCAGGATTCAAAAGGCGCCATTCCCGCCCCACTGATCTGGGCTACAGCCCGCGTCCTGGAACTGAGGGCTTTGGAACAGAGACCCGGGGCACGAAATTAGGGGCGTGGGTTCCCCACGACGGTGGGGCACAAGGCAGACACAGCACCCCAAAGCCGTTGAGGTGTACCCTACCATCCCCGCTCTGCTCCCTGTCCCACGGGGTGGAAAATCAGCTCCCCAAGGGCTCTAGGAGAGATCTCTGGCACCACCTAGCGACTTGAAGCCAGCAGAGGCTCCTGAAGGAGCTAGTGGCCAGCTGGGGAGTTTGCCCACACCGGGCCCCTTCCGAACAAGTAGACTGAGCCCACAGGGAGAGCGAGCACCCACAGCCGGGGCAGACCAGGTGCGCAGAAGAGTGTGCCTGAGACCAGACACGCAGGGAGTGTGTCCCACATCACCATTTTAGAACAGGGACATTTCTTCAGTAAAGACTACCTGCAGAAGGCTTCCTCAGGAGCCAGAGGTGAGCGGGGGAAGTTCGCCCACGCCAGACCCCCTCTGGCCTGCAGTCCAAGCCCAGAGGGGAGCAGGAACCCACCGCCGGGGCAGACCAGGCGCACAGGGGAGTGTGTCCCTACATCGGCATTTTAGAACAGGGACCTTTCTCCAGTAAAGACTGCTTGAAACTGACAGATGACTCCTGGAAGAACCAGAGGGGAACAGAGAAGCCCACCCAAGATGCCGGCCAGTCCCAACAACACACTGTCCCAACGCATACGGCAAATTAGAAAACAGACAGTAGGGAAGAGAAGAACCACACGCAACCTAGCAACTCTCCAGAGAAAAAGCACACCACAAAAAGAAAGCCAGCCCCCAGATTGCAAAGACAATAACTTGGAAGAATTTCTGAGCCTTCCAGAAAGAGAATTTAAAATTGCCGTGATTAAAAAACTAACAGAAGTCATAAAGGAAAACAATGATAAGGGAAAAATAATCAACGATCAGAAGAATGCAATTGAGTCCCTAGAGAGGGAAAACAATGGTCAGAAGAAAGAAATTGAGTCCCTAAAGAGGGAAGTAAAAGAAATGCAGGAGATCAAAGAATTAATGGAAGAACTAAAGAATTCTGGGAAAAGCAATGAAAGCAGAATAGATGAAATGGAAGAACGAATAAGTAATCTTGAAGACATAGAAATAAAAAGAACCAAAACAGAAAAGGAAAGAGAAGTACGAAGGAAAAAGAACGAAGAAAGACTTCGGGAACTATCTGACTCCATGAGGAAAGGAAATATAAGAGTTATAGGAATACCAGAAGGAGAGGAGAGAGATGTAGGAACAGAGAAAATATTCAAAGAGATAATTGAAGAGAACTTCCCAAATGTGAAGAAGGAGCTGAAAATTGATATACAAGAAGCAAGAAGAACACCAAACTTCCACGACGAAAGGAAAAATACAGCAAGACACATAATAGTAAAGCTCCCAAGAATCCAGGACAAGGAAAAAATAATGAAGCTGGCAAGAGGGAAGAAACAGATAACATTCAAAGGAAAACCAATCAGGCTGACATCAGACTTCTCCGAAGAAACACTACGGGCAAGGAGAGAGTGGAGGGACATAGTCAACAGACTCCAAGAAAACAGATGCCAACCAAGAATACTCTATCCCGCAAAGCTCTCCTTCCTCTTTGAAGAAAGAATATGGACCTTCCCAGACAAACAGAAACTCCGGAATTTCATTGCAACTAAACCCCCACTCCAAAAAATACTACAAGGAGTCCTAAAGCCAGAACCTCAGAGGGACGAATAACAATGAAAGAAGGCCAAAAAAAAAAGTTATTAAAAGAATAAATAAATAAAATCAAAGGAAAGACAAACACAATGGCAAATACAGATGTTAACATATCAATAATAACTCTGAATGTAAATGGACTAAACTCTTCAATAAAAAGACACAGAGTTGCAGCCTGGATTAAGAAACAAAACCCAACCTTTTGCTGTCTCCAGGAAACACATTTAGCTACAAAAGATAAAAATAGGCTCAAAGTTAAAGGATGGAAAACAATCCTACAAGCAAATGGACCAAAAAAGAAAGCAGGAACAGCTATACTTATATCAGATAAAACAGATTTCAAACTCAAAAAGATAAAAAGAGACCCCAAGGGTCACTACATTATGATCAAGGGGACAATACTTCAAGAAGAAATAACACTCATTAACATATACTCACCAAACGAAGGAGCACCAAAATATATCAGACAACTGTTGTCCTCTCTGAAAACAGACATCAGAGAAAACACATACGTAGTGGGAGACTTCAACACACCACTATCAACAATGGATAGATCAACAAGACAAAAAATAAGTAAAGAAACTAAAGCTCTAAATAAGGACCTAGAGCAATTGGGCTTAACAGACATCTATAGAACACTAAACCCCAAAAAAACGGAGTACACATTTTTCTCAAGCGCACACGGATCATTCTCCAGGATCGATCACATACTGGGGCACAAGACAAACATCAACAGATACACCAAGATTGAAATCATATCAACCATCTTTTCTGACCATGAAGGCATCAAACTAGAAATAAACCATAAAAAGAAGGCAAGGAACTTTCCTACCTCATGGAGATTAAAAACCACACTACTGGAAGACCATTGGACTAATGAGGAGATCAAAGAAGAAATTAAAAAATTTTTTGAATTGAACGACAAGGAGGACACCAATATCCTAAATGTATGGGATGCAGCAAAAGCAGTAATAAGAGGAAAATATATAGCAATAGAAGCTCACATCAAGAAACAAGAAAGAACGCAAAGAAACAACCTAATCTCGAAGCTCAAAGATCTAGAAAAAGAACAACAAAAAAACCCCAAAACCAGTAGAAGAAAAGAAATAATAAAAACCAAAGCAGAAATAAATGAAATTGAAACTAAAAAAACAATCCAAAAGATCAATGAAACCAAGAGCTGGTTCTTTGAAAAAATCAATAAAATAGACAAACCCCTAGCCAGGCTCACAAAGGAAAAAAGGAGAAAGCACAAATAAACAGGATCATCAATGAAAGAGGAGAAATCACAACGGACACAGCAGAAATCAAAAGAATAATCAGTAACTACTATGAACAGTTATATGGAAACAAGTTCAACAATCTAGAGGAGATGGACAAATTCCTACAACTCTACAATCACCCAAAGCTAGATAAAGAAGAAATAGAACACCTAAACAGACCAATTACAATTAGCGAAATTGAAATGGTAATAAAAAACCTCCCCAAAAACAAAAGCCCAGGACCTGATGGATTTACAAATGAATTCTACCAAACATTCAGAGACGAATTAGTGCCTATCCTTCACAAACTCTTCCAAAAAATTGAGAAGGAAGGGACAATACCAAACACGTTTTATGAAGCCAACATTACACTAATACCAAAACCGAACAAGGACAACACAAAAAAGGAAAACTACAGGCCAATCTCCCTAATGAACACTGATGCAAAAATCCTCAATAAAATTTTAGCTATCAGAATCCAACAATGTATCCATAAGATAATTCACCACGACCAAGTTGGATTCATTCCAGGGGCACAAGGATGGTTTAACATCCGAAAATCAATCAACGTTATCCAACACATCAACAAAAAGAAATATAAAAACCATATGATAATATCAATAGATGCTGAGAAAGCTTTCGACAAAGTGCAACACCCATTCATGATAAAAGCCCTTGAAGTTCTTGGGATACAAGGAACATACCTCAACATCATAAAGGCCATCTATGACAAGCCAACAGCCAGTATCATTCTCAATGGTGAAAAGCTGAAAGCAATTCCATTAAGATCTGGAACAAGACAAGGATGTCCACTCTCACCATTGCTTTTCAATATAATACTGGAAGTCCTAGCCAGGGCAATAAGACAAGAGAAAGACATCCAAGGAATCCAAATAGGAAAAGAAGAAGTCAAACTATCACTATTTGCAGACGATATGATATTATATATAGAGAACCCCAAAAACTCCACAGAAAAGCTAATTCAACTCATCAATCAGTTCAGTAAAGTGGCAGGATACAAAATCAACACGCAAAAGTCAGTAGCCTTCCTATACACAAACAATAAATCTGAAGAAGAAGAAATCAAAAAGACCATCCCTTTTGTTATTGAAACAAAAAAAATCAAATATTTGGGAATAAATCTAACAAAAGAGGTAAAGGACCTATACAAAGAAAACTATAAAACACTGTTAAAAGAAATAGAAGAAGACACAAAGAAATGGAGAGACATCCCCTGCTCATGGATTGGAAGAATAAACATTATTAAAATGGCCATCCTTCCAAAAGCAATATACAGATTCAATGCTATTCCAATCAAAATTTCAATGTCATTCTTCAAAGAAATAGAACAATTATTGATGAAATTCATATGGAATCACAAAAAACCCCGAATAGCCAAAGCTCTCCTGAAAAAAAAAGAAGGAAATGGAGGCATCAGACTCCCAGACTTCAAACTATACTACAAAGCCATAATCATCAAAACTGCATGGTATTGGAACAAGAACAGACATACAGACCAATGGAATCGAATAGAAAATCCAGAAATAAACCCACAGATTTATGGTCAACTAATCTTTGACAAAGGAGCAAAGAATATGCATTGGAGCAAAGAAAGTTTTTTCAATAAATGGTGCTGGGAAAACTGGGTCGCTACATGCAAAAGAATGAAGCTTGACCACCACCTCACACCATACACAAAAATCAACTCAAAATGGATTAAAGAACTAGACATAAGACCTGAAACCATAAAATATATAGAAGGAAATATAGGCGAAACACTACGTGATTTGCACATCAAAGACATCTTTACAGACACATCACCCAAAGCAGTGATAGTGAAGGCAAAGATAAACAGCTGGGACTACATCAAATTAAAGAGCTTTTGCACAGCAAAAGAGACAATAACAAAAACAAAGAGAAACCCCACCAACTGGGAGAACATTTTTGCACCCAACACTAATGATAAAGGACTGATCACAAAAATCTGCAAAGAGCTGATGAGACTCAACAACAACAAAGAAAATAATCCAGTCAAAAAATGGGCAGAAGAGCTTAAAAGAAACTTCTCTGAAGAGGAAATGCAAATGGCCAACAGGCATATGAAAAAATGTTCAACATCACTTGTCATCAGGGAAATGCAAATCAAAACTACCATGAGATACCATCTTACACCAGTGAGAATGGCACATATTAAAAAAACTAGCAACAACAAATGTTGGCGAGGGTGTGGAGAAAAAGGAACTCTTCTGCACTGTTGGTGGGAGTGCAAACTGGTCCAACCACTGTGGAAAGCTGTGTGGAGATTTCTGGACCTACTAAACATAGAGCTTCCATATGATCCAGCAATTCCACTCCTAGGTATTTACCCAAAGGACACAGAAACATCAATTCCAAAGAACACCTGCACCCCTATGTTTATAGCAGCACTGTTTACAATAGCTAAGCTTTGGAAACAACCCAAATGCCCAAAAATAGATGACTGGATCAAGAAGATGTGGTACATATATACCATGGAATATTACTCAGCATTCAAAAAAGATAAACACATGCAATTTGCAGCAACATGGATGGCGCTGGAAGGGATCATGCTCAGCGAAATAAGCCAAAAAGAAAAAGAAAAATACCGGATGGTCTCACTCATAGCAGGAATCTAGAAAACTTAAATAAGGGACCAGGAAAATGAATAACTATAAGATAGTGAAAATCAAAATCAACAAAAAACTATGAACCAGAGACACTTTTAGGGGGGCGGGAGGGGAGGGATTGGGGTCAGAATGGGGGGGCTGCAATTGTATGGGGAATATAACAATAAAATTTATTTAAAAAAAAAAAATAAAATAAAAAAAATTAAAAAAAAAAAAAAAAACAAAAACATTTCAATTCTCAAGTTAAGAATAGATATTTGCTTTATTTCCCTACAATTGGAGGTTTTGTGGGCATATCAGTTCTGCTTTATTTAATTTTACACATTGCTTTTCCTGATGAGGTACAGCACTCACAGATCATAGGGCACAGGTGACACTAAATTAAAATATGTTATTATTCAGGGCACAATTTTGTGCTTATCTGGAGACCGTTCATATACATTTTAGGAGGTTTGGCATTTGCTAAAGAAGCTGCAGTCAGCCAGGGCAGAGAGCCGACAGAGCGCCCTAGATGAAGAAGCATCTGTAGTAGGAGACGAGAGAGACTAACAGGCACTAAGTGAGGGGGCTGGGATCCACACTGTGAGAGTCTCCAAGGGGCTGTCAGAGACAGATAAGCACGCATGCATGGAATTCAATTTGTGCTGGTCCAGAAGTCAGCGGTGCAGTGAATGACACCCCCCAAGAGCCTCCTTGAGTAGTTTGGAAATTAAACCTCCCTTTCAGACCCTCTGATAAATAGCAGGTAGGGCAGCTCTGCTAAGGAAAAGAGGAGGAAGAACAGAAAGTGTGGGGTCTCAAGGGAAACTTCTATTTGGGGCAAAAAAAATAAAAGTGCATTTGTTACATAAAGTCAAGACACTGAATTCTAAGTACTAGAAAATCTGTCGGGAGCAAAGGCGATGCCATCAATGTTCTAGTTCCTGCAGTTTGGGAAGCTATGAAGCAACGTTCTCAGAAGGAGCAGGCAACTGCCTGTTTAGATAAAAGAAGTCTGCAGGATTAGAAATGCACAATGCTCTGAGTACTCTAGTTTCCTGCCAGTAGATTCCTCCCCCACTGGACCATCAGCCTCCCTGCCAAGACAGGAACTATACACCAAAAGTAGTTGCATTTTGGCTGCTGAGAATGCCTGGGCTGCACTCCCTAATTGATGCTTGCATTGAATATTAAAGAGGCTGAGACAGGACAAATGATAACAATTACACACCCTCCTACCCCAAAGGAGTTTGTGTTCTTGGGATGGAAATATACACAGAGCTGGATGGATCTCCTCTGGATGCTCCCTCCAGAACCATGCTGTTCCCACAAGGCTAGACAAATACCAGCAGAGGCAGGTGCTCTCGTACCTGCTCTTTCCTCTACCTGAACTTGCTCTCTCCCTCCCATTGTCCCCAAACAGCCCCTACCCCTCCTTCATTGTAGACCTCAATTCCTTCAGAATCCTTTCTGAACTTAAGCAATGATGAATCCAGAGCACAGTCTTCGCACACAATGAAAATGAAGAGAGTTAGAGTGGGTATGACCAAAACATGGTGACCTAACCTGTGGTAACCTAATTTCAACCTGCTTCCACAGGATGTACTATTGTATGTGTACTGTTTTTTGCTTGCTACCAATACCTCCAGTAGAGGACATAAATGCAATATTTGAGCAATTGCTAAATATTTCTATCAAAACTACACTAAAATAAAAACTTACCAAGAATGGCCACTGGTAATGTATGCTTAGAGAATTACATACATATTATAGAATTATGCACAATGGAAAGAGTATGCAGATGTGTATGCAGATGTGTATCAAAGGTATGCACTATGTATAAATGCATACCTTTAACTACACCATTGTTGGGATAATGCAGCTGTGCTACTAAAGGGGTTCATCATCTTATACATAAAACTATTTCTAATGATGTCTTAATCAACTTAAGTTACATTCATCTTGACAGTAGAAAATATAGCTTGTTAACTGAGATCCTCGTATTATTGTAGTTTGAATTTGGCCATCGTACTTTAAGACATTAAATCTTGAACAATTCTATAAAATGTCCCCTTGACATTCTATTATCTACTTAACATATGTAAATATCCCTTTTTAAGATTATGTTAGGTATATGAGAACTTACTCTACCCCCTACTCCCACTAATTTATATGAAACAGAAATCCCCATGCAGAAAGTCACATTGGCAGAAATGACTTCCACAAGTTCAAATTTGGAGATTATTATTTTTCCTACATTCTATAAGGCAAGCTCAAATGTCAACACATCAGCATATCATTTGCTTTTCATTGAGCTGTTTGCCCAGTATTCACAAATTCAATTACTTTTCAGTAGCATCAAACAAGATTCTTACATGATTTTATTCTGCACCACTGAATTTCCTTCCTGCTGCTTCTTGCTTTGCTTGCTTAAAAAAATTGCCATTTTTTTGGTGATATATCAGCAGGTTTCATTCTCATCATGGGTGAAACAAACACTTATCCAAGAAGTGAATAGCAGCCTTGCTTCGCACTTTGAATCTAGTTAAGACGAGATACCCTTGTTTAGGTATTTTCATGCCAAAGATAAGCTTTAATGTATGACAAATATGAAACACAATTTCTCACGTTACAATTTACTTTTCCAAGGAACTGATACTGAAATTTTTTTTTAACAAATCAAGATGTCTTAATCTTCAAACTTCTTCCTCTTTCCTGCATTACATGGTTTTGTATATATTAACATAATCCCAGAATTCTTATATGTAAAATTCACCATTTCTCCTATGTTCTCTATATAGGTATAAACATGTATACATACATATGTGTGTATGTATGCACACATATATGTACATGTGTATATATGCAGTTCATTGCTTCAGTTTGAAAATTTCCTCAGCATCCACTGCTTGTTGTTGGCCACAAAGCAAACTTGATGAGAGAAGACAAAAGTAATAGATTAATTCCAGTCATATTTATGAATAGACTAGCAACTCATCAGTATCTGAGTTGTCTCAAAGTGCTATCAGATTTTAGTCAGGATTCTCCAGAGAAACAGAGCTAACCTCCTTATATATGGGGAGATTTATTATCAAAATTGGCTCACAAGATTATCAAGATAGACAAGTCCCATAACTGCCATCTTCTGCCAATTGCAAGTTTGTAACCAGAAAACTGGAGATGTAATTCAGCCTGGGTCTCAAGGCTTGAGATTCCCCCCTACTGGCCAAGATGATATCTGTACCAGCTGAAACAGAAAGCACATTTTCCTTCTATTCAGACCCTCAACAGACTGTACGATATGCACCTAAGCTGGTGAGAACAATATTCTTTACTCAGTTTACCCATTCAAATGCTAAGTTCTTCCCACCTGTTTTACCAGCTGTCAGGATATCCCTTAGTCCAGTCAAGTTGATACATAAAATTAACCATCACAATCTTTCTATGTATATCTTTCCTATGGTTGAGGCTCTTGTCATGTCAGAATATGCACAAGTTGAAAACTGCCAAACAAATGAGAGTGAGAAATGTAGAGACTTAAACATTAATTGTAAATTATCATTGTTAATATACCTGGAACATGACCTATATATATATTTGCCACTCTTTGGCATTACCAATCCATTCTGTGGTCAATGGGTAAACATGAAACTAGGAATAAAGTTATTCTTGTTAATAAATGAAGTTCAAAACTCCTTAACATGATCTATCAGGCATTTCATGATCAAGTCCATCATAACTTCATCTTCTATTACTTTTTCTGTGATGTTATCTGACAAGAATCTTGGAGTGATAGCAGTCTGATAACTTATAGTAGCAATTAATAACTTGGTAAAACCCTTTCACAAATACTACATCAGTTGATTTTCTTGACAATCTTACCTAGTGCACAACAGTAACGACCTTACAACTGTGGAACTGAAACAAAAAAAAAAATTCACAACAATCACAAGAATAACTGATAGAGAGTCATGACATAAAATTGGACCATATGATTCTGAGTCACAAGATTTTTCTGGTCACCACTATATCCCCACTACCAGCATAGTGATGATGCCACTTTCTTTCAGTCCTGACTTTACTTATCTAGTTCTTTTAAGCATACTTTGCTTTTGTAGTAATATCCATTTGGAAAGTGCAGATTTTGATTTATGCATTTTGAGTTATATTGAATGACACTTCAGTATGCTTTCATAAACTTCATTATTTCTATGGCTAACACCACTGTAAGAGGCCACCCCAAAATTTTGAAAAAACTGCAGTCTATTTAATAATGGTACTGAGCCTTAGGTGGTACACTGAAAGAATACTAGAATCCTTTATTTTCCTTGTTAACTTCAAGATAACAGTGATTGGAAATATGTTATATAATTAGGAGGCTCCTTTCTGCCTTAGGAACAAATTTTTTTGAGAGGTCTAAGATAACTTGCTGATTACTTGTCTATGGTTCTGAAAGGTAGCAGATTTAATTGCACTCTCTACAATCACTTTCTGATTTGTATGCCTTGCACCAAACCTCACTTGATGATATCTTTTTTTCTCTCATGTCTTTGTTATTTAAAAATGTTTCTCTTGTCCTTATTCAATTAGATTATAAATGATTTGACTAGGATATATTGCATTAACTACAAAGTTCTCAAATCTCTTTTGCAGTTTAAAACCTTTCACTGCTGCCACCCCTACCTTTGGTGAGTGTGTATTTTCAGTTCTTTTATTTGGCCGTGTGACTTGATTAAGGCTGATTTCTAGCAGCAGTGATGTAAGCAGAGGGTTGAAAAAAATCTTGCTCAACTTAACTTCCACCTCTTGCACTACCGCTAACACTATGAGAAAAGTATGCTCACTGGTCACATGGAGATGGGACACATGGAGCTGTGTTGACTAATGCCAACTGAGCCAGACTAGGTCTACCAAATCAATCGAGATATGATAAAATTATTGTTTGAAGTCACTGAGATATGGACTGGTGACTATGAAACATTGTCTGTGTCTGCGCATTGGTGAACTGCCACACCTAGTCTTTCATTTTTTTCAGTACTTTGTCATAGTTTAAAAGATAAATTTGCCACCATTACTAAGAAAAGTATTAGACACATTGAGTTTTGTACAGTATATAACATTATAAATTATATAATATACATTATATGTTCATTATAATGCTGTGAGTTAATTGATTTTACTAATGAGGAAATTTAGACTCAGAAGAATATAACTATAAAGTTAGGAAGAGAATGATATAGGATTATGAACTCAGAATCAGAGCTTTTTTCAATATGCTATTTGTCTCCAGTATTGAAGGCAATTTGCCAAACCTTAGGATTCTTGTCCCCTTAATAGTCCATCATAAATAACACCAGGGAATGTGTAACTGAAATAAATCCATTGAATATAGTCACACTCTAAGGGCTCAAGCTCCTAAACTGAATCATACCTATAACTATGATATAATATGATTTTATAGATGGGAAGATTACTTATGTTTCTACCTCCATTTCTACCCCCAGAGGCATTAGGAAAAAAAAAACACTCAGTCTTGCAGCCATAGCTGTTAATAAATCATCACTATTGATATCATGACTTGAAAATCCAACTTTAAAACCTTGTCTGTGATAGTTGTGTATTTCAGTCAGTCCACTGGTTCTGTTTCCCACTCTGTCTCTGGTGAATCTTCTTATCCCCTGCACCTCTGGCCTGTACCCCAGTTCTTGTTCACAAAAATAAATCTTAAAAAAAAAAAAACCATGTCTGTGCTAGCCATATTTGCACTGATAGATCTGACAGTATTTTCTTGGCAAATGCTTTCTAACTACAAAATGGGGATGTGCATATAAATTAGAACATATATAATTTTATTTTACAGCAAAACCTGTAAAGATAAAATTTTTCAATTAACTTCACAGGAAGAGTAAGGCAAGATGATGCCTTACTTACTGAAGACCAAGAATCTGATCACAATATTCCTAACAGTGAACTGTAAGCATTTTGAGCTTATCTAGGACACTGGAATCTGTCCTAGTCCTAAAACTGCCATAACAAATGACAACAAAGTGAGAGGCATAAAACCTCACAAACTTACTCTCCCATGGTTTCTGGAGGCTGGAAGACCAAAATCAAGCATCAGCTGGACCACACATACTCTGAAGTCTCCAGAAAAAAAAATTTCCGTACCTCTTCCATCTCCTGGTAGTTGTTGGCAAAACCCTTGTGTTCCTAGGCTGTGGCAGTATAACTATCCAATTTCTTATATGGTAATTATCACTCTCTCTATTTCTTTGTCCAAATGTCATCACTTTGGATATGAGTTACTGGACTAGAGCTCAACATAATCTAGTATGACCTCATCTTAACTTAATAACATCTACAAAGAACATATGTTCCATTAAGATCATATTCACAGGTTCCAGGTGGACATGCAATGATGGAGCTGGGCACTATCTAGCCCAATAAATAATCATTGAGGGCCTTTTAGGTAATAAATTAACTTGACCCTGTGACCTTCAATGTCGTCTCTGTATGTAGCACTAATTGAGAATTTTACTACCTTAAAAATTCTATATTAACTTTAAATCTTGTTTGAATATAAAATTTTAAAATATCTAATACTCAGCAAAACCAAAAGGCATTGACTAAGTTACTTTTAATGATATAAAGTAATTGAAATTTAATTCCCACATTTCTAATTGATTTGTATGTAAGAAAACAGAATTTCTGTTTGTTCATATCTTAAACTCTCAAATTTTACATCTATAACGATATGTGCATACATAGGAGACAGAGACAGTTATCTATCGTTTATCCATCAATAGTAAGTGCTGCCTCAAAAGGTTCAAGAAAAAAATTAAAACCTAACATAATAAAAGGAGGATTTGTTCAACTTGAATTTTATTTGACATTTTTCACTGCTAGAAACACTGTTTATTCAAAAAGAAAAACAAACTTCTATCATATCTTGGAAGATTGCTGGAAGAGTTTGAAAATTTGAATGGAGCCCTCAATTACATAATCTTGGATTTCCAATAAAGTCAACAATATAACCCATGAAAGTAGTTTTTCTCTAGAAATTTTTGTACTTCTTTGTTAATCACTGGCAGGAAAATTTTAAAAATATAGCTTTTTCTTTATCTATGCTCCTCATTTATTATTCTTATCTCAAACAAATGAGGTAAAAAAGTATTTTTAAAATTTTCATTATTAAAATACCACTGTTTATATCTCTGCTATTGTATTGATAGTATATGATGTCACCACACCCATCACCAAAGCATCCACAGTCCACCACCATAATCCATTATGATACCCCCACCTCCCAACTTCACCCCCCCCCCTGGCCTTCTGCAAGTCACAGATCTATGGAAAGTTTTCAAGGGTTGGTTTTAAATTTTGTCTTTGACCTATTGGTTTGGTTTTTCTATACTCCACCTTTAAATGACACCACCCCCTAATTATCTTTCTCCTTCTGACTTATTTAGCTTCACATAATCCCTTCCAGCTCCATCCAGGTTGCTGCAAATGACATGAGTTTACTTGTTTTAATTAGTGAGTAGTACTGAATGCAAATACCAAATATATGTACTGAATATATATACCACATCACATCTTGATCCACTCATCACAGACCACGTTTTGGGCACTAAAGTGGTTTCCATATCTTGGCTATTGTAAATAATATTGTTGTAGACATAGGAGTGCAGGTTTTCTTTTGAATTAGTGGTTTTGTATTTTTTGGGTAGCTATCTCAGAATAGAATTACTGGGTCATCTGGAAGATCCATTTTCAGTCTCTTCAAAAATCTCCAGACACTGCTTCCCACAGGGATCGGACCAGTCTGCATTCCCACTGACAGTGTAAGAGGGTTCCTTTTTCTCCACACTCTCACCAGCTCTTGTTTCTGGTCTCTTTGATAGGGCCAGTCGCACAGGTGTCAGGTGGTATCTCATTGTGGTTCTGACTTGATTTTTCTAATAAGTGATGAAGAATATATTTTATGTGCCTGTTGGCCATCTATTTGTCTTTTTTGGAGACCTGCCTGTTTAGTTCCTTTGCCCATTTTTTCTTTAGGTTATTTGTTTTCTTTTATTCAGTTGTATGAGTTATAGATTTCTCATTTGAGTTCCTTAGCAGATGTATGATGTGCAAATATTTTCTCTCATTCAGTTAGTATTTCTATTTACTTTAGTCTCTTTTGCTGTGCCTAAATTTTTTAATTTGATATAGTCCTAATTGTTTATATTCTCCTTTGTATTCCTTGCTGCTGGGAATGAAGATGCAAAAATACCTCTGAAGCTTACACCATGGAATATCTTGCCTATGCTTTCTTCTAGTATTTTATTGTATCATGTCTTACATTCAAGTCATTTATCTGTTTTGAATTGATTTTTGTGTATGATATGAGATAGTGGTGTAATTCCATTCCTTTGCATGTGGCAATCTAATTTTAAGGGGAAAATCTTAATGGTGCATTTCTGAAAATTGTGAAAGACCTGTAGTGATTTTTGTTCATAAAACTGATAAAAATGCAATCAAGAAATTGTGACTCTGAAGGAGTTCATCAGATCTAGATTTCTAGTCACTATTGTTTGTATGGTTTCCAAAGTGATAATGGAAACAAAGCTGTAGAAAAGTCACAGTGGCATTCTGTCAACACTCAGTACACAGTTACCTTCACCTTCCTGTCCACATGTTGCAACTAGTCATTGTTCTCTTGTCCCAGAACTATCTTTCTATAAAATTTTCAAGAGAATTGATCTTCACAGCAAGGACCTCATGACAAGTCCAGTTAAATAAGGCAACACCTTATCCTAAACACAGGACTTCTTAATTCATGGGCCCATGGAAGCATGCAGACTTCAACCACGCAGATATGGACCACAGGTCTTTAACTCCAAAGGCCACTCACTTTGTGGGCTTTGTTAGTGCAACTCAAAGTCTGAATGTGCAAGCAATATTTCCCCTAGCTACAGATCACCTTTTTAAAAATTTAAGTGGTATTGCACATGGGATATATTACTGGAGTCATCATCACTTATTTGAATGAGAACATAGGCAGAGAATGCTGTCTTGCCTAACACAAAATATAAATAACTCAAAAATAATTCCCCAGATAATATAAAAATCTCTTTTATGATTTTAAGAACTCCAAACTTACGTACAAAATTTGACTGCTAACTCCTGTGGATTTGGGAAAGTAAAAAAATCTCTCAGATACCAATGTGGACTCTTGAACTACAGTCTACAGACACTAAACCTTAACCAGAAGTTTCTCCAAAGGAGGTCTGCCACGGAATCTACAATTAGCCTACTTACAAGATCATTAATGCCATGCTATAATGAAATATTTGAGCATATCATAGCTATTTTTACAGTTTCTAAAATCATGCTGTTGGTGCAGAAAGAGAAGTAAATTGAAATTCAATTAACCTCTACTTTTAGAACTTTTAATTATCTGGTTGAAAACCTGCACCCATTGAATCCCCATTCATTAGGGGCATGATTTTTTTTTTTTTAAGATTTATTTTATGTATACAAGAACCGGGGTATAGGCCAGATGTGCGGGAGGGTGAGAGGACTCACCAGAAACAGAGCAAGGAACTGAATAGACAGCCTGACGAAATACACTGCTGAGGGGAACAGCAGGCGAGACAGGAGAGGTCTGCTTGCCCTGTGGGACCCTCGCCGGCAGGCCGGGATCGAACCGGCACTGCAGAGGCTGCGAACAGCTTCACAGCATGGCGCTCAACCACCTGCGCCACCAGAGAGGCCCCCGGGGCATGAATTTTTAAGGCTCTCCTAAAGTTAACTCATATATAAAACCTTTTGCTCTGTGAACAGTTTGCAAGTACTGTTCATAAATGGAAAATAACTGGAGAGATGTAAGTAGTCAATGCAAAACTGCAATTCTACCACAGATACTGAACTGACTTACCCTTCAGATTCTGTGATATCTCTTTACCTCATCACCTACAGCTTAGCTCTGTTTCAGCTCTCAGGTGCTGATGAAGATGAGACTAACAGGAAGAAAAATGTTGCTTGCACATTCAGACTTTGAGTTCCACTGACAAAGTCCAATAAGTGAAATATTTCTCCATCTGGCTCACTTGTTTGCTTTCTCTTTCAAACAGAACCTGATATAAAACTATTTCCAAAAGACGTAAGAAGTGCCTACAAATCAATTTTTAAAAGACAAATAATGCAATTTAAGAAGGTGAACCAAATACTTGAGCAGAGCATTCATAGAACACAGTTTATCTAAATGGGCAGTAAGAAAATGAAAACATCACCAGCTGCCAGAAACCACAAGTACATTCTACTACACTCTTCAAAAAAATGAGGAGGAAAAACAAGATTTAGGAAACATGTATAGCAACTAAACTATGCTTTTGAGATAATGATAAAATCTTTCATTCACCAGAACAATGCAACAATTGTAAATGTTTATATACTAACATCATCGTGTCATATTTTACAAAGAAAAAGTGTTGAAGTCAAGGAACAACTAACATCTAATACAATAGAGGATTTCAAAACAACTTTTTCAGTTAATATCAGTTAAAGCAAATAAAAAGCAACAAATGCATGCTTTGAGATGATGTGTAGATCTCCACCAAATAATTTTGAAACTAGACACTGTTTTCAAATAGTTATTTATAAAAACTGAACATGTACAGGTTCATAAAGTAAGGTGAAACAAATGTCAAAGAATCAGTAAAATATATTTTATGCAATTAAGATAGAATCAGCAAACAAAAATTATCCTTGAAAACTCCATTAATATGCAAAATTAAAACACACTTTAAACCAAAGGAAAGTTAATTCCAATATATAGCATATAAGTCTCCTCTGTGGAGAAAGCAGAACCAGTGAGAAACTCACACAGCCTATAGGTGAGTCTGGTACCATTGCAGCTTTACAGTTGGTGGCAATCTAAAGAATGGTTTATTATTGGGTTTCTTCACATCTTAAATATTTATTATACAAGTTCCTCTGGGCATATTAAATAATATATAACATTAAAATGATGATAACTCATATAAGAGTAAATTTTATTTCCCATGAGTAACAGTGAAGTTGAATAGAAACTTATCACATGCCCACTTCAAGATATTTTTTAAGGCAAAAACATAAATAACAGAAATAAACAATAATATGAAATGTTCTCAAGTTTTCAGTGTTCTAGAGCATTCTGGAAAACAGCTTTCCTTCTCTTCCTTCCACAGAAACAAACCCTTCTTCTTCCATGATCTGTATGAACAAGTTAAAAGAAATTTTGGATCCCATGATTATGCTATTCAAAAGAAATATGGACAGTATTGTATCTCCCATTTAATCTTGTTTACAAATGTTCCTATACAAAATATTCCCAAAAATGCAGTGGGCTTTGTCAGGTAATCAAATATATTTCTTCTTGCACTTGCTGATTTTTCTTTTTCCTAGGTCTGGAAAGTTTCATGCTTGTCCAGCTCCTCAGAGCAATGTGACTAAGAGATATCAGTCTTTCACCCTCAGACTGTTAAGCTCTTCATTTGCTGTTTTGCTTATATTTGCTTTCTGGAGTGATCAAGAAGTACGGTGAGTGGTTTTGTGTGGACTTGTGTGGATTACTCTTCAATGAGAACATTCAGGAAAGCACTAAGGGAGGTGAACAGGAATCAAAGCTACCACAAAGTGCTTTTTTATCACTCTGGGTTTTATTAGAGCATTTGATTAAATGGTTTCTGCCTTTCATTACTGCCTCTTAACATGAAAAGAAAGGAAAACTTGATTTGTATGAAATACCGAGATGCATGCATATGTGTATATCAATGCCAAATACAATTTCACAATTCATGGACCCATAGAAAGGTTTTCTAAAATATAAAAGCATTGTTTTCCTATTCCTGTGTAACAAATTATCACAAATTTTGTGACTTAAAACACTGTACATTTACTATCTCACAGTTTCTGTCAGAAGCCTGGATATGGATCCTTGGTTTCACGTCTCATGAGGCTGAGTGTCAGCTTGGCTGTATTTTGCTCTGAAGTCTCAACTAGACAGGACAGACTACCATTAATGTTGCTGCAGAATTTATTTCCTCACAGCCGTGCGAGTGAGGGCCTCAGCTTCTTACTGACTCAGTTACAAACTGCCTTCAGGTCTGACAGGCCACCCATGGTTTCCTGTCACGTGACCTTGTACATCTTCAAGGTCAGAAGGCAAGTTTCAGTTGGTTAAGATGGGATTTTACATAAGTCATCACAGTAATATCCATTTTCTTTGTCATATGGCATAACCTAATCAAGAAGGACATCCCATCATGTTTGCCATATTCTATTAGAAAGAAGCAAGACACAGTCTCCACCTGCCCTGGAGATGGAATTACACAAAGGTGAGGATCTCTGGAAGAGGAATTATTATGAGGGGGTCACTGTAGGATCTGTTGACTACTCCATAGATCTTTCGTAAAATGTTATTACTGAGGCATTGCCTATTCTATGTCATCTAATTATAAGTCAGAAAGGAACTATTTTATTGAAGGATAATATGAGAAATTACTAGCAGTATTCTTCCTTTAGTTGCTTATTTCTCCTTTTACCTTCCTTGGAAGTATATGGCTATAATTTTTGTTATTTTCAACTGGACAATAAAAGATTAATTATATTGTTGTTTTTTTAAAGATTTATTTATTTATGCATACAAGAACTGGGGTACAGACCAGAAGCATGGGGGGTGAGAGGATTCATCAGAGACAGAGTGGGGAACAGAACAGGTGGATCTACTGAAATACACTGCTGAGTCAGGAGAGGTCTGCTGCACCATGTGGGTTGCTCCCTGGCCGGGGATTGAACTCCATGGTACAATGGCTGTGGTTAGGTTGTGTCTTAACCTCTTGCACCACCAGGAAGGCCCAATTATAATGTTTTTTTAATGTATCTTATTAAAATCATCCTCTATAAATTTACATCATTGAAAAATCAAAGTTTAGCTATACCACTTTTATAAAATACAGTAACAGGGCATTTCAAAAAAATACTATCTAATAAAAAAAAAACCATACTTCACACAAAGTGGTCTTCTATTTCTTTCAACAATTCTTAAAGTATTCCATTGTATGTCTGATAACATCTTATTTCCAAAAGGTAACTTCAAGTACTGACCCAGAGGTGAATCTGCCACATGGATGAGGTCAAGCATACTTTTAAATTTACCTCATCCTTCTTATAAAGTCTCCACAATGCTTCTGTCCTGAATGTGATTCTATGATGGAAACAAAGATCATCAGATAACACACTGGAATGTGCCTGTCTTTTCTATATAAAGTTTAAGTGGGAGTGCTTTTGTCTCACACAAGAGGAAGATGAAATGACATTCTGCACCCTGTGTCAATTTCGTTGTTGTAAGTCACACCCTCTGGAGAGGCAATACTTTGAAAATGAGATAAAAAGTAAGGGTGCCACATTTTTTTTCATATATATACATTCAGGAAAGTGTGAGATGTGCCTTAGATATTGATTTCAGTGGCTTTACAGACTAAATAACTTGTTAAACTAGGCTTGTCGAGAAGCAGAGCTGCTCTCTTTAAGCAGTTAAACCTATGACATTATTATGAGATTATTTCTCTCTTTGTTCCTCAGGTAAAGCATATTTCTTCACACTGTTCAAATTTTGTAATAGAAGGCTGTGCTCTGATAGTAGGATATCAATATAAGAGGTGATTTTTTGTGACTGTCACTTTTTTTTTTTAATAAGTAGAATAACAGTAACACTTCTTTGGTAGTAGTTGTGAGGATTGAAAGAGGTGTGGCATATAATGCAGTAAGAACACTGGTGTATAGTAATCATTCAATAAATAATAGTAATAAATTGAAATTATTACATTTTTGGCTCAAGTATTTTAAATGTCACAAAATTCAGAATCACGAGGAAGAGAACCAAAATGAAAATAAAATTTAAATTGATTTGTATAAGAGCAACTGTAAAAAATTTGATTCTATCCATCATTTCTTGATTTTATTAATTTCTACATATATACATGTGGATGGGAAATGAAAAAAGTCCCGAGATCATTTCAAGAAAGAGAATGTGCCCCAGGATATGATCACAAATTGCTGAAATGGGGTTCTACTCAATATACTTGTAAATCGAAAGTGAGTATCTTACAATGCCTTCTGCTTTGTCAGATGAAAACTCAAACCCATCATAGATAGATATAGTTCCATCTTTCTGATGGTTGTTAAAGGTGACAAGTGAAATGACTTCTGGCAGTTTCACTGAGATCCCCAGAGAAAAAGAGTCAAATTCAAGATACAAGCAGTAAAAGAATGTTGTATGAAAGTGATACAGGGCTTGACAGATTGAAACACAGTCTCAGTGGGATTTGAAGGAGAAAATAAAGCAAGTCAAGTCCTATTAAATTGTCTACTGAACTCAGGGATTATATTCTTCAGGTGGCAAAAGTGGCAGCGCATTGGGGTATTGGTTTTGTATATCAAAAGTTCAGTTCATTTTTTTTTTATGTTAGTCAACTTAGGGTCTCCAATTTTGGAGCAGCTGTGTTAATCACTAACTGAGCAATATTTAGTAATGTTTAAGAGGCTGGGAGTAAAATCCCTTATTTCATTTGCCCACCATTTGTGTGGTGGTGGTGGTAGTGGTAGTGGTGGTGGTCGCAGTATGTGTGTGTCTGCAACAACTTTATGCTCTAAGAGACAGTGTCCATATAAAAACTTTCTGAGAAATTCAAAGACAAATGCTTTTACTTGAAGGGGAGCTCATTTCCTAATGAGATTTTTATTGCTCTTATTATTTAAGCACAAATTAAACTGAGGATACCTACAGCTCTTTTATTGTGGAAATTATTTTAATTTTATGTATATATGTACACTTCTAAACTTAGTTGGTACTTTGGTACCTTCGCTCTTAAACACTAAAGTTTATTTGAAGGGGTACAAAGGAGAAATCCAAACTGGGAAAGACTGAATTAACATTCAGCATACATAGCTACTTTTATAAAGCTGACTTTCTGGAAAATTTCATAAACAACTTCTGCAGGTGAGCATCTAATTTCTAATTAGAAATTTCTAATTATGACCTCTAATTTCTAATTAGAGGTCAATGACAATGTTTTTGTGGTGTGCATAATTTACTATTATTGTATTATTTTAGAGGAAAGACCATAGTTCTGCTTAATATTAGACTCTGCATTCCAACCCACCTTTACTTTACAGAGGTCTGCTTTTAGTTATTTTGAAAGTTTTTAGCAACAGTAGAAAATCTTTGGCAACTAGAGTCACCACGTGAACATTTACTTCGTCCCTTGTTCAGTAGGCTTGACCTTCATTAAGACCTACTGTAAAATTTCCCTGTAGTGAAAACCTGACTTGATTCTGTTCTAATGTTTATTTTAGGGAAATACTTCAGAAGACACTATCTCTGGAGATCAGAGGGAAACAGACTACATTGTAAAAATTCATCACTGACATACTGACATTTCTTTTATCAATTGTAGCTTCTGTGTCCTCAATTTATGTGCTAACCTCACATAATAAACTACATTTGAGGAATTTTTCTATATGTGTTTAGGCACTGAGTTAATGCTAATATTCAAAAGAAATGAGAATTGATATGAGAAAACTTAAACAATTATAAAACACCATAGTAAAACATATCACCAAGGGCCTCCCCTGTGGCACAGCGGTTGAGACCTGGGTTGTGAAGCTGCCCGCAGCCTCAGCAGCGCCCGTTCGATCCCCGGCCACAGGGCGAGGGTCCTACATGGCACGAAGACCTCTCCTGCTGCCCACTGCTCCCCTCAGCAGTGTACTTCGTCAGTCTGCCTGCTCTGCTCTGCTCTCCACTCTGCCTCTGGTGAATTCTTTCACCCTCCCATGCTTCTGACTGCACCCAGTGCTTGTATAAATAAATAAAATAAAAATCTAAAAAAAAATTAAAAAAAAAACAAAATGTATCACCAAAAGCTTGATATATCCACTCTTTAAGTTTTGCACATATTTTGCTAATTGAAAATAACAATGTGACTTGTAAGTTTTCCATACTTAGTTAATTGATTATGAACAGGTATAGTTTGACAGTGTTGGTGTTGGAATACTATGGAAAAACTGAAATTTACAACTTCCTGGGAAATTTCTGTTACCTTTGAGAAGCTGATCATGTGTAAATACATGCCTGTGTGAGAAAAAAAAAAAAAAAACCAGGGAGAAAGGCAGTACAGGGTGGGGAAAACACAATACAAGTGGGATGCAAGAGGATAACCACTGAGCAATAATCTCACTGCATTCTGAGATGGGTAGGCAAAGACATAAGGGAGTTCTTCTGTCAAAGTCTGCACCCGGAGCAGTCGGTGTCTCCCAGCATCGGATATGCCCTGTAACCCTGGCACACTCAGTCATTACTGGGAACATTCAACTTAGGTGTTTTGGTAACCAGTCCTGAGATCAATTAGATCACTACTACCTTCACCACCAATGTCATAAAAAAGAAATTTATAGACTGTCCAAAAGGTTGTCAAATGGTTTCAATTTTGGATACATTTTGTTTATAAATAATTATATTTTGTTTCTCTATTACACTTTTTATTGCTTTGCTATACTTCATATATTTAGAAGCAGACAAGATTTCAAGACAACATGCAATGATATAGAGTTCTGATCTAGAGCTACAAAATACTTGGATTCCAGTCATCAACTAGTGATGGGGAAATGACACAGCTCTCTGTGCTGAGTGTTCTCATTTATAAAGCATATATAAAGTTACCTGTTAACTGTGATGCTATCTGCATGGTTTCTACCTTACTTAAAATCCTAAAACTAGAATTTGCATAGAAAAAATCTAAAACATCCAATCAGAAAAGAACAAATAAACATTTGCAAATCCATAAAACAGTGAGGCCTGGTGTCAAAATCAATAAATGATTGTTAAAACCACTTATTGTTGTAATCCTTTCAGCAAATTAGCTATGAAGTCGATAGTTTTCAATTTCTCTGCACATGGAGGAAGGAGAAAGAAAAAGGTTCAATTCAAAGGTCTGTAATACACAAAAGTAAAAGTTATGCCTTTGCTTAAATTATACAATTTAATAATGATGCTTACATTTTTATCATCTAGTTAAAAATCATCTTGCAAATCCTCATTCCAATATATGTACTAGTGAAGAGTTAGTGACACTGGATGAAGTATGATTTTAATAAAGGCTCTAATTCTTGGCTGGCAAAAGGCAAAGAATTGTATGCATTTTAGTATTCATATAATGACCATGTTAGAACGGGCTACCAAAGCTCTTTTGTTGTACATATTGTTTGCATTGTTTTTAACACACTTAAAACTTCAGTTCAGATCTCATCTTGAAATGTGACTCCAGATAGATAGATAGATATCTAACATATCTAATATGTTTAAGAAATATTTTGCAAGGAAGTCATATTCTACAAGTTTGCTACATTGTCCCTTATTTAAGGTACTTCTCATATGCAAAAAGTGCTTTGCTTCAAAATTAAATTTCGAAAACTTATCTTTATATGACGTAAGGGTACAAAATGCAGAAGATGAGATAGTGAAAAAGAACACAGATATCTTCTTTCTGGCAGGTGACTAGAATTGCACTGCAGATCTAAGTTACCATTTTTCTCAAGACAATGCAGAACAGAAGCAATTTTAAAAATCAAAAAGGGCCAGGATACATATAACTGGTTAGGAAGAAAAGTTCTGTCCCTTTAGGTGACATTTCTATAATTGAAGAATTCTAGAACTGTAGCATTGCAGATAATAAAGCCAGAGGACTTGGGTTCTCCTTTACCTACGCATAAACCTCCTTTGAGATGAGACTGCCCACAACAAGCAAAGAACCAAGTTCTGTTTGTTTAATCACAAAGAAGAATATTTGATACTAAAAGAAAGAATAAATATCTTCAGTTTTACTCCCAAGTCGTCTACTAAAAAGCTCTAAGATTTTGACCAAGTCACTGAATATTTCTCAAGTCTTGAAACTTAGGCATTTCAATTAAAAACTTAGAATGATAGCAATGAAATGCATTTAACAAAGATAATGTCTAAAAAAATGATAACAATAAAATTTTTGACAATTATAATAAGCCCTTCCAGCATTTCATTCTTGTAGAAAACAATGAATAATATAAAATCAACCTAGAGGGCCTCCCTGGTGGTGCAAGGGTTTAAAATACAACCTATGAAGCTATCCACAGCCACTGCAGCACAAGTTCAATCCCCAGCCTGGGAGCTACCCACATGGCGCAGCAGACCTCTCCTGTCTCGCCCGCTGCTCCCCTCAGCAGTGTGCTTCAGTAAATCTGCCTGTTCTGTTCCCCACTCTGTCTCTGGTGAATCCTTTCACCCCCCACACCTCTGGCCTATATCCCAGTTTTTGTATGTATAAATAAATAAACTCTTTAAATAAATAAATAAATAAACTCTTTAAAAAATAAAAAATAAAAAAAATTAACCTAGAGAATCTTGAATTTCGCAACATAGGAAAAAATCCAATTATGTTAGTTAATATCAAATAATAGTATTACTCTCCATTTCATATAAATAGCATCATTATTGTACATAAATTGCTGGGGAATACACTAATTAAGGGCTAATGGCTCTGGTTAGAGAAGTAGCCAATATATGCATAATTTGCCATCAATTAAAAAGCACCTCAATGAATTAATTTTCTATGGTGTTTATGAGTTTACTTTTCTTATTTTAAGCATCTTCTCTACTTTTCATTGCTACTTCAATGTTTCAGCTAATGCAATTCCACTTGGCAATCTTAAGGTTTAATGTAATGCTTTTCATTTCAAATCTGTCATTAACATAACATAGTTCTGGTGCCATCTGCCTTATGTGACAAACTTGTACTGAAAGCAATAGTGAGGTCTCTCCTATATCAATATGCCATTTATTATTTTCATTACAGTACACTTTACAATGCCTAAGTGAAGTATGAATATTTCCTCTAGCTCATCAAGTCATAAAAAACTTGCGCTAAAACATGTCATATATTATAATGATAAATTAAATGAAAACACGCACATAACTTGTTATATATTATATATAGTCAGTTTAACAATTTTCTTTGCATATATCTTCAGCAAGACTACAGGGGTGTGTGTGTGTGTGTGTGAGAGAGAGAGAGAGAGAAAGAGAGAGAGAAAGAGAAAGAGATCTAGCAAGGACTATTTATAGCATGTAAAAAGTTTGAACTGTGTCCTTTTATTCTTGTATTCTTGTAAATGGAACAAAGGTCCTTTACTGCCATCACCTGGAATAAACAAAATCAACAAAGAAAAATAAAAGAAATATATCTAAATTCTGAATTTGTTCATTTATAACTATCAAGAGACTACGGGCAATGCACTATGACCACAGAAAGAGAGGGACAGAAGAATTTATTAACTATAAGAATTTATTAACTCAAATACAAAATATATAAGCTACCATGTAGAAATAAACCTATCCCATAATCTTGTTGAAATATAACAGGAGAAGCAGCATTTTCACTAAGCAACTTCCTTTTCTAGGCTAATATAAGAACATTTTCTAACAATTCTGATAACACATGGAAATGGAGGTGAAAATAGCAAGAAGCAAAAATAATCATGTTATATGAGAACTATTTTCTAGTTCTGACATGGGGACAAAATTCACTATGATTTTCAATTGTACAAAAAACAAGTGATGAAAAAATTTATATTTCTGCTTTTTAGAGGAAAAATAAAAGCTCCTAATTACACTTTAATGAAAACTAACTTGGACACATAATATGAATTATATCAGAAAAGGGAAAGCTGTAAATGGAGTATAAAATATTCTAAGAAATGCAGACTCAATATTGGAGTTAGCAGTAAGAAGACTCGGATATAGGGAATGTAACAGATACGGGGGGGGGGGGGAATTGGTACTCAATTGGATGTTGTAGGAATGGATCCAGAAGAAGAAGGTGAAAATGACAGTTAAGATTTCTGACAATTTAAGGAATAGTGGAAAATAGATGAATGAATATTTTTAAAAAGACATATCATGGGAAAAACTTGATTTATGGCAAAGATAATAAACTTATTTTCAAATAGCAAATTCATGAAGCTGAAGTAGTCAGCAGGCCTTTTACAAAGGTAGGACTGGAAATTGGAAATCAAAGTTTGAGAAGTGGAATGAGACTGTATCTACAGAGAGGTGATGGCTGAAACCTGAGGCAGGGTGAAATGTTCCCAAAGTACCCAAGGGAAGACAATAGAAGGGGGTAAGGGGGAGAGAGGAAGGGAAGGAACATGACAGCATTTACAGAATTCCTACCTGTAAATTAAGAGAAAAAACAAAAGCAGAGAAAGACAAAGGAAGAATTTTTATAAGTAGGGATCAAATATAGGGCCATTTCAATAATGACAAGGGATTAGAAACTATAAAGAAGGACTTAAAAAGTTGAATAAAAAGAGGTGTAAAAAATGATGGTCACTAACAAAAGGACCCAAGTACTAGGAAAATGTTTACAACTTTTAAATATGCAGTTATAGGGCCTTCCTGGTGGCGCAAGGGATTAAGCACTGCACTATGAAATAATCCAGAGCCTCTGCAGCACAAGTTTGATCCCCGGCCGGCCAGGGAGCAACCCACATGACCAGCAGCAGACCTCTCCTGGCTCGCCCGCTGCTCCCCTCAGCAGTGGATTTCAGTAGATCCACCTGTTCTGTTCCCCACTCTGTCTCTGGGGAATCTTCTCAACCCCACATCTCTGGCCTGTACCACAGCTGTTGCATGCATAAATAAATAAATCTTTTTTTATAAATAAATAAATATGCAGTTATGGGAGAATGGTGTAGATTAAAAAAAAACACAGCTGTCAGGAGTGAATAAAAGATAAGTGATAATAGTGTGAATCATCATTTTCAAAAATTTCATAGTGGAGGGAAGAAAACTCTAGAAAGCTCAGTAAGATAATGGGATAAGTGTATTCATTTTGGATAAGTCTTACATATTTTTACAGACAGAAATTAAAATATAAAACAGACAATTGGAAGAAATTAACAATAATTGATGGAGCAAGTCCAGCAGAATTACCAAAACAACTTTTCCTCCAAGGATAAAAAGTGGACAGCCTACTGCTACTATATATTATCTATTCTCCATCTTGAAATGTCAAATAATTGAGAAAGTAATTTGATTGTACAAAGTGAGGACTAAATCTTGATACTCAGCATTAGCACTATAATTGAGAATTTTAAATCATATAAGGAGGCTGTGACTCTAGATAATTAATATTTTTATCCATTAATATTTTTACTTAGAAATATAATTACATCAGACTTTCTGCTCAATTTTCATATGAACCTTATGGAGAATTCAAGGCTCAAAATAATGTGTTTTCTCTAATGTTGAATTTTTTGTATTAACAAAATGCTCTCTTATGCAACAAAAGAATGACTGAGGAAAAGACTAAGGCACATTTTGCCAAGAGCTACCCTCACCCCTGAAATAAATTTTCAAATATCACATTGAAATCCCACATTAATGTCTTCTACTAAATTTGTAAGAATGGATGTTTTTCTAAGGTTAATTGTATTGCTATTACTATGGGTTGTAAACTTATTCAGCAAATCATTAATAACAAGAAATTATCTTGGGAATCAATTATTATTGTTTGGACACTTAAAATTAGTTTGTAGGTAGATTATCCTCAATTATTTTACAAACTGGCAAGAAAATGCAGTGAAGGTGATAGAACATATTTCAGTCAGTATCTAACCTGACCCACAAGTAAATATACCAAACATTCACAGTTCCTCTAATACAGCAGCCTCTTTATTCCAGTTTTAAATCAGCAGAGGAAAACTGATAGGAAATGAGTAGACCACTGATTCTGAGACCTCAACTCACAAGAAATAAGCATAGCTAGAAAAGAGAATACAATGGAGACCAAAAAGTATTTTATACTTTGGTTCTGATTTCATACTGGTTAAAGCATCTATTAGCTCATTTTTTTTCCAATTCATTGAACAGTCTTATAAATTAATTCTGCATTTAAGCACCAATATAGTATATGCAAAAATGACATATTTTATCCTTGAGCATACTTGTAGCAGAAAACAAAACTTTCTTTTCTGGATTTTAAGAACAGTAAAATAGAGGTGGTTTTGTATTTTCTAACAGGTAACAGTGTGGTAATGATTATCAACAGGACAGTTTTCTTAAAAGAAATACCATGGCCATGAGAGCTAACAAATCATCACCTCTCTGTATCAATCTAGTGAAAGTATTTTTGAAGTTTTATTGACATCTGAGTAATTATTGTTACAATTTTACTAAAAACATGTATATGGTGAGGGCTTCCAATGAAAATTCACATAAATTATTTCCTTTAATCCTTGTCAGATCCTTATGTTAGTAGCAAACAATCTAAGTTTACAAAATGTATTTTGAAATATTTCCTAAGCATAAAGCTCTCCATATCACAGGCAACTAAATTATCAGATCTAATATTTCTAGAGGCTGAGTTCACATAACTGAAGAAGACTCTAGACGTTTTCTGCTTATAAGCAGTATTATAAATAATGAACTGGAAAGATTAGATCAAATATCAATTTCAGTGCTCGAATTACTCTATGTAATAAACTAAACGGTGAAAAAAAATCTCCCTCCAGTTTAATTAAGACATGTCAGGTTACTTTCTATGAGCAACGTACCCTTAAGCATAGTGAAATGTATAGAAATGAGTAAATTGCTGTAATCTCTCCCCAAAGGACCCTTATATGCATCTGCAGAAAAGACATGCATAAATCAAGAAAGGTAGTAAACATATGGTTAAAAGAGTGAGCTGTGAAATCATGTAAGCTAGAGTCAAATACTGGTTCATAGCAGGTTTTAATAAATTCTCCTTAAGAGAATGAATGAATGAAGTTTTTGGAATTGGAAGAAATGTATGCCACAGTTCCTAGATAATAGCCAGACATTCTATAAATGTATATAATTTGAGATGAAACTTGATTTTTGTCCTATCTTAAAATATTTAGTCTTTCTTTTAACAAATAGATCCTTTCTCCCCAGAGTTCAATTTCCTTTCATTTGTTTTTCATTAATTTTTCTACTCCAAGGTATCTACCCAAAGAATACAAAACACTCAAAGAGATAAATCCACTCCAATGTTCATTGGAGCACTATTTACAACAGCCAAGTTTTGGAAAGAATCTAAGTGCCCAAGGACAGAACAACAGTTAGAATAAATATGGTACATATACAAAGTGGAATTTTACTCAGTTATTAAAACAGATGAACTCTTGCCATTTGCCACAACATGAATGGCACTGGAGGGGATAATGCTACGTGAAATTAAGTCAGAAACAGAAAGACAAACACTGCATGGTTTCACTTCTATATATAGAATATAGAGAAACAAACAAATGGTCAGATATAACCAAACAAAACAAGCCTTAGAAATTTGACTGTAGAACTGAGGTTACAAGATGGGGGAGGAGGAGAGAGGAAAACAAAATGGGGGGCCTCCCTGGTGGTGCAGCGGATGAGCACTGGGTTGCGAAGCTCTGCTGCGCGGGGTTCGATTCCCGGCTACTCTCCGGCCACCAGAGGAGGGTCCCACATGGTCCCACATGGCGCGCAGACCTCTCCTGCCTCCCGCTGCTCCCCTCGGCAATGTACTTCATCAGTCTGCCTGCTCTGCTCCCCGCTCTGGCTCTGGTGAATTTGCTCACCCTCCCATACTTCTGACTGTGCCCAGTGCTTGTATAAATAAATAAATAAATAAATCTTTAAAAAAATGGGGAAGAGGCATTATAGACTATGCTGGAGGACTTTGGGTACCATGCTGGTGGGTGATGTGGTGACATACATCTAAGGAAGATGAGTCTATGTCTTGAATCACATACAGTGTTAAGCAGTATTCCCTAAAGAAAAATAAATGAAGAGAAAAATGGAGTGCAGCACAAATACAGTGTATTTGCAGCCCCTTCATGTGCCCCCTTCAATCAAAATCAAACGCGCAGTGACTTTATTGCTTCGTGCATAAGCATCAGTGTTTGTTTTCAAATTGCTCTGAATGTATAGGTACTTATGTTTCCCTAAGATATAACAATTCAGATCGAGGAAAAAGAAGGTATGTTGGATTGAACTTTGAAATGATGTTTTCCTGGGGCCTCCCCAGTGGCGCAGCGGTTGAGCGCTGGGTTGCGAAGCTGCCCGCAGCCTCTGCGTGAGGCGCCGGTTCGATCCCCGGCTGCTCCCCGGCCACCGGAGGAGGGTCCCACATGGTGCGCAGAGCTCTCCTGCCGCCCGCTGCTCCCCTCAGCAGTGTCCTTCGGTCCTTCTGCCTGCTCTGCTCCCCGCTCTGGCTCTGGTGAATTCTCTCACCCTCCCGCGCTTCTGACTGTATCCAGTGCTTGTATAAATAAATAAATAAAAATCTTAAAATAAATAAAGGTATTAAAAAAAAAAAAAGAAATGATGTTTTCCTTTCAGCTACAGACCTTACATAATCCTTTATTGAATGCTAGCTTAAATAAGTTTTTCATTACACTGAAAAAAAAAACTTCCTCTTAAATCTGAAAATATCATAAAAATTAGATCTATTTGAAAACTTAATATTAATTATTAATTATTTGATTTACCTCACTAGTGCCGATACTAATGAAATAAACTGGCACAAGTGTGTATCATATGTTCTCAGAAAAAAATTAATTACTTAATTATAATTAATGCATCATTAAAATGTATGACTGATATCAATTTGAGATAAATTGTCAGATATTATTAATTAATCTAGTACTCATTACACTTGCATTAATCATGTTATTGTGGATGTAAATGTTCTTTCAGAGATATTCACTGGTAAATCTAAATTAATTGAAATGCTTTAAACATGTCCATTCTATAAAGGCTCACAGTTAATAGTTTTTTTTTTCTCTTGGAATATATATATGCATATCAATGAATAAGCATTAAATTTTATTACACTGTATCTCTTTAAGTGGTCTTACAGTAGGACTAATGTCATTAGTGTTCATTAACATGCAGTTGATTTTTTACTATGGTCCTGCTGAGAATGAATTCTTTTGCATACATTTTAGATAGAGTTTGTTCTTCCTTCATTGGAAGCTATAACTGTTCCCTAAATTTGCTACAGGCATTTAATTGTGAATGCAAATAAGCTTGAATTCATCCTTAAAATGTGTTACAATATGGATTAAACGTTTTTATATGTGTTTCATGATGTAATGAGAGGTAATGTTTTGTGTGCCCAAATTAAGACACTGATGACCACATTATTTCAACTCTATAGGTTTGTGAATTTTTATCTCAAAGCTTTACATCAAAAACTCAGCATCAGATTACACTGTGTATTATTAAACCAAACAATGTGAATGTATTTTTTAAAGTTAATATCTACTTTGATGTTATATGTTTGGTGTGGCTGCTATATTAAAGTAACAGAAACTGGGCAGCTTGACATAACAGAAATTTATTTTCCCACAAAGAAATCTAAAAGCATGGTGTCATCAGTGTTGTTTTTTTAAGAATGCTTTGAAGGTCTGTGTTGTCTTTCTGTGCACATTCTAATGAAGAAAGTATTATTATTGTCATATTCATTGTTGAGATAAATATACTGAAGTAAACAGAAGGGAAGAGCCCACCTAAAATTTCACAGCTGTCAGTCCTGCTCCAGAATCCATGCTCTTAACCATCATACAGACTGCCTTCAAGAAGGTGAAGAATAGGAGGCATGTAACTTACATAAATGGCTTTCAGCTGAGTGAGATGCACACATATTAATCTGACAATGAGATGTCTCAGGTTGGCAAAACTTAGCAAGTTGGACAAAGCTACCCACTGGAAAAAAATGAAAAACAGCAACACATATGTATTGCTGGTAGAAGCATAGTTTGTGAAGACAGTCTGTAGAAAATATGGTAGTACTTACTGAAATTAATTAATTGCACACATCAGTACCTGGGGATGTAGATAAGGATCCCTCAGGAATCATGAACAAATGTTCAATGTGTGACTGTTTGTAGTGGATGGATTTTGAAGTATCCCAAGGGGCCTATAATTGTGGGAATGTATAAAATATACAATAAATGCATGGCAGACTGTACATTACTGTACATACATGACTATTATTAAGTAATTAGAACAGCAAGTTCAGTAAGTGTCCATTTATATAATTAGATAACAAAAATCAATACTGAGGGGAAAAAATGGTTGGAGGCAGTCAGCAAAATATTATTACAAGAATACATAAAGTAAAAACATAAGTAAAAACAACACACTCTATATTGAAACCGCAATGATAGCCAGAGTATCAGTATTGAAGAACAGGGGTTAAAATTGAAAAATGAAAGCACCTTTACAAGATTCAAGTGATTTTATGCCATGAACTACCTTGTGAGAGAGAGTGGTAACCCCTAGGATACAATGTTTTATATTTATGCCATTTCTCTATTCAATAATATAAATTTTCATACCAGAAACCTGGAGTTTGAAATGTCCAAGTACTTTAAACTTGGGGAGACATAGGCCCAATTTGATATAATGGTTTAGATTAAGCACTGATTAATGATTATCTCCATATGTCAGCATGAAACAAGATCACTTACTTGTACAGCATCTTTAAACCAAGAGCTACTAGCAATCCCCAAAATGAAAATTTAGTAAGTAACTGTCTAATAATGACATTCAAAATAAAATGCAAATTCACCACATTGGGTACAAGTGGCACTGACAGCCATGTTGGTGTGTTACAAGCCTTCACCTGGAATGTACCCAGGCTGCATTTATGCTATTGCTACTACGTATGTTAATCCTCACACCTCTCTCTTCTCTCAGCCACTCTGCTTTAGTTAAGGCCAATGGAAAATCACTGAGACAAAGTGACTTGTCAGAGGAACCTGGTCTCTCACAGGGATGGATCAGCTTAGTACCCAACCATGCTAATCAGTGACTCTGAGCAACTTGTTAGAAGTGTGGTCACTTCATTTAGCTTGGTGTATGTTCAGAGCCATCAATCAACGAGGCTCCCCCAAGTAGGAAATCTGAGGGGTTCCTATTCATGTTACCATAATAAGCAACTTAAAAAAGAAGAATTTAGTGAAAAATGTACAACACACAATTTTTGGTGGTTTCTTTTTTTTCCCCCTGAAGAAAGGAAGATTATGAAGATGTGGTTTGCTGGATAAATTTTTCTTGCTGGCTCCTCAGTGTTATATTCTGGTCCTAAAGCTGCACAGTAAATTGGATCCCTCTTACTTAATCTTCAGCAATATTCTCTATGTAAAATGAATGTGACAGAAATGAACGAAAACTGTTTCCTGTATTCAAAGCTGTATTTGTAACATTACAGATTCAGAGTTAAAGAATCCATCCCACCTCTTTGAAGTTTTAACTTTTAGTTATACAGTTCTAAAAAAAGTGAAAAGGATTTTCTCATTGAACTACCTTTTTCTACCCACATATCATCTTTATTTACCCCTAAATTCCCATTAATCAGATACAATTCCGTTATGTACATGCAGTCATGCATGACAGTGAGAGTATATGAAAGGCTACAAGAATGAAATCGGTTGTCACATAGGAACAATAAATTCTATCTCCCATCATATCACTTTGCCTATATTTTAAAAAACTAGTCTGAATAGTACTGGAGATCTGGAGTTCTAGCCCTACTTATTTCTATACTACCTTATTCCTATATCCTCCAGGTATTTTTATGACAATTTCCCTCCTTTATGCCTTTCAAAAATATATTAACTTAAAATACCATTTTTATGCTTATTGAAGAGTTACCATCTGAGTAAAATTTAGAAAGATGCAATTGTGTTTCCTCCTTGAATACTCCTGTATATACCCATATGCATACCCAGAGTGGGTCCTTTGAATAACATGTGTTTATTACCACTCACTACTCACAATCCTCATAATCCCAATTATCAATCTTCCTAGTATGGTCTGAATGTTCACATCCCTCTTAAAGTTATACACTACAGACAATGCAATGCATTTGGAGGTGGGGGGGCTTTGGGAGGTAATTATCTTGACAGTCATATGTTTGTCATGAGAATAGAGTTCCCATGATGAGATCATTGCCTCTGTAAGAAGAGGGAGAAAACTAGCCTTCTTCCTTTCTTTCTTGGCCATGGGAAGATACAGTGAGAGGGTGGCTACCCACAAGATAGGAACAGGTTCTCACCAAAACCTGACCAACCAGGCATGTTGATCTTGGACTTCCCACTTCCAGAACTGTGAGAAATACATGTTTGCTGTTTAAGTCACCCAGTCTACTGTGTTCTGTTACAACAGTCCAAGCAGACTAAGACACTGCTCTTGGTCCCGGAGCATAGAACAATTTAGGGCAACGTTACAGCAAACCAAACGGCCCTTCATAATTTCCCCATTTCATCACTGAGTCACATCCCATTTACTTGATGCTTCATTCCTTTGTCTTAATCACTTTTATTTAATAACTTTTATCTATTGACTATTATCATGGCTTCTGGTACTTAACCCCAGATTCCCAACATGTGCCATTATTCACCCTCAGTAAGTCACTTCAATTTACCTAGTTATTCCTCTTTATTATAGGTTCACGAGGAGGGTCTCTCGCCAACAAGACACAAGCTGAAGGAAATTAGTATGACATACAGCAATCTACTTTGACCTTTGTTTATAAAGATGTCCTAACCCTCCTACACCACACTTCTTTGTAATATAACTTTTTTTAAATAATAAATTTTATTTTTATATTCCCCATACAATTGCAACCCCCCATTCTGACCCCAATCCCTCCCCTCCCGCCCCCCACCCCCCAAAAAGTGTCTCTGGTTCATAGTTTTTTGTTGATTTTGATTTTCACTTTCTTATAGTTATTCATTTTCCTGGTCCCTTATTTAAGTTTTCTAGATTCCTGCTATGAGTGAGACCATCCGGTATTTTTCTTTTGCTTTCTGGCATATTTCGCTGAGCATGATCCCTTCCAGCGCCATCCATGTTGCTGCAAATTGCATGTGTTTATCTTTTTTGAATGCTGAGTTAAAAAGATCCTCCCATAAAAAAGGTAGAGTTTATTTCCCCACTCCTTCTGACTTACATTGACAAACATACGATAGCCAGAGTAACAGTTCTCTGTATACTAGTATGCCAGTTCTAAATTGAGACCTTGAGAGACTATCTAGGATTCTTGTCTGTCTTCTCTCTCAACCACTCCCTACCACCTCCCAACTACCCCTAGCCTCCATGAAAACAAACCTCACATACCTGCTGGAGAGACCAATTGGATCAAAATAAACAGACCCTAACTGAAACAATCACAGATCATCATAACCAGACCCTCTGGCTGCTGCATGCAGTACATGACTCAATTTAGCTAGGAATAAAAAAATCACTAGGCTAAGTTCCGGTCAAACTGTTGCTCTGCATAACTGAGAGTCAGTAATTGGATGGATGTTATTTTAATGCTGTTTTTCAGCATGCTTTGTTATGCAACAAAGATAACTGATACATTGTAAGAAGACAAAGGTACATCAAAGTCTTTAAAATAGTAGTGTTTAGGTGAAGTAGGAAAAATATTTGGATTTTGCTCTTATAAAGAAAAATTGATGTGTATCTAAAGAATCGCATCTTACCTATTAATATAAATTGCCTTGTTGAAAATATCAGCAATGTCCTTTGCTCAATGGGAAAAAATAGAATGGATGTGATATAAAATATGAACAACGAAAACTACAAAAAACCTACAATGAATACTAGCTAGGATACTGGCCACTTCTGTGTTACTTAGAATCGTTTTGCGTCAAAAGTTTAAAAACAACCTGACTTACTTATTTAAATCCACTGTGTTTATAAAAAAAGATGGTCTTTATGAATTGAGTCATTTGAAAGTTGTTGAGACTACTTTTGTGGTCCAGATTGTGGTCTACCTTGGTGAAAACTCCATGTTCACTTTAAAGTATGGGTATTCTACAGTTGTTCAGACTAGTGTTTAAGTTGTTGATGGGTTGTTTTAATTTTCTTTACCCTCAAGGATTTCAGACTATTTTTCTGGAAGGAATTACTGAGAAAGGAACACTGAAATATTTAAATTGTGGATGTGTCTGTACTTCTAATTCTATTGGTTTTACTGCACATGTTTCTGTATAATTAGGCACATTTATTTTTAGGATTATTATGTTTTCTTAATGAACATGTTCTTTCATTATTATAAAATGTCTTTATCTCTAATAATATACCTTCACCTCAAGTTCACTCTAGCAGACATGAATATAATCATTCTTGTCTCTCTACTTTAGAAGACTTGCAGAATATATTCACAGAGATGTTAAAGTTATGGCAATTAATTTTGCCAGCTTGTAGTTGCCTGAACTGTACTGATTTCACATTAATTTTTATGTGATGTTTACACTATGCAGAAAATTAAAGGGGAACACATTTTAGTTTTTTCTTTCAGCAGTACGAAATTCTTTTCCACTATTATTTGGGTTACATTATTTGTAATGAGAAGTTGGGGAATATTTTTAACTTTCTTTCCCTATTTGTACTGTCTAGTCTTTTCTCTCTGGTTGCTTTTAAATTTAAATTGCCCTTTATCACTGGATTTCAGGGAATGTATTAAAATAGTCTTTGTTAGAATAACATGACCAAGATGACAATAGAGGAGGTTGCACGTTTTGCTCCCAATAGGATCATCTAACAGTTAGTTCTCTAGCAGGACACTATCCAGAAAGGGCTATGGACTGAGGTGAAACTAGAATACCTCTTGGAAAATGGAAACCAACACAGAGGACATAGAAGAGATACAGGGAAAAAGTCCCCCTACACTGAATAAGACATGGGTGGAAAGAAATTTGTGGAGACTCTGGTATGGGATGGCATTGGCTGCCACTCAGCTTGAGTCCCTAGGGAGAGGAGAATTAAACTGGATGTAGGAATGAGTCATAGGGCAAGAGGATAATAGCTTCTAGGATCAGAATAGAATAGGAAAAGCTTTGGAGAAACAAGGCAGGCTCCAGAGATGAGGGTAACAAAGGTCACAGGGGACTAATCAAACACCCCAGGACTAGGGGCAACAGGACATTCCAAAAAGGACTATTAAAAAAAAAAGACTCTAAGATAAGGGTTGGGACACAAAGACTTTTAATTCTGAGCACAGAGACATTTGGGCAGTGCGTGAGACCACCAAAAACTAACCAATCACAAAGAGACTGATAGGGCTTTAGAAAAATTAGGGAAAGAAAGTGTATATTCCCTCAGGCAGGACTCCACTTTGGCTTCCTTGTCCGTCCCTGGCCAGGTTCTACCAGGGTAGGAGTCCCACTTTATTTCTGTTCCTTTTCTCCTTCATAAACTTTTCTTTTTCTGGGCCTCCCTGGTGGCGCAGGCGGTTGAGCACAGCGCTGTGAAGCTGTCCACAGCCCCTGCAGTGCCAGTTCGATCCCCGCCAGCCTTGGAGCAACTCACATGGCGAGCAGACCCCTCCTGTCTCGCCCACTGCTCCCCTCAGCAGCTTATTTCGTCAGTCTCCCTGTTCTGTTCCCCACTCTCTGGTGAATCCTCTCACCCTCCCGCACACCTGGCCTGTACCCCAGTTCTTGTATAAATAAATAAATCTTTTAAAAAAATAAAAAAGTAAACTTTTCTTTTTCTCAACAAATTTGCCTCTTTTTGCTTGCTTGCCTGAGCATCAGTGAAGATCCTGCTGTGGTTCTGTAAGACCCCACGCTGTGGTCTAGTGGCTGGGACTCAGGGCTGCCACTGTAGCCTGGGATCCATTCCTGGCTGGGAGACTAGACCTGACAACCTGAAATTACGGTATTAGGAACACACCCTTGACCAAGGAGAAACACTTGCGGAGAAAGCAAGGTACTTTCCAGCCGCTGGTTCCCAAGTAAGAGATCAGAGTCTGTGCTCTGGAAAATACTCCCACTACCATACCCTGAGGACTCATGAATGAAGCACAATGACAGTACAAAAGCTGCAGTCTGTTCTGAAACCCCAGAGAGGAGGGATACTGGTATGCCACAAATGTGAGCCAGCCCTCCCCAACTCCTGAATATCCACAAGAGTAGATAGATCTGGCCCTCCCTGATGGTACAACGGTTGAGCGCTAGGTTGCAAAGCAGCACCGGTTCGATCCCCAGCTGCTCCCAGGCCCCTGGGTGAGGGTCCCACATGGCGCACAGACCTCTCCTGCCGCCCACTGCTCCCCTCAGCAGTGTTCTTCGGTCCTTCTGCCTGCTCTGCTCCCCGCTCTGGCTCTGGTGAATTCTCTCACCCTCCCACGCTTCTGACTGTATCCAGTGCTTGTATAAATAAATAAATAAATAAATCTTTAAGAAAAAAAAAAAAAGAGTAGATAGACCTTTCCAGGTTCCTCCTCCACCCTATGACTCAGCAACTGCAAAAAAGATTTTAGTACCTGCAGAAGCCAGCAAAGTCTCCATCAAAATAAAATCAAATTTAACAGAACTACGGTGCCACCTAAAGAAGTAAAAATAATTCAACTCTCAAAATTATGCTACAGATACTTTTTTTACGTAGGAAAATCTAAAGCACTGACACAGGAAAACAAAAATTTGTAATGCACGACAACTTAAGACTTTAAAGAAATATGACGTCACTAGAAAAGAACAATTCTCCACAATTCAACCATAAAAGACATGGAAGATATTTTCCTATCAGGAAAGAGAGCTCAAAAACTATATTTAAAAAAATCAGAGACAGACTAAAACACAGAAAGACAAGTAAAACTGATACAAAAGAACTCAGAAAAGCTCATCAAAGAGATACAACAAAACTCATATAAACAAATGAATGACCTGAGATATATAATTAATGAACAGAAAATAGAAACTGAAGCTTTAAATAAAAAAAGTAACAAAGACTTATTTATAAGCAAAGATCTCAATAGATGAAATAAAAAATTCTAGAAAAAGTTATGAAAACAGAATAAACCAAAATGGAGGATTGAATCCGTTAACTCAAAGATAATAATGTAAAAAGGATCAAGTGGCAGAAGAGGGAAAATATGAAGGAAAAAAATGAAGCAGCACTTTGAGAGCTATCCAACTCCATTAGGAAAGGCAACATAAAGCTAATGGACATCCATAAAATGGCAATTCAGCACTCCATTTAAATCAATGTACAGATTCAAACAAAAAATAAGGAAACAACAGTCTTAAGTATGGAAAAAACAGTTGTGCCTAGTAAACATTTATAGGGACTAGGCCCATATAAACTGAGTACATATTCCTCTCAAATGCAAACGGAACCTTCTCCCAGATAGATCACATAATAAGTGTTAATAAATTCATGAATATTGAAATCATATCGAGTATCTTCTCCGATTACAACATATCAAAAACAGAAATCAATTACAAAAAGTTGGAAAAACCTCTAGTATGTGGAGACTAAACCACACACTGCTGACTGACGATTGGATTAATAAGTCAAAGAAGAATTAAAAAAAATACTAGGAACATGAAAATGAAGACATGAGCCACCAGGATTTATTTAATATGGCAAAAGCAATACTAAGAAGGATGCAGACAGCAGTACAGACTTACATCAAGAAACAAAAAAGTGGTACATAATAAGGATATCCACTCTCACCACCACTGTTCCACATAGTGTTAGAAGCCCTACCGAGAGCAATCAGCTCTCCATCAAAAAATGAGTCCAAATTGGAAAAGAAGGACAACAATCACTATTTGCAAATGACATGATTATAAAACTATAAAGCCCTAAATAACTATTAGAAATAAATCAAAATCAATATACAAGTCTACTGCGTTCCTATATGTAAACAACAGAAATGGGAGAATGGGCTTGGGGTACAAAGAAGGGTCGAGGTCCAAGAGGTTGTGGTAGAGGATTACTGGGTGCTTTTGTGTTGGATATGCTGTGCTAACACTCATCCGCTGTACCCCTAAATCACTGAACAGGTACTAAGACTCTGCAAATTTTCTTTCAGTCTCATTTTAGCTTTATGCTTTGGCCTGAGTAGTCTATGTCTTTTAGTTTTCTGGTTCCTTATTTTTCTTCTGCTTCCTTGCATTTTCTTATACTTATCCAGTGAATTTTTTTTAACTCAGATACACATTTTTTATTTGTAAAACTATTCTTCATCCTTTTCTATGTATTCCATTTTTCTCCCAATTATCTTTTTTCTTCTGTATACTTGAGCACCTTAATCTTATTTACAATAATTATTTAAAAATCCTGTCTGCATTTCCCATAATCCTTATTATTCCTAGTTTTTTTTTTTTTTTTTCTGGGAACTGTTTTTCTTCCCTGATATGACTCACATTTGATCATTTCCACATGCTTTGTACATTGTATTGAATGATTGACTTCATTTGTTTAATGGAGTCTCTTACTTGGCTGAAGGGTAAGCAAATACTGCTGAGCTGTATGCAGTTTGTTCCTGCCTGAGAGTTGCTCTTGCTTTAGTCCTGGAGTTGCACATTGTGCAGGAATAGACCAGTAAACAGTCAAAGAATCAACAGGATTTTCCGCTGGTTTCTTGAGCTCTCTTTACTTCATAGTTACCTCCATTATGGTATTCTGCCCTCAAATCCCAGCTGCCTCCCTCTCCAAAAATACTATCTTTGTCTTCACATCTTACAAGATTGCCTTGCTCTGCTTGTATTCTCTCTTCTTGTACTGTGAGTCTGAAAAAGAAGTTCGATGAAATTTTAGGTCTCCTTCATGCCTCTTCTCTCAAGGTTTGCAATTTTGTTTACTGTTGTACCCCCATCTGAAAATAGATGTTTCATATATTTTGTTCACTTTTTCTAGGAGACAGTACATTGTGCACCAGGAATTTTCATGGATAGAAGCAGGAGTTAAGCATGACATTTTAAGTATAAATTTTATTTGGCCACCACTCTGACCTCACCATCAAATATAAATAATTGCTTGTATTAATTTCCTCTTCCCATCTGACGCTGTGAGAGCACACTCTAGTGGCAACTAATAGCTGGGGTTCAAAGCAACAGATACATATACTCTGGTTTCCAAATTTCTTAATTCTGCTTTACACATATTTAGAAGATTAATCTTATTACTACAATCATGTCGTTCCTGAATCAAACTTGGTGACAGTGAAAGTTTGTTACAGAATCCAAAAATCACACAAACTTTGTTCCTAGATTTTTTCATAAAGTTTCCGATCTCATGGATTATGGAAACATTCTTAAAATATGTCAAGTATATACATCCTCGTAGGTCCAATACAAGGAACTACTAGAAATAACATTTATAGTGAGAAAGACAGCAATATGAAAACCTCAAAAATTAGACAAAGTCCTCTGGATAATTATGTTATTATAATAATAAAATGCATAATATAATAAATTTTTGGGTTTAGTATTGCCGTCAAACACCTTAGTATCCAAGGAAAATAGCACATAATACATCCCAGAAATATGAAAAAGCATTCAAAAAACATTTCAGCAATTTAGTTTCACATTGCTTTATGTAAGCAGCCAAAGGATAGTTATGCTCTTGTTTAAAAAAAAAAAAAATTCAGGTCATGGTAATAATTAAAGTATACCCTTGAAAGACAACTTTTCTTTTTGGGTATTACTAGATCTACAGCATGTAGTCAAGACAATTTTAATCCTGCTAACAGCTTTTATCTGTTTGGGGAATTGTTATGGCAATTTTCCTAGAGAAATCAGCAGTACTCAGAGAGGTGGAGAGAGAGATTTATTTGTCACACCAGCATGCCCAGTGGGATAGTTCCCAAAAGTCTGAGCCCTGAATTGCAGGAATGGTAAGGTTTTATACAGTTTGTATGTGGAAGTTTGTCACTCCATCTATCACAGTCTTTCTTTATTGTTTGGGAAGGCGGTCAATATAGCCATAGCTACTACTTTGAGCAAGCAGCACACTGCAGGAACTTTCTGTTCCACCAACCAGCAGAATCCAAGCAGCAGACTTAGCAACTTCCTCCTTCAAAATAATTTCAAGTATGAAGATTTGCATCTAAGTTTGAGCAAATTTATGGCAGACAGAAGGGTTGCAGAACGACTTAGAAGGAACATTTTCCAGTGCTGGCAACATAGGTAGCTTTCCATGAATATTCTATTTTTTAAAATATCATTAAAATATGATCAATACTGTGGTTTCCTTTAACTGAATATGTATTTTAAAGAATGAGAGGAATAGAAAGTATCGATATTCACATTTTATAGTCTTCACCAGCAAACATTTATGTCAAACATTGAAATATTTTGTCTTCACTGGTACATCTCCATAAGTATTCAGTCTGGCAATAATTTCATTAAATATCTAAGATTATTTTGTCAGTTTTGAATTTAAAAAAAATTCAGCAAACTTCTTCACAAGAGGACAGAGGATAAATTAAAGTATTTTTTCAAAAGATTATTTTATGTAGAATTTCTAAAGTGTCTACATTATCAAATACAGTTTTAGAGAAATATCTCAGGAGAATAATGTTCTAAGGAACAAAGCTGGAAGTATAATTTTTAAATTATTAACTTCTGTAACCTAAAACTTCTTATAAATGTTTAATTCAAAGAGATTAGTCCAATTTAAAAAAGAGTGAGATGGAAAGTAAGCATCAGATGGTGCTTCTGCCCACCTTTATCCCCTAATCAAGCCATGTCACAGGTCTAGCTTACATTATATTTTTAAGAGACTTCAGCAGTCAATGCTTTAACTCTACAGATCTCAAGATGTACTGAATCCCACATCATGTAGGGCATGCAGTAATTGATCTCCAAAAACCAAAAGCTACTGTTGCCTACAAATTTTAGATGGTCTAATAAATATCGGGTACGACAGAACTGAGAATCCACTATACTTCTTCCCACCCATGGTGTCCCTTCCTTATTTTTTTACAGCATTGAGATATAACTGACATTAAATATACTGAACATATTTAATGTGTACAATATGATGAATTTGGGCATGGGTAAATACTTGTAATATTATCACCACAATGAAGTTTAATAAATATGTGCAATTTTTTTTTAAATTATCTTTTTTAACAGCTAAAAATTTTAACAACTAAAATAGGTGTTTAAGCAAGTAATCATGCAATGTTAAGAAATTCAAATATGAATTACAGCTTTCAAATAGAAATAAAAAGTCAATATCATAAGATGAAAATCTTTTAGTACAAACACTTCTAAGTACATCTTATCTCCAGATTAGTAACGTATTAGCACTTAACAGTAAGCAGGGTGGTGGAATGAAGCTTTGAGTGAAGTAGAAAATCCTGAGTCATAAGAGTAAGATTTTTTTAAAAGATTGTAGTATTTTTTAAAAAATTGGATGTATTATGCACAGGTCCACTTGAAAACTGAAGTTAAATGGATTTAATCAATTTACAAAATAAATTGTTATATTCAATTCAAAATTGAATTCAACTTAAGCTTGATTTTCCTGAAACTTCTAGCAATTTGGCCCTTAATTAGGAGATAAGTGGTTATGTCTCACACTATTCCATGAACAAGAATCCACAGATGTGACGGCAAGGAGAGGGAGAATAAAACTTACATATGTGCTAATCCACGGATACCACAAGAAGTTCAGAGTGTTTTACTTTGCGGAGTAAAGCAGTGTAATAAAGAGAAACTAGGCTATTTATTATAGGCTACCTTAGTAGCACTGCAGTTTCCTCACCTACAAAATTAAGAGTCCATCTAATCTTTTAGGATATACTAAAAGAACACTAAAATCTCAAATATATCTCAAAATGAAAGAAAAATTGGTACAATCAATGTAAAGTCCTCCAGTTTCATCCATTTTAAACAGAAATAAAAAGAATTTTGAATTTTTTCTTTAAGTAGAAAATGCAGTTTTATCCAGTTATATCAAACATTATATAAACTTATACAAAACATTTCCTTTGTTATCACTTTATTTCAAGCATTCACAGGTGCTAACCTAAGTTTACAACTTACAAGAGTAGTAACAAAAATAATTTATTAACTTCAATCTATGTAACCTATATTTGTTATGAAGTTAAGGTATTTTTATAGCTCTATTTCTCACTAAAATTTATGGTAAAACATTGTGTTTTCTAATTCACAGTAACATATGATCACAAATTCTTATTATCCAGGATACATCAATAAATTTAGGTATAAACAAAAACTCACTTATCCTTAAGGACAGTTTGCACAAAAAAAAGGCAAAGTGGAATATAAAAACCACACTATCCTCTTAACAGTTTAAATAGTCAATAAATTATATAGCTGGAAAAAATTATAGAGAAGCACTTATTTTAACTTTTAAACATTTTCATAGTATACCAATTCATTCCTTTTTTAAGCACTGCCAACATCAAGGGGTTTGTTTCTTTATAATAAAGTAATATAATTTAAACCGTTAGGGATGGATTCCTCCTACCCTGTAAGTTATACTATTATATCTTACTGTTGCTCAATTCAGAACTTCATACTTACTTAGAACAACTACATACTTTCTTTCAAACATTCAAATATACCAGATTCTTTTGTCTTTACAAATCTCTCAATATAGAAAACTAACATTTCTCCTCTTGGTCTACTTCCTTCCAAGTTAAATAATTCATTATGCTTTATTAATTTCCGAAATGATGAAGATTTCATATTAGTGTCTTTTGAGTGCACTCCGATCTGTTTACTGTTAAATGTTATCAAGAATTGTGTATGATCTTATGCTACTGTGCTTGTCAAGGTTCTCCAGAGAAACATTATCAATGGGAAATATATATGTAAATATGACAGAGGAGATTTTATAAGAAATTAGCTTTCAAAGTTCGAGGGCTGAGAAGTTAGAAAATATATATATTTTGACATATATATGACATATACAAACACACACACACACACACACACACATAAGCTGGCACTGCCTTCCTCACGATTCTCTTTTCTGTGTTGCTCAAGTTCAGTTAGCCACAAGAAATCTGTGCTAGATTTGGAAGTAATATGGAATAGCAGACATATTCTGAAGGTCACTGCAGGGTACCAGGTATTGTGGTCACTTGTCAACCTTGTTTGATTTTCTGATTCAACTTTTCTGATATTACCACTCAATGGCAATGGGACACAGTCACTCCTGAAGGTCACTCATGGCATCAAAGCTGTAGTTAGTCCAACGAAAATGTGATCCCATCTTGTTCCTACAGATTCTAGTTGTGCCTGTGGGTTCCATTTGTCCTCATGAATTCTAGTTTATTTTTTGCATGTTCCAGTTTTTCATTACTTTTTCTTTCATAGCCACTGTTCCTTTTCAACTACTAGTATAACTTATGACTTAGTGGGCTCCACAATAGATATAAAAAATACCTTTGCATAAACATCCACCTGTTGCAACAACTGCATAAGATCTAATTGCTAAAATAAAATCTTTATAATATTCATAATGATTTCCCTTCTCTGATCAAATATTGTCCACCAACAATTTGATAGAAAATATACTTGGCATACCACATATACACACACACCACACGTGCTACTAAACAAAACACTGGGTAGTAAGGTGAGAGAAAGAGGAGCTGGTAAGGAATTAGAAAGACTTAGTAAAAAGCCTGTAGGACCCCATGAGGAGTGTTAGTAAAAACCTGAAGTACCTTGACAGGGATACCAATTAAGACATAAGGGAAAGTGACAAAATGCTATTGGAAAATATACATGTGTTAGTTGGTGATGCAAAGTTTAGAAATACTATTTCCCATAGCAGCACAGAAAAGAAAAATGTACTAAAGAACTTGATAATTTAATTAAGATGATGATTTAGTTACGGTGATTTCCAGGCAAAATAATTTTTTCTGTTTATAATTAAATAAGAGAGGAAAAAGATAAATAAAATAATGATGGGATAGTGAGTGGAAATCTGAGTAATTATGAAGCATCTGAACTGTCTTTGCAGTCAATAAAGGATTCTTGAATGAAAAATGACTTGAGGAAATATCAGATTCAGGGTGGGGCTATAAAATTCTTAAGATCTCAAAAAGATTTTAGGCAGCACTTTATACAAAATTTCAAATTAACAAAAGATTGTTTAGGGTCTTAAATACCTCCATAACTACCCAATTAAATAAAGGAGTTTTTAAGACACTTAAAGGTTCTCTTTCATAGTATATGCACAGGAACCCCAATAAAGAGAACCTCAAAGTGAGTATACTGTTAAAATTCATAGATAATAAAACTTAACTTCAGAATGTTTGACAGTAATTTTATGAAATTGTACTAAAAGGGACAGAAATGTTACAAAATGAAATGTTTTGACTTTCTTTTCGTTTTTGTTTCTGTTTTACTAGCAGGTAGAAGGCTGTGGAATTAACTCCATTGTAAATATAACCCATTCATAACAGAAGATAAAGGACACCTAAGGGAAAAGAGTCAGAATTCCATTGTACACAGTCAAGAACTGCAGAAAACAATTCTCAGTAAGGACTGAACCCTAAACAAGGAATTGAAAACCTGATCCTGACTGGATTTCAGAATTGCTATGGACCAATGTCTGTTTTGTACTCCCCATTTCCCTAATTTTTGAGCAAGTACATAATGATAACCCTATGTTCATCCTCCCACTGTATTTTGGGTGTGGGGAGTAAATACATTTCTGTGGTGAACATGTTTTCAGATTAAAAAATAATATTTAAGGACCTCCTCTGGTGGCGCAGCGGTTGAGCACTGGGCTGCAAAGCTGCCTGCAGCCTCTGCAGCACTGGTTCGATCCCTGGCCTCCAGGCAAGGGTCCCACATGGCACGCAGACCTCTCCTGCCACGCCCGCTGCTCCCGTCAGCAGTGTATTTCGTCAGTCTGCCTGCACTGTTCTTCCCTCTGGCTCTGGTGAATTCTCTCACCCTCCCGTGCTTCTGACTGTACCAGTGCTTGTACGAATAAATAAATAAATCTTTAAAAAAAAAAAACATTTAAAGAGCTGTCCTAAGGTAATGAATATGGGGAGACTTACACAAACCTAGAATGGATTTGATCAATGTAATGGACATCAAATCTGAACCTGACACAATAAAAGAGAAAATTCTTTTGTATTGCTGGAAAAAAGAAATGAATTTTACATGTGGCAGAGATGTAAACTATTAAGGACAGTGGTAGAGACTACATGGATTTATTTTCCATCTACATTATTATCCATCTATAAATTTTTCTAAATTTTATCCATTCTCTCATACAAGAAGGTATATAATCCCCCTCTTCTTGAATCTATGCAGGGTTGTGAATCATGTGTCGTCAAGAGAATATGTCAGAAGTGGTACTGCGTGAATACAGAGGCTAGGTCCTAAAAGTGATACAGCTTTGTTTCTGTAAAATAAAACAATCAATGTTGGTGCCTAAAACACCACATAGAAAGTCAAACTATCCTTAGAGCTCTGGCCTTGAAGACTAGGCAACATGAAAGAGGACAGCAGCAGCTGGCCAACAACCCTGGTTAAGGTCCCAGTCAACATCCAGTTATCCACAAAACATGCTTATAATGAAGTCTCCAGATTATTCTAATATATTAATAATATTGAGTCATGCCAGTGTTCATTCCTCACTGAGGATCCAAAAATCATGAAGCATTTCTACTATGCCCTATCTGAATTCTTGATCTCTAGAATCAATAAATACAATAAAATAGAAGTTCTATGCCACTATGATTTGTTTGTTTTTCTGAAATTCAACAACTTGAATAATATGTCAACTTTCCATTAGAAAGGACAATCAGCATAAAATACAATAGTAAAGAGAAACAAATGAACCAAACTGTCTTTCAAATAAATACACAAAAAATACACTGAATGGGAAAAAAATGAACTAAATAAAGCAATATAACCTGTTCAAGGTCAGAACTGAAAATACTGACTTTTAGTTTTCAGTATGGGTTTATTTCCTGAAATACTTTCTCCATATTTCTGTAGGATTATTCAAATGAGTGAATATATTGTAAGATGGAGGCAGATTTCTCATTGTTAGAGAACGGAATTATAAATATAGAACTGGTGGAAAATAGAATCAACTATAAGATTTTAGATTTGTCTGGAAAGTATCAGAATGATCTCATATTTAACAGATGATAGGTTGATGAATTAATTGGCAAAAGTATATGTATTAATGTATTTACATTTGTATACTCACATGACAAGATTTGATGATCAACAGGTAAGTAAGAAAGTAGGTAGGGAGAGAGAGAGAGTTTCCTAACTCTTCTGCTAGAGGAAATAATACCATAGCAGACATAAGCACATATCTTGGTTCCTTAATACCATCTTGCACTCAAAAGAACTAAGGATCTTTGGAGAAATGGTTGATTGTAAGTCTAAGCTGAAAAGTAAAAGATGAGTCTTAAGTACTTCATGGATTAAAGTAAAAGTATTATCAAAAATGATGGTGTATTGTCTAAAGAATACAGGAATCAGCTTAAAGGGTACCTAGTAGCCAAATCTAAGATAACAGGGATATTAAAGTAAACAAAATATGAGTAAAACCAGGCCTCCCAGGTAGCGCAAGAGGATAAGCGCCGCACTATGAAGCAATCAGCAGCCTCTGCAGCATGAGTTCAATCCCCAGCTGGCTAGGGAGAAACCCACATGGAGAGGCAGACCTCTCCTGTCTCACCCATCGCTCCCCTCAGCAGTGTATTTTCAGTCAATCTGCCTGTTCTGTCCCCCGCTCTGTCTCTGGTGGATCTTCTCATGCCCTATATCTCTGGCCTGTACCTCAGCTCTTCTATGCATAAAAAATAAATCTTTAAAAAAAAATCCATGAATTCATGCTGATATAAACAGAACCTACCATGTGGTTTCACATCACGTTATTGAAACCATGCACCTCTTGATACCATGCACTATGAAGAAAATAGTATCACTTTACTCATATTCCTCACAAAATTGTTTAACTCCAGTATAATGACATTCAGACAAACACATAATAAAGATATTTAAAAGATAATTGGCCTATGTCTTCAAAATATTAAGGTTATAAAACACACAAGAAATTTTAAGAACTTTTCAGGTTAAAGGAGACTAAAAAGACATTACCCCCACAAATATCTATAGTTAATTAGATCCTGAGCCAAGAACAAAAAATAGTCACAAATGGTCTCGATGGGACAATTGGCAAAATTTTAATATGAGATGGTATGTATAATACCATTGAACAATATTAAGATTTCTGATAGGATAATTGTAGTATGTTTCTGAATAATAAATTATTTGTCCTTAGGTAATACCAAATGAAATATTTTGGGGTAGAAGTATATACACTTGTGACTATACCGTAAAATATTCTGGGAAACAACGCTTCCCTGTTCTGGCAGATAGGACAGCAGGGCCATCTGTCTAGACATCATGTCTGAGCAAGCAAAAGCTAAGCAAAAGCTGATGCCTGCAGGAAAAGCCAGTGTTTTCGCTACAACTGATGACTAAAGAAAGGGCCAAATAAAGATTTAGCAATGTGTACCAGCCTTCCCATCTCTCCAAAGCATTCCTTTCAAAAGAAGAGATTAAATCCTTCATCGCCTTCCTCTGCAAGTAGATAGCATCCACCTATCTATAGATGTGGGCAACTCTGAGCCAAAAGCTCCCCAGTCAAGAAAAATTATATTTTTTATGTCAATGACTCACTGTTCCTACCTATATAAGTTAAATTCAAATTTGTGTTTGTTGGAGCAGTTCTCACAGAGTAAAATCTGTCAGATTTCTTCCTGGGTTTGAATCCTCATTTTGATTACCTAACAAATTCTTTGCTATCATTAGAACTTTATTTCTAGTTAACATAACTGATGCATGCAATATACTCTCAACTGACTCAATTTGTCAACTCTCTATTTACTATTTAATCTTAAATGATGCAAGTTTATGCGTGCATGTGTTTCTGTACAAAAAATTAAGAGGTGGAGAGAAAGAACATGAGAACATGGGAGAAAAAACAAAGAATGAGGGTGAGAGTGAGTAAATATGGATGTGCATAAAGTAAATAAAAAATCTTTTCATATTGATTATCTAAATAGTAAACTGTGAGAATACTAAAAATTGGTATCCAGATTGTAGAAATAAAAAAGAATGGAAATTATCATATGTATAAAAAATTAATAATTTATAAAATCTAGTGAATTCCAGAAATTTGAGAGAATAAAATCCCAAAGAGAAAGTTAATATTTCAATTTTTATAGAAAGTGCAATATGGGAGGAGTGAGAGGAATCAAAATAAGTTGAAGACTATATTGATTTGAGATGTAATGGTTTATATAACCTGTAATTTCACAGTAAAAAATGTTCTACCAATTTACAGTAATGATTTAGATTCTGTCCAACCAAAACCACCCTCTGCATTTAAAGGTACTTTATTGATAAGTCTTATCCTCTGAATGTTGTCATTGGAAGACAGATGCTAAAAAAACAGTTTTCAAAAGTAGGTAAAAGTCCCTAGATGCAGAATTGCACAACTTCACAAAAATGAAATGTAAAAATAATCAATGTAAATAATGTAAATAATTTAATCAATGTAAAAAATATAAATAATCAATGTAAAAATATTCAATTTTAATTATATTATTTAAATAGATTATAGATATATAGTCTGCTCTTACATAATTAACAACACAATGTTATATGTTAGGAATAAAAATCACTATCCTATCAAATTTAAAAGAAAAAAACCATGGTTGAAATAAAAGAAAAATGTCTTTTTTATGAAACTGAAAAAATAAAGCAATAAAAACTCTAAGTATTCAATTAGTTATATGCTGAGCTGGCAACTACCTACTATTTTATTACAACTGATAAAGATTTCTGCACACAAAAAAAAATAAGTAACAAAATAACTCTCTTAACTTCTGCCTCAGTAACCATCAAGGAGAAATTGTGGAAGCATTTTTCAAAGATTTTGCATAATGAGTCTCTCTGCAGGTTTATACTATGGATCTTTTTTCTCTGTTGGGTTAGTGCTTCTCACATAAACAACAATTGAGAAAAAAGAGTAAAACAAAATATACTCAAAATGACACTTTAAACAAATCTCCTAGGAAAAATTATGTATTTGATTTTTTCCCTTCAGTTCTGTTTGATGTCCTCTCTCTACCACATCTGTGCACGTACACACACACCCACACACCAACAACAAACACACACAACAATGCAGTTAAGACAACCAGACTCTTGTTAGAGAGTTCAGATGGAAAAAACCACTTGTTATTGTAAAAATGAACTTCAGTTTAAATGAGTTTAAAATCATGTTTGATGACTTTATTTTTGCTATTAAATGTCAAGGGTTTCTTTGTTGACTTAATTGTATTATTTTTCACTGAGGTAACATTGGTTTCCAACATTGTATATGATTTAATGGTATATGTTCATCCAGCTTCTGGTATACACTGAGATACCACATCACCACCAAATCATCCATATTCCTCCACCATAAATGTCAATGGCCCTCTTTAAATCTTTATTGGGGTGGGTCATAGGTCCATTCTTGGTATCCAGAGACAGGAACTGATTATTTACATATATGAATTCATTAACCGGCAATGGTCAAGAGGCTCACATTTACCATAAAGTGGTTTCTAATTCAGTGAATTTCTAAAGCCAGATAAATATGTATCACTCTCAATTAAAATTATGCCGTGAAACAGTGAATATTTCATCTAGGTTTTTAAAACTCAGTTCATCCTTATTTTTTTAATTCAATATGATAAAACATCAAATATACTTATAAATCAGCCAGTTTCATTCATTTATATACAGAATAATGGGAAACTCTTTCATCTATTTGCTTGCATATTTTAAACATATTTTCATTTTAAATATGCTTCAATGCACTACATATACGTACAGCTGTGTGTAACTGAAATATCTTTCCATTTATACCTTTTAAATTACTCAGATTGTCATCAAAATCGCACACTTTCGTTTTGAGAAGTGACTGCTTATGGAAAATATTAAAGAAAAAAATCTTTCCCTGACTTAACCAAGTAGCATTTATCCCAGAAATTCAAGATTGGTTAAGCATCAGAATATTAATTGATATAATATATTGCATTAGTAGAATAAAGGACAAAACAGTGTGATCATTTCAGTAGAAAAGAAAAACTCTTTGACCATATCCAATATCTATTTGTTATAAAAACTGTAAATGAACTAGAAATAAAAATGAAAATTTTAAACTTGATACTGGGAATCTATGAAAAAAGCACAGCTAAACTCATACCTAATAGTGAAAGAGTGAAGGATTTCCTCCAAAGATTGGGAGCAAGGGAAAATATCACACTGAATTCACTTAGACAATGGATTCTAAGATAGGACATCAAAAACATAATCCAAAAAATAAAGAATAAACTTCATCAAAATTATAAACACTTGACCTTCAAAATATACTATCAAGAAAATGAAAAGAGGGCCTCCCTGGTGGCACAAGGGGTTAAGTACTGCACTATGAAGCAATCCGCAGCCTCTGCAGCATGAGTTCCATCCCCAGCCGGCCAGGGATCAACCCACATGGTGCAGCAGACCTCTCTTGACTCTCCCGCTGCTCCCCTCAGTAATGTATTTCAGTCAGTATGCTTGTTCTGCTCCCCACTCTGTCTCTGGTGAATCCTCTCACCCCCCAATCTCTGGCCTGTACCCCAGCTCTTGTATGCATAAATAAATCAATCTTAAAAAAAAAGAAAATGAAAAGAATGTCCATAGATTTACAGAGAAAATATTTGAAAATTAAATTTCCTATATGGAATCTGTACACAGAATATACAAAGAACTTTGAGAACACAATAAGAACATAGCAATCCATTTTATAAATACGCAAAATACTTAAACAGACATTACACCAAAGAAGATATTTGTATAAGCTATTGGGTTTGGTTTGCTAATGTTTTGTTAAGAAATTTTGCATCTGTATTCATAAATAACATTGACCCAATTTTCTTATGATATTGTTGTCTAGTTTTGGAATTACTGGCCTCATGAAATAAACTAGGAAGTGATCTCTCCTTGTCTATTTTATGGAAAAATTTGTAAATTACCGGTACTGGGTCTTCACTAAAATCTTGATAGAGTGGCTTGTCTTTTAATTCTCAAATACTGATGTTCCACAAAGATCTGCTCCAATTCTATTCTTGCATTGTCCTATATACCATTCTTCTGTAATCTACACATTCTATCAGCTTACAATGGGGAGTCCAAGGACTTCCAAATCTTTTTCTCCATTCAACTTTCCTTCCTCAGTTCTGTATTTCTCTTTCCAACTGCCTACTGGCATTCTGTACCTAAATATTCAATTCAAATACTCAAGTTATCCTAACCATGTTAATAGAATGAAAGTCACCTATTTACAATCAAGAGCCATGCACTTACCCACGTGCATTTTTTTATGAGCACCAAATCTTACAATAATACTTCCAAAACACCTCTTCTATTACTCTCCTCTGACATAGTCATTATTTCTCACTTGAATTAAACTATTCACTCAACTATTTCTTTGTTCCTATTTTTAAGCCATTTCTACTTATGTATTTTAACCAGAATATATCATTAGGAATATTACAAGTAGTAACTAAAATGGCCCTGAATTTCTACATCAAATCTATAACCAATAGACAGGCAGTATCCCCTGAAAGAATCTGACTTTCACAGCCTTCAGTATCATAGTCATAAGTAGCAGGTACCCTGTAGGTATTTACCATCTCTTTTATTCATCCCTTGATAAGGTAAAAGCTGTGCCTAAGATTAATGCTGTGGGTCTTTTTTCCCCATTCAGAATGCATGTTTTCCTTAATATTTCAATTTAAAATTTAAAGTTTTTCACCAAAAACCTTAGATCTAAAAGGAAAGTCATCAGTTCTATATTAATTCAGAATTAATTGTTATAAAAGATCTAGAAAAAGAACAACAAAAAAACCCCAAAACCAGTAGAAGAAAAGAAATAATAAAAACCAAAGCAGAAATAAATGAAATTGAAACTAAAAAAACAGTCCAAAAGATCAATGAAACCAAGAGCTGGTTCTTTGAAAAAATCAATAAAATAGACAAACCCCTAGCCAGGCTCACAAGGGAAAAAAGGGAGAAAGCACAAATAAACAGGATCATCAATGAAAGAGGAGAAATCACAACAGACACAGCAGAAATCAAAAGAATAATCAGTAACTACTATGAACAGTCATATGGAAACAAGTTTAACAATCTAGAGGAGATGGAAAAATTCCTACAACTCTACAATCACCCAAAGCTAGATAAAGAAGAAATAGAACACCTAAACAGACCAATTACAATTAGCGAAATTGAAATGGTAATAAAAAACCTCCCCAAAAACAAAAGCCCAGGACCTGATGGATTTACAAATGAATTCTACCAAACATTCAGAGACGAATTAGTGCCTATCCTTCACAAACTCTTCCAAAAAATTGAGAAGGATGGGACAATACCAAACATGTTTTATGAAGCCAACATTACACTAATACCAAAACCGAACAAGGACAACACAAAAAAGGAAAACTACAGGCCAATCTCCCTAATGAACACTGATGCAAAAATCCTCAATAAAATTTTAGCTATCAGAATCCAACAATGTATCCATAAGATAATTCACCACGACCAAGTTGGATTCATTCCAGGGGCACAAGGATGGTTTAACATCCGAAAATCAATCAACGTTATCCAACACATCAACAAAAAGAAATATAAAAACCATATGATAATATCAATAGATGCTGAGAAAGCTTTCGACAAAGTGCAACACCCATTCATGATAAAAGCCCTTGAAATTCTTGGGATACAAGGAACATACCTCAACATCATAAAGGCCATCTATGACAAGCCAACAGCCAGTATCATTCTCAATGGTGAAAAGCTGAAAGCAATTCCATTAAGATCTGGAACAAGACAAGGATGTCCACTCTCACCATTGCTTTTCAATATAATACTGGAAGTCCTAGCCAGGGCAATAAGACAAGAGAAAGACATCCAAGGAATCCAAATAGGAAAAGAAGAAGTCAAACTATCACTATTTGCAGACGATATGATATTATACATAGAGAACCCCAAAAACTCCACAGAAAAGCTAATTCAACTCATCAATCAGTTCAGTAAAGTGGCAGGATACAAAATCAACACGCAAAAGTCAGTAGCCTTCCTATACACAAACAATAAATCTGAAGAAGAAGAAATCAAAAAGACCATCCCTTTTGTTATTGAAACAAAAAAAATCAAATATTTGGGAATAAATCTAACAAAAGAGGTAAAGGACCTATACAAAGAAAACTATAAAACACTGTTAAAAGAAATAGAAGAAGACACAAAGAAATGGAGAGACATCCCCTGCTCATGGATTGGAAGAATAAACATTATTAAAATGGCCATCCTTCCAAAAGCAATATACAGATTCAATGCTATTCCAATCAAAATTTCAATGTCATTCTTCAAAGAAATAGAACAATTATAGATGAAATTCATATGGAATCACAAAAACCCCCGAATAGCCAAAGCTCTCCTGAAAAAAAAAGAAGGGAATGGAGGCATCACACTCCCAGACTTCAAACTATACTACAAAGCCATAATCATCAAAACTGCATGGTATTGGAACAAGAACAGACATACAGACCAATGGAATCGAATAGAAAATCCAGAAATAAACCCACAGATTTATGGTCAACTAATCTTTGACAAAGGAGCAAAGAATATGCATTGGAGCAAAGAAAGTTTGTTCAATAAATGGTGCTGGGAAAACTGGGTCGCTACATGCAAAAGAATGAAGCTTGACCACCACCTCACACCATACACAAAAATCAACTCAAAATGGATTAAAGAACTAGACATAAGACCTGAAACCATAAAATACATAGAAGGAAATATAGGCGAAACACTACGTGATTTGCACATCAAAGACATCTTTACAGACACATCACCCAAAGCAGTGATAGTGAAGGCAAAGATAAACAGCTGGGACTACATCAAATTAAAGAGCTTTTGCACAGCAAAAGAGACAATAACAAAAACAAAGAGAAACCCCACCAACTGGGAGAACATTTTTGCACCCAACACTAATGATAAAGGACTGATCACAAAAATCTGCAAAGAGCTGATGAGACTCAACAACAACAAAGAAAATAATCCAGTCAAAAAATGGGCAGAAGAGCTTAAAAGAAACTTCTCTGAAGAGGAAATACAAATGGCCAACAGGCATATGAAAAAATGTTCAACATCACTTGTCATCAGGGAAATGCAAATCAAAACTACCATGAGATACCATCTTACACCAGTGAGAATGGCACATATTAAAAAAGCTAGCAACAACAAATGTTGGCGAGGGTGTGGAGAAAAAGGAACTCTTCTGCACTGTTGGTGGGAGTGCAAACTGGTCCAACCACTGTGGAAAGCTGTATGGAGATTTCTGGACCTACTAAACATAGAGCTTCCATAGGATCCAGCAATTCCACTCCTAGGTATTTACCCAAAGGACACAGAAACATCAATTCCAAAGAACACCTGCACCCCTATGTTTATAGCAGCACTGTTTACAATAGCTAAGCTTTGGAAACAACCCAAATGCCCAAAAATAGATGACTGGATCAAGATGATGTGGTACATATATACCATGGAATATTACTCAGCATTCAAAAAAGATAAACACATGCAATTTGCAGCAACATGGATGGCGCTGGAAGGGATCATGCTCAGCGAAATAAGCCAAAAAGAAAAAGAAAAATACCGGATGGTCTCACTCATAGCAGGAATCTAGAAAACTTAAATAAGGGACCAGGAAAATGAATAACTATAAGAAAGTGAAAATCAAAATCAACAAAAAACTATGAACCAGAGACACTTTTAGGGGGGCGGGGGTGGGAGGGGAGGGATTGGGGTCAGAATGGGGGGGCTGCAAGTGTATGGGGAATATAACAATAAAATTTATTAAAAAAAAAAAAGAGTAAGAAGAAAAAAAAAATAAAATAAAATAAATAAATAAATAATAAAAAAAAGAAAAAAAAACAGAATTAATTGTTATAATTAATCTCAAAAACATATACTGTAAAAAACCCTCTTAATCTCTGCATATACCACTTCCCCAAAATCTAATCTAATCTGCAAAAGTTTAAAAGAAAAATTGAAAATCCAAGTACGATAGCATAGAAAAATGACAAAATTAAAGTGGGAGGAGGAAACATGACAATTAAGATAAATAAATTATTTTTATACCCTTAATCATCAGAAAGTTAAATGCAATACATTTGGTGGATGGATGGCTATTGTAGTTAAAATCACATAAGGCAATTACAGTGACATTTTCAGTTACGTGCATATACAATGTGAATTGCACTAAGCTGTCCACAATTATATATTTAAACTAACTACCGTTAGTAAAAGTGACTTTAAAAAATCAGTTCACTTTACAAATGAAACAGCTGTTAATACCAATGCTAGTTGCTAAGGTAAAAACTAAATACTAAAAGGCGGGTATCTTAAGCCTTTGGTTTGTGCAATCTGCTTCCTAGATAGGGGCATATAGGGTATAAGGTTAAACATCTATGAGATTACCATGTTGAAGTCACATGAGGTCCTCCTTTGGCATTTACAAGACTACCATTAAAGTTATATTGCAACACTATTAATTATGCATGATTGCTTCCTTGTCTAGTTTTTAAAGCAAATAATTATAGAGCATTTACATCCTGAAACATGACTATATTGCTAGTTAGAAAAATGTGCTTTTGAATATTGCAGGATTTCTCCTCCTTTCAAAGGAAGTAATTTTACTTAAAATTAAAAAGGTTTCATACATCCATTTCATTTTGATACAAATCATGCATACAACATAAAAAACCAAAATCAGTGCTCCACGAGACATTAAAAGAATCATAATGGTAATTTTTTTCTGATTCATAACTTTCCAAATTTTAAAAAAATACCTTGAGGAAAGCATTTCTTTTTCTGGTGTTATTTCTTCTGTAGACTCTTAAATTTTAATTGTGTAAGTACTACAATACTTGTAACACTTGTGTGTCACACTTGTGTGTGATTTAGCTGATCCACTGCCAAATCACAGAAGTTAGCATGAGGGGTAAAAACTACATCAATTTTGCAAAAAAAAATATTAAACATTAAGATGATATCTTATTGGCATTTTCTAGTATTAATTTGCATTTTCTTCATTAAAAGATGGTGATAAAGTACCTTTTTCCTTTCAAACAAAATTAACAATAAGAACTCTGTTTTCACTTTTAACATTTGTGTTGGGAGAATGATTACTTTTGGGTCAGTGGTAAGATAACTACTAGTTAATGTCGACTCATTTTATTCATTGATTCAAACTGTCTTTAAGTAAAATAACTAAATATATATATATATATATATATATATAACTAAACAAAAACTAAAATCTCTGTACCTTGAAATCCAGTGCTGCTTTTTCATATTATGCACTTTCTCTCTCTCTCTCTCTGGGTCGTTGGATGACAGGCACAAATTTAAAGGCAAATGGCTTGGCAGGCTCCAGAAATGCAAATATCAGGATTTGTGATGAAATAGAAGCAATAAAGAATATACAAAGTAAGAAACAGAAGGGATTTGATCAGGAAAAAGGATAAGGGTCAGCAATTCTTCACGGATCATATAAGGCTGTGCCAGAGATAGAGATCATCTGGATGATAAAACTGTGGGGAGAGTCTAATATTCCTACACTTTTACTTACTGTTTTATCTTCCTTTCGACCCAAATGCCCTCATACTGCACACAGTGGTAATAAAGTGCATAGAATTCACATGTGGTTTGTTTGTTTTTATTTTGGATTTAGCAGTGAACATACACAATTTCACTGGTCCACTTCTGGAAGCTAGAAGTCACAGGCAAGGAGAAAACTTTTAGCTTTTGTTGTAGGAGGGACAGCATACAATGAAGGGTTTTGGTCAGAGAAGTGACATGACCTGAATTGGTTTTAACAGAGTAACTTTGATTATTGGTTTGGTAATGGGGGAAGCCAATAACTATTTGCTGAGGAGGTGAAAATGAGAAAAGCAAGAGAAGTAATTGTGAATGTTGTGAGAGATACTCAGATACTGAAGTTAAGCCAACTTGATTTCTGTATTTAAATGCAGGATCCAAAAGGGAAAGATTAATTAAAGATGGCTTCACCATTTCTGACTTGAGTAACTGAGATGATTTCTCGTCAAATAATTTATATGAAAAATTTTGAGAGAGAAAATTCAGGGGAAAATGAGAGCTTTCTTTTCTTTCTTCCTCAGGGACTTTTATAACATTGCAACAAAGTTTATATACACATACTAATGTATCTTTTCAACAGTCAATTGTATAGTCACTTATTTCTAACTGCTTCCATCATTATTATACAGTGGTGATTTATGCTATGAGGAGTCCTGATATAGTTTGACTTAAAGAGGTTGATAACTATGAGAGAATTACAGACCCATGTAATTACTCTCAGCAGTCTCAACAGCATCCAGGCTCTCAGGTATTTGTGAGTGAGAATCCTGAGGTCTACCATTGCTTTGATTTGTAAGTAGTACAAACAATTCAAGATGAACCATTTGCAGCCAGTATCAGGATTTAGGGCTTCAAGTTGCATTTAATTTTCAATTGATTTTTCATGCACTGGTCTTGAAAGCATAATGGTTTCTTGTGAAGTCTGAAGAATTCTTGTATTAGATTGCTGGGTCTGAAATAGCAAAATATCTCAAACTAAGTACTTAAACAGTTCTAGAAACTAGAAGTCTAAGATCAGCAGGGTTTTTTTTTTTTAAGATTTATTTATTTATACATACAAGAACTGGGGTACAGGCCAGAGTTGCTAGGGGGTGAGAGGAATCATCAGAGACAGAGCGAGGAGCAGAACAGGCAAACTGACCAAAATACACTGCTGGGGGGAACAGTGGGCGAGACAGGAGAGGTCTGTTGCACCATGTGGGATGCTTGGCGGGGCCGGGATTAAATCCACACTGCAGAGGCTGCAGACAGCTTCACAGCGCTGCGCTCAACCCCCTCCGCCACGAGGGAGGCCAGGTTTTATTTCTTTTGAAGAAATTATTTCTCAGATACTGAAGTTAAGACAACTTGATTTCTGGATAAATTAAATACAGGATCCAAAAGGGAAAGATTAATTAAAGATGGCTTCGCCGTTTCTGACTTGAGTAACTGAGATGATTTCTCTTCTAATAATTTATATGAAAAAATTTGAGAGAGAACATTCAGGGGGAAATGAGTTTGCACATACTTAGTTTGCACATAGCTACCTTCGTGTTCTAGTTTCTTCTCTATGCATGCAACCCTGGTGTCTCTTTGTGTATGTTAACTTCCTCTTATAAGGACATGAATCATATTGAATTAGGACCTACTTAAGGCTCATTTCAATTTAATTATCTCTTTTAAGACCTTGCCTCAAAACAATCACATTCTAAAATACTATAGGTTAGGATTTCAACAGGTGAATTGAGGCAGGAGAGGCACAATTCAGTTATAACAATCCTAAAGATCTGCATGTATTTTTTCTTGAAATGGTAGATATGTTTTGTACCAGCCTAAGAGAAATCCCCCTCGATATTCATGAAGAAACTGCACTAATCACATAAATAGAAGACTCAATTGTTCATTTGTGTGCATGTCTTTAAAAAGATTCTTAGATCTACAAAGGTAGTCCACAGGAAATTAATCATAGTTCAAAACATGTATATAGATACGTATAAAGTTTAATATGTGTGACTGTGTGTTCAGATAAAACTGTGTGTATGTGTATACTTTTTTCCCCTTGTCTGAAGACTAAATTATACAACCATTGGATAAAATTCACAAAATCTGACAAAAAGAAAACTGCCAGCAAAAAACCTCTAAGCTGAAAAATTACTGAGGTCAGATAGATGATCAAGTTCCAACCAACCCAAATAGAGACAGTTAGATGATTATGTAGGTCATGTACTATAGACTCCTAATCAATGAATTTCAAATTTAACTGACTTCATATATTTTCATTTGGCAATTCTGCAGAACCATCCTAGCAAAGTTTAGGAACAAGTCAGAAGAAAGTAATTTGCCAAATCAAAGTTCAAAATGCCACAACAATCCTTTAAAGATGTGATTCTCAAACTTCAGTGTATAGTAGAACCGTTTGAAGAGTTGGCTAAAACAAAGATTGCTAGATTGCTTCCTTAGAACTTCTGATTCATTAGCCCTGGGATAGGGCTAGAAAACTTTCATTCTTAATGATTTCCCAGATGAAAATTTCCCTGCTGGTGCAAGTACCACTTTTTGGGAATACTTGCTTTGTGGTGACATTTACCTGTTGGTTATTTGTGTGACCACAAATAAAAATTACACATATTTTAACAATTTAAATATATATTGCACTAAAAATTTATTATTATTGCCTTTGTTTGCTTTCTGTACATTTCCTAGTCTCTGATGAAATTAGTTTCCAAGAGAGCAGCTAAGTATTAAGGAAAAAGACAATACATTCAGATTAATAAAGCTACTTATATTGTCCCTGTTTATTCACTTTGGGATGACTTAATGTATTGATTTCACAGATTTTATTTTAAAAACATGAAAGAAAACTGCACAAAAATATCTTGTCTTATAGTAGATATAGCTTCAAGAAGTTAATCAAATTTTAGTGCTTAATAATACTGTACTCATGCATTTATGTTTAATCATACTAAAATAAACACAAAGACAATAATCATTTTATTGAGGAACAGAAGACAAAACATACCAACTTCGTTTTACCAATTTATATAAACTTGAGGTTACAGGACTATGTCTGCATACCTGCTAAAGTGGAAAGTTGGGAGTTGGCTTCACTGGCCCTGTGCCAGAATTTACCAATAACTCTGGTGCCAAGTGGAAGACCAAATGGAAATTTGCAAGACCCCACATCTTCTGAATCTTTAATATGAGTTCATTGAAAGTTGAAATTGCCATTAAGTGTTTTAGAATCTGTATAAGACATTAGACCTCAATAATACAATAATTCAATAATCATATGGAGTAATGCAATGTTTTCAAAAGTATTTTTCAATAACTTCTATGAGTAATTATAAATAGTAACGGTTATTATTACATTAAAAGAAGTCCACTAGAGTGGTTTAAAAAAACAGACCAAAAAAAACCAAAAAATTGCCCAAACTCATACTCCAGTTCTACGATTAGAAACTGATCTTGATCTACCAAGAAAATGATCTCGACTTTGATATATTTCTAATGTCTTAATTTCCTTCTCTGTGAAATAGAAAAAATAATAATATGCACCTCACTGAGTTGCATGAAGTTACCTATCTATGTAGCTCTAAAACATACTTTGCTCAAAACATGCTAATTACGATTCTCAAAAATTTGCCAACTGTAAATACTATGTTCACTGTTACTTAAGTGGTGGAAAACAAAAACATAATTTTATATAATGAAAGCACTTGATTCCCCCTACAGCCTCATGAAGCTAATTGACTGTTAATCTTCTCCAACAGCATAATATTTTAATCATGATAAAACTTTTTTTTTCACCATCACAAACAAAAGTAAATGGATTTTATAGAATCATGGATCTTACCACCAAGATTTTGAATTTGTTGTTATAATGGAAAAGAGAGGCTATGACACCTCAGTACAGCTATATGTACTTATTACTGATATTCTAAATGGCTGCTCTGTGCTCTCCCACATTCCGATCTCAGCTCCACAGACTGAAAAAACCAGAACTACTTCAAGCTCACTGAAATACCTGATGGCCAAAAATACACATCTCATTTACTGGTAACCTTCACAACAAATTTATCTGGTACAGTGGTATAAGTTATACTGTGCATGTATATTACATAAGGAAACCCTTCAGATTGGTAATGAAATATGTTAAGGAAAATGGGCTGTGACTATGAATGAACAATTCACACAAAGGGAAAATACAATTAGTGTGAAAGCAGAAAATTGCCAGGTACAGTATAATTTCAAAATGCAAATTAAGTGTAATGGGATACAGTTTGACACATTTAATGAGGAAAAAAAAACTAACCCATTCTACCAAGAAGATGGGCTAGGTTCATTAAATGTTATATGGCAAAACTTTTCTAAAATAATACTAAAATATTTGAGTGAGTAATCATACTTCTAATAATTTACCCGAAAATAGTTATAAAAATTGAAAAATATATATTAATATTCAGTAAAAATATTTTTAGTAGATAGCACCAGCAGAAAAAATAACAGTTGGGATATAAATGAGTAATTAGATTAAGGTATATTCATTTGATAAAGCATTATTCAACAATTAAAATAATATAAAACTTGGGCCTCCCCTGGTAGCACAGGCAGTTTAGCACCGCGCTGTGAAGCTGTCCGCAGCCTCTGCAGCATGGGTGTGAACCCCGCCAGCCAGGGAGATTCCCACATGGCAAAGCAGACCTCTCCTGTCTCACCAGCAGCTCCCCTCAGCAGTGCATTTCGTCAGTCTGCCTGTTCTGTTCCCCACTCTGTCTCTGGTGAGTCCTCTTACCCTCCCACACTTCTGGCCTGTACCCTGGTTCTTGTATGCATAAATAAATCTTTTTAAAAAATGTAAAACTTATTTTATAGAACAAAAATTATATATTATGTAAAAATACAGTATGTAAACATTTCACTAATTACCACTATACAGAATTGTGTAAATTTATGTATAAGGAAAAAATATATCCTAATTTGGTTAGGAAGAAGGAATATTGGGCCTCCCTGGTGGCACAAGGGTTTAGGCATCGCACTGTGAAGCAATCCGCAGCCTCTGCAGCATGAGTTTGATCCCCGGCCGGCCAGGGAGCAACCCACATGGCGAGGCAGACCTCTCCTGTCTCGCCTGCTGCTCCCCTTAGCAGTGTATTTTGATCAGCCTGCCTGTTCTGTTCCCTACTCTGTCTCTGGTGAATCCTCTCAACCTTCCCCCCCCCTCATATCTCTGGCCTGTACCCCAGCTCTTGTATGCATAAATAAATAAATCTTAAAAAAAGGAAGAAGGAATATTCAAAATTTAATTTTATTCCTTTAAATAATTTGTTCATCGGTATCACATTAGAATTTCATATTCTATGTCAAATTGTCTTAAATATCTTAAATGACTTTAAAGATACCACAGAAAGGCTTGCAAGGAATAAGGTATTAGAGGAGGTCTTCAGTGTCAGAAACTTTGAATTCAAATTCCTTCTCTACCATCTATTAACTGAGTGAACTAGTCATATGTTCTGTGCTTTGATATACCTGCACTTTACAGCTAGAATAGGACAAATCTATGGTCATATCCAGGATCAACTGGAAGCCTGAAACTGACTCTTGATTAAGATGATGGAAGGGGTGTTATAACTAATAATTTATAATGTGCTATTTAAAGTTCAAAATTGCCCTGGTCACACCAAACTGATAAAATTATTTATGGTTTAAACCTGGTATTTCCACTTGCTCTGCCTTTATTAATTGATCAAGGGCATAAAAGAGCCAATGGAAACTTTTAGGAAAATCTCTGAAAGCCAAGAGTTATCACACAAATCATAATGGCTCAATCTGGAGATGGAAGTATGTCCTGTAAAATGAGAAAAACTGTGAGGAGCTGCACCTAGAATTCTCTCCAAGACCTCGATACTTTTCCATGCTCTTCCTACTGCTCTGGTCTTGCTTTATTAAAGCCCTTCAGGTATATGTTCTATGTAATCATGTGATTCCACGTAATTACATGACCTACTGCAATCTATGTGGGTGGCATGGTTCATGCTATAATTTAAGTGATAGTGAAAGCTCTGTTTGGGGCACAAAAAAACAAACGAGGAAAGGTCAGGAACCACTGTTACCTGGTTGACTTACTCAACTCAACTAACATTCTGCTTTTGTCTATTCAAGCATAAACAAAATGCATACAATTGATAGAGGGAATCAAGAGATACAGAAATACAAGGATATTCATTTAAGCAGTAAATCCACTTGTGTATCATCACAAACTCACTTCTGAACCTCTACTGATAGAAATTTTTGTGCACGGGAAATCAAAGAACAATTTTCCTAGTCGCATATACTGTCAAATGGATAAGCATGTTAATCCTTATTTGGCATCCTCGCTTACTGCAGCTTTTGCAAAAATGTAGAGAAAAGCGAACTCCCAAACTGTTAAGTTACATAAAGGCAAAGGTAAATAACAAAAACTTGAAAAAGAGAACTGTCCAAATTTACACATAAAATATTAAATGGATACTTCTGAGTCCACCTAAATGCTGAGAACATAAGTAATTCTGACTAGTTGTAATAATTACAACAGTTCTCAGAATTCTATACTTTTGGCCGAGATTTTGATGCTGTGAAGTGAGAGTTTCCAAGTGCTCTGACCCTTTATACAACTTTATTGTCATAGGTTCAAAATGAAGAAAGAGAAACTATGGGGGCACTCCTTGCCTGATTACTGAAAATAGGGATTAATGATGGAAAAACGACTAGGAGTATTCAAAGGAAGGGCGATAAGAATAAAAGGGGTGAAAACAAAAACTTAGAAAACCTAAACCAAAAGGTTAAGTATTTAGAAGATTGATTAAAAATAATATTGAAAATGAGACTATAAATGATCCTACTACTAAAAGTTTAATAAGTTCCTGTACAAAATTTTGTGATATAGTTGCTCCATCAATTCTTCAAGCTGTGAAAGGGCTTCCTAGCCTTGATGATTTTTTTGTTATATAAAATATTTATATTATTTAAATGTATAGTAGTATAATAAAATAATGTATTACATAGTACATTATAATAAATCATTTATGATACAAAAAGGAATTTGTAATTCCCTCAATGTCAATTAAAACTGAACAAAAAATATGACTCTGGATGGCAGGAGGGCATCGCTTGACTTAATCCCACAAAGTTCCAAGGCTGTTAGCACTGGTAGGGGTAAAATGGCTGAGGACAGTGAAGAAACTTTAGTCAGATTGTGAGATATTGGTGCCCAATATGCCATCATATTCATACTGATATGAAAATTTAGCAGGCAATAAATTATGTTGGGGAGACACGGTGAGCAACTCTAGCAGACAGCCAGTTAAAAAAAGAGTATGTCTTAAAACACAGCAATTTGTTTCAAAGGTTATATATATGTATCACTGGCATATATGGGACTCTTCAAAGAACCATAGCACAATCAAATCCTTTGTGACTCTACTGTCCTATGCTTTCCTGAAGACCAGATGTTCAAATGATTTAGTGAGTATACCTGAAAAGCAGATTGGAACACTTAGCAAAAGCCAATTATTGCCACCCGGCGGTATTGCTAATATTTTCTACCAGAAAGTAACCAAATGCAACTTCAAGCACACCTTTTGAAAGCAATTTGTGGCTTGTGATTATTGCTGGGACTTTAACTGAAATTGTTGCTGTTGTAGGGGTCATAAGTTTGTTCTGAGACCAGGGATACCCATTGTTTTCAGTTATGTCACATCATCATTTTACATAGAGGGAAGAGGAGTGAAGAATTTACTCATGAGGGCCTCCCTGATGGCGCAAGGGTTAAGACGCAACCTATCAAGCAACCGCAGCCACTGCAGCAGGAGTTCAATCCCCGGCTAGCCAGGGAGCAACCCACATGGCCCAGCAGACCTCTCCTGACTTGCCCGTTGCTCCCCTCAGCAGTGTATGTTGGTCAATCTTCCTGTTCTGTTCCCCGCTCTGTCTCTGGTGAATCCTCTCACCCCCCACACCTCTGGCCTGCGCCCCAGCTCTTGTATGCATAAATAAATAAATCTTAAAAAAATTACTCATGAAATTAAAGTAATATATTTAATAATACACAAAGTAGTACACAACTAGGAGTACTAATCACATATATAAGCAGAAGGCTGCCATACCTCTGGGCCCTGCTTCTCCCTATAGAGTCATATAAGGATGAAATGAAATGGTTCCTCCCCTATGGCAAGTTATCAAAGGATGCCAAACAAGCAGCATGATTTGTAGATGGCTCTCAAGGGTAAAAGAACAACCCAACTAGCATTCAGTACAGAATTTGTACTGTTAAAGAGCTGATGGTCTTACATTAACTGGAGGGAAAAATTAAACCTCAATGAGCAGAATTGAACAGTGTTCCTTGCAATGTTAGAGGAAACAGATAATAGCAAAAGTGACTTTTGGAGTTGTAATTTGGGCCAGAAAATAGGTCTTATATAACTAGAGAACAATGGAACCCTAATGTGGGTTGCTAGATTATAAAACTTGTTATCACAAAGATGCATTTCTAAAATAACCCAGATTACTCTCAAAATAATCCCAGAATTGGTGTTATTAGACAGTCTGACTTGCTTACATAACCAGAGGGATATAAAGGATTCCACCACAAAATTTTAGCGAGTGTTCTCAAGATGCATTGCACACATGATGGTTCAATCTGAAGAAGAATCAAGCCCTATGCAATATTGAGAACTTCAACATGCAAGCCTCTGTTGTTTTTCTGAACTCTTTTTCCTGCTAATCAGAGTCTGAACTTTATTAAAAGCCTTATATAAGGATGCTCTGTGGTCCTTTCAATTATGTGAATCTAATTTTCAACCTATGCAATCCACCTAGATTATGAGTAATCACAATGTCTACTTCATAGGGTTGTTTTGAGGAATAAATTAAATCATTTAAAATATTTAGGACAGACCTAGCACATTAAGTGTTTCAAAATATTTTATTACTGGAACAATGGTGTCATTACCATATAGTTGGTGCGTAACCTCCCAAGGTAAAGGACCATCCCTATTTGGATAAATTCTAACATGCAGTTTATTTCAAAAAAAAGAGGTATTTATAAATCAAAAGGTAAATATAGTATAATACATTTGATACATTTAATATACTTTGATTTTAATATTAATTCCAAGTGATGCTAACTTAGCAATACAAATATTTTTTTTTCCTTCATTATGATTCTGACTTCTTGTGAAATACTTGAAAATTATTATTCTAGGAATGTGAAGTGTTTCAAATTAATACTTATAATTAATATGCTGGAATCTAATTTTCAAAGTGGTAAGAAATAATTTCATAGCATGTTATTTTTTTCTGACTTTTAATGAAATTTCTTTTGTAAGGATTTGGAGATCTGATTTGAAAAATAATTTAATAAGGGTTATTTTTATTCATGAATTCTACTGCTACAAAAAGGAAGGGGTCAGTATGAATTTTCAACAAAATGAACCTTAAATGGACAGTGGAACATCAGAATATGTCTAAAGTACAGAAATTAAGATAGTTTTTAAAATCATTTTGTTTATCTCTGATATGAGTATGTATTGTACATGAATTTACTTGAAATTTTTCTTTAAATTTCAACATCAATTCTCTTTGTAAATCTATAAATACAGACAGTGGCATTTTGAATAGGGTAAGTGTGGTATATGCAAAAAAGCCCTACTGGTAAAAGTGATCATGTATTTTAAGAAAGATCATTTTTGCTATTTTATTTTTTAAAAAAGAGTATTTTAAGCATACAGAGTATAAGGCTACAAATATTGCCAGCTGTACAATGACCACCAACAACATTCTTCGAAGTTCTGAAAGAAAGAAATTCAAAGGACATGGACCCAGGTGACACATAATTGTCCTAAAGCTCACAGATCAACCACATGTACAGTAAGAGGTTAACAGAGCTGCTGTAGGGGACGGTCACCAGAAAAAACCTATAGAACCATCAACATGGTTCATGGTCTTACACTCAGTCCTAAATACTTAATAAAATTAAATTCACTGATTCAAAATATATCTGTTGAATGCTTTCAATATTTTAAACACTATTTTATATACTGTGTCCATGGTAGTAAATAAGACTAAGAAATTTTCTATCCTTGTAGATTTTCTTCTAATGGTAGAGATACATTTAATAAAGGTAAACTTATTTCTGTTACTTAAAAGATGAAGAAAACAGAATAAAGGCAGATTTAATGGCGTAAGTAAAAGGATGTACTGAAACAGAATGGTCAGGTATTTCTAAGGAAGCAATGTTTGGGCAGAAATCGAGATAAGAAAGCACAACCCTTGCCAAATTATAGGGAAAGGGTCTATACAAATGAAGAGAAACTTTTAATGTCAAATGCTAAGCTTTTGCATAAGAAGCAAGTCTGGTGTCTACAGGACACTAATAGATGGCTAATAGTCCAAAGAAGGAAGCATCATGGGCGGGCGAGATGTAGTCAGGATCAGACCATGCAAGGCCTACGTGACTTGAGAAGATATTTAGGTTTTATATCAAGTACTGTCAGAAGTCACTGAAGAAGTTTAAAGAGATGAGTGACATTTCTGATTAATCTGGTTCCTTTGGAAAACTGGACCCTACAGAGTAGAGCAAGTGGTCAAGAAGCTCTATGAGGAAAATACTACAATAGTCTCAGCGTGAATTGAGGTAATGATGGTGGAATGAGTGAAAAGTGGTCACAGTCAGGATATAGTATATAGAATCAACAGGACTTGCTGACTGAAAGACTCTGGATGTTTAAAATGATAAAATAAAAAATAAATCATTAACTTTGTGGTTAATCAACTTACTTTCCATAAGTCATCAGCGTGTTCAAAAGATTACATTTCTTTCACCAGTTGGCTAGTTTGTGTTTATTAAATCAACACAGGACCTAGGATTAGGCTACTGGTTCTATTTATTTTGTGCAATAATTCTGTCTATTCATTGTGACTGATAGCTCAGTATCAATACTGTATCTGGAAAAAACACTGTATTCAGAATTGCCCTTACTTATTCTTGCCTGAGAAACTGAGGTGAAAGGCAGGCATATTTAAAACTGATTGAAAGAAACTTAATTCTTTTTGGCTACACTGAAAAGCAAGTATATATAAATTGATCACTTACTGAAAATCTTTTGATCTACTCTGAAGATAGCTTTTATCAAAATGTTTTGTGGGGATTATGTAAGTATAACAGTTATTTCTATACAACTTTCAGTCTTTTGAGATTTGAACCGTATCTATATAAACATATTTTTTGGTAGTTGATATTTACAGCATGAAATACCAGTGTTTTAATTATTTACATCAATTTTTTAATTAGTAGATGTTCAATTAATTATTAAACAAGATTATTAAATCAAATCCATGCTAATTTCAAAGAATGTATTTATTCCATAGGGGTAATTTTGTTATTCCTACTTTCATACATAATGTCAGAATTCTAATTGAATTTATAAGATACTTTTTTGCCTCCATATTTATTTCTCTATAAGAAGCTAAAAAAATAAATCTGATAATTTTTATTCTAAATCTACGTTGTGTTCAGAAAATAGCTTATTTTCAAATAACTATTGAATGTAAGCAATGTATGTAATTCAGTTTAATCATGACATTTTTCTCTTGTCTTAATAATTTTGATCCAACTGCTTTAACAGTTCAAAACCTTTATTTTAAAAGCCATCATAGACATTGAATTATATAAATACAGATTTTTTGAAAAGATATCCATTTTACATGGTTTTAGAAATTATATAAAATGTACTGTGTGTTCATGATGATGTCTGAATTTATATTATTTTAAAAAGGGCTTTCAGGAAGCTTTTATGGAAAAAAAGTGATAGTGGTTATTTGATTAAGTTTCAAAATAAAAACTTCATTAACTCATTTACAAAATATTAATTCCTAGAAAATTTCATTACCTATTATTTCAAGATAGTTACTACCTAAAATGTGGTTAATTTCCAATACTATTGGCTTAAGAACCTTAATTTCATTTTAAGATTTCAGATTCTCATTTACAGTTAAAAATTAACATTATTGTTTTATTAACTGTGAGGCAGTGCACTTCACTACAGAGAAATAAAAAACATTAACATAATTTAGATAAATAAGAGAAAGATTTTAATTTGTAAAAAAAAAAAAAACTCCTTTTGCCCTTTTCATACAAGCACAATTATTTGGAAACAATGTACTGTATACTGTGTTTGTATTGTCTAATGTTAAAATGATGACAATTTATCAAAAAAAAAAGAAATTGTGTTTTAGAAATTGAAAGTTACCATAACAAGATTTTAAAGAAATATAATTATTTGTGTAGTAGATAATGAAAATCAAATATTAAAGGGTTGTATTTAAACATACATAAAAATTAATTTGAAATATTTTTAATCAGCTATATCAGACTTAAATGTTAGAATCCATGTATTATCTTAGCAAGTTTTGATTATAAAATGATCTAACAATCTATGTCATTGTACTTTTTTAAAAGGTATCTGTAATCATAAGATAAATGGCCCAAAATGAATAGAATTTGATGTTAAAAGAAACCAGTATTTTAGGTCAAGTTCATCTGTTTAATCTTCATTTTGAGTCTGGAGTTTTCAGGCAAAAGGACATTTTTTTTCCATAGACAAGAAAGCAAAAGTTACCAAATTTAGTGTGAATAGTCACTGACTGCAGGGCTACTTGTTAAAAACAGATTCAGAGATCCTCTACTGAGCAGTTCTGATTCAGTCTACATGACATCTGAACTTATTTGATTGATAAATATGTGCTAACATACTCGAGAGCCACTGAGGAATTCACCCATCTCTGTTACAAAATATAGAAAATGTAAATATACGCCATTTCTATAACAAATAAGCATATGTAATACTTTAAAATTATTGTCTAGGATTATGAAGTTAGATGACCCTCCATGATTAGATTAGTTTGAGTTAAGTTACATTTTTAAAAAAGTAAATTTACCTTGGATGCACTAAGTGTATTTTATGTGCTTGACTCTAATACTGTCTGCTCAAAGCAAGATTTAATTAAATGATTATTGCAAACCTGAAATTGTTTTAATTTATTAATGAGTCACATATAAATCACCTTTCATCTCTTGAGGAAGATATTATTGTCATACTCCTCTTAGAATGGAGGAAACTGCACTACAGCATATTAATTAAAAAGATTTTTTTTCCTCAGGTCAGGAACCAAACCCAGATATCCTATGTCATTAGAACTCAAGCTCTTACACACTAAATATGTTGTTTCCTCTGAATATATTGCCCCGATGCTTCTACTGAAATTGTTGGCTGCCTTTATCCTGTTTTATCATTAGCTGATTCTTTTTTTTTTGTATTGACTATATATTCATTTATATGATTATAACATTCATTTTTTGTCTCTAGTCCTATACTTTAATGTTAGTCCTTTACCATTTCCTATCTTTCTGAGCCTTTCCTAACTCCAACATATTTATTGACTGACCAAAATTTTGATACCACATTCCATAACTGAATTATTACATATTACATACACAAAAACAATTATTAATTTTCTGAGTCTCTACTATACATTATGATATACAGTCTGGTTTAATTTAATATTCACTACAAATCTTTTTAGAATACATTTAACATGTAAAGGTTTTGAAGTTCTTGGAAGTACCAGACACTCTGCTCAATGATTTTACATATATATTTCAGTCTTCACAACTTCAAGGAAAGTACTGCCACCCCCATTTTCCACATGAATATATTAAGGCTCAAAGAAGTTAAATACTGGGCCTCCCCGGTGGCGCAGCAGTTGAGCGCTTGGTTGTGAAGCTGCCCGCAGCCTCTGCAGCACCGGTTCGATCCCCGGCTGCTCCCCAGCCATGGGAGGAGGGTCCCGCATGGTGCGCAGACCTCTCCTGCCGCCCACTGCTCCCCTCAGCAGTGTACTTTGTCAGTCTGCCTGCTCTGATCTCCCCTCTGGCTCTGGTGAATTCTCTCACCCTCCTGTGCTTCTGACTGTACCCAGTGCTTGTATAAATAAATAAATAAATCTTTAAAAAAAAAAAAAAAAAAAGAAGAAGTTAAATACTTCCCAGGAGTGAAAAGCTATTAAGTGACTGTATAGGATTCTGTCTAACTCCAAAACCAGTTCCACTACCTAATAAAAGATAAAAAAGCCTAAGTATGATTATGCTACATAATTACTGACTGTATGTTATGATGCAAGGGTACAGCTTTTGTGAACCCAGTTAGTGATATAAAATTAGCAGCAATCTTTTTACAAAGATGCTCTCACAAATTTGTCCCCAAAATATTTTTAAGGACAGCAAAGTCAGCTAACAGAAAATTTGGCAATACCTAATACGGGCACCAAGACATTCAGCATTTTGGCCCAATTAGTGTGCAATAAATATATGTACGTTTAGCAGCAAGTTACATGTAATGGAGGAAGAGCTCAGTAAAATCACTAGCAAATTCAGGGCATGTTATCCGGGACTGACTGCAAACTGAGAACGCCCATGAGAACAGAGATTGTTGATTAAGCTAGATTATTTCTAAAGGAAGCTTTTCCTATTGAAAGGTATTCCTGAGAGAAAAACTTCCATCCAAGAAACCTGACTTTGATTATTTATCTACAATATGACTTACTGAACAAATATTAATAAAAGGTTATTCATACTTTAGATTGCTTTTTACTATCACAAGACTACATTGTCTGAACTTTACACACTGATTCAACAAAAGTTATGAATCATACTGGTTATGGCTTCAACCTTTAACTGAAGCTTCTGTTCAAAGTGTCGAACTGGAAAAATTTATGTAGTAACTTTGTTCTTGAAGTGATATGCAAGGATGTTGTTAATTTTTTAAAATCCCCTTTTAACAGAGATTGCTCTTAATATATGGACTGAACAAACATTAACTGTTTACTCCATAGGATTCATGTGATGTAGGACTCAATCTTTCTGCATCTCAATTATCCTACCTGAAGAATGGGTAGAATAATGACACCTATATTATAAGAGTTTCTTGAAAATTAACTGGTAGGTAAATCACTAAGCCCTGGAATATTGCTAGCATACCAAAAAGATGAGTGATCATTAAGCTTATTAAGTAGCCAACACTTAAACCCAACTCTAACTCGAAAGATCTGGCCCTCAGCAGACCTTTGCACTGCATCTAGATAGGAGGTAAGTTTGTATCTGTAACTAAGGTTAAACCTACATACATACATGTATGTGATTATAAATTTTATTAATAAATGAGTGACAAAAGCTTCATATATGAAAATATAGACATAATCTCTTAAACTCAACATATTATTTATTTGTAAATAGTTTCTACCATGTTAAACATTTCATAATCCCACTTTCCTCACCAGTTACCACCAACTACTCTTTTTTTATGGAAAATTCCTCAGGGTCTCGCACAAATTATGTTCATTTCCTTCCTCCAATTCTCTTTGAATCCACTACCCAAACTTTCTTGTGAAGGTAAGCAGTGACCTACATGTGCCTGAATCTCATGCCCAATTCTCGTTCCTATTACTAGTTATGTGAGTGTTGTCTGAAACAATTTCCTTTGTGAGGAATGTCCCAAAGATAAATTATTGAAACATTTCTTTCCTGTTTATAATCATTCTTTTGGCCATAGCATCCATTATAATTGTTTTAGTATAAATCTTTTGAATATGTCTCAATACAGCATCTATGCCTTAAACCCCAGGTGGCTACTATGTATGTGAAAACTGTATTTTTTCATAAACTAAGACCAAAAAAAAGTCACTTGGAGTTAGTCTTACCTTCTCTCTTTCAGATGTCCCTTACAAATGATTCTTCAATAAAACCTTTTGACTGTACATTCATAATCTAACCACTTCTCACCACTTCCATTACAATTATTCTGGTTATCACCTGCCAATTTTATGCAACTTTCTGCTTCCACTGTGACTCTCACTTCTAAATAGTGAGGACACAATAGTGGATATGATTATCAAAACTCTACCCTTTTGAAACATGCATTCCATGATGTATGAGATCATCATCATTGTGGAATTAGACTAACCCATGGGGTAAGAGGTAAAAACATTGAGGAAGAAATTTTGAGAAATCTTTCAGTCATATGTATAAATTCTACAGCATTGACCATAACAGCAAGAACAATAATAAGGGAAAATTAGTGAAATCACCCCATTTTCCAAAATGCTACCAGTATGAAGATCATAGGATCAGTGGAAGATAAGTCATTTTTCTAACATCCCAACTCTAGATGTGTTCAGCTTCATTTTAATGCTAGAGATTTCAGGGATATAATAAAAGTACCTGGAAAGTTATTTTGATGATCTACTTCCATTACTAACATTAATATGCTGTGCTAATTTAAGTAAGCATTAGGTTAAGCCCAGAACTCTCTTCAAATTTAAACACTGGGAGTTGCAAAATTCAAGTTACAAAGCAAAGATGATTAACTACTTTTTTTCCACCTAATTAATCAACTCATTTAACAGTGCAGGAAGAAAGTCATCAGATTATCACAAATCACTTTTTAAAACTATACTTCTTTTGTTAATCACAAGATTAAAGTCTTTAAAATTATGTTTGAATATTATGAGTCACAGGTACTTTAATGAGTCATATATTTCTGAGATTTGGTGGAGTTGAAAAGGCAGAGAGAAAAACACCATTTACTCACTGACTTTCCATTCTACAGTGGCACCTCCCAGACCAACACCCAGCCCTATATCTACCATAGATTCCTCCTATCAGCAGAAATTCCTGTAATCAGAAGTAGGTTAAGACTGATTCACCAAAAATGAAAAGCATGCAGAATTTTTTTAATCAAATATCTAGAGTTCATTTTATCTATCTCCCTGCCTTAACCTCTTCTGATTTGTCTCCAAGGTTTCATTAGACTCTTATTGCTTGTGGACATGACTTTCACATCCACTTAAGACTCTTTCATAAGGCTACTTGAGACCCATTTTCTTTGCCAGCATCCTATTTTATCACAACACCTAGTTGTGAATATATTCTTGCTCAATTATACTTGTATGTCCCTCAGGCATTCTGTTAATTATGCTAGATGGAACCAAACATGACAAGTATCGTTTCAAAGCATAAAATTAAAGGCCATTTGTACATAGGATAATATGTTTCATGTACTCTTTTTAAGGAAAAAGTAGGAGAAACTTCATTCACATGTCACTTTGGATTGGCTTTTCATCTTTTGTGAGAATTTATAATAAGGCAAAAGGAAGTCTTAAGGTATTTTATCATCCTATCTCTCAGTTGCAACTTTTTTCCATGTTGTACTTAAATAAGCAGAATTAAAAGTTTTAGAAGAAATTTTCTAAGTTATAAAAAAAGCACTTTTACCTCAGTTGATACACTGTTCTAAGTACTGTGTATTAGTAATGGTTTTAAAAGTCTATGAATCATATTATATACTGGATGATTCTTATGGTGTTACCATCATTGCAATAGGAATCTCAAATTATTGGTCAATCCTTTAGAGAGAATAAATTTATGTATAGTCTTCTAGGCATTCATTTAAGTTGTCAGTCCCTAAATCATATGGTTTTAAAGGATAAATAGAAAACAAAGGTGCTGAAAGATAGACACACTGGCACAGAGGGCAAATAAACCTTTGTGTACTTTTTGTCACATACGTACTGATGTTTATGTGTTAATCAAGCTTGTAGTATGTATATAAAAAACTAAGTATTCACAGTGAACACAGGAGTTCATTCACAGAAAAAAAAAAAGGATCAGATTTATAAACCCACAGTGACTGGTAAAATATTGGTTTGGATATGGGAATTCTGTTGTGCAACCAAAGTCACACCTAAATCTACCATAACATAATGGGCAAAAGAAGCTCCTCAGGCTCTCATTCCCAATTTTTCCATGATGGTCCATTCTATATTGGGGAATAATAGAGTGGCTATGTATTGTATTGATATGCCAAGTCATCCTTCATGATTCAACGACACATTTCATGACTTTACTTACTTAGTCACCCAAAAAATGTCTGAGTCAGATTCCCTCTTAAAGTTTCAGCCCTTCTCTTAGAAGATGTGGGAGTATTAGCTTTGTGGCCCAGGTCTATTTGCTTCCTTCATTATCTTTATATATTTAGAAAATATTTAAGAGGAAATTAATGCAATACAGAATTGATATAGGAGTTATCAGAATAGGTGTAGTGTACTCTGTAGTGTGGTAAATAGTCTATTTTTCCCTGCTCCAGCCTCCAGAATTAAACATTTCTCCAAAGAACCCTATTTCTCTTGAGGAAATTAAAAAAGCATAATCTGGATGCCAGGATCACCACTTATATGCACTTTCAGAGGACAGAGCAGAAAAATGTATATATATTAACCAATATATCTATGCACATCTATATTTCTGTACATTTGAAGATATCAATGTGCATTATGTATGCATGTATCTATGTATTTATTTTTACTAGTATGTGTTTAATCTATCTACCTACCCCCCTCTCTATTGGTCCATGGAAAATACTCTCACATTCTATATCCCAACAACCTCTGGGAGTACAATTCAGTATTCCTACTGAAACCACCTCTCCTCACTTAAATCAGCTACTTGGTCATACAATCTCAGCTTTACTCTTTTCCACTGTGAGTTCACTTTGCTCTCTAAACTCCATGAACATATATCATGTTCCCTAGTGCTCTCCTTGATGATGCTATCACTACCCTTCACATTTCACTTCATTTTCCATGGAAAAGCAGGAAGATCTCACAGAACAATATTACCTCCATCCAAATAAAGTCTATCTGTAATTTTAAATAAAGTCCCTTTACTGAAAGCTGAAGATTTTTTAATTCATTTATATTTTATTTTATACATATTTTACATCATTTTTCATTTTTTCACAATGTATGCATTTTCATCTTTGTTATAGCCCCCATACAATTCCCACCCCACCCCTTATTTTGACTCTAATCTTTCCTCCCCTTATCTCCTCCCCACCTCGTAGTGTGTCTCTGGTATACAGTTGCTTGTTGATTTTGATTTTTACTTTATTATAATTAGTCTTTTTCCTGGTCCCTTATTTAGGTTTTCTAAAAACTTGCTATAAGTGAGACCATCTGGTGTTTTTCTTTTTCTTTCCGGCTTATTTCGCTGAGCATGATCCCTTTCAGCTCCATCTGTGTTGCTGCAAATTGTATGAGTTTATCTTTTTTGATTCCTGAGTAATATTCTATTGTGTACATGTACCACATCTTCTTGATCCAGTCATCTATTTTTGGGCATTTGGGTTGTTTCCATAGCTTAGTATTTTAAATAGGGCTGCTGTAAACATAGGGGTGCAGGTGCCCTTTTGAATTAATGATTCTGTGTCCCTTGTGTAAATACCTAGGAGTGGAATTGCTGGATCATATGAAAGCTCCATCTTTAGCAGGTTGAGGAATCTCCACACAAGAAAGCTGAAGAATTTTTAATTTGCAGGACACTTCCTATTTTTGAAATGGATTGTAGTACTTTGAAAGTGCTAGCTACTAAACTCTCCAAATATGTCAAATTAAAGTGTCTGAAATTTTAATATCACTATTCAATTAAGATCTGTAACATTACTGTGTAGAAACTATTCTAATAAATTTATGGAATATAATTATAAATTTATAATTATAAATTTATGGAATATAATTATTCACATAATAAATGCCAGCATTTAATCTACACCTTGGTTTTTCCATTAGTATTTCCAGTATGGAATATTCTGGTTTCTCATAAGATAACATAACTAATACTCCCAATATGAGAGGTCCCTTTACATTTGAAGATGTGACCTTCTATTGCCTGAATTTTTAATTTTTTCTTTATTATTTTCTTTCATAGCTCTATTCTCTCCCAGATACATAAACACTAAATGTCCTGAATTATGCTCTCCATATTTTTCTTTCATAATTCATGAACTCATCTCTATGCCTTTTTCTGATTAAATATTGTGAGACTACACAGAATCAAGTAATCATTTCTTACATTCCTTATTAATTAGCAATAGTAACGTGAAAAATCTATGATCCTTTATACCACTATATCTATTCTTTTCTAGTAACTTCATTGATACTCTTTAATTACAGAACTATAATAGCCCTAAAGTTTTGCCTTCTATTTATTCAGGCAGATTGTTACTTTAAATTTCCTAATTCACCAAATGTTAGCTCCCCAATTTGGTTGACTAGAAACCACAAATCCCTCATTAACAAGTAAACATTCAAGTAGCTCTAACACCAATTCTGAAATAAGTTTTCTCAAAAATGAACATGATGAACAATTAGAACAATGTATTCTCCAAAATAATTTGTAAAAAATGCCCCAGACTGTAAATGTACATATATAATTAAGTTGTATTATTTCCATTTTTAGCAGGAATAAGTCATATTACACCACAGTTTCTTATTAGTCTTTGTCTTACCATTTATGTATTAACTTCCCATGAACATGACTGAATTATATAAAGGTTGGGGGGCCTGTTGTAGAGTTTTGAAGAAAAAAGTTTCAGAAATGCACACTAAGTCTTATTAGCATGAGGTTCTAACTAACCAAATTTTCAAGAAGAGTAAATAAAATCACTAGTGCCATTGTTTTAGCTGAAATATTTATGTAGAGTATCATCTGGTGACCAATTTCACAGTGGTGCCAGCCCTGTGTTTCTATGATGATGTTTCTATGAGCACTATTCAGGGGAGGAAGCTATTGTAACTCTGCAGGTTTTTGTTAACTTTGATTTATGTCATCTCTCAGCTTTTGAAAAATCCCTGAGACCAATTTTAGGGTGAAGTAAATGTAATGTGATTGCTCTTGTAGAACAGGAGGGTTTGCATGAATGCACCAGTGTTCTGCCTTTTCTAATAAGTCATACCAATGAATGGGGAGTGGTTACCTAAATAATTCAGAATTGGCTGATGTTTTACTGAAAGGTAGGTTTTTAAGCTTTATAAGAATAGTTTCTGTTCTACAGTGAATTTCTTCCTAAGAAACTTTTTATGATATGGAAAGAAATTTTTAGAGGTTTATGCATGTACATGTATGAAGATGATCTCTTTCCTCTTAATTCTGAAGTATTTTATTAGATTTTTGGATATAATTTATCATCTTCAATCTAAAATCAGTTGTGCATATCTATTTCATTTACAATAAAGCTAAAATAACATGTAGCAGAACCAACTACAAATACTATTTAACTTTCTTCAAAGAATAACCAAATAAATTTACAGGAGATGTGATTAGCTATTATATGTAAAACTAAGATGAAGTCCTAAGGTAACTTAAGTTACACAGAAAATATCTGCATAAATATAAGAAATTATTTTACCTCTGAACACAAAATGACTTATGCAATTTTTCAACATAAGAAGTTGGAAACTTTAATTCTATACAATAAGTAAGGTACAATTGTATCAATATATACATGCAAAACTACAATAAGTAAGGTACAATTGTATCAATATATACATGCTTTTTCAATCTAATGGACTATGATGAAAGAGCCAAGAGTATACAATGAAGAAAGGACAAATGGTGTTGGAAAAAGTGAAAAACCACATGCAGAATAATGAAACTAGACCACTCTCATCCCACACACAAAAATAAACTCAAAATGGATTAAGGACTTAGATGTAAGACCTGAAACCATAAAATACATAGAAGAAAATACTGGTAAAACACTCCATGATATTGGTTTCAGTAATGTCTTTGGGGACTCGACTCCAATAGAAAGTAAAATAAAAGCAAAAGTAATCAAATGTGACTACTCAACTTTTTCATTCTCCAACTTTTTTCATTCTCCCCTTCCATGGTAAGACCCATTCTCTAAAACCTATGTCAGTTACATCTCTTCAAATCAGGACATTTTGACATCGTCTCCAACCCTCATAATAGAAACATAAGAGTAATACGAGGAGAGAGAGGAGTGTTTCTGATTGACATCAAGTGAGTAGCAAATAATTACCTTTTATTGGATTGTCTGAAAGGTAAATTAACTGGGAATTTGCACCCAAATTTTTAGCCTAGTTATAACATCATACAGTTTACAAGAAAATTCCAGGTATGCAATTTAAATATTGAGCAATCTACAATAATGTCAATATATCACATTTAGCTGATTTCAAGTTAATTTGATAAGAGTGCTGGATTTTCAGGCTAGAGATTTTTGAACTCCAGCACTCCTGGATTAGCTATCAATAAATAAACATATAGCATTTATTGAGTTACTTGATAGTATATGGTAAAACAGCTTCATAAGCAAAAGATAAGTAATTTTGTACAGTCTATATTCAGGTAGAAATAATAACTTCGAAATTTTTTCTATCAGCAAAAAAAAAATATTATTATTTACTCAGAGGGTAGATACAAAAACCAACTTTAAATCTATATATTACTCCTCTCTTCTGTATAGTGAGTTTATGTGGCAGAATATTCCATCCTTTAAAAACAGAGTATTTTTTATTCTTCTGTCAAAACCTTAATTCACAGAAGACTAGAAGCAAAGATTATATTTTGATTATTTTGTGGGAAGAATTCAAATTGAAATGACAGGCATTAAAATTTATTTTGCCTTAGACAACTGACACTATTCCTAAGTCTGCCAATTTTCAAAAGAAGAAAAGAGAAAATAATTTTAGTGTATATGTTATTATTTTTCATGTGACACTGGAATGTCTGCTTTTTTCCACATTTTCAATTTACTCTAAGATCAAAATAATAGAAACATGGATATTAAAAAAAAAGACATGACTTTTGAAGATACAAACGCTGAAAAAGTCTGACTCTTGCAGAAGTTTAAAACACTGTCATTGGTTTAAATTAAAATACATCCCTATGTTCTTACGCACACTGACAACAAACAGAGATGAGCTCCTCTTCTTAATAAAGTCAGATTTAAAGTCAGATTGAGATTGACAGTTCTCTCATGTGGAGTATGATGAGATGGTGCTTTATCCTGACTGAGTCTGTCTAAAATAACAGACAATGTGGATTCAAAGCCTAACTTGAATGATCTGCCATTTTATTATTGACAAATTTAAATGGAACATCAATCAGGTTTTTGTGTTCTCCTGATGTTGCATCCTTCAGCTAAAAAATGTTTTTATCTATGTTACCTAGATTTTTCTGAATCCCATAATCCAAACTCAAAATCTTTAATTTCTTCTAATATGCTTTTAGGGGTCATGGTGCATGAAAGAGCTGTGGTAGCAAATGTCACTTTTAATTCATGAATAATGTGAATCCCCCAATACAGTTTTCTCTTCCATGTCCACAAAATAGTTTCCAGTTTCTAAGAAAATGCTTACTATTTACTAAGAAGAAATTTATTTGATTCTTGCATATTTCCATTATTTATTATTTTATCTGTTTGCTAGATAAAAACAGGTGCCAATATAGAAGAGACCAGTGAATTTTAAAAAATACAATCAAGATTGCTCTCTGAAGTCAATGAATAAAACACTTTTGTTTGGATTTATGTATTGCTCAACTTAAGTATATGTAATATATGAATTTTTCACTTACCTGAAAAAAATATATTTAAAATTTTCACACAAAATCCCACAGTCACTCTCATGGATTCTTCTCTACAGGTGCAAGGAACCATCTTCCCTGCTCCCAATTTCAATCCCATAATGGATGCCCAAATGCTAGGAGGAGCACTTGAAGGATTCGGTGAGCCTGATGATTTCTATTGTCTTTATTGCATATATTATTTTTGATTTAACTTGTTTTATGAGTGTAAAATGGGCATAAATACTTACATGTGAGATGACAGATTTATTTTTAATCTGGGCAAAGAAGTATAATAAATATAATAGTGAAAAGATTGCCATTCTAAATTGAAATTTGATTTTAATGTTTTTATGTCTTTAAATGTCTTATTAAATTTCAACCAAAACCTTGATCTATATTAAAACATCCTTCTTTGTCTTTATTTTTCTAGCCTATTTTGCTACTTCTAGTTCCAGTCAGATCAAATTTCTTGCTTTTCCTCCAAATAGCTCTGTTTTTCCACATCTCTGTAAACTGATCCAATACTCCCTGCATCTGGAAAGCTATTTTCTTCTCTTGCCTCTTTGCCTCCAAATTCTTTTCTTCAAGAATCTGTTTAAATGAGTCTCTATGAAACATTCTCTGGACATTCCAAACTTAACCAGCTATGCCAAACCACAGGCACCCTGCCTCAGCATCACTGATATCTTACTCACTGTGCTTGTCCTTCTGGCCATTTGATGATTGGTCGGTGAGTTCCCAGGGCATAGAATCTGGAGTCCAGGTGTTTAATAAATGAATGTTCAATGAAAGATACTTCCCCCACCCATGCACTTTTAAAACTACTTATATTGCTTCTATTATATATTATATAGCTAGTAATATATAATTGCCTCTTATATAATTGCTAAATTATCTACAAGATACCCAAGACAACTGGAACTATTTTTAATCTACGTGCCTAAATCTTGACTTTATAAATATCAATTTTAATTTTAAATATATATTATATTTATACATATTAGTATGCTTAGCCTTGCCTTGTTTCAGGTCTTCACCATAAAGTATGATGTCAGATATAGAGTTTTCATAAATCGTCTTTATAAAAGTTAATAAAGTCCCCCTCAACTCCTAACTTGCTAAGAGTTTTCATCTTAAAGAGGTATTAGTTTTTGGCAAATTATTTTTCTTTATTTGTTGATATAATCATGTTTTTTTCTTCTAATTCCACTGATATATTAAATGAATTGATTTTTGAATATTGAACCAGCCTTGTATACTGAACTAAATCCTAATTATTCTCAATGTACAATTCTTTTCAAACATTTTTAACTGGATTGCTAATTTTTTAATGATGTTTAATTCTATGTTCATGTGATTTGTTGGTCTGTAAATTTCTTGTAATGATTCTCTGATTTTGATATTAGGATAATGCTGACCTAATAGAATGAGTTTAGGAAGTATTCCCTCTGGTTTTATCTCATGGAAGAGACTAAAAAATTGCTTTAATTTCATTCTTTGAAAGTTCAGTAGAATTCACCAGTGAACACATCAGGGTCTAGCATTTTCCAATTTGACAGATTACTCAGTACTGATTCTATTTCTTTGATAGATATAGGCCTATTCAGATGGTTTATCTTGCTTTGTGTGAATTTGGGTAGATTGTATCCTTGAAGGAACTGATCCCATTCGTCTAAATTATCAAGTTTATGGCTACACAGTTATTTTTAGTATTCTGTTGTTATACTTTTTGTGTGTTTGTAGTTGATCTGGCTTGAAACTTCTCAATTTTACTGGCCTCAAAAAAAAACTGCTTTGGGGTACACTGATTTTCTCTATTGATATCCTATTTTCAATTTCATTGATATCTGCTCTAATTTTTACTTTCTACTGTTTAAATTTAATTAGTTCTGTTTCTCTAATTTCCTAAAGTAGAAATTTAAATTGTTAATTTTAGATCTTTATTTATTTCCCAGAAATATATTCGAAGCCATAAACGTTCCTGTAAACATTGCACTTGTATTCTACAAATTTTAATAGGTTGTATTTTCATTTTCATTTAGTTGGAATTTTTTTTAAATCTCATGAGAGTTCTTCTTTGCCCCAGGTGTTATTAAAGAGTATGTTGTTTGATCTCCAAATATTTGGAAACTTCCCACCAGATAGCTTTTATTGATTTTTAATTTAATGCCATTGTATCTGAGAGGATATTTTGTATAGTGTCTATTATTAAACTAAGGTGTGTTTTATGCATTGGAAGGTAGTTTTTCTTGGTTAATATTCATATTGATTATGTTGTTGAGTTTAACCATGCCCTTTCTGACTTTCTGTCTGCTAGATCAGTCCATTTCTGTAAAAGAAATATTAAAGTTTCCAGACACAATAATAGATTTTACATATTTCTCCTAGGAATTCTATCAGTTTTTGCCTCACATATTTTGGTGCTCTTTTGTTCATCATATACACCTTAGGATTTGCTACATCTTCTTTAAGAATTGACCTCATCATCATTATGTAATGACCCACTCTATCTCTGGTGATTTTCCTTTCTCTGAAATTGTTTGTTAAAATCCAGGTAGATATTCCAGCTTTCTTTTGATTGTTAGCTTGATACATCTTCCTTCATCATTAATTTTAATCTATCTGTGTCTTTATATTTGAAGATTTTATAGGCCACTCAGTACTTTAGATTTGGAAATCACCTGAAATTTTAGTGATAATTATTCTTTTGCCTAATAGGCCATATTTGCCTAGCTGACCATACAGGCAATGTTCATTATTCACAGATTTCATATTTGCCAAATCTTTCCACTTGTTAAAGTGTTTTCATAATTCCAACAAGTATTTTAATTGTCATTAAATAGATATAAACAAAGAGGTGAAAAATTTGAGTCACCGCTACACGTACTCCCAGTTGAGACTGTTTAAGCTCTCAGCTATTAATGCTATAAGCAAGGTTCCATTTTGCAATCTATTTAGTGTTACATTTTTGCATTTTAGTGCATTTTGTTGATGATTTCACTCTTTAAAATAACTCTCAGCCTAGTGCTTAAGTGCTCTCTTGTTCCAAAGCACAAGTATTAGTGAGAAACTATATGCACTAGATAAGCTTCATTCACAGATCAGTTCTAATGCTGTTAACCAAGACTTTAATGTCAATGAATTGATAATACAATATATCCAGGTATCATTTGAAATAATATCTGATCATTTTTTAATTCAGTGTTCAGCTTTCTTCTGTAAGTATTGCTGGCTGATTTAATACTGCATAAAAATCTTTACTTTTAAGGTGAAACAAATACTACAGATCAGGATGTTGCAGAAAAGCTTAAAAAATACCTCCTACATTTTACAGGGGAAAAGGGTGTGTGGAAGATAGGTTTTCAATGCTCATTAGACTTGTATGTTTTATAAGGATGCTGGAAAACAAGCATATGTAATGTAAAAGGCATTTCTGTTGACAAAAATATTGTGACCAAAGAGGAGTAAAAACCTACTTCTGTATTTTCTCCAGGAACAACAATTCAATATTTAAGTCTGTTCATGGCAACCATATATATTATAAGTACCCCAGATAACAAGAATCAACTGGTACATAATAAAAACTAAATAAAATTGCTATGGTTCATGTGACCAGGCTTTACTGATTAAACCAGGAAAAAAAGAATTATCTAGAAATTCTGGCACCAATGTGATGAGGAGAAAAACATAAAATGACTTAAAAAGATATTAATTTTTTATTATTTGCAGAGGATATCATTATGCATCTTAAAATTCACGGGTTTGATTAAAATTATGACAGTAAAATAATTTTTCTGGTGCCAAGGTAAACATCACATATAATATGATTTATTTAATGACATTTAAGCCATTATGTGTTAAGGGCAAAATAAGGTAACTTGAAACATAAGTAGAAATGTAAATACAAATCATTTTAACAAAGTTTCTGTTCACAAAAACTCAACAGTTATTTACAAGTTCTGTTAGGGAAAAACAAGTAATTTGATATATATGTCATGTTAGTGCAGAAAGACAACTATGTTGATTCCTAAGTTTACAGTTATTTTCATTAAGAATTTTCATTACAATTTTCAAAATTCATATAAAATTATTCTACATAGGTCTGCAAGAATTACTACAAATACTTTGAAAAATAAATAATAATTAAGAGAGGTAGGCTGTGGATAATCTCAACAGAACAAAAAAAAGAAGACTATAAGATGTGTGATGACAGTAAAAATAAGAGTGAATATAATTAAAAATTTTTATTAATAAAAATGTATTCATTTGGAAATGTCCATCAGTTAACAGATTCCTCTAAAACTATTAAAAGTAGTTTGAGTCCAAGGTTTTAACTGGGCCACCTCATTATTCTGTCTCTTCCCTAGAGGCTATCTTTTTTTCTCACAAACCATAAATTCATTGTTTGGAGCTGATGTTATACCTTCCTCCCTGCATTTTACAGCTTCCAGACCATTTCCCCTGCATAAAACACACTGCTCTTCCTCTTATTTCTGGTTGACACAAACATTTAAGTAAAGCTTACACACTTGCCCTATATTTCAGCACCTGCTTTGTAGCTTTCTTTTGATCCTAAGACTACTAGGATACCTTTAATTTTTTTAAGTGATCTCATTAACATCTAAGCTTTTCCATTCATTTTTCTCCTCCTCTCATCCTGTCAAAGAAAAATTCCACCCAACAGAATTAAGCAGGTTAAAGAAGACTTTATTGTAAGCTATTGCAATAGGGGAGAGAAACTGGACTCAGTTCCTCTGGGAAAAAAAGAAGGCAAGAAGGTTTTTAAGCAACTAGAATAAGCTAGAGGAAGCATAGTGGAGTGCACTGGCCAGTGGCAGCATTGGTCACTGTGATTTGGTGGCAGGGTGATCCCTGGGGTTTCTGTGTTCCCTAGTGGGGGAAGGGATGGGGGAATCAGGGGTGGAGCTGGCAGGGAAGAGAGGCTAAAGGGACTGAGAGAGGAAAAGGGGGGAGTAGGGGAGCCTTGGGGGAAGCGCTGGGAGGCCTGTGAAGTGTCAAGAGGCTGCATTAGTTTCTCAGCCTTAGGCTTGTGCTAGGGACTTGGGGGGGGGCATGGAAGGACACACTTGAAAGAGCCTCCATGAGGCGGCTGACAATGGCAGCCCTTTCCTTCCAGACTTGTCTAGCCTCTTCTGCCCCTCTCCTATGGGTCCCCACCAGAAGATGCCTTAGACTTGAGGCAAGCTTTTGGGCCTCAGCAGTCCTGCTTTGGGCCAACCCTGTTTGGTGGGGCATTTACACATGAGGGTATGGGTAATTTGGGGTGTTTAATTGGAAACTATTTTTAATTATATTCTATTACACACAAATTGTATTAAAGGTATTGTCTATTGAAGGTCTTACACACGAGAATATGTTTTGTCTGGATGTGGCAAATAGCAGAACCCATTTAGAGCAGGCAGGTTTGCAGCTTTCAGGGTACTCCTCATGCAGGCCTGTAACAATTTGACCACCTGTGTTTAATTGGCATTAATGGAGTTTAGGCACCCACCCTCTTCATAGTCCAGGAAGTAGGAACTTTATCACTTGATGATTACACATAGTTTCAAAGGGATAGCTTCCAAGACCTTGAGAAAAATATTTTGGGATTTTAAAATTATGAAAGGTAGGGTAAAGATTTACATATCAAAGATATAAAGTATTTATAACTGCACATTTTTCAGAGTAAATGCTCTCTGATAAGGGAGATGAAGGACCTGTTGTCTAAATCTGTCTAAATTTTAGTCAAGCCAAGAGAAATGCTAAGGCTTTCTTGGTCACTCTACTGTGACTATAATTACAGCCAAATTTAAACTAGTTGTACATTCTGGTGGCATGTCAATCAACTCTAAGATTTGCTATCTGAGAGCGGGGAGGCTGGATAGCTCAAAAACAGTCTCTATTACTGGCGAGAGCATCTATGTTCCTTGCAAACCATGAGAGGTTCACATCATCCTTCAGAAAGGTGATATCCCTTGGACTTTCACAATTTCCTTCTCCACTGCGCTTCTTTTTTTGGAAGGTTTTGAACTACAGCAGCCATTTTTGTGTTGATATATGTTCACCATAAGCCATAATCTAACTAAAAGGAGAGCAGTTGTGCCCTTTTAAATATTAATTAAGCTTGAAGGTCAGAGAATTCTTTCTTTGAGGAGCAAAAGAAAAAGTTGGGGGGAAAGAACATAATCTTTACTCCTTTATATATATATTTTTTTTTTAAAGATTTATTTATTGATTGATGTATACAAGCACTGGGTACAGTCAGAAGCGCGGGAGGGTGAGAGAATTCACCAGAGCCAGAGCAGGGAGCAGAGCAGGCAGAAGGACCAAGTACACTGCTGAGGGGAGCAGCGGGCGGCAGGAGAGGTCTGCGCACCATGTGGGACCCTCACCGGTTGCCGGGGAGCAACCGGGGATTGAACCAGTGCTGCAGAGGCCGCTGGCAGCTTCGCAACCCAGCGCTCAACCGCTGCGCCACCTGGGAGGCCCTCCTTTATATTTTTAATGGGTCTTTTCAAAGAAAAACTGTAGCAACAGCATTAAAACAAGAGACAGGAAGAACCTAGGTTTCAGCAAGTGTTGCTGTGCAAATTCCAATTTTAGTTAAAACCACTCACTACTTTAAGCACCATTAGGGATACTGTTTGCACTTTGGGTGTATTCTTAGGTAGTGCTCCTTCCTAATTACAGAGCAGCAACTTCACTGATCTTCAAATATTACTATTTTCCAGGCTGTGACAAAGACATGCTGATTGACATTCTAACGCAACGTTGTAATGCACAAAGACAGATGATTGCAGGGGCGTACCAGAGCATGTATGGCCGGGTAAGGGCTCTTTATCTTGACCTATTTCTAAGGCAAACTCCTGAGAAATAATAACACTCTCACAGAACAGAATCTGTTACTCTTTTTGGTCTTAAAGACTACAAAGGTTAGGGGCTTCATTGTATGTCAGACATAGTTCCCATGCCTTTAACATGCTTCAAGACATGAAAGAATAATGTGTCATCAAGTATCTATGTGTGAGGTATGTTCACACTCACAGGGTCTCCACCAGGCCTCCCCAAATCACCCAGCTTCCTGAAATAAAAAGTTTTCACAGCCTTCTACTGTCAGTTGGTCCAATTAGGCTAAAAATGTGACTCTGGAAACACCCCCATGTGGAGTGTTAGGGAAGGCAGAAAAAAGACTAATGATCACTAGGGCAAAAAAAATGAAAAATAAGATCTTTGTCTGCAGTTCTCCACAGGTCCTCACCTAAGTCTCAACCAGAATGAATTCTCTGCTAGCTTTCCTTCTCACAGCATGCAGTTACAGAGACCATTAAAAAAGAATGGCAGTTTAAAAATAGTTTAAGGCAATAAAACTATCCACAGTGCTTTAAAGTAATCACATTCTAATTTCAAAGTAAGTGCCATTAAAGATTCCTTTCTTTTGTTATGCATTTAAACCACAGATTCAGAACAAAAACTCTTCAGGCCAAAGGGCCTGAAATAGCAATTACTTTGTCAACTGAGCATTATAGATGAAACTTTATAGGGTTAGTCCACACAAATTTACTCCATCTCTAAACCTCAGTCTTTGATCAATTGTAATACTTGAAATAAAGAACAGCCTTTCTGTTTTAGAGTGAATTAATAATCCAAAAAGCCACCACTGCTAGTAAAATTAGTTGAATTAAACCACAGAAGGAATTCAGTTATGCTTTTATTTCCCAGGTAAAACTTACATTTCTAAGACACCACTACTAGTTTTCTTTTGAAAGAGAATATAAAATCTATAAAAGCTGCAGCATTAGTAAGTTAATACTGTTTTAATATGCACACTGCTCTGGGAGGGATTATTTTTTAGTATTGTTTTATTACATGTTTTATATATACCTGATATAATAATAATACTATTATTACAATGTCAATACTGTGTAAGTTTTAGGAACACACCTTCACACCTCTTCAAACGTATGATACCTCACTATGTGCACCATCGAACTTCTTATAACTGTTTGTTATTTGGCTTATATCCTTATATTCCATATACCAGTAAAATCGTATGATGTTTGCATTTCTTCTGACTTATTTCACTTAGCATAACCCTTCAACTTCCACCCATGTTGTTGCAAATGGTAAGATTTCATCTTCTCTACAGCTGAGTAGTATCCCATTGAATGTATACATCCATTTATTCATTCATCCACTGATGACACTTACGTCATTTCCACATGTCGATTATCATAAATAGCTGCAATTAACATAGGCTGTCTCTATCTTTTCCAACTAGTATTTTCTTATTCTTCAAATAAAAACCTAGAAGTAGAATTGCGGGATCATGAGGTAGCTGTTTTTAAAAATTTTTAGGGACCTCCATACTGTTTTTCAAAATGGTTACACTAATTTACATTCTCATCAACAGTGTACAAAAGTTTTTCTCCACACTTTCACCAATACATGGTGTTTCATATCTCTTGGATAATAGCCATTCTCACAATTGTGAGATGATATTGTGGTTTTGATTTGCATTTCCCTAACAATAAATGATGAACATTTTCTCATGTTTCTATTTATATCTTTGTCTTCTTTGAATAAGTATCTTTTCAGATCCTCTGCCCCCTTTCTGATTGGATTATTTGGCTTTTTCTTGTTGATTTGTATGAATTTCTTATATACATATATATAAGTGGTTTAGTGGTGATAGAAATTTATTTTGACCCAAAGGTTTACATACATCATTGCTTATTATACATGAGGTTGAGTTTAAAATATTACTTTATTAATCTCTAAAAAAAATACATTAAAGTGTATTAAATCAATTAAGAAATCTGGTGCTTACACTCAAGGAAACTAGAATCTATTAAAGAATGTTTATTGAACCACCTTTCATTATACATTTGAAGTCTCAAAGTTTATTAAACTATTGTTTTTGATGCTTATACTATATAAATTATAATTAAATACTATATATATTATATCATAACCTCCAATTATATAATAATATAATAATCTATATTTCATAGGCAAGCTTGACTAAGACACTAAATGACACACACTGGAGGATAAGAAGTCAGGCTGGTCCCTGTCCTCTGAAATACTCTGGTCACACAATCATTAATCAAGTCTCATAATTACTTCTCCTATCACATGTCTCTCTTCTTCCCCTTATTTACAGTCTTGATTTAAACCTTCACCACTTGGTGCCAGGACTAATGCCAGAACTCCCAAATGGTCACTGCTACCTCCAGTCCCTTTCCACTCTGGTCACCCTCCACAGTGAAGTCAAAATGACTCCATATTTCACAAGTCACTTTGCCACTTTAATCCCTGACTGTTTAGCTTATTCCTCCCTCACAAATACCTTTATGTCCAGAGAATAAACCCAAATGCCTTCTATGATCATAGATGACTTGTTTTATTTCTGTTCTCCATCTTAATCTCTCTAACCCCTTCCTCACATACTTTTAAGTGCTGCCAACAGTACAAGTCATGGGAGTGTCTCATCAATCTTCAGTGTCTTGAGTCTCCATTCCAAACACCACATATCTACTTAACTTTCCAGATACAAGACATCTTTCCTCATACAACCACACCCCAAACTGAGTGAAGAGATTCGTGTTGCTGAATCCTTTAGGTAAAGTCCCCTTCATACCTAAGAAAACACTGGTGAACTAGTTTTGTATTTCTTTCCCATTACTAGAGTCTAAATCCTTGAACTCTGGAATATTTCTTGTTCACCCTACAGCTTAGCAAAAATGTCACCCACTTAGATTGCCTAATTACTGCTAACAGAGTGATAATGTGAAAGACCCAGTTAAACCACATCTCCTCTTATAACCTCTTATAATTAGTGGTTTGGTTGCCTCTAGAAACTCCTGCCTGTCACTCACCCTAGGCTCTAGTCTAGCTGCTACCTACTGGCTCCCAGAGTTATCTGTGCATATTCATGGACTTGCCACACTGGGTATTGTTGGTTTACTTTTATCTCTTGCCAACTAGAATGTAAATAGGAGGCCAGGTTATTTGCTGCTGTTGATCCAGAGCTCATTCTAGGATCGGACATAGAAGAGGCATTTCATTTACAGAATAAGTGAATCTAAGAAATTATATTTTGCCAATTTTCATTTTGTTAAAACAACCTGTTATCCACTTTATATTATAGTCAAAATGAAAATATCTGTAAATTGCCAGAATTTCTCTTTTACCTCCACCTCCCCTCCTATTCTAACTGCTCCCAACTAAATTGCCTAACCATCCAGCTCTTCTTGACCTTCCCCAGTGCTCACTTTCAGGATTACTTCTTACATTTTGTCAAGGTGTATGTTTTGCTATCTTTCCCCTTCCCTGTCAGAGATAGATTTCCTGTTTGTTAATCACTGATATTTTTATTTTTTACTAACGTGGATTTGACAGAAATACCTTCTGAGCTGCTGAGTAACACACAATTATATGTATGTCCCACAAACTTATTACTTGATATTTTATATTAGTGAAGAGCTGCTGAATTTCATCAGCCACTTCGCCTCACCTAAAGCAGACTCTAATCCCTAGACTCAAATGAAAAGCCCTTTGGAAAGTCTCTGATTGACATATTTATCAATGTAATTAATGAGGTCATTCCTGAATTCCACACCAAAGCAAGTACTAGTCTGTTGACAATGAAACCAAGAAACAATGAAATGCCTCCAAAGCTAGAGGGACAGACTGTCCATCCCTGATAAGTTTGGCAATCAGACAGTGATTCCTGAAGGAGTTCAGATTCAGCATTGAAGCAATTTGTTTTCTCAGTTTTCAGCTAAACAGCATAATCAGCTCTGAATTATTCTGGCTCCAAGCATTCATTTAATCTCTGATACAGTTATTAATTTGTTACATGTGCTGAGTTTCCCAAAGTCTACAAAGGTAGAACTTGAACCAAATTCTGACTCTAAGTTATGTTTTCCAAAGTTTCTGAATAATGCCTATTGTTCTCAACTAAACACTAGCCTTAACAAGGGCAGATATCTGTAGTGTTAATCCCCTCATAATTTTCAAGGCTATGCTCAGGGTCTCTTCAAGAGGCGCTAATCTGATTGTCCATTTAAAATTGTCACCTACCCAAATCCTATGCTGCTACTCCACACCTTTCACCTGCTCTTGTACTTTTCTCTATAACTACTGTTTTTTAACACTACATAATTTATCTACACATCATAATTATTATTTCCTAATTGTCTCCTCTCTCTAGAAGACTAGCTCTACAAGGGGAGGGATCTGTTTAGCTCACTAATGACTTCCAAACACCCACAAGAGTGGTAGGCACATAATTATTGTTACAGACCAAACTATCCCCTCAAAACAAACATACTGAAGTCTGTTGCAAAGCACAGGAAGATTTCCATACCCCTTTGGGTGCTTCTCAGAATGAGTTGGGCAAGAAAATAAATTAATATCACACAAATTAGTAGGAGGAAAAGAGCAAATTTAACTACATATGTATGGAGGATCTACATGGTGATAAGTTCTAAAGTAAAAGGTTTTAAGGGGGGGCCTCCCTGGTGGCGCAAGGAGGTAAGTCTCAGCACTATGAAGCTATTGGCAGCCACTACAGCACAAGTTCCACCCCCAGGCAGGAAGCTAACACACATGGCGCAGCAAAGCTCTCCTGTTTTGCCTACTGCTCCCCTCAGAAGTGTATTTCAGTCAATCCACCTATTCTGCTCCCCATTCTGTCTCTGGTGAATCCTCTCACCTCCTCACCCCGCACCTCTGGCCTACACTCCAGCTCTTTAAAAAAAAAAAAAAAAAAAAAGCTAAGGAATGGAATGGGGCCTGGAGCCTGAGAGAGAGGAGGGGTCTCATAGGATAAGGAAGGGATGATATAGGACAGGCTAAGGTAGGTTTCTCCAATAAAAAGGTTATTTCTGGAGGTGAACTTAAACCTAGGTAATTTTCATTCTTGAAGCTTATGGTAAGTCTCTCCCCAGGTCTCCTGGGCCTCCATGGACCTTAACTCCACATGCCAAGGTGACACACACTGGAATGAGCCTGTTCCGGACCTCCTGGAAAAAGCTTATCTGAACATAATGAGGGATGCCTATCCTACAAGCACTTACCTGCATGTGACTATATTAGGGGATTGGGTTCTTAGGAAGATAATTAAGGTTAAATGATATTAAGAATGTCAAATTCCAATTTAATAGGAATGGTGTCCTTGTAAAAAGAGGAGATGACATCAAGGGTGCCTGCAGAGAGATCATGCGAGGACACAAAAGTACGGGGGTCATCTGTAAGAAAACAAGGCCACAGCAGAAACCAATCCTGTGGTAGCCTGATCTGGTACTTCCAGACTCCAGACTTTGAGAAAACAAATTTCTGTGGTTTAGGCCACGCAATCTGTGGTATGCGTTTATGGCAGTCCATGGCAGACTAACAGAGCTGGTACTCAATCAAAAGATGTAAACAGGTAAAGAGTTCATACTTCAAACCCATTTTGTAGTCATAATTAAAACTTTTTCCCCCATCACCTGCCAGCTTTATGGTTAAAAATTTTTACACTGAAGTATCAATACACCTAAGGAAGCAACTGTCTAGAAAATTACTTTGTCTACTTTAGAAACAGAATTATAACATCACTAGTACCAGTAATAGTTGTTGTATGTCTCCTTATTACTTGCTTTAAGTTGGGAGTGAGGAGGTAAATATGGTTTTAGTTTCAAAAGTTGAAATTCATTATACAGTTTATCAAAGATCATTTTAGGAAAATGAATTAAAATTTTTTAAATGGTACAACTACCTTGCCCTTCAAATACATACTGGATGAAGTAGCAATTAAATCTTTGATGAAACTTGGAACTTAAATTACAAGGATAAAAATATATTTGAAAAAATTTTTCCTGCAGAATCAAAGCTTTATACATTTAGATGATCTGCGTAAATTTGTTAGAACAAACAATTACTTCTCTTTGAAACAGTAGATATACTGTCTATGAAGGAAGGGGAAGGATAGGAAGGAGAGAGTGTCAGAGGGAGGAGGGGAAAGAAAATTAGACATATTTCCAAAGGGCAGGCCTCATTAGGCTTCTAAACACTCTCTAAAGCGGTTCTATAAATTTACACTCCCACCTGCAATATATAACAGTTCCCATTCCCCTTAAATTCTAATAAAACATTTTAGGTTTTGACAAATCATGTAGGTGTGAATGGACCTTGCTGTAGTTTTAACTGCATTTTCCCCAGTTAAAATGTAACATTGGACATCTTTCAGGGGAGACACCATCTCTGATGCTATTCACTATACACCACCCTTGGAAAGGTAGACAGAAGAAAGGGCTGTCAGTGTCTCATTTTGCATAAATTCAGGAATATGAGGCCTACAGAGAATTCTCTCTTAACAATGTCACCCCTCGTTTCTATGCCAATGTCACTATTGACAAATTTTTCTATGAGCAAACCGATTCCTAAGTCACTCCTGTTATTCTGACCAACAAAGGCTAAGACCAAATCCATCAATTTGTCTCATACCGCATTTAATTATCAAAGGACTCTAAGCAGCAGCGGAGGTCAACTGGCAATATTGATCCTAATCGTGCCCCACAGGGGCCCGAATCCAGTGAACTGAACAAATCCCATAAATTATAAGGACCTATCTGGAAAGGCTGAGTGGTTTCTCTCTAAGTTTCAGTGATGACCTTTCGACTTGGTTTGAAGTTTTCATCTAGATACAACAGGGTGTATTTAGCAAAGGCACAGGCTTCACCCTTAGCCCACAAAGAGAAGTTGAGAACAAGTCTATCATCTCCTACAACTTGGCCAGTAAGTGGAGGCTGCCCTGCCTGACTTCCAGGGTCAAAGTGGTATAATCAGGCATCCACAGTTGTTCTTGCCTACTGCTAGAAAACTGTCATCATTCCAGTAGTTTTAATTTCATATTTTTTATTATTTCCAGTTTACAAACAAAAATTTGTTTTAGAAAAATCAGATGCATACTGAACAGGGGCATTTTTATAAAAAATTCCAGAAAACTACAATGTCCCATACATACGCAGTGTACGCTACCAAGTGGTCATTATTCTTATAGTCCAGGACAATGAGTAGAGTTCCTATTCAGAGTTCCTATTCCACTTTTTTGGCTAAAGTGTCTCTCAAAGAATAAACCAACCAGTACACCTTGATGTTGATGACATATATAATTTTATATATTAAAATATACACTATATTTTTATATGTTTACATACTACATATAAAAGTACCTTATAAACTTTACATAATATATATTATACATTTTGTGTATCATTATATATCACAATAACCTTCTCCCCCCTACATCATGATTAGTAGTCTGAAAGAATCACTATCCTCACTGGCCATACTGCCTTACTAAACTGTCTAGATCAGAAGGAATAAAGGAGATAGTATAAGAAATTGTACACAGCTGATCAATTATCTCTGCTATGAAAGGCAGGGTACATGAAAGACCTATCAAATACCTTCACGATCGGTCTGTGTTGAGGGGACTTAGAATGAAATCCACATCTAGTTAGATGTGGCAAACTCAAGAACCATTCATGGCGTGGCCCGCGTCAGCTAACTCAATAGGCATTTGCTGCACCATTTTCATAGCTATCTCCTAAATTTCTGCTTGGCATTATCATAAGAGCATATTTTACCTTGTTCTATATGCCCAAAATTAGTCATTTTGCTGTTTTACAAGTTAACACTTGTTTAGTTTTATTTAGAATTTTCAATTGCATAGTTCATTTTTCTTCTAATATGCAACTCAAACTTTCTGGCATAAATGCCGTATTTCCAAAAGGCCATTCCTTAGCAGTATTTTTTTTCCGTCAGAAATAATAAATGAATATTAAATTAATTCAGTCTTTCCCTAAGAATATCATTTTCCCTTCATTATTAAATATTTATTTGGATAGATATAGAACTCTAGCTTGAACTGTTAATTTTTTTTCTTTATATCTCTGCAGATATTTTTTTTAACCTCTGACTTTTAAGAAAGCTCTTCTCATATTAAGCATTTTCCTTTCTAGGTTCCCCATTACTCTCTGCTTTTCCCTTGTCTCTGGTATGCTGTAGTTTCCCTGAGGTAGTCACCATGCTGTCTCTCCACTATCCAACCCTTAGGGAAATTATTTCTAAGTGTATCTTGTAATATTTTTATAGTGAGAACTTTCAAAGTAGGATTGTGGTTTTTTTTTTTTCCTAAGTGAGACTCTTTTTTGTTCTGGGGTCAGGGAATTTCTTTAGATTGGCTTGGCATTTGCTTCTTCTGGAAGCCCCAGGAGAATCGCCAGTTCAGGATTAAGTTTCATGATGATTTCCCACCATTCTATTCAAAACCCAGGAAATGAGAGGTGAGTCTTCTGCCCATCATCCAAAGCTGAATAGTAATTTTTGCCCTCATTCACACCTTTACTGAGTATAATCCTTTGAGGAGCTCAACCTCACATAAGAGGTTTCAGACTTAATTATCTATATGACACTGGCCGCATAAATGTTCTCCTGTCATCATATAATATCCCACATTGGGCATTGAAATCCAAAGCAAATAGCTCCTCAAACCAATCCCTTTTCTCCCCACTCTCCTGCTAGGTCATCTTCAAGGTCAGTTCATTTACTTACATTCTGCTTTTCATTTGTGCCCTGGATTTTACATCCAGGGGATTCTCTCTCTTCTGAGGTCAGATATACTTTCAAAAGAATGTCATATTTTATCATGGTGTTTGGGAGGTGGGGTGAATACTGGCTTAATATACTACCTTTCTGCAAAAGATCAAATTATTATTAAAATCATCAACTTCAGACAAATGTCAACAATTTCCACTGAAAATTGAATCACTAAATAAATTATCTGTAAAATATGTATCTGCAAAGTGAACTGTCCCAAAGAATATTCACTCGCTACTGTGAAGTCAGCTCATACAAATGTTTTGAATTATGAAATTGTGCAAGTACTTACACAGTGTCTACTTAGGTGAAGGTAGAATTAAGACAAATTCTCGGGTGCATTTATACATAATTGAGTGTTTAAACACTATTACTTTTCTACAATAGAGAAGGACATATAAGTTAAAAGGACATAAAACTGTTTACCTGAGTATATTCAGAGAAACAAAACATTGCTCATACTTGATTCCACATAATTAGATAAAGGTAAGCAGAACAAGGAAGAAGAAATTGTCATTTTAGTTTAAATGGGGTGGTCAAAAGAACTACAAGGTGGGCCCTCCTCAATTGCAGCAGCAGCAAAGAACAGCTCAATTTGAAAAGCAAGTACTCATTAGCTTAATGCAAGGCAGAGCTGTGATTCCCACAGAGTCTCTTTAGGGCAAGTCTTTGGGAAACAAGAAAGAGGCAGCCAGGCTGGGGAAAGTCACACTCCAAAGGTTGCATCGGCAAAATTATTTATGTAAGTGCAAGTGAAAATTTAAGACTCTAATTAGAGAACCTATTTGAAGGCTCCCCTTTGAACCTGCAAAGTTTAGTTATTTAAACATAGTATTCAATATTTATCTTCCTAACTAAAAGTAATATCTCCTTTCTGATGTCCTGATAACAGCATACAATTGGCACTACTATAGCATTTGGCAAATTTTGCACTGCAAAATGTAATTATAATTCCCGTATATCTTTTTTTTCACTATATAAAACTGCTTCAGGATCAGATCTTTGGCTTGTTTGTCTTTGAATAACCAAGAATGACTCCAAACAAATTTTTGAATTGCAAGTGGTCCTCATTCATTCAGTGGTTATGTCAATTTTTTAAAGTTTACTATGCAGGGCCTCCCTGGTGGCGCAGCGGTTGAGCGCTGGATTTTGAGGCTGCCCGCAGCCTCTGCAGCGCCAGTTCGATCCCCGGCCACCGGCGAGGGTCCCACATGGAGCACAGACCTCTCATGCCACCCACTGCTCCCCTCAGCAGTGTACTTCATCAGTCTGCCTGTTCTGTTCCCCGCTCGGCTCTGGTGAATTCTCTCACCCTCCCGTGCTCCTGACTGTACCCAGTGCTTGTACAAATAAATAAATCTTTTAAAAAATTAAATAAATAAAGTTTACTATGCAGTAGGCACAGATCTAAGAACTGGTGAAACAGCCATGGATAAAACTGACCAAAGCCCTGCCTGCCATGATGGAACTTACATTTTACCTGGATTGAGGCAGATTAAAATACATCAGACTCAAAGGGAGTGTTATGGGGGGCTGGGGAAAGATGTAGCCAAGTGAGAAACACAGAAGTGCTGGGAAGCCGGGTGTAATTTTAATAGTATGACACAGACAAACTTCTTTAAGGCGGGAAGAGGTGGCCCATGTGAATATCTGAGGAAAGGACACTCACGGAAGAGCGCGGCAAGGAAGAAAAATAAAGGTCCTGAGATTGGAGCAGATCCACTGCTCCAGAGGTAAGAAGCCCACGGTAGGCAGAGAAATCAGGAGCAGGAATATATCATGTGCCTTGTGAACCACTGTAATAAGGACTTTGGCATTTACAGAGAATAAAACACCCTTGGGCTTGCTCTCTTCTGACACCTACTACACAGGAGGGTTGTATTTAACCTGGAGATTGGAGAGGAAAAGGACACTTTGAGCAGAAGAGTGACTAATCCAATTTGTATTTTCACAGGATCACACTGTCAGATAGTTTAAGGGAAGACTGCAGGGCACAAGTTCAGCAAGGAGACTCCTTTGGAGGCTATTACATTAGTACAGGAGAAGGCGGAGGGTTGCCCCAACTAGGGCTGTAAAAGCAAAAGTTATTAAAAAAAAAAAATTCATTAGGTGCTGGACATATTTGTAAGTCAGACAAGAGAATTTACTGATAATTGGATACAGTAAAAGTTGAGGGAAATATAAGGTAGTAGAGGAACTTCTAACCCGGAAAGAGGGAGTGAGAGGAAAACAGTCTAGTATTATCCAGTTTTGATCTGCAGCTAATTACTTGATATTTGGAGAGAAGGCATAATTTGAGTACCTAATATGTGCCAGAGAATATTTTAAAAATTTCAACTGAGTTAAATATTTTCTACCAGACCAACCCTATGAGGTGGTACTATCATTATTTTAACTTTATAGATAGGAAGCAGATTCAAAGAGGTTAAGTAATTTTACAATCTCAAAGCAGGCACTCTGCAGAGATAGAAGTCAAACCTAAACACTTTACCTCCAGAAACATCACACTTTAATTACATTAACTGATAAATGAAATTATTTCATGGAAATCTTTTATAAAATCAGGTTACTACAGTCAAGTCTACACACACAAACACACACACGTCGGTTACAAAACAAAGATATCCTAGCGCCATCTAGTGCCATCACTAAGCTCCGTTTACTAAGGAACACAGGCTTGCAGTATTAGTAAATACTGGTATAATAAGCAAAGCAACTAAGAATGTTCTTATAAATATTCTAAACAACATCAAGTCATTTTCACGTAGAACCACGTCTTTATCCTTTATGCATAATCAGTAAATTAGGGGTTTTCCCTTTCCACAGTCATTCATTTTATTCTTAAATTTATTTATGCATATTTTACATATAATAAGTACTCTGCACATTGCCTACACTCAGTATGGCACTAGAGCTACATGACGAATTTTGGTAAATGTGAGTGAAAGTTGATGTCCAGAAAGATTTTGAGGTAAATAAATGCATTTAATATGATCAAGAAATACAAAGTGTATTTTGTTCCATTTATTTATTTTTATTTCCTTTCTTCTCATTCTAGACTTATTGACTCTTCTTTTTCTAGGTGTGCGGTGTTTTTTGTTTTTTTGTTTTGAGCTAGAAGCTTAGCTCATTGATTCTATGTTTCTCTACAACATAAATATTTGAAGCTACTAATTTATCTTCAATTACTGTCAGCTGCATCCCCAAATCTTGGCATGCAGTATTTTCACATTCACTAAATTCAAAGTATTTTCTAAATTCCTTGTGATTTATTATTTATCTGTGAACCATATAAACATATAATTTTAAATTTTCAAATAGTTTGGATTCATTCAATATCTTTTTAATTATTAATTTGAAGTTAATTGTTTTGTAGTGAATAAACGAATTCACAGGCGAGCAAATTAAAGGAAAAGTCTCAATCATGTACTATTCCAACAACATAAAGTCCTCACCATTGGGAAGGAGCTGCAGGTGTTTATGATAGAGGTTGAAGCAGCAGATCCAGAAAGTAAAAAACGTCCAGACAGAAAAGCCTACTAGGGAGCAAGTCCTCTACTTCATGTGTAGAGAGTCAGAATAGAATCCACGGGACAATAACCCATGTAGTTTTGGACAATAATCCATGTACTATAATCCATGTAGTTTTGAGTGCAAGTACCAAATGTGCTTGATTTAATTCTTAAAACATCTATGCAAAGTACAATTGATTTACAGGAAAGAAAGTTGAGGGTAAGGTAATAAAATTACTTAATAAATTTTAATTAAAATTAGTAATTAGATCTACTGGAGACTTTGACAGCTTCCCTACATGAATCTTATTTTTTAAAACCTTTTAAAACACAACCCCCCCAAGATTACCCACTTCATTACTTCTCCTTTTCTGAGGGACCTACCTTTCTGAATGGCGGATTGGAAGGGCTTCTCCAGAGAAACAGAAACAAGAGTCATTTCTTGAGCAGAGAATTCCACCCTGGGGGCAGCAAAGTTTTCTCAGCACTAGAAAACCCCTCAGGCCGCTGCAGCGCTCTAGGTCCTGTGAAGCCCGGAGGTCGCGTGAGATCCTGTGAGATCCCGCAAAGTCCCGCGAAGTCCCACAAGGTTCTGTGAAGTTGCACAAGATCCCACCTGAGCTCTGATTTTCTCTTGCAGCGTGGGTATCCACCCAGCACCTCAAGCCTGCTTGGTGCATCTCAGTCCATCCTCTCCCTAATCCGGCATCCACCAAAAAAATTGAAGTTTCTCTCTGAGATAGAGATTTTTTTTTTATTTTATATATTTTTTACATCATTTTTCACTTTTGCACAATGTACACATTTTCATCTTGGTTATATTCCCCATACAATTCCCACCCCCACTTATTTTGACCCTAATCCCTCCTCCCCTCCCCCGCCCCCAGTGTGTCTCTGTTTTATAGTTGCTTATTGATTTTGATTTTTACTTTATTATAATTAGTCTTTTTCCTGGTCCATTATTTAGGTTTTCTAAATTCCTGCTATGAGTGAGACCATCCAGTATTTTTCTTTTTCTTTCTGGCTTAATTTCACTGAGCATGATGCCTTCCAGCTCTATCCATGTTGCTGCAAATGGCATGAGTTTATCTTTTTTGATTTCTGAGTAATATTCCATTGTGTATATGTACCATGTCTTTTTGATCCAGTCATCTATTTTTGGGCATTTGGGTTGTTTCCATAGCTTAGCTATTGTAAAGATATTTTTAAGGACTTAGCTCACTTGTCTGTGGCAACTGGCAAGGTCAAAATCCTTAGGGAAGGTCACAGACTGCAGATTTAGGGAAGTGTTATGGTTCATTTCCAAAGGTGATCTGCTGGCAGAATTCTCTCATCTTTGGGACATCAGTCTTTTTGTATAAAGAACTTGAATACAATGCCCACCACACCCCTTATTTGTATGGGGAATATAAACAAAATGAAAATGCATACATTGTGCAAAAATGAAAAATGATATAAGAATTATGTAAAATAAAATAAAATATTAAAAAAAAATTAACAGTAAAAAAAAAAAGAACTTCAATAAACTGGATAATGCCCTCCCAGGTTATCAAGAGTATTCTGCTTTACTCAAAGTCTACTGAATTAAATGTTAATCTCTAATAAAGAAAAATCCCTTGACAGAAACATCTAATAATGATTGGTCCACTAAGTGCTGTGGTCTTACCAAATCGACACATAAAATGACAGGAGATGTCTTCTTCATCTCCTGTCAAAATACTACTTGGCCTTTCTTGTCTAAACATGTTCCATTTCCTAATCCTATAAAATCCTTCCTGATCTCTTATCTGAATTCTTATAGCCCTTTTGCAATATTTCATTAGGATGTTATGTTATGAAAGATGATAATGAAAGTCTTAGTGTATCCATTCCCACTGTTACTTACATTGTGTCTGTTTATATGGAATGTGAATCTCCTTGAAAGCAGTGACTATGACGCATTTTGCAGCACCTGCCGCCATGTCTGGGAATCAATGTAAAATAGATACCAGTTCAATAACTACTATCTTTCAATCAAAAAATCCCTCTTGAGCGCCAGTGTGTATGAGAATATAAAGTGCACAAAATTGTATATTCACATCTCTTATTCATTGCTATAATCCCAGTACCTAGATTATAGGTGGTAAGAGCCATGAGTAAACCATTTTGGTTAAGAAGTTATAAATAGTAGTGAATAATGAGAGAATTAAATAGAATATAAACTCCATGAAAAAGTAGTGCTCATGCATCTTGTATATACTGCAAGTACCAGCCACAACGCTAGACATTTATTAACTGCTCATTAAGTAGGTTACATCGACCCTAGCAAAAATTCAGTAGATTCTCTGTGTGACCAATTACCAACTGGTGAATGAATACTTTTATTTACTAAAGAAGAAAATGCAAAGCATTGAAAAGGTATTACAGGATTGAACTAAGTAAAATTAAGACTTGTTTCATTCCAATAGTTTATTACACTCCACTGCTATCTTTCCCTTGAAATCTCTTCTGAAACCACATGAGAACTGAAATATTCATATTTTATGTAAAACTGAATATATTGTATATACTTTAGCAAAAAATGGTAAAATATAAACACCTTTAATGTATCTTTGTAACCCTACAAAAAATAAATTCAGCATATATATTTTATTTTTTTAATGAATTATTTTATTTTATATAATTCTTACATCATTTTCATTTTGGCATAATATATGCATTTTCATTTTGGTTATATTCCCCATACAATTCCCACCCCCTTTTTTTTCTGACCCTAATCCCTCTTCTTCTCCCGCCCCACCCTCAGCATATATATTTAATTTTTTTAAAATTTTTTTTTATAGAGGCATGTTTTATTTATTTATTTGTTTGTTTGTTTGTTTTGTTTATACAAGCACTGGGTACAGTCAGAAGTGCGGGAGGGTGAGAGAATTCACCAGAGCCAGAGCGGGGAGCAGAGCAGGCAGAAGGACAGAAGTACACTGCTGAGGGGAGCAGCGGGCGGCAGGAGAGGTCTGCGCGCCATGTGGGACCCTCCTCCGGTGTCCAGGGAGCAGCTGGAGATCGAACCGGCACTGCAGAGGCCGCGGGCAGCTTCGCAACCCAGCGCTCAACCGCTGTGCCACCGGGGAGGCCCAGCATATATATTTTAAATAGCCACTCTACACTAAAAATTGAAAGTCAAAATTAAAATAGCCAATTGTGTATTTTTATACCTGTATTCCAAGAACACATCAGGGATGTTATTTTACTCTTTAATTACTTAACTTTCAGTATTTTTAAAAATGTGATAATGTTAATGTTAATTAAAAATTAATTTAAGGAAAGTTCAAAGATTACATAATTCATTTATGCCAAGTTTTTGGCATAATAAAACCAAGAACTCCCTGCTAAAAGAGAATGATAATAATAAAATGATGATAATAATAAAATCTAAAATGCACATATTCTTTGAGGACTAATTATTAATTACTTTTACACTTGAAAACTAAGAACTACCAATTAAAATGATTTTAGGCTTTAATTTCATTTTATTTTCACAATGAGATCAAAACCGGAACTGGAGTTGGCATTAGAGAAAGGATATTGTCCTGTGCTTATGTGACCAGAATGCAGGTATAGGTGACATCTCACAAAGAAATGTGATCTCATCAGTCCTTTTCAAGCACTCAACTCCATCATGTCACCGAATTCATGTATCTATGTGTGAATCAAAACCAAACTTGTTATCATGTGAAATGACATGAAAAAGGACCTTTTACAAGAAGACTTTATGCAATTATCCCATTTCTCTTGCAAATGTGACAACTGATATGAACATTTACTGTTCCTTTCTTAGGACCTGACTTGTGACCTGAAGGAGAAGCTTTCAGATCACTTCAAAGATGTTATGGTTGGCCTCATGTACCCACCCCCATTGTATGATGCTCACGAACTCTGGCATGCCATGAAGGTAGTGTTTTGGTGCAAATGTGTGCCCGTAATAAGCACAGTCTCCTCTTTCAGTAGAGGGGGAACTGCCTTGTGATGTTGCTGTATGGGCTCAGGGGGAGAGAGGAGAGAGTGACTGCAAAGGTGGAAATGCTTGGTCAGGGTCAGTGGCCCTGTTAGGAAGAGGGGCACTCCAGAACGCAGGTGCTGGTATCGCTCTGTCCTTTCATTGCAAGAATTGAGAATCAATATGAAAAGGAAAGAGTAAATAAGATTCTGGGGTTATTCAGGTTTGTGTCACCCCTGTATATATTCATGTATTAAGGGAAAATGTTACAAGTCATACAGTCCTCTTTCAGTTATTGTAAAAATTGTGCTCATTAAGTAAAGTCAGAAAGAAAATATAGACGGTGTCTTTGTGACCTTAAATTAGTCTTTTACAAAAACTACTGCAAAAATATATCAACATCTTATTTCTGGGGAAATAGAACAATCCTTTGTTGTAGGAAGGTCATTTTGATGAAATAAACTGACTACGTATTTGTTACAGATTTTGTTGGTTAGGGACAGGGAACAAAGCACCTTTTACTTCTTTCCAAATGCTGATATTAAACACCTGCAGAACTGTTGAAATTATTCCAAAGTGATGCCTGCCAGCGAGCAGATTACCGCAATCTGTGAACAGTGTGTGACAGGAAAGAGGCAGGGTTGGGGAAATAAGGGTATATTTGGTCATGTTTGCTGATCTGAAGAGGCACTATATAAAATTCATGTGCATTTCCACTTAATAGCTTTATTAAAATATGCTATCGATGTCAAACTTATGTGACTAAAACTGTAAGAATTATGTCATATGTTGCTGTTTAGATGAAACTCATATTTTACCAATCTCTTAGAGAATGGTGAGGATTCCTGAAACTTTCCTGATGTGTTATCTATTAAATCACTATCATATATGATCATAAGAAGTGCCTAATCTAAATGTTTAGGCAAATGATACAGAATTCCACATCTAGGGAAAGGCATAGAGAGATCTTTAAACATCCATGGGAAATTAGGAGACACATATTCTGATTTCAACTTACCAAAGAATTGATATTCCTCCAGCAAAATGGAAATAATCCATGTCATGAGCATTATTTAAATATGTTTTTCCATATTATTGGAAATGCCCATACTGTTTAGTAAGGGAACAAAGTTTCATATCACATTACTTTATTAGGGTAAAACCGCCAGTAATGGCTCAACCAGAACTGGACCTATCGTTATCCCAAATACACTTCTTTCTCCTCTGCCACCTCTTAGACACTGGCAATGTTGTCTCCCTTTATTGTACAATAGGTGTGCTGTTATTCCCAGTACTAATATTTTGTATTAGTAAAATATTAGAAATACTTTGCATTTCTCTCATGTTTCTAGGGAGCAGGCACTGACGAGAACTGCCTCATTGATATATTAGCTTCAAGAACAAGTGGAGAAATTTTCCAAATGCAAGAAGCCTTCTGTTTGCGTAAGGAAATACACATGTGTACATGTATTTTATACCTATATAAGCTTCATATTTTCCAAATAATACAAAGAATTTTCTAAGATATTTCTGTTTGAAATATGACTCACTCAAGACTATCAAGTCATTAAGTAAAATTGATGACTAAGCTATTAAAAATGAAACAATTCCCGAGACAATCAAGTTAAACAAATTTTCCAGGATTATAATTACAAGATTACTATGAGACGCTATGAGATCAGTGTTTTCATTAAAAATCAAATGCCAGTACAGTGGCTCAGAGGACATTTTAAAGGTTACCTTGGTAAAATAAACACATAGACAAAATAAAGCTAAATGTACTGCTAGCTCAGCCAATTCTTCATATGGAGAACTCCTTCACTTTATATAATTTCATATCACTGTACTTTACCACAAAATCAGATTTTTATACATTTTAAAAGTAGGAAGGTTAACTTTTCATTTTCAAACGAGTTTATTTTCTTAAGTTCCATTGTACCATGTATCGTGTGACATATCATGTCAAAAAAAATGTTCCAAACAGTAAGCTCTATTGCATTTGAACAAAATCAAGATTTTCCCAGAGGAATGAAGAATCTTCACATAAATATTAAAATGAGGCAAAGCCTTTGGGAAAAGCACTGGGCTGGGCAGCAGTCTATGCAATTAGAGTGCATAATTCTGAATTTTGAGAATTAGAGAATGTGAAATGATCTCAATGTGGTTTTCCAATTTTGGAATAAAGATAATATATATATTTTTTAAGAAAACAGACCTGTGCCTATGTGACTGTTAGGTGTCATATTTCTCCGGTGGACTGTTTATTGGCTTACTCTGAGTAGAATATAGCAAAAAAAAAAAAGGCAAAGAAATATCAACAGATTGATTATATTTCTTGTGCTTTCACTGACAACTGGGGAAGTAGCATTAATGTATTCCAAGCACATTGATATATGGTTCTGAAATAAATCATACATTTGACATGGATGTTTTCTTACCCAGAATACAACAGCAACATTCAAGAGGCTATTTACTCAGACACCTCAGGGCACTTCAGAGATACTCTCATGAACTTGGTCCAGGTATGAAATTCCAAAATTCATACACTTTTGCAACATTAAAATACATACATTTCATTAAAAAATAGATAACTATATTTTGTATGATGCTTTCTAGCAGTAAATCCTATGGAAGAATGTTTACTGAATATCAGATAAATTCATGGCACTATAATAGAAATTTGGATTGGGTTGAGACAAATATGATTCTCAAAAATATCTACCGTATGAGAATTATTATAATTACATGTGTATAAATAATTATAAAGTCTCAGGGAGGTAAAAGATTAAAAATATTATAGTTACAATTTACTATTACAATTAGAAATTGCAATTCTAATTCCATTTTTAGAACTACTAAGCTGGCTGGGGCATATTAACTTCTCTGAGGTTCTACTGTGTTCTTAGCTTATTGTGTGATGAAGGAAGTCTATTTCTCATTTAATAAACATAAAATATTACATATAAACTTTCTTATAAACACTTTAGAAATGAAGAACAGAGAATCAAAAAGTGTTGGTTTCTAAGCTCTCTATTTGTCTAAAGAACTAATAAGTAGGGCCTCCCCGGTGGCGCAGCAGTTAAGTGCTGTATTGTGAAGCTGCCCGCAGCCTCTGCAACGCCGGTTTGATCACTGGCCCCTGGGTGAGGGTCCCACATGGTGCGACAGACCTCTCCTGCTGTGCCCATTGCTCCCCTCAGCAGTGTACTTCATCAGTCTGCCTGTTCTGTTCCCTGCTTTGACTCTGCTGAATTTTCTCATGCTCCCGCGCTTCTGACTGTACCCAGTACTTGTAAAAATAAATAAATATTTAAATAAATATTTAAAATAAATTTTAAAAAAACTAATAAGTAGATATTCAAAATTTGAATTAAATCCTTTAGATACCTAAGTGCTTTAGATACCAGCACTTGCCTCAGTGCTGTCTGTAAAAATTCTGTGGTACTACACATTACAAAAAGGAACAATACTTCCAATTAAGAACTAAAAGATAATGGTTACCAGAGGGAATAGGGGAAAGGAGGGAAGAGGGAGAGAAAGGGATAGGTGAGATATGGCCATAGGTGGTTTATTGAAGAAAAATAAAATAATTATTAAACCATAAAACATTAGAGTTATTAAGTGAAATTTGAAAAGATGCTGAGTGTCATGTCAGTACTATGAACGTATTTGTATATATTAGCAATAAACAATTAGGAAAAAAAACCTAGAACTTGTCATTTTATTTTCCTGTCCTGACTAGACAGTGTGTAATTATTTCTATTCAATCAGTATTTCTTAAAAGCATATCACATGTTAGTATTATGATAATAGTGATATATTTTGATAAAATTACCTTTTGTCTTCTACATATTCTTGAATGTGCCTATCATCTAATCTGATTTAGCAAAGGCACTCAATAATGTAATGAGCCTGTGGGTTGGCTCAAGGAACTCCTACTAAATAGGGAAGATTTGTCTGATTAGAGACATGGCCAAGATGCTGGATTGAAGTGTTTCCTGCAAACAGTAGCAAGTCAGGAAAATTTTTGAGCAGGATGTGAAAGATCATGAAATTGGTCTCTTAATATCTCCCTGTAAGGAAGAAAAAAATAAAATTATCTATGTAATATATTTACCACAGCAAATAGAAACTAGTAATAAGAGTCACTTTTTGACTTAAAATTAAAAGAATATGATTTATCAAATATAAAATTTAAAAGCAAGTTTCCCTATCTTATCATCTTGTTACTTTTGATAATTCTATTCTTCATTTTGAGTCGTATGGATCAAATCAATCAGATGTACCTTAAGTATGTGCTGAGGTGATGTATTTCAAAGGAAATAAAATAAATAAACATAATGGTCTTTTTAAGATCAGAAGTCCCATAATAATCCTTACTGCTTAGTAAAATATAGAATTTCTTTTAGACTTTTAAGAACTTGAACAATTCCCATTGACTCCTGATTTCTACATTAATGACTCTTCATTTAGAACTCCTGAATTATGGTTTAGATCAGTAAATTTAGTTGACTGGAAAAAGAAATAAAATGCAATAAGGAATCAAAAAGTCTGTCACTTCTCCTAACCACTGTCCACTAAATAACTTACAAAGTGGAAATGGAATTCCTTCATAATAGTTTGTAAGGTTTAGAGTTAATGAGTTCAGATTAGTTAACTGCAGAGCACTGCAGTATAACCAAGTATCTCCCAACCTCTGGTGGAATTGTCTGTCCATTCACCCATTATTCCATCCAGCCATAGACAGATATTCTGTGTGAAATAAGAAGATACATAGCTTTATATCTTTTCCACTTGGTTCCATGATAATTTAGTTGTATGTCTCATTTATTAATAAATTAATGATTTCTCATTTATTCTTTTTGAGATTTATATTAGAAAGATTTACCCTGCAATAAATGGATGTGAACTCGTTCTTTTATCAATTATTTCTCAGTACAAATATTCTCAATTTATTCTGTTGTTAAAATTATTTCTTTAGCTCCCTCTGTATCTTCAATGTCACAGTAAATACTGATCATGACTTTCATATTTTTAACATACGAAAATTCAGACACATTTCTTTATACGAATTAGTAAATATTGATGAAATTGGAGCATAGAAACCTCAAGGTATTCATGAAATGGAAAGTGTTGAAAATCATTGTCATATTTTCCAGAAGAGACGCTCTTTTACTTAATCTACAATGTATTTTTCAAAAGGTCTATCCAATAAGGAAACAACTCAGCCAGAACATGTTCTTCTTGAAAACTAATGCCAATCATTGAAATGGCTCACAACACTTCCTGAATGCTTTTATTAAACTAGATTTATAGGAGCTCTAATTATCTGTCAACTAATGAAAAATTAGTCACTTAGAGATTAATTAATCAATATGTGCAAATCACACTGGAAATGATAAATGTTTTCACAAAGAGAAAGAATGAATCCTACTCAAAAGGATGCTCATTCATTATCTTCCTTTCAGGATTTTCCATATGACAGTTTCTCAACTTGTAAAGTCAGACTGCTGGGATGTAATTGCCATCAGTTTTCAGTAATCATCTATAGTCAACATATCTGCTCTATTAACTAAAATTTAATTTCTTAATTTCTTCCTTAAACATCTTTATTTTGCCCAACCCAAGCTCTTGTCCAAGCCCACACTCATCTATATCAATTACTCATACCATGCTGTGATTTTAGACTCTTTATACGACAGTTAGTTTGAGTCTGCCTTAGTTGTAAAGCTAAATCACAAATTACTTACTTTTTTTTTTTTAATTCACTAGACTGCATTAAGTACTTTGGGCAATTACTGTAAAGGAAAATAAACAGATTGGCACTATTTTAAGTTAAATGTCCCCAAACCTTAACTTAAAAAAAAAGATTTCAGATATGCAGAACTTCAGGAAATTCTTAAATATTTCTCACAAATCTTGAAAAGATAGTTGTTTACTTACCTACATAATTCGATTGAGATCACTAAGTAAATTTCAATGATCAAAAAAAATTCTCATATCTATCAACTGATCTTTGAATTTTTGCTATCTTAAAGTTATTTCTTTAACTTTCCTGCATTCATTTATAGATTCAGTGAGTATTTACTGGATGTCGACATTGTGTCACACATGATTCTAGACAAGAGGGAGCTGTGAATGAACAAAAGAACCAGTCTTTAAGAAGCTTACGTTTGGTGAGGCCTCCCTGGTGGTGCAAGGGATTAAGCACAGCACTGTGAAGCTATCCACAGCCTTTGCAGCACAAGTTCGATACCCGGCCTACCAGGGAGCTACCCACATGGCACAGCAGACCTCTCCAGCCTCTCCTGCTGCTCCCCTCAGCAGTGTATTTCAGTCTGCCTGTTCTGCACCCCACTCTGTCTCTGATGAATCCTCTCACACCCCGCCCCCGCACCTCTGGCCTGTACCCCAGTTCTTGTATGCATAAATAAATAAATAAAGCAGCTTACATTTGGGGAAGGTAGAGAGTAATGGACAATTAAAGATAAATCTAATAAATAGGAAATTATTTAGAATGTTATACGGTAGCAGATGATATGTTATAGTAGGGTAAAAGGATGTGAGTGATTCGGAGATTGTTGACCCGATAATCCTAAACAGGTCATTAGTTGGAAACATTGAAAGGGGACCTGTGTCTGTTTTCCAGGGAACCCGAGAGGAAGGATACACAGATCCTGCTATGGCAGCTCAGGATGCAATGGTAACTAGAACCAGCTTTCTCATTGACTCTGAATTACCTTTGTGAAGCTGGTCTGGGGTGGTTTTGATGCTACTTCCTGCCTGTGTGATGTTTCAGGTCCTATGGGAAGCCTGTCAGCAAAAGACAGGGGAACACAAGACCATGCTGCAGATGATCCTATGTAACAAGAGCTACCAACAGCTGTGGCTGGGTAATTACTCATTGGGTCTTCTGAGATGATAACATAATAAAAAGCAAGAATTTACCTGGGAGGTGGGGTGGGAAGGGGAGAAATGTTGCCTAGAAATAGAAGAAAGTCAATTATCATAAAGGTATTTACTTTGAATTATATTTATACAGACATACCTCAACTAATGGCATTACTCAGAAACAAAGTTTCTTTACAGCTTTATTTTTTTCAGTAACTGAATTATATAACCTTTAAATGGACCTTTTTAAAAAAGCTGTCCATGTTATTGATGGAGAATTTAAGTATCTTAGCTATTGTCAATGAAGTCTATTACATGTTGTCGTGAAGGACTATAGTTTCACCCTACTGTTATAGCCAAGGTCACTATTATAGCCATCACAGTTTATGCCATGCTGCTCTTTGGTTTCATGTTAGTTTCCATTTTATCTGACTTTCCTAAACCGTTATACATTTATATTTAAAAAATGAAATTTTTTGTTTGATTCACATATATAAAATGCACAACAGTTTGTTAAAGTTTTAAGAGGATGGCCTGCCACAACCCAACCTCCACTCTTAAGCTTTACTTACCTTCACTATGTAATCTAAACAATACTTGTCTTTTCACTTTAAAATATTTACAAAATCTTCATTCACTTATGTCACTTTGCCAAAGTTTTCCAGGAATTTCAAAGTATTTCTGGTCAAGACATTGTAGATGCCATAAATGAATGTTATGATGGATACTTTCAAGAGCTTCTAGTTGCAATTGGTAAGTAATAATTTACTTGTTGTATAGCACACCTTTTATTCTGCAGTAAATGTTGACTGACTCTAATTGAATTAAAGATGAATAAGTTCTTGATTGAGTCACTTTACCCTGAATTTAATTATTTAGAAGCAATGCTAATTCTAGAGGAAAGTACATCAACTACAGAAAAAATTCACCAAATTGGTAACTTGAAACTTTAATGAATTAATACGCTGTCCCCATGGTTGATTCAGCATTTATACTAGGATATATCGACTTCTCTGATATTTTTTCTCAGGTAATTGGGATCTCATCCTATTAAATTCATTTTATATCTATGGCTTCCATTCCCTTGTTCAAGAGCAATAAGTGCTATAATGTGACTTCCTTTTCTCCAGGAGGAGAAGTACTTTTGTCATCACCACTAATAGATTTGTCTTCAAAGGTAAATGTTAACATAAAAGAGAATTACCAAACTGTGTTTAACAGTGTCTCTGCAGGCTATTGTGAGAGAAGCACATGTCCTGCTTCTTCCAAATTAGGGAAAGGTATCGTTAAACAAGTATTTCAGGGACTACAAATGAAGAGTCATTGTGGAATATTCCCCTAGTAGAAACATGTCAAGCAATCATTTAAAAACTTGTTGGACTGGGCCTCCCCTGGAGGCGCAGCGCTTGAGAGCCACGCTGTGAAGCTGCCCACAGCCTCTGCAGCCCTGGTTCGATTCCCGGCTGCCAGCGAAAGTCCCACATGGCGGGACAGACCTCTCCTGCTGCACCTGCTGCTCCCCTCGGCACTGTATTTCGTCAGTCTGCCTGTTCTGTTCCCCGCTCTGGCTCTGGTGAATTCTCTCACCCTCCCGCACTTCTGACTGTACCCAGCACTTGTATAAATAAATAAATAAATCTTTTTAAAAAAGAAAAATACTTGTTGGACAAAGGAATATTATGATTTTCCACTCCTCAAATGGTATAGACATATCTACCATTACAGTTTATCTCATAAAAGATTTTTGATATAGGGTTCCGTGAAATCCCTAAAATACTAATATAATTGAATATCTGTATATTTTTCTGAGAAAAAGCTACCTGTATTTTGGCAAATTCTCAATATAGTTTAATAATCATGTTAATCAAAATCCTTCATTTTACAAACAAGATTCCAAAGTCTATCAGTTATTTAGTAACAAGGTTACACTAGGCTGCATAATATGTGAACCTCAAGATAGCTCTCTTTTCACTATACACTGCTCTTACAAACAAAGTAATGTACATGACAGAAGAAAATAATGGACATCAGAAATACCAGGAGGAAATAAAGAATATAATCCTTTAAAAATAATGAAATAAAAATTACCAAAAAATATTATCAGGAAATATTTTTTATGGTTCATTCACTCAATGAACAAACATGTATTGACGTTTCCTATTCTGGTCATTGATTTAGGTGCTACAGATGGAACAGTAAAACCAACAACAAAGCCCCTGTTTTTAAGGGACTTTCTACTGCTTCCTGGAGGAACTGATAAGTGCTTGTGAAGTTCAGAGTATTATAATAAAGATTTAAAATGAAGGCATAGTCTCACAATCTAAAATAATTATGTGAACTATAGAGAAAATGCTATTATGATGATTTTGTTTTGACTTGAAATTATAATTTTGCATTTATTATTCATTTGTTATTTACTTATTCATATAATCACGGTTGAATGTCTAGAATCATCAACTGACTTTCACCAAAGACAGTGGTTTACTAGACTCTAGGCTATTCTATGTCATAGTTTTAATTAGACTTCTAAGATGCTCCAAAACAGTTGTGGTCTACACAGTTTCTCCTTAAGAGACCTCAATTCTAGTCACAAGTCTACACGGGACTTAAAATAGCATTTGGAAAGATTAAAAAAGTGTACAGGAATATGTTACATTGGATCCTGTATTAACAAAATCTTTACTGATGATCATAAGCTGGATCTCTTTGAACCTCTATTTAATTTTCAGATAAAGAGGACACATTTTTCTTCAGTAGATGCTAAGAGTATTCCAACTGGTAGCAATAGACTGAATGCATATATGAATGAATCATTATATTGTAGCTTTATGTTTTTTCTATAGACTATGGTTTTACCAATTATTCTAATTGTTGAGGTTTTAATGTAATCTACAATGAAGCACTCCATATAGAACTCACAAAGAATCACTCTTCCAGAATTGAAACCGAAAAAAAAAAATTTTCTCATTCTTCTCCAAATTCTGACTGATATATTGTTACTTTCAACTTTCTTTATTCTGATTTTTTTCCTAGTTCTCTGTGTTCGAGATAAACCAGGTTTCTTTGCTTATAAACTACATAGTGCAATACATGTAAGTATGACTCATATATTTATTAAATGTCTCCAGAAATCAAATCTAATTTCTTAAAGGACTAATTTTGCTTCCATTATTTAAATATTGATTTCTATATTCGAACTTATATGCAAACATAGTCATTTCAAAGAAATATGAAGTTTTCAAAGAAAAATGTGTTATACACTAAAAATTAGAGCTATAAAATAAAGACAACACTGTTTTTTTTTTAATCAAATTGAAGTATGATTCCTTGGGACTTATATCTGCTTTAGAATCTATTAACATCTGAAGAAACTTTGGTAAATCCAAATGTTTTTGTATATTGTCAGACTCCTGTCTATCTCACACTTACTAGGCAGATATATAACATATGGTGTCAAGCAAAGAATGTCAAAACAACAAGCTCTCAGCCTGAAATTGCTACATTCCTGAAGTTTAAAAACACAAAATAATAGCAATGGCTATTTTTAAACAAAAAGTGTTATTTTAAAAAATACTTTAAAAGAGATAGCTAGAAAACAATAAACTCTAAAGTTATTTTTGTTATTAGATGAGAATATTTTTCATAGTTCAGTGGGATAGTCAATCACACATCCTTTGGTACATTTATTTTAAAGAAACAAATACTTAAATGCATGAACAATGTACACCTTATCTACAATGTGCATGAAATATAATTAAAAATGGAAAGATCTGATAATGATGATATATATGTCATAACCTTTTACATGTGTCATAACCTTGAAAACCCAAAGAAAATATTATAGAAATTTCAATAGCTCACTAATTTTAATAATGTTTTATCCTTAAAGTAGTTTTTACAGGCCAGTTTCTTCAGAGAAACAAGCATACTGAGATAACATGCTAATTGTCTAAAATGTATTATGTATCTTTCATAAAGAGTATTTTTTTATTTATGTATAAGAACTTAAACATTGTCAGAACACAGACAAAATATCACAGTCTTCTGTTAATCTTTATCTTATTTCCAAGTAGAAAAAGTCAATTTTGTTTAAAATACATATAATTATTCAAAGCTAAACCTTGTTGACTATGCGTATATGGCAATGCAAAAAGGAAGATATATGGGACTCACAAATGGTTAGAAGGTAAAGGGGAGGATAATATAATCAGTCCAATTTTTTATATATGAGGACCTCAAATGGAAAGATTGGCCAAAAGCTGTTTTACCTCCCCAAATCATAGAAAATACCATTTTGATCTCCAATATAGTCCAGGAAAAGCATATATAACTTAAATATGGAAACTTAATTAGACATTCATTTTAATCCCTTCAAATTATGGAAAGTTATTAAGTCTATATCTAAAACATTGATTAACAAAGAATAGGTTTATGCTTACTGGCCACCAGATGTCACCAATACCCCATGTGAAAAGATAATTTGAAATTGTAAAGCATATTCCTTCTGAAGCTTGTACACAGCAATTGATTTTTGTAAATTTCATATTTGAGCTTGAAATCCAAGAATATTTCATGTATGGGGAAGGCTTATTTTTACAGTTTTTAAAGAATAAAAATATAAAACAAAAATGCAATCACCGTTTTACTCAGTGATTTCAATGTTCATCTAACAAAGATTGGAATTACCACTCCCCACCCTCCATGGAAGACTCCACCTGGCAAGAGGATATGATCAGATTTCCACTTTATAACACAGTGCAAAGGAGATGGTGTGAAAGTTGACAAGGCTAGAAAAGGTGGCAGAATTGCTGCAAGTCTTAAGGTCAGCATCAAGTCTATGAGACTGAATATAGGCATTTAAGTGATACAGTAAAGAGAATGCTTCGTTGTGTACCTAGTAAAGAAAGTAGGCACAGAAGTGAATCTCAGAATCCAATTTGGGCATTCTGGGATGCTGGTGTTTGAGGGATACAGGAGCAAATTGTTACAGAATACGTATATTTTAGGCAGACTCACTTTAAAGTATATGTGGTTTTCTCATTTTTCCTGTATTTTATAATTTTCAGGACTTTGGTTTTCATAATAAAACAGTAATCAGGATACTAATTGCCAGAAGTGAAATAGATCTGATGAATATAAGAAAGCGATACAAAGAGAGATATGGAAAATCCCTATTTCATGATATCAAGGTAAGTCTCCTATAAGTGATTTATTTTGACCCACATTTTATCCTTTTTGATTGTGAAACAAAAACTTTAAATAATTTCATATCAGACTTAAAAATTTTTATAATCTAACATATATCTTTTTTAATTAATTCAATTTATAATAGCATCAGAATAAATAAAAGACATAGGAATAAATTTAACAAAAGAAGTATAAACCTTAAAATAGAATTTAAATTTGTCAAAAGACTCCCTCGATTTAACTCAGTTTCTGAAAACATTTACATTGAGTTGCCTAGCTTGAGGTTTAGTTATAAAATACATAAAATTCCATTAGTTTATGTACTCTGAATTTCTGAAGACACAAAATCCTAACAGATACCTTTTAAGTTAGTACAACAGTCAGCCTTTAGTGCATCAGCAAGTTCCAATGGAGGAAATCCCTTCATCAATGATAGAACTCATTCTTCTTTGACACTCTTTAAGTAAAAATTTTTGAGGTAATTATAGAAAATATTCATCCCCTGGCTGTAGAATTGTGCCTCATGAGTTAAATTCTGAATTATTATCAGAGTAAGGAGAAATGCATTTTATGGGTACTATTGGGAAGAGATTTCTCAAATCAGTTCAGCAGCCCTTTCTTAGCATCAGACAAGGTGGGCCAGCTAGTCAAATCACAAAAGAGATAAATTGGAGAGTTTAATACTGAGAATGATATAAAATTCTACCTATTCCTCTCCCTTTAGCACTTGAAAGGCAAAGACGCAATTATTCAGAAGTAAAAAAAAACAATTTTTTTCATTCTAATACTTTTAAACTTTACTCTGGATTTTTGATAAAACCGAGTAAAGAAATATCAGACTATAAAGGTTCATTGATATAATTTTAAAGACCCAGAGGAAAATTAAAATACTGAACCCTTTTTCAAAAAATTGTAAAGAATTTCATGATGGCAACAGCAGAGCATGAAATCAAACACAAAGACCTGAGAATACATCTTACCTTGTATTTTGCATACAGCTAAGTGCTATTACTTGTTCACATTGTTTTCCATTGAAATTTTCAATTTTATAAAAGTGTGGTAAACTTAATATATTATATACACATGTTCACACACCTCAAATTTATATAGTGTTATGATGTGATGTTACTACTGAAAGAATGATTTCTAGTTTATTGAAAGAGGGATCCAGAAGCAATTCAACAACCCAAGGATCAAGAGGACACAAAGACCAGAAGATCTGACAGACTCCTGCATACTCAAAGTAGCTTCACATGAAAGAATTGAAAGAATATTACCCATTCAGATTTGATAAATCTCTCCTTATATCTGTCTTCAAAGCTGTAAATTTTCAGTGATGATAAACACTGCTCATTGGAAAATGCATATCATAACTTGTTTTCTAAATAAGTAGTCTAATAGATATACTGCACTCAATCACAGCCACTTCAAAATCTCCTAGTATTTACATATAATTAATGAACACTACTATGTGAATTAAAGCAGTGAATTATAATTATATAACTTTGTGTAACAGAACATTAATATGATAGTTCATTGTTAACAAATACATTTTATAATTCCATTTATTACTATATTTATTTTGAAAAACTTTTTAACCATGGAAGACCATGAAAATTAAAGAAAATTGCTCTAATTCTAATTAGAATTCTAATTCTAATTCTCTAGCACAGATAACCAGTAATAAAATTTGCTGTAGTTGTTTTCTGTCCATTAAAATATATCTAAAAATTAATATGTTTACTACTTAAAGGAATATTTTTATTAAATCATGGTTGTATAAATTATAAAAAGTGCATAAACTGCCCCACCTATTTAGATATTATACTTTACCTTTTCACTATTACATATATTATGATATACATTTTTAGCATAAATCTGTGTGCTTATCAATAATTGATCATTATTAGAATATATTTCTTGAAGTAGAATTGCTACATTGAGTATAAAAACTGAAATCTTTTAAGGCAAATGTCAACTTGCATCTAGGTAATATGCTGATTTATAGCAATGTTATAAGGACACCTCTTTCTAAAGTTGAGAAGAAAATTTAATTCTACTGCAGATTATTCTTATAAATATACAGTAGGATACAATCAGCTTTATATAAAACCCAATCTAATGACTATAACCATAGTATTATTTTTCAATAACTTCCAGTGGGAACAGTTCTCAAGACATATTAAATCTTTAGATGAAAAAAGTAAATAATTTTGGAAAAGCTAATGACACATCGGTCTGTCAAACTGTAGTTCAGATGAAATTGTTTCTTTTTTTAGAAACACTATGACATTTTATTTCAAATACATTGTATTTTTTCTTTTCAGAATTTTGCTTCAGGACATTATGAGAAAGCTCTGCTTGCCATCTGTGCTGGGGATGCTGATGACTACTAAACTAAAAGAAAGAGTTAGGGGACTGTGCAGTCTGCTTTATAGACATGTCAAAATATAGATTTTGTGATAAATTCGCATTCTTAGTTGCATTGGAGCAAAACTATAGAATCATGATTTTTCTCTTATCTTTAAAATTATTCTAAGCCAAAGAAAAAAATCTATAAATAAATGTATGACTGGATTTTCATTTATTATTTAATCAGAAATTCATTAAATTGTATATAAGAGAATAACAAAAAATGTTTTTGGAATGTATTTTATTTAAATGTGAACCACTGATTTCCTCTAAAAGAGTCTGCTTACAGCTACAGGTGTTCTTAGCATGCTTTGGAAGACCAAGGAAAGCACACCTTGAGTCCATCCCTCCTAGAGGTATTTTAAATTGTACAAATGCAATAAAACTAAAGTGGATATCTAAAGCTGTCTCTGAAATAAAGATGCAAAACAGCAAAATCCAGTCAGATATATGCCTGTCAGACTTTGATATATAGGCGACTTGTATAGAAAAATAGGGTGTGTGTGTGTGTGTGTGTCCATACACACATTCAACAACTGCACTATTAAAGGCAACTTATCTCTAGCTAGTTTGTGTGTGCATGTCAGTGCCTAACTAACCACCTGCCCATACAATGACAGAAAAGTAATTTCTCATTGTTAATATCTTCACTCCTTATCATCAACATCAAGTCTTTTGGAAGTTATTACATCCTTTGTGTCATCAGTAGAGCCTGGTCCTATATGTGTCTCAAGATGCAATTAATTAAGTACTCACTGAGGTCTGATTTGGGAGAAAATCCACATCGATGCCCAAATTTAACCAAGAATTAAAGCAGAGAAAGTGTTCATTGAGTCCACAACAGAAGGCTCCCAAAACAAACAAGTGGAAACACAAAAACTGACATCATAGGAAGGCAGTGGTTAGTAAAGGCAGGCAAGGAAAATGAAAACACATATGCAAAAAATCTAGAAGAACTAGTGAAGTTGATAGACGTTCTTTATACCACACGAAATAATTTTCAATAACCTGCAACTCAGACCTTTTATCTGCTTCTAAGGGTCTCAGGAGAAATGAAAAGGTAATCAGAACTGAATGAATGATACAAGATTTTTATTGCTTTTATTGTGATTAGGCCCAACATGAAATATTCAAGAATAATTAAATTTTTCAAATTACTTTCTAGAATCCAACCAACTGCTATGATCCTTATCAATGTGCAATGGAATATTATATTAAATTAGGTTTAATTTTTATCTTTTAAAAATTCACCAAATCAAAACTTGCAATTGAGACATTTACAAAAGTTATTATACCAGCTAAAATTCTTACAATTAAAATGTTACTATTCTTGTTGAGAATTTAGATATTTAAATAAAACTTTCCACACGAGGACATACATCTATAAGTTGTTCAATAAATAGTGAAATATATGCTTCAGCTAATTAATACATTTTATTTCTTTGGCACAGCATGAAAATCAATTCAAAAATAAATCTTAACTTAGATCAGGAGAGGCTACTGCAATAAGTGGAGAGGTCTGTTGCTATAGGAAAAAGAGGGCCTAATAATAGAACTAATACAATAGAAAGAACAATATAACTATGTCCTCAGAAGTTCCTTATCAACTTTTCCCTCTTTCTACACACTGAGAGGCACAAAATAATCAAAACAAAAAATAGGCACGGCAAAAACACATAATAGTTGAGGCCCACAAAAAGGGAGGTGCATTTCTTGACCAGCTCAGTTTTTGAGGCGCACAATACCGGGGGACTGTTTAACTTTGTCAATATTTTTTTTTTTTTCACCAAGTTGTTTCCTGAATTTTTCAATTAGTTGTTGAAATGCCAGCACAACATTGTTGTCTTCTTTTCTATCTAATTCTTCTAGGGAAACCCTGTAAAAGAATAAATGCCTAAATTAATGTTGTTATTTATGCATGAGGTGCTGTTGCTTCAAACACAAGAAATAATTACTACACCTGATGGACCGAAGAACAATTGTAAAGTCTTTGACTGAGTTGAAGGCCTCTCCCATATGTAAACTGTGTGGGGTGGGGGAGGGAAACAAAATAACATTTAAGAAAATAATTAATTACCACTGTATTTCTGACCTTACCAGAGACAAAATAAACAAGATATGAAGATTACAAAGGAGTGTTCATGCCACTATTTTACAATTGTCAATTTAGTCCTAAACTAGTAAAAAGGCTAATCATTTGACTAAAAAAATATGACTTTAATGTTCTTTTATAGCAGCACATTATTGCATGTTATTATTACCCCAGTTATTCAATGCAAAAATAAAGAAAAAAAAGAAAAAGAAACAGAGAACAGATTGGCACTGCTAGAGAATGGGAGAAGAAAGGAATAGGAGTTACTGTTTAATGGGTATAGACTTTCCCTTTAGGTTAATGAAAATATTTAGCAGCTAGAGGTGATGGCTGCACACTATGAGTGCAGCAAATGTCACTGAATTGTTTACATTAAAATGGTTACTTTCATGTTATGTGAACATCTCAGTGATAATTAAAAAGCATATAAAATAGTTCCAAATAAATTATATCCTAGTAACTCATCTTAAACTATTGCTTCTTAATATTACTCTCACAAATCATAATGCCACATCATAACAAACATTCATTATACAAACACACATATATTAAAATATATATCAAAACAGAAAAATCCATACCGATTACCCCCAGTCAGTTCAAAGAGGGAACCACATCTGTAGAAGGCCAATAAGTATGCGTTCAATGGACATTTTCTTCCAGTACTATCATATTTATTCAAGCAAAACAAAGGAATGTTTCTTACATTCATATTAATTGTTCGTAACATAACCTGAGGATACGCAGAGATATTAGATCGTTAGCATTTTTCTATTGATATGCACCCTAATCTATTGTAAAATTTGATCATAATGCCGTATTACATCTACATCTAGCTACTCAAAAAAAATAACCCAATATGTTAGGGAAGTATAGTCAAATATTCAAAAAATACATTTAAGTTCTTCTGTCTTTGGGCCTCCCTGGTGGTGCAAAGGGTTAAGTCTCAGCACTGTGAAGCTATCCACAGGCACTGCAGCACCAGTAGATTCGTGGCCAGGAAGCTGACCCACATGACGCAGCTGACCTCTCCTCTCTCACCCACTGCACCCCTCAGCAGTGGATTTCAGTCAATCTGCCTGTTCTGTTCCCCACTCTGTCTCTGGCGAACCCTTTCACCCCCTGGACCTCTGGCCTATACCCCAGTTCTTATATGCATAAATAAATCTAAAAAAAGTTCTGTCTTTAATATAAATCACAAAAAAAAAATCAGTTAAAAAAATCAAACTAAACACATTAAAACTATTTTTGAAATCACAGAAATATTTCTAATTAACTCAACTGTCTGAATTGTCACTTTTATGACCCTCAAACTATAATTTTGTAAAACCATTTTTTTCTGAAAAACTATTTTTGAGTTTACAGACATATGTCAACAGCTATACATAATGTAATAGTGCTTGCTCTTTCCATTTCCATAAACATCTTTTTTTCTATTAAACTGCCTTTAGGAATACAATGATCTGATTTTGGCAATAACATAATCACAATCATTAGAATTTATTTCCCATCAACATATCATAGATAAACTGTGAGGGGTTAGTCTCACTACTTCCAAGCATGAGGCAGTAAATGAAGTGATTCATATACTAGTTTTAGAAATTAAAGTGTTCAATATATATTTATTGAGCATCTTTGTTTTATTTTTCTCTAAGTATATTGTATTATGACATTAAATGAGCTACACATATGCATCACTATAAATCAACATCTGTATATACTACATTAAGCTCACCACTAAAAGTCTAATTCTATCCTTAATCATGTGATTGTCTCCTTTCACTCTACCATACACCACCATTAGATGGACAGAAAGGGAAAATAATACAAATTGTCCTCAAATGGTTTATAGCACAGCTTATGATACATTACTGTGCATTCTAAACTTAATTATTTTGAGATGACTCCCAAGATGAAGCATATCCAGCAGATGATATTGAGTTGCTGATATATGGTTCACATTTTGAGTTGCAAAGGCTTACAATACAATGATTCATAGAGAAAGACATGATTCATTCATGAAGGCTAATTGAGAAACTAGCATTATTTTCTTTATCTAATTCAATTTGTCTATTATAAACTATTCACAGATTTTTAAAGATTTGTTTTTCTACTTCAGTGGAAATTAATACTATTATGGATTAAGAGTAACACGGTTTTGAAATTAATACTATTATGGATTAAGAGTAACACGGTTTTGTTTCACTGAGACAAATATAATCATGTGAAAATGATTAAGTGAATAAACAGGACAAAAGAAAAGGTTCATATAAAAATTCACTTACATCACTTATTATATTAATATCAAATAAATCCTGGTCAGTTATGTTGGACAAACATGCAAAAGGGGAAACAGCAGTTCTGCTTTCAGTCCCAGGCATTAAATGAGAGACCAGTTCAGACTCTTCACATCCTTTACCTGAAAATTCTAATAAAAATACATTGGAAAATCAAATTAGAAATTATTTGAGGGGCCTCCCCTGGTGGTGCAGTGGTTGAGCGCTGGGCTGCGAAGCTGCCTGCAGCCTTTGTTTGTTTGTTCCCCAGCCACTGGCAAGGGTCCCACATGGCACGCAGACCTCTCCTGCCGCCCGCTGCTCCCCTCAGCAGTGTACTTCGGTCCTTCTGCCTGCTCTGCTCCCCGCTCTGGCTCTGGTGAATTCTCTCACCCTCCCGTGCTTCTGACTGTACCCAGTGCTTATATAAATAAATAATAATATAATAAATAAATAGAAATTATTTGAAAACTGCATCCCCATAAATATAAAATATTTAAAACAAATATATTTGCTTATACCTTTATTCCATCTTTGGGTGAACCATTATCCTCCCTATCAGAGAAATCATACAAAGAAAGATCGAGACGAATGATAATTATACTCATTCTTTCAAGTTACAAATGCAGGCAATTGCTTGGGAACTTTTTCTTTTCCATGAAGTTGAACCATTGCTAAATAATTTCTAATTCCATGATTGAATAAATTGAGCACTTACTCCTTATCCTTCATAAGCCTTCTATATTAGCATACAATAATCCCCCCCAGGAAATATGCATAAACCACTATTACTGCTCCACGTTTTCTTCTTGCTTCTTATGGAAGTAAGGGAAAACAGAATTCTGTCACCTTCCCATGAACCTCAGTTCTTCTTCCTCTCTTTCCACTTGGGGCAGTGAGTGTATTTTCAGCTTCCAATGTTTTTACTTTATCTGGCATAGATTACTGAATATTCCCTTACTTTTGTTACTTTCTTTTTCATTTTGTCCTTTCTTCAAAGACATGGAGCATGCCTTAACTTCTTTGTTGTCAGTAACTTCTTTGTTGTCATAGATTATATTCAAGAAAGTAAAACATACTGATCACCCTTAATAAATATGCTAATGTTCCATTTCTTGTATTTCCTAATTTATTCATGTTTGAAAATTTAACTAGAGTGTCATATCTACTAAATGACAAATGGAATCAAAAGGAAAAGAAAAATTCTAAAATAAATGTACTGATAGTTCATAACACTAGAAAATATGGAAATATTTTGAGCATTTCATACCAAATCAAATCAATGGTGACATCTAATTCCAAATAACATAGGATGCTTCCAGTATAAAATTTCTATACCAGACCTCTGATGGATTAAGTGAGTTTCCTATATATTCTTTTATAATAGTTTTGTAATTATTTCCTAAAGTTTAGGTTTATCTCAAAACATTTATATTTGTTTTCCTTAATAGAGTTCACATTCTATTTATGTTCATTCACAATCTTACCAATTTCTGAGAGAGGTAGTTGGTATTCTTTTCTCAAGTCGGCCAACTTAGAAATCATTAGGAGATAGGAAACAAAATTATTTTGAATTCTTTTGTTGTATGTTTCTATCATCCTAGTATATTTCTTGGGAAGATTCTCTAGAATCACCTAGGAATGAAACAGATGAATGTAACAATTCAAAACAGAAGCAGGAATCACCAAAGTCTGAGAGACACAGAATAAAATATTTTTAAAAGTCTGAATGGAAATATATTTCTAAGTATAAATTCTCTTATTATAGCAAAGTGTAAATATAAAACCTAAAGTCTCTGATCTTCTCATCCAGGCATAGAGGTTGTGAAGATTTTGATACATAGGTTTCCCTTCCAGAATTTTATGTACAGTTTATGTGGTAGTATCCAGACAGATGGTCTAATTTTATAATCAACATTATATATGGACCATGTCATAGACTACTATTTTTACAAATGAATTTTAGTGGCTGCATAATATTACCAGATAAATAAGCTAACATTCATCTAACTATTCCCTTACTGCTGGACATATAGGTGGCATCCAATCTTCAAATATGGACAATTAATGTTATAAGTTGAATTGCATCCCTCAAAAAATCATGTGCTAAAAGCCTAAGCTCCAGTACATCAGAATGCAACCTGACATAACTGGTTAAGAGAAGTTCATGTCATGATTGGTAATCTTAAGAATGGGGACATTTGGACCCAGGCAAAAAACACCATTTGAAAATTGAGGCAAAGATCAGGCCCTATATCTGCAAGCCAAGAACACCAAAGGTGGCCCACAAGCCCCCAGAAGTTTGGAGTTTTGAACAGATTTTCCCCTCAGTATTCAGAGGCAAATTTTTGTTGCCTACCAGGACTTTTGGCCTCCTGATCTGTGTGACAGCAATTTTTTGTTGTCTAAATCTCCCATTTTGTGGTAATTTGCTATAGCAGTCTGAGGAAACTAATTAATATATGTTTATCACTTTTATTTGTATATTTGATTATATAATTAGTTTAAATTTAAGGGTAGAAACACTAAAATTAAAGAACATTTTAAAGTTTGTAGCTATTTAGTGTCCTAGCAACAAAACTGCTAATTCCAATCTTTGCCAGATTAACAGGTGAATTACAGTATCTTTTTCATTTCCATTTTCTACTGTTGATGAGATTATTTTACATTTTTTGTAATTTTCATAACTATTACAGTGGTTTTACATTTGAACATTTATTAAATTGTCATTAGTTGTAATCGTATTCCAGTTGATTATTTTTATTTTTTCAGTAGCCAGTGGTTTCATCCAGAAATAACAATTATGAAAATAAGAGTTAACATTTATTGAGTATATCCCACATGCCAACCACTATTATTTTTCATGTGGAGCAATATAGCAAACATTTGAATTAGATGTTTTGATTTCCAATATACAGATAGTAAATGGGATAAAGAATAAATGAATTTTATAGAAGAAAATAAAAAAGTTTAATTAAAAAAGAATAAATGAATTTTCTTAAGAACATCTATGTGCTAAGTAGCCACGCAGGGAGGGAGTCTAGGAATGTGCCTTTAACATACTCTATTACATGCCATTCCCACTCTGTTTACCTTTCCAATAGATATTTATTTCTTGTCACTTGGGAATGAGTGGAATTCCCAGAACAATATTTTCAAAGGGTTGTTAAACTGAACATTCATGTCTTTTTGTTTCAAATTAATTGTTAGAGTGGCCATAATTTCACTCTTCAATGTAATTTTGTTTGAAATCCTCTTCAAGGTAACAATAAATTGTTAGTAGCATGCAAAAAAATATTCTGTATCAGAAATAAGGCTTTCCAATTTTAAATAAGACCTCAATACTTCCCTCATCCGAGATGTCATTATATGTAAGAATTGACAAAGCAATGACAAAGAAGTAATTACAGTGAGTGATAATAAAAAAATTGATATTAGAAAAATACAACTATATTTTTTTTTCCTTACCACTGAATCGGAATGCTGCTTTTTATAGTCTTCTACACAGGGAGGAAGATATTTTCTTCCAAAAAGATGTGCCAACACTATCACTAACTTTTCCATCACAGTTTCAGAAAATTTCTTTGGGTCTGTTTAAAATAAAGAGTTTATTTTTCCAAAACTTCACAGAAAGAAAAATCATCATTTTATTAGGAAAATACTGAGTCAATTTTTAATATCCACTCTAAAAATTTTAAGGTAAGACACATTTGAAAAATTTATTTTGCAGATGTTTAGTGAATTTTTAATAAATTATAATAATATGTATCATAATACAAGCAAATTCACCCCCCATTGTTATAAATGGTTGGTATCCTTCTACCTACTCTGAGCTTTAAGAATCTAATAAAAAAATACTCTAAAAGAAAACAAAACAAGCATTTGCCTTGAAGTTATAGAATTATCTTGGATTCCATCATTGATTTCAAACCTTCCTTTGCTTCTTTGTTCCATTGTTTTTCCATCTCTGTTCAGAAACTGCTAAGTAAGAAAGGGTTTACACTGCTTTCCAAATTCCTTATCTGCCACTCAAGGCCATAGGCTAACCTACATACTTTTTCTCTTTGGCACATACTACAATCCAAAAAGAGCTGACTTCTGCTCCAGCTGACAAGCCTTTGCTTCTGGTATTTTCACTCCCTGGGATATTTAACTCCCACATTTGTATGTGTCCAAATCCTGTAGCATTTTAGAAACTAAGTGTCCTTGAGGAAAAACTCACATCTGATTGCTAAATTTTTATCTGCCCCAGTATTTGACAGAGTCATGCCCACCCTGATAACCACTTCATCACAGTTATCATAGTCAAGAAACAAATGAGAAAGTGACACATTACCCATGAGAACTTGAAACAGGACACACCTGCCTCACACTATGGGAGAAATGCAGAGCATTAAGAGTGAAACTTCCAATTTCTTTTTTTTTTTTTTAAAGATTTATTTGTTTTTATAGAAGAACCAGGGTACAGGCCAGATGTGCGGGAGAGTGAGAGGATTCACCTGAGACAAAGCGGGGAACAGAACAGGCAGACTGACTGAAATACACGGCTGAAGGGAGCAGCAGGCGAGACAGGAGAGGTCTGCCATGCCATGTGGGTATCTCCACGGCTAGCCGGGATTGAACCCACGCTGCAGAGGCTGCAGACAGCTTCACAGCACTACGCTCAACCACCTACGCCACCAGAGAGGCCCCAAAACGTCCAATTTCAAGTTAAAAAATAGTCAATTTTGTGTGTTTACACTAATAGCTTTACAGAAAAATTTTTTCAGTTTATTCTTTAATATTGTGAAATATCACACACAATAATTGTGGAATTAGTAAATTTCAATAATGACTACTTTCTGTGATCCTTCCAAGGAAATATAAAGATTCCAATGGGTTAGACTTTATCATTTGATCTCTTAGAAGTTCTAAGGCATATCAGATGTTATTTTAATTATTTTTATATTTTTATATTCTTGCATTATTATAATAAAGTGGGTAATTTACCAAAAGTATAACATATGTGGAATATTACCTGTATATGCTATTCCCAGATATTTGCATTGAGTTTGGATAATATCATTTCATTTCTCTCTATAGTTCATGTCATCATGTAATAATTATAGTAAATGGAAAATAGTTTATAATTTAAGAAAAGGAAATTGTTGAGGGGGCGGAGCAACATAGCGGCAAGGAGACGCTGCGAGTAAGATCTCCCATTAAAAAAAGTTAATAGGGAGGAAAAGCGGCAGGTCCCAGTGAGAACTGGGACACGGAAGATAAACGGGTGACTCCAGCAAACTGCCCGAAGAAGAAAGTGGCCATAAAAGAGGACCAGAAGGGAGGAAAGCGCAGAACCCTCCTCCCCTCCCCCGCCCACAGAGGCGGCACTCTCCGACCAGCAGAGAGGAGATAAACAACAAACCAAAACGGCCAACAAGAACAAAGGAAGCAGCAAGTGGGACTGTGAGTGCAAACGAACTATTGCAGCCACCACACCCCATGAACGGGAGCTGAGGCGAACACTGCAGGATTCGCCGGGCAGTGAGCGAACGGCTCCGGGCGCCATTAGAGAAGAACAAAGACCCCGGGAGACTCGCACACAGCCCGGGCTGCCGGTAAGCTTGCGCGGAAAGTGGCGCGCTCAGAGCACTTGAAAAGCAAGTGCACACCTGATCGCGGCTGCCCAGGTCCCCCCGCCTGCGACCTAGGCTTGCGGGGAGACGCGCGGAGGTCCTCACTGAGGTGAAGGTCCCTCCCTGAGTAAGCAGGAACCAGGCGCCCAGGCACGGGAGCAGTGCAAATGGCGCCATTCCCGCGCCACTGAAGTGGGCTACAGCCCGCGTCCTGGAACTGAGGGCTTTGAACTGAGACCCGGGGCACGAAATTAGGGGCGTGGGTTCCCCACGACGGTGGGGCACAAGGCAGACACAGCACCCCAAAGCTGTTGAGGTGTACCCTACCATTCCCGCTATGTTCCCTGTCCCACAGGGTAGGGGGAGGCGAAAAACAGCCCCCCAAGGACAATAGGAGAGATCTCTGGCGCCACCTAGCGACCAGGAAAAAAAAGTCACTAACACCCCATAAAACAGGAAATTTCTTAAGACTGCTTGAAAAAGGCAGAAAGCTTCTGGAGGACCCAGTGGCCAGCCGGGAAGTTATTCCACGCCAGGCCCCTTCCAACCAGCAGTCTGAGCCTACAGAGGGAGCAGGCACCCACGTCCGGGGCAGACCAGGTGCGCAGAAGAGTGTGCCTGAAACCGGAGGCGCAGGGACTGCATCCCGCTTCGCCATTTGAGAACAGGGACATTTCTTCAGCAAAAACTGCCTAAAACCAGCAGAAAGCTCCCCCAGAAGACAGAGATGGCTCCTGGAAGAGCCAGAGGGGAGCGGAGAAGTTCACCCAAGATGTCAGTCAGTCCGAGCAACACAGTGTCCCAACGCATACGACAAATTAGAAAACAGACTAGGGAGTAGAAGAACCACACGCAACCTAACAACTCCTCAGGAAAGAAGCACACCACAAAAAGAAAACCACTCCCCAGATTGCAAAGACAGCAACTTGGAAGAACTTCTGAGCCTTCCAGAAAGAGAATTTAAAATTGCCCTGATTAAAAAAGTGGCAGCAGTCATAAAGGAAAACAATGATCAGAAGAAGGAAATTGAGTCCCTAAAGAGGGAAAACAATGGTCAGAAGAATGAAATTGAGTCCCTAAAGAGGGAAGTAAAAGAAATGCAGGAGATCAAAGAATTAATGGAGGAACTAAAGAACTCCGGGAAAAGCAAGGAAAGCAGAATAGATGAAATGGAAGAACGAATAAGTTCTCTTGAAGACACAGAAATAAAAAGAACCAAAACAGAAAAGGAAAGAGAAGTACGAAGGAAAAAGAATGAAGAAAGACTTCGGGAACTATCTGACTCCATGAGGAAAGGAAATATAAGAGTTATAGGAATTCCAGAAGGAGAGGAGAGAGATGTAGGAACAGAGAAAATATTCCAGGAGATAATTGAAGAGAACTTCCCAAATGCGAAGAAGGAGCTGAAAATTGATATACAAGAAGCAAGAAGAACACCAAACTTCAACGACGAAAGGAAAAACACAGCAAGACACATAATAGTAAAGCTCCCAAGAATCCAGGACAAGGAAAAAATAATGAAGCTGACAAGAGGGAAGAAACAGATAACATTCAAAGGAAAACCAATCAGGCTGACATCAGACTTCTCTGAAGAAACACTACGGGCAAGGAGAGAGTGGAGGGACATAGTCAACAGACTCCAAGAAAACAGATGCCAACCAAGAATACTCTATCCCGCAAAGCTCTCCTTCCTCTTTGAAGAAAGAATATGGACCTTCCCAGACAAAGAGAAACTCCGGAATTTCATTACGAATAAACCCCCACTCCAAAAAATACTACAAGGAATCCTAAAGCCAGAACCTCAGAGGGACGAATAACAACAAAAGAAGACCAAAAAAAAAAAAAGTTATTAAAAGAATAAATAAAATCAAAGGAAAGACAAACATAATGGCAAATACAGATGCTAACATATCAATATTAACTCTAAATGTAAATGGACTAAACTCTTCAATAAAAAGACACAGAGTTGCAGCCTGGATTAAGAAACAAAACCCAACCTTTTGCTGTCTCCAGGAAACACATTTAGCTACAAAAGATAAAAATAGGCTCATAGTCAAAGGATGGAAAACAATCCTACAAGCAAAGGGGCCAAAAAAGAAAGCAGGAACAGCTATCCTTATATCAGATAAAACAGACTTCAAACTCAAAAAAATAAAAAGAGACCCCAATGGTCACTACATTAAGATCAAGGGGACAATACTTCAAGAAGAAATAACACTCATTAACATATACTCACCAAATGAAAGAGCACCAAAATATATCAGACAACTGTTGTCCTCTCTGAAAACAGACATCAGAGAAAACACATACGTAGTGGGAGACTTCAACACACCACTATCAACAATGGATAGATCAACAAGACAAAAAATAAGTAAAGAAACTAAAGCTCTAAATAAGGACCTAGAGCATTTGGGCTTAACAGACATCTATAGAACACTAAACCCAAAAAAAACGGAGTACACATTTTTCTCAAGCGCACACGGATCATTCTCCAGGATCGATCACATACTGGGGCACAAGACAAACATCAACAGATACACCAAGATTGAAATCATACCAACCATCTTTTCTGACCACGAAGGCATCAAACTAGAAATAAATCATAAAAAGAAGGCAAGGAACTATCCTACCTCATGGAGATTAAAAGCCACACTACTGGAAGACCACTGGACTAACGAGGAGATCAAAAAAGAAATTAAAAAATTCTTTGAATTGAATGACAAGGAGGACACCAATATCCTAAATGTATGGGATGCAGCAAAAGCAGTAATAAGAGGAAAATATATAGCAATAGAAGCTCACATCAAAAAACAAGAAAGAACTCAAAGAAACAACCTAATCTCGAGGCTCAAAGATCTAGAAAAAGAACAACAAAAAAACCCCAAAACCAGTAGAAGAAAAGAAATAATAAAAACCAAAGCAGAAATATATGAAATTGAAACTAAAAAAACAATCCAAAAGATCAATGAAACCATGAGATGGTTCTTTGAAAAAATCAATAAAATAGACAAACCCCTAGCCAGGCTCACAAAGGAAAAAAGGGAGAAAGCACAAATAAACAGGATCATCAATGAAAGAGGAGAAATCACAACGGACACAGCAGAAATCAAAAGAATAATCAGTAACTACTATGAACAGTTATATGGAAACAAGTTCAACAATCTAGAGGAGATGGACAAATTCCTACAACTCTACAAACACCCAAAGCTAGATAAAGAAGAAATAGAACACCTAAACAGACCAATTACAAGCAGCGAAATTGAAATGGTAATCAAAAACCTCCCCAAAAACAAAAGCCCAGGACCTGATGGATTTACAAATGAATTCTACCAAACATTCAGAGACGAATTAGTGCCTATCCTTCACAAACTCTTCCAAAAAATTGAGAAAGAAGGGACAATACCAAACACGTTTTATGAAGCCAACATTACACTAATACCAAAACCGAACAAGGACAACACAAAAAAGGAAAACTACAGGCCAATCTCCCTAATGAACACTGATGCAAAAATCCTCAACAAAATTTTAGCCATCAGAATCCAACAATGTATCCATAAGATAATTCACCACGACCAAGTAGGATTCATTCCAGGGGCACAAGGATGGTTTAACATCCGAAAATCAATCAACGTTATCCAACACATCAACAAAAAGAAATATAAAAACCATATGATAATATCAATAGATGCTGAGAAAGCTTTCGACAAAGTGCAACACCCATTCATGATAAAAGCCCTTGAAATTCTTGGGATACAAGGAACATACCTCAACATCATAAAGGCCATCTATGACAAGCCAACAGCCAGTATCATTCTCAATGGTGAAAAGCTGAAAGCAATTCCATTAAGATCTGGAACAAGACAAGGATGTCCACTCTCACCACTGCTATTCAATATAATACTGGAAGTCCTAGCCAGGGCAATAAGACAAGAGAAAGACATCCAAGGAATCCAAATAGGAAAAGAAGAAGTCAAACTATCACTATTTGCAGACAATATGATATTATACATAGAGAACCCCAAAAACTCCACAGAAAAGCTAATTCAACTCATCAATCAGTTCAGTAAAGTGGCAGGATACAAAATCAACACGCAAAAGTCAGTAGCCTTCCTATACACAAACAATAAATCTGAAGAAGAAGAAATCAAAAAAACCATCCCTTTTTTTATTGAAACAAAAAAAATCAAATATTTGGGAATAAATCTAACAAAAGAGGTAAAGGACCTATACAAAGAAAACTATAAAACACTGTTAAAAGAAATAGAAGAAGACACAAAGAAATGGAGAGACATCCCCTGCTCATGGATTGGAAGAATAAACATTATTAAAATGGCCATCCTTCCAAAAGCAATATACAGATTCAATGCTATTCCAATCAAAATTTCAATGTCATTCTTCAAAGAAATAGAACAATTATTGATGAAATTCATATGGAATCACAAAAAACCCCGAATAGCCAAGCTCTCCTGAAAAAAAAAGAAGGGAATGGAGGCATTACACTCCCAGACTTCAAACTATACTACAAAGCCATAATCATCAAAACTGCATGGTATTGGAACAAGAACAGACATACAGACCAATGGAATCGAATAGAAAATCCAGAAATAAACCCACAGATTTATGGTCAACTAATCTTTGACAAAGGAGCAAAGACTATGCATTGGAGCAAAGAAAGTTTGTTCAATAAATGGTGCTGGGAAAACTGGGTCGCTGCATGCAAAAGATGAAGCTTGACCACTACCTCACACCGTACACAAAAATCAACTCAAAATGGATTAAAGAACTAGACATAAGACCTGAAACCATAAAATATATAGAAGGAAATATAGGCGAAACACTATGTGATTTGCACATCAAAGACATCTTTACAAACACATCACCCAAAGCAGTGATAGTGAAGGCAAAGATAAACAGCTGGGACTACATCAAATTAAAGAGCTTCTGCACAGCAAAAGAGACAATAACAAAAACAAAGAGAAACCCCACCAACTGGGAGAACATTTTTGCACCCAACACTAATGATAAAGGACTGATCACAAAAATCTGCAAAGAGCTGATGAGACTCAACAACAACAAAGAAAATAATCCAGTCAAAAAATGGGCAGAAGAGCTTAAAAGAAACTTCTCTGAAAAGGAAATGCAAATGGCCAGCAGGCATATGAAAAAATGTTCAACATCACTTGCCATCAGGGAAATGCAAATCAAAACTACCATGAGATACCATCTTACACCAATGAGAATGGCACATATTAAAAAAACTAGCAACAACAAATGCTGGCGAGGGTGTGGAGAAAAAGGAACTCTTCTACACTGTTGGTGGGAGTGCAAACTGGTCCAACCAATGTGGAGAGCTGTGTGGAGATTTCTGGACCTACTAAACATAGAGCTTCCATATGATCCAGCAATTCCACTCCTAGGTATTTACCCAAAGGACACAGAAACATCAATTCCAAAGAACACCTGCACCCCTATGTTTATAGCAGCACTGTTTACAATAGCTAAGCTTTGGAAACAACCCAAATGCCCAAAAATAGATGACTGGATCAAGAAGATGTGGTCCATATATACCATGGAATATTAGTCAGCATTCAAAAAAGATAAACACATGCAATTTGCAGCAACATGGATGGCGCTGGAAGGGATCATGCTCAGCGAAATAAGCCAAAAAGAAAAAGAAAAATACCGGATGGTCTCACTCATAGCAGGAATCTAGAAAACTTAAATAAGGGACCAGGAAAATGAATAACTATAAGAAAGTGAAAATCAAAATCAACAAAAAACTATGAACCAGAGACACTTTTTGGGGGGTGGGTGGCGGGAGGGGAAGGATTGGGGTCAGAATGGGGCGTTTCAATTGTATGGGGGAATATAAAAATAAAATTTAATATTAAAAAAAATAAATAAATATTCTTTAATACAAAGAAAAAAAAAAAGAAACGGAAATTGTTATAGATGGCAAAATATTTATGTCAATATATCCCTACAGCTTATATTTGACATTGAAGTGTCACTTCCATACGTTATGATGCAGCTAATAATTAGAACCTAAATATCAGGATATCATAAGAAACCTAATTTCATGTTAATGATCATATATAAAAGGACAAAATGAGTGATTTTACATATATTACTGTAATTTATTTCAATAGCTAGATATACTAAAAATGTCTCATGAGTTCAGAAGAATAGCCTTTATTATCCTAAGATTTTATTTTGAAATATTTAAAGTCTATTAAATATTAAATGATCATTAAAATATTTGCATTATGATTTGCTACAAAAAATTATACATTACAATTTTAGTAAGCATATTTAATGATATAAAAATAAGAAAAAAGTCAAAATACATTAATAGAAAAAGCAGTTAGAAAATGGGACACCATCCAAAGTGAATGTAGTCTTAAGGAATGAGTGGGATTATGTAAATACACGTTAGGTCTGTGTGTGTGCAGACATGTGTGTACATGTGCATATGTGCATGTGTACACAATTTAATGAGTAGAAGTTTGGAAAATTAATATTTACTTACCTTGTTCATTTTCTGGAACACACAAATTGTGAAATAAACCTTTTTTCAGTAAGCTTACAAAAACAAAACTTGAAGGTTCATGGTAGTGCAAATGAGACACAAATCCAGAAAATCCAATGGGAATACATTGCTGATTCAGGTAACCCTATAAATCAGTTTTAAAGGGTTAACCTCAGTTTTTAGTTCTCAGAAATATCAAACAAATAAGTTATTAATAAAGCTGAGTTCAGTACAGTACAATTAAATATGAGTGCTAACAGTTTAATGAAAATAGGTATAAATCTTACCTCTGTGACCAAAAATTGCAAAGCATATATAAAATATAATTTTATAATGGTTTTAATCTTTGGTTTCTTGAAGGATATCAATGAATGTTCGAGAGCTGATATTGCCTATATATGCAGATATCAAAATACCAAGTTAGATGTTAATTTATAGCATGTCTTCCAAATGTAATATACAAAAGGGCAATGAAATATTTCTATTATAGATCATGGGGCTATATATATATATATATATATATATATATACACACACATATATATAGGTTTATATATAAAATGTATGATATATTTTTTGCATTTTAAATTAGATATTGCAGGTTTCTTTATTATATTACTTATTAAGATTATAATATTTACTTGAGATATTTCATAGTATTTTCATTATATGTGTATGTAATAAAAAATGTTAACAAAAATGATGGATAAATGAATAATTACAACTTAATGTATGAAGGTAAAAGGTAAACATAAGGTAGAACACAAGAATTATTAGCATTTTCATCTTAAACATTCTTCAACCCTTAATTATTTCTTTAAAATTCAATTTTTAATGTTTATAGATCATGGCTATTTACAGAAAAAAATTTTCTAATGTACACAGACTCCAGGAATAATTATAAAAAGGAGATCATAGGCTAATTTCCCATATATTTGAACACATAAAAGTAATTTTCTGTTGAGTAGGAGTATTGCAAAATAAAATGAAATATTACAGTTTATTTATAGCACACTATTTAGTCCCTTCAGTTTATGCAATTTATTTTAGAATAAAGATGATGTGATCATTATATTTATAAAAGTACTTTAAATAACATGAAACAAAGTACCTTTGCTTTGGCATCCTTTTTGTCATCTGCTTTGGCAACTAGCATCATAAGTCTGAGAACGAATGATATGCTTAAAGGAAATTGACCCTTCAATTTGGGCACATCAGATCTTAAGAGTCTTTCTACCTTGGGTAAAGGTATACCATAAAAGAAGACATTGCCTAGAAGATCTTCTCCACGTCTTCCTGCCCGACCAGACATCTAAAGAGAAGATGACGTAATTTTTAAGTAATTTCAGACTTTGTCTCTGTAAATGGTTAGTGTTTAATTTGCATAAATCATATAAAATATTGAACTTCCAAAATCCTGAAAGAATTCTTTGTTGTTTGATAATTTTAGAAAAGTTTAAAATATTATTTTATCTTGTGAACACATTATTAAATTGTATATATCTTTGTTTATTAATACCTATGTTTAAAGATGATGAATTTTTGGGAGGGTCAAATTTTAGTCTCATTTATAAATATATTTCTAGAAACCAGCCTAAACTAAGAACAGTGTAAACACCATCTGGCACAAATTGGATCCTCAAAAGATGTGGTTATCTCTTCAGAGTATTTTTGTTTAAGTTGAATAATATTTATCAAACAGGATTATTCTCAAGTAAATTAATCTGCTTTGTAAATGATGGCTTAAGACATCTTTAAATACAATAGTATTCATAAGAGGTTATATACCTCTTATATAACCTAGAGCTCATTTTCAAATATTTTTACAGTCACTGTTTCAGGATATTTATATAAAAATAAATATCCTGGCTTAGTGAGTGGATGTTCCAGATTCCTATGTATACAAGAAGAAAAGACATGTAGTATAAATACCTGACGAAAGTTCAAGGCATCCAAAAAATAAGAGTCTTCAGTAAAAACAACAGATTTACATGGCATATTAATTCCCAATGCAAGGGATGAGGTAGCTGTTACCACCTGTGGGTGTATATTAAAAAAATTAGAAAACAATCACATAGGTTAGATAGATGTACACATAGGCATTACATATTTACTACCTTAGAAAGACCACTGGAATCTAATGTGACAGAAAAATTCAAACTCCATATTTTCTTTTGTAAGAAAAAAATAGATGTCTCATAGAGATATGCATTCATTTAAATGTATGTCCTTACTCTTACAATTATCTAACATTATCAGATTATAAAATGATGTGAAATCAAAGCTATTCGTTAAGGATTCATTTTTTGGATTTTTTTTTCCATTAGTAAAAGCAATTAGTTTTAAATAAAAGGAGGTTTACTTTACATTAAAAAATTCTTAAGGGTCTCCCTGGTGGCACCAGGAGTTAAGATGCAACCTATGAAGCTATCCACAGTCACTGCAGCACAAGATCTATCCTCAGCCAGGGAAATACCCCCATGGGACAGCAGACCTCTCCTGACTCACCCGCTGCTCCCCTCAACAGTATTTCGATCAATCTGCCTGTTCTGTTCCCCACTCTGTCTCTGGTGAATCCTCTCACATACCTTCCCACACCTCTGGCCTGTACCCCAGTTCTTGTATGCATAAATAAATATTTTTTTTTAATTCTTAAGAAGAAAAAACGGTAGGGAAACCAGGTCATATTAAGCATTAAATCTAAGTGTTCATCAATAGATGACTGGATAAAGAAGATGTGATATACTTATACACAAAACACAGGGCAGTATTATTCAGCCGTGAAAAAGAAGGAAATCCTGTCATTTGTGGCAATATGAATGGAACGTGAAGAAAGTATGTTGCAACGAGTCAGAGAAAGACAAGTACATACGGTATCACTTACATGTGGCATCTAAAAAAGTTGAACTTGTGTAAACAGACGGTAGAGTGGCCTTGCCACCAACTGAGAGTGCGGGGTATTTAGACAGATATTTAATGGTACAAACTTGTAACTAGTACCTAAATAAATCTTGGAAATTTCATGCCCTGTTCATATGATTATAGCCAATAAAACTGTATTATAAACTTTATAAAGTTGCTGAGAAACTAAATCGTAATCACTAATAACACAAAAAAAGAAACCATAACTATGGGACCTTTTAGAGGTGTTACCTAATGTCATGGTGATAATCATATTATGTACAAATATAACAAACCAATAGTTTGCACACCTTGAACTCATGTGAATTTTATTTCAATTAATAAAAACTCTATGGAGTTTAGATTTGACATTACTCCACCCACTTGCATGAAAAACAGTTCTTTGCAGCTGGACCAGGCCTACAGCACAGATAATTCAACACACAACTTGTGGTCCTGTCTCAACTATAGTCCTCACCCAGTACTATATCTTGTGCTCAACCAACTTGAGCTTTGAGGCTGGCAAGACACAATGGGAGACATTTTCGCTGAGAAGTTGGCTAGGAGTGGGGATCACTGATGATACTCAGCGCACAACTTGGTTACCTGCAGCACAGTAGGAAATTTGAAACAATGACGCTAACTGGAAGTAAGCTTTCAGTGCCCTACTGCCCCAGTTCCTGCAGTCATCAACAGATACAAAGGCATGAATCTATGGGGGAGGGGGGGAACAAACACCTAAATATCCTATATAAAAAAATCTAGGTTTACACTGTTTTTTATGAGTGATATAGCCAATTTATTAATGTAAGGAAACTCCCTATTACAGCCCATAAAAACTAAAAAATGAGAAAATCAAAAGAGCAAATCAAAAATGCTCAAGCATAAAAAGATATCCTTTAAGAAGTCTCAATTTAGCAGAAAAAATATTGAGGGCCTCCCTGGTAGCGCAAGGGGTTAAGGTGCAACCTATGAAGCAAGCCGCAGCCACTGCAGCACGAGTTCTATACCCAGCCAGGGAACAACACACATGGCACAGTAGACCTCTCCTGACTCACCCGTTGCTCCCCTCAGCATTGTATTTCAGTCATTCTGCCTGTTCTGCTCCCCACTCTGTCTCTGGTGGATCCTCCCACCCCCCATGCCTCTGGCCTGTACCCCAGTTCTTGTATGCATAAATAAATCAATCTTTCAAAAAATAATAATGAATGATACAAAACAGCAACACCACAAAGATGGCAGAAATGTGACACTGCTACAACTAGAATGAATAGATTTAAAAAAAAATACTATAACTGTACTTACTAATAGAACTAAAGAAAGATATTGACACAACACAATATACTAGGATAATAAAGATAGATCAACAAAGCAGAATATATAAGGAAACTAACCTTAATTGAGGAGACCAAATGGCTTAACAGATATCTATATGACACTTTACAAAGCAAAATACTTACTACAACTAGCAGAAAATAAATAAACAAAATGAAATTTGTGCGCTCTCAAGGGAGAAACAAAGGGAAAAGCTCAAAGAACATATAGATGGTAGGTGAAAAACAAAGAAAAAATATTGCTAGAAAAAAATCCTCATAATATCTTTACAGAAATAGAGCCCCCAAAATCTTAAAATTGCAGGGAGTCACAGAATAACTATAATAAACAAAGCAATCTTGAGGGGGGAAAAAAGAACAGAAGTAGAGGTATCATGCTTCTTGACTTCAATCTGTAGCATAAACTATAGTAATTTAAATAGCATAGCACTAGAATAAAAAGACACACACAGATCAATGGAACAGAATTAAGAGGAATCATCATCTTGCATGGAGAATTCACCACAAAGGAGCTAAGTGTACACAATGAAGTAAGAGCAGTCTTCAATAAATAGTATTGGGGAAACTGGACAGCCACTTGCAGAATGCAACTAAACCACTATCTTACACAATACACAAATCTTAATCAAAAATGGATTAAAGACTTGAATATAAAACCTGAGGCCATAAAACACAGAAGAAAACAGAGGCAGCAAGCTCTTTGACATCAGTCTTAGTGATGTATTTTTCAATAAGAAGAGAAACAAATGGAATTTCATCCAACTGGAAAACTTCTGCACAGTGAAGCCATCATCAAAACAAAAAGGCAACCTACTAAATGGGAGAAGATATTTGTAAATCGTGTATCTGATAAGAGGTTAACATGCAAAATTTATAAGTAATTCATACAAGTCATCAAAACAAACAAAAAAAAACTTGATTAAAAAGTGGGCAGAAGATCTAAATAAACATTTCACTAGAGACATATTGATAGTCAAAAGACACGCGAAAAATTGTTCTCATCATTTATCGTTAAGGAGATGTGCACAAAACCCAAAATTAGATATCACTAGTATTTGTCAGAATGACTATTAACAAAAAGTAAAGAACAAGTATTGGTGAGGATGTAGACAAAGCAGAATCCTTGTACACTGTTGGTGGGAACACAAATTGGTGTCAACACTATGTAAAGTAGTATGGCGATGTCTCAAAAAAACAAGAAAAGAAATATCATATGAGTCAATTATCTTACTTCTGGGTATTTTTCTAAAGAACACAAAAACACAAATTTGAAATGCTATGTTCACCCCTATCTTCAATGTAGCATTATTTATGATAGCCAAGCAACATTTGGAAAAAACCTAAGAGCTCATCAATGGATCAAAGGATGAAAATGTAGTACGTAATGTGTGTGTGCATGCATATATATGTGTGTATATATATATATATATATAGTGTGTATATATATATATGTGTGTGTGTATATACACATATATCCACATACACACAATAAAACCAATCAGCTCTAGAAAAAAAAAACAGATGGAGTTTCAGAATTGGTGAAAACTTGGATGACTGAGAGTTACACAAGTGAAATAAGTCAAATGAGAATAATGAACACTATAAGAGTTTATTCATATGTGGTAGGTAAAGAAACAAAGCAAATGAACAAACAACAAAATAAAAACAATTTGTATATTGTGACAACAGAATGATGATTACCAGAGGGGAAGAGTTAATGGGTGTTATGTGAAACAGACAGAGAGGTCAATTGTATGGTGGTGGATAGAAAGTAGACTCTTGGTGTTCATCACAATGTTGCACATACAGACGCTGAAATGTAAAATTATATACCTTTATATGCAAAATTATAAGCCAATGTCATCTCAAAACAATTTAATATTTGCAGAATGTTTCATAAATCATATATATGTATATATATATAAAATGGAGCATTTGTAAAATGCTTATTATCATATGTCAACTAATAAAATGGTAATTATATACTATTAGGCAGAGTAAGGAGTATCCTAAATTATATGTAATATATAGTGATTTAAACATTTATTTTAAAGTATTATATGCTAAAATATTAGTATAGTATCACTGTAAGTGGAGAAATTACAGGGACATTAGATAGCGTGTGTTCCCTGAATGCTGTAGGGTATATTTCTTCCCCTACCCAGTCCAAAGAAAGAAGGGGGTGCTGTTAGTACAGTTATACTCAAATATCACCAACCTTAATGTAATTCTGTCTGAAAAGCAACTCTACAACTTCTCTTTCTGCACGTTCCATTGAACCATGATGAAATCCAATGCCCCTTTGTAATAGATCGCGCAGCTTATAGCCTTGTCTTGTTTCCATCAGTTTATTTAAGAGCTCCGTTAAAGTCTGAAATCACCAAAGAGTTTAAGATAATAAATGAAATTATGTATCTTTGACTTTAACAATGAGGTAAGAGTTAAAAGATTGTTTAGAAATCACCGCAGAGTTAGACACACTTTTAAAAAGAGTAGTTGTGTTTTATCCCAGAACCTGAAGCCTATCTGAACAATAAAATGCCTGATATGTGGCATTTAAACAGAATAATTCCACAGTGCCTGGCATTCATGCTTGGTATCTGATACAGGGAACACAATCCTCATTGGAAACATACCCCATCTTGTCCCCCCTATGCACTGAGTGGTGGAAGCCCTACCTTGCTCCCAAAGTGTTAAAGCATTGGTCATAGCTCTAAGGAACTGACTAAGGGCTCCAACTCAGTTTGGGCAATGAACAATGAACGGAATAGTTACGAATCCTAAGAGGTGGTTGAGCTCGGTGAGGCTAGCTCCAGAGTGCTCTGAGCCTAATTACCAAAACCATCCAGCCAAACTTCTCAGCTTTGACTGATTTTCTACCACCCCCACTTGTTCTATTTTTGCTGTTGATTTGTACCTATTTTAATATGTCTCCTTTATCACCTCTCTCCCCTGCTCTTTCTTTGTGTTCCTGTCTTTCTGTGTTTGTTATCTTTGTGTATATTCACTTTGTTTCCTTCCCCTATTTTTAAATCTTTCATTAAAATCTCCTATGTCTGTTTCTTTTTGTCTCTCTGTGTCAGTCACTGTTATTTCTTCTTTCCTTCTCTTTCTCACTTTTTTTCTTTTTCCCTCTTTTTTCTCTCCCACATTCTGCTTCTCTTTCTCCCTCTCTCCTATGAGTTAAAGAAGCAAGCATAAACAAGTAATGAGCACAGTTCTCTGACTACTACATGAACGATGATATTAACCAACAAATTTATGAGCACACATTGTTTAGTGTAAGATATTAAAGAATTAGGCATAGCAAGACATCAGCCATTTTAAGAAAAACAGACATTTTAAAGGGCACAGCTGTGCTCTAGTTTTGTTTCAAGGCAAAAACCACCAGATTGGGGTAAAAACCACAAGACAAGGGTAAACGAAACTTAACTAGTGCCAAGGAGAGATACCCAATCAGGCCGAACTTGGTCCCTGGTGTGAAAAGTGCCCGCATCCTGTCAGCAAAGTACAAAAACAGTTGGTTGCTCTGGGAGGAGGTCCCTCTCCCAACCTAGTGAGACTGCTGTGTCAGTACTCCGGGCAGAGTTGGGCCCTAGCTTAAGCTAACAATAAAGCCTTTTTGCTTTTGCATCTCTGGCTCCGTGTAGTCTTTGGGAACCCCGGATGGAGTTGAGGTGCCAACTCCTAACATTAGGAGGTTCTAGAATTCAATTTTTGAAGGAGATGTGGGGTACAGGAGAAGTAGAATACAATAATGACTCTAGAGATACCAGTTTGAAAAGCTATGTACAAGGTAGATACAAACAGAGGAAGAACTTTCAGAAGACAGATGCATCTGTCTTTGAGAAAGGTTGCTACTCAATCCTGTAACTCAGAAGAGATTTTTCATTTAATTTTTGTACTTCCGTCCACATAAAGAATAGTTATAATTAAATTAATGACGGAAATCTCACAAGGTAAAAAAGTTCTAGATGTTGGAATCACACCACTGCAGGATTATTCATGCTGTTTTTAACAGCTACGTAAGCTTACACAAATTCTCTAAATTTCTCCAATCTCCAACTCTAGTTTCCCATCTATTGTTTCAAGGCTAATGTGCATTAAGTGTGTTGTGCACTTTTAAAATTGTGTATTGGGTATCAATATTGACACATACACATATTTTTTATGGGCTGAATTGAGTTCCTCTTAAAATTCATCTGGAAAGTTCCTAAACCCCAGTACCTTAAAATATGATTGTATTTGGAGACCAGGTCTTTACAGAGGTAATTAAGGTAAATTAAGTCATTATGGTAGACCCTGATCCAATATGACTCATGTTCTTATAAGAAGAAAATTGGACACAGATACATACAGAGAGAAGACTGTGAAGATAAAGACAGAAGATGGTCATCTACAAGCCAAGGAGAGAGACTTAAACAGTTCTTTCCTCACAGCCCTCAGAAAGAACCTGTCCCACTAGCACTTTGTTCTTGAACTTCTTATCCTCCATAACTGTGAGAAAAAACATTTCTGTTTAAGTCACTTAGTCTGTGTTATTTTGTTACAATAGTGTTAGCAAACCAATACCTGCGGCAGCCTCTGCCGCTGAACGCCAGTGAACTTATTGGAAAGAGGGAGGCTTTCACTCAACACATAGTACATCCGAGTGAATAAGACCCCCTTCCCCTGTGCGCTGGACTGGACAGTCAATGACGGGTAAGATCGGGGGCAGACTAAAGAAGGCACTGGCCAGCCGCATGTCTGCGACTCCTGACGACCTAAGACAGGCGCAGTCCCCGAGGGGCTTCATTATAATAATCTTTGGCGTTCAAATCAGACAAATGGTTAAAGGCCTGTAAGCCTAATCCAGGCATTAAGCCCGCAGTAAAAAAAAAACCCCTTCTTTTGGCTGAGGACATGGCTACTGCCTGATGGAGTCACCAACAAAACGGTTTAACTATTAAGCAGTTGGTCATTGTTCCTGCATAAGAAGCAACATAACAACCAGTCTATAATTATACTATTTTCTTACCTACTTTACTTTTTCTATATATGTGTAAAATCAGTTTCAGGAAATGCATGATGAAGAAAATAGTGTGTGGTAAAAGTAGTTTCGGAATAATCATAATGCTTCTCACGAGTCAAAACCACAAAAATTAAATAGTTAAGTAGAAAAAACATTGTGATCACTAAAAGTAAAATATAACAGTAGTTAAATATTAATACTTTCTGATTATTAGTCGTATTGGAAAAGAAACAAGAAAAACTAACTTAAGAAATGCTGTTCTGTGTAATCAAAAATAATTGTGTAGAAATAGATTCCTGTAATCAGAACCTTGCGATTGTTTAGCGTTCCATGCCATGGAACATCGATCACATGTACCTGAATGATGAAGTAAATGTCTATTGTATGACTAAACATCTCATGCTGAGAAAAAATCAACTTTTATGAAATCATCCATTGTTAAAAAAGGTATAAAAGTGTAAGATGATTTAAAGCACATTACATTCAGATCTTCACTCTTGAAGTGTGTGTGTCTGTCATTTCTGCGCCGAATCCTTGACCGCCTAGCTCAGTCTCTCATCCCTGGGTCAGCCTTGCTAATCTGCCACTGCGCCAGTCCGCGGCAAATACCCACGACCAAATTTATCTCAGTTTCTTTTCTCTTACCTCATCATCAACAGTATCATCAGCATAGCTACAGTCTGGAGAAATTTCAGTGTGTGTTTCAAGATAGTTTTCCATTTCCTTTTTTTCAGCCTTCGATATAATTTCTCTTTGGTGTTTAGCATCTGAATCTAAATGTGAAGAACTGAATATAAAGTATCAGGAAAATCAATGAATATACTGGTTATAGCACTTATTTTTTTAATATAAGATTATGTCTATAAATCTCAGGTAAAAAAATGTCAGATTATTCAAACCCAAAACACAATTACCTCTATTAGATGATATTTATCAGGCATTAAATAAACTGAACCTAGCTAAACTAAATTAAATTACTTGCATATCTGTTTACCATATAAGCATATTTTAAATGTATGCATTAAGATGCACTTAACAGGAAACAGAAAAACAGTCTACTTCTCTCATCTCTCATGCCAAACAAATATTTATTTTATATATCCAATAAAATTCTATTTGTGACATTAAACTTGATGAAAAAGTCAATCTGCAATTCTAAAAAAACATTTGTAATTTGTACTTCTAAAATAAAGGAAGGAGGCTAATACAATGAAGAAAATTATTTTAAAACATTGCATAATTATCAAAATATTCAACAGTTCTCTCCTACATGTGCCCCCAAAAGTGAAGTGCAATTAAATTTATGTCACAAAGCCATAAAGCCATATCTTCACATTATGGAAACAGATTTGAATTATAAAAAGAGCTGAACACTCATTTTTTTATTAAATAATTAATTTCACAATTCAAATAGAAACACTTACACAGCATCTTTCCTTTTTTGAGACTTCTTCACTGTCAAATCATCCATGTCCAAACTTTTCTGTTTTTTAGAATTTGGACCATTATTAGTATTTTGCCGTTTTTCCAAATTGCGAAAAAGTTCTAAAGCTGATGCTTCCACTCCACGAATGTTGAATCTGGATTAAAAACATGGGACAGTTTTTGAAAATTGTGAGTTCATATCACTGTCAACCTGTTCGCTTTAATAAATTTTTGGCAGCAATAATATTTAGGTAATATTATTCTGTTTATATTTATTTTGCCCTTTCAATTCCCAATTCAGAGTGTATGACTAGAGGAAAAGATTACAATTTTTCAAACAGGCTCAATTTTAAATTATAATGCATAAAATGATTGCTTATGTAATGGTTTTTTCTTTACTGGATAAAACTGCTTCCTTCTCTATTTTAAGACACTCCCTATCTTAAGATCACGAAATACTCCTGAAGCAGATTAGTGATTTGTTGTGCTCTTAGTAAGTATTCATTTTCACCTATTAAATGCAGTTTGAATTAGGGATTTTGTTTTGTGATACTTTTGATGAATAATTTTGTACTTCATACTCTGCTCAATCTTTTGTCTTTGTTCAAAGACTTTCCTGTTCATTACAGGTAAAATGAAATGCTTATTCTTCCTATAGGACTTAAATGACCTGAGATTACTCATTTAATTATAAAGTTTGCATATTTATTGATTTTGTTTTTCCCTGTTAAAGTGATACATTAAACTAAAGCCAAAAAAGATTTTTCTTAGCATATTTTATGCTTTTTAAGATAATAAAAACAAAACCTACTAAAATAATATTTAGTGATTATTATGTTACAAGATGGCTGTTATTTAATTTGTTCTGGCTAATTTGGCATTTGATATTTTAATCAATATCTTTTATAAGTGGATATAAACATTCATACACTTCATTTATATACATATAAGGCCTATAAAAGGGTGGGTATATATACATATACAGATAAATTATATAAAATTCATAAATGAAAGTAAATTCAACCCATAGTTATTCTTTTCTATCATACATATGATATATATGAGATCTATAAGTTATATACAAAATAGAAATGAGGAAGAAAGCTTACATAAAAGCATGTACATTTTGTTCATAAGTTTCTCATGTGTTAGTTTGTGTAGGAGAAGGTCATGTTTGGTTTCAAATGGGGTGGAATAAATTAGATCTAAGTGCCAAGTCCTTCCCTCTTTTCTCTGCCTAGCATAACTACACTTTGAGACCAGTTCTTTCATGAAACTGTGTTGGAAACACCAGGCCGGGCCTCCCTGGTAACTCAAGGGGTTAAGCACAGCATTGTGAAGCTGTCCGCAGCCTCTGCAGCAAGAGTTGGTTCCATGGTCGGTGATTCCTGACCAGCCAGGGAGCTACGCACATGGTGCAGCAGACCTCTCCTGTCTTGCCCACTGCTCCCCTCAGCAGTGTATTTCAGTAGATCTGCCTGTTCTGTTTCCCACTCTATCTCTGGTGAATCCTCTCTCACACACATGCCCATCCACCCCCCACACCTCTGGCCTGTACCCCAGTTCTTGCATAAATAAATAAATCTTTAAAAAAAGAAAGAAAAGAAAAACCCAGGGCATTGTATCATTATTTCTAATAACTAATGGGCTAGAGAATTCTATGGCACTAAACTATGCAATTAGAATTTGAAATATAATTTAATCAAAGGTTTCCTTCCTCTCACACTATTATAGCCAACTTGGTACAATAATTTGACTTTAATATAAACAGATTTAAAATTCCTCAAGATTCTAATAATATGAATCAGGTTATAAATCCTTCATCAATTATTCTTTTCAAAAGACTTCAATTCCCACAATGTAAAATATAATATATTAAGTTGAATTTCAATATCATATCCACAGACATTACTTACATAAAAAATATTGCAGGCAGCCTGTCCATTGTTTTCAGTTTTTCCACAAAATGTGGAAACATTTTTTGCTTGTCACTTTCTGCACAGTCAAACGTTTGCGGTTTAAGGAAATTCAGTAACTGATTCACCTGAATAAAATTATAGGTAACAAGCAGATTAGTAAATATTTGTAAATGTGGATAAAAGATAACATCAGCTGACATTTGAGACTGAAAATCCAATAGACAAGGCATAGTGCATTTTCTATGGAAGAAGTTTAGAATTTTATCTACATCATGCACTACATATTTTTAAATAAAACTAAAATCTCAGAAAACTCACAGGATATATTTCCATATTATTGTAAGCAAGTCTGTATACCATTGCATAGTCTATTGAAGGGGATGAAGACTGTCACAAATAGATGTTAGTTATGACCAGGGTGCATATGGGGTACAATATGCATAACTTTCACATAAGTAGAATTAACATTACTCAGAATTCTAAAATACAAAGCACAGATTATATGTCTTCCAAATTTGTCATTTTATTTTTTCACCCTAACCAATATTGAAGAAGGTATTAATAACAGGGTGTCTGGAAAAACCAGGAAACATGAACAAATAGTATTACTTAAAAGGAGAATTTAGCTAACTTCCCAAGCATTTAGGAGCCCAGCCCTGAGAGACATGACAGATCAAGTATTGAACCAGATGGTCTACTGATGCTAGTCTAAAGCTGTGTGTAGCTCAATATAACCTCAAGAAGGAATGAGATACAACTGCTTGAATTATCCAAACTATTTGTGCCATTTTCCTTACCTTTTTTGCTTATGTTTATGTGATTTATACAATTTACCAATTTATTGAATAATTAAATGCATCTTATAAATTCAAACAAGCTCAACACAATCTTGTTATTTCCTCTCCTCCATCTGTTGCACAGCCTGAAGAAGCCCCTCTCAGAGTCATCCATGCTATTGTGAGGTAGAAGTTGATCAACACCACAAGAAGCTGGAGATTCAACCTTCCTTGCCCTGAGCCTGTGGCCTGTGAGATAACCTCCACCAGACCTCAGTATCTCTAGCTTCATTAGAGAAAGCAAAAATATGAAAGGAAATTCCTGAGATGCAGTTTGTTCTGCCTTTAAATAGAGGACTGTTTTTTTTTGTAATACTGTTGTCCATATTTTGAGAAAAAAAATTATCTGTTATGTAGTTATTCTGTAGACAAAATGGAATGGAAAGAGATATGTCAGTACAGAAGAAAAATAAGGAATTTCCTGAAAGTTATAGTAATCCTTTTGAATGTGTTACCTGGACTTTCAAGACTGTGAGAGAAATTTTTTAAAAGCAGTAATTATGAAAGGCACTGCTGGCTGCCATGAGCCATGTCATAAACTCATAAGGAAGGAAATTCTAGTACTTGCTGCAGAGGGTAATGAACGGAAGTAGTTGGAGCCCAGAGGTTTGCTGCTTTGTAGGAAATTGTAAATTAAGAGGACTTCCCTGGGGGGCGGAGCAACATGGCAGAGAGGAGATGCTGCGAGTAAGATCTCCCATTAAAAAAAGTTAATAGGGAGGAAAAGCGGCAGGTCCCAGTGAGAACTGGGACACGGAAGATAAACGGACGACTCCAGCAAACTGCCCAAAGAAGAAAGTTGCCATAAAAGAGGACCAGAAGGGAGGGAAGCGCAGAACCCTGCTCCCCTCCCCCACCCACAAAGTCGGCACTCTCCGACCGGCAGAGAGGAGGGAAATAACAAACCAAAACGGCCAACAAGAAAAACGGACGCAGCAAGTGGGACTGTGAGTAGAAAGGAACTATTTCAGCCACCACACCCCGTGAACGGGGGCTGTGGAGAATCCTGCAGGATCCGCCGCGGAGGTGAGCTCCAGGTTCCATTAAAGAGAGCCCCGCCCCCCAGGAGGAGGCCAGCACCAGCACACAGCCCGGCCACCCGGTAAGCTTACTCGGAAAAAGCAGACACGGATCCGAATCGGATCTCAGCTGCCCAGGTCCCCACGCGTGCGACCTAGGCTTGCAGGGAGACCGCGCGGAGGCCCTCCCTGAGTGAGCAGGAACAAGGCGCCCAGGCAGGGAAGCGGGATTCAAAAGGCGCCATTCCCGCGCCACTGATCTGGGCTACAGCCCGCGTCCTGGAACTGAGGGCTTTGGAACTGAGACCCGGGGCACGAAATTAGGGGCGTGGGTTCCCCACGACGGTGGGGCACAAGGCAGACACAGCACCCCAAAGCCGTTGAGGTGTACCCTACCATCCCCGCTCTGCTCCCTGTCCCACAGGGTGGAAAATCAGCTCCCCAAGGGCTCTAGGAGAGATCTCTGGCGCCACCTAGCGACTTGAAGCCAGCACAGGCTCCTGAAGGAGCTAGTGGCGAGCTGGGGAGTTAGCCCACAACGGGCCCCTTCCGAACAAGTAGTCTGAGCCCACAGGGAGAGCGAGCACCCACAGCCGGAGCAGACCAGGCGCGCAGAAGAGTGTGCCTGAGACCAGACGCGCAGGGAGTGTGTCCCACATCACCATTTTAGAACAGGGACATTTCTTCAGTAAAGACTACCTGCAGAAGGCTTCCTCAGGAGCCAGAGGTGAGCGGGGGAAGTTCTCCCACACCAGACCCCCTCTGGCCTGCAGTCCAAGCCCAGAGGGGGAGCAGGAAACCACCGCTGGGGCAGACCAGGCGCACAGGGGAGTGTGTCCCCACATCGGCATTTTAGAACAGGGACCTTTCTCCAGTAAAGAGTGCTTGAAACTGACAGATGACTCCTGGAGGAACCAGAGGGGAGCAGAGAAGCCCACCCAAGATGCCGGCCAGTCCCAACAACACAGTGTCCCAACGCATACGGCAAATTAGAAAACAGAGAGTAGGGAGGAGAAGAACCACAAGCAACCTAGCAACTCTCCAGAGAAAAAGCACACCACAAAAAGAAAACCAGCCCCCAGATTGCAACGACAATAACTTGGAAGAATTTCTGAGCCTTCCAGAAAGAGAATTTAAAATTGCCGTGATTAAAAAACTGACAGAAGTCATAAAGGAAAACAATGATAAGGGAAAAATAATCAACGATCAGAAGAATGCAATTGAGTCCCTAGAGAGGGAAAACAATGGTCAGAAGAAAGAAATTGAGTCCCTAAAGAGGGAAGTAAAAGAAATGCAGGAGATCAAAAAATTAATGGAAGAACTAAAGAATTCTGGAAAAAGCAATGAAAGCAGAATAGATGAAATGGAAGAACGAATAAGTAATCTTGAAGACACAGAAATAAAAAGAACCAAAACAGAAAAGGAAAGAGAAGTACGAAGGAAAAAGAACGAAGAAAGACTTCGGGAACTATCTGACTCCATGAGGAAAGGAAATATAAGAGTTATAGGAATACCAGAAGGAGAGGAGAGAGATGTAGGAACAGAGAAAATATTCAAAGAGATAATTGAAGAGAACTTCCCAAATGTGAAGAAGGAGCTGAAAATTGATATACAAGAAGCAAGAAGAACACCAAACTTCCACGACGAAAGGAAAAAACAGCAAGACACATAATAGTAAAGCTCCCAAGAATCCAGGACAAGGAAAAATTAATGAAGCTGGCAAGAGGGAAGAAACAGATAACATTCAAAGGAAAGCCAATCAGGCTGACATCAGACTTCTCCGAAGAAACACTACGGGCAAGGAGAGAGTGGAGGGACATAGTCAACAGACTCCAAGAAAACAGATGCCAACCAAGAATACTCTATCCCGCAAAGCTCTCCTTCCTCTTTGAAGAAAGAATATGGACCTTCCCAGACAAACAGAAACTCCGGAATTTCATTGCAAATACACCTCCACTCCAAAAAATACTACAAGGAGTCCTAAAGCCAGAACCTCAGAGGGACGAATAACAATGAAAGAAGGCCAAAAAAAAAAAGTTATTAAAAGAATAAATAAATAAAATCAAAGGAAAGACAAACACAATGGCAAATACAGATGTTAACATATCAATATTAACTCTAAATGTAAATGGACTAAACTCTTCAATAAAAAGACACAGAGTTGCAGCCTGGATTAAGAAACAAAACCCAACCTTTTGCTGTCTCCAGGAAACACATTTAGCTACAAAAGATAAAAATAGGCTCAAAGTTAAAGGATGGAAAACAATCCTACAAGCAAATGGACCAAAAAAGAAAGCAGGAACAGCTATACTTATATCAGGTAAAACAGATTTCAAACTCAAAAAGATAAAAAGAGACCCCAATGGTCACTACATTATGATCAAGGGGACAATACTTCAAGAAGAAATAACACTCATTAACATATACTCACCAAACGAAGGAACACCAAAATATATCAGACAACTGTTGTCCTCTCTGAAAACAGACATCAGAGAAAACACATACGTAGTGGGAGACTTCAACACACCACTATCAACAATGGATAGATCAACAAGACAAAAAATAAGTAAAGAAACCAAAGCTCTAAATAAAGACCTAGAGCAATTGGGCTTAACAGACATCTATAGAACACTAAACCCCAAAAAAACGGAGTACACATTTTTCTCAAGCGCACATGGATCATTCTCCAGGATCGATCACATACTGGGGCACAAGACAAACATCAACAGATACACCAAGATTGAAATCATATCAACCATCTTTTCTGACCATGAAGGCATCAAACTAGAAATAAACCATAAAAAGAAGGCAAGGAACTTTCCTACCTCATGGAGATTAAAAACCACACTACTGGAAGACCATTGGACTAATGAGGAGATCAAAGAAGAAATTAAAAAATTTTTTGAATTGAACGACAAGGAGGACACCAATATCCTAAATGTATGGGATGCAGCAAAAGCAGTAATAAGAGGAAAATATATAGCAATAGAAGCTCACATCAAGAAACAAGAAAGAACGCAAAGAAACAACCTAATCTCGAAGCTCAAAGATCTAGAAAAAGAACAACAAAAAAACCCCAAAACCAGTAGAAGAAAAGAAATAATAAAAACCAAAGCAGAAATAAATGAAATTGAAACTAAAAAAACAATCCAAAAGATCAATGAAACCAAGAGCTGGTTCTTTGAAAAAATCAATAAAATAGACAAACCCCTAGCCAGGCTCACAAAGGAAAAAAGGGAGAAAGCACAAATAAACAGGATCATCAAAGAAAGAGGAGAAATCACAACGGACACAGCAGAAATCAAAAGAATAATCAGTAACTACTATGAACAGTTATATGGAAACAAGTTTAACAATCTAGAGGAGATGGACAAATTCCTACAACTCTACAATCACCCAAAGCTAGATAAAGAAGAAATAGAACACCTAAACAGACCAATTACAATTAGCGAAATTGAAATGGTAATCAAAAACCTCCCCAAAAACAAAAGCCCAGGACTTGATGGATTTACAAATGAATTCTACCAAACATTCAGAGACGAATTAGTGCCTATCCTTCACAAACTCTTCCAAAAAATTGAGAAGGAAGGGACAATACCAAACACGTTTTATGAAGCCAACATTACACTAATACCAAAACCGAACAAGGACAACACAAAAAAGGAAAACTACAGGCCAATCTCCCTAATGAACACTGATGCAAAAATCCTCAATAAAATTTTAGCTATCAGAATCCAACAATGTATCCATAAGATAATTCACCACGACCAAGTTGGATTCATTCCAGGGGCACAAGGATGGTTTAACATCCGAAAATCAATCAACGTTATCCAACACATCAACAAAAAGAAATATAAAAACCATATGATAATATCAATAGATGCTGAGAAAGCTTTCGACAAAGTGAAACACCTATTCATGATAAAAGCCCTTGAAATTCTTGGGATACAAGGAACATACCTCAACATCATAAAGGCCATCTATGACAAGCCAACAGCCAGTATCATTCTCAATGGTGAAAAGCTGAAAGCAATTCCATTAAGATCTGGAACAAGACAAGGATGTCCACTCTCACCATTGCTTTTCAATATAATACTGGAAGTCCTAGCCAGGGCAATAAGACAAGAGAAAGACATCCAAGGAATCCAAATAGGAAAAGAAGAAGTCAAACTATCACTATTTGCAGACGATATGATATTATACATAGAGAACCCCAAAAACTCCACAGAAAAGCTAATTCAACTCATCAATCAGTTCAGTACAGTGGCAGGATACAAAATCAACACGCAAATGTCAGTAGCCTTCCTATACACAAACAATAAATCTGAAGAAGAAGAAATCAAAAAGACCATCCCTTTTGTTATTGAAACAAAAAAAATCAAATATTTGGGAATAAATCTAACAAAAGAGGTAAAGGACCTATACAAAGAAAACTATAAAACACTGTTAAAAGAAATAGAAGAAGACACAAAGAAATGGAGAGACATCCCCTGCTCATGGATTGGAAGAATAAACATTATTAAAATGGCCATCCTTCCAAAAGCAATATACAGATTCAATGCTATTCCAATCAAAATCTCAATGTCATTCTTCAAAGAAATAGAACAATTATTGATGAAATTCATATGGAATCACAAAAAACCCCGAATAGCCAAAGCTCTCCTGAAAAAAAATGAAGGAAATGGAGGCATCAGACTCCCAGACTTCAAACTATACTACAAAGCCATAATCATCAAAACTGCATGGTATTGGAACAAGAACAGACATACAGACCAATGGAATCGAATAGAAAATCCAGAAATAAACCCACAGATTTATGGTCAAGTAATCTTTGACAAAGGAGCAAAGAATATGCATTGGAGCAAAGAAAGTTTGTTCAATAAATGGTGCTGGGAAAACTGGGTCGCTACATGCAAAAGAATGAAGCTTGACCACCACCTCACACCATACACAAAAATCAACTCAAAATGGATTAAAGAACTAGACATAAGACCTGAAACCATAAAATATATAGAAGGAAATATAGGCGAAACACTACGTGATTTGCACATCAAAGACATCTTTACAGACACATCACCCAAAGCAGTGATAGTGATGGCAAAGATAAACAGCTGGGACTACATCAAATTAAAGAGCTTTTGCACAGCAAAAGAGACAATAACAAAAACAAAGAGAAACCCCACCAACTGGGAGAACATTTTTGCACCCAACACTAATGATAAAGGACTGATCACAAAAATCTGCAAAGAGCTGATGAGACTCAACAACAACAAAGAAAATAATCCAGTCAAAAAATGGGCAGAAGAGCTTAAAAGAAACTTCTCTGAAGAGGAAATGCAAATGGCCAACAGGCATATGAAAAAATGTTCAACATCACTTGTCATCAGGGAAATGCAAATCAAAACTACCATGAGATACCATCTTACACCAGTGAGAATGGCACATATTAAAAAAACTAGCAACAACAAATGTTGGCGAGGGTGTGGAGAAAAAGGAACTCTTCTGCACTGTTGGTGGGAGTGCAAACTGGTCCAACCACTGTGGAAAGCTGTGTGGAGATTTCTGGACCTACTAAACATAGAGCTTCCATATGATCCAGCAATTCCACTCCTAGGTATTTACCCAAAGGACACAGAAACATCAATTCCAAAGAACACCTGCACCCCTATGTTTATAGCAGCACTGTTTACAATAGCTAAGCTTTGGAAACAACCCAAATGCCCAAAAATAGATGACTGGATCAAGAAGATGTGGTACATATATACCATGGAATATTACTCAGCATTCAAAAAAGATAAACACATGCAATTTGCTGCAACATGGATGGCGCTGGAAGGGATCATGCTCAGCGAAATAAGCCAAAAAGAAAAAGAAAAATACCGGATGGTCTCACTCATAACAGGAATCTAGAAAACTTAAATAAGGGACCAGGAAAATGAATAACTATAAGAAAGTGAAAATCAAAATCAACAAAAAACTATGAACCAAAGACACTTTTAGGGGGGCGGGGGCGGGAGGGGAGGGATTGGGGTCAGAATGGGGGGCTGCAATTGCATGGGGAATATAACAATAAAATTTATTAAAAAAAAAAAAATTTTTTGAATTGAACGACAAGGAGGACACTAATATCCTAAATGTATGGGATGCAGCAAAAGCAGTAATAAGAGGAAAATATATAGCAATAGAAGCTCACATCAAGAAACAAGAAAAAACGCAAAGAAATAACCTAATCTCGAAGCTCAAAGATCTAGAAAAAGAACAACAAAATAACCCCAAAACCAGTAGAAGAAAAGAAATAATAAAAACCAAAGCAGAAATAAATGAAATTGAAACTAAAATAACAATCCAAAAGATCAATGAAACCAAGAGCTGGTTCTTTGAAAAAATCAATAAAATAGACAAACCCCTAGCCAGGCTCACAAAGGAAAAAAGGGAGAAAGCACAAATAAACAGGATCATCAAAGAAAGAGGAGAAATCACAACGGACACAGCAGAAATCAAAAGAATAATCAGTAACTACTATGAACAGTTATATGGAAACAAGTTTAACAATCTAGAGGAGATGGACAAATTCCTACAACTCTACAATCACCCAAAGCTAGATAAAGAAGAAATAGAACACCTAAACAGACCAATTACAATTAGCGAAATTGAAATGGTAATCAAAAACCTCCCCAAAAACAAAAGCCCAGGACCTGATGGATTTACAAATGAATTCTACCAAAGATTCAGAGACGAATTAGTGCCTATCCTTCACAAACTCTTCCAAAAAATTGAGAAGGAAGGGACAATACCAAACACGTTTTATGAAGCCAACATTACACTAATACCAAAACCGAACAAGGACAACACAAAAAAGGAAAACTACAGGCCAATCTCCCTAATGAACACTGATGCAAAAATCCTCAATAAAATTTTAGCCATCAGAATCCAACAATGTATCCATAAGATAATTCACCACGACCAAGTACGATTCATTCCAGGGACACAAGGATGGTTTAACATCCGAAAATCAATCAACGTTATCCAACACATCAACAAAAAGAAATATAAAAACCATATGATAATATCAATAGATGCTGAGAAAGCTATCGACAAAGTGCAACACCCATTCATGATAAAAGCCCTTGAAATTCTTGGGATACAAGGAACATATCTCAACATCATAAAGGCCATCTATGACAAGCCAACAGCCAGTATCATTCTCAATGGTGAAAAGCTGAAAGCAATTCCATTAAGATCTGGAACAAGACAAGGATGTCCACTCTCACCACTGCTTTTCAATATAATACTGAAAGTCCTAGCCAGGGCAATAAGACAAGAGAAAGACATCCAAGGAATCCAAATAGGAAAAGAAGAAGTCAAACTATCACTATTTGCAGATGATATGATAATATACATAGAGAACCCCAAAAACTCCACAGAAAAGCTAATTCAACTCATCAATCAGTTCAGTAAAGTGGCAGAATACAAAATCAACACGCAAAAGTCAGTAGCCTTCCTATACACAAACAATAAATCTGAAGAAGAAGAAATCAAAAAAACCATCCCTTTTTTTATTGAAACCAAAAAAATCAAATATTTGGGAATAAATCTAACAAAAGAGGTAAAGGACCTATACAAAGAAAACTATAAAACAGTGATAAAAGAAATAGAAGAAGACACAAAAAAATGGAGAGACATCCCCTGCTCATGGATTGGAAGAATAAACAATATTAAAATGGCCATCCTTCCAAAAGCAATATACAGATACAATGCTATTCCAATCAAAATTTCAATGTCATTCTTCAAAGAAATAGAACAATTATTGATGAAATTCATATGGAATCACCAAAAACCCCAAATAGCCAAAGCTCTCCTGAAAAAAAAAGAAGGGAATGGAGGCATCACACTCCCAGACTTCAAACTATACTACAAAGCCATAATCATCAAAACTGCATGGTATTGGAACAAGAACAGACATTCAGACCAATGAAATCGAATAGAAAATCCAGAAATAAACCCACAGATTTATGGTCAACTAATCTTTGACAAAGGAGCAAAGAATATGCATTGGAGCAAAGAAAGATTGTTCAATAAATGGTGCTGGGAAAACTGGGTCGCTACATGCAAAAGAATGAAGCTTGACCACTACCTCACACCATACACAAAAATCAACTCAAAATGGATTAAAGAACTAGACATAAGACCTGAAACCATAAAATATATAGAAGGAAATATAGGCGAAACACTACGTGATTTGCACATCAAAGACATCTTTACAGACACATCACCCAAAGCAGTGATAGTGAAGGCAAAGATAAACAGCTGGGACTACATCAAATTAAAGAGCTTTTGTACAGCAAAAGAGACAATAACAAAAACAAAGAGAAACCCCACCAACTGGGAGAACATTTTTGCACCCAACACTAATGATAAAGGACTGATCACAAAAATCTGCAAAGAGCTGATGAGACTCAACAACAACAAAGAAAATAATCCAGTCAAAAAATGGGCAGAAGAGCTAAAAAGAAACTTCTCTGAAGAGGAAATGCAAATGGCCAACAGGCATATGAAAAAATGTTCAACATCACTTGTCATCAGGGAAATGCAAATCAAAACTACCATGAGATACCATCTTACACCTGTGAGAATGGCACATATTAAAAAAACTAGCAACAACAAATGTTGGCGAGGGTGTGGAGAAAAAGGAACTCTTCTGCACTGTTGGTGGGAGTGCAAACTGGTCCAACCACTGTGGAGAGCTGTGTGGAGATTTCTGGACCTACTAAACATAGAGCTTCCATATGATCCAGCAATTCCACTCCTAGGTATTTACCCAAAGGACACAGAAACATCAATTCCAAAGAACACCTGCACCCCTATGTTTATAGCAGCACTGTTTACAATAGCTAAGCTTTGGAAACAACCCAAATGTCCAAAAATAGATGACTGGATCAAGAAGATGTGGTACATACATATACCATGGAATATTACTCAGCATTCATAAAAGATAAACACATGCAATTTGCAGCAACATGGATGGCGCTGGAAGGGATCATGCTCAGCGAAATAAGCCAAAAAGAAAAAGAAAAATACTGGATGGTCTCACTCATAGCAGGAATCTAGAAAACTTAAATAAGGGACCAGGAAAATGAATAACTATAAGAAAGTGAAAATCAAAATCAACAAAAAACTATGAACCAGAGACTCTTTTAGGAGGGCGGGGGCGGGAAGGGAGGGATTGGGGTAGAATGGGGGGGCTGCAATTGTATGGGGAATATAACAATAAAATTTATAAAAAAAAATATTAGGACAAGATAATCCTCAGTTAAATATTAAACATCTAAAGAACCCTTGTAAATGATTTTTAAATGACTATCCCAAAAGAAAAATAGGCAAAGGGTCTCTCTCACCAGGCCATTGTAACCTTCTGCAATGGTTTGGTTTCTGAGGACTGGTATGTGAATAATGTATTTTTTCCCCCCTTAAACTTATATTATGCCTAGTTTTAGGGAAGTGTTTCACAAACTAGACATCTAAATATGTAGTAATTTAAATTGAGCCTCCCTCTGCTTGGGAAGTTCTATGGATTTGTGGGAACAACACAAGTCTGGGAAAAAAAAAAAAAGAGGACTTCCCTTAGAAAATTTAGTTTAATCTAGGCTGGCATTTAAGTATCCAAGTATGTTAAAAGTTAGGTAATGTCATTGGTACACCTTAGATTCTTAGCCCTGACTAAACATTAAAATTATAGATAATGTTTTCAATTTATAGTGCCCCAGACCCTTGCAAGACAAATCAAATCAGAAGGGAAACCTGTACTCCTATGTTCATTGCAGCACTATTTGCAATACTCAAGCTATGGAAACAACCTTAACTGCCCCAAGTCAGATGAGTGGATCAGGCAGTGTGATATATATACACAAAGAAATATACATACTCAGCAATCAAAAAAAAGACTCTTGCCATTTCAGCAGCATGTATAGAGCTGGAGGGGATGATCATAAGCAAAATAAATCACAAGGAGAAAGACAAATACCCAACTGTGGCAACTGTATGTGGAATATAAAGTAACCAAAGGGTCAGATAAAGCCAAAGTAAGAACTACCCCTAGAAAGGTGACTGAAGAACTGAGGCTACCCAAGAGGAGTTGGTGGAGAGAAGTGAACCAAATGGCGATGGAGTACAATGGACTATGGTGGTGGACTATGGGTATTTTGATGGTGGGTGCAGTGTGGTATGTGGGAAATCCTATTCATATAAAAAGTTATAATGATATAGTTACAATGATATAAATTATAATGCTATAAACAATGAAAAAAGCTATAATGATATAAATCAATGTTACTTCAATAAAAAAGGGGGGCCTCCCTGGTGGCACAGCGGTTGAGTGCAGCACTGTGAAGCTGTCCACAGCCTCTGTAGCACAGGTTCAATTCCTGGCCGGCCAGGGAACTACCCACATGGTGCGGCAGACCTCTCCTGTCTTGCTCGCTGCTCCCCTCAGCAGTGTTATTTCAGTCAGTCTGCTTGTTCTATTCCCTGCTCTGTCTCTGGTGAATCCTCTCACCCTCCCACGCATCTGGCCTGTACCCCAGTTCTTGTATGCATGAATAAATAAATATTTAGAAAAAAATAGGGGCCCACATGCAGAGTGCTTTATCCAAAATGTTTTTTTTCCTGCATCTCCCAGCAAAATACTTTTTATTTCAAATTTTTTTAAAACACCAATCAAATTAGAATTTTTAAAGATGAGACAAAACTCCACAGGTGATTTCAAAATGCAATCATGTTGACAAGCTTCATTGAATAAAATAGCATTTTTGGCACTAAGTGGTTTTCAGACTTTCAAATCAGGTAGTCAGCCAAAGTCAGTGTGCAATCAAAATTTAAAGCAAAGCATGGGTTGCTTTTTAAGAGGAATGAGAGGACAGGAAATAGGGACAGATTGAAATCTTATTTTTATTAACTGAGCTTGTGCTAATGAAGAAATGATCAGATCTTAACCAAGACTTAGGACCCAAAACGTTAAAAATATTTGCAATTGCATGTTAGTATATGTGAATGAGTTGAACCATATTGCTTTCCTTATAACTGTTCGGTTAATTAGCTCTAGATAACTTTGGTCATGTGCTACTGCTCATGCGAAAGAAATAATTTTTAAAAAGTGAAGTATCATCAAGTTTTTCTATGATCAGAAAAAAAATTGTCACAGAAAATATCTTAAAATAGTAAGATAAATAATGCTTCAAATTTCTCCTATCTAATTTGTTGGCAACAGTGAGAAAGTGGGCATTCTCGTATCAAATAACTGAATGGTCACGCTTGGGGAAATACTAGCAGGGAAAAAACAAGGAAACAACCCAGTAGTGTCAGAAATTGGAGAACTCCTATCTTCTATGAAAAAAAATTGCCCAACTTTAGTTTTATTATCTCAATGTGACTCAAAAAGAACATGGTACCAGCACATGTGGGTTGTCCAGGCTAGAGGTCAAGTAATAACTGTTTGCATTTTTCCACATGTAGCTAACAAAATTTAGGGTAAAATTGCAGTGTGTGGTTATGAGATAGCCATCTTCAAATCCTCACGTATTTTTTGGGTGATTCACCAGTGGTGAAGAAGACCAATTCACTCCATATTTTTTTTTTACTATTTAAGTGAATCTAAAGGGTTTTAATTACCTTGCTTGGGTCCAGCTCAACCCAACAAATAATTTCCTTTTTAAGTTCCTCTTCATATTTCTTCACATCAGCCTTTTTGATGACTAATTTATTTTTGAAGCAGCTGAATTCTTCAGGTTCTAATTCCTTGAAAATGAAGAATCACAAATCCCCAGGAAAATGAAGTCATCACCCCTTTAAAGTTTTCCATTAACATCACTATAAAGTAAATTCCTCAAGTGATCAATACCCATTCAAATTCAGGAACAAAGTTAACTGCATAGAAGGTGGTAGTTTTGGTCTCTATAAAATAGTAACATATTATTCTGTTTTACTAGAAACTACTACATACAATTATTTTTAAGACTGCAGTTTGTTTTAGAGGCAAAAAATCAAATTGTCTAATATGTTTATTTTTAAAAATACATTTTCTTCCCATTGCAATGCACAATTCTAAGCATTTTACAAATAAAAATTCAGTTAGTCTTCATATGAACTCTACAAAATAAAGCTTATCTTTTTTAGCAGGGAGAAAAAGTAGATAGAGAGAAAATTTAATTTGCCTCTAGTTCATAATCTTAACAATGAAATATGCTGCCATTAGCTATACAGAATAAATGTGTTTCATCAACTTGCTCATTATAGATGAACTCTCATAGTCAAAGAATTAGAGATGTCATAGTGTATAGTGAGTGTGTGCATACACACACACACAAACACACACAAACCTGCATTCTTGGCCATTCTGGCCAAATGTGTACCATAGCATCATAAAACAGTATGCTTTCCCGAGGGGAAAATCCAAGGTCTAAAGGGATTCCACACTTCTTTATCTAAGAAACATAAAATAAGAAATTACTAATTTTGTATCTCATATGCAGATTTTTAACAATATAGATAATTAGCCATTTTCCAAAGTGGTTGATACTTACATGATTGACAGTAAGTGCGGCAAATGGGTGATAATGTTCAATGAGAAATTCATTATCCTTTAGGGAACACACATACTTTTCAACATCATTGTATCGCTCTTTGTGCCACACTGTAAATACAGAATTGAAAAGATCAATAAGATCTGTTTACTTTCAAAACAAGGATGTAATCTGATTTTACAACTGCAAGCAGACATAGGGAGAATTATGAAGGAACCCACTGGAAACAGAGCTGTGCACTGGGAAAAAACCTTGAAAGAGGATTCAATGTACTTATACTGTATCTGCGTTATCTGTGCTTTATTTGTTCCTGCTCATAGTCTTCAACCGTAGTCTATCACTTTTTTTAATGCAAGAAATTGACATTATTTCAAAATAGATAATTTTGGGGAAATTTGGAACTTCGAGTTTAATACATCCACTAATTACTACCTGTGTGGATTTTAGTATGTTATTTCTCCTAAGGCCAAGTCTCTTACTTTATTTTCTTTTAGGGGAAAATAAAATTGATTTCAAAGTTAGAGTAAGGAACAATTTGTATTAATATATAAAACTTTAATATGTTGCAAGCATGTCCAGAGCTCAAGAATTCTGAGTTCTTCTTCTCTTATGTTAAAATAGTCATACCCAGTCTAACTCTGTATGATGCGACAGTTCTTTTTTTTACTGGTTTCTCCGAACTTTCTGAGACATTTTGTGATGGTCTGGAATTTTCCATTGTGCTCTCAACATGTTGCCAGTATCTTTTTGTTAACACCAACCACCTAGTTATTAAAAAGAGAAAAGTATTACATTGTCACAGAAAAAAAATCACTTTCTAAGAAAAATCATTGAAATGTGATTTTTAAAAAATAAAAATTTTCCCTAAACTTTGAATATATTAAAATTACATTTATATTCACATAGTTTACTCAGTTCCTACTGCTATATAATCATCAAGAACTGATATTTTGCAATTCCCCCATGAAATACACTACCAAATATAGCAGTCATATCTATTTCTACTACAGGTGTTAACCAATTTTGTAAACATTTACTGGTATTTTGCATAGGAAAGTCATGGGTATAGTATATTGGAAGAAGAGGTATAAACTGCCTTTGAAAATTCTCTGTGAATCTAAACATCAAAATATAGACAGGCAAATTAAGTAACTCTCAATAAAATTCTTGCCAGGTAACTGTGTAAATTACATTTAGTCAAAGGGTGAAAGGAAATGTTTTCTAATTAAATATAACTGAAGAAAATAAGTGTTACTTTGTGTGTGGGTAGGGGGTGGTGTTTGTTTGCTTTAGGTATTACCTTAAATAATCCATGAGTGGGTAAAATTTTCCATCCATCAGTGGAGACAATAATGAATATAAAACTCAGACTTACTCAGTGAGATGGTCAGGATTACTGATAGTAGCAGAAAGTGCCAGAAAGGGACACCGAATCATAACTAGAAGATGTTCCCAAACTTCTCCAACTTCTGCCCCAACACTGTGAACCTAGCAAGATGGTTATATAGCCTCAATAGAAAACCAGTTAAAGTTTTCCCCCAAAATGTTAATAGATTGTGTTACCAGAAATTTCTATTTCCTTCTTCCCCCACATTTAGGAAAGTTTATTTACCCACTGACAAAGTTGTTCAGGGTCCAACATAGTTGAGAAGCATTAAAGTAAATTTGAGAGCCTCCCTTGTGGCGCAGCGGGTTGAGCACAGTGCTGTGAAGCTGTGCAGCTTCTGCAGTATAGGTTTGATCCCGGCTGGCGAGGGAGATTCCCACATGGCACTGCAGACCTCTCCTATCTCACCCACTGCTTCCCTCAGCAGTGTATTTCAGTGGAAATACACTGTTCTGTTCCCCACTCTGTCTCTGGTGAATCTTCTCACCCTCCTGTACATCTGGCCTGTACCCCAGTTCTTGTATGCATAAATAAAATAAATAAATCTTTAAAAAAATAAATTTGAGACTTCAACCATAAAATATCTAGAGATGACTTGCTTTATTATGTATTACAACAGGCTGAATTTTAAGAGTATTACATGCCATGGTAATAATCCTCAGATACAAGAATAAGTAAACGAAAACATATTTTGTCTTATTTACAAATAAAATATTGGTTAAATTATGAAGACTCTCATAGATATAACATCTCTAAAAGTAAAGAAGTCTTGTCACTAATCTCATCACTGCAATAGAAATAAAACTATTGGAAATAAATTAACTCCTCCTGTCTTCAATCTGCACAGGTACATACAAAACTTTTTCAACATGAGTTAGAAATATAGAGAAGCCAGGAGGCTCCTGCCTGTAATGGGGGCAAAATGAGAGCAGTGATTGACCGTATTTATTAGTTTGCCACAATGATATACGCTATTTCAAAAATATATGGGAAGAACAACTTTGTAAGGCTTGGTCTTAAATAAATGTCTGTAAAATTCTAAAGTAATAATAAACTTTTTAGTAAAATAAGATCCTTGTGTGTGTTGTACACTATCTTTCACATAATAATAAACAAGGAAAAATTAAATAACTCAATTTCCAAAGCCCTGATTTTCCCTGAAGTATGTATCCTTTATAGGATAAATAATCCTTTCATAGATTGCTATGAAGCAGGCACTGTGGAGATGTAAGGGAAAGCATTCAGGGAATTTTCAGTCAAAACAGAAGAAAAAGAAAAACACATATAAAGGATATCAGAAATATACTGATAACAAGATCTCTTTAATAAATACATGAGTTGTATTTATTGTGCTAAAGAGTGATTAACTCAAAGATAAATATAGGAATTTACAAGAATAAAAACCTTGCTAGGAGACACTCAGTATTTTAACCAAAGAGGCAAAAGATAAAATTTAACTTTACACAAACATTTTGTGGCTTAGTCATCAGTGCATACATGGTGATAAGTAAATAGAAAAGTGCCATTTAAAAGAAAATTGGCTTAGAGGAATAGAAATTCTCTGTCTGAAAAAAAAAATGCCTATTGCTAATCATTGGTATATCCAATGATTTTTAAGATAATTTTCTCAGTTACTATTCCTCTTAATCTAATATTTGTCCCATTTTTCTCCTTCCAAATATCTTGTAAATCTGGCACTTTTTGACACATAATCTATGCCCTCCATAAGTGGAATTAATGGCTATTTTAATAACTACCCACACAAATGCCATCTTTATTAAAATATACAAGTTACATATTTTATATACATAAAAATACGTAGTCAAGTAAAAGTAATGTAAGGCAGCATACCTCATCAAATATGACATATCTCATCCTTTTCACCCACTTTTGATCTTGAGGAGCTAATAAGAGTATTTCTAAACACTGAGGCACTGTCACCAATATCTGTTGAAAAAAATTCAGGGAATCATTGCCTTGATTTTTTTATAAAAGTTGCAGCTTTAACTTCTAAACATTCATTAAATATTTTACATGACACAATGTTTAGGTTGACATTACCATTAAAACAATAATCTCATTTGTGGAAAAATAAATTAGATTTATGTAATATATGTATTGTTGATACATTCAAAAGAAGTTAACCTGCTTTCATTAAGGAAATATTCTCCCATACAGTACATTGAAAATATAAAAACATCACACTTGAAGAAAGCTGCTTCATGTTGAAATTTCAGGAAAGAAAAGCACTCTACTTTGTATAGAAAATACAATTATTTGGATAGTGACTAAATTATTAAGTACGTAAATCATATAAATATTTTATTTAAATGTACATTTATTTGGGGGATAATTATAAATTTATTTTATCCCATATTAATACATTACAGTGCCTACTGGAATGCCATGATGTATGTTATTATTCAGTATGTGTGCATGTCTGTGACGTACCCGACAATTTAAGGCTTCTTTATGGTAATCTCTTGTGAAAACTCCACACAATGCCTTTCCACTGGGCTGTGCTTTGGTAAATAATTCATTGATAGTTCTCATCACTTGGTTGACAAGAGCCTTAAGTAATAAAAGACATAATCTACTATTGAGGCATTACTAACAACACTGAAAAAACTTTTGAAAGCAAAGCAATGTCTGGAATAATCTACATGCAAGATACCACAATAGCAATTTGTATAGTTCTTGATAAAAGAATTACTTTGCAGCAAATGCTTCCTACTGGCTCCACTTTAAAGTTTTGCTTAACATTATATTTATCATGCAGTGTTTATTGTGATGGCCAGAAAACAAACACCAACAATTCTATGCCACATCAGTGTGATAGGCGTGTATACGGGAGAAATTAGATGATGTTCTTCTGCAATTGTCTAGTTGGCTACTCAATGATCAGCACAGTTGATAAGGTCACTATGTCTGTTTAGTGAAAGAAATGGATCATATGATAGATCCTGCTCAACATTTACATTCAGAATCTCTTCTCTCAGACCTGCAATTAAGTGTTGTCATAGGGAAAGAGAAAGGCATACCCCGAATCCTTTTCTAGGTGATGAGGGAATTCGGATTGAGCAAGAGCATGTTGACTTATTTTATTCACATTGCTGTAGCACTTTCAACAGTCTTTGATTATTCCTGAATGTATGTCCAACTACAGAGGTGGTAAAACTGAGGACTGCTACTTCTCTCTCTCCGACTCTTTCAAGAACTTGTCTATACTCTCTTAAGTCACGTAATCCTGGTACAAATATCAAATGTCTTCCTTCAGAAAAATTTTCCAAAGTGTTAGGTCTTGCCATATAATAATAAGTGTTGGGCCTATGAAGGTTTGAGTAATAAATTGAGTAACATTAAATAAGGAATTAAATTAAATTAAAAATTGGAAATGGTACCACTTGTTGATCATTATCTCTACCCAGACAATATATTAGGTGTTTTATATGTACTGTCACATTTAATATTAAGAAGAATCATATGAAGTAAACCTATTATCTTTTCTGTGCAAGTGGAGAATTTTAGGTGAGAAACTAAGGAGAACCAAAGGTGGTTGAGGTGATCACACAGCACATAGGCACTCAAATCTTGGCCTCAGTCCTGGAGCCTGCATACCACGGTACCTCCCTACGATTAGGAGCACAAGCTACACTGGAGGAAAACACTGTAAGCCACAGAGTGCCACATGGACATAGTACCTTTGTTGGAGCAACATATACAACTACCCCATCATCACTCTCTCTCAGGATTTTCTCCATGCAGTAGTAAGAAGCACAGGTTTTCCCTGATGAGGTTGGAGCAACAATCACAGCAGATTCATTATTATCTACAACATCAAGGAGCTCCCTCTAAAGGAGAAAAAGAAATCACATTTTGTTTTGCAAATATATATTTCATATCATATATAACATCAACTATATGTCAGGCTAATTAGTATTTACAGTTTCTTCTGAGACACACTGGGATTTAATGGCAGAGAGAATTACAATTATGTATTAAAACTATACATGCATTACAGTTATACAATTACAATTATATATATATATATATATACACACATCAACGTATTTTTAAAAGCTTGCAGATATATGTATATGTATCTGTACAGGCAAAATATACCATATATTTATGGAGTCAGTCATTCAACTGACTCTTAGAGGCATTCCTTTATCTCTTAGCTCAAGACATAGTATATTTTCAGGTTATGTTACATTCTAAATACAGTGGTTTACATTTCCAAAATTTGTCACACACAATGAAATCAGAACCAATGGCTCCTATCAAGTTTTCCAGACTATGTATCTTTTCAATAAATACCTGCCATGGGTCTCCCTGGTGGTGCAAGGGTTTGAGTCTCAGCACTATAGAGCTATCCACAGCCACTGCAGCATGAGTTTGATTCCTGGCCAGGGAGCTGACCCACATGGTGCGGCAGACTCCTGTCTCACCCGCTGCTCCCCTCAGTAGTGTATTTCAGTCAATCTGCCTGTTCTGCTACCTGCTATGTCTCTGGTGAATCCTCTCAACCCCCGCCCCTCCAGCCTGCACCCCAGCTCTTGCATAAATAAATAAATCTTTAAAGAAATAAAAATAAAAAATAAATAGATACCTGCCACATGTCTGGTATAAAATGATTCACCCTGGGATCTGAATCACTTCTTTCTTCTCGAAATAAGTAAGGGCCCATGTATGTTAATTGAAAGCGAGCTGCTCCCATGTCAACTGAATATTTAGAAATATCTTTCTCAGTACCTGACTCCACCTAAAACAAGCACGACATATTAGATTTTCATGCTATTTCATATTTTTTTAATCTGGGCAAAGAAATTATTACCAATCATGGTAAGATTTTCTTTGCTTTAATGAGATTATTATTTCATGTTTCTTTCAATATGAACAAGTTAGTATTGTATAACCAATATCAAAATAAGCAAAGGAGGACAAGATTTCTATTCTCTTTATCAATTCTGATACCTGAGACAGAAATTGTTGCTATATCATCATTGTAATTTTTGAAATGTCATTTTATGTGATCATACCATGTTTCGTAGGAATATAAGTAAATAAAAATTGAAATCATTTAATTACAAATCTGCGTAATCTTCAATAATTCCTAAATAGGAAAAAATCCCCCCATACATAGAAAGACACAATAAAAGTGTGTTTAAATTAAGAATCACATCTCAATCTTAAAAGGACATATTTAGTTAAGGAAATACTCTCATAAGGATCTATATAATAAATACATATTATCTTAAAATTATTTTATTCAAAGAATTCTACCAATAGACAACCAACTCTTATCATTAAAGAACTCACATATTTGACATGGCCTTTCTTCTTGAAGTTCTGATAACACAATTATGATATTATTAGCAAAGCATTGGAAAATATAAATGTTAATATTGAGATGTTATGGTTGAGAATCAACCACAAACATGCATTGAAATATTGATGACTTAAAGCAAGAAAAACTTTCATTTAAAAGTTGTCAAAAATAGGGCCTCCATGGTGGCGCAGCGGTTGAGCGCTGGGTTGCGAGGCTGCCCGCGGCCTCTGCGGCGCCGGTTCGATCCCCGGCTGCTCCCCGGGCACCAGAGGAGGGTCCCACACGGCGCGCAGACCTCTCCTGCCGCCCGCTGCTCCCCTCAGCAGTGTACTTCGGTCCTTCTGCCTGCTCTGCTCCCCGCTCTGGTGAATTCTCTCACCCTCCCGCGCTTCTGACTGTACCCAGTGCATGTATAAACAAACAAACAAACAAATAAATAAATAAAAAAAACATGCCTCTATAAAAAAAAATAAATAAATAAATAAATAAATAAATAAATAAATCTTTAAAAGTTGTCAAAAATAGAGATAAAAATTTTAACTACCGTGATATTTTTCTATTTACCTTCTTGTTTAAAAAAAAAGGAGGGGAAAAAAACCTCTAAGAGAAGCTTCTGGTCAAGCAATAACAAAGAAAATATCTTATTTCAAATCTGGAAGAGTTGGCTATTGTAGGGAGTCAATTTCTGTACATCATCATCAATTTTTTAAAGAGAGAAATAATTTCTTGCCTAGAACTTTTTTTTAATCACTTATTTTTTTAAGATTTATTCATTTATTTATACAAGCATTGGGTACAGTCAGAAGCGCGGGAGGGTGAGAGAATTCACCAGAGCCAGAGCAGGGAGCAGAGCAGGCAGACAGATGAAGTACACTGCTGAGGGGAGCAGTGGGTGGCAGGAGTGGTCTGCGCGCCATGTGGGACCTTCCTCTGGTGGCCAAGGAGCAGCCGGGGATCGAACTGGCGCTGCAGAGGCTGCAGGCAGCTTTGCAACCCAGCGCTCAACACCTGCGCCACCGGGGAGGCCCCTTGCCTAGAACTTTTAAATTTATTTTAGGAAAATTTTTTATTCCTCACTTCTCAGATCCCTCAAAGGAATGAGGAAACATAGCTCTCCCTTTATAGGAAATAAAATTCTTAGAATATGAGGTAGATATAGAATGACCACATAAAGAGATGTCTAGCCCATACTATTGTTAGATTTGGACTATGAGTTCATATCACATTCTGCCTTAAGATGTTTTTCTGCAGTCTAAGTCATTTCTATATCTGCAAGGCTGAAAAGCTGTGTTAAGTGCCAGGCATTTTAAGTACGGCACTTGGACAATCAAGATGCAGGACCATAGCGAGCACTAAGTGTGATGGGAGTGAACAAGGCTCCCTGGCTAAGGTGGCCTCAAGCTCCCCAGAGAGATGCTACAGCATTACCTGAGGAGAAGCCCAAAGTCATCCGTGGTTATGGGACCAAGATGTAAGTAGCAAAAATGTATGGACCCTTTAACTTTCTTCAGAAATGAAAACACTAACAGAAGAAAAAAATCTCTGTGGTGGGTCAATATGAAAATTTGGGAAAGTTACGGAGTCATTTGAGGAAGAACTAGTTCAAAGAGAGTGGAAAATAGCTGTACTTCCTTTTCCTGGCTAGTTATCCTGAGTTAGCTAGTATCTTTCTCCGCAATGCAATCCTTTCCATCCTCTGCTTTACCAAGACCAAGCAAAAGGACAAGTATAGCTCCCCTTCACACATGTATTCTCCTTATGATTCTCAAGGAATTAACTGGAGAGATATTTTGACATAAACATATACTCTCTTCAAATTTGTCACAGTAGCAGTCGAAAACAAATAAGTTTAAAGAGTGAGTATGTGTGAGGATATTCCTCAGAAATAATTGTAAGTTAAGGCAAAATTAAGTTTATCCATCTTTGTCAGAGTCAATTTTAATTCTTTTCAGAAAACTCCCATTTAAATAGACAACATAGGGCCTCTCCTGGTGGCACAGCGGTTGAGCGCTGGGCTGCGAAGCTGCCCACAGACTCTGCAGCACCGGTTCTATCCCTGGCCACCAGAGAGGGTCCCACATGGTGCGCAGACCTCCCCTGCCGCGCCCACTGCACCCCTCAGCAGTGGATTTCGTCGGTCTGCCTGTTCTATTCCCCGCTCTGGCTCTGGTGAATTCTCTCGCCCACACTTCTGACTGTACCCAGTGCTTGTATAAATAAATAAATAAATCTTTAATAAATAAATAAATAGACAACATTAATTTACAAGCAACAATAGCATCCACAGGAGCATTCTCTCATTTCCTTCACCCTTCTAGCCTTTCTATTTCCTTCTTTCCAGTTATTGAACAGATATTTTAAAGCTAACTGCATAAGGAGTACAGCAAGAAATAAGACAGAAAAAGACCCTGCTTCTGTAAAACTGACATCTAATGTTGAACAAAAGGAAACAAATGATGAAGTCATAAACAAAAAAAATCAGATGATACATGCTGTGAAGATAGAGAAACAAGGAAATTTTTTAGTGACTTTGCTTGGCACGGAAAAGGAGTAGAGAAAATATTGAGATCAGATGGTCTCAAGCCAAGCTGCCATATATGGTCTTTGGTAAGATGATGTTTCATCTAAAAAAGAAACATTAATACAGAAGAAATAATTATTGTGATACTCAGTCAAAAAAAATAGATACAAAAACAATAGGTAACCAGGGATCAAATATGTGGAACCTTGTTTATTCTAAGTAAGATGGGCAACTCCTGTGTTTTATTTTATTCAGCTTGCTGCAACAAAAATACTATGAATGAGGTGGCTTTAAAAAACAAGCATTTGGGCCTCCCTGGTGGCGCAAGGGGTTAAGACACAACCTATGAAACTGTCTGCAGCCACTGCAGCATGAGTTCGATCCCTGGCCAGGGAGCTACCCACATGGCACAGCAGACCTCTCCTGACTCACCCGTTGCTCCCCTCAGCAGTGTATTTCAGTAGATCTGCCTGTTCTGCTCCCCACTCTATCTCTGGTGAATACGCTCACCACCCCCCACACTTCTGGCCTATACCCCAGTTCTTGTATGCATAAATGAATATTTTTTTAAATAATAAATAAATAAATAACATTTATCTCCCATAGTTTTGAAGACTGGGAAGACCAAAATCATGGCCCTGACAGACTTGGCTCAAGCCTGTCCCTCAGCAGCCATTGTTCCATTGCAACCTCACATGGTGAGGGGATGAGCTAACACTCTGAGGTCTTTTTATAAGAGCACTAATTCCATTCATGAGGTTTCCATTCTCATGACTTAGTCACCTTGCAATGGCCACATTTCAAAACACCATCATTTGTATGCTCAGTGAAATAAGCCAAAAGGAAAAAGAAAAATATCGGATGGTTTCACTTATAACAGGAATTTGGGGAAACCAAATAAGACATCAGTGTAAAAAAATAACAGTACAAAGCACAACAAAGCAAAAACAGGCAATTATAAACCAGAGACATCCTGCAGGGGAGAAGGAGGGAGAGGGATCAGAGGGAGGGAGGGAGAAGAACAGGGCATTGTGGTGAAGGTACACAGGTACCTTGGATAAGGAGATTCTATGTGGACTCAATCTGAGGTGGTGGGGGGAAGCAAATATTGTCTAAAAAAATGTAAAAAATGATAAATGTTAAAAGAAAAAAAATGAAAAAGAAAAAAAATACCATCATTCGGGGGGTGGGAGGGGTGCTTTAAATTTTTACATATGAATTGGAGGGAACATAGACCTTCAGACCTTAACACCTCTAGTATCAATAAAACATTTATTCTAGGTAAATATAAGGTAATACATATATAGGTAAATATATGGTAATTTATTCTAGGTAAATATATCCTATATGGACATGTCTATATAAGATAATACATGGCTAATATTTGGTCAATTTAATATAATTTAATACACACTAATTCCAAATATATTTCATAATATACTTCATGCAAACACACATACACACATACTCATATATATATGAATGTCATGTAATATTTCCTATGGCATCTACCTGATGACATACTGAGTATGCCAAGTGGCCAAATCCAATATATTTTAAATATTTGGCTAATTTTTGTCGATGTGTATTTTGTAATTGTTCTGAATATTTTTCATGGATTATGTGAATCCTTTTCATCAAGTTAATTATTATGTTTATATCTTTGGACTCTGCTTCTGTTGAAATAAAACATTGGTATGGATGACATAAGTTAATCAAGATATTAACCAAACCCCCAAAGCTGATTTAACTCTACTGTTCAGATTTTTTAGAAAGCATATTTACATGACTCATTCTTAATAATTGAGGAGCTCATAATAACAATATTATACTACATTTAAGAGTGAGGTCTCTTGAGATAAAGTAGCAAATAAAAATACAGAGATCTCGTTGTTGCATATATTGATTGGCACATACTTAAATAAAAAGTTGTTTATCAAAAATTCAAATTTAACATGCCCATGTTTGATTTAAGAAGTTGGAAAATCACTTCTCTAATCCTCATTGTCTTCGTATGTATAAAAAGGACACTAATAATATCTCTCATATCACATGATTATCCTAAGGATTAAAGAAAATAATCATAAAATTATCACATACAAAATGACTACGAAGCTATTACTGGATCAAACAAAAGGAATATTTTGTTCTTTAGACATCAGAGTTCCAAAATCAGTATAAGGAGTAAGAATCAGAATATGTTGTACATATCAATTCTTCTGTTCTCATCTTATTGTTTAAGGAATTTCTAAAGTTAGTATTTTTACATACCTGGTTTTAAACAGTTTTCTTTCCATAATTTGAAACAAGCATTTAATCCTTCCATCTCTGCAATAAATTTTACAGATTTAACGGTGCATGTTTGGAGAAAGTCTTCTAATTTTTTTATGCCAGAATTAGGATTTTCTCTAATTTCTTTTATAATACTTGGGGACAAGTTATTCCATCTTTCTTCCTCTTTTTTTTCTTCTTTTGCCAACTGTCTCTCTTGATTTTTTTCAATACGTGTTCCTGCATTTGTCTTGAAAAATAAAGAAAAAGAAAAATGTCAATGCAACAATTAAAATAATTGTTTCCAGAACAACACATATTTTTGCAAGAAATATTTAGTATCTCAAGTCATTAGTTTATCATTCCTAATATGAAAGAAGCACATCAAATAGGACATTAAGGGTCTCAAGTAATTAATTATGTTTCAAAAGGTTTTTAATAATAGAATGGGCAGTGAACTATTGTGGAAGACTATGGGTGTGTTGGTAGTAGGAATGGTGAGGTAACATACATCTAAAGGATATGATCCTGTATATCTAAATCACATACAGCACTGTAAACCAATATTGCCTCAATAATTGATAAATAAATAAATAAAATATGGAAGGGAAAATATCTACAGAGAAATGTATCAAAATGTTAACAGTGCTTAACTTTGTGTGAAGGTTTTCTTAGAATTTTTAGTTTCTTCTTTATACTTTTATTAATTTTATAAGCCTTCTAAACAGATTAAATTGTTTTATCTTTTATGATACATAGTATTTAGAGTATACTTCTTATGACAATTATAAATTTTTAAGAGATTTTTTCTTTTGCTAACACATGAAATCACAAATATATACAATGCTGAATATTGTTAATGAGTGTCTTACATGAAAAGAATGGAGCCTAAGGACCCCCCCACACCCCGAACATGACTGAGCCCTGTTAGATCAAGACTGTACCTGGTTTGTTCTCATCTTTTGCACAGTAGAATTTTCTCGAGCTCGGTCTCTTACAATGCTTACTGATCCACTTCCTGTCAAAGATTTTTCAAAGGCTTGATAAAAGTGATGTAATACCTGTATTTCTCTTCTTTTAGCATCTTTGAATTTGGCTAAAAACAAGCTATTAAAAATATGTTGACAATGCTATCTATAAATTAGAGTTCTATTAAGAGAGGACTCATGAGAAAGGCTTTGATACTAAATCTTAAAGTTTGCATTAATCTAATTATAGAAATATTAGTGACTGAGATACAGAAATTCAAATTATTGAGTCATATTACAATATCATGGATCCAGACCAGCTTCCTTTATTTGTATATTCACTTAATTAGGATACACTAGACATATGAATGTAGCCCATAGAAAAAGTCAATGATGATCTTATGCCTACTTTCATCCAGTGTGACAAAACCACAAGAAAAAACTCCAGCTCTATTTTATTGTTAATGACATTCATTAATCATAGGGTCAAGAACAAATCACCTGAAATGTATAAAGTTACATAATGCAATGCTAATTTAATAGGAATTTTTAATAAATAAATAAATATGCGTTATGTCAAAACCTTAATAACAGGGAAAAGTTTAAAAAAAACTCTCTGTAATGCTTTTTTAAATATCTTCTTTCCCTACTGGACTGTGTGAGCAGGAAAATATAACTTTCATGTTTCCTATTATACTCCCAGAAAACAGCATAAATCAGGGCACACAGTAGGACTCTATATATAGGATACATGCAGAACATTTATGTCAGAGATCTGCAACACTAAGCTGGTTGCCATTTTCCATGCCATAAGGAGTCCTAATGTGTGTAAATAATTTTTAATTTTCCTTTAATAATGTTCCTATACCAGTTTGAAATCCAGGAAAATACCAAGATTATAAAACTATATTGGCCCATAATATTTTACTGTCCTAATAACTAGATTATTTGAATATTTAAGATATTTTACTCAATAAATAAAATAGCTAAATAATTTTTTAGAACAAGTAATTAATACAATTACTAATGTGGGCAAACATGACCGATATAACCTGATTAATAAAAACAGTGAATCTTATTAAATAATACAACAGAAGTTTCTAACCAAGAAGAACAAAGAACTAAAGGAACTTTAAAAATAAGAGTAAATAAGCTAGTGTAGCAATCTAAGAAATGGAATCTTATTTTTCATACTATAGGAATTAGCTTCATCTCAGTTCTGCAATGAAAGGTGTTAGAAATTTGTATGGTAGGGCCTCCCTGGTGGCTCAAGGGGTTAAGTCTCAGCATTATGAAGCTACCCGCAGCCACTGCAGCACAAGTTCGATCCTCGACCAGGGAGGTGACCCACATGGTACAGCAGATCTTTCCTGTCTTACCCACTGCTCCCCTCAGTAATGTATTTCAGTCAACCTGCCTGTTCTGTTTCCCACTCTGTCTTGTGAATCCTGTCACCTCTCCCCACCCCGTACCCCAGCTCTTCTATGCATAAACAAATAAATCTTAAAAAAAAAAAAAAAGAAATTTTACGGCATCAGAGAGAAAAGGAGAAAAGGATATGACAAATTAAACTTCATTAATCTTAGATGAGTCATTGCTTCTTATAGACATGATACAATTCTTAAATGAGAATGCTGAAAATGTTTCTTAATATTAGTTTGTTTACCACTACTGATGCACTCGGTCCTTTCAAATTCATCACTGAGAGGTTTAAAAGAACTCCAGGGTCTGCGGTCATCAAATTCTCTTCTAGAAAGATCTAGAAGAGCCATGTAATCACTGCAGAAAGAAACAAAGTCATACATTGTAAATACACATGCAATTTTTCAAGTTGTTACTCTAAGTCATGACTTATTTCAAGGTCTCCATCCTGAATTATAAATAAGCCAAACTTCTATATATATTAAGTTTTTAAAACTTTAAGTTTTAAAACTTTAAGTTTTAAAAACAATATATACCATAAGGAAATAATAATATATACCATAAGGAAATATATATACACTATATATACTATAAAGAAATAATATATACCATAAGGAAATAATCAAGAAGTGGGAAGACTATTTATAGAATTGTAATTTTTATAAAGATAAAAACTACCAATCAAGAATTTATTTGTATAGAGGATCAAATTAGGTACCAAATAATAATTAAGTGTCTATAGCCCCACATATAAAAGGTATTTCTGACATTAAAAGACTGTTCTGGATTATTTTGTCTTATGCACTTGTACACAGGTACTTAGAAAATATTTCAAGGACAGAGAATAAATGGTACCCGTGGACCTACTATTCATTCATTCCAAGATATTCATTAAAAGCTTGCTGTGCTAGTCTAAATGCTGAGGATATGTCAGTGAACAAAACAAAAACAGTGAAAATATAATTAACAATACTGTATTCCATCCTGTTGTACACCTAAAAAAAATCTTTATGGAGTTTATATACTAACAGAGGGTTACAGACAACAATGACATATAAAGACAAAATATATACCATGCCACATGATGAAAAGCAAGGAGAAAAAATAAGGCAGACAGACAAGAGAGTGAGTTCTGAGAGAAGAAAAGAAATGGTATAATTTAAATAAGATGATCAGGAAGGATTTGCTAAAAAGATGTTTGAACAATGGGTTAAAGGTTGTCTGAGTCATAATATTTCAATCAAATATAATATTTCAAGCAAGTAGAAAGACTGTAAGGTGGGAGATAACTAAGCTGCCATGTCCAAGAAATACAGCATATAAGACACGGAAATGGCCTACGTGTCCAAATGATGAATGAATGCATAAGGAAAATGACATGTACTCACACACACAAACTGGAATATTGTTTAAACCTTAGAAATCCTGCCAGTTGTGGCAACAAGCATGGACTTAGAGGGCATTGTGCTAGGTGAAATAAATCAGAAAAAGACAAATATTGTATGTCACCTATATGTTGTATCTTAAAAAAAAAAATAGCTAACCTTAGAGAATCAGAGATTAGAATGATGGTTGCCAGGGTTAGGAGGTGTGAGAGATGTTATTAAAGGATACCCCCATCCAGATATAAGGTGACTATGTTATGGATATGTAATGTACAATGTGGTGACTTTAGTTAACAATATTATATTGCTTTTTATACATGAAAGTTGCTAAGAGAGTAGATCTTATATGTTATCAGCACAAAAAAAGGGCAATAGATAAGGTGATGGATTTGTTAATAGTAACTGTACTACGACTTTGTAATAGTAACTGTAATAATCATTTTGCAATATATACATGTATCAAATCATCATGGTGTATACACCAAAAAGACACACAATATTATATATCAATGATACCTCAATAAGGCCGGTTGTGGGAAGGAAAGGAGTCCATGCAGACACAGAGCAAGAGAGCTTGGAAGAGCTTAGTAGGAAATGAGGTGGAAGGGAAGGGAGAATTGGATAGACAGAGGACATGAGATCCTTGACATCCTTTTTAATCTGAATAATTTAAACTCCTTGGAAGGTTTTAAGCAGAAAGAAGTAACCTGATACCTATATCTATCCCTTCACAAACACACACACACACACACACACACACGATCGCTCTGGCTATTATGGTGAAAACACAGTGAAGGAAGCAAGAGCAGAAGTAGGAAAGTAAGAGACCAATTATGAAGCTATTGCAATGATGGGAGAAGATGGTAGATTGTGCAGAAGGAAGAAAAGGTTGTACTCTACCTTCTTTTGAGGGAAGAGAAGTGAGTTTGGTTGACATCTAGATATGTGCTAAGAAATAAAAAGAGAAGTCAAGGATGATTCCAAAAATTGTGGCCTGAGAAACTAGAAGATAGCGTGCAGAAAGAGACACTGAAGGAAGATTAAGTTCCTGCAAAAAAAATTAGAAGTTTGGCATTTACACATAGAGTTTGGGATGTCTCAGAGATTTTCAATTAGAACCAGGGATTCAGAGCATTGAATCAAAATATAATTTGGGGAATTTATAGCAAAAGGAAAGTTGAAAAAATAAATTCAAAAACTGCTAGCAAAAAACTGATGTTTAAACTCACAACATTGAATGATGGAGAGAATGACCACTCAACTTGTTATATGCTAATGATTTTTCAGGTTTTCTTCAGACCTTATTTATTTAAAGAAATAAACATTGTAGATATATTTCAAGCCTCCTAGATACTAATCAGAAATATCATTCTTCTCCCTTCTAAAAAGTAACAGCTACTGCATTAGTCATGTCCATGCATTTTCATATCTGTCACTTAATAGATTGCACATAAGTGATATCACAGTCAATACCTCATTCTTGCTTTGTTGCACTAAAAATATGGTTTTGAGATTCACACATATTGATATGTGTGTGAAAAATTTTTTTTTTACTCTGGAGTATTTTTAATGATTTCAAGATTCATGTACATAATTAATCTGCATCTGGTCTTTAATCTGTATATCTGACTGCCACCAAAGCGAGCCACCTATTCTCTTAATTATGAACTTGTCATATCTATTATAGAATAAATGTTAAGGAAATATTTGTGAGGAATTAAGGAAAGTTGTTTTCAAAATATGTAAGTACATTTTTAAATCATAATAATCAAACATCAAGAGAAAATTACTAAAATTCTCATAAAATTAATCTTCCTGTGTGAAATTTTAATCATATATTTAAACAAATACAACAATAAGCAGCTCACTATATTCAGTAATAGGAAAATACAAATGTCACAAACAGGAAAAGTTTTTTTTTTTATAAATACCTGTTTAGGAAAGATAATTTTGACAAAACATCTCCAGCAAAATCTACTACAAGCTCAGATTGCGGAGGAATGAGTTCTGATTGACGAATTTCTTGCTTTGACCCTGGTGGAAATTAAGAATACAATAAATATCTGAACATCAAATTCTACTAATAATCTGACCAGGGATTCAGATCCCTGGTTCATTGTGATGCAACTGTTTCTGGAACAGCAAAGCTAAACATCTGCATCATTTATTACAAAACAAATAATACTTCAACTGAGTTAGAATTTAATTTGAACTGAAGCTGAATGAACTTGAAAAATAAAATCAGGAAGGAAATCACCATGCAATCAGAAAAGACAAATATTTATTCTGAACCACAGTAAAAAATGTGCAATTTTTCTATAAACCAAAAGAAATATTATAAAGCTTATAAAAATTACCTACATTTAATCACCAATATTAAAATGGTATTGTACTAGAGTAATCTCTGCCTCTGATTGACATATAAAAAGAAACTTTATATATTTCATTAAGACCTAAATTTTTCAAATCTGTCAACTACAATCTCCTGAGGACTACTTAAATTCAAACTGGTTTCTCCATAGGAAATTTGTAAGACAGGCATAACATGGAGACAGACACAATTTCACATAAATTCAAATCTATTCTCTATCCTGAATTCACTATATGACTCAAGAAAACCTTCCCAAGTTTTTATCTGTAAATTGAGATTGCTAAAACCACAAGTAGGGCTTTTTTAAAACCAGACAAAGCACAATACATGGCAGAATGGGTGTTTCATAAATGTTAGCTGCTTCCTTTCCTGTGTTCTCACGTGTGTATGTGAGTGTGTGCACGCTTATAGAAACAAAACAGTGGGATGACAAAGAAGGTGCTTAAGTTGTAGCCACTAATGAGGAAGACTAACCATTCCAAAAAACAAAACTTACACAAAGGCCATTTTATTTTCTGAACAAGTATCATACTGCCAATCTCTCTCTCTCTGTGCTGAGTGAGTCAACATTTAAAAGATTGTCAGTACCTCTAGGCAATCCTTTCTGTGTAAGAAATGGTCTGGATGTTATTCTCACAGGAATGGCTCCACCAACATTGTCAATCTCTGATAGTGTCACAATTATGCCCCACAACTTCACATATTCCTGCATCAAAGTGTCACCCATTTCCAAGTTTTTTCCTATGCAGAAAAAGAAAATATATTCAAATTAATAATTAAAATCTAACTGATAGTCAACTATATATTTTACAAGTACTCAAGTTGTTACTTAAGTTTTCGTCTGTGAGTATCTACAAAGCTTAAAAATGCTGAATCGATTTTGGCATATATTAATGCTGTAACTATTGTTACAAGAAAGTGAAGCATCTTCAAATTTAGTTACTGGTATGTTTTTCTTTTTAAAAATATTTCTCTTGGGCCTCCCATGGTGGCGCAGTGGTTGAGCGCTGGGTTGCAAAGCTGCCTGCAGCCTCTGCAGCACCAGCTCGATCCCCGGCCACCGGCGAGGGTTCCACATGGCGTGCAGACCTCTCCTGCCGCTCTGGCTTTGGTGAATTCTCTCACCCTCCCGCGCTTCTGACTGTACCCAGTGACTGTATAAATAAATAAATCTTTAAAAAAATTTTTTTTCTTTTTATTGTAAAATCTGCAAACGTACAGAAAAATTAAAACAATGTGCTATTTTATTATAAACAACACTATTTTAAAATAGTATAGCATATAATGATAGCATAATAGTATCTAATAGTATAAAATATATACTATTATAAAAATAGTATAATGAATTACATTATACAAATCCATCATTTAAGTTCAACAGTGAAAATTTTATCATATTTGCCTCATCTTTTTATCTTTTCTTCTCTGAACCATTTAAGAGTGAATAGTACACATCACGTGACAGTTTAGCCCTACACTTCAGTTTACAGCTTCTAAAAATATATTCCCTTATAAAAGCAAAATGTCACAATCACACCAAAGAAAATTCATAGTACTTTCCTAATATCAAATACCCAAACATATTTAAAATTTTCTATTATTAAGAAAACACAGCAGTTGGGTCAATTAGAAGTCAGTTTATGGCTCCATTGTGGCAAATGGAGAGTTAAGAGTCCTTCTGAGGGGTTCAGAAGGTCTTTCTGGGGGACATACCCCAGTAAGGCAAATTAGGGTGCAGGGTTCCTACACCATACATCTCCCTTCTCCAGAAAATACTCCAATCTGACACTCTTTTTCAGTTTCCACAGGAACAATGCCTTGTTAAAAATAATTGACACCAAAACTCTTGTGCCATTTTATAACACATTTGGAATATGAAAAAAAAAAAAACCATAATAAAAGGCAACATCACAGTGTTCTGGGATAGCTTCTTTGTTCCCTTTAATTTACTCTCCATTTTCCCGCAAAATAGCTGATCATTAGCTCATTGTTAATTTTGAAAAAAGGAATTTTTACCTCTAGTAAAAATGCAGGCATCTCATGAAATAATCTGCTAGAAAACTTCCTATCCAATTGCATTTAACTGATAAATAGCCCATTACCATTATTAGTCAGACACAACTCTTACCTACCCACCAAAAAATGAACAAAAAACAACTAAAACATACCTCTTTTATATTCAACGTCATAGTAATAAGCAATGTTTTTCCATAACATATTATCAGTTAAGTCAGGTAGGCCAGCAAAATTCACTTTCCAATCATCTTTAACCTTTAATTGCTTTAGGATGAAAAATCTATTTTTCATTAGCTGGGGGGAAAAAAGAAGCAGAGGGGCTTATTCTAATGCAATAATAGCTCACCATAATGTTGAGGTCTTATTTGTATCCCTCAATAGGATGCATGCCTTATACTAAGAAAGAAGAACTAGAGTAAATACCAAAAGATAATGACAATTTCCCTGCTTTGACAAAAATAAATGACTATGTACAGATGACTTATTATATTTATGTTGCAGTTTTTCCATTATAAAACAACATAGTTAAGTTATACTCTGCATGGTAGCTTGCAGCTTGAAAATGAAATTATTCTTTTGAACTCATCACAGCCCTGAGCTCAATAAATATTCCTTAATGGATTCAAACTAGAAAAGAGGGTATTTCATTGTCATTACTACAGAATTTTAATTAAAAGTTGTTTATGAGTAAGGGCCAAATAAAACACATTCACATATCCAATGGGGTTTCTTAAACACATAGTAGAAATGTCATCTGCATGCATAATACCACTGAGTTGACAATGACTAGGTAATAAAATCAACAATGCAAATAGTACTGCAATAAACATAAGTGTACAGGTGTTCTTTTGAATCAATGTTTTTGCATCCTTTGAGTAGATCCCTAGTAGTGGAATTGCTGGGTCATATGGTAGCTCCATTTTTAGTTTTGTTGCAGCACTATTTACAATAGGTAAAACTTGGAAAGAACCCAAATGCCCAAAAAAGATGACTGGATCAAGAAAATGTGGTATATATATACAATGGAATATTATTCAGCAATCAAAAAAGATAAACTCATGCTATTCACAGCAACATGGATGGAGCTAGAAGGAATTATGCTCAGTGAAGTAAGCCAGAATGAAAAACAAAAATATTGGATGGTTTCACTTATAGCAGGATAATAGGGGAACCCAATAAGACATCAGTGTAAAAAAATAATAACAGTACAAAACACAACAAAGCAAAAACAGACAATTATAAACCGGAGACATCCTACAGGGGAGGAGGAGGGAGAGGGATCAGAGGGAGGGAGGGAGGAGCACAGGGGACTGAGGTGAGGGTGCATGGGTGCATTGGTGAAGGAAACTCTATGGGGACTATACCTGAGGGGGTGGGGGGAAGAAAATATTGTTTAAAAATGAGAAATGATGTAAAAAATATTTTTTTTTAATTTTTAAATAATTAAAAAAGGAAAAAAAAGAAAAGAAAATGAACAAAAAAAAATCCAATATGGGGAAGACCATAAAAGAAAAAAATAAGTAAAATCCAAAATGAGTCTGTTTGGTGGGGGAAAAAATAAATTAATTAAATAAAATCAACAATGCAGTTTTACAAGTACACAACTATGCCTTAATTTGTTATGTTTCTTAATCTCTTGCAATGGCATTGTTTTATCTTTATGTAATTTAGTATCCCTTTGTCTTGCACCATCCTAAAAGTAATGGGAATAATTCTAGTCTTAACAGGCTTAAAATCTCATAAATGAGATGATATAATGTGCAGTTTGATTAAATAAAGGTTGCTCCAAAATGCTCATAGGTTATGTATTTTTCTTGAGCTAAGGTATTAATCCAATAATTGCAACAGACTATACAAAATATCAGACTAGGTAGCATTATGCTAAATACAGAAACTATGATTTTTAAAGATGCACAATAGCAGACAATTATCTTTTACATTCCTTTTCCTGTTTCAATTAATAATAAAATATAAAATGTAATTGATATCAGTTGTTTACCTACTACATTAATATTATGTATAACTGTCTATATATGTACATATATGTATGAATATATATACATATACATATAAAGCATTGTTTTTTTGAAGAAATTGCATGATTACTTAGAATTCTTAGGACTATGCATTATTTTATATGCAGTTGAAGTACTTTTTCTTGTTGAGCACTTATATATATATATATATATATATATACAATATGACTATTTTTCCTAGAAACATATATTGTTTCCTAGAAGCAGCTTTTAAAATACATACAAAAATAAATGTGATAGTACAAAAAGCAAGGCATTATGTATTCTACATTTTACCTTATTGATTTACAATACTTATTAATTTCCTGTGCTTCACTTACCATTTCTAGAAATGGTGTAAGCTTTCTATCCCAAACACAAGTAATGATCCTACTCTTAGCTCTTTGAGACAGAGGTAACTGTTGAAGGAATATAACACTAAGGCAGTGCATTCTGCAAAGATCTTCTACTTCACGTAGTGTTGGTATTTCCTTCAAGCCCTAGAAAACATGAATTTTAAAAAGGATCAATAGGAAATGTAAAAATTCAGATATGTAATAACAGTATTTTAAAGTATCTTATCCACAATTTTGCCATATGATAGATTTCTTTTCAGTGATTTCATTTAAAGACAAATTTCAGTAAGTATATGATTTATTTTTCTAGACTCTACACTTAGCTGTTTTGCCTAGGAGTATAAGTTTTTCAAAATAAATAGCCCACAAAATTCATTGTGATTTAATATAGTCATGTTGTAAAATGATAGAGGATAGTCACCTGTTTGATATCTATTTAACTACAGTTTCAAAGCAACAGTACAAGAAAGGTAATAAGCTTTGTCACATCTGTTCCAATGAAAAAGACCAGGTCTGAATTGGAGTACAATCTGTATACTAAGCATCCCAGTCAATTTGTTTAACACTTGGTCATCTGCAAAGTTGAATAACAATACCCATCTTGTAAAATGGTTCTTAATATTAATGATAATGATTCAGAAAAAAGCTAGCTGTTATTATTTATTAGTAAAATCACCATCATTATCGGTATTCTTTAAAGAAAACAATGGTTCTGAGCAACACAGTAGATAGATAGTTATCCAGCTTCATCTTTATCAAAGCCATAAGCATGGTCATCAGCAGCACCATCCCTATCAGCTTTTACAAATGCTAAGTCTTTTGTGGAATATGACTAGGAAACCTTTGAAATTGATATAGTAAAGAAATTCAGTCTTTTGTGGAATATGACTAGGAAACCTTTGAAATTGATATAGTAAAGAAATTCAGGGATAACATGCAAAAAGGCAAGTTCAAGTGATACAAGAGAACTTAGAAAAGCTAAAAAATATTTGAAAAAATTAATAAGCTCAGAAATAAAATCAGTGAATAGATGATATATAGTGAAACTTTAAATAAGACAATAATAGACATTCAGGAAGCAAACAGCTTGAGAAAGCTTTAAAGCAGAAGAAAACAAGTGGAAGATCAAAGCAATGATCTTGAAGAGAGTAAGGCACAAAAGACCCAGGTGAAAGACGAGAAATAAGATATGAAAAAGGAGAAGAAGAAAAAGAAGAAACACATCAAGAACTATGGACTATCTGACTTTATTAAGAGAGGCAACATAAGTATAATGGGTTTCCCAGAAGGGGAAGTAAGAAATGGGAACAGAGAACTTATTCAAAGAAATAATGAATTTCTTCTGGGGAAGAAACTAAATAAATAAGTCCATAAAACTAGATAACCTGGTTATCTAAGATAATGAGACCTGACCAAGAGACATAGAAGTGAAGCTATCAAGAGTTCAAAAGAAAGATTATTGAAGGTGACTAGATAGTTAAAAGCAGAAACTCTAGGGCCTCCCCGGTGGCGCACCGGTTGAGCGCTGGGTTGCAAAGCTGCCCGCAGCCTCTGCAGAGCCGGTTCCATCCCCGGCTGCTCCCCAGCCACCAGAGGAGGGTCCCACATGGCGAGCAGACCTCTCCTGCCGCCCGCTGCTCCCCTCAGCAGTGTACTTCGGTCCTTCTGCCTGCTCTGCTCCCCGCTCTGGCTCTGGTGAATTCTCTCACCCTCCTGCGCTTCTGACTGTACCCAGTGCTTGTGTAAACAAATAAATCTTAAAAAAAAAAAAAAAAAGGCAGAAACTCTACAAGCAAGTAGATAGGAATAACATAATCAAGATAAAACTGCTAACTCAGAATACATCATCACACAAAAAAGAAAACTACACACCAATATGGCTAATGAATGTATATGCAAAAATCCTCAACCAAAATCTTAGTAAACTGAATTCAACCCACATCAAAAAGATCATAAATAGTATCATGAAGAAGTGGAATTAGTCTAAGGATTCAGGGATGACCTGCCTACAAAAATCAATGTAATTCACCACATTAACAAAAAGAAAGATAAAAATCAAAGGTCACATCATTAGATACACAGAAAATGACAAAATTTAGTTTCCATTTACGATACATAAAATCTTAATAAAATGGGGATTGAAGGAACAAACTTCAACATAATAAAGACCCACATCTAATATCATATTCAGTGGTGGGAAACTAAAATCTTTTCCTCAAAGATGAGGTACAAAACAAGGATACACACTTTCTCCACTACTGTTCATTATAGCATCAGAAATCCTGGCAGAGCAATTGGGCAAAAGAAGGATGTAAAATAAATCCAAAATGGAAAAGAAAAGAAAAACTATCTATATTTGCTGATGACATGGTAATACATATAGAAAACCCTAAAAACTGTTAAAAAATAATATAGCAGTTTAGTGAATGGCAGTCTACCAAATATACAAAATAGGTGATGTTTTTATATGCAAATAACAAACTAGAAGAGGAAGAAATCAGAAAACTATACCATTTACAATCACATCCAAATGAATTATATACCTAGGGATAAACATAACAGAGGAGGTGAAAGACCTAAACAAGGAAAAATACAAGATATCATTAAAAAGAAATTAAAGATAATAGAAGACCCAAAGAGATGGATAGATATTCCCTGCTCATAAATCTGAAAATTAACAATGGTAGGACAACCATCTCTCCTAAAGCTAAATATACAGATTTATTGCAATCCCCATCAAGAGTTTGTTAGCATTCTTCAAAGAAATAGAGCAAACACTACTTAAATGTAAATGGAACCACAAAGGATTCCAAATTATAAGAGCAATCCTGACTTAAAAGAACAATGATATTACACTTCTAGATTTCAAACTATACTGTAAAGCTATTATAATTGAAACAGAATGGCACTGGACTAAAAATACAGAGATCAATGGAATAGAGCTGAGAACCTAGAAATAAACCCACACTTACAAAGAGAGTTAATGTATAACAAATCAGTAAAGCATATACATTAAAGAAAGAAGGTCTTTTAAACAAATGGTACTGGGAAAACTAGACAGTCACACACAAAAGAATGAAACTAGGCTATCTCACACAATACACAAAAATTAAGTCAAAATGGATCAAAGATATAAGACCTGAAACCATAAAAACAGAAGAAAACCGGCAAAACACAGTAACATTGGCCTCGGAGTTACCTTTGGGACCTTCACTCCAACAGCAAGGGAAACAAAAGCAAAAATATACAAATTGGGGCCTCTGTGGTGGCACAAGGGGTTAAGACACAACCTATGAGGCTATCTGCAACTACTGCAGCATGAGTTTGATCCCCAGCCAGAGAGCTACCCACATGGTGCAGGAGACCTCTCTTGACTCAGCTGCTATTCCCCTCAGCAGTGTATTTCAATCTGCCTGTTCTGTTTCCCACTCCCTCTCTGGTGAAGCCTCTCACCCTGGCACCTCTGACCTGTACCCCAGTTCTTGTATGCATAAATAAATAAATCTTTAAATACACACACACACACACACACACACAAATTAGGTTACTTCAAATAAAAAGCTTTTACACGAAAAAGAAATGATCACTAAAACAAAAATACAGACTGGTCCAGCTACAATGGAAAACAGTATGGAAGTGTCTCAAAATATTAAAAACAAATCTACCAGATTATGCAACAATTCCATTCCTAGGTGCCTATTCTAACAATACAAAAAATACTAATTTAAAAAGATATATAGTGTTACAGCACTATTGACAACAGCCAAGATAGGGAAACAAGTATCAAAGGACAGATGAGTGGATTAATATGATATGATATACATACACAATGAAATGCTACTCAGCTATGGGGGAAAAAAATGAATTGTTGCCATTTGTGACAACATGGATAGAACTGGAGGGAATGATGCTAAGTGAAATAGGTCATAAGGAGAATAAACTCCAGATGTTTCACTTATGTGGACTATAAAGGAACAGACAAAACAAACCTTACAAATCTGACTATAGAACTGAGGCTTCTGGAAAGAAGTAGAGGGGACAAAATAGGGAGAGGTTCAATGGCCTATAATAGAGGATTAATTATGCTTAGATGGTGGACATGGTGTGGTAGCATACATCTGAAGAAGTACGAACCTATACCCCTAATTCATAAACAGTACTATAAACCAACACTATCTCAATTTTAAAAAATACAATTTAAACCAATAAATAAAATCAAAAAGGTTATGATCAATGCATTTATTTCAATATTTAGCCAACATAGACATGACAAGCACACATTTCCTATTTGATAATGAGTTTACATCTATAGCTACAAGTTGTAAGCATTTCTACATCTTTAGAAGTAGCATTAAATAATTAAATTAATATTTGAAAGAATCCCACCTGGGTGCTGTCATTTTCTGTGTTTGTGTTTAGGTTTTCATAGTCTTGTGCAGCAAGTAGCATTTTTTCATAGAATTTAAGTGTCACAGAGCATGAAACAGCACAGACTATACATCTTATATCAGCTACTTCTGGCCACTGGTTCTGAAGTAAGGACAAGGTTTCATGTATCTGAAATAAAACAAAATAGTTTTTAAGTTTATGAGGGAAAGAGTGCAGTCAAAGAAACCCCCCCAGTTTTTGTACTGAAAAACCAAAGGAACAGACATGCCGTTAACTGACAGCAGGGAGGCTCCAATGAAATGAGTTTAGGATAAAGGTCTATTTAAGCTTCGATAGCTTTGCAATGACTATTAAAAGTTCACATGGAGGTATCCAACAGACTGCTGGGGAAACTAAATATCCTGCATGTAAGCATACTGACTCCAGAGTCCTATGATCCTGGTCACTACATCACTTCATACCTAGGTTTCCAAAAAGAATAACCTATAGAAAGGAAAACAATGTCAAATGGCATGCTTGGAGAAGTCAGCTGGGTAACATAACCACTGACTTAGGTCATGTTCCTCCTGAGAAATAACCAAAGGATCAATTAACTCCCACCTACTAGCTACACAGATACCATTCCTCCCCAGGAAATTGAAAAATTCCTATTTTGTAAAAATGTGATTATCCAGTCATCACTGCACAAATTGCAAAAATAAAAGTTTGAGATCTTAAAATTATCATAGCAGTAATCTTCCTCCTATTGTATTGTGTATTTTGTACAAAGATTTTTGTATGAAACACCTACAGTTTAGTACAATAAATTTTGTCACAGTGCTGTGCAATTTGAAGAACATATCCCAAAGATGCAAGTCTACAAAATCAGTGAGTACATGAAAGCTTGTAGAGGAAGCATGTGTGTTCAAGAAGCAACAAATCATTAACAGTATGTTTCCTAGAGATTGAACTTCAGTTGCCATGTATTATTACCTCTTTCGGCAAGTCTTTCAAATTTAGTTTCAAATGACCATACAGAAGTATTTCTGTTTCCTGTGACTTTTGGCAATAGTCTATTATGCGGTCGTGTAAGTCATGTAGTTGTTTCTCATGCTATAAAACAATCACATAAGTAAATCTGGTTCAAAAAAATGCACATTGCAAACCTCTAGGTAAACTAAACGCAAGATGGAAAATGACATTCATAATCATTTGGTTATAGAAAAAACATAAAAATCATTAAATTCGTAAAATAGACTTTATTTTGTTTGAAATATTCATTTCTGAGGCAATTAGGATATAAAATGCTATAATGCATTTATTTTTAATAAAACCAACCACTAAGAAAATATAAGTCTTAGTATTAGTAGTAGTATTTTATATGGCTCCACACTGATCTTTTGTCCTATTTTTAAAATGAAAGAAAAAAAAACTGTTTAGTGAGGTTCTCAAGCCTTAATATACATAACTATCTATTTTTAATGGTGCAAGTACTTAAAATATTTTCATGAATATACTCAAAGATAAGGGGCCTTCCCTGGTGGCGCAGCGGTTGAGCGCTGTGCTGCGAAGCTGCCCGCAGCCTCTGTAGCACTGGTTCGATCCCCGGCCGCTGGCGAGGGTCCCACATAGCATGACAGACCTCTCCTGCCTCGCCCGCTGCTCCCCTCAGCAGTGTATTTCGTCAGTCTGCCTGTTCTGTTCCCTACTCTGGCTCTGGTGAATTCTCTCACCCTCCTGTGCTTCTGACTGTACCCAGTGCTTGTATAAATAAATAAATAAATCTTAAAATACATATATATATATATATATATATACTCAAAAATAAGATGGTAAAAATATTTTCTCTCTTAATTTTAAAAGTAAGAGTACAGACAAAAAAGTATCCCAGACTCAACAGTCTTTAAGTAAGCTTAAAATATATACACAAAAATATACATGTAACATATAAGAGTTTATAAATGGGTGTGTATAGGAATGTGTGGATACACACATACATGTTTTTTATATACAAGACATCAACTGAGAAATTTCCTCTGTGGACCTCACTTATCTTTGAACCCTCTGAATTGTTCCTCCCTGTTGTTCCCTTCACATTTATGTAGCCAAAAACTTTTCCTCCCTATCTCTCAAAATGGCCCATAGCAAGACTTAATCCTTTCTCCTGATAAAACCATATTTAAAAAAAAAAAAGCCTCCCTCTTTTTCTATGTTGGAACACTCCAGTGTCTCCCCATGCCCAACCTTTTCAATTAAAGGGTATGCAATTGGTTAATTTTTTCCATTACTTATTTTTTTTCTAGGCAATTTAACCTAACTTACCTTTTCAAAATATGCTTGGTGCAAATAGCTACTAAAGGCACAAAATCCATAAATTCTCAGGACATCTGACTCCAATCCCAAAGGTAGTACAATATTGATTTTCTTCTGAAGAGCATGAAGAATAAAAATGTGTAAAAAATCTGTTTGATGAGGTGTTAGTCCCTTTTCTAAGACAATTAGGTAAAACGGATAACATTCTGTAAGAAATATTTCCCATTCTGGAGACAGGCAATTGGAAAATTCTGTACGAATCGTGACATTGGTATTTTTCTCTAAATGTTGAATCAGTGTGGTACGAAGGGCCTGGAGTCCGGGGGATTTAATGTATAAATTTTCTGCATCCTGTAGAAAAAGAAACAAATGTTAACCTTAGAGATAAAACAGAGTAACTAGAAATTTTCCTAAAGATTAGTATTGTGTATAAATTGTATTAACATGATACAGAAGAAGTTCAAGGTGATTAAAATGTATTTTTCAGCTTCCTGCAGAAATGTTTATAAATATTCACTCACTAATTTCCTATTGATAATACATTGTATAATTTCCTACTAATAAAAACTTGAGATATAATTTTGCTGAGAGAGAAAAAGAGTAAATGATAAAATTTTAAAATGATTATTAATTTTTTTCTTAGACTCTACAAGAGTGGAAAATTAAATGCTTTTTACCTTAAAAAAAACTACAACAAATTTTGCGTCCTTCTGAATAAAATCATGCAGAAATTTTTCCACAAGATAGAAGAAGTGAAGAGTTTGTCCTCTTTTTAAGGTCATATTCGAAATACAAGCAACGAATAATGAATCTCCATCAATCAAAAAAAATTCAGATTCAACAAAGTTTTTAAGCAAGCTAACCATGCTGAATAAAAACATAAAACACATAATGCAAATTTTTAAAAATGATAATTTGAGAGATAATTTCACATTCAATTGGTTATTCAAATTTTCTTCTAGCTTCAGAAATTTAAAGAAAAACAATTATAAAATTCCATATTTCAGTAACAACAATCCAAGGCATTCCCATCTAGTAATAGAATAATCCCTCAGCAAAAGATCTGATTTATTCTATAGAAAACTGCATTTCACTGGTGTAGGAATAAATTTATGCAAAAAGTGTATCCCATATTTTAAATTTGTATACTAACTGTATTTGTACTTTAAGTGTGAACAATTAAAACAATCATTATGGGGCTTTGCTGTTGCCACAAGGGGTCAGGCACTGCACTAAGAAGCAATCCGCAGCCTCTTCGGCATGAGTTCGATCCCCGGCCAGCCAGAGAGAAATCCACATGGCGAAACAGACCTGTCCTGTCTCACTCACTGCTCCCCTCAGCAGTGTATATCAGTCAGTCTGCCTGTTCTGCTCCACACTCTGTCTCTGGTAAATCCTCTCACACACACACCCCCCCCCCCCCACATCTCTGGCCTCTACCCCAGCTCTTGTATGCATAAAATAAATGGATCTTTAAAAAAAATAAAATAAAACAAGTATTATCTTTGGTCAAATATATGCATGAAACCACCTCATTTTTGTTGTTGTTGGTTTTTTTTTTAAGATTTATTTATTTATACAAGCACTGGGGTACAGGCCAGAGGCAAGGGAGGTTAAGGGAATGCACCAGAGACAGAGCAGGGAGCAGAACAGGCAGAAGGACTGAAATACACTGCTAAGGGGAGCAGCAGGCGAGACAGGAGAGGTCTGCCACGCCATGTGAGAATCTCCCTGGCTGGCAGGGAATCAAACTGAGACGTGGCGGCTGCGGACAGCCTCACAGCGCTGCCCTCAACCTGCTGCGCCACCGGGGAGGCACTCATTTTGTTTTTAAATTAATGAAAGATAAACAAGTGAGAACTCTTCACCGAGGGCCTCCCCGGTGGCACAGCATATTGAGCACAGCGCTGTAAAGCTGTCCTAGGCCACTGCATTATGGGTTTGATGCCCGGCCGGCCAGGGAGATACCCACAAGTCACGGCAGACCTCTCCTGTCTCTCCCGCTGTTCCCCTCAACAGTGTTTTCGGTCCCTCTGCCTGTTCTGCTCCCCGCTCTGTCTCTGGTGAATTCTTTCACCTTCCTGTGCCTGTGGCCTGTACCCCAGAGCTTGTATAAATAAACAAATCTTAAAAAAAAAAAAAGAACGCTTCACCCAAACCAAGTTCCCAAAATATACTTCCCTACATTTCTCCTTGAGGGCAACCACAGCCTTGAATTGTTTTCATCATTGTCTTCCTAAATTTTTAAGTGTTTATGATGATAAATGTTTGCCTGGTTTTGTTTCATTATTAAAACAACATCTTATATGTGTACTCTGAAACTTTTTAAATGTGATCACCAATTGCTATTAAAATTCTAGCATATGGTTACAGAAGGCTACACAGGAATAACTTTATTGCTGCATAATATTCAATTATATGTATACATCATAATATATTCCACATCTTTCTCTTTTCTTTCCTTTTTTTTTTTTTTTGCTATTGCAAACTATGCAGCAAAGGTCATTTTTGTGGATATATTCTAATGCACGGGTGAATTCTAGGGTGCAGACATACAAATTACCAATTTCTATGTTATAAAGTCATACCAAATAATTTCCCGAAGCAACTGTATAGAATTACACCTGTATTAGCAGATGTCAGAAGTTCAGTTCATCTACATCATTTCTAACATCTGCTATTGTATAAAACATGGACAACATAATTTACCCAATTTGTAATTGTTTTGACTAAGATTCAGGAAAATATGACATGCTGCTGCTTAAAAGCTGAAATACTGCAGAGATGTATTAATTCCACTGTGTATGCTTTCAGATTTACTCTGCGTATTCTAACACATAATGTAGTACGTCATTCTGAAGTCAGGCTACCTAGGTTTCGATTCCTAGATCTATTACAAATTCTAGGACTTGAATTAGTTGCTTTTCTATCTTGTGCTCCAGTTGAGAAATGGGCTAATGCTTCATATTGTTGCTGTGAAAATTAATGAAATAGATATCTACAAATTGGTTAGAACCAAACTGTGCTTAGGTCATATGTGCTTATTTTAAGTGATGTTTTAGAATTTTTGTTTTATTTTGAAACTGTAGTCCATAGATATTATAGTATATCTTACAATAGTTTAGAAAACAGAAATATGGAGATAAAAGCCATAACATTAGGCATAACAAATCACATATGGCAGATTTTTTTTCTTTCTTTACCATTTTATTGCTAGTATCTAGCATATTACAGCCACTGAAAAATAATTATAAAGAGAATGAAATAATGCATTCATTTAGTGTATTCATCCTGGACAGTATTACATAATACTGACATGAGTTAAAATATACAAGATAATTTTGTGAGATTTGCATAATTTTTTGATATGCGACATGATGCCAATTGAATTGATACATTAATCTTGCAATATTCAAAAGGAAGTTGATCTTTTTTCTACTCATAACTTCAAAGTTTTCTCTATCTTATTTCTTGTTCCTGAAAAGACATACACCATACCCTTTCCCAGGAAAAGACAATACCTATTTTCAAAAATGGAAATGTCTTGCCAAATTGGCAGTTTCTACAAGATGATTCATAGCAAGAGGAAATTTGAAAATATGCCATACATATTAAATTAATTACTTCTTTGAATAGATTACTTACGTAGATTTTGATAGAGTTTTCAAAATCAATGATGAGAGGTCTGGTGGAGTTAACCCACAGTCAGCCAGTCCTTTAAAAATAAAAAACAAGGACTTCATATTCAATTTTAAATTAATCCCAATTAATGACTGCTTTAGCTAATTTTGAGTATTTATATTTTATACATATATATGCCTATAATATTCAATAATATTGTAGTCCTATAGAGTCATATGAGAAACTTGTTAAAATTTACCATTCTCAGTCTCTAGCCCCAAGGATTCATTGATCCTATTGAACTGATGAAAAGTCGAAGAGTCTATATGAGAGGAAAAATCATATACAGATAAAGCCTCACCTGATTTTCCCAAGCCTTGGCGTCTAATATCTGTGGCTTTATTGTCTTTACTGATTTCAGACTTATATGGTGATTGTCTAGAATCTAGATCTTCTGAGTTTAGAAGAGCGTCTTCAAATTCGTCAAATGATGATGAACTCTCTGAGCTTTCACAGTCATAGTAGTTTTTACTTTCATTATCACTTTCACTACTGTCACTGTCACTGGTACCAGGGGTTAATTGTCTGTTCAACAAAGTATGTGCCGAAGCCATGATCTATAAAAATAAAGATTTTAATTATTGTTTTATTTAAAATACCTTATCACAATATAGTTTACTCCTTTGAAAGGCAAAAGATGTTTGATTACTCTCTCTCTAAATCTCCTCAACCCCTAGTTTGCTAATGAGGATAATTTTCCATTATACTTTCCCCTAACTTCTTTGCAAGGAAGTAGCAAGGGAAGGTAGAGTTTCATGGTAGGGCAAAACACATTTCTGAAAAAATATAGAAAATAGATATAAATATACAGATATACATTTAAGAAGATAAAAAAAAGTACATATTTAAGCAGTACCTGCTCCAAGACTCTCGAACACAGTGAAAAGCTCCCCAATTCCTCTAGCTAGCAAAGTGATATTCTCCTCCTTTATAGAGGGTAATAGCCTCTGCTTTCTTGGAAACAATTTGAAAACTTTACCTAAAGTAAGTGTATCACAAGCAATATTTATTTCCTTGATATCAGTCCCTACCGCTTCAGGCAGTTAACCAAAGTCCACATTTTACACAGCCTGTGGAGAGATATTTAGTCTGTTCCAGGAGGAAAGAGATTAGATGCCAAAAACAAACAACAAACAGAAATGGTTGATATGTACATTCAGGAACCAGGGAAATATGTATGGAAGTAGATTTTGAAACTATTAGCTGGCATGTGGGGAGCAAATGAAAGGGTAAAGGTCATAATTCATTGATACCAGATAATGATGATCTGCTAAAGAACTTAACCAGGTGGGCTCTAATCAGTCATTCCTATTTTCTCAACATTAGTATCATGACTGAACCAAAACTTTATAGCCTCAGGTACTATGCATGGAGCTATAGAACTGGTAAATGCATTTGTTTTTAATCTCTTTCAATCAAATCAAAAGCAGTTAGCACCTGCCTAGAAAAAATACTAATTTGTCTCAGTACTCAAATTTCCTGCCCTCTCTCAAAGTCTGTACTCTGATCTACATGAGATTCCAGCGATTATCTTGGTAGTTTTCCATACTGATCATATCAGGCACTATTAAAGTACATGTTTTAATGCTCAATTTTCTATTGCCACCCTAATTTATAACTACTTGTGCACCAACCACCTCTTCCTCCCCCTAACATCTAAAATAGAATTATACTGTCTCCAGTTATACATGATTTATTTGTTCTATGCTACAGATTTATCCATTTTTACTCTCTCTTGGACTCTTCCAAAGATTACCTCCCTTCATCCCATTTTCTCCTCCCTCACCTCTCTGCCTTGGCTTCTTCCCCTGTGTGGAAATAGAACTCCATTCCTTCTACCCCAAAATAATCTTACTGCTATCTCTGTTTCATTCATTCAATTTTATCTCTTTTTTCCACTCTCCTCTGTAACTATTTCACTCCATTATCACACTCCTCTAGATACTAACCACTCCATTTTCTACAAAGAATCATGTATCATGAAGCTTCGAAGAGGATTATCTAAAGTCTTTATCATTCTTCTACCAAATACTAATATTTTCAAAGAAGAATGTGATAATTATTTGGACAATCATTTGATCTCACTGCATTTCAGTTTTCTTTTCTTAAAAATAGTAATGAATAAACTTCCCTTAGAAAGCATAAAAGTATGACTATAAAATGAGATGTACAAGTGTTGGCCCCATCTGTCACAAATCCTAATATTTTCAGCATTTCCTGGTTCTGGCTTTTTTCACTTCCTATAAATATAATTTCATGTTGATGATTATTTATTTCATTCATTAATGAATGCACCCAATCATTTTTTACCATCTAAAATCAACTACCCTAGGAATTATCCTCAAGATGACTAGTCTCAAGAAACACACAGTCTACAAAAAGAATGAAAAGTTAGCAGATTAATTACAAAAAGGTCATAGGATTGAAAGAGTGCTATGAGGTTGGTGGGGTTTAACCATCAAAGGACAGTGTCCAATAGAGCACAGGTCACTGTGGGTTTTCACCTGCATGCACAGTTGCAAGACCATTCAGACTCAGGGAATAATGGGGTTTATTTAACAAACAGGGAATACAAAAAGTTTCTAAGGCCACAAGTGACCCACTATCTCACCCCAGATAGTGTCCACAGTGTCCAGAAGTCCTCCCAAAAAGGGCACTCATCCAAGATGGCACCATCCTGACAACGATGGCCTGAAGCTCTGGCCTGAAGCTCGCGGCAGCCAGCAAGTAGTGGGGCAGATTCCAACTCACCCAACTGGAGGTGCTCACAGGTAGGGCTGCTGAGATGGTGCCCTCAGCAACAGTCTAAAGGTCGCAATGGACCAGACAATAACAGCAGCTGGACAGTAGACATACCTTGTTATCAGCTCTCAAAAGTGACTCGAACTCAGAATGCCAATCACCCGGTCACCAGAGGTGGTGTTAGTAACACCAGGACACAGCTCTTTGTGAGTGGTTGGCTGCAACAACAATAAACAGCAATTTGAGAAAACAGGCCCCAGGGCCTTTCTTGCTCTTTTCAGGCGTTGACAGCAGCAGGACCCATAGTCGGAGCAGCCACCCAGTCACTGCAAAGCTGCTCGGCTTCTCTTGGGAGGTTAGCAGCTGGGTGCTTCTTTCTTCTCTTAGGAGGCCAGAAACTGTGAGAGCCCCAAGCTGGGTCCTGCCAGGCCTTATAGCCTCTGTCAGGGTCCCCCACGCTAGTTAATAGCCGACTGGTTAGACCATTTTGAATTCTAAGTGACCAACAGTACTATGCTAGGTCCATTTAACCCACCTGGTGTCTAATAACTAACTAATGAGCTGAAGAACTAGAGTGGTTCACTTAGCTTGCACCTCATTGGTCCATTCTACCATCAATCCAGGCATCAACACCAGAAAAGGCCAGTGCCAGGCCAGCCATCAAGCCCCACCAGAGCCGGCCCTCTGTGCCTGCCACGCCCTGGAGGCTGCTGCCCTGCTGCGAGCGGCTGCAGGCCGAGCTCTGGGCAGCAAGCTCCAAACCCTCACATTCGCCACAGCTTAAACCTCAAACCCCAGACCCCTCAGCGGGTTTGCCATTTTTATGCAAAATTGTGTATCGCAATTTTTCAAATACTCAAACTGGTACCGCCTGGAGGCGGGGCTGTCTGTAGGCAGCAACTTCGGGTGCAGTCCTGCGGTCCCCAAGGGTCCCTCCGCCAGACCTGGGAAAAAGCCAGTCTTGCCCAGCAGCCCCGGCTTCAGGAGGATTATACTAAGGCTAATGAGTGAGCTAGGTGGGGTAGAAGCATAAAGTAGGAGATAAACTTCTCAGAGGCGATAATATTTGAACTTGGTTTTGAAGGCTTACCGGGAATTTGACAGATAAAAAGAGAAAAAGGATTTTCTAGAGGAACACAGCAGCACGTTCAAAGGTCAACAGCTGACCTGGGAAGGCAGTGTTTGAATAGAGCACCTACCAAGCGCTCAGGATGCGTCTCTTAAAGACAATCAATATCTTCCCCAGTCTGCAGATAGATTATGTGTAAATCTTATTTGTCCATTTGTCAGTTGTACCAAGAAATAACCAGAACCATATTCTAGACTATCGCAGTTGTCTCAATGCCATTTTTCTGTAACTCTTTCTCCTGATGCACCCCAACCACAAAGATCTAGGGAAAACTCTAAAAACAAATCTCACTGAATTCTCATTCTTGATTTTTTTAATAAACATGCATCTAGACTTTGCTTACTTCCACACAATATCAATATTTTTAAATATGTAAGTTTGTGGTTTTTGGAAAGCATTTTCTGCACAATCCTATAGCCCTCTGAATAATTCCATGTTGTTAGAATTGTCTCTAATTTTACAAATGATTAATCAAAGAATCATAGAGGTTTTAGAGCTTGCACAAGGTCATGTGTTAATAGACTGATGAGTTTAACTGATGCAAGACCCTTGTTGTTCCCTAATTGTAGCAATACTAATAGTAGTAGTACTAATACTAACAGTAGCAATACTACTGTGGCCATTAGATGGAAAGTGGATACTCCATGAATCTCACAATTAAATTTTAGACATAACTATAGAGACAAGAACTTTCTCCTTTCCAGTTTTTAAAATATGACATTAACTTAGCCTTAATTGTCCAGAGAAACCCAATTTAGTTGACTCCTATATCACCACCTACCCTAAAGTAAAATACAATTCTCAACTACTAAACTGAGAAATAATCAAGATAACAATTTAAAATCAAGAGCAATTTAAAATCCAACTTGACAATCCACAATTTAAGGTAGATGTTAACACTGTTGTTTCTCTACCTAATCCTGCCAAGTTCATTATTGTACAATCATTGACGTAACAAAATGTAAATATTCACTAAAAGATTATATAGAGAGAAATATATATGACTGTGTCCTTTGCATATTTGCCATTTTTATGCAAAATTGTGTATCACAATTTTTCAAATACTCAAACTGGTACCAGAAACTCTTCGCATGTTTTAAAAATATGAATTCAATTCAAAGGGGCCACTTTAACATCAGTCTCAAATGGATCTTCAAATTAATTTATTTTCAAATAAATTATTTTGTCTTGGGACTGAGACCACCATCACTACTGTGTCCCAAGTCTAACTTTTGACTTTAACTTGACCCTTTTAGTTAATTCTTCTTTCTTAAGTGGCCTCTTAAACATACACTCTCATTTTTTTCTCTCTGCAGCATTTATACAAAAGGCACAAAATTCCCTCCTACCTGTGGTCAATAATTTCCTAATCACAGTCCAACAGCCACCAGCAGTCACAAGATGGGTGAAGTAAGTCCTCAAAGAAGATCTAGAACTGAATAGAACTGCACCATCCTCCAAACTAAGTCGCTGAGGTGGCACTGGCACTCCTTTTATACAACAGTTAGGTCATCTAACTTTAGGTTTCGTTTCCTGAAGAAGCAGAGAGGAAGTGGTTCAAACAGCTTATCACAGATTGTTAACATGTTTTTATTTCTCCAGACAACACCTAGGCAAACCAAAGGAAATAGCAAAAGCATGCACGCATGCAGACACACGCACACACACACACACACATCTCCTTTGCAATGCACACAGGAAATACTGTCACATGCTTTCTTTTTTCTTGGATGCTATATATCCTTCACTGGATCCCATTATAATCGCTCAAAGTATGTGGCAATCTGATGAAAAAACCTGGGAAGCTATCAAGAAAAAGGAAAGAAGAAGACAGAGTTGATGACTGTAACAAATTATGGCTCAGAGGCTATGAGAAAAGGCAATAAATTTTGAAATATTTATTATAGGTGTATAAAAAAACAAAACAAAACTAATGCTATCCAAATATATCATTTGTTAAGCTGGATTTTTATCTTAGCTCAATGTTAAATCTTTCCACATGCAACTTGGTAAAACCAGCCAAGATCAGAGCATAATCATACATCCTTCCCCAGAGCACTATATATTTACATAGAATTGTGTCAAAAGAATAAGAATGAATGAATTTAAGAAATACAGTGAAAGAATCTGTGTTCTTTGGTTTCTAGAACATTGATCAGCTGCAGTTACTTAATAAAGGCGTTATCAAATCCAGATTTGCAAAGACATACATTTAACAATCATTCAAATTACTAAGGACTTTGGTCACTTGTGATGTCAGAAAGTTGACAGAAGTGGGGTTCATTCATCAGGAAGATAACAGGATATTGAGAGGAACAGAAACTGGCTTTTAGAAAATAATTGGGTTACGGAAGCCTTGTCCACCTGCATAAGAATTCCCGAACTGGACACAAATTACTGTCAAAATCATAATATCAAGTTGAAGAGGTGGAGCATGCCCTGGACCCAATAACTTATTTGTACAAAATGTATAGAAACAAATTTTTCCTGATATATTCCAACCTTCTTTACATGTAACAAAAATCCAGTTAGAGGATGTCCAGACCTCACCCAGACAAGCAACCCCATTCTTTCTAGGTCTTCCTTCTCACAACAAAGCACCTTGAGCAGAAAATAAACAGCAAAAAGAAGACTGAAAAGTGGACCTTCAGACTCCCAGAAGAACATGGCCGTGCCATCTCTGCATTTCCTCTTACTGCCCATACATTCTGGCTTATATTCTGCATTACTGCTAACAGATAATAAAAACTGCACAGATAATAAAAACTCTAAAAAAAAGCTTATCCATTACAGCCCCTACACAATATTCTTCCCAGTCAAAGGATCTGAAAAGAGGACTCAAACAACAGAAAAGTTTTTTGATCATTTATCCTACTCCTTTTAAACCCTAACAGGATAAAACAGCAACTCTCCCCCATTGCCAATTCAGCAGGACAGAGTAGGTAGCTCATGTTCCATCCCCTGCCCGGCAGAAGGAAGTCTTGCTTAGATGCCACCAAGACAGTATCAGTGAGGCCCAAGGAGCTGAGTCTCCATGCACCTGACAGCATGGAGAGTTACCCAGGTAGTGTGAGGAAAGCCTGACCACCACTGTGCTTCACCCTCCCCTCGTATTAGTGGGACCATTTTTGAGCATCTCCTTTACCTGGCAGCCATGAGAATGAACAAGGCAGAGTGAGGTGGTGTTTATCAGCACTGACCCCTCTCCCTGTGCATCTATGGTTGAGACAATGGCAGACAGAGCCTCCACCTCCACCCAACATCTTTAAGGAAGTATGAGGTCATGCAAAGTGAAATTGATCAACTTTGCCCCCTCCCTCACCCCATTCCTGTAACAACTGTCACCCTGACACAATAGAGCAGTGGGAATCCAGTTTTGGTTTCTACCCCTCCCTGGTGTCAGCCAGACCCATGGGGAGCTCATATAAACCTCTACTCAGAGGCGGTGGTGGCACTGCTCCACTTTCACCAGGAAGGTAATAGAGGGATTGCCAGGGAGGCTGACCTTGAACAATGACACTAGTCCACACGGGGCAGACTAAACCTGTGCTCCTTTTGCCAGAGAGGTGTCAGCAGAACCAGAGGAAGCTGAACACCCATCAGATCTCATGCTATATGTATAGACCTCACTAAAGAGATTGTCTGCTAAAAAGTCTATTAAATAGAATTATCAGTTCCATAACATCCAAAATGTCCAAAGGGATACAAATTAAAAAAAAATCAATCTTCAAATCGATAATAAGGGAAGTCACATGTTGAGTGAGAAAAGACCACCAGTTGATGCCAATCCCATCATGAATCTGATATTGGAGTCATCTGACAGGATTTGAAAGTATCCATCATTCAACTGTTTCAACAAGCAATTACACATTCTCTGGAAATACATTCTAAAAAATAGAAAATCTCAGCAAAGATAGAAAATTCATATTTAAAACAATGAAATGAGAGTTTTAGAATGGAAAATACAGTAAGGAATTTTTTTCAATTGCTAGAAGAGCTCAACAGTGGGGTAGAAATGGCATAGGGTAGAGTCAGTGGCCTTGTTCAGTAGAATTCATTAATCTGATTAAAAAAAGAGAAAGTAGGCTGAAAAAAGAAATGAACAGAGTTTTAGGGGTCTGCAGGGCAATACAAAACAGCGACCATTTATTTGATGGGAGTCTGAAAAGTAGGAGAAAATACAGAGTTGAAAAAGATACTCACAAAAACATCCCAATTTTAGCAATAGATATACAGCTATAGATTTAAAAAATGAAGTAAATCCCAAGTTAAAAAAAAAACATACAAAGGAAATATAACTAAGCTTCTGAAACTAAAGACAGAAGAGTATTGAAAGCACACTGAGAAAAGCAGCATATAACCAACGCCAACTAAAATGACAGTAGATTTCTCACCTGAAATCAGGCAGGTCATAGAAAGAGGCATGACATTTTTCAAAACCTGAAATTTTTTAAAGCTTGTCATCAGAAATTCTACAATTCTACCAATTCACTAGCAAAACTACTCTTCAAGAAGAGGTAAAGGAATTTCTCTAAATAGAGAGGAACGCATCACAAAAAAGAACCTGGCCTTTCAGGAAGTAAAGAAAATCAGAATGGGTGAAAATAGGACTAAATAGGATAGTCTCATGAGTTTTTAAATCATATTTGATGCTGAAGTGAAATTTTGAACATCATCTGATACGGAGCTCCAGGTGTGCATTCTTAAGACAACTACGTAGGTGAGGAGGGTAAAGAACCGAAGAAAAGGTTAGGTGCTAAAACCTATAGGAGGTGATACTCTTCAAAACACTATAAATAAAAATGGAATCCAAAAAATATCATGTAAGGCAGGAAAATAAAAACAAACCCAAAATGGAAACAACCCAAAAGTCTTTCTTTTTAATTTTTTAATTATTTTTTTTTAATTTTTTACATCATTTTTCATTTTTAAACAATATTTGCTTCTCCCCACCTCCTCAGGTGGAATCCCCATAGTTTCCTTCCCCAATGCACCCGTGCACCCTCACCTCAGTCCCCTGTGCTCCTCCCTCCCTCCCTCTGATCCCTCTCCCTCCTCCTCCCCAGCAGGATGTCTCTGATTTATCATTGTCTGTTTTTGTTTGTTGTGTTTTGCAGTGTTACTATTTTTTTACACTGATGTCTTATTGGGTTTCCCTATATTCCTGCTATAAGTGAAACCATCCGATATTTTTCCTTTTCCTTCTGGCTTATTTCACTGAGCATAATTCCTTCTAGTTCCATCCATGTTGCTGCAAATGGCATGAGTTTATCTTTTTTGATTGCTGAATAGTATTCCATTGTGTATATATGCCCCATCTTCTTGATCTAGTCATCTGTTTTGGGGCATTTGGGTTGTTTCCAGGTTTTACCTATTGTAAATAGTGCTCAATAAACATAGGGGTACAGGTGGTCTTTTGAATCAATGTTTTTGTGTCCATTGGGTAGATCCCCAGGAATGGAATTGCTGGGTCATATGGTAGCTCCATTTTTAGTAGACTGAGGAACCTCCTGACAGCTTTCCATAGTCAACCCAAAAGTCTTTCAATGCATTGAATGGCTTTTAACAAACTTGGACACGTCCATATTGTGGGATCCTATTTAGCAATTAACTATTGCTACAGGCAAAACCTTGGAAAAGGGGGTGTCGGGAATTATGCTAGGGAAAAAAGCCAATTTCAGATTCCATGCTGCATTGTTCCATTTATAGAGGTCTCGCAATAACAAAATTACAGAAATAGAGAAGAGTTAGTGGTTTCCAGAGGTTAGGGACTTGCGGACGGGTAGAGAATCAGGTAGGAGGGAGTAGAAGGGAGAGCTGGTGTAAGAACTGTATCTCGACTGTGATTGTAGGTACACAAACCTACAAAGGCAATAAAATTGCATAGATCTAAATACATACAAATGAGTAAATGATATAAAACTGAAGACATCTGAATAATGGATTATTTTTACATTCATTTCCCAGTTCTGATATTGTATTATACTATTTATGCAAGACATTACCATTCAGTAAACTGATTATATCTATATGGGATTTTTCTGGGTTATTTCTTGTTACTGCATCTGCATCTACAATTTTCTGAAAATAAAATTTTTAAGTAAACAGCGATTCAAGAAGATCCTTTAGAAGCCCAGTGCCAATATCATCTTTTCCTCTCTTGGGAAAAAACATGGGAATAAATTATGGCCATATTAATCATTCTCCATTAAATCTCACCAGGGTCTCCGTGTATGCTTCTTAAGAAGAAAATCACATTATAAAATTATTACAATTAAAATATAAAATGACTTCAGAATTCCTATGTAAACTCAGTCTTCATGAGTAGTTCCAGTGCTGTTGCTAAAAATTAAAAAGGGCTGTCCATTAGGAGTCAACTCTGAGGGGCTGGGAATAACCCACTCTTTTAAGAATACCAGATCGCTAGACATAATCTTATTCTAAAATTTAGAGAGCCAGATTGACTCGGTCATATGGAACAATACATCTTCATGTCTCCCTCAGGTTTATGAAACTACTGGGGTAAAAAAAAACCCAATGGGATAATATATTGTCTTTCATTGTTTCAGCGATTAAGAAGCAACAGAAATCATTTTGGTTTCTTAGTTCTTGGCTTTCCGAAATTGTTTGTAGTATGTATTTGAAAACAACGAAAATTGTTTCAGCAAAAAGAAATAGAAACCCCTAACATGGTACATCTACTAATGAATCAGTTTCAGGAAATAAGAGTATTTCATCTCCAAACAAAATGAGCCACAGATATTTTTCTAATCCAATATCATCTATGTATAATAGTGTCATCTATTATACATATCACCTATGTATATTAATGTCATCTGAGTAGTAAGAAAGAATTGACCTTTTGCTCTGAGGATGAAAGGTTCTACTCAAGTTTAGAGTCTAAAATAGAATGTTATCTGAGGTTAAGGCTATGCAGGGAAAATGATTATGTATATAATATTGAATATAAAATGTGTGCAAATGGGTTAACAGATGCATAGATTTAACACAAAGACACAAGAAGTAAGCAGATTAAACTCATTTTATTTATTTATGGTTTTCCAGTCACTTGGATACAATTAAAATCAAGCCAAATCATCATGTATGTTTTTATTTGAAAACATTTAAAAATTATACCAATACTCTTATTTATATAAATATATTAAAATTTAGCTTACACTTACTAGAAGTTACTGATACCCAAATATCTAAGTCACATACACTCACGTAAATTAATCTGAGAGAATATATTTTCATTTCAGGACACTGTAATCATTTACTCTAACTTATATAAACTTTACAAATTATGACATTGAGGAGAAAAACTGAGAATATAATATTTGTTTAGGCCTCACAGAGTAAAAATTGACTCTTCAATCACATCAAAAATCCTTGCAATCTATAAACTAGCTGGCACATAAGCAGCATCACTCAACTTTATAAAGAAACCAAATTTGAGATATTCAATAATATTAAAAAGGAATTCATGAGAGAACACGGTAGGTTCGATGGCAACTCTGGCTCCACTGTGCTTGCTCTTTCTACGTCATTATATAGCATTTCTGACGAAAAGCAGGAGAATCACAAAATATGACATGAGAAAAGCCTAAGGCAATATTTTAAGTAGTTTGGATGGACATTTGTTTTTACTTTTATTTTTTTTTAAATATTTATTTACTTATGCATACCAGAGCTGGGGTACAGGCCAGAGGTGTGAGGTGTGAGAGGATTCACCAGAGACAGGATGGGGAACAGAACAGGCAGATGACTGAAATACACTGCTGAAAGGAGCAGCAGGAGAGTCAGGAGAGGTCTGCTGCGCCATGTGTGTAGCTCCCTGGCCAGGGATTGAACTTGTGCTGAAATGGCTACGGACAGCTTCATAGGTTGTGTCCTAACCCCTTGCGCCACTAGGGAGGCCCAGAACATTTAATTCTTATAAATATACAGTAGAATTCAATCAATTTTGTATAAACCTGTTTCTATTGACTATAACCATGGTATAATTTTTCAGTAGCTTCCACTAGAACTAGTTCTCAGAATCATTAAATCTTTGGATGAAAAAAGTAAATATTTTAGGAAAAGCTAATGACCCTTGGGTCTTTTATACTGTAGATCAGAGGAATTATGTTTTTTTTTTATAAATACTATGACATTTTATTTCAAATACATTGTATTTTTTTTCTTTTCAGAATTTTGCTTCAGGACATTATGAGAAAGTTCTGCTTGCCATCTCTGCTGGAGATGCTGACGACTATTAAATCATGAGAAGGATTTGAAGAACTGTAACTGTTAATAGACATGTCAAAATATAGATTTTGTGATAAATTTGCTTTATTACTAACATCAGAGCAAAACTATAAAATCATGTTTTATCTTCAAAATTTTTTAAGCTAAAGAAAAATCTATTCCTAATAATTATGACTGTATTTGCATTTATTATCTAAATAAATATTATTAAATTGTATGTAAAGTAATAATAAAAAATTATTGCTTTGGGATATATTCTGGAATGTACTTACTGCTTTGGAATATATTTTATTCTTTACAAGAGAGTCTGTTGTTCTTAGCATGCTTTGGGAGACCAAGGAAAGCACACTATGTGGCTATCCACCGTCGAGGGGGTTTCAGTTGTATTCTTTCTTATTCTAAGTTCAATAAAGTTAAAGTGGACATCTAAAGTGACCTCCAAAATAAAGATATAAACAGTAAAATGCAGCAGATATATTCTTGTCAGGCTTAGATGTGTAGGACACTTGAATGTAAACGTAGAAGTGAGTGGGTATGCATGTATATGTATATTAGTGTGAGCACGTGTGTATGTATGTGATTGGGAGCATATTTGACAACAGCTCTGATAAAGGCAAATTATCTCTAGCTATTTTGAGTGTATGTGTTGGCACCTGAACAACCACTCACCCAAGCAATACCAGAACAGTCATTGTTTTTCCCTCACTCCATACTATCAACATCAAAGTCTTTGGAAGTTTTTATATGCTTTATTTCAATTGTAAAATCTGGTCTCTTGTGTATCTCAATATTTAGTAAATTAGGCACAACTCCTAGTTAGGTAAATTAGGAAAACTATTCAATGTGTCGGATTTGGGGGAGACACCACACTATTGTCCCAATCTAGCCAAGAATAAAAGTAAAGATAGGCTTGTGTGAGTCCACAACAGAGGGCTCCCAATATAAGCACAGGGAAACACAAAAACCCAGAGCATAGGAAGCAGTGGTTAATAAAGTCATGCAAGGCAGATGAGGACACATATGCAATATATGTAGATGAATTGGTAAAGTTAATAGAAGTACTTTATTCCACATGGAACATATTTCAATAGCCTGTAACCCAGACCTTTTAGTTCTGCTTCTACTGGACTCAGGAGAAATGAAAATATACTCAGGTCTGATATTTGATAGGAATAATGATATAGGATATTTAAAAGACAGTGATTGGGCACAACATGAACCATTTAAGAATCATTAGACTATGGGAATCTGTTTCAAGATTTTAACATACTGCTATGGTGTATGATGTAATATCATTTTATGATAAATGGGCTTGATTTCTATCTCTTAAAAAATCACTACCATTTCAAGCCAAATTGTTCGTGATATTTGGCATAGTTATTATACCATTTAAAATTCTTAGAAGAAAACTGTTGGTAGAATTCCTATTGAGAACTTAGATATTTAAATAAAAACATTCTCACCAGGGCATATTTCTATAAATTCAATAAATTTATGAAAACTAAGCTTCATCTAGTTAATCCATTTTATTCCTTTGGCACAACATGAATTTCAATTCAAAACAAACCCAGATTGATATAAGGAAAGACTACTACAATATGTGGAGCGCCTATTGCAATAGGGAAAAGGGGCAGGAGATGAATATAATAGGGGGAACACTCTGACTGTGAGATTCATAGCCATCACAAGAGTCAGGCAAAAATGGACTTTTGATTTACAAGGATGAGAAAAGAAGGCAGAAAGAACAAGGTGGGGGGCGAGGGAATGAATGAATGTCTGATGTGACTGTGCAGTTGACCTGAGAATGAATTTGGGTGACCTTTCCAGTCATAGCTGATCTGAGATTGGACAGTTGGTCAGGGACAGTTGATCTGGGAATGTTTCCAGGCAGTATTCAGAAGACCAAAAAGTGGTCAGGGACCTGTGGGGAAAAGGCAAGCCTGACTGAAGTTTGATCAAGTCAAGTTTACAGGTAGTTTTTCCAGATGGATCCATAGGGGAAGCCAGTACAGCTAATCATTTATGACAAGGAATAAGAATTTGGAGGGTATCTGAGCATTGTGATAGATCAACAAGGAGGTCATCTTCAAGACATAAGAAGGGGTGGTCGTATCGAGTCATTTCCTAAAACACACACAAAAAAAGTGGGTGATTTCTTGAATTTAGTTTTCTAGGACCATAGTACTTAGGTAAACTTTAATATTTTCTGAATCTTCTTTTTTTCCAAAGTTTTGCTTTGAATGCTTCACTTAGTTGTTTAAATGCCAACACAACATTATCATTTTCATCATCACATAATTCACTTAGTGAAATGCTGTAAAAGATTAAGTTTTTAAATTATTATCAGTTTAATTTGTGCTTAATAATTTTATACTGGTTACATGATCTTTAAATGCAGGAAATATTTACTATACCTGATGGACTGAATAACAAGTGTAAAGTCTCTGATAAAATTAAAGGCATCTCCCATATTGAGCCTAGAAAAAAAGAAAACAAACTAATATTTAAAAGAATACATTCAGTTTTAGTGGGCTCCTACTCTACAGTAAAGCAAATAATAAATTATCATCACTGAATTGTTGGCCTTTCTGGGACAAAATTAAAATAGATATGGAAAGACTATAGTGAAGTGTTCATGTTCTTTGCAGTCAATATTTCACTATTTTTAGTTTAGTGAACATCACAAGAAAAAAAAAGATACACCAATATTACTTATGAATATATTAAAAATTCCACCACAAAATACTAACAAACTGACTCCAACAGCACATTTAAGAGACTATAAATTATGCCCCAGTGGGAATTATACTGGAATTCACAAATGATTCAAACTTCATGAGAATCAACCAATGTAATACAACACATTGATAGATGGAAGGGGAAAAAAGCCACACGATCACTTCAGTTAATGCAGAATAAACTAATAGAGAATTCAGAAATAAACCCATACATCTATGGCCAAATGATTTTTGACAACATGTCAAGACCACCTAATGGGGAAATAATTCAACAAATGTTGAGATAATTGCAAATGAATGAAACTGGATTCTATATCTCACCCTTTACAGAACTCTATTTAAAATGAATCAATGACCTAGACACAAGAATTAAAACTGTATCACTCTTGGGTACAAACAGGGATAAATCTTCATAATCTTTAATTTGGAAATGGTTTCTTGGATATAATACCCAAAGCATAAGCAACAGCAACAACTAATAGGCCAGACTTCATCAAAAGTAAAGACTATTGTGCATCAAAAAAACATTATATAAAGAAATTGAAATGATAATGTACAGGAGAAAATATTTGTAATTCATATATATGATAAAGGCCTACTATCCAAAATATATAAAGAATCCCCACAACTCTACAACAAAGAAAACAACACAATTTACAAAAGGTCAGTGTTACAGACACAGGTCCATGCAATGAGAGATACCATGTTCCCCCACCCCCTTTACAAGCAGCCACCTTGTACTAGCTGTTGGGACTGATGGCCAGAGTTGAGCAGGTTAATGAAAGGCAGGTGGTTAATGAAAGGCAGGTAGTTAATGAAAGGCAGGGCCAGGTTAATGAAAGGCAGGTGGACTGGGAGAAGAAAAAGAGCTTATGCTTTTGCAGCCCCACTTGCAACCTGGTACTACTGGGAAGGAGACATATGGTGAAGAAACATGTAGAGACAATTCTAAGAGACATGTGGGTGAGAGAAACATGGGGAAGCTGACAATGGCAGCTGTTCTCTTGTCCCAGCTTTCTGGGACCTGCTTCAGAACCTCTTCCCTATGGCTCCCCACCAGAAGGTGGCTTAGACTTATGGCAAACTTTTTGGACCTTAATGAACCTGGTTGAGGTCAATACTGTTTGACTAGGCATTTACCCATGAGGGAAGGAATGAGAGAATGAGTAGTTTGGGGCATTTTATTGGGAAATTCTTGATAGGAACTTTTTTCTTCTCTCTCTCTCTCAGCACACTAATGCTATTAAATATCTATCACATTAACAATCTGCTTCCTTTGTCCTATGCAGTAGATGGCAGAACCCCCTTTAGAGTGTGCATGTTGGGGCCCCTGGGTACCCCTTGTTTGTGTGCTAACAAAAGGATTTGAATAGATATTTCTACAGAGAATGTACACCTTCTTTTTAAAACATAAAAAGATATGGACATTACCGGTGCTTAAGGAAATGCACATCAAAACCATAATAAGTTAGGATGACTTCACATGCAATAGAATGACAATAGTAATAATGATAATAACAATAATAAAGGAAAATAAATTTGGTGTGTTTGTAGAGAAATTTGAATCCTTGAATATTTCTGCTGGTAATATAAAGTGGCTCAATTTTTATAGAAAATATTGCAGTAATTTCTCAAAATCTTAAACACAGAGTCACTATACAAGCTAGGAATTCTACTCATAGGTATACACATAAAAAGAAATGAAAACAGGTATTCAAACAAATACATGTACACACATGGTCATATTTGACCTATTTACAATTATTCACAACAGCCAAATGAACCCAATGTTCAGTGAGTTACTGTTTAAATAGGTACAGACTTGGGGTTAATGAAAATGTTCAGTAATTATGTAGTGGTGGTGGTTGTACAATGTCACTAAGTTGTTCACTTTAAAATGGTTACTTTATCTTATATGATCTTGGCCACAATAATAATTTTTAAAACATTTTAAATAATTGCAAAATTTATGTTAATTTTCTTAAATTATTGCATCTCAAAAATATTCTAATAACTTATAATGCCACAGCATAATAAACACTCTTTACACAAACACACATACATCCATAAAGAATGTTAAAATAGAAAAGGTAATACCAATTATCCAAATGCAGCATTGACAAGGAACCATGTTTGTAGAAGTTCAATACATAACCATTCAATAGGCATTTTCTTCCAATTCCATCTTGTTTATTCAAGCATAGGAAAGGAATATTTTTTACATTCATGTTTATTGTTCGTAACATGGCCTGAGGATATGCAGAAGTTTTGGATTGTTAGCATTTTTCTTTGGACATATGCCTCACTCTATTATAAAATTTGATTATTATTGTTTATTGCATTTAGCTAACTAAAACTATAACCCAATATATTTTAATTAAATATTATCAAATGTACAGTGTATTAAGGCTCTCTAAACTTTAATATATATAACCAAAAAAATGAGTAAAAATAATCAACACTAAAAATATTTATACTATTTTAGAAATCACAGAAATGATGCTAATAATTTATTCAAAGTTTGAAGTTGCCTAGTTACATCTATAACCTCAGAACTCTATTATAAATATTCTTCAAATCCAATTTCCCTGAAGAGGTATTCTTGATTTTATAACCTTGAATTATTAACAACTACAGTAATAGTGCTTATTTTTCCCATTTCCATATACATTTATTCTTTTCTGAAACTGCCTTTCAGAATATAATTATCTCATTTTAACTATGATTTAGACACAGTCATTAGAATTTACTTCCTATTAACATGCTATGTATAAACTGTCTGGGGTCAGATTCATTATTCCCAATCACGTAGTGCAATAAATGAAATGATTCAAGTGTTAGTTTTATAAATTAAAATACTTGATATTTATTTTGTTGTTTATTTTTATTTAAGTAGCATTGCATTTCAACATTATATAAATTTCAGGTATGTGTCTTTATAAATCAATATCTGTATATACTACATTAATTTCACCACTGAAATTCTAGTTCCATCCATCCCTATACATTTTCCCCTTGTATCCTACCACACATCACTTTTTTAGATGTAGGGATCAGAAAAATGATGACAAACAAATACAAATTGCCCTCAATTGGCTAATAGCAGAGTTTCTCAAAAATTACTGCACCTTCTGAACTTAACATTTTTGAGAGGACTCCCAAGATGAGGCATTTCCAGCAGGTGATATTGATGTTACTGAACTTTGGTTTACACTTTGAATAGCAAGGACTTATGGTGATGTATAGTAAAAAGAAATAATTCATACATGCTGATTAAATCAAAGTACCACCCTTTTGTATTATCTAATCCAATTTTTTGTTTTAAATTTATTCAAGTAGTTTTTTAAAAGATTTCTTTTCTACTATAGTGAGAAGTATACCTCTACTGTGGAGTAAGATTAAGATGGCTTTGTTTTGCAAAGCACTTAGTATTATAATCATGTAAAATTGATTTCTCTTAAGTGAATAGACATGAGAAAGAAAGTTTCATACCAAAATCCACTTACATCACTTAGCACATTAAAATCAAATAAATCTTGATCAGTTATGTTGGACAGGCAAGCAAATGGGGAGACAGCAGTTCTGCTTTCAGTCCCAGGCATCAAATGAAAGACCAGTTCAGAATCTTCATACTCTTTACCCGGAAAGTCTAATAAGAAATGAATTAGAAAATAAAAAACAAAAATCAAAACCATTATTAAACATGAATTACTTAAAACAAATCAGGCTTATTAATATCATTTTACTTAACAAAGTTTAAGAAGGGAAATATTTAAGATGGAAAATTTTAGAATTGTATTGCAAGATCATTGCTGAAAGGGTTTTCTTCCCAAACTAGTCTCATTCTGGACACTGTTAGTAATACCACCATAAGCAGCCATCAACTGATCCTATTGGCAACTCCAGATCTATCCACTTAGCAATTAGATAAACACCATTTACAGTGTGAAGACGGCTTCGTTAAACACCAATTGTTTTGCGATCTCAGGTCAAATGACAAAGCCATCTACCTGATCTTTACAATGTGTTTTATTATCAAGATGATATTGAGCTACAAAAACTGCAATGTTTCTCATAACTGATAAAGTTGACATAATTGCTCACTTTCTGGGAACTCTACTATTCTTATTCCAATAAAAGGGACAAAAAAATCTCCTAGTACAATCACTTGGAGGCAAAAGTGTCAGAAATATTTCTAGCACTGTGGAGCTCATTCAAGTCTCCTGAGTGGTGAGTTTGGAGAAGGACAAGGGATATGTGTTACACAATAGTTCTATTGTAACAGGGTGGTCCCCAGGAAAGGGGGAGGTTCCAGGTTCCCTGCCCCACCCAAGGGAGGGTAGAGCTGAGCAGGGAGAGAAGAAGCTGCAGAAGAGACTGAGGAAGGAAGGAGGATAAAGCCAGGAGACCTGGAGGAGGCGCATGGAGCCTAGAGTGAAGAAACTGCACTTGTATTTTGGTTGTGGACTGGGTGACACAGACGTGGGTGAGACCCATTGGGAGGTGACAATGGCAGCTTTTATCTTGATGTTGATTTTGCTCTTTTCGTTCCGGGCTTGTCTAGTTGTTTCTGACTCTTTTCTGTGGGTCCCCACTGGAAGATGCTTTAGACTTGTGGCAGGCTTTGGGGCCTTGTTCTGGGCCGATCCCATATGGATGGACTTTTACCCACGAGGGGACGGGTAACTCTGGGTGCTTCATTTAGAAACTAGACTCTTTGCGTTTCCTGTATTGTTTCCTAATTTTATTAAAGTTCCTTCCCATTAAAGTCTCATGTGTTTTGTGTTGATGTGGTGGATGGCAGAACCCATTCAGAACAGGCAGGTTTGCGGGGTCTGGGCTGCCCCTCTCCCTGTCCTATAACACTATCATCTCCCCCTGCCTCCCTAAATTCCTTCCTTTATACTTGTTTTCTTTTTTCTCTTCAGTAACACTCTTATTAATGGCTCATTTCTATTTGACTGAATCACTTCATCTTCTATTGGTCTTTCTGCCTCCTTATCATATTTTTTCCTCTTTACTTCTCTGCTTTCTCTGTAATGCTGTCTGGTTTTCTTTCTACCATTGTCCCTGTAAATCACCCTCTTCCTTTATGTCTTTCTCAGTCCTTCTGTCTCTGTTTCTATTTCTCTACTTTTTCTCTATTTCTCTTTCTGTCTATCTTTTCCTGTCTTCTATATTTGTGTCTCATCTGTTTGTCTCTATACTACATAACATACTGAAAGATTTCCAGTATTAGAATCTGGGTATCTTTGGGGAAGCCATTATTCTGCTCACCATAAAAATGATCCTAAAGAAATATAAAGAGAGATAATTATACTGCTCCAAGTCTCAAAGTAGGCAATCCTGGAAACATTTAAGTTCTTTTCCATGAAGTAAACTCATTACTAACTAATTTCTCATTCCAGGACTGAATAGACTGACCATTTTCTCTTTGTCTTCCATAAGCCTCCCACATTCCAAAATGTATAAAAAAAATACATAAATATACCAAAGCATTCCTCTTACTCCATGTTTTCTCCTTGCTTCTAATAGAAGTAAAAGAAAACAGAATTCTGTTCCCATTTTCCTCTTAGCATCCCTTCTCTCCATCTTTCCATTTTGGTGCACTGAGTATATTATCTACTTCCAATGTCTTACATTTTATCTGGCATAATTACTGAAATTTCCTTTATTTTCATTTTAATTTCATTCATCCTTTCTTCAAAGACATGAGCTATTTCTTAACTTCTTGTTGTAATGGATAGTATTCAAAGAAGTACAACATACTGATGACCCTTAATACATTTGTTAACATTTCTTTTATTTCCAAAGTTATTCAAATTTGAAAACGTAATTAGCTATGAGTGTCAATATCTACTAAGACAAGAAGCATCAATAGAAAAGGGACTATGGCTAGGACTTCCAGTATTATATGGACACAGAAACATCAATTCCAAAGAGCACTTGCACCCCTATGTTTATAGCAGCACTGTTTACAATAGCTAAGCTTTGGAAACAACCCAAATGCCCAAAAATAGATGACTGGATCAAGAAGATGTGGTACATATATACCATGGAATATTACTCAGCATTCAAAAAAGATAAACACATGCAATTTGCAGCAACATGGATGGCGCTGGTAGGGATCATGCTCAGCGAAATAAGCCAAAAAGAAAAAGAAAAATACCGGATGGTCTCACTCATAGCAGGAATCTAGAAAACTTAAATAAGGGACCAGGAAAATGAATATAAGAAAGTGAAAATCAAAATCAACAAAAAACTATGAACCAGAGACACTTTTTGGGGGGTGGGGGGCGGGAGGGGAAGGATTGGGGTCAGAATGGGGTGTTTGCAATTCTATGGGGGAATATAAAAATAAAATTTAATATTAAAAAAAATAAAAAATAAAATGATTATATGGATGTTAATAAAAAAATAAAATAAATAAAAATAAAATAAAAAATAAAAGAGAAGGGACTATGATAGAAAGGTCTGCTAGCTCATAATGACACTAGAAAATATAAAAATATTTTAAACATTTAGTGTCAAATCAAGTCTATGGTGGTTTATCTAATTCAAAGTTTTCAGTATAAAATTTCCAAAGTATAGATCTGAACAATTATGATAGTTTCCTGTATTTCCTTTTTTTGAAGTACTTTTGCCCTTATTTTCTAAAGTTATTTTTACCTCAAAACATTTACATTTATTTGCTTTAATTAGCTTCACATTTTGTTCATGCACAGTCACAATCTTACCAATTTCTGAGAGTGGTAGTTGGCATTCTTTTCTCATGTCAGCCAACTTAGAAATTGTTAAGAGAAAGGAAACAAAATTATTCTGAATTCTGTTGTTGTATTCCTCTACCACTTCAGCAAAGTTCTTGGGAAGAGCATTTAGAATTACCTAGGAACAATGAAAGAAATGAATGAAATTATTCAAAAAGCAGCCAATTACAAAATCTGTGAGACATAGAGACAAATTTTTAAAGTCTGGAAGAAAACATATTTCTAAGAATAAATTCTATTATCTACAGCAAAGTACAAATACAAAATCTAAAGTTACCATCAAGGGAAATAGGTTGTAAAGAAAATGTGTTTTGCTCAACTATGTTATCTAATGTTTAAAATCAGCATTATAGCTGGAGCATTTGTTCCCATCATAGAATATTACTTTAAAAGATAAATTTTAGTGGCTGCATAATATTATCACATAGAGATATGCTAAAATGCATCTCATAAGTAGCATCCAATCTTCAATCATAAATAATTTTGCTATTATGGGTTGAATTGCATCCCTCAAGTATAAACCCCAGCACCTCAGAATGTAACCTTATTAGGAAATCAGGAGGTTGCCAGTAAGCCACCGGTAGATAGGGAAGAGTTGTGGAACAGATTGTCCCTCACAGTCTTCAGAGGGAGAAAAATTTGGAACTTTTGACCTGTAGAATTATGACAGCAAATTTATTTTTAATGTAAATTTTTTACATATTTTACACCATTTTTATTTGTATTTTTCACTTAAATTTCAAAAGGTTGAAATATTACATTAAAGATTATTTTAAAGTATATATCTGTATATTACAGCCCTATCAACAAAACTGTTAAGTTCAATTTTTGCCAAATTAAGCCAGTGAAATGATAGTATCTTGTTAATTTTTATTATCTTTATTCATGAGATTATTTCACATTTTATTTTCTTTGTAACTTCAACATGTATGAAAGCTATATATTTTATGAGATGTATTTTGCATTTGAAAACTTACTATACTCTCATTAGTTATAATAATTTTTATGTTGATTCTTTTTGATTTTTTCAGTAGTAAGTTGTTTCACCTGTAAATAGCAATAATTAAAATAGTTTTTTCTTACCACTGAATGAGAAAAGTTATTTTCAAAATTTTTTACACAGGGTGGTAAATACTTTCTTCCAAAAAGATTGGCTAATACTACCACTAAAGTTTCCATCACATCTTCGGAAAATGACTTGCAGCCTGTTTAAAATAATGAATTTAATTTGTACACCGAAAATTATAAAACATTCACAAGAGAAAGTTAGTTATGCTTGTTTCACATTCTTAAGAAAAACAATAAATCAAAATCAACAGGCAACTATAAACCAGAGACATTCTACAGGGAGGGGAGTAGAGAGTAGGATCAAAACGGGTGGGAAGAGCATAAGGGACCATAGTGATAGTTCACAGGTGAATGGGCGGCAGGCATGTCACATGGACTAACCAAGATGAAAATGCATACATTGTACAAAAATGGAAAACATATATAAAATAATAAAAAGAAAAACAATAGAGATATCAGCTGAACTTACCATCTCTTCTTTAGTAGGTGAGTGCTGAGAGACTTTGGAATAAACAAAAATCAGATACCCACCAAAAAATAAAATAAAATAAAAGTTCAGTGGAAAGGTAAAAAAATAATAATAAAATAATGAATTTAATATTTCAAAACCTTAGAGCATACAATTCATCATTTCAGAAATATACTGAGCCAGTTCTTAACAGCTAAACTTAACACATTTGAAAATCTTACTTTCCAAGACATCCCCTGCTCATGGATTGCAAGAATTAACATTATTAAAATGGCCATCCTACCAAAAGTAATATACAGATTCAACGCTATTCCAATAAAAATCTCAATGACATTCTTCAAAGAAATAGAACAAATACTGATGAAATTCATATGGAACCACAAAAAAACACGAATAGCCAAAGCCCTACTGATGAAAACAAAAGAGAAAGGAGATATCCCACTCCCAAACTTCAAGCTGTACTACAATAATAAATAAAAACAGTTAGGTAGTAGAACAAAAAACAGACACACAGACCAATGGAACCGAATAGAGAGCCCAGAAATAAAACCACACTTATATGGACAACTGATCTTTGACAAAGGAGCAAAGACTATGCAATGGAACACAGACAGTTTGTTCAATAAATGTTGCTGGGAAAACTGGACCACCACATGCAAAAAAATGAAACTAGACCACTACCTTTCACCGTGCACAAAAATCAACTCAAAATGGATAAAAAAAAAACTAGACATAAGACCTGAAACCATAAAATACATAGAAGAAAATATAGGTAAAACACTACAAGACATACATCACAATAACATCTTTAAAGACTCATCACCCAAAGCAAAGATAGTCAGGAAAAGATAAACACCTGGGATTACATCAAACTGAAAAGCTTCTGTACAGCAAAAGAGACATTAACCAAAACAGAGCGACACCCCACTGATTGGGAGGAAATCTTTGCACTCCATTCAACTGATACGGGACTGATCACAAAGATATACAAAGAACTCACACCACTCAACAAAAACAAAATAAACAATCTAGTCAAGAAATGGGCAGAAGAACTCAAAAGACATTTCTCCAAAGAGGAAATGCAAATGGCCAACAGGCATAGGAAAAAATGTTCAACATCCCTTATCATCAGGGAAATGCAAATTAAAACCACACTGAGATACCACCTTACACCAGTGAGAATGGCACATATCAAAAAAAACAAGCAACAGCAAATGTTGGCAAGGATGTGGTGAAAAAGAAATTCTCCTGCACTGCTGTGGGAGTGCAAACTGGTCCAATCACTATGGAAAGCTGTCTGGAAGTTCCTCAGCCTACTAAAAATGGAGCTACCATACGACCTGGCAACTCCACTACTAGGGATCTACCCAAAGGACACAAAAACATTGATTCAAAAGAACACCTTTACACCTATGTTTACTGCAGCACTATTTACAATAGGTAAAACCTGGAAAAGGAAACAACCCAAATGCCCAAAAATAGATTACTGAATCAAGGAGATGTGGTATATACACACACCATGGAATATTATTCAGCAATCAAAAAAGATAAGCTCATATCATGGGCAGCAACATGGATGGAACTAGAAGGAATTATGCTCAGTGTAATAAGCCAGAAGGAAAAAGAAAAATATTGGATGGTTTCACTTATAGCAGGAATATAAGGGAACCAAACAAGACTTCACTGTAACAAAATAATAACAGTACAAAACACAACAAAGCAAAAAACAGACAATGATAAATCGGAGACATCCTGCAGGGGAGGAGGAGGGAGAGGATCAGAGGGACGGAGGGAGGAGCACAGGGGACTGAGGTGATGGTGCACGGGTGCATTGGGGAAGGAAACTCTATGGGGACTACACCTGAGGGGTTGGGGGGGGAAGCAAATATTATTTAAAAATGAGCAATGATGTAAAAAAAATTTAAATTAATATTAAAAAAGAAAATGTTACTTTCCAGTTGTTTGAAATTTTAATAAATTACAATATTGCTTTATAATAATGCATACAATGTACCCTCTGCTGGCACTGATGATTGGTGTCCTAGTATCTACTCTATTTTTATATGGTTCCTTTTTTTTTAATTTAACTTATTTATTTATGGTGTCCACTCTTAGCTGTAGGAATCTGGGGAAAAATGAACAGCCATTTGCCCTTCAGTTTTGGAATAGCCTTTGGGATCCCATCATTAGTTTCAAAGATTCCCCTTTGTTTCTCCATCCCACTCCATTTCTTCACCCCTGTTTAAAATCTACTAGAGAGTGAAAGCATTATGGTACTTTCCAAATTCCTTGTGCACAGTTCTTTCTCTTTAGCATGTATTACAGTCCAAAAGAGCTCACTCCTGCTCTGGCTGACTTGCCTTTGCTTCTGATATTTTCTTGTAATACTTTAATAATCATAGTCAGCAGACCAAAAAGAAAATGACACATCTCATGTGAGAATTTGAAATGGGTCATAACTGCCTCATACTTTTGGAAGAATGCAGAACACGTATAGATTTCAAGTTAAAAAAAATCAATTTGATATACTTCACAGTTCTCTACGAATACACAATGAATATATGAGTACTATTTCTATAAATATATTTATTTATACAAAATTATAAGAAAAATGTTTAAAATACAATAAGAGAAAAAGCAAAGTGAATGAAGTTCTAGGGAATGTGTGTGGGTATATGTAAATCATGTGTGGCCTGTGTGTGTGTGTGTGTGTATGCACATGCATACTCATATGTGCGTAATGGTTGGCCAAACAATCTAACAAGCAGAAGTTTGGGAAAGGAATATTTGCTTACCATGTATGTAGGTTGGAACACATAACTTGTGAAATAAACCTTTTAAAAGCAAGCTTACAAAAACAAAATTTGCAGGCTCATGGTAGTGCAAATGAGACACAAGTCCAGAATATCCAATGGGAATACATTCTTGATTCAGGTAACCCTATAAATGAGTTGTGACATGTTAACCTCAGTCTTTGTATCACAGAAATATCAAACAAATAAGTCATTAATAAAGGAGTTCTGTATACTACAATTAAATAATTGTAATAACACCTTCATTTTGTGAAAATAGGGTTAAATCTTACCTCTGTGACTAAGAAGTGCAAAGAATATACAAAATAAAATTTTATCACTCTATTGATCCTTGGTTGCTTGAAGGATATCAATGAATGCTGAAGAACTGATAATGCCTATATACACATAGGTCAAAATATCAAGTCAGACATTAAGAAATTGAGCAGTGTGTCTTCCAAATGTAATATATAAAAAGACAATCAAACATTTCTATTATAGATCATAGCAAAATATATGTATTTATGTACTACATATGAGATATATATATAGTGAATGATACGTTTGCATTTTAATTAGGCATTGCATTTTCTTTTGTTATCTATTTTAACTACATTATACTAGCTATCTTTTATTTTTTAATTATATGTGTGTAATAGAAAATGTTAAGGAAAATTTGGAGGGTGACAGTAATAAACACAACTCTATGCATGAGATGAAAAGCAAACATAAGGTATAAAATTATAGAACCAAGAATTACAAACATTTTAGTCTCTTGTGCATTCCTCAACCATTAATTATTTCTTTGAAATTCTTTGACATATATACAGAAAAAAAGTTTCCTTCTAAATTATGTAGAATCCAGGAATAATAATAACATGGAAATCATGGGCTTACTTTTCTATGTTTCAAAGCATGAAAGTTAAAATTATATTTTTGTTTTGAATAAGGATACCATAAAATAGAATTAAACATTACAATGAATTCATTTAGAGCACATTATTTTATTCCCTTCAATTTATGTAACATTATAAAATTGAGCTCAAATGATTTTATTTATTAATTCAAATACCATGAAAGTTTACCTTTGCTTTGGCATCCTCTCTGTCATCTGCTTTAGCAACAAGTAGCATAAGTCTGAGAATCAAAGACAATCTTAAAGGAAATTGACCCTTCAGTTTGGGCACATTAGATTTTAAGAGTCTTTCTATCTTAGGTAATGGAATACCATAGAAGAAGACACTGCCTATAAGATCTTCTCCACGTCTTCCTGCGCGGCCAGACATCTAAAGAGATGATCACATAACTTTTAAATAATTTCAAATCTTATCCTTATAAATAATGTCTAACTTATTTTGTCATGTAGAACATTAAACTTTCAAAGACTCCAAAAGAGTTCTTTGTTTCTTATATATTAAATTTCACAAAGTGGTGGAATATGGGTGCTTTGGTAGTGGGTGCACTATAGAAACAACACCTGAAGGTGGGGATCCTTTATTTCCAAAATACAAACAATGACATCAATCAATGTTGCCTCAACAACAAAAAAATTAAAAATGAAACAAAATCTCAAAGATAAGGGGAACTTAAAAAAATTAACAAACTTTAAAATTATATTTTATTTTAATTATACACTATCAAAATGTGTTTGCTTTTTCAGTAATGCTTACATATAAAGACGATGACTTTCAAGCAGGAGCAATTTCTGTCTTATTTACTACTATGTTTCCAGAAATTAACCTGAATGAACTAAGAACATTGTAGATACTCTATAATTTATAATTGTTGGCTCCTTTTGGGTATTAAAAAGTTGTTGCTACTTCTTCACATTACTTTCCCTTCAAACTCAGTATATTTACCAAAGCAGGGCTAGCCTCAAGAAAATTAATTTATTTAATCAATACATGTACTTAAATATAATCATACTCAAAGATCTCATATGGGGCCTCCCTGGTGGCGCAAGGTGTTAAGACCTAACCACAGCCACTGCAGCATGAGTTTGATCCCCAGCCAGGGAGCTACTCACAATGGCACAGCAGACCTTTCCTGGCTCACCCACTGGTCCCCTCAGCAGTGTACATCGGTCAATCACCACTCTGTCTCTGGTGAATCCTCTCACCCCTCCCCCACCTCTGGCCTGTACCCCAGTTCTTGTATGCCTAAATAAAAAAGAGAGATCTCATGTATTTAGAACCCATGTTTACTGTGACCAAATGATTCAGAATAAACATGGTTGACCATATTTTGATATGATCCAGATCCCACATATATAAATATAACAAAAAGTATGTAATATAAATACCTGTCGAAAGTTTAAGGCATCCAAAAAAACAGAATCTTCTGTAAAAACAACAGATTTACATGGCATATTAATTCCCAAAGCAAGAGATGAGGTAGCTGTTACCACCTATGTTAAAGGGTTAAAAAAAAATAAGGAAAACAAACAACTTAGACTACATAAAACACTAAATGCTAAGTAGATTAGACCGCCCCAAATCACTTTTCTTAAATAAAAGTATCATGCAAAGGCAATGTCACTAAAAATAGAAACTTAACCTTTCTTTGGAATAAGTATCTCATAGAAATTTACATACACTTGGATGTTTTCCCCTAATATTACAGTTAGCATTTTTAAATTAGAAGATGATGTGAAATCAAAGTCATTTGCTAAGCATTGGATTTTTTGTGTGTAAGTAAAAACAATAAGTTAAAATGCATTCTTTTTACATTAAATTTTTTTGGAAGTAAAATTTACATTAAATTTTTCTTTTTACATAAAAATTTCTAAGGACAGAAAACAAAGTGATAAAAATCATTAGAAGAGCAGAAACAAGCTTACATCAAACATTAACCTAAATGGATATGGAAGCTGAGGTATATATAAAAATGAAGCATTACCCAGCTATGAGAAAGAAAAGAACACTGAATTTGTGACATGGATGGATCTAAAAAGCATTATGCTAAATGAGATAAATCAGACCAAAAGATGAAATTTGTGTGCTATCACTCACATGTGAAAATTTTAAAAGTTGAACTATTGAAAACATAGAATAGAATGTGATATCTGGCACTTGATCCCAAGTGAACAAGCAGAAATGCTGATACATATTTTTAAATTTAAAAAATCAACAATAGAAGAATGTTTAAATAAACTACATGTGTATGTACTATGATATATTTCCAAACAATTTATTTCACGATATTTAATACTATACTAATGACAGACTATTAAGCAAATTAGACAAGTTCCCAAATTATATGTAATGTACTGTATATGTTTTAGATTACCTATGCAAAAATGTGCTTAAAAGAACAGAGTAAGATATGCTAAAACGATAGCAGAGCAACCCTCTAAGTGGAGTGATTATAAGGGAAGGCAGATAGAGTGTCTTCCCTACTCAGTCCAAAGAAATAAAGGGTTGTGCTTTTAGGACAGTTATCCTCAAATGTGACCAACCTTGACATGTCTCAATCTAAAAAGCAACTCTACAACTTGTCTTTCTCTGTATTCCATTGAGCCATGATGAAATCCAATGCCCCTCCTTAACAGACCGTACAGCTTATAGCCTTGTCTCGTTCCATTCAGTCTGCGTAGGATCTTCATTAAAGTCTGAAATAGCCAAAGAGTTTTCAATATCATATTAAAGAAGTTACCCTTTAACTTACCAAAGATATCATTTGATTGCTTAGAAATTATTTCAGAGTCACACTTCTAAAAATAAGTAGTTCTATTTTAGACCAGGTGTTTTAGAACAATCCCATAGAACCTGGCAGTCATGTTTGGTATTTGATACAGGTAAATGTGATCTACCCCATACAGGGTGATCCCTTTTTCATCCATTTCCTCATCAAGATCATATGCCCCATTTTCTGCCCCCCACGCCATTGAGTATGAAAGCCTCTACTTGCTCCCAAAGTGTTAATCACTGGTCATAGTTCTGAAGTACTAGGGTCTCCAGAACAGCCTCAGCAATGAGGATACACTGAAGGGGATGGATAAGTATTCTAAGAAACAGGGAATTGAGTAAAGGAATGGAGTACTCTGAGGCTAGTACCCAACCCATTTTGCCAAAGTTCTCAGTTTAGTCTGATTTTCTACCACCACATTTTGTTCTAATTTTTGCTGTTGATTTAAACTTAACTTACTGGTAAGTAAGTTCTATTATCACCTTGCTCTCCCTCTGTGTCTTCCTGTCTGTCTTTCTGTTTTTTATCTTTGATCTCCCTTCTACCTTCTATCTCCCCTCTCTCTACTTCTCCTTCTTTCCTTCTTTCCTTTCTTCTTTCTTGTTCTCCTCTTCTTTCTCTCCTTCTCTTTGAAAGTTCCTGGTCTATGTCTATACAATTTCTTTGTCTCTCTCTTGTCAGTCACTATTATTGATCCTCTGTCTTTTTTCTTACTCTTTTCATTTTGTCTCCTTTTTTTCTCACTCTGCCTCTCTTGTTCTCTCCTGTATCTTAAGGAGGGAAACAAGCATAAACAAGTAATACCAAGAATCTCTGAATAGGACATGAATCATGAAGTCAACCCAAAAGCATTTTATGAACACTCACTGCTCAGGATGCCTATCCATGTTCTAGAATTATTTTTTGAATGAGATGTGGTGTAAGAAAGAAGTATAAGACAAAAATGACTTCACGGTTTCCAGGTTGAAGAGCTAGGTAAATGGTGGATATAGAATAAAAAAGAGTTTTCAGAAGACAGACACATCTGATTTTGACTTTTTGAGACTTTGAGACTTTTGTAGCAAGCTGCTTTGTAAGCCTATTGTTCAGAAGAGAGTTTACATTCAATTTTTATATTTTTATCCATAAAAAGGAATAGTTAACTGATAAGGGACTGATCACAAAGATATACAAAGAACTCACATGGCTCAAAAAAAATACAATTCAGTCAAGAAATGGGCAGAAAAAAGACATTTCTCCAAACAGGAAATGCAAATGGCCAACAGGCATAATCAGGAAAATGCAAATCAAAACCACACTGAGATACCACCTTACACCAGTAAGAATGACACATATTAAAAAAACTAGCAACAACAAATGTTGGCGATGATGAGGTGAAAAAGGAACTCTCCTACATTGCTGGCGGGAGTGCAAACTAGTCCAACCACTGTGGAACGCTGTGTGGAGATTCCTCAACCTGCCAAAAATGAAGCTACCATATGACCCGGCAATTCCACTACTAGGGATCTACCCAAAGGACACAAAAACATTGATTCAAAAAAACAGCTGCACACCTATGTTTACTGCAGCACTGTTTACAATAGGTAAAACCTGGAAACAACACAAATGCCCAAAAACAGATGACTGGATCAAGAAAATGTGGTATATATACACAATGGAATATTATTCAGCAATCAAAAAAGATAAACTCATACCATTCGCAGCAATGTGGATGGAGCTAGCAGGAATTATGCTCAGTGAAATAAGGCAGAAGGAAAAAGAAAAATATCGGATGGTTTCACTAATAACAGGAATATAGGGGAACCAAATAAGACATCGGTGTAAAAAGATAATAATAACAGTACGAAACACAACAAAGCAAAAACAGATAATTGCTGCAGGGGAGGAGGAGGGAGAGGGATCAGAGGAAGAGAGGGAGAAGCACAGGGGACTGTGGCGAGGGTGCACAGGTGCCTTGGGGAAGGAAATTCTATGGGGACTCAACCTGAGGGGGTGGGGGGAAAGAAAATATTGTTTAAAAATAATAAATAAATAAATAAATAAATAAAGAGGAATAGTTAACTTCAAATAATGGAGGCAATCTCACAAAGCAAAGTAAACTGCAGAAAACCGAAGAAAACTGCAGATGTTAGAGTTGTAACTTAGCATGAATATGCAAGCTATTTTAATAGTTGTACCACCTGACAAAAGCTATCTTAACTTCTCCAGCCTCCAACTTTAGTACCATATATTGAGATGAATTCACATTAAATGTTTATGCATCTTATACATTGAATATTACTATAGACACACACATTTTTACAGGTTGAATTGTGTCTGTCCTAAAGTTCATATGTCAAAGTCCTAACCCCAATTCCTCAAAATATGACTTCACAGAGATAAGCTCATTAGAGAGGTAAATACATCAAATTACCTGGACCATTACAATGGAGTCATTAAAATGGACCCTAATCTGTTGTGACTGGTGTTCTTATAAGAAGACATCTGGACATAGATCTATACAGAGAGAAGACAATGTTGAAGATACAGAGAGAAGATGGCCATCTACAAGCCAAAAAGAGAGACGTGAACAGGTCCCTCCCTCACAGCCCTCAGAAATAACCAGACCCACCAACACCTTGATCTTGGACTTCTCTACTACAAAACTGTAAGAAAAAACATTTCTGCTGTTTAAGCCACTCAGTCTATGGTATTTTATTAGAGCATCTCTAATAATCTATACACATGTTCAAATGAATATGTTTATTTTTTTCATCTTACCTGGTAATCCACAACTGAACGATCAGCATAAGTACAGTCTGCAGGAGCCTCACAAAGCTTATTAAGGTTTTTTTTCATTTCCTTTATTTCAGCTGACCATAAAATCAATCTTTGAATTCTAGCACATGAACCTGAGTTTATAAAACTGAATAATCAGGAAAAAATCAGTGAATATATTGATTATAACATGTTCCTTTATTTTTTTTTGTTTGAGGTTATGTCTATAAATGCCAGGTAAGAAGAATGCCAGATAATTCAAAGCCAAACACAATTGTCCTATTAAAAGATATTCATGAAGTAGAGGCATTTCTTCACATAATTCTATGTTTTACATTTAGATAATAAAAGTACAAAAATGTTAAAATGGTATTTCTTGAGTATTAAAAGATAAATGTATTAGTTAACCCCTCTTGCCTAAGGAGATATTTGATATTTTAGTAGCTATCCTTCAAAAATAGGTATAAAATTCATACACTCTAAACGAATTTGCAATTTCTAAAACACAAATTTACAATTTGTGCTTCTAAGGAAAAGGAAGGAAAGAATCTAATAGAAGAAAATTATTTTAAAACACTGTGTAATTATAAAAATACTCAATATGTTCTCCTTTATGATCCCCCAATAGAGTAATATAATCAACTTATAATCACAACAAGAGAAAGTTACATCAACACATTCTGAAAACAACTTTGAATTATAAAATTAACCAATTAGTCACGTTTTATTAAATGTCTAATTCCACAATTCAAGAAGAAAACTTACGCAGCAAAGTTTCTCCTTTGAACCCTTCTTGCTTTCCACAGTTTCTTGATCAAAATTTTCTTCTCCTTTTCAGAATTTGAATCATTATGGGTATTTTGTTTACTTTTCAAATTATCACGCAGTCGAAAAGCTGATATTTCTACTGTGTGAATGTTGAATCTAGATTTTTTTTAAAAATGTGAGGGTTTTGAAAGTTGCATGTTCATGTCACTCTAGATTTGTTTGCATTAATAATCAGAATTCATGGCAAGAACATTTATTTAGGTAATATTCTCTGTAGAGACATTTTGACCCTTTGGAGTCCCAATTCAGTTTGTATGAGTAAAAGAAAGAATCAAAAATTTTCTATACAGGGTCAATTTTTTATTATAAATAGAAAAAAGAAAATGGTTAATTAGGTTAAGTCGCTTTACTGGATCAAAACTGCTCTTTTTTCCATTTTAAAACACCCTATATTAAGATTTATGAATATTTGTTAAGAACAACTATTGGGGTTTTTTGTTTGTTTGTTTCTATAATGCCAGTTAGTTATTTCACCTATGAAAAGCAGTTTGAGTGAAGAATTTTATTTTGTGGGGATTTCTATGAATATTTTGTACTTCATCATTCTTGACTCAACCTTTTATCTTTGCTCAAAATTTTTCCTATTACCACACAAAAAAATGAAAATTCCTTTTGTTAGCATTTGAAGGAGTTCACAATTTGGCCTGGAATTACAGGTTTGACTATGAAATTTGTATATTTATGTAAGACTTATAAGAGGATGGGTGTATATATACATATACAAATGAAGTTGCATAATCTCAAAGGATACCTATTCTCTCTCCCATATACATATGATATATATGAAGATATACACAATATATATGACAGAGATAGAAAAGAGTTGAAATATATATATCATGTAAGTTTTTCCTCATAATCTGTGTTTGTTTTGGAGAAGGTCCTCCCTCTCTAGTATGACTACACTTTGGGACCAAGTTACTTGGTGAAATTGTCTTTGAACAGCCCGGCCCAACACAGGTTTATTCTTTTACTCTTGTCTGACTTTGACGTTATATGTAACTTTTCTAATAACTAATGGACCAGAGAATTCTATGGTACTAAATAATGCAATAAGATTTTGAGGTATAATTTAATAATGGAGATTTTCGTTCTCATATTAATCCCAAACTGGTATAATAATTTGACTTAATATGAGTAAAAATTCCCCAAAAATCTACTAACATGAATCATATACTATATATCCGTCTTCAATTATTTGTTTCAGAAGACCTCAAATTAATATAACATTAAGTATAATGTTATCTACAGAAATCAGACTTACGCAAAAAATATTGCAGGCAGCTTATCCATTTCTTTAAGTTTTTCCACAAAGAATGGAAACTTTCTTTGCTTTTCACTTTCTGCACAGTCAAAAGTTTGAGGCTTCAGGTACTTCAGTAACTCATTCAACTGAGTAAAATCATAGATAAAACGTAGATCATAAAATATTTATAATTATCAATAAAAATTGGTAATAAAATCAGTTAACATTTGAGGTTGAAAATCAAATTTGTAAGATTGGGTTTTTATGGAGGAAGCTGAGAATTAATCCAAATCATGCACTAATCTCAGAAAACTCAAGTGATATATTTCAAGTGATAAACAGTGTTGTAAGTCTATATTCTATAGCATGGTGTTTATTGAAGGGGATGGATATTGTCACAAAATGTTGATTATTACCAGGGTTTCTATGGGGTACAATATTCATAACTTCCACAAAACTCTACCAATACAAACCAGAGATTATACAATCATTAAAATTTATCACCCAAATCAACACTGAGAGAGCAACTATCAAGGAGGGTATTAATCATTAAATTAAAAAAACAGTTGCAAACCAGAATGCCCAGGAAAAAAAAAACAGAAAATATGAACAAATAGAATCATTTGAAAGCAGAATTTAGCTAAATTCCCAAGTGCTTAGGAGCCTAGCCCTAAGATAGAGAACAAATCGTCTGTTGATCCAGAAGATCTACTGATGCTGGTCTTAAGCCAAGTATAGTTCAGTATAACCTCAAGGAGAAATGAGACACAAGTGCTTAAGTTATCCAAACTGTGTGTGCCATGTTCTTTTTGCTTCTGCTTACATTCTGTGATTTATATAATTTATCGATTTATATAATAATTGACTACATTATCAAAATTCAAATAAGCTCAACACGATTTTTTTCCATTTCCTCTACTCCATCTGCTGACTCAGCCTAAAGAAGCCCCTCCCAGAGTCATCTGCAGCTGTTGTGAGGTGGAGGTTGGGCCACTCTACAAGAACCTGGTGATTCAACATTTTGCCTATGATATGACTCCCCAACAGGCCTCAATGACTCTAGCTTCAGTAGAGGAGGCAGAATGTTAAAGAAAATTGTGGTGAAGTTTGTTTGGCCTTTAAAAAGTGGCTTGTTTTTTCTGGTGATACTATTGTCCAATATTTTGAGAAATAATATTAATTAAAATTTCTCCTATCTAGTTTGTTGGCAACAAGAGAAACTAAGCATTCACCTATCCAAATAAGTGAATGCATAAATGGTTATGCCTGGAGAAATATTAAGGAAAAAAAAACAACAAAATAACCCAGTGGTGTCAGAAATTGGAGAACTTTTACCCTCTATGAAAAGAAATAACCTAACTTAAGCTTTATTATATCAAATGTAATTCAAAAAATAACATGGTACCAGCATGTGTGGGTTGTCCAAGCTACAGCTTAAGTAATAACCCTTTGCATTTTTTCACATCTAGCTAACAAAATTCAGAGTAGAACCTCAGTGTATGCTTAGAAGATATCCATCTTCAAATCCTCAAAAGTTTTATGGGTGATTCTCCTATTTGTAACTGAAGAAGTCAAATTCATTCAATATTTGTTTTATATTTAAATGAATCTAAATGGCTTTAATTACCTTGCGTGGGCCCTGCTCAATCCAACAAATCATTTCCTTTTTAAGTTCCTCTTCGTATTTCTTGACATCAGATTTCTTGATGACTAATTTATTTTTGAAGCAGCTGAATTCTTCAGGTTCTAATTCCTTGAAAATGAGGAACCCCAAACCAAGAAAAATAAAGTCATCATCCTTTCTAATGTTTTCATATACGTCACTATGAAGTAAATCCCTCAAGTGGTCAATACCCATTTAAATTCAATTACAAAGTTAACTGCATATAAGATGGTGATTTTGTTCTCTATGTAATGGTTGTGTAGTGTAATGTAATGGTTGTGTAGTGTTGTGTAGTGTTTTGCTTCCATTAGAAACCACAATACACAATTTTTTAAAGATTGCAATTGGTTTTAGAGATAAAAAAATTTTCTAAAATGTTTATTTTAAAAAATACTTTTTTCTTACCATTGAAATGCACTATTCTAAGCACTTTATAAATAATAATTCAGTTAACCTTCATACCAACTTTGCAAGTAGAGCTTATATTTTCTGGGGGGGCGGGAAAGTAGATATAGAAAATTTAATATGACCAAAACTGTAACACTGTGACAATACTTTATAATCTTAATAATCAAATATATTGCCATTAGCTATACCAAAATAAATGTGGTTCATCAATTTGCTCATTACTGATGGACTTTCATAGCCAAAGAATTAGAGCTATCATAGTGTATACATATATATATATATATATATATAGCTATCATAGTGTATACATATATATACATATATATACACACACACATATATATAGTGTACATATATATAGCTATCATAGTGTATACATATATATATCATAGTGTATACATATATATAAAAAATGGTCATGCATTATATAATGCACACACATTATATAATGCACATACACACACACACACACACACAAACCTGCATTCTTGGCCATTCTGGCCAAATGTGTACCATTGTGTCATAAAGCAGTATGCTTTCCCGAGGGGAAAATTCAAGGTCTAAAGGGATTCCATACTTCTTAATCTAAAAACTATAAAATAAAAAATTACTAATTTTGTATCTCATATGCAGATTATTAACCATATAGATAATTAATCATTTTCCAAAATGGTTAATACTCACATGATTGACATTAAGTGCAGCACATGGGTGATAATGATCAATGATAAATTCATTATCCTTTAGGGAACACACATACTTTTCAACATCATTGTATCGCTCTTTGTACCATACTATAAATACAGAATTGAAATGATCAATAAGATCTGTTTATTTTCAAAACAAGGATGGAATCTGACTTTACAATTGTGAGCAGACATAGGGAGAGTTATGAAGGAATACACTGTCAATCAAACCCAGGAAATAGTGCTGTGCACTGGGAAAAAAACCTTGATAAATGTACTTATACTATGTTATGCACTGTGCTTTACTTTTTCTCTTGCTCATAGTCTTCAACTATAATCTATCACTTTTTTAATGTAATAAATTGATATTATTTCAAAACAAAATTTTTGGAAAATCTGGATCTTCAAGTTTAATAGATACACTATTTACTATCTGTGTGGACTTTAGTTTACTCTCCTAAGGCCAAGTTTCTTGCTTTATTTTCATTTAAGTAAAAATAAAATTGATTTCAGAGTTAGTGTAAGGAACAATTTTTATTAACATATCAAATACTTTAACATGTTACAAGCATGCACAGAACTCAAGAATTCTGAGCTCCCTTTCTCATGTTAAACTAGTCTAACTCTGTACGATGCTTTGTCTGTTCTTTTCTTTGCTTGTTTCTTTGAACTTTTTGAGACATTTTGTGATGGACCAGAGTTTTCCATTGTGCTCTCAACATGTTGCCAGTAGCTTTTAACTAACACCAACCACCTAGTTATAAAAAAGGAGAAAAGTTTTAAATTGTCTCAGAAAAAATAGTATATCATTTATTTTCTTAGAAAAATCATGGACTTAAAAAAATAAAAATTTTCTCTAAATTTTGAACATTAAAACTATATTTATATTCACATAGTTTAATCAGTTCTTACTGCTATATAATCATCAAGAACTGATACTTTGACGTTCCTCATGAAATGCACGATCAAACATGGCAGTCATATCCACTTTTGCTATGTGTGTTAACCCATTTTGAAAACATTTATTAGTATTTTGCATAGGAAAGGTATGTGTGTAGTATATTGGGAGAAGAGTTCTAAACTGCCTATTAAAATTCTTTGAGAGGGCCTCCCGGGTTGAGCACTGGGTTGCGAAGCTGCCCGCAGCCTCTGCAGTGCTGGTTCAATCCCCAGCTGCCAGGCGACAGTCCCAAATGGCGCGCAGACCTCTCCTGCCGCCCGCTGCTCCCCTCAGCAGTGTATTTCGTCAGTCTGCCTGTTCTGTTCCTCACTCTGGCTCTGGCGAATCCTCTCACCCTCCCGCACTTTTGACTGTACCCAGTGATTGTATAAATAAATAAATAAATCCTTTTTTAAAAAATAAATAAATAAATAATGAAATTCTTTGAGAATCTAAATACTAAAACAGGAAATGTAAGTCATTCTCACATAAAATTATTGAGGGGCCAGGTAACTGTAAATTATGCCTAGTCAAAAAGCATGAGAAGAAATGCTTTGTAGTTTTAGATATTGCCTTAAATAATTCATGAGTGGATAAAATTTCCCATCCATTAGTGGAGACAATAGTAGATATAAAACTCAGACTTACTCAGTAAGATGTTTAGGATTACTGATAGTAGCAGAAAGTGCCAGAAAGGGACACCGAATCATAACTAGAAGATGTTCCCAAACTTCTGCTCCAATTTCTCCTCCAAGACAGTGAACCTGGCAAGATGGTTATATAGACTCACTATAAAACCAGTTAAATTTTTTCCCAAAAGGTTATAGATTGTGTAACCAGAACTAACTATTCCCTTCTCTCCCACATTCAGTAAAGTTTATTTACCCACTGACAAAGTTGGTCAGGGTCCAACATGACTGACAAGAATTAAAGTAGATTTGAGGCATCAACCATAAAACATTTAGAGATGACTTGCTTTACCATGTAGTACAACAGGCTGAATATTAAAAAAGATTACCACCTGTCCACCTTGATCATCTTATTTTCAAATGTATCTATTTTGCCTACTTTGAGCTTCTGTTTCAAATGCATCTGAATTACTTATGTCCTTTGAACTTTCATGTAAATTTCAGAATCAGGCAAGAAAACACTCACAAACACACACATCATGAAAGTTCAGGGAAAAAAATCTGAAGTTTCTTTTATTATAATTGTACTGAATATATAGGAAAATTTGAGGGCCTAATATGTATCCCCAAATGGTCTACAGGTTTAGGGCAATCATAATCATAATATCCCTTGATTCAAAAACTTAAACTATTCCTCTATGTATCTCTATTTTATTTCAGGTAAAAGAGGTCAACCATATAATGATGGATGGAAACTAGAATAATGTAGTATATATAGACGTCTATATACAATTCTGTATACCAGAAAGAAGCCTATATAACACTAGAAAACATTACTTCATTAAAATAAATAACAAATTTTCTTTTTAAATATAGCTTAGTAAAGTTTAAAATTTATTTATAAATGTCCCATCATCTTTCAAAGATTTAGTACCAATAATTTATTTTACACTATCTTAATGCAATATAAAATCCTTATTTATTTCATATTCACATGTTGCTGATATAAAATATTTATTAATTTGAATTTTAAAGGCTGAAAGACATAAGGATATGTCATTGACCTAAATGTAGCTATGACTGAAGTACCAAAAAAGATAGTAAAAAAGAAAGCATACTTAGAAATAAGGTATAATTGTTATAAAGTACATGATATACCGCTTATAGATAACAAATGGGCCAAAAAACAAATGATAATGGAAATTAAAAGATATTTTTAAGCTGTATCATTAAAGAATGAAATGTTTCAAGTGTGGCTAAAGAAGTATTTTAAGATTAATGTATAATATTCATATATTAGAAAAGAACTGAAAGTTAATGATTAAATTACATTATCTTCCTAAATTTACAGCCTACCTATTTTGTTTGTTTTAGTCTGTTTTCTTTGCATATTTGTATATTGCTTTTTTAATTCCTTGCTAGTTGTAGTCATCATCTTTATTAAAATACCTAAGCTATGTATTTTATATACATAAAAATATGTTGTCAAGTAAAAGTAATGTAAGATTTATTTTATTCCAGGTAAAAGGGGTCAACCATATGATGATGGATGGAAACTAGAATAATGTAGTATCTACAGATGTTGATATATAAGTCAGCATACCTCATCAAATATGACATATCTCATCCTTTACACCCACTTTTGTTGATGAGGAGATAACAAGAGTATTTCTAAACACTGAGGAACAGTCACCAATATCTGTTGAAAAAAGTTGGGGGGAACATTGTCTTGATATTTTTTTAAAGTTGCAGTTTTAATTTTTAAACAGTTATCAAATATTTTATGTGACACAATGGAAATATAAAACCATCACAACTTGAAATCATCACCATTGAAGGAAGTTGCTTCCTCATGTTGAAATTTAAGAAAAGAAAAGCACTTTACAGAAGGTACCATCTAGATAGTGAGCAAATTATTAAATAAGATAAATTATATAAATAATCTACTTAAATATACATGACAGTGCCTACTGAATGCCATGGTGTATGCTATTATTCAGTATGTGTGCATGTCTGTGACGTACCTGGCAATTTAAGGTATCATGACGGTAATCCCTTGTGAAAACTCCACACACCACAGCTCCTTTAGGCAGTGCTTTTGTAAATAAATTGCAGACAGTTCCCACCACTTGATTGACAAGAGCCTTAAGTCATAAAAGACACAATCTGCTATTGAGATGTTACTGACAACACTGTAAACTATTGAAAGCAAACCAATGTCTGGAATAATCAACATGCAAGACACCACAGTACCAATTTTGTAGAATTCTGGATAAAAGAATTATTTTGCTCCAAATGCTTCCTACTACTCCATTTTAGTTTTGCTTTATAATATATTTATCATGCAGTGTTTATTGATGTGATGACTAGAAAACAAAAACCAACAATTCTATGCCACATCAATGTGATAGGTGCATGTACAGGAGAAATTAGATGGCATTCTTGTGCATTTGTCTAGTTAGCTACTCAATATATTTAGTGAAAAAACTGGATCACAGGATAGATCCCTCACTATGTTAACATTCAGAATCTCTTCTCTCAGGCCTGCAATTCAGTGTTCTCATAGGGAATACCCTGAATACTTTCTAGGTGAAGAGGGAATTCTGATTTAGCAAAGAGCATGTTGACTTACTTAACTCACATTGCAATAGCACTTGCAACAGTCTTTGGTTATTCCTGAATATCCATTTACAGAGGTTGTAAAACTGAGGACCGCTACCTCTCTCCCACTCATTTGAGAACTTGTCTATACTCTCTTAAGTCACGTAACCCTAGAACAAATATCAAATGGCTTCCTTCGGCAAAATTTTCCAAAGTGTTAGGCCTGGCCACATAATAATAAGTACCGGGCCTATGAAGGTTTAGAAACATAAATTGAATTTTAAAAATAGTGAACAGTACCACTTACTGATCAATACCAACACCCAGACAATATATTAGATTTTTTTGTGTACTGTCTCATTTAATACTAAGAACAATCATATGAAGTAAGCCTATTATCTCTGTTGTGTAGGTAGAGAATTTTAGGTGAGAAACTAAGGAGAACCTAAGGTGGCTGAGGTGGTCACACAGCACATTAGCACTGAAACCTGGGCCTCAGCCCTGGAGCCTGCACACCATGGTACCTCCCTACCATTAGGAGCACAAGCTACACTGGAGGAAAACACTGTAAGCCACAGAGTGCCACATGGACAGAGTACCTTTGTTGGAGCAACATATACAACTACCCCGTCATCACTCTCTCTCAGGATTTTCTCCATGCAGTAGTAAGAAGCATAGGTTTTCCCTGATGAAGTTGGAGCAACAATCACAGCAGATTCATTGTTATCTACAACATCAAGGAGCTCCCTCTAAAGAAAAAAGGAAATAGCATTTCATTTTTAAAATATATATTTCATGTCAAATTTAACATCAATTAGGGCCTCCCCGGTGGCGCAGTGGTTGAGCGCTGGGTTGCAAAACTGCCCGCAGCCTCTGCAGCGCCGGTTCGATACCCGGCTGCTCCCTGGCCACCAGAGGAGGGTCCCACATGGCGCGCAGACCTCTTCCTGCTACCCGCTGCTCCCCTCAGCAGTGTACTTCGGTCCTTCTGCCTGCTCTGCTCCCCGCTCTGGCTCTGGTGAATTCTCTCACCCTCCCACGCTTCTGACTGTACCCAGTGCTTGTATAAATAAATAAATAAATAAATCTTTAAAAAAAAAAAAATTAACATCAATTATATCTAAGGCTAAATAGTATTTATAGTTTCTTCTGAGACACACTAGTATTCATTTACAGTAACTTGAGAAAATAACCATTTTTTGTTATATGGAAATAACTCACAATGCATCATCTCCTACAAACTTCTCACTAAAACTTAGTCAAAAATATCCTAGTATGTTGCCATCATTGCATTGCAAGGATATCATACAGCCCAAATCTGGAAGTTTCTTAGTTTAAATAAGGGATTCTTAGGCTGAATTCAGAATTACCAAAAATCTGCTTTTGCATCTATTTCCTTTTTTTGTTAATTAAGTAATTGCATCTACTTACTTTTTTGATACTTAAAGATCAGCAAATAAATATGGTGGAAAAGAACAATTTTTGCCTATATATATACATGTATATTAAAGGGTCCATATATTTATGGTATATTACAAATGACCCCTCTGATTAACATTTGAATTAAACTGAAATCACTAGTTTTTAAAAGTGAGCTATTACTAATCATGTATCACTAAACATCAGACACTATATCTCAGGTATGAAGTTAAGCAGATGTATCTGATAATCACATCACATAGCAATTAAGAGCAGTCTAAGTGGAGTTAGAGAAACTAGTTTTTAATCCAGCCTCTCCCATTTAGTAGAATGAACTCTTTTTTCCATTAAAACTGACTTTTATCTACATTCCTTTATCTTTTAGCTCAAGACATGATGTATTTTCATATTATGCTACATTCTATAATGATTAACATTTCCAAAAATTTGTTGCATACATGAAATCAGAACTAATGGCTTCTATCAAGTTTCTTCACTTTTCCAGGCTGTGGATCTTTTCAATAAATACCTGCCATGTGTCTGGTATAAAATGATGCACCCTGGGGTCTGGATCACTTCTTTCTTCTCGAAATAAGAAAGGGCCCATGTATGTTAGCTGAAACCGAGCTGCTCCCATGCCAACTGAATATTTAGAAGTATCCTTCTCACTACCTGATTCTTTCACCTAAAACAAACACTAGATATTAGGCTTTCATACTCTTTTATCATATTTTAATCTTAGCAAAGAAATAACCATCAGTAATGATTAGATTTACTTTGCTTCAATGAGATGATTATTTCATGCTTTTTTCAATATTTACAAGTCTTAAAATTGTATAACACAATCTGAAAATAAGCAATTCTGATACATGAGACACATATTGTTGCTGTATCTTCACAGTAATGCTTTAAATGCCATTTTATATGGTAGTATCATGTTTCATAAGAATATAAGTAAATTAAATATAAAATCAATCATTTGCTATTAACTAATTCCTGTATAATCTTTAATAGCTGCTAAATATGAACAACTTTCCCCACACACAAACACACAATAAAAGTTGTGTTTCAATTAAGAAACCCTTCCCAATCTTAAAAGGACATCTTCATTTAAGGAAATATTCTCATAAGGATCTATAAAATAAATACTTGCTATCTTACAAATTATTTCATTTAAAGAATTCTACCACTGGATAAACAACTCTTATCATTAAGGAACTCATGTATTTGGCATAGCCTCTGTTCTTGAAGTTCTGATAACACTTGATTATGATACTATTAGAAAAGCATGGGGATTATAAATTTATATGTTGAGACGCAACGGCTGAGATCAAGCAGAAAACATGTTTTGAAACACTGATGGATTGAAGGAGGAAAAGTTTTCATTTAAAAGTTGTCAAAAATGTAAATAAAAAATTTTTAATAACCAGTGATATTTTTTCTTTTTACTTTCTTGTTTACAAAAAAAATGAGAATAAACTGTAATAGAAGTTTTGGGTCAAGCAATAGTAAAGAAAATAACCTAGATCATATCTTAAAGTGTTGATACAGTAGGGAGCCAATTTCTTTCCATCATCATCATGTTTTTTTTTTATTTTTTTAAGAGAGAAAAAAATAATTTTTCTAGAACAGAATTTATTTTAGGAAAATTGTTTTCTCCTAACTTCTCAGGTCCCTCAAGGGAATGAGGAAACATAGCTCTCCCTCTATAGGAAATAAAACTCTTAGAATAATAGGTACACATAGAATAACCAAATGAAGAGATGTCTAGCCAATACTATTGTTGGATTTAGACTATGAGATCATATCATATTCTGCATTAAGATATTTTTCTGCAGTCTAAGTAATTTCTGCATCTGCAAGTTTTCAAAAGCATTGTTAAATGACATTTGGCATTTTAGGTTTGGCACTTGGATAATCATGATACAGAACCATGGTAGATGCTAAGTGTGATGGGGGCAAAACTGGCCTCAAGCTTTCCAGAGAGATGCTATAGCATTACCCAAGGAGAAGCCCAAAGTCATCCGTGGTTATGGGACCAAGATGCAATAGGAAAAATGTATGGACCCTTTAACTTTCTTCAGAAATGGAAACAGAGAAGAGATCTCTGTGGTGGGTCAATATGAAAACTTGGGAAAGTTATGGAACCATTTGAGGAAAGACTAGTTTTCAAGAGGAAGTGGAAAAAAGCTGTATTTCCTTTTTCCTGGTTAGTTTTCCTGAGTTAATATATTTTCCCTCCATCCTTTCCATACTTTACTTTAATAAGACCAAGCAAAAGGGCAAGTACAGCTACTCTCTTTCTAAATGTACTCTCTTTATGATTCTTAAGTCATTATTTTGAGGACTATTTTTACTTAAAAATCTATTTTCTTCATATTCTTTCAAATTAACACTTGAAACAAATAAGTTTAACAGAGTCAGCATATGTAAGAATAGTCTACAGAAATAACTATAAATGAAATTTTCCTAGAATAAGACAAAATTAAGTTTATCTATCTGAGAGTAAATTTTAATTATTTCCAGAAAACTCCCATGTAAAAAGACAATTTACAGGCAACAATCACCATCTACAGAATCTTCTCCTTCCAGTCATCCTTCTAGCCTTTCTATTTCCTTCTTTCCATTTATTGAACAGATATTTTAAAATTTACTGCCTAAGGAGTACAGCAAGAAATGAAACAGGAAAAGATACTGCTTCTGTAGAACTTGCATCTTAATGTTGAGCAACAAACAAGAAACAAATAAATCATAAACAAAAAAAAATTTAGATGGTGATATATGTTGTGAAATTGAAAAACAAGGAAGTTTCTTGACTTTACTGGGGAGGGGAAAGGAGGAATAGAGGAAATATTGAGGTTGGATGGTCTCAAGCCAAGCTGTTATATATGGTTTTGGTAAGATGATGATTCATTTAAAACATTAAAAACCAAAGGAGTAAGTCATGTTTCTATCAAGGGAAGCATTCATATGGAAGAAACAGCTATTGTGATCCTCAGTCAAAAACGGATACAGGAAAATAGGTAACCAGGAATCAGATATGTAGGGATTTGTTTATTCTAAGTAAGATGGGCAACTCCTGTGTTTTGATTCCTTCAGCTTGCAGCAACAGAAATACAATGAAAAAGGTGATTTATAAAAAAACAAACATTTGAGGCCTCTCTGGTGGCACAGCGGGTTGAGCGCAGCGCTGTAAAACTGTCCGCAGCCATTGCAGCGTGGGTTCGATTCCTGGCCAGCCAGGGAGAAACCCACATGGCACAGCAGACCTCTCCTGTCTTGCCCACTGCTCCCCTCAGCAGTGTCTTTGGTCCATCTGCCTGTTCTGCTCCCCGCTCTGTCTCTGGTGAATCCTCTCACTCTCTCTCGCCTCTGGCCTGTATCCCAGTTCTTGTATAAATAAATAAATCTTTAAAAAACAAACAAACAAACATTTGTCTCTTACAGTTTTGGAAACTGGGAAGACCAAAATCATGGAGCTGTCAGACTTGGATAGAGCCTGCCCATAGACAGCCATCTTTCCATTGCAACCTCACATGGTAAAGGGATTAGCTAATACTCTGAGGTCTTTTTATAAGAGCATTAATTCCATTCATGAGGGTTCCATTCTCATGACACACTCAACTTCTAAAGGATGCACTTCAAAATACCATCATTTAACAGGGGTTAAAATTTCAACCTATGAATTGGGGGAGGGAGAACATAGACACAGACATACAGACCTTAACACCTCTAGTATAAATAAAACATTTATTCTAGGTAAATACATGTCCACAAAAAATGTCAGATCTGTGTCTATACAGGATAATACATAACTAACCATTTGCTTAATTTAATATACATTAATTCCAAATACATTTCATAAAATAGTTCATGCAAATACACACATATATATACACTCATATATATGAATTTCATATAATATTTCCTATAGCACATACTTGATGACATAATGAGTATGCCAAGTTGCCAAATCCAATATATTTTAAATATTTGGCTAATTTTTGTCGATGTGTATTTTGTAGTTGTTCTGAATATTTTTCATGGATTATGTGAATCCTTTTCATCAAGTGAATTATTATGTTTTTATCTTTGGACTCTGCTTCTGTTGAAAAAAAAACACAGGCATGGATGACGTACATTAGACAAGATATTAACAAAGCCCCCAAAGTTGATTTAATTTTACTGTAAGATTTTTATAAAAAGCATATTCAGATCATTCAGAGTAACTGAGGAGCTCATAGTAACCAATGTTGCACGATGTTTAAGAGCGAGGTCTCTTGAGTTAAAGTAGCAAATAAAAATATCAGAGATCCAGTTGGAGCATAGATTGGTTAGCACATACTTACACTTAAAAAATCATTTATCAAAATTCAAATTTAACATGCCAATTCTTGATTTAAGAACTTGTAAAATTACTTCTCTATTCCTCATTTCTTCATATGTATAACAAGGATACTAGCAATAGATCTCTATCATATGATTATTCGAAGGATGAAAGTCAATAATCCTAAAAATGTATGATAATGACAGTAGATATTAGGAATAATCAGGATTAATATGGAGTATGGACTAATTAACATTCTTCTTTTAAAAATGCCCATTCTATATTTTACTCTTCTAATATTTATTTTCCTGTTACCACAATTAATAAATATTTTTCATCTTTCCTCTAATCAAAATATGTCATTCTCTGACATTCATCCACAATACTGTGGTGCCCCAATTTACTAATTACTTCATTTATACATAAGGATGCATGAGTATTCTTGCTCTGTTACTGACTTTGGGCAAATAATTTGTTTTCTGGAAACTTAATTTTTTGCATCAACATCAAGGTAATGGAGCCTAAATCAAAGAATGTAAGAATTAAAGGTGAAAAAATTGTGTATTATATTTATTATATATTCTTGTATATATTTTTGGTTATGAATATCATGCCATATTACAGTTAGTTCAGCATATATTCAAGTTCCTTAAGAGAAGGGTTAAGTTCTTCTGAACAGGGCCCATACTGTTCGAAAGCCCCACAGGCACCTAACATAGCTTGTGACTTACCTTGAAAAACTGCTAGCTGAATTGAATTTCAAATTGATTCTATCCAATGATACTTAATCACATACAAAATGATTATTATGCTATTACTATATCAAACAAAAGGAATTTTTTGTTTTTTAGACATCAGAGTCCCCAAGTCAGTATAAGAAATAAGAATCAGAATATGTTGCCCATATCAATTCTGTTCTCATCTTATTGATCATTTTCTTTAAGGAATTTCTAAAATTAATATTTTTAAATACCTGGTTTCAAACAGTATTCTGTCCATAATTTGAAATAGGCATCTAATCCTGTCATCTCTGCAGTAAATTTCACACGTTTAACAGAGCATGTTTGGAGAAAATCTTCTAATCTTTTTATGCCAGAATTAGGATTTTCTCTAATTTCCCTTACAATACTTGGGGCCAAGTTATTCCATCTTTCTTCCTCTTTTTTTTCTTCTTTTGCCAGCTGTCTCTTTTGATTTTCTTCAATAATTTTTTCTGCATTTTTCTTCTAAAAGCAAAGAAAAAGAAAAAAAATCAAACAATAAAAACAATTATTTCCAGGATAACATTTGATATTTTTGCAAGAAATATTTAGTATCTCAAGTCATTAGTTTATCATTCCTAATGTTAAAGTAGTACATCCAACAGAACATTTAAGGCTCCAACTAATTAAATGTTTTTCAAAGGATTTTAGTAGTAGAATGGCAATGGACTACCAAGAAAGATTATGGGTGCCTTGGTGGTGGAAATGGTTTGGTAATCTACATCTGAAGGATGTGATCCTACATTTCTAAATCCCATACAGCAAACCAACGTTTGCCTCAATAATAAATAAGTAAATAAATAAATAAAATATGAAAGGGAAAATATCTACAGAGAAATACATCAAACTATGAACAGTTTTTAACTTTGTGCAAAAGTTGTCTTAGGATTTTTGGTTTTTTACACTTTTATTCATTTTATAAGCAGTCTAAACAGAGATTAAATTGCTTTTTCTTTGGTATACATCGTTAGTATTTAGAGTATGTAATTTGACAATTACATATTTTTTTTAAAGATTTATTTATTTATGTATACAAGAGCTGGGGTACAGGCCAGAGGGGTGGTGGGGGTGAGAGGATTCACCAGAGACAGTGGGGAACAGAACAGGCAGACTGACTGAAATACACTGCTGAAGGGAGCAGCGGGTGAGACAGGAGAGGTCTGCTGAGCCATGTGGATAGCTCCCTGGCCAGGGATCAAACTCTTGCTGCAGTGGCCGTGGATAGCTTCACAGGTTGCGTCTTAACCCCGTGTGCACCCAGGGAGGCCCGACAATTACATATTTTAAAGGCTTTTTTCTTCTCTAGTAACACATGAAATCACAAATATATATAATACTATATGGTTAATGAGAGTCTCAATGAAAGAGTTGAGCCTTAGGACCAGCCCATGACTGAGTCCTGCTAGATCAAGACTGTACCTGAAGTTTTTTCTTCTTTTGCAAAGCAGAATTTTCTGGAGGAGGCAGAACTCTCTCTCTCTTACAATGCGTACTGATCTATTTCCAATCAACGATTTTCCAAAGACATGATAAAAATGATGTAATTTCTGTATACCTCTTCTTATGTGAGCATCTTTGTATTTGTCTGTCAGGAACAAATTATTAAAAACATATTGACAGTGTTATTTCTAAATTAGAGTTCCATTAAGAGAGCATTATTGAAAAAGGCTTTGACACAAGCTCTTAAAGTTTGCATTAATTAATCTAATTATAGAAATGTTAGTGATTAAGATATAGAAATTTTTTAAGATACATTTATTTATTTATGCATACAAGAACTGGGGTACAGCCAGAGTTGTGAAGGGTGAGAGGATTCACCAGAGACAGAGTGGGGAGCAGAACAAGTGGATCTACTGAAATACACTGCTGAGGGGAGCAGCAGTCAAGTTAGAAGAGGTGTGCTGTGCCATGTGGGTAGCTCCCTGGCTGGGGATTGAACTCGTGCTGCAGAGGCTGGGAAAAGCTTCACTGTGCTATGCTTAACCTTTTGCACCACCAAGGAGGCCCTATATAGAAATTTAAATCATTGAGCCATATTTAAATATTATGGAAGAAAATTCATAGTTGGGGCAGAGCAACATGGCGGCGAGGAGACGCTGCGAGTAAGATCTCCCATTAAAAAAAAAAGTTAATAGGGAGGAAAAGAGGCAGGTCCCAGTGAGAACTGGGACACAGAAGATAAACGGATGACTCCAGCAAACTACCCGAACAAGAAAGTTGTCATAAAAGAGGACTAGAAGGGAGGAAAGCACAGAACCCTGCTACCCTCCCCCACCCACAGAGTCTGCACTCTCCAACCAACAGAGAGGAGGAAAAAAAACAAACTAAAACTACCAACAAGAACAAACTACGCATCAAGCAGGACTGTGAGGGGAAAGGAACTATTGCAGCCACCACACCCCGTGAACGGGAGCTACGCTACAGAGAACCCTGCAGGATTCCCCGTGGCGGTGAGCAAACGGCTTCGGCTTCGGGCGCCATTAGAGAACAACAGCCCCAGGCCAGCCAGTAAGCTTGCACAGAAAAGCAGCGCAGCGCGCTTTGAAAAGCAAACGTGGATCGGGATCGCGGCTGCCCAGGTCCCCGCGCCTCTGACCTAGGCTTGTGGGGAGACGCGCGGGGGCCCTCACTGAGGTGAAAGTCCCTCACTGAGTAATCAGAAACCAGGCGCCCGGACACAGGAGCGGGGTGCAAAAGGCGCCATCCCTGTGGCCACTGAGCTGGGCTACAGCCCATGTCCTGGACCTGAGGGCTTTGGAACTGAGACCTGGGCACGAAATTCAGGGTGCGGGTCATCCATGTCGGCAGGGCACAAGGCAGACACAGCACCCCAAAGCCTTGAGGTTTTCCCTACCATTCCCACTCTGTTCTCTGTCCCACGGGGTGAAAAAAAGAGCTCCCCAGGAACAATAGGAGAGATCTCTGGCGCCACCTAGCTTGAAACCAGCAGAAGGCTCCTGGAGGAGCCCGTGGCCAGCTAGGAAGTTAGCCCAAACCAGGCCCCTTCAGACCAGAAGTCTGAGCCCACAGGGGGAGCACCCATGGCCGGGGCAGACCGGGCGCGCAAAAGAGTGTGCCTGAGACCGGACGCACAGGAAGTGCGTCCCGCATCGCCATTTTAGAACAGGGACATTTCTTCAGTAAAGACTGCCTGCAGAAGGCTCCCTCATGAGCCAGAGGTGAGCGGGGAAGCTCGCCCACACCAGCCCCTTCTGGCCTGCAGTCCAAGCCCAGAGGGAGAGCAGGAACCCACCGCCGGGGCAGACCAGGCACACAGGGGAGTGTGTCCCCACATCGGCAATTTAGAACAGGGAACTTTCTCCAGTAAAGACTGCTTGAAACTGACATATGGCTCCTGGAGGAACCAGAGGGGAGCAGAGAAGCTCACCCAAGATGCCGGCGAGTGCCAGCAACACAGTGTCCCAACGCATACGGCAATTAGAAAACAGACAGTAGGGAGTAGAAGAACCACACGCAACAGAGCAACTCCCCAGGGAAAAAGCACACCACAAAATGAAAACCAGCCCCCAGATTGCAATGACAGTAACTTGGAAGAACTTCTGAGCCTTCCAGAAAGAGAATTTAAAAATGCCGTGATTAAAAAACTGACAGAAGTCATAAAGGAAAACAATGATAAGGGAAAAATATTCAATGATCAGAAGAATGAAATTGAGTCCCTAAGAGGGAAGTAAAAGAAATGCAGGAGATCAAAGAACTAAAGAATTCTGGGAAAAACAATGAAAGCAGAATTGATGAAATGGAAGAACGAATAAGTGCTCTTGAAGACACAGAAATAAAAAGAACCAAAACAGAAAAGGAAAGAGAAGTACGAAGGAAAAAGAACGAAGAAAGACTTCGGGAACTATCTGACTCCATGAGGAAAGGAAATATAAGAGTTATAGGAATTCCAGAAGAAGAGGAGAGAGATGTAGGAACAGAGAAAATATTCAAAGAGATAATTGAAGAGAACTTCCCAAATGTGAAGAAGAAGCTGAAAACTGATATACAAGAAGCAAGAAGAACACCAAACTTCCACGACGAAAGGAAAAATACAGCAAGACACATAATAGTAAAGCTCCCAAGATTCCAGGACAAGGAAAAAATAATGAAGCTGGCAAGAGGGAAGAAACAGATAACATTCAAAGGAAAACCAATCACGTTGACATCAGACTTCTCCGAAGAAACACTACGGGCAAGGAGAGAGTGGAGGGACATAGTCAACAGACTCCAAGAAAACAGATGCCAACCAAGAATACTCTATCCCGCAAAGCTCTTCTTCCTCTTTGAAGAAAGAATATGGACCTTCCCAGACAAACAGAAACTCCGGAATTTCATTACGACTAAACCCCTACTCCAAAAATTACTACAGGAGTCCTAAAGCCAGAACCTCAGAGGAATGAATAACAATGAAAGAAGGCCAAAAAAAAAAGTTATTAAAAGAATAAATAAATAAAATCAAAGGAAAGACAAACACAATGGCAAATACAGATGCTAACATATCAATATTAACTCTAAATGTAAATGGACTAAACTCTTCAATAAAAAGACACAGAGTTGCAGCCTGGATTAAGAAACAAAACCCAACCTTTTGCTGTCTCCAGGAAACACATTTAGCTATAAAAGATAAAAATAGGCTCAAAGTTAAAGGATGGAAAACAATCCTACAAGCAAATGGACCAAAAAAGAAAGCAGGAACAGCTATCCTTATATCAGATAAAACAGATTTCAAACTCAAAAAGATAAAAAGAGACCCCAATGGTCACTACATTATGATCAAGGGGACAATACTTCAAGAAGAAATAACACTCATTAACATATACTCACCAAACGAAGGAGCACCAAAATATAGCAGACAACTGTTGTCCTCTCTGAAAACAGACATCAGAGAAAACACATACGTAGTGGGAGACTTCAACACACCACTATCAACAATGGATAGATCAACAAGACAAAAAATAAGTAAAGAAACCAAAGCTCTAAATAAGGACCTAGAGCCATTGGGCTTAACAGACATCTATAGAACACTAAACCCACAAAAAAGGAGTACACATTTTTCTCAAGCACACACAGATCATTCTCCAGGATCGATCACATACCGGGGCACAAGACAAACATCAACAGATACACCAAGATTGAAATCATATCAACCATCTTTTCTGACCATGAAGGCATCAAACTAGAAATAAACTATAAAAAGAAGGCAAGGAACTTTCCTACCTCATGGAGATTAAAAACCACACTACTGGAAGACCATTGGACTAATGAGGAGATCAAAGAAGAAATTAAAAAATTATTTGAATTGAACGACAAGGAGGACACCAATATCCTAAATGTATGGGATGCAGCAAAAGCAGTAATAAGAGGAAAATATATAGCAATAGAAGCTCACATCAAGAAACAAGAAAGAACTCAAAGAAACAACCTAATCTTGAAGCTCAAAGATCTAGAAAAAGAACAACAAAAAACCCCAAAACCAGTAGAAGAAAAGAAATAATAAAAACCAAAGCAGAAATAAATGAAATTGAAACTAAAAAAACAATCCAAAAGATCAATGAAACCAAGAGCTGGTTCTTTGAAAAAATCAATAAAATAGACAAACCCCTAGCCAGGCTCACAAAGGAAAAAAGGGAGAAAGCACAAATAAACAGGATCATCAATGAAAGAGGAGAAATCACAACGGACACAGCAGAAATCAAAAGAATAATCAGTAACTACTATGAACAGTTATATGGAAACAAGTTTAACAATCTAGAGGAGATGGACAAATTCCTACAACTCTACAATCACCCAAAGCTAGATAAAGAAGAAATAGAACATCTAAACACACCAATTACAAGCAACGAAATTGAAATGGTAATCAAAAACCTCCCCAAAAACAAAAGCTCAGGACCTGATGGATTTACAAATGAATTCTACCAAACATTCAGAGATGAATTAGTGCCTATCCTTCACAAACTCTTCCAAAAAATTGAGAAGGAAGGGACAATACCAAACACGTTCTATGAAGCCAACATTACACTAATACCAAAACCGAACAAGGACAACACAAAAAAGGAAAACTACAGGCCAATCTCCCTAATGAACACTGATGCAAAAATCCTCAATAAAATTTTAGCTATCAGAATCCAACAATGTATCCATAAGATAATTCACCACGACCAAGTAGGATTCATTCCACGGACACAAGGATGGTTTAACATCCGAAAATCAATCAACGTTATCCAACACATCAACAAAAAGAAATATAAAAACCACATGATAATATCAATAGATGCTGTGAAAGCTTTCGACAAAGTGCAACACCCATTCATGATAAAAGCCCTTGAAATTCTTGGGATACAAGGAACATACCTCAACATCATAAAGGCCATCTATGACAAGCCAACAGCCAGTATCATTCTCAATGGTGAAAAGCTGAAAGCAATTCCATTAAGATCTGGAACAAGACAAGGATGTCCACTCTCACCACTGCTTTTCAATATAATACTGGAAGTCCTAGCCAGGGCAATAAGACAAGAGAAAGACATCCAAGGAATCCAAATAGGAAAAGAAGAAGTCAAACTATCACTATTTGCAGATGATCTGATAATATACATAGAGAACCCCAAAAACTCCACAGAAAAATTAATTCAACTCATCAATCAGTTCAGTAAAGTGGCAGGATACAAAATCAACACGCAAAAGTCAGTAGCCTTCCTATACACAAACAATAAACCTGAAGAAGAAGAAATAAAAAAAAATCCCTTTTTTTATTGAAACAAAAAAAAATCAAATATTTGGGAATAAATCTTACAAAAGAGGTAAAGGACCTATACAAAGAAAACTATAAAACACTGTTAAAAGAAATAGAAGAAGACACAAAAAAATGGAAAACCATCCCCTGCTCATGGATTGGAAGAATAAACATTATTAAAATGGCCATCCTACCAAAAGCAATATACAGATTCAATGCTATTCCAATCAAAATTTCAATGTCATTCTTCAAAGAAATAGAACAATTATTGATGAAATTCATATGGAATCACAAAAAACCCCGAATAGCCAAAACTCTCCTGAAAAAAAAAGAAGGGAATGGAGGCATCACACTCCCAGACTTCAAACTACACTACAAAGCCATAATCATCAAAACTGCATGGTATTGGAACAAGAACAGACATACAGACCAATGGAATCAAATAGAAAATACAGAAATAAACCCACAGATTTATGATCAACTAATCTTTGACAAAGGAGCAAAGACTATGCATTGGAGCAAAGAAAGTTTGTTCAATAAATGATGCTGGGAAAACTGGGTCGCTACATGCAAAAGAATGAAGCTTGATCACTACCTCACACCATACACAAAAATCAACTCAAAATGGATTAAAGAACTAGACATAAGACCTGAAACCATAAAATATATAGAAGGAAATATAGGCGAAACACTACGTGATTTGCCAATCAAAGACATCTTTACAGACACATCACCCAAAACAGTGATAGTGAAGGCAAAGATAAACAGCTGGGACTACAGCAAATTAAAGAGCTTCTGCACAGCAAAAGAGACAATAACAAAAACAAAGAGAAACCCCACCAACTGGGAGAACATTTTTGCACCCAACACTAATGATAAAGGACTGATCACAAAAATCTGCAAAGAGCTGATGAGACTCAGCAACAACAAAGAAAATAATCCAGTCAAAAAATGGGCAGAAGAGCTAAAAAGAAACTTCTCTGAAGAGGAAATGCAAATGGCCAACAGGCATATGAAAAAATGTTCAACATCACTTGTCATCAAGGAAATGCAAATCAAAACTACCATGAGATAACATCTCACACCAGTGAGAATGGCACATGTTAAAAAAAATAGCAACAACAGATGTTTGCCAGGGTGTGGAGAAAAAGGAACTCTTCTGCACTGTTGGTGGGAGTGCAAACTGGTCCAACCACTATGGAGAGCTGTGTGGAGATTTCTGGACCTACTAAACATAGAGCTTCCATATGATCCAGCAATTCCACTCCTAGGTATTTACCCAAAGGACACAGAAACATCAATTCCAAAGAGCACCTGCACCCCTCTGTTTATAGCAGCACTGTTTACAATAGCTAAGCTTTGGAAACAACCCAAATGCCCAAAAATAGATGACTGGATCAAGAAGATGTGGTACATATATACCATGGAATATTACTCAGCATTCAAAAAAGATAAACACATGCAATTTGCAGCAACATGGATGGTGCTGGAAGGGATCATGCTCAGCGAAATAAGCCAAAAAGAAAAAGAAAAATACCGGATGGTCTCACTCATAGCAGGAATCTAGAAAACTTAAATAAGGGACCAGGAAAATGAATAACTATAAGAAAGTGAAAATCAAAATCAACAAAAAACTATGAACCAGAGACACTTTTTGGGGGGTGGGGGCTGTAAGGGAGGGATTGGGGTCAGAATGGGGGGGCTGCAATTGTATGGGGAATATAAAAATAATATTATTTTAAAAATAAATAAATAAAATGTAGATAGCTAGAGCACTAAAAACAAGTACAAAAAATAAAATTTCTGGCATCAAAAAAAAAAATAGCAGTGAATTATAATTATATAACTTTGTGTAACAGAACATTAATATGATAGTTCATTGTTAACAAATACATTTTATAATTCCATTTATTACTATATTTATTTTGAAAAAGTTTTTAACCATGGAAGACCATGAAAATTAAAGAAAATTGCTCTAATTCTAATTGGAATTCTAATTCTAATTCTCTAGCACAGATAACCAGTAATAAAATTTGCTGTAGTTGCTTTCTGTCCATTAAAATATATCTAAAAATTAATATGTTTACTACTTAAAGGAATATTTTTATTAAATCATGGTTGTATAAATTATAAAAAGTGCATAAACTGCCCCACCTATTTAGATATTATACTTTACCTTTTCACTATTACATATATTGTGATATACATTTTTAGCATAAATCTGTGTGCTTATCAATAATTGATCATTATTAGAATATATTTCTTGAAGTAGAATTGCTACATTGAGTATAAAAACTGAAATCTTTTGAGGCAAATGTCAACTTGCATCTAGGTAATATACTAATTTATAGCAATGTTATAAGGACACCTCTTTCTAAAGTTGAGGAGAAAATTTAATTCTACTGCAGATTATTCTTATAAATATACAGTAGGATCCAATCAGCTTTATATAAAACCCATTCTATTGACTATAACCATAGTATTATTTTTCAATAACTTCCAGTGGGAACAGTTCTCAGGACATATTAAATCTTTAGATGAAAAAAGTAAATAATTTTGGAAAAGCTAATGACACATCGGTCTGTCAAACTGTAGTTCAGATGAAATTGTTTCTTTTTTAGAAACACTATGACATTTTATTTCAAATACATTGTATTTTTTCTTTTCAGAATTTTGCTTCAGGACATTATGAGAAAGCTCTGCTTGCCATCTGTGCTGGGGATGCTGATGACTACTAAACTAAAAGAAAGAGTTAGGGGACTGTGCAGTCTGCTTTATAGACATGTCAAAATATAGATTTTGTGATAAATTCGCATTCTTAGTTGCATTGGAGCAAAACTATAGAATCATGAATTTTCTCTTATCTTTAAAATTATTCTAAGCCAAAGAAAAAAAATCTATAAATAAATGTATGACTGGATTTTCATTTATTATTTAATCAGAAATTCATTAAATTGTATATAAGAGAATAACAAAAAATGTTTTTGGAATGTATTTTATTTAAATGTGAACCACTGATTTCCTCTAAAAGAGTCTGCTTACAGCTACAGGTGTTCTTAGCATGCTTTGGAAGACCAAGGAAAGCACACCTTGAGTCCATCCCTCCTAGAGGTATTTTAAATTGTACAAATGCAATAAAACTAAAGTGGATATCTAAAGCTGTCTCTGAAATAAAGATGCAAAACAGCAAAATCCAGTCAGATATATGCCTGTCAGACTTCGATATATAGGCGACTTGTATAGAAAAATAGGGTGTGTGTATGTGTGTGTGTGTCCATACACACATTCAACAACTGCACTATTAAAGGCAATTTATCTCTAGCTAGTTTGTGTGTGCATGTCAGTGTCTAACTAACCACCTGCCCATGCAATGACAGAAAAGTAATTTCTCATTGTTAATATCTTCACTCCTTATCATCAACATCAAGTCTTTTGGAAGACTTGTCAAGGATGATGACATCCTTGGTGTCATCAGTAGAGCCTGGTCCTATATGTGTCTCAAGATTCAATTAATTAATTACTCACTGAGGTCTGATTTGGGAGCAAATCCACATTGATGCCCAAATTTAACCAAGAATTAAAGCAGAGAAAGTGTTCATTGAGTCCACAACAGAAGGCTCCCAATACAAACAAGTGGAAACACAAAAACTGACATCATAGGAAGGCAGTGGTTAGTAAAGGCAGGCAAGGAAAATGAAAACACATATGCAAAAAATCTAGAAGAACTAGTGAAGTTGATAGAAGTTCTTTATACCACGCGAAATAATTTTCAATAACCTGCAACTCAGACCTTTTATCTGCTTCTAAGGGTCTCAGGAGAAATGAAAAGGTAATCAGAACTGAATGAATGATACAAGATTTTTATTGCTTTTATTGTGATTAGGCCCAACATGAAATATTCAAGAATAATTAAATTTTTCAAATTACTTTCAAGAATCCAACCAACTGCTATGATCCTTATCAATGTGCAATGGAATATTATATTAAATTAGGTTTAATTTCTATCTTTTAAAAATTCACCAAATCAAAACTTGCAATTGAGACATTTACAAAAGTTATTATACCAGCTAAAATTCTTACAATTAAAATGTTACTATTCTTGTTGAGAATTTAGATATTTAAATAAAACTTTCCACACGAGGACATACATCTGTAAGTTGTTCAATAAATAGTGAAATATATGCTTCAGCTAATTAATACATTTTATTTCTTTGGCACAGCATGAAAATCAATTCAAAAATAAATCTTAACTTAGATCAGGAGAGGCTAGTGCAATAAGTGGAGAGGTCTGTTGCTATAGGAAAAAGAGGGCCTAATAATAGAACTAATACAATAGAAAGAACAATATAACTATGTCCTTAGAAGTTCCTTATCAACTTTTCCCTTTTTCTACACACTGAGAGACACAAAATAATCAAAACAAAAAATAGGCAAGGCAAAGACACATAATAGATGAGGCCCACAAAAAGGGAGGTTCATTTCTTGACCAGCTCAGTTTTTGAGGAGCACAATACCGGGGGACTGTTTAACTTTGTCAATATTTTTTTTCACCAAAGTTGTTCCCTGAATTTTTCAAATAGTTGTTGAAATGCCAGCACAACATTGTTGTCTTCTTTTGTACCTAATTCTCTTAGGGAAACCCTGTAAAAGAATAAATGCCTAAATTAATGTTGTTATTTATGCATGAGGTACTGTTGCTTCAAACACAAGAAATAATTACTACACCTGATGGACTGAAGAACAATTGTAAAGTCTTTGACTGAGTTGAAGGCCTCTCCCATATGTAAACTGTGTGGGGTGGGGGAGGGAAACAAAATAACATTTAAGAAAATAATTAATTACTACTGTATTTCTGACCTTACCAGAGACAAAATAAACAAGATATGAAGATTACAAAGGAGTGTTCATGCCACTATTTTACAATTGTCAATTTAGTCCTAAACTAGTAAGAAGGCTAATCATTTGACTAAAAAATATGACTTTAATGTTCTTTTATAGCAGCACATTATTGCACGTTATTATTACCCCAGTTATTCAATGCAAAAATAAAGAAAAAAAAAAAGAAACAGAACAGATTGGCACTGCTAGAGAATGGGAGAAGAAAGGAATAGGAGTTACTGTTTAATGGGTATAGACTTTCCCTTTAGGTTAATGAAAATATTTAGCAGCTAGAGGTGATGGCTGCACACTATGAGTGCAGCAAATGTCACTGAATTGTTTACATTAAAATGGTTAATTTCATGTTATGTGAACATCTCAGTAATAATTAAAAAGCATATAAAATAGTTCCAAATAAATTATATCCTAGTAACTCATCTTAAACTATTGCTTCTTAATATTACTCTCACAAATCATAATGCCACATCATAACAAACATTCATTATACAAACACACATATACTAAAAATATATCAAAACAGAAAAATCCATACCGATTACCCCCAGTCAGTTCAAAGAGGGAACCACATCTGTAGAAGTCCAGTAAGTATGCGTTCAATGGATATTTTCTTCCAGTACTATCATATTTATTCAAGGGAAACAAAGGAATGTTTCTTACATTCATATTAATTGTTCGTAACATAACCTGAGGATACGCAGAGATTTTAGATCGTTAGCATTTCTCTATTGATATGCACCCTAATCTATTGTAAAATTTGATTATAATGCCGTATTACATCTACATCTAGCTACTCAAAAAAAATAACCCAATATGTTAGGGAAGTATAGTCAAATATTCAAAAAATACATTTAAGTTCTTCTGTCTTTGGGCCTCGCTGTTGGTGCAAAGGGTTAAGTCTCAGCACTGTGAAGCTATCCACAGGCACTGCAGCACCAGTAGATTCCTGGCCAGGAAGCTGACCCACATGACACAGCTGACCTCTCCTCTCTCACCCACTGCTCCCCTCAGCAGTGGATTTCAGTCAATCTGCCTGTTCTGTTCCCACTCTGTCTCTGGTGAACCCTTTTACCCCCTGGACCTCTGGCCTATACTCCAGTTCTTATATGTATAAATAAATCTAAAAAAAGTTCTGTCTTTAATATAAATCACAAAAAAAATCAGTTAAAAAAAAATCAAACTAAACACATTAAAACTATTTTTGAAATCACAGAAATATTTCTAATTAACTCAACTGTCTGAATTGTCTCTTTTATAACCCTCAAACTATAATTTTGTAAAACCATTTTTTTCTGAAAAACTATTTTTGAGTTTACAGACATATGTCAACAGCTATACATAATGTAATAGTGCTTGCTCTTTCCATTTCCATAAACATCTTTTTTTCTATTAAACTGCCTTTAGGAATACAATGATCTGGTTTTGGCAATAACATAATCACAATCATTAGAATTTATTTCCCATCAACATATCATAGATAAACTGTGAGGGGTTAGTCTCACTACTTCCAAGCATGAGGCAGTAAATGAAGTGATTCATATACTAGTTTTAGAAATTAAAGTGTTCAATATATATTTGTTGAGCATCTTTGTTTTATTTTTCTCTAAGTATATTGTATTATGACATTAAATGAGCTACACATATGCATCACTATAAATCAACATCTGTATATACTACATTAAGCTCACCACTAAAAGTCTAATTCTATCCTTAATCATGTGATTGTCTCCTTTCACTCTACCATACACCACCATTAGATGGGCAGAAAGGGGGAAAAATACAAACTGTCCTCAAATGGTTTATAGCACAGCTTATGATACATTACTGTGCATTCTAAACTTAATTATTTTGAGATGACTCCCAAGATGAAGCATATCCAGCAGATGATATTGAGTTGCTGATATATGGTTCACATTTTGAATTGCAAAGGCTTACAATACAATAATTCATAGAGAAAGACATGATTCATTCATGAAGGCTAATTGAGAAACTAGCATTATTTTCTTTATCTAATTCAATTTGTCTATTATAAACTATTCACATATTTTTAAAGATTTGTTTTTCTACTTCAGTGGAAATTAATACTATTATGGATTAAGAGTAACATGGTTTTGTTTCACTGAGACAAATATAATCATGTGAAAATGATTTCTCTTAAGTAAATAAACAGGACAAAAGACAAGGTTCATATCAAAATTCACTTACATCACTTATTATATTAATATCAAATAAATCCTGGTCAGTTATGTTGGACAAACATGCAAAAGGGGAAACAGCAGTTCTGCTTTCAGTCCCAGGCATTAAATGAGAGACCAGTTCAGACTCTTCACATCCTTCACCTGAAAATTCTAATAAAAATACATTGGAAAATCAAATTAGAAATTATTTGAGGGGCCTCCCCTGGTGGTGCAGCCGTTGAGCACTGGGCTGCGAAGCTGCCTACAGCCTTTGCAGCGCTGGTTTGTTCCCCAGCCACTGGCGAGGGTCCCACATGGCACGCAGACCTCTCCTGCCACGCTTGCTGCTCCCCTCAGCAGTGTACTTCGTCAGTCTGCCTGTTCTGTTCCCTGCTCTGGCTCTGGTGAATTCTCTCACCCTCCCGCGCTTCTGACTGTACCCAGTGCTTATATAAATAAATAATAAATATAATAAATAAATAAATAGAAATTATTTGAAAACTGCATCCCCATAAATATAAAATATTTAAAACAAACATATTTGCTTATACCTTTATTCCATCTTTGGGTGAACCATTATCCTCCCTATCATAGAAATCATACAAAGAAAGATAGAGACGAATGATAATTATACTCATTCTTTCAAGTTACAAATGCAGGCAATTGCTTGGGAACTTTTTCTTTTCCATGAAGTTGAACCATTGCTAAATAATTTCTAATTCCATGATTGAATAAAAGGAGCACTTACTCCTTATCCTTCATAAGCCTTCTATATTAGCATATAATAATCCCCCCCAGGAAATATGCATAAACCACTATTACTGCTCCACGTTTTCTTCTTGCTTCTTATGGAAGTAAGGGAAAACAGAATTCTGTCACCTTCCCATGAACCTCAGTTCTTCTTCCTCTCTTTCCATCTTGGGGCAGTGAGTGTATTTTCAGCTTCCAATGTTTTTACTTTATCTGGCATAGATTACTGAATATTCCCTTACTTTTGTTACTTTCTTTTTCATTTTGTCCTTTCTTCAAAGACATGGAGCATGCCTTAACTTCTTTGTTGTCAGTAACTTCTTTGTTGTCATAGATTACATTCAAGAAAGTAAAACATACTGATCACCCTTAATAAATATGCTAATGTTCCATTTCTTGTATTTCCTAATTTATTCATATTTGAAAATTTAACTAGAGTGCCATATCTACTGAATGACAAATGGAATCAAAAGGAAAAGAAAAATTCTAAAATAAATGTTCTGATAGTTCATAACACTAGAAAATATGGAAATATTTTGAGCATTTCATATCAAATCAAATCAATGGTGACATCTAATTCCAAATAACATAGGATGCTTCCAGTATAAAATTTCTATACCAGAGATCTGATGGATTAAGTGAGTTTCCTATATATTCTTTTATAATAGTTTTTAATTATTTCCTAAAATTTAGGTTTATCTCAAAACATTTATATTTGTTTTCCTTAATAGACTTCACATTCTATTTATGTACATTCACAATCTTACCAATTTCTGAGAGAGGTAGTTGGTATTCTTTTCTCAAGTCGGCCAACTTAGAAATCATTAGGAGATAGGAAACAAAATTATTTTGAATTCTTTTGTTGTATGTTTCTATCATCCTAGTATATTTCTTGGGAAGATTCTCTAGAATCACCTAGGAATGAAACAGATGACTGTAACAATTCAAAACAGAAGCAGGAATCACCAAAGTCTTAGAGACATAAAACAAAATATTTTTAAAAGTCTGAATGGAAATATATTTCTCAGTATAAATTCTCTTATTATAGCAAAGTGTAAATATAAAACCTAAAGTCTCTGATCTTCTCATCCAGGCAGAGAGGTTGTGAAGATTTTGGTACATAGTTTTCTCTTCCAGAATTTTATGTACAGTTTAGGTGGTAGTATTCAGACAGATGGTCTAATTTTATAATCAACATTATATCTGGACCATGTCATAGACTAATATTTTTACAAATGAATTTTAGTGGCTGCATAATATTACCAGATAAATAAGCTAACATTCATCTAACTATTCCCTTACTGCTGGACATATAGGTGGCATCCAATCTTCAATTATGGACAATTAATGTTATAAGTTGAATTGCATCCCTCAAAAAAACATGTGCTAAAAGCCTAAGCTCCAGTACATCAGAATGCAACCTGACATAATTGGTTAAGAGAAGTTCATACCATGACTGGTAATCTTAAGAATGGGGACATTTGGACCCAGGCAAAAAATACCATTTGAAAATTGAGGCAAAGATCAGGCCCTATATCTGCAAGCCAAGAACACCAAAGGTGGCCCACAAGCCCCCAGAAGTTTGGAGTTTTGAACAGATTTTCTCCTCAGTATTCAGAGGCAAATTTTTGTTGCCTACCAGGACTTTTGGCCTCCTGATCTGTGTGACAGCAATTTTTTGTTGTCTAAATCTCCCATTTTGTGGTAATTTGCTATAGCAGTCTGAGGAAACTAATTAATATATGTTTATCACTTTTATTTGTATATTTGATTATATAATTAGTTTAAATATAAGGGTAGAAACACTAAAATTAAAGAATATTTTAAAGTTTGTAGCTATTTAGTGTCCTAGCAACAAAACTGCTAATTCCAATCTTTGCCAGATTAACAGGTGAATTACAGTATCTTTTTCATTTCCATTTTCTACTGTTGATGAGATTATTTTACATTTTTTGTAATTTTCATAACTATTACAGTGGTTTTACATTTGAACATTTATTAAATTGTCATTAGTTGTAATCGTATTCCAGTTGATTATTTTTATTTTTTCAGTAGCCAGTGGTTTCATCCAGAAATAACAATTATGAAAATAAGAGTTAACATTTATTGAGTATATCCCACATGCCAACCACTATTATTTTTCATGTGGAGCAATATAGCAAACATTTGAATTAGATGTTTTGATTTCCAATATACAGTTAGTAAATGGGATAAAGAATAAATGAATTTTATGGAAGAAAATAAAAAAGTTTAATTAAAAAAGAATAAATGAATTTTCTTAAGAACATCTATGTGCTAAGTAGCCACGCAGGGAGGGAGTCTAGGAATGTGCCTTTAACATACTCTATTACATGCCATTCCCACTCTGTTTACCTTTCCAATAGATATTTATTCCTTGTCACTTGGGAATGAGTGGAATTCCCAGAACAATATTTTCAAAGGGTTGTTAAACTGAACATTCATGTCTTTTTGTTTCAAATTAATTGTTAGAGTGGCCATAATTTTACTCTTCAATGTAATTTTGTTTGAAATCCTCTTCAAGGTAATAATAAATTGTTAGTAGCATGCAAAAAAAAATTCTGTATCAGAAATAAGGCTTTCCAATTTTAAATAAGACCTCAATACTTCCCTCATCTGAGATGTCATTATATGTAAGAATTGACAAAGCAATGACAAAGAAGTAATTACAGTGAGTGATAATAAAAAAATTGATATTAGAATAATACAACTATAATATATTTTTTTCCTTACCACTGAATCAGAATGCTGCTTTTTATAGTCTTCCACACAGGGAAGAAGATATTTTCTTCCAAAAAGATGTGCCAACACTATCACTAACTTTTCCATCACATTTTCAGAAAATTTCTTTGGGCCTGTTAAAATAAAAAGTTTATTTTTCCAAAACTTCACAGAAAGAAAAATCATCATTTTATTAGGAAAATACTGAGTCAATTTTTAATATCCACTCTAAAAATTTTAAGGTAAGACACATTTGAAAAATTTATTTTGCAGATGTTTAGTGAATTTTTAATAAATTATAATAATTCGTATCATAATACAAGCAAATTCACTCCCCATTGCTATAAATGGTTGGTATCCTTCTACCTACTCTGAGGTTTAAGAATCTAATAAAAAAATACTCTAAAAGAAAACAAAACAAACATTTGCCTTGAAGTTATAGAATTATCTTGGATTCCATCATTGGCTTTAAACCTTCCTTTGCTTCTTTGTTCCATTGTTTTTCCATCTCTGTTCAGAAACTGCTAAGTAAGAAAGGGTTTACACTGCTTTCCAAATTCCTTATCTGCCACTCAAGGCCATAGGCTAACCTACATTTTTTTTCTCTTTGGCACATACTACAATCCAAAAAGAGCTGACTTCTGCTCCAGTGACAAGCCTTTGCTTCTGGTACTTTCACTCCCTGGGATATTTAACTCCCACATTTGGATGTGTCCAAATCCTGTAGCATTTTAGAAACTAAGTGTCCTTGAGGAAAAACTCACATCTGATTGCTAAATTTTTATCTGCCCCAGTATTTGACAGAGTCGTGCCCACCCTGATAACCACTTCATCACAGTTATCATAGTCAAGAAACAAATGAGAAAGTGACACATTACCCATGAGAACTTGAAACAGGACACACCTGCCTCACACTATGGGAGAAATGCAGAGCATTAAGAGTGAAACTTCCAATTTCTTTTTTTTTTTTTTTAAGATTTATTTGTTTTTATAGAACCATGGTACAGGCCAGATGTGCGGGAGAGTGAGAGGATTCACCTAAGACAGAGCAGGGAACAGAACAGGCAGACTGACTGAAATACACGGCTGAAGGGTGCAGCAGGCGAGACAGGAGAGGTCTGCCATGCCATGTGTGTATCTCCACTGCCTTCTGGGATTGAACCCGCGCTGCAGAGGCTGCAGACAGCTTCACAGCACTGCGCTCAACCACCTACGCCACCAGAGAGGCCCCAAAATATCCAATTTCAAGTTAAAAAATAGTCAATTTCGTGCGTTTACACTAACAGCTTTATAGAAAATTTTTTTCAGTTTATTCTTTAATATTGTGAAATATCACACACAATAATTGTGGAATTAGTAAATTTCAATAATGACTACTTTCTGTGATCCTTCCATGGAAATATAAAGATTCCAATAGGTTAGGCTTTATCATTTGATCTCTTAGAAGTTCTAAGGCATATCAGATGTTATTTTAATTATTTTTATATTACTTTATTCTTGCATTATTATAATAAAGTGGGTAATTTACCAAAAGTATAACATACAGTGGACTATTACCTATATATGCTATTCCCAGCTATTTGCATTGAGTTTGGATAATATCATTTCATTTCTCTCTATAGTTTATGTCATCATGTAATAATTATAGTAAAGGGAAAATAGTTTATAATTTAAGAAAGGGAAAAAGTTATAGATGGCAAAATCTTTATGTCACTATAACCCTACAGCTTATATTTGACTTTGAAGTGTCACTTCCATATGTTATGATGCAGCTAATAATCAGAACCTAAATATCAGGATATCATAAGAAACCTAATTTTCATGTTAATGACCATATATAAAAGGACAAAATTAGTGATTTTACATATATTACTGTAATTTATTTCAATAGCTATATATACTAAAAATGTCTCATGTGTTCAGAAGAACAGCCTTTATTATCCTAAGAATTTATTTTGAAATATTTAAAGTCTATTAAATATTAAATGATCATTAAATATATTTGCATTATTATTCTCCACAAAAAATTATACATTACAATTTTAGTAAGCATATTTAATGATATAAAAAATAAGAAAAAAGTCAAAATACATTAATAGAAAAAGCAGTTAGAAAATGGGACACCATCCAAAGTGAATGTAGTCTTAGGGAATGAGTGGGATTATGTTAATACACATATTAGGTCTGTGTGTGTGCAGACATGTGTGTACATGTGCATATGTGTATGTGTACACAATTTAATGAGTAGAAGTTTGGAAAATTAATATTTACTTACCTTGTTTATTTTCTGGAACACACAAATTGTGAAATAAACCTTTTTTCAGTAAGCTTACAAAAACAAAACTTGAAGGTTCATGGTAGTGCAAATGAGACACAAATCCAGAAAATCCAATGGGAATACATTGCTGATTCAGGTAACCCTATAAATCAGTTTTAAAGGGTTAACCTCAGTTTTTAGTTCTCAGAAATATCAAACAAATAAGTTATTAATAAAGCTGAGTTCAGTACAGTACAATTAAATATGTACTGTATGCTAACAGTTTAATGAAAATAGGTATAAATCTTACCTCTGTGACCAAAAATTGCAAAGCATATATAAAATATAATTTTATAATGGTTTTAATCTTTGGTTTCTTGAAGGATATCAATGAATGTTCGAGAGCTGATATTGCCTATATATGCAGATATCAAAATACCAAGTTAGATGTTAATTTATAGTATGTCTTCCAAATATAATAAACAAAAGGGCAATGAAATATTTCTATTATAGATCATGGGACTATATATATATATATATATATATATATATATATACACACACACACACATATATAGGTTTATATATAAAAAGTATGATATATTTTTTGCATTTTAAATTAGATATTGCAGATTTCTTTATTATATTACTTATTAAGATTATAATATTTACTTGAGATATTTCATAGTATTTTCATTATATGTGTATGTAATAAAAAATGTTAACAAAAATGATGGATAAATGAATAATTACAACTTAATGTATGGAGGTAAAAGGTAAACATAAGGTAGAACACAAGAATTATTAGCATTTTCATCTTAAACATTCTTCAACCCTTAATTATTTCTTTAAAATTCAATTTTTTAATGTTTATAGATCATGGCTATTTACAGAAAAAAGTTTTCTAATGTACACGGACTCCAGGAATAATTATAAAAAGGAGATCATAGGCTAATTTCCCATATATTTGAAAACATAAAAGTGACTTTCTGTTGAGTAGGAGTATTGCAAAATAAAATGAAATATTACAGTTTATTTATAGCACATTATTTAGTCCCTTCAGTTTATGCAATTTATTTTAGAATAAAGATGATGTGATCATTATATTTATAAAAGTACTTTAAATAACATGAAACAAAGTACCTTTGCTTTGGCATCCTTTTTGTCATCTGCTTTGGCAACTAGCATCATAAGTCTGAGAATGAATGATATGCTTAAAGGAAATTGACCCTTCAGTTTGGGCACATCAGATCTTAAGAGTCTTTCTACCTTGGGTAAAGGTATACCATAAAAGAAGACATTGCCCACAAGATCTTCTCCACGTCTTCCTGCCCGACCAGACATCTAAAGAGAAGATGACATAATTTTTAAGTAATTTCAGACTTTGTCTCTGTAAATGGTTAGTGTTTAATTTGTATAAATCATATAAAATATTGAACTTCCAAAATCCTGAAAGAGTTCTCTGTTGTTTGATAGAGTAAATTTAGAAAAGTTTAAAATGTTATTTTATCTTGTGAACACATTATTAAATTGTATATATCTTTGTTTATTAATACCTATGTTTAAAGATGATGAATTTTTGGGAGGGTCAATTTTTAGTCTCATTTATAAATATATTTCTAGAAACCAGCCTAAACTAAGAACAGTGTAAACACCATCTGGCACAAATTGGATCCTCAAAAGATGTGGTTATCTCTTCAGAGTATTTTTGTTTAAGTTGAATAATATTTATCAAACAGGATTATTCTCAAGTAAATTAATCTGCTTTGTAAATGATGGCTTAAGACATCTTTAAATACAATAGTATTCATAAGAGGTTATATACCTCTTATATAACCTAGAGCTCATTTTCAAATATTTTTACAGTCACTGTTTCAGGATATTTATATAAAAATAAATATCCTGGCTTAGTGAGTGGATGTTCCAGATTCCTATGTATACAAGAAGAAAAGACATGTAGTATAAATACCTGACGAAAGTTCAAGGCATCCAAAAAACAAGAGTCTTCAGTAAAAACAACAGATTTACATGGCATATTAATTCCCAATGCAAGGGATGAGGTAGCTATTACCACCTGTGGGTGTATATTAAAAAAAATTAGAAAACAATCACATAGGTTAGATAGATGTACACATAGGCATTACATATTTACTAGCTTAGAAAGACCACTGGAATCTAATGTGACAGAAAAATTCAAACTCCATATTTTCTTTTGTAAGAAAAAAATAGACGTCTCATAGAGATATGCATTCATTTAAATGTATGTCCTTACTCTTACAATTATCTAACATTATCAGATTATAAAATGATGTGAAATCAAAGCTATTCGGTAAGGATTCATTTTTTGGATTTATTTTCCATTAGTAAAGGCAATTAGTTTTAAATAAAAGGAGGTTTACTTTTACATTAAAAAATTCTTAAGGGTCTCCCTGGTGGCACCAGGAGTTGAGATGCAACCTATGAAGCTATCCACAGTCACTGCAGCACAAGTTCTATCCTCAGCCAGGGAAATACCCCATGGCACAGCAGACCTCTCCTGACTCACCCACTGCTCCCCTCAACAGTATTTCGATCAATCTGCCTGTTCTGTTCCCCACTCTGTCTCTGGTGAATCCTCTCACATACCTTCCCACACCTCTGGCCTGTACCCCAGTTCTTGTATGCATAAATAAATATTTTTTTTAATTCTTAAGAAGAAAAAATGATAGGGTAACCAGGTCATATTAAGCATTAAATCTAAGTGTTCATCAATCGATGACTGGATAAAGAAGATGTGATATACTTATACACAAAACACAGGGCAGTATTATTCAGCCGTGAAAAAGAAGGAAATCCTGTCATTTGTGGCAATATGAATGGAACGTGAAGAAAGTATGTTGCAACGAGTCAGAGAAAGACAAGTACATACGGTATCACTTACATGTGGCATCTAAAAAAGTTGAACTTGTGTAAACAGACAGTAGAGTGGCCTTGCCACCAGCTGAGAGTGCGGGGTATTTAGACAGATATTTAATGGTACAAACTTGTAACTAGTACCTAAATAAATCTGGAAATTTCATGCCCTGTTCATATGATTATAGCCAATAAAACTGTATTATAAACTTTATAAAGTTGCTGAGAAACTAAATTGTAATCATTAATAACACAAAAAAAGAAACGATAACTATGGTACCTTTTAGAGGTGTTACCTAATGCCATGGTGATAATCATATTGCAATGTACAAATATAACAAACCAATAGTTTGCACACCTTGAACTCATGTGAATTTTATTTCAATTAACAAAACTCTATGGAATTTAGATTTGACGTTACTCCACCCACTTGCCATGAGAAACAGTTCTTTGCAGCTGGACCAGGCCTACAGCACCGATAATTCAACACACAGCTTGTGGTCCTGTCTCAACTATAGTCCTCACCCAGTACTATATCTTGTGCTCAACCAACTTGAGCATTGAGGCTGACAAGACACAATGGGAGACATTTTCGCTGAGAAATTGGCTAGGAGTGGGGATCACTGATGATACCCAGCGCACAATTTGGTTACCTGCAGCGCAGTAGGAAATTTGAAACAATGATGCTAACTGGAAGTAAGCTTTCATGCCCTACTGCCCCAGTTCCTGCAGTCATCAACAGATACAAAGGCATGAATCTATGGGGGTTAAAAAAAACAGACACCTAAATATCCTATATAAAAAAATCTAGGATTACAACGTTTTTTTATAGGAGTGATATAGCCTATTTATTAATGTAAGGAAACTCCCTAGTACAGCCCATAAAAACTAAAAAATGAGAAAATCAAAAGAGCAAATCAAAAATGCTCAAGCAAAAAAAGATATCCTTTAAGAAGTCTCAATTTAGCAGAAAAAATATTGAGGGGCCTCCCTGGTTGTGCAAGGGGTTAAGGTGCAACCTATGAAGCAAGCCACAGCCACTGCAGCACGAGTTCGATCTCCGGCCAGGGAGCAACACACATGGCACAGCAGACCTCTCCTGACTCACCCGTTGCTCCCCTCAGCAGTGTATTTCAGTCAATCTGCCTGTTCTGCTCCCCACTCTGTCTCTGGTGGATCCTCCCACCCCCACTCCATGCCTCTGCCCTACACCCCAGTTCTTGTATGCATAAATAAATCAATCTTTTAAAATAATAATAATGAATGATACAAAACAGAACACCACAAAGATGGCAGAAATGTGACACTGCTACAACTAGAATGAATAGATTTAAAAAAAAATACTATAACTGTACTTACTAATAGAACTAAAGAAAGATATTGACACAACACAATATACTAGGATAATAAAGATAGATCAACAAAACAGAATATATAAGGAAACTAACCTTAATTGAGGAGACCAAATGGCTTAACAGATATCTGTATGACACTTTACAAAGCAAAATACCTACTAAAAATAGCAGAAAATAAATAAACAAAATGAAATTTGTGCGCTCTCAAGGGAGAAACGAAGGGAAAAGCTCAAAGAACTTATAGATGGTAGGTGAAAAACAAAGAAAAAATATTGCTAGAAAAAAATCCTAATAATATCTTTACAGAAATAGAGCCCCCAAAATCTTAAAATTGCAGGGAGTCACAGAATAACTATAATAAGCAAAGCAATCTTGAGGGGGAAAAAAGAACAGAAGTGGAGGTATCATGCTTCTTGACTTCAATCTGTACCATAAAACTATAGTGATTTAAATAGCAGAGCACTATAATAAAAAGACACACACAGATCAATGGAACAGTATTGAGAGGAATCATCATCTTGCATGGACAATTCACCACAAAGGAGCTAAGTGTACACAATGAAGTAAGAGCAGTCTTCAATAAATAGTATTGGGAAAACTGGACAGCCACTTGCAGAATGCAACAAAACCACTCTTACACAATACACAAATCTTAATCAAAAATGGATTAAATACTTGAATATAAAACCTGAGGCCATCAAACACAGAAGAAAACAGAGGCAGCAAGCTCTTTGACATCAGTCTTAGTGATATATTTTCCAATAAGAAGAGAAACAAATGGGATTTCATCCAACTGAAAAACTTCTGCACAATGAAGTCATCATCAAAACAAAAAGACAACCTACTAAATGGGAGAAGATATTTGTAAATCATATAACTTATAAGAGGTCAACATCCAAAATTTATAAGTAATTCATATAAATCATCAAAAACATTATAGTGATTAAAAAGTGGGAAGAAGATCTAAATAAACATTTCACTAGAGACATATTGATAGTCAAAAGACACATGAAAAATTGTTCTCATCATTTATCATTAAGGAGATGTGCACAAAACCCAAAATTAGATATCACTAGTACTTGTCAGAATGACTATTAACAAAAAGCAAAGAACAAGTATTGGTGAGGATGTAGACAAAGCAGAATCCTTGTACATTGTTGGTGAGAACACAAATTGGTGTCAACACTATGTAAAGTAGTATGGCGATGTCTCAAAAAAACAAGAAAAGAAATATCATATGAGTCAATTATCTTACTTCTGGGTATTTTTCTAAAGAACACAAAAACACAAATTTGAAATGCTATGTTCACTCCTATCTTCAATGTAGCATTATTTATGATAGCCAAGCAACATTTGGAAACAACCTAAGAGGATGAAAGGATGAAAGGATCAAAGGATGAAAATGCAGTATGTAATGTGTGTGTGCATGCATATATATGTGTATATATATATATAGTATATATATGTGTGTGTGTATATACACATATATCCACATACACACAATACATACACACAATAAAACTAATCAGCTCTAGAAAAAAAACAGATGGAGTTTCACAATTGGTGAAAACGTGGATGACTGAGAGTTACACTAGTGAAATAAGTCAAATGAGAATAATGAACACTATAAGAGTTTATTCATATGTGGTAGGTAAAGAAACAAAGCAAATGAACAAACAACAAAATAAAAACAATTTGTATATTGTGACAACAGAATGATGATTACCAGAGGGGAAGAGTTAATGGGTGTTATGTGAAACAGACAGAGAGGTCAATTGTATGGTGGTGGATAGAAAGTAGACTCTTGGTGTTCATCACAATGTTGCACATACAGACGCTGAAATGTAAAATTATATACCTTTATATGCAAAATTATAAGCCAATGTCATTTCAAAACAATTTAATATTTGCAGAATGTTTCATAAATCATATATATGTATATTATACATAAAATGGAGCATTTGTATAATGCTTATTATCATGTCAACTAATAAAATGCTAATTATATACTATTAGGCAGAGTAAGGAGTATCCTAAATTATATGTAATATATAGTGATTTAAACATTTATTTTAAAGTATTATATGCTAAAATATTAGTATAGTATCACTGTAAGTGGAGAAATTACAGGGACATGAGATAGCGTGTGTTCCCTGAATGCTGTAGGGTATATTTCTTCCCCCTACTCAGTCCAAAGAAAGAAGGGGGTGCTGTTAGTACAGTTATACTCAAATGTCACCAACCTTAATGTAATGCTGTCTGAAAAGCAACTCTACAACTTCTCTTTCTGCATGTTCCATTGAACCATGATGAAATCCAATGCCCCTTTTTAATAGATCGCGCAGCTTATAGCCTTGTCTTGTTTCCATCAGTTTATTTAAGAGCTCCGTTAAAGTCTGAAATCACCAAAGAGTTTAAGATAATAAATGAAATTATGTATCTTTGACTTTAACAATGAGGTAAGAGTTAAAAGATTGTTTAGAAATCACTGCAGAGTTAGACACACTTTTAAAAAGAGTAGTTGTGTTTTATCCCAGAACCTGAAGCCTATCTGAATAATAAAATGCCTGATATGTGGCATTTAAACAGAATAATTCCACAGGGCCTGGCATTCATGCTTGGTATCTGATACAGGGAACACAATCCAACTTCCTATGTGATGATCGTGTCTTCATTTCCTCATTGGAAACATACCCCATCTTGTCCCCCCTATGCACTGAGTGGTGGAAGCCCTACCTTGCTCCCAAAGTGTTAAAGCATTGGTCATAGCTCTAAGGAACTGACTAAGGCCTCCAACTCAGTTTGGGCAATGAACAATGAATGGAATAGTTACGAATTCTAAGAGGTGGTTGAGCTCGGTGAGGCTAGTCCAGAGTGCTCTGAGCCTAATTACCAAAACCATCCAGCCAAACTTCTCAGCTTTGACTGATTTTCTACGACCCCCACTTGTTCTATTTTTGCTGTTGATTTGTACCTATTTTAATATGTCTCCTTTATCACCTCTCTCCCCTGCTCTTTCTTTGTGTTCCTGTCTTTCTGTGTTTGTTATCTTTGTGTATATTCACTGTTTCCTTCCCCTATTTTTTCCTCTTTCATTAAAATCTCCTATGTCTGTTTCTTTTTGTCTCTCTATGTCAGTCCCTGTTATTTCTTCTTTCCTTCTCTTTCTCACTTTTTTCTTTTTCCCTCTTTTTTCTCTCCCACATTCTGCTTCTCTTTCTCCCTCTCTCCTATGAGTTAAAGAAGCAAGCATAAACAAGTAATGAGCACAGTTCTCTGACTACTACATGAATGATGATATTAACCAACAAATTTATGAGCACACATTGTTTAGGAGGTTCTAGAATTAAATTTTTGAAGGAGATGTGGGGTACAGGAGAAGTAAAATACAATAATTACTCTAGAGATACCAGTTTGAAAAGCTATGTACAAGGTAGATACAAACAGAGGAAGAACTTTCAGAAGACAGATGCATCTGACTTTGAGAAAGGTTGCTGCTCAATCCGGTAACTCAGAAGAGATTTTTCATTTAATTTTTGTACTTCCATCCACATAAAGAATAGTTATAATTAATGACGGAAATCTCACAAGGTAAAAAAGTTCTAGATGTTGGAATCATACCGCTGCAGGATTCTTCATGCTGTTTTTAACAGCTAGGTAAGCTTACACAAATTCTCTAAATTTCTCCAATCTCCAACTCTAGTTTCCCATCTATTGTTTCAAGGCTAATGTGCATTAAGTGTGTTGTGCACCTTTAAAATTGTGTATTGGGTGTCAATATTGACACATACACATATTTTTATGGGCTGAATTGAGTTCCTCTTAAAATTCATCTGGAAAGTTCCTAAACCCCAGTACCTTAAAATATGATTGTATTTGGAGATTGGGTCTTTACAGAGGTAATTAAGTTAACATGAAGTCATTATAGTAGCCCCTGATCCAATATGACTCATGTTCTTATAAGAAGAAAATTGGACACATACATACAGAGAGAAGACTGTGAAGATAAAGACAGAAGATGGTCATCTACAAGCCAAGGAGAGAGACTTAAACAGTTCTTTCCTCACAGCCCTCAGAAAGAACCTGTCCCACTAGCACTTTGTTCTTGAACTTCTTATCCTCCATAACTGTGAGAAAAAACATTTCTGTTTAAGTCAATTAGTATGTGTTATTTTGTTACAATAGTGCTAGCAAACCAATACTCACGACCAAATTTATCTCAGTTTCTTTTCTCTTACCTCATCATCCACAGCAGTATCATCAGCATAGCTACAATCTGGAGAAATTTCAGTGTGTGTTTCAAGATATTTTTGTGTTTCCTTCTTTTCAGCCTTCGATATAATTTCTCTATGGTACTTAGCATCTGAACCTAAATGTGAAGAACTGAATATAAAGTATCCGGAAAATCAATGAATATACTGGTTATAGCACTTATTTTTTTAATATAAGATTATGTCTATAAATATCAGGTAAAAAAATGTCAAATTATTCAAACCCAAAACAAAATTACCTCTATTAGATGATATTTATCAGGCCTTAAATAAATTAAACCTAACTAAGCTAAATTAAATTACTTGCATATCTGTTTACCATATAAGCATATTTTAAATGTATGCATAAACATGTACTTAACAGGAAACAAGAACAGTCTACTTCTCTTATCTCTCATGCCAAACAAATATTTATTTTATATATCCAATAAAATTCTATTTGTGACATTAAACTTGATGAAAAAGTCAATTTGCAATTTTTAAAAAAAACATTTGTAATTTGTACATCTAAAATAAAGGAAGGAGGTTAATACAATGAAGAAAATTATTTTAAAACATTGCATAATTATCAAAATATTCAACAGTTCTCTCCTGCGTGTGCCCCCAAAAGTGAAGTGCAATTAAATTTACGTCACAAAACCATAAAGCCATATCTTCACATTATGGAAACAGATCTGAATTATAAAAAGAGCTGAACACTCATTTTTTTATTAAATATTTAATTTCACAATTCAAATAGAAACACTTACACAGCATCTTTCCTTTTTTGAGACTTCTTCACTGTCAATACATCCATTTTCAAACTTTTCCGTTTTTTCCGTTTTTTAGAATTTGGACCATTATTAGTATTTTGCCGTTTTTTCAAATTGCGAAAAAGTTCTAAAGCTAATTCTTCTACTCCACGAATGTTGAATCTGGATTAAAAACATGGGACAGTTTCTGAAAATTGTGAGTTCATATCACCGTCAACCTGTTCGCTTTAATAAATTTTTGGCAGCAATAATATTTAGGTAATATTATTCTGTTTATATTTATTTTGCCCTTTCAATTCCCAATTCAGAGTGTGTGACTAGAAGAAGAGATTACAATTTTCCAAACAGGTTCATTTTTAAATTATAATGAACAAAATGACTGTTTATGTAAGGGTTTTTTCTTTACTGGATAAAAACTGCTTCCTTCTCCATTTTAAGACACTCCCTATCGTAAGATCACAAAATACTCCTGAAGCAGATTAGTGATTTGTTGTGCTCTTAGTAAGTATTCATTTTCACCTATTAAATGCAGTTTGAATTAGGGATTTTGTTTGTGATACCTTTGATAAATAATTTTGTACTTCATACTCTGCTCAATCTTTTGTCTTTGTTCAAAGGCTTTCCTATTCATTACAGGTAAAATGAAATGCTTATTCTTCCTATAGGACTTAAATGACCTGAGATTACTCATTTAATTATAAAGTTTGCATATTTATTGATTTTGTTTCTCCCCATTAAAGTGGTACATTAAACTAAAGCCAAAAAAGATTTTTCTTAGCATATTTTATGCTTTTTAAGATAATAAAAACAAAACCTGCTAAAATAATATTTAGTGATTATTATGTTAAAAGATGGCTGTTAGTTAATTTGTTCTGCCTAATTTGGCATTTGATATTTTAATCAATATCTTTTATAAATGGATATAAACATTCACACACTTCATTTATATACATATAAGGCCTATAAAAGGGTGGGTATATATACATATACAGATAAATTATATAAAATTCATAAATGAAAGTAAATTCAACCCATAGTTATTCTTTTCTATCCTACATGATATATATGAGATCTATAAGTTATATAATAAATAGAAATGAGGAAGAAAGCTTACATAAAATCATGTACATTTTGTTCATAAGTTTCTCATGTGTCAGTTTGTGTAGGAAAAGGTCATGTTTGGTTTCAAATTGGGTGGAATAAATTAGATCTAAGTGCCAAGTCCTTCCCTCTTTTCTCTGCCTAGCATAACTACACTTTGAGACCAGTTCTTTCATGAAAATGTGTTTGAAACACCCAGGCCGGGCCTCCCTGGTAACTCAAGGGGTTAAGCACAGCATTGTGAAGCTGTCCGCAGCCTCTGCAGCACGAGTTGGTTCCATGGTCGGTGATTCCTGACCAGCCAGGGAGCTACGCACATGGTGCAGCAGACCTCTCCTGTCTTGCCAACTGCTCCCCTCAGCAGTGTATTTCAGTAGATCTGCCTGTTCTGTTTCCCACTCTATCTCTGGTGAATCCTCTCCCACACACATGCCCATCCACCCCCCCACACCTCTGGCCTGTACCCCAGTTCTTGCATAAATAAATAAATCTTTGAAAAAAAAAAAGAAAAGAAAAACCAAGGATTGTATCATTATTTCTAATAACTAATGGGCTAGAGAATTCTATGGCACTAAACTATGGAATTAGAATTTGAAATATAATTTAATCAAAGAAGTTTTCCTTCCTCTCAGACTATTATAGCCAACTTGGTACAATAATTTGACTTTAATATAAACAGATTTAAAATTCCTCAAGATTCTAATAATATGAATCAGGTTATAAATACTTCATCAATTATTCTTTTCAAAAGACTTCAATTCCCACAATGTAAAATATAATATATTAAGTTGAATTTCAATATCATATCCACAGACATTACTTACATAAAAAATATTGCAGGCAGCCTGTCCATTGTTTTCAGTTTTTCCACAAAACGTGGAAACATTTTTTGTTTGTCACTTTCTGCACAGTCAAACGTTTGCGGTTTAAGGAAATTCAGTAACTGATTCACCTGAATAAAATTATAGGTAACAAGCAGATCAGTAAATATTTGTAAATGTGGATAAAAGATAAAATCAGCTGACATTTGAGACTGAAAATCCAATAGACAAGGCTTAGTGCATTTTCTATGGAAGAAGTTTAGAATTTTATCTACATCATGCACTACATATTTTTAAATAAAACTAAAATCTCAGAAAACTCACAGGATATATTTCCATATTATTGTAAGCAAGTCTGTATACCATTGCATAGTCTATTGAAGGGGATGAAGACTGTCACAAATAGATGTTAGTTATGACCAGGGTGCATATGGGGTACAATATGCATTACTTTCACATAAGTAGAATTAACATTGCTCAGAATTCTAAAATACAAATCACAGATCATATGTCTTCCAAATTTGTCATTTTATTTTTTCACCCAAACCAGTATTGAAAGGGACATATTGAAGAAGGTATTAATAACAAAACTAAAAATGGCAGTTGCAAACCAGGGTGTCTGGAAAAACCAGGAAACATGAACGAATAGTATTATTTAAAAGGAGAATTTAGCTAACTTCCCAAGCATTTAGGATTCCAGCCCTGAGAGACATGACAGATAGAGTATTGAACCAGATGGTCTACTGATGATAGTCTAAAGCTGTGTGTAGTACAATATAACCTCAAGAAGGAATGAGATACAACTGCTTGAATTATCCAAACTATATGTGTCATTTTTCCTTTTTGCTTATGTTTATGTGATTTATACAATTTACCAATTTATTGAATAATTAAATGCATCTTATAAATTCAAATAAGCTCAACACAATCTTGTTATTTCCTCTCCTCCATCTGCTGCATCAGCCTGAAGAAGCCCCTCTCAGAGTCATCCATGCTATTGTGAGGTAGAAGTTGATCAACACCACAAGAAGCTGGAGATTTCAACCTTCCTTGCCCTGAGCCTGTGGCCTGTGAGATGACCTCCACCAGACCTCAGTATCTCTAGCTTCAGTAGAGAAAGCAGAAATATGAAAGGAAATCCCTGAGGTGCAGTTTGTTCTGCCTTTAAATAGAGGGCTGTTTTGCTGGGTTTTTTTTTTTTTTTTGGTAATACTGTTGTCTAATATTTTGAGAAAAAAAATTATCTGTTATGTAGTTATTCTGTAGACAAAATGGAATGGAAAGAGATATGTCAGTACAGAAGAAAAATATGGAATTTCCTGAAAGTTATAGTAATCCTTTTGAATATGTTACCTGGACTTTCAAGACTGTGACAGAAATTTTTAAAAAGCAGTAAATGAGAAGAGGATTTCTAATTATGAAAGGCACTGCTGGCTGCCATGAGCCATGTCATAAACTCATAAGGAAGGAAATCCTAGTGCTTGCTGCAGAGGGTAATGAACGGAAGTAGTTGGAGCCCAGAGGTTTGCTGCTTTGCAAGAAATTGTAATTAAGAGGACTTCCCTTAGAAAATTTAGTTTAATCTAGGCTGGCATTTAAGTATCCAAGTATGTTAAAAGTCAGGTAATATCATTGGTACACCTAAGATTCTTAGCCCTGACTAAACATTAAAATTATAGATAATGTTTTCAATTTTTAGTGCCCCAGACCCTTGTAAGACAAATCAAATCAGAAGGGAAACCTGTACTCCTATGTTTATTGCAGCACTATTTGCAATACTCAAGCTATGGAAACAACCTTAACCTCCCCAAGTCAGATGAGTGGATCAGTGTGATATTTATACACAAAGAAATATACATACTCAGCAATCAAAAAAAGATAGACTCTTGCCATTTCAGCAGCATGTATGGAGCTGGAGGGGATGATCATAAGCAAAATAAATCACAAGGAGAAAGACAAATACCCAACCGTGGCAATTGTATGTGGAACATAAAGAAACCAAAGGATCAGATAAAGCCAAAGCAAGAACTACCCCTAGAAAGGTGACTGAAGAACTGAGGCTACCCAAGAGGAGTTGGTGAAGAGAAGTGAACCAAATGGCGATGGAGTACAATGGACTATGGTGGTTGACTATGGGTATTTTGATGGTGGGTGCAGTGTGGTATGTGGGAAATCCTATTCTCATAAAAAAGTTACAATGATATAGTTATAATGATATAAATTATAATGATATAAACAACGAAAAAAGTTATAATGATATAAATCAATGTTACCTCAATCAAAACAAAAGGGGGGGCCTCCCTGATGGTGCAGCGGTTAAGCGCTGTGAAGCTGTCCACAGCCTCTGCAGCACAGGTTCGATTCCTGGCCGGCCAGGGAACTACCCACATGTCGCGGCAGACCTCTCCTGTCTTGCTCGCTGCTTCCCTCAGCAGTGTATTTCAGCCAGTCTGCCTGTTCTGTTCCCTGCTCTGTCTCTGGTGAATCCTCTCACCCTCCCACGCATCTGGCCTGTACCCCAGTTCTTGCATGCATGAATAAGTAAATCTTTAAAAAAAAAATAGGGGCCCACATGCAGAGTGCTTTGTCCAAAATATTTTTTAAAATACCAATCGAATCAGAATTTTTAAAGATGAGACAAAACTCCACAGGTGATTTCAAAATGCAATTATGTTGACAAGATTCATTGAACAAAATAGCATTTACGGCACTAAGTGGTTTTCAGACTTTCAAATCCGGTAGTCAGCCAAAGTCAGTGTGCAATTAAAATTTAAAGCAAAGCATGGGTTGCTTTTTAAGAGGAATGAGAGGACAGGAAATAGGAACAGATTGAAATCTTATTTTTATTAACTGAGCTTGTGCTAATGAAGAAATGATCAGATCTTAACCAAGACTTAGGACCCAAAACGTTAAAATTATTTGCAATTGCATGTTAGTATATGTGAATGAGTTGAACCATATTGCTTTCCTTATAACTGTTCAGTTAATTAGCTCTAGGTAACTTTGGACATGTGCTACTGTTCATGCGAAAGAAATAATTTTTAAAAAATGAATTATCATCAAGTTTTTCTATGATCAGAAAAAAATTGTCACAGAAAATATCTTAAAATAGTAAGATAAATAATGCTTCAAATTTCTCCTATCTAATTTGTTGGCAACAGTGAGAAAGTGGGCATTCACGTATCAAATAACTGAATGGTCACGCTTGGGGAAATACTAGCAGGGAAAAAACAAGGAAATAACCTAGTAGTGTCAGAAATTGGAGAACTCCTATCTTCTATGAAAAAAATTGCCCAACTTTAGTTTTATTATCTCAATGTGACTCAAAAAGAACATGGTACCAGCATGTGTGGGTTGTCCAAGCTAGAGGTCAAGTAGTAACTGTTTGCATTTTTCTACATGTAGCTAACAAAATTTAGGGTAAAATTGCAGTGCGTGGTTATGAGATAGCCATCTTCAAATCCTCACGTATTTTTTGGGTGATTCACCAGTAGTGAAGAAGTCCAATTCATTCCATATATTTTTTTTTTTTACTATTTAAGTGAATCTAAAGGGTTTTAATTACCTTGCTTGGGTCCCGCTCAACCCAACAAATCATTTCCTTTTTAAGTTCCTCTTCATATTTCTTCACATCAGCCTTTTTGATGACTAATTTATTTTTGAAGCAGCTGAATTCTTCAGGTTCTAATTCCTTGAAAATGAAGAATCACAAATCCCCAGGAAAATGAAGTCATCACCCCTTTAAAGTTTCCATCTACATCACTATAAAGCAAATTCCTCAAGTGATCAATACCCATTCAAATTCAGGAACAAAGTTAACTGCTTATAAGGTGGTAGTTTTGTTCTCTATATAATGGTAACATATTATTCTGTTTTATTAGAAACTACTACATACAATTATTTTTAAGACTGCAGTTTGTTTTAGAGGTAAAAAATCAAATTGTCTAATATGTTTATTTTTAAAAAATACATTTTCTTCCCATTGCAATGCACTATTCTAAGCATTTTACAAATAAAAATTCAGTTAGTCTTCATACAAACTCTACAAAGTAAAGCTTATCTTTTTCAGCAGGAAGAAAAAGTAGATAGAGAGAAAATTTAATTTGCCTCTAGTTTATAATCTTAACAATGAAATATGCTGCCATTAGCTATATCAGAATAAATGTGTTTCATCAACTTGCTCATTATAGATGAACTCTCATAGTCAAAGAATTAGAGATGTCATAGTGTATAGTGAGTGTGTGCATACACACACACACAAACATGCACAAACACACACAAACCTGCATTCTTGGCCATTCTGGCCAAATGTGTACCATAGCATCATAAAACAGTATACTTTCCCGAGGGGAAAATCCAAGGTCTAAAGGGATTCCACGCTTCTTTATCTAAGAAACATAAAATAAGAAATTACTAATTTTGTATCTCATATGCAGATTTTTAACAATATAGATAATTAGCCATTTTCCAAAGTGGTTGATACTTACATGATTGACAGTAAGTGCAGCAAATGGGTGATAATGTTCAATGAGAAATTTATTATCCTTTAGGGAACACACATACTTTTCAACATCATTGTATCGCTCTTTGTGCCACACTGTAAATACAGAATTGAAAAGATCAATAAGATCTGTTTACTTTCAAAACAAGGATGTAATCTGATTTTACAACTGCAAGCAGACATAGGGAGAATTATGAAGGAACCCACTGGAAACAGAGCTATGCACTGGGGAAAAACCTTGAAAGAGGATTCAATGTACTTATACTGTATCTGCGTATCTGTGCTTTACTTTTTTCCTGCTCATAGTCTTCAACCGTAGTCTATCACTTTTTTTAATGCAAGAAATTGACATTATTTCAAAATAGATAATTTTGGGGAAATTTGGAACTTCGAGTTTAATACATCCACTAATTACTACCTGTGTGGATTTTAGTATGTTATTTCTCCTAAGGCCAAGTCTCTTACTTTATTTTCTTTTAGGGGAAAATAAAATTGATTTCAAAGTTAGAGTAAGGAACAATTTGTATTAATATATAAAACTTTAATATGTTGCAAGCATGTCCAGAGCTCAAGAATTCTGAGTTCTTCTTCTCTTATGTTAAAATAGTCATACCCAGTCTAACTCTGTATGATGCAACAGTTCTTTTTTTTACTGGTTTCTTTGAACCTTTTGAGACATTTTGTGAAGGTCTGGAATTTTCCATTGTGCTCTCAACATGTTGCCAGTATCTTTTTGTTAACGCCAACCACCTAGTTATTAAAAAGAGAAAAGTATTATATTGTCACAGAAAAAAAAAAATCACTTTCTAAGAAAAATCACTGAAATGCGATTTTTAAAAAATAAAAATTTTCCCTAAACTTTGAATATATTAAAATTAAATTTATATTCACATAGTTTACTCAGTTCCTACTGCTATATATTCATCAAGAACTGATATTTTGCAGTTCCCCCATGAAATACACTACCAAATATAGCAGTCATATCTATTTCTACTACAGGTGTTAACCAATTTTGTAAACATTTACTGGTATTTTGCATAGGAAAGTCATGGGTATAGTATATTGGAAGAAGAGGTATAAACTGCCTTTGAAAATTCTCTGTGAATCTAAACATCAAAATATAGACAGGCAAATTAAGTAACTCTCAATAAAATTCTTGCCAGGTAACTGTGTAAATTACATTTAGTCAAAGGGTGAAAGGAAATGTTTTCTAATTAAATATAACTGAAGAAAATAAGTGTTACTTTGTGTGTGGGTAGGGGGTGGTGTTTGTTTGCTTTAGATATTACCTTAAATAATCCATGAGTGGGTAAAATTTTCCATCTATCAGTGGAGACAATAATGAATATAAAACTCAGACTTACTCAGTGAGATGGTCAGGATTACTGATAGTAGCAGAAAGTGCCAGAAAGGGACACCGAATCATAACTAGAAGATGTTCCCAAACTTCTGCTCCAAATTCTCCCCCAAGACAGTGAACCTGGCAAGACGGTTATATAGCCTCAATAGAAAACCAGTTAAAGTTTTCCCCAAAATGTTAATAGATTGTGTTACCAGAAATTTCTATTTCCTTCTTCTCCCACATTCAGGAAAGTTTATTTACCCACTGACAAAGTTGTTCAGGGTCCAACATAATTGAGAAGCATTAAAGTAAATTTGAGGGCCTCCCTGGTGGCGCAGCGGGTTGAGCGCAGCGCTGTGAAGCTGTGCAGCTTCTGCAGTTTAGGTTCGATCCCGGCTGGCGCGGGAGATTCCCACATGGCACTGCAGACCTCTCCTATCTCGCCTGCTGCTCCCCTCAGCAGTGTATTTCAGTGGAAATACACTTCTGTTCCCCACTCTGTCTCTGGTGAATCTTCTCACTCTCCTGTACACCTGGCCTGTACCCCAGTTCTTGTATGCATATATAAAATAAATAAATCTTTTTAAAAAATAAATTTGAGACTTCAACCATAAAATATCTAGAGATGACTTGCTTTATTATGTATTACAACAGGCTGAATTTTAAAAGAGCATTACATGCCATGGTAATAATCCTCAGATACAAGAATAAGTAAATGAAAGAACATATATTATCTATTTACAAATAAATATTGGTTAAATTATGAAGACTCTCATAGATATAACATCTCTAAAAGTAAAGAAGTGTTGTCACTAATCTCATCACTGCAATAGAAATAAAAATATTGGAAATAAATTAACTCCTCCTGTCTTCAGTCTGATCAGGTACATACAAAACTTTTTCAACATGAGTTAGAAATATAGAGAAGCCAGGAGGCTCCTGCCTGTAATGGGGGCAAAATGAAAGCAGTGATTGACCGTATTTATTAGTTTGCCACAATGATATACACAATTTCAAAAATATATGGGAGGAACAACTTTGTAAGGCTTGGTCTTAAATAAATGTCTGTAAAATTCTAAAGTAATAATAAACTTTTTAGTAAAATAAGATCCTTGTGCGTGTTGTACACTATCTTTCACATAATAATAAATGAGGAAAAATTAAATAACTCAATTTCCAAAGCCCTGATTTTCCCTGAAGTATTTATCCTTTATAGATCGCTATGAAGCAGGCACTGTGGAGAGGTAAGGGAAAGCATTCAGGGAATTTTCAGTCAAAACAGAAGAAAAAGGAAAACAAATATAAAGGACATCAGAAATACACTGATAACAAGATCTCTTTAATAAATACATGAGTTGTATTCATTGTGCTAAAGGGTGATTAACTCAGAGATAAATATAGGAATTTACAAGGATGAAAACCTTGCTAGGAGACACTCAGTATTTTAACCAAAGAGGCAAAAGATAAAATTTAATTTTACACAAACATTTTGTGGCTTAGTCATCAGTGCATACATGGTGAAAAGTAAATAGAAAAGTGCCATTTAAAAGAAAATTGGCTTAGAGGGACAGAAGTTCTCCGCCTCAAAAAAAAAAAAAATGCCTATTGCTAATCATTGGCATCTCCAATGATTTTTAAGATAATTTTCTCAGTTACTATTCCTCTTAATCTAATATTTGTCCCATTTTTCTCCTTCCAAATATCTTGTAAATCTGCCACTTTATGACACATAATCTATGCCCTCCATAAGTGGAATTAATGGCTATTTTAATAACTACCCACACAAATGCCATCTTTATTGAAATATACAAGTTACATATTTTATATACATAAAAATATGTAGTCAAGTAAAAGTAATGTAAGGCAGCATACCTCATCAAATATGACATATCTCATCATTTTCACCCACATTTGATATTGAGGAGCTAATAAGAGTATTTCTAAACACTGAGGCACTGTCACCAATATCTGTTGAAAAAAATTCAGGGAATCATTGCCTTGATTTTTTTATAAAAGTTGCAGCTTTAACTTCTAAACATTCATTAAATATTTTACATGACACAATGTTTAGGTTGACATTACCATTAAAACAATAATCTCATTTGTGGAAAATTAAATTAGATTTATGTAATATATGTATTGTTGATACATTCAAAAGAAGTTAACCTGCTTTCATTAAGGAAATATTCTACCATACAGTACATTGAAAATATAAAAACATCACACTTGAAGAAAGTTGCTTCATGTTGAAATTTCAGAATAGAAAAACACTTTACTTTGTATAGAAAATACAATTATTTGGATAGTGACCAAATTATTAAGTACGTAAATCATATAAATAATTTATTTAAATGTACATTTATGGGGATAATTATAAATTTTTTTTATCCTATATTAATACATTACAGTGCCTACTGGAATGCCATGATGTATGTTATTATTCAGTATGTGTGCATGTCTGTGACGTACCCGACAATTTAAGGCATCATTACGGTAATCTCTTGTGAAAACTCCACACAATGACTTTCCACTGGGCTGTGCTTTGGTAAATAATTCATTGATAGTTCTCACCACTTGGTTGACAAGAGCCTTAAGTAATAAAAGACATAATCTAATATTGAGACATTACTAACAACACTGAAAAAACTTTTGAAAGCAAAGCAATGTCTGGAATAATCTACATGCAAGATACCACAATAGCAATTTGTATAGTTCTTGATAAAAGAATTACTTTGCAGCAAATGCTTCCTACTGGCTCCACTTTCAAGTTTTGCTAAATATTATATTTATCATGCAGTGTTTATTGTCGTGATGGCCAGAAAACAAACACCAACAATTCTATGCCCCATCAGTGTGATAGGCGTGTATACGGGAGAAATTAGACGATGTTCTTCTGCAATTGTCTAGTTGGCTACTCAATGATCAGCACAGTTAAAAGGTCACTATGTTTGTTTAGTGAAAGAAATGGATCATATGATAGATTCCACTCAACATTAACATTCCTAATCTCTTCTTTCAGGCCTGCAATTAAGTCATAGGGAAAGCAAAAGGCATACCCCGAATCCTTTTCTAGGTGATGAGGGAATTCGGATTGAGCAAGAGCATGTTGACTTATTTTATTCACATTGCTGTAGCACTTTCAACAGTCTTTGATTATTCCTAAATGTATGTCCAACTACAGAGGTGGTAAAACTAAGGACTGCTACTTCTCTCTCTCCGACTCTTTCAAGAACTTGTCTATACTCTCTTAAGTCATGTAATCCTGGTACAAATATCAAATGTCTTCCTTCAGCAAAATTTTCCAAAGTGTTAGGTCTTGCCATATAATAATAAGTGTTGGGCCAATGAAGGTTTGAGTAATAAATTGAGTAACATTAAATAAGGAATTAAATTAAATTAAAAATTGGAAATGGTACCACTTGTTGATCATTATCTCCACCCAGACAATATATTAGGTGTTTTATATGTATTGCACATTTAATATTAAGAACAATCAGATGAAGTAAACCTATTATCTTTTCTGTGCAAGTGGAGAATTTTAGGTGAGAAACTAAGGAGAACCAAATGTGGTTGAGGTGATCACACAGCACATTGGTACTCAAACCTGGGCCTCAGTCCTGGAGCCTGCACACCATGGTACCTCCCTACGATTAGGAGCACAAGCTACACTGGAGGAAAACACTATAAGCCACAGAGTGCCACATGGACACAGTACCTTTGTTGGAGCAACGTATACAACTACCCCGTCATCACTCTCTCTCAGGATTTTCTCCATGCAGTAGTAAGAAGCATAGGTTTTCCCTGATGAGGTTGGAGCAACAATCACAGCAGATTCATTATTATCTACAACATCAAGGAGCTCCCTCTAAAGGAGAAAAAGATATCACATTTTATTTTGCAAATATAAATTTCATGTCAAATACAACATCAACTATACATCAGGCTAATTAGTATTTACAGTTTCTTCTGAGACACACTGGGATTTAATGGCTGAATTACAATTATGTATTACAACTATATATGTATTACAGTTATACAATTACAATTATATATATATATATCAATGTATTTTTAAAAGCTTGCAGATATATGTATATGTATCTATACAGGCAAAATATACCATATATTTATGGAGTCGGTCATTTAACTGACTCAGAGGCATTCCTTTATCTCTTAGCTCAAGACATAGTATATTTTCAGATTATGTTACATTCTAAATACAGTGGTTTACATTTCCAAAATTTGTCACACACTATGAAATCAGAACCAATGGCTCCTATCAAGTTTTCCAAACTATGGATCTTTTCAATAAATACCTGCCATGGGTCTCCCTGGTGGTGCAAGGGTTTGAGTCTCAGCACTATGAAGCTATCCATAGCCACTGCAACATGAGTTTGATTCCTGGCCAGGGAGCTGACCCACAAGGCTCAGCAGACTCCTGTCTCACCCGCTGCTCCCCTCAGTAGTGTATTTCAGTCAATCTGCCTGTTCTGCTACCTGCTATGTCTCTGGTGAATGCTCTCAACCCCAGTCCCTCCGGCCTGCACCCCAGCTCTTGCATAAATAAATAAATCTTTAAAGAAATAAAAATAAAAAATAAATAAATACCTGCCACATGTCTGGTATAAAATGATTCACCCTGGGATCTGAATCACGTCTTTCTTCTCGAAATAAGTAAGGGCCCATGTATGTTAATTGAAACCGAGCTGCTCCCATGTCAACTGAATATTTAGAAATATCCTTCTTGGTACCTGACTCCTTCACCTAAAACAAACACAAAATATTAGATTTTCACGCTATTTCATAATTTTTTAATCTGGACAAAGAAATTATTACCAATCATGTAAGATTTTCTTTGCTTTAATGAGATTATTATTTCATGTTTCTTTCAATATGAACAAGTTAGTATTGTATAACCAATATCAAAATAAGCAAAGGAGGACAAGATTTCTATTCTCTTTATCAATTCTGATACCTGAGACACAAATTATTGCTATATCATCATTGTAATTTTTGAAATGTCATTTTATGTGATCATACCATGTTTCGGAGGAATATAAGTAAATAAAAATTGAAATCATTTAATTACAAATCTGCGTAATCTTCAATAATTCCTAAATAGGAAAAAATCCCCCCATACATAGAAAGACACAATAAAAGTGTGTTTCAATTAAGAATCACATCTCAATCTTAAAAGGACATATTTAATTAAGGAAATACTCTCATAAGGATCTATATAATAAATATATATTATCTTAAAATTATTTTATTCAAAGAATTCTACCAATAGACAAAAAACTCTTATCATTAAAGAACTCACATATTTCACATGGCTTTTCTTCTTGAAGTTCTGATAACACAATTATGATATTATTAGCAAAGCATCGGAAAATATAAATGTCAATACTGAGATGTTATGGTTGAGAATCAACCACAAACATGCATTGAAATATTGATGACTTAAAGCAAGAAAAACTTTCATTTAAAAGTTGTCAAAAATAGAGATAAAAATTTTAACTACCCATGATATTTTTCTATTTACCTTCTTGTTTAAAAAAAAAAAAGGAGGGGGAAAAAAACCTCTAAGAGAAGCTTCTGGTCAAGCAATAACAAAAAAATATCTTATTTCAAATCTGGAAGAGTTGGCTATTGTGGGGAGCCAATTTCTGTACATCATCCTCATTTTTTTAAAGAGAGAAATAATTTCTTGCCTAGAACTTTTTTTTATCACTTTTTTTTTTAAAGATTTATTTATTTATTTATACATGCACTGGGTACAGTCAGAAGCGCAGGAGGGTCTGAGAATTCACCAGAGCCAGAGCAGGGAGCAGAACAGGCAGAAGGAACGAAGTACACTGCTGAGGGGAGCAGCGGGCGCGGAGGAGAGGTCTGTGTGCCATGTGGGACCCTTGCAGGTGGCCGGGGATGGAACTGGCGCTGCAGAGGCTGCGGTCAGCTTCGCAACCCAGCGCTCAACCCCTGCGCCACCGGGGAGGCCCCTTGCCTAGAACTTTTGAATTTAGTTTAGGAAAATTGTTTATTCCTCACTTCTCAGGTCCCTCAAAGGAATGAGGAAACATAGCTCTCCCTTTATAGGAAATAAAATTCTTAGAATATGAAGTAGATATAGAATGACCACATAAAGAGATGTCTAGCCCATACTATTGTTAGATTTGGACTATGAGTTCATATCACATTCTGCCTTAAGATGTTTTTCTGCAGTCTAAGTCATTTCTATATCTGCAAGGCTGAAAAGCTGTGTTAAGTGCCAGGCATTTTAAGTACGGCACTTGGACAATCAAGATGCAGGACCATAGCGAGCACTAAGTGTGATGGGGGTGAACAAGGCTCCCTGGCTAAGGTGGCCTCAAGCTCCCCAGAGAGATGCTACAGCATTACCTGAGGAGAAGCCCAAAGTCATCCGTGGAATAACTCAGTCAAAAAAAACAGATACAAAAACAATAGGGATCAAATATGTGGAACCTTGTTTATTCTAAGTAAGATGGGCAACTCCTGTGTTTTATTTTATTGAGCCTGCTGCAACAAAAATACCATGAATGAGATGGCTTTAAAAAACAAACATTTGGGCCTCCCTGGTGGCGCAAGGGGTTAAGACACAACCTATGAAGCTGTCTGCAGCCACTGCAGCATGAGTTCAATCCCCGGGCAGGGAGCTACCCACATGGCACAGCAGACTTCTCCTGACTCGCCCACTGCTCCCCTCAGCAGTGTATTTCATCAGTCTGCCTGTTCTGTTCCCCTCTCTGTCTCTGGTGAATACTCTCACCCCCCCACACACACACACTTCTGGCCTATACCCCAGTTCTTGTATGCATAAATGAATATTTTTTTTAAATAAATAAATAAATAAATAAATAACATTTATCTCCCATAGTTTTGAAGACTGGGAAGACCAAAATCGTGGCCCTGACAGACTTGGCTCAAGCCTGTCCCTCAGCAGCCATTGTTCCATTGCAACCTCACATGGTGAGGGGATGAGCTAACACTCTGAGGTCTTTTTATAAGAGCACTAATTCCATTCATGAGGGTTCCATTCTCATGACTTAGTCACCTTGCAATGGCCACATTTCAAAACACCATCATTTGTATGCTCAGTGAAAAAAGCCAGAAGGAAAAAGAAAAATATCGGATGGTTTCACTTATAACAGGAATATGGGGAAACCAAATAAGACATCGGTGTAAATAAAATAATAACAGTACAAAGCACAACAAAGCAAAATCAGGCAATTATAAACCAGAAACATCCTGCAGGGGAGGAGGAGAGAGAGGGATCAGAGGGAGGAAGGTAGGAGCACAGGGGACTGAGGTGATGGTGCATGGGTGCCTTGGGGAAGGATATTCTATGTGGACTCAATCTGAGGTGGTGGGGGGAAGCAAATATTGTCTAAAAAATGTAAAAAATGATAAATGTTAAAAGAAAAAAATACCATCGTTCGGGGGGTGGGAGGGGTGCTTTAAGTTTTTACATATGAATTGGAGGGAACATAGACCTTCAGACCTTAACACCTCTAGTATCAATAAAACATTTATTCTAGGTAAATATAAGGTTTTATATATATATAGGTAAATATATGGTAATTTATTCTAGGTAAATATATCCTATATGGACATGTCTATATAAGATAATACATGGCTAACATTTGGTTAATTTAATATAATTTAATACATACTAATTCCAAATATATTTCGTAATATACTTCATGCAAACACACATACACACACACTCATATATATATGAATGTCATGTAATATTTCCTATGGCATCTACCTGATGACATAATGAGTATGCCAAGTTGCCAAATCCAATATATTTTAAATATTTGGCTAATTTTCGTCGATGTGTATTTTGTAATTGTTCTGAATATTTTTCATGGATTATGTGAATCCTTTTCATCAAGTTAATTATTATGTTTATATCTTTGGACTTTGCTTCTGTTGAAATAAAACATTGGTATGGATGACATAAGTTAAACAAGATATTAATCAAGCCCCCAAAGCTGATTTAACTCTACTGTTCAGATTTTTTAGAAAGCATATTTACATGACTCATTCTTAATAATTGAGGAGCTCATAATAACAATATTATACCGCATTTAAGAGTGAGGTCTCCTGAGTTAAAGTAGCAAATAAAAATACAAGAGATCCAGTTGTAGCATATATTGATGGCACATATTAAATAAAAAGTTGTTTATCAAAAATTCAAATTTAACATGCTCATGTTTGATTTAAGAAGTTGGAAAATCACTTCTCTAATCCTCATTGTCTTTGTATGCATAACAAGGACACTAATAATAGATCTCATATCACATGATTATCCTAAGGATTAAAGAAAATAATCATAAAATTATGACATATAAAATGACTATGAAGCTATTACTGGATCAAACAAAAGGAATTTTTTTGTTCTTTAGACATCAGAGTTCCAAAATCAGTATAAGGAGTAAGAATCAGAATATGTTGTACATATCAATTCTTCTGTTCTCATTTTATTTTTTAAGGAATTTCTAAAATTAGTATTTTTACATACCTGGTTTTAAACAGTTTTTTTTCCATAATTTGAAACAAGCACGTAATCCTGCCATCTCTGCAATAAATTTTACAGATTTAACAGTGCATGTTTGGAGAAAGTCTTCTAATTTTTTTATGCCAGAATTAAGATTTTTTCTAATTTCCTTTATAATACTTGGGGACAAGTTATTCCATCTTTCTTCCTCTTTTTTTTCTTCTTTTGCCACCTGTCTCTTTTGATTTTTTTCAATATGTGTTCCTGCATTTGTCTTGAAAAATAAAGAAAAAGAAAAATGTCCATGCAGCAATTAAAATAATTGTTTCCAGAACAACACATACTTTTGCAAGAAATATTTAGTATCTCGTCATTAGTTTATCATTCCTAATATGAAAGAAGCACATCAAATAGGACATTAAGGGTCTCAAGTAATTAATTGTGTTTCAAAAGTTTTTTAATAATAGAATGGGCAGTGAACTATTGTGGAAGACTATGGGTGTGTTGGTAGTAGGAATGGTGAGGTAACATACATCTGAAGGATATGATCCTGTATATCTAAATCACATACAGCACTGTAAACCAATATTGCCTCAATAATTGATAAATAAATAAATAAAATATGAAAGGGAAAATATCTACAGAGAAATGTATCAAAATGTTAACAGTGCTTAACTTTGTGTGAAGGTTTTCTTAGAATTTTTAGTTTCTTCTTTATACTTTTATTAATTTTATAAGCCTTCTAAACAGATTAAATTGTTTTATCTTTTATGATACATAGTATTTAGAGTATACTTCTTATGACAATTATAAATTTTTAAGAAATTTTTTTTCTTTTGCTAACACATGAAATCACAAATATATACAATGCGGAATATTGTTAATGAGAGTCTTACATGAAAAGAATAGAGCCTAAGGACCCCCCCCACACCCCAACCATGACTGAGCCCTGTTAGATCAAGACTGTACCTGGTTTGTTCTCATCTTTTGCACAGAATTTTCTCGAGCTCGGTCTCTTACAATGCTTGCTGATCCACTTCCTGTCAAAGATTTTTCAAAGGCATGATAAAAGTAATGCAATACCTGTATTTCTCTTCTTTTAGAATCTTTGAATTTGGCTAAAAACAAGCTATTAAAAATATGTTGACAATGCTATCTATAAATTAGAGTTCTATTAAGAGAGGACTCATGAGAAAGGCTTTGATACTAAATCTTAAAGTTTGCATTAATCTAATTATAGAAATATTAGTGACTGAGATATAGAAATTCAAATTATTGAGTCATATTACAATATCATGGATCCAGACCAGCTTCTTTTATTTGTATATTCATTTAATTACGATACACTAGGCATATGAATGTAGCCCATAGAAAAAGTCAATGATGATCTTATGCCTACTTTCATCCAGTGCAACAAAACCACAAGAAAAAACTCCAGCTCTATGGTATTGTTGATGACATTACTCATAGGGTCAAGAACAAATCACCTGAAACATATAAAGTAATATAATGCAATGCTAATTTAATAGGAAGTTTTTAATAAATAAATAAATATGCGTTATGTCAAAACCTTAATAATAGGGAAAAGTTAAAAAAACTCTCTGTGATGCTTTTTTATATATCTTCTTTCCCTACTGGACTGTGTGAGGAGGAAAATATACCTTTCATGTTTCCTATATACTCCCAGAAAATAGCATAAATCAGAGCACACAGTAGGACTCTATATACAGGATACATGCAGAACACGTATGTCAGAGATCTGCAACACTAAGCTGGTTGCCATTTTTCCATGCCATAAGGAGTCCCAATGTGTGTAAATGATTTTTAATTTTCCTTTAATAATGTTCCTATACCAGTTTGAAATCCAGGAAAATACCAAGATTATAAAACTATATTGGCCCATAATATTTTACTGTCCCAATTACTAGATTACTTGAATATTTAAGATATTTTACTCAATAAATAAAATAGCTAAATAATTTTTTAGAACAAGTAATTAATACAATTACTAATGTGGGCAAACATGACCAATATAACCTTATTAATAAAAACATTGAATCTTATTAAATAATACAACAGAAGTTTCTAACCAAGAAGAACAAAGAACTAAAGGAACTTTAAAAATAAGGGTAAATAAGCTAGTGTAGCAATCTAAGAAATGGAATCTCATTTTTCATACCATAGGAATTAGCTTCATCTCAGTTCTGCAATGAAAGGTGTTAGAAATTTGTATGGTAGGGCCTCCCTGGTGGCTCAAGGGATTAAGTCTCAGCATTGTGAAGCTATCCGCAGCCACTGCAGCACAAGTTCAATCCTCGACCAGGGAGGTGACCCACATGGTACAGCAGACATTTCCTGTCTCACCCACTGCTCCCCTCAGTAATGTATTTCAGTCAACCTGCCTGTTCTGTTTCCCACTCTGTCTTGTGAATCCTCTCACCTCCCCCCACCCCGTACCCAAGTTCTTCTATGCATAAATAAATAAATCTTAAAAAAAAAAAAAGAAATTTTATGACATCAGAGAGAAAAGGAGAAAAGGATATGACAAATTAAACTTCATTAATCTTAAATGAGTCATTGCTTCTTATAGACATGATACAATTCTTAAATGAGAATGCTGAAAATGTTTCTTAATATTAGTTTGTTTACCACTACTGATGCACTTGGTCCTTTCAAATTCATCACTGAGAGGTTTAAAAGAACGCCAGTGTCTGCAGTCATCAAATTCTCTTCTAGAAAGATCTAGAAGAGCCATGTCATCACTGCAGAAAGAAACAAAGGCATACATTATAAATACACATGCAATTTTTCAAGTTGTTACTGTAAGCCATGACTTATTTCAAGGTCTCCATCCTGAAATGTAAATGAGCAAAACTTCTATAAAACTTAAAGTTTTAAAAACTTAATATATACCACAAGGAAATAATAACATATACCATAAGGAAATATATATACACTATATATACTATAAAGAAATAATATATACCATAAGGAAATAATCAAGAAGTGGGAAGACTATTTATAGAATTGTAATTTTTATAAAGATAAAAACTACCAGTCAAGAATTTATTTGTATAGAGGATCAAATTAGGTACCAAATAATAATTAAGTGTGTATAGCCCCACATATAAAAGGTATTTCTGACATTAAAAGACTGTTCTGGATTATTTTGTCTTATGCACTTGTACGCAGGTACTTATTTCAAGGACAGAGAATAAATGGCACCCGTGGACCTACTATTCATTCATTCCAAGATATTCATTAAAAGCTTGCTGTGCTAGTCTAAATGCTGAGGATATGTCAGTGAACAAAAAAAAAAAAAACAGTGAAAATATAATTAACAATACTGTATTCCATCCAGTTGTACACCTAAAAAAAATCTTTGTGGAGTTTATATACTAACAGAGGGTTACAGACAACAATGACATATAAAGACAAAATATATACCATGCCACATGATGAAAACCAAGGAGAAAAAAATAAGGCAGACAGACAAGAGAGTGAGTTCTGAGAGAAGAAAAGAAATGGTATAATTTAAATAAGATGATCAGGAAGGATTTGCTAAAAAAATGTTTGAACAATGGGTTAAAGGTTGTCTGAGTCATAATATTTCAAGCAAATATAATATTTCAAGCAAGTAGAAAGACTGTAAGGTGGGAGAGAACTAAGCTGCCATGTTCAAAAAAAACAGCAGATAAGACACGGAAATGGCCTACGTGCCCAAATGATGAATGAATGCATAAGGAAAATGACATGTACTCACACACACAAACTGGAATATTGTTTAGACCTTAGAAATCCTGCCAGTTGTGGCAACAAGCATGGACTTAGAGGGCATTGTGCTAGGTGAAATAAATCAGAAAAAGACAAATACTGTATGTCACCTATATGTTGTATCTTAAAAAAAAAAAAAGCTAACCTTAGAGAATCAGAGATTAGAATGACGGTTGCCAGGTTTAGGAGGTGTGGAGATGTTATTAAAGGATACCCCCATCCAGATATAAGGTGACTATGTTATGGATATGTAATGTACAGTGTGGTGACTTTAGTTAACAATATTGTATTGCTTTGTATACTTGAAAGTTGCTAAGAGAAGGGGGCGGGAGGGGAGGGATTGGGGTCAAAATAAGGGGGTTGCAATTGTATGGGGAATATAAAAATAAAATTTATTATAAAAAAAAGAATTGGGGAAAAATAAAGAATAAAGTATTAAAAGAAAAAAAAAGAAAAAAAAGAAAGTTGCTAAGAGAGTAGATCTTATATGTTATCAGCACAAAAAAGGGCAATAGATAAGGTGATGGATTTGTTAATAGTAACTGTACTATGACTTTGTAATAGTAACTGAAATAATCATTTTGCAATATATACATGTATCAAATCATCATGGTGTACACCAAAAAGACACACAATATTATATATCAATGATTCCTCAATAAGTCCGGTTGTGAGAAGGAAAGGAGTCCATGCAGACACAGAGCAAGAGAGCTTGGAAGAGCTTAGTAGGAAATGAGGTGCAAGGGAAGGGAGAATTGGATAGACAGAGGACATGAGATCCTTGACATTCTTTTTAATCTGAATAATTTAAACTCCTTGGAAGGTTTTAAGCAGAAAGAAGTAACCTGATACCTATATCTCTCCCTTCTCTCTCTCTCTCTCTCTCTCTCTCTCACACACACACACACACACACACACGCACACACGCGCGCACACACACACACAATCGCTCTGGCTATTACGGTGAAAACACAGTGAAGGAAGCAAGAGCAGAAGCAGGAAAGTAAGAGACCGATTATGAAGCTATTGCAATGATGGGAGAGCATGGTAGATTGTGCAGAAGGAAGAAAAGGTTGTACTCCACCTTCTTTTGAGGGAAGAGAAGTGAGTTTGGTTGACATCTAGATATGTGCTAAGAAATAAAAAGAGAAGTCAAGGATGATTCCAAAAATTGTGGCCTGAGAAACTAGAAGATAGCGTGCAGAAAGAGACACTGAAGGAAGATTAAGTTCCTGCAAAAAAAATTAGAAGTTTGGCATTTACACATAGAGTTTGGGATGTCTCAGAGATTTTCAATTAGAACCAGGGATTCAGAGCATTGAATCAAAATATAATTTGGGGAATTTATAGCAAAAGGAAAGTTGAAAAAATAAATTCAAAACTGCTAGCAAAAAACTGATGTTTAAACTCACAACATTGAACAATGGAGAGAAGGACCACTCAACTTCTTATATGCTAATGATTTTTCAGGTTTTCTTCAGACCTTATTTATTTAAAGAAATAAACATTGTAGATATATTTCAAGCCTCCTAGATACTAATCAGAAATATCATTCTTCTCCCTTCTAAAAAGTAACAGCTACTGCATTAGTCATGTCCATGCATTTTCATATCTGTCACTTAATAAATTGCACATAAGTGATATCACAGTCAATACCTCATTCTTGCTTTGTTGCACTAAAAATATGGTTTTGATATTCACACACATTGATATGTGCGTGGAAATTTTTTTTTACTCTGGAGTATTTTTAATGATTTCAAGATTCATGTACATAATTAATCTGCATCTGGTCTTTAATCTGTATATCTGGCTGCCACCAAAGCGAGCCACCTGTTCTCTTAATTATGAACCTGTCATATCTATTATAGAATAAATGTTAAGGAAATATTTGTGAGGAATTAAGGAAAGTTGTTTTCAAAATATGCAAGTATATTTTTAAATCATAATAATCAAACATCAAGAGAAAATTACTAAAATTCTTATCAAATTAATCTTCCTGTGTGAAATTTTAATCATATATTCACAACAAATACAACAATAAGCAGCTCACTATATTCAGTAATAGGAAAATACAAATGTCACAAACAGGAAAAGTTTTTTTTTTTTTTTATAAATACCTGTTTAGGAAAGATAATTTTGACAAAACATCTCCAGCAAAATCTACTACAAGCTCAGATTTCAGAGGAATGAGTTCTGATTGATGAATTTCTTGTTTTGACCCTGGTGGCAATTAAGAATACAATAAATATCTGAACATCAAATTCTACTAATAATCTGACATTGTGCTGCAACTATTTCCGGAATAGCAAAGCTAAACATCTGTGTCATTTATTACAAAACAAATAATACTTCAACTGAGTTAGAATTTAATTTGAACTGAAGCTGAATGAATTTGAAAAATAAAATCAGGAAGGAAATCACCATGCAATCAGAAAAGACAAATATTTATTCTGAACCACAGTAAAAAATGTGCAATTTTTCTATAAACCAAAAGAAATATTATAAAGCTTATAAAAATTACCTCTAGTAATAAAAATTACCTACATTTAATCACCAATATTAAAATGGTATTGTAATAGAGTAATCTCTGCCTCTGATTGACATTTAAAAAGAAACTTTATATATTTCATTTAAGTCCTAATTTTTCTACATAAATAGACTGTCAAATCTGTCAACTACAATCTCCTGAGGACTACTTAAATTCAAACTGGTTTCTCCATAGGAAATTTGTAAGACAGGCATAACATGGAGACAAACACAATTTCACATAAATTCAAAGCTATTCTCTATCCTGAAATCACTAAATGACTCAAGAAAACCTTCCCAAGTTTTTATCTGTAAATTGAGATTGATAAAACCACAAGCAGGGCTTTTCTAAAACCAGACAAAGCACAATACATGGCAGAATGGGTGTTTCATAAATGTTAGCTGCTTCCTTTCCTGTGTTCTCATGTGTGTATGTGAGTGTGTGCACACTTATAGAAACAAACAAAACAGTGGGATGACAAAGAAGGTGTTTAAGTTGTAGACACTAATAAGGAAGACTAACCATTCCAAAAAACAAAACTTAAACAAAGGCCAGTTTATTTTCTGAACAAGTATCATACTGTCAATCTCTCTCTCCGTGCTGAGTGAGTCAACATTTAAAGATTGTCAGTACCTCTAGACAATCCTTTCTGTGTAAGAAACGGTCTGGATGTTATTCTCACAGGAATGGCTTCACCAACATTGTCAATCTCTGATAGTGTCACAATTATGTCCCACAACTTCACATATTCCTGCATCAAAGTGTCACCCATTTCCAAGTTTGTTCCTATGTAGAAAAAGAAAATATACTCAAATTAATAATTAAAATCTAACTGATAGTCAACCATACTTTATGTTTTACAAGTACTCAAGTTGTTACTTAAGTTTTCGTCTGTGAGTATCAACAAAGCTTAAAAATGCTGAATCGATTTTGGCACATATTAATGCTGTAACTATTGTTATAAGAAAGTGAAGCATCTTCAAATTTAGTTACTGGTATGTTTTTCTTTTTAAAAATATTTTTCTTGGGCCTCCCCTGGTGGCACAGAGGTTGAGTGCTGGGTTGCAAAGCTGCCTGCAGCCTCTGCAGCACCTGTTCGATCCCTGGCCGCCGGCGAGGGTTCCACATGGTGCACAGACCTCTCCTGCCACCTGCTGCTCCCCTCAGCAGTGTACTTGTCAGTCTGCCTATTCTGTTCCCCGCTTTGGCTTTGGTTAATTCTCTCACCCTCCCGCGCTTCTGACTGTATCCAGTGATTGTATAAATAAATAAATCTTTAAAAATTTTTTTTTCTTTTTATTGTAAAATCTGCAAACATACAGAAAAAGTAAAACAATGTGTTATTTTATTATAAATAACACTATTATAAAATAGTATAACATATAATAATAGTATAATAGTATCTAATAGTATAAAATAAATACTATTATAAAAATAGTATAATGAATTACATTATACAAATCCATCATTTAAGTTCAACAGTGAAAATTTTATCATATTTGCCTCATCTTTTTATCTTTTCTTCTCTGAACCATTTAAGAGTGAATAGTACAAATCATGTGACAGTTTAGCCCTACACTTCAGTTTATAGCTTCCAAAAATATATTCCCTTATAAAAGCAAATGTCACAATCACACCAAAGAAAATTCATAGTACTTCCCTAATATCAAATACCCAAACATATTTAAATTTTTCTATTATTAAGAAAACACAGCAGTTGGGTCAATTAGAAGTCAGTTTATGGCTCCACTGTGGCAAATGGAGAGTTAAGACTCCTTCTGAGGGGTTCAGAAGGTCTTTCTGGGGGACATACCCCAGTGAGGCAAATTAGGGTGCAGAGTTCCTACACCATACATCTCCCTTCTCCAGAAAATACTCCAATCTGACACTCTTTTTCAGTTTCCACAGGAACAATGCCTTGTTAAAAATAATCGACACCAAAACTCTTGTGCCATTTTATAACACATTTGAAATATGAAAAAAAAAATAATAAAAGGCAACATCACAGTGTTCTGGGATAGCTTCTTTGTTCCCTTCAATTTACTCTCCATTTTCCCACAAAATAGCTGATCATTATCTCATTGTTAATTTTGAAAAAAGGAATTTTTACCTCTAGTAAAAATGCAGATGTCTCATGAAATAATCTGCTAGAAAACTTCCTATCCAATTGCATTTAACTGATAAATAGCCCATTGCCATTATTAGTCAGACACAACTCTTACCTACCCACCAAAAAATGAATAAAAAACAACTAAAACATACCTCTTGTATATTCAACTTCATAGTAATAAGCAATGTTTTTCCATAACATATTATCAGTTAAGTCAGGTAGGCCAGCAAAATCCACTTTCCAATCATCTTTAACCTTTAATTGCTTTAGGATGAAAAATCTATTTTTCATTAGCTGGGGGGAAAAAAGAAGCAGAGAGGCTTATTCTAATACAATAATAGCTCACCAGAATGTTGAGGTCTTATTTGTATCCCTCAATAGGATGCATGACTTATACTAAGAAAGAAGAACTAGAGTAAATACCAAAAGATAATGACAATTTCCCTGCTTTGACAAAAATAAATGACTATGTACAGATGACTTATTATATTTATGTTGCAGTTTTTCCATTATAAAATAACATAGTTAAGTTATACTCTGCATAGTAGCTTGCAGCTTGAAAATGAAAATATTCTTTTGAACTCATCACAGCCCTGAGCTCAATAAATATTCCTTAATGGATTCAAACTAGAAAAGTGGGTATTTCATTGTCATTACTACAGAATTTTAATTAAAAGTTGTTTATGAGTAAGGGCCAAATAAAACACATTCACATACCCGATGGGGTTTCGTAACCACATAGTAGAAATGTCACCTGCATGCATAATGCCACTGAGTTGACAATGACTAGGTAATAAAATCAACAATGCAAATAGTTCTGCAATAAACATAAGTGTACAGGTGTTCTTTTGAATCAATGTTTTTGCATCCTTTGGATAGATCCCTAGAAGTGGAATTGCCAGGTCATATGGTAGCTCCATTTTTAGTTTTGTTGCAGCACTATTTACAATAGGTAAAACCTGGAAACAACCCAAATGCCCAAAAAAGATAACTGGATCAAGAAAATGTGGTATATATACACAATGGAATATTATTCAGCAATCAAAAAAGATAAACTCATGCTATTCACAGCAACATGGATGGAGCTAGAAGCAATTATGCTCAGTGAAGTAAGCCAGAATGAAAAACAAAAATATTGGATGGTTTCACTTATAGCAGGAAAATAGGGGAACCCAATAAGACATCAGTGTAAAAAAATAATAACAGTACAAAACACAACAAAGCAAAAACAGACAATTATAAATCAGAGACATCCTGCAGGGGAAGAGGCAGAAGAGGGATCAGAGGGAGGGAGGGAGCACAGCGGACTGAGGTGATGGTGCACGGGCGCATTGGTGAAGGAAACTCTATGGGGACTACACCTGAGGGCGTGGGGAGAAGCAAATTTTGTTTAAAAATGAGAAATGATGCAAACAATAAAAATTTTTTTAAATTTTTAAATAATTAAAAAAAGAAAAGAAAATGAACAAAAAAAATCCAATATGGGGAAGACCATAAAAGAAAAAAATAAGTAAAATCCAAAATGAGTCTGTCTGGTGGGGGGAAAAAATTAATTAATTAAATAAAATCAACAATGCAGTTTTACAAGTACACAACTATGCCTTAATTTGTTATGTTTCTTAATCTCTTGCAATGGCATTGTTTTATCTTTATGTAATTTAGTATCCCTTTGTCTTGCACCATCCTAAAAGTAATGGGAATAATTCTAGTTTTAACAGGCTTAAAATCTCATAAATGAGATGATATAATGTGCAGTTTGATTAAATAAAGTTGCTCCAAAATGCTCATAGGTTATGTATTTTTCTTGAGCTAAGGTATTAATCCAATAATTGCAACAGACTATACAAAATATCAGACTAGGTAGCATTATGCTAAATACAGAAACTAAGATTTTTAAAGATGCACAATAGCAGACAATTATCTTTTACATTCCTTTTCCTGTTTAAATTAATAATAAAATATAAAATGTAATTGATATCAGTTGTTTACCTACTACATTAATATATATGTATAACTGTCTATATATGTACATATATGTATGAATATATATACATATACATATAGAGCATTGTTTCTTTGAAGAAATTGCATGATTACTAAGAATTCTTAGGACTATGCATTATTTTATATGCAGTTGAAGTACTTTTTCTTGTTGAGCATATATATATATATATATATATATATATATATATACAATGTGACTATTTTTCCTAGAAACATGTATTGTTTCCTAGAAGCAGCTTTTAAAATACATACAAAAATAAATGTGATAGTACAAAAAGCAAGGTATTATGTATTCTACATTTTACCTTATTGATTTACAATACTTATTAATTTCCTGTGCTTCACTTACCATTTCTAGAAATGGTGTAAGCTTTCTATCCCAAACACAGGTAATGATCCTACTCTTAGCTCTTTGAGACAGAGGTAACTGTTGAAGGAAAATAACACTAAGGCAGTGCATTCTGCAAAGATCTGCTACTTCACGTAGTGTTGGTATTTCCTTCAAGTCCTAGAAAACATGAATTTTAAAAAGGATCAATAGGAAAAGTAAAAATTCAGATATGTAATAACAGTATTTTAAAGTATCTTATCCACAATTTTGCCATATGATAGATTTCTTTTCAGTGATTTCATTTAAAGACAAATTTCAGTAAGTATATGATTTATTTTTCTAGACTCTACACTTAGCTGTTTTGCCTAGGAGTATAACTTTTTCAAAATAAATATCCCACAAAATTCATTGTGATTTAATATAGTCATGTTATAAAATGATAGAGGATAGTCACCTGTTTGATATCTATTTACTACAGATTCAAAGCAACAGTACAAGAAAGGTAATAAGCTTTGTCACATCTGTTCCTACAAAAAAGACCAGGTCTGAATTGGAGTACAATCTGCATACTAAGCATCCTAGTCAATTTGTTTAACACTTGGTAATCTGCAAAGTTGAATAACAATACCCATCTTGTAAAATGGTTCTTAATATTAATGATAATGATTCAGAAAAAAGCTAGCTGTTATTATTTATTAGTAAAATCACCATCATTATCGGTATTCTTTAAAGAAAACAATGGTTCTGAGCAACACAGTAGATAGATAGTTATCCAGCTTCATCTTTATCATAGCCATAAGCATGGTCATCAGCAGCACCATCCCTATCAGCTTTTACAAATGCTAAGTCTTTTGTGGAATATGACTAGGAAACCTTTGAAATTGATATAGTAAAGCAATTCAGGGATAACATGCAAAAAGGCAAGTCCAAGTGATACAAGAGAACTTAGAAAAGCTAAAAAATATTTGAAAAAATTAATAAGCTCAGAAATAAAATCAGTGAATAGATGATATGTAGTGAAACTTTAAATAAGACAATAATAGACATTCAGGAAGCAAACAGCTTGAGAAAGCTTTAAAGCAGAAGAAAACAAGTGGAAGATCAAAGCAATGATCTTGAAGAGAGTAAGGCACAAAAGACCCAGGTGAAAGACGAGAAATAAGATATGAAAAAGGAGAAAAAGAAAAAGAAGAAACACATCAAGAACTATGGACTATCTGAATTTATTAAGAGAGGCAACCCTTCTGGGTTTCCCAGAAGGGGAAGTAAGAAATGGGAACAGAGAACTTATTCAAAGAAATATTGAATTTCTTCTGGGGAAGAAACTAAATAAATAAGTCCATAAAACTAGATAACCTGGTTATCTAAGATAATGAGACCTGACCAAGAGACATAGAAGTGAAGCTATCAAGAGTTCAAAAGAAAGATTATTGAAGGTGACTAGACAGTTAAAAGCAGAAACTCTACAAGCAAGTAGATAGGAATAACATAATCAAGATAAAACTGCTAACTCAGAATACATCATCACACAAAAAAGAAAACTACAGACCAATATGCCTAATAAATGTATATGCAAAAATCCTCAACCAAAATCTTAGTAAACTGAATTCAACCCACATCAAAAAGATCATAAATTAGTATCATGAAGAAGTGGAATTAGTCTAAGGATTCAGGGATGACCTGCCTACAAAAATCAATGTAATTCACCACATTAACAAAAAGAAAGATAAAAATCAAAGGTCACATCATTAGATACACAGAAAATGACAAAATTCAGTTTCCATTTATGATATATAAAATCTTAATAAAATGGGGATTGAAGGAACACACTTCAACATAATAAAGATCCACATCTAATATCATATTCAGTGGTGGGAAAATAAAATCTTTTCCTCAAAGATGAGGTACAAAACAAAGATACACACTTTCTCCACTACTGTTCATTATAGCATCAGAAATCCTGGCAGAGCAATTGGGCAAAAGAAAGATGTAAAATAAATCCAAAATGGAAAGAAAAGATAAACTATCTATATTTGCTGATGACATGGTAATACATATAGAAAACCCTAAAAACTGTTAAAAAAATAATATAGCAGTTTAGTGAATGGCAGTCTACCAAATATACAAAATAGGTGGTGTTTTTATATGCAAATAACAAACTAGAAGAGGAAGAAATCAGAAAACTATACCATTTACAATCACATCCAAATGAATTATATACCTAGGGATAAACATAACAGAGGAGGTGAAAGACCTAAACAAGGAAAAATACAAGATATCATTTAAAGGAAATTAAAGATAATAGAAGACCCAAAGAGATGGATAGATATTCCCTGCTCATAAATCTGAAAATTAACAATCGTAGGACAACCATCTCTCCTAAAGCTAAGTATACAGATTTATTGCAATCCCCATCAAGAGTTTGTTAGCATTCTTCAAAGAAATAGAGCAAACACTACTTAAATGTAAATGGAACCACAAAAGATTCCAAATTATAAGAGCAATCCTGACTTAAAAGAACAATGATATCACACGTCTAGATTTCAAACTATACTGTAAAACTATTATAATTGAAACAGAATGGCACTGGATAAAAATACAGAGATCAATGGAATAGAGCTGAGAACCAGAAATAAACCCACACTTACAAAGAGAGTTAATGTATAACAAATCAGTAAAGCATATACATTAAAGAAAGAAGGTTTTTTAAACAAATGGTACTGGGAAAACTAGACAGTCACACACAAAAGAATGAAACTAAGCTATCTCACACAATATACAAAAATTAAGTCAAAATGGATCAAAGATATAAGGCCTGAAACCATAAAAACAGAAGAAAACCGGCAAAACACAGTAACATTGGCCTCGGAGTTATCTTTGGGACCTTCACTCCAACAGCAAGGGAAACAAAAGCAAAAATATACAAATTGGGGCCTCTGTGGTGGCACAAGGGGTTAAGACACAACCTATGAGGCTATCTGCAACTACTGCAGCATGAGTTTGATCCCCAGCCAGAGAGCTACCCACATGGTGCAGGAGACCTCTCCTGACTCAGCTGCTATTCCCCTCAGCAGTGTATTTCAATCTGCCTGTTCTGTTTCCCACTCCCTCTCTGGTGAAGCCTCTCACCCTGGCACCTCTGGCCTGTACCCCAGTTCTTGTATGCATAAATAAATAAATCTTTAAATATATATATATACACACACACACACATACACACACGCAAATTAGGTTACTTCAAACTAAAAAGCTTTTGCACGAAAAAGAAATGATCACTAAACCAAAAATACAGACTGGTCCAGCTACAATGGAAAACAGCATGGAAGTGCCTCAAAATATTAAAAACAAATCTACCAGATTATGCAACAATTCCATTCCTAGGTGTCTATTCTAACAATACAAAAAATACTAATTTAAAAAGACATATAGTGTTACAGCACCATTGACAACAGCCAAGATAGGGAAACAAGTATCAAAGGACAGATGAGTGGATTAATATGATATGATATATATACACAATGAAATGCTACTCAGCTATGGGGGAAAAAATGAATTGTTGCCATTTGTGACAACATGGATAGAACTGGAGGGATGATGCTAAGTGAAATAGGTCATAAGGAGAAATAAACTCCAGATGTTTCACTTATGTGGACTATAAAGGAACAGACAAAACAAACCTTACAAATCTGACTATAGAACTGAGGCTTCTGGAAAGAAGTAGGGGGGACAAAATAGGGAGAGGTTCAATGGCCTATAATAGAGGATTAATTGTGCTTAGATGGTGGACATGGTGTAGTAGCATACATCTGAAGAAGTATGAACCTATACCCCTAATTCATAAACAGTACTATAAACCAACACTATCTCAATTTTTAAAAATACAATTTAAACCAATAAATAAAATCAAAAAGGTTATGATCAATGCATTTATTTCAATATTTAGTCAACATAGACATGACAAGCACACATTTCCTATTTGATAATGAGTTTACATCTATAGCTACAAGTTGTAAGCATTTCTACATCTTTAGAAGTAGCATTAAATAATTAAATTAATATTTGAAAGAATCCCACCTGGGTGCTGTCATTTTCTGTGTTTGTGTTTAGGTTTTCATAGTCTTGTGCATCAAGTAGCATTTTTTCATAGAATTTAAGTGTCACAGAGCATGAAACAGCACAGACTATACATCTTATATCAGCTACTTCTGGCCACAGGTTCTGAAGTAAGGACAAGGTTTCATGTATCTGAAATAAAACAAAATAGTTTTTAAGTTTATGAGGTCAAAAAAAGTTATGAAAAAGTCAAAAAAAGTTATGAAGTCAAAGAAACCCCCGCAGTTTTTGTACTGAACAACCAAAGGAACAGACATGCCGTTAACTGACAAGGGGGAGGCTCCAGTGAAATGAGTTTAGGATAAAGGTCTATTTAAGCTTCGATAGCTTTGCAATGACTATTAAAAGTTCACATGGAGGTATCCAACAGACTGCTGGGGAAACTAAATATCCTGCATGTAAGCATACTGATTCCAGAGTCCTATGATCCTGGTCACTACATCACTTCATACCTAGGCTTCCAAAAAGAATGACCTATAGAAGGGAAAACAATGTCAAATGGCATGTTTGAAGAAGTCAGCTGGGTAACATAACCACTGACTTAGGCCATGTTCCTCATGAGAAATAACCAAAGGATCAATTAACTCCCACCTACTAGCTACACAGATACCATTCCTCCCCAGGAAATTGAAAAATTCCTATTTTGTAAAAATGCGATTATCTAGTCATCACTGCACAAATTGCAAAAATAAAAGTTTGAGATCTTAAAATTATCATAGTAGTAGTCTTCCTACTATTGTGTATTTTGTACAGATTTTTGTATGAAACACCTACAGTTTAGTAAACAATAAATTTTGTCACAGTGCTATGCAATTTGAAGAACATATCCCAAAGATGCAAGTCTACAAAATCAGTGAGTACTTGAAAGCTTGTAGAGGAAGCATGTGTGTTCAAGAAGCAACAAATCATTAACAGTATGTTTCCCAGAGATTGAACTTTAGTTGCCATGTATTATTACCTCTTTCTGCAAGTCTTCCAAATTTAGTTTCAAATGATCATACAGAAGTATTTCTGTTTCCTGTGACTTTTGGCAATAGTCTATTATGCGGACGTGTAAGGCACGTAGTTGTTTCTTATGCTATAAAACAATCACATAAGTAAATGGTTCAAAAAATGCAAATTGCAAACCTCTAGGTAAACTAAACACAAGATGGAAAATGACATTCATAATCATTTGGCTATAGAAAAAACATAAAAATCAGTAAATTCGTAAAATAGACTTTCCTTTTGTTTGAACTATTCATTTCTGAGGTAATTAGGATATAAAATGCTATAGTGCATTTATTTTTAATAAAACCAACCACTAGTATTAGTAGTAGTATTTTATATTGCTCCACACTGATCTTTTGTCCTATTTTTAAAATAAAATAAAAAAAAAACCTGTTTAGCGAGGTTCTCAAGCCTTAATATGCATAACTATCTATTTTTAATGGTGCAACTACTTCAAATATTTTCATGAATATACTCAAAAATAAGGGGCCTTCCCTGGTGGTGCAGCCATTGAGCGCTGGGCTGCGAAGATGCCCACAGCCTCTGCAGCACTGGTTCGAACCCCAGCCATCAGCGAGGGTCCCACATAGCATGACAGACCTCTCCTGCCACTCCTACTGCTCCCCTCAGCACTGTATTTCATCACTCTGCCTGCTCTGCTCCCCGCTCTGGCTCTGGTGAATTCTCTCACCCTCCTGTGCTTCTGACTGTACCCAGTGCTTGTATAAATAAATAAATAAATCTTAAAATACATATATATATATATATATATATATACTCAAAAATAAGATGGTAAAAATATTTTCTCTCTCTTAATTTTAAAAGTAAGAGTACAGACAAAAAAGTATCCCAGACTCAACAGTCTTTAAGTAAGCTTAAAATATATACACAAAAATATACATGTGACATATGAGAGTTTATAAATGGGTGTGTATAGGAATGTGTGGATACATACATACATGTTTTTTATATACAAGACATTGACTGAGAAATTTCCTCTGTGGTCCTCATTTATCTTTGAACCCTCTGAATTGTTCCTCCCTGTTGTTCCCTTTACACTTATGTAGCCAATACTTTTCCTCCCTATCTCTCAAAATGGCCCATAGCAAGACTTAATCCTTTCTCCTGATAAAACCATATTAAAAAAAAAAAGCCTCCCTCTTTTTCTACATTGGAACACTCCAGAGTCTCCCCACGCCCAGCCTTTTCAATTAAAGGGTATGCAATTGGTTAATTTTTTTCCATTACTTATTTTTTTTCTAGGCAATTTAACCTAACGTACCTTTGCAAAATATGCTTGGTGCAAATAGCTACTAGAGGCACAAAATCCATAAATTCTCAGGACATCTGACTCCAATCCCAAAGGTAGTACAATATTGATTTTCTTCTGAAGAGCATGAAGGATAAAAATGTGTAAAAAATCTGTTTGAGGAGGTGTTAGTCCCTTTTCTAAGACAATTAGGTAAAACGGATAACATTCTGTAAGAAATATTTCCCATTCTGGAGACAGGCAATTGGAAAATTCTGTACGAATCTTGACATCGGTATTGTTCTCTAAATGTTGAATCAGTGTGGTACGAAGGGCCTGGAGTTCGGGGGATTTAATGTATAAATTTTCTGCATCCTGTAGAAAAAGAAACAAATGTTAACCTTAGAGATAAAACAGAGTAATTAGAAATTTTCCTAAAGATTAGTATTGTGTATAAATTGTATTAACATGATACAGAAGTTGTTCAAGGTGATTAAAATGTATTTTTCAGCTTCCTGCAGAAATGTTTATAAATATTCACTCACTAATTTCCTATTGAAAATACATTGTATAATTTCCTACTAATAAAAACTTGAGATATAATTTTGCTGAGAGAGAAAAAGAGTAAGTGATAAAATTTTAAAATCATTATTAATTTTTTTTCTTAGACTCTACAAGAGTAGAAAATTAAATGCTTTTTTACCTTAAAAAAAACTACAACGAATTTTGCATCCTTCTGAATAAAATCATGCAGAAATTTTTCCACAAGATAGAAGAAGTGAAGAGTTTGTCCTCTTTTTAAGGTCATATTCGAAATACAAGCAACGAATAATGAATCTCCATCAATCAAAAAAAATTCAGATTCAACAAAGTCTTTAAGCAAGCTAACCATGCTGAATAAAAACATAAAACACATAATGCAAATTTTTTAAAATGATAATTTGAGAGATAATTCCACATTCAATTGGTTATTCAAATTTTCTTCTAGCTTCAGAAATTTAAAGAAAAACAATTATAAAATTCCATATTTCAGTAACAACAATCCAAGGCATTCCCATCTAGTAATAGAATAACCCGTCAGCAAAAGATCTGATTTATTCTATAGAAAACTGCATTTCACTGGTGTAGGAATAAATTTATGCAAAAAGTGTATCCCATATTTTAAATTTGGATACTGACTGTATTTGTACTGTAAGTGTGAACAATTAAAACAATCATTATGGGGCTTCCCTGTTGCCAAAAGGGGTTAGGCATTGCACTAAGAAGCAATCCACAGCCTCTTCGGCATGAGTTCGATCCCCGGCCAGCCAGAGAGAAATCCACATGGCTAAGCAGACCTGTCCTGTCTCACCCACTGCTCCCCTCAGAAGTGTATATCAGTCAGTCTGCCTGTTCTGCTCCACACTCTGTCTCTGGTGAATCCTCTCACCCCCCACATCTCTGGCCCCTACCCCAGCTCTTGTATGCATAAAATAAATGGATCTTTAAAAAAATAAAAATAAAACAAGTATTATCTTTGGTCAAATATATGCATGAAACCACCTCATTTTTGTTTTGTGTTTTTTAAGATTTATTTATTTATACAAGTACTGGGGTACAGGCCAGAGGCAAGGGAGTTTGAGGGAATGCACCAGAGACAGAGCAGGGAGCAGAACAGGCAGAAGGACTGAAATACACTGCTAAGGGGAGCAGCAGGTGAGACAGGAGAGGTCTGCCACGCCATGTGGGACTCTCCCTGGCCAGCAGGGAATCTAACTGAGATGTGGAGGCTGTGGACAGCCTCACAGCGCTGCCCTCAACCCCCTGCGCCACTGGGGAGGCCCTCATTTTGTTTTTAAATTAATGAAAGATAAACAGGTGAGAACTCTTCACCGAGGGCCTCCCCGGTGGCACAGCATGTTGAGCACAGCGCTGTAAAGCTGTCCGCGGCCACCACAGCATGGCTTTGATTCCCGGCCAGCCAGCGAGATACCCACAATGCACGGCAGACCTCTCCTGTCTCTCCCGCTGCTCCCCTCAGCAGTGTTTTCGGTCCTTCTGCCTGTTCTGCTCCCCGCTCTGTCTCTGGTGAATTCTTCCACTTTCCCGTGCCTCTGGCCTGTACCCCAGAGCTTGTATAAATAAACAAATCTTAAAAAAAAAAAAGAACGCTTCACCCAAACCAAGTTCCCAAAATATACTTCCCTACATTTCTCCTTGAGGGCAACCACAGCCTTGAATTGTTTTCATCATTGTCTTCCTAAATTTTTAAGTGTTTATGATGATAAATATTTGCCTGGTTTTGTTTCATTATTAAAACAACATCTTTTTTTTTTTTTTTTTTTTTTATAAATTTTATTGTTATATTCCCCATACAATTGCAGCCCCCCATTCTGACCCCAATCCCTCCCCTCCCGCCCCCGCCCCCGCCCCCCTAAAAGTGTCTCTGGTTCATAGTTTTTTGTTGATTTTGATTTTCACTTTCTTATAGTTATTCATTTTCCTGGTCCCTTATTTAAGTTTTCTAGATTCCTGCTATGAGTGAGACCATCCGGTATTTTTCTTTTTCTTTTTGGCTTATTTCGCTGAGCATGATCCCTTCCAGCGCCATCCATGTTGCAGCAAATTGCATGTGTTTATCTTTTTTGAATGCTGAGTAATATTCCATGGTATATATGTACCACATCGTCTTGATCCAGTCATCTATTTTGGGGCATTTGGGTTGTTTCCAAAGCTTAGCTATTGTAAACAGTGCTGCTATAAACATAGGGGTGCAGGTGTTCTTTGGAATTGATGTTTCTGTGTCCTTTGGGTAAATACCTAGGAGTGGAATTGCTGGGTCATATGGAAGCTCTATGTTTAGTAGGTCCAGAAATCTCCACACAGCTTTCCACAGTGGTTGGACCAGTTTGCACTCCCACCAACAGTGCAGAAGAGTTCCTTTTTCTCCACACCCTCGCCAACATTTGTTGTTGCTAGTTTTTTTAATATGTGCCATTCTCACTGGTGTAAGATGGTATCTCATATGTGTACTCTGAAACTTTTTAAATGTGATCACCAAATGCTATTAAAATTCTAGCATATGGTTACAGAAGGCTACACAGGAATAACTTTATTGCTGCATAATATTCAATTATATGTATACATCATAATATATTCCACATCTTTCTCTTTTCTTTCCTTTTTTTTTTTTTTTGCTATTGCAAACTATGCAGCAAAGGTCATTTTTGTGGATATATTCTAATGCACGGGTGAATTCTAGGGTATAGACATACAAATTACCAATTTCTATGTTATAAACTCATACCAAATAATTTCCCGAAGCAACTGTATAGAATTACACCTGTGTTAGTAGATGTCAGAAGTTTAATTCATCTACATCATTTCTAACATCTGCTATTGTATAAAACATGAACAACATAATTTACCCAATTTGTAATTGTTTTGACTAAGATTCAGGAAAATATGACATGCTGCTGCTTAAAAGCTGAAATATTGCAGAGATGTATTAATTCCACTGTGTATGCTTTCAGATTTACTCTGCGTATTCTAACACATAATGTAGTACTTCATTCTGAAGTCAGGCTACCTAGGTTAAGATTCCTAGATCTATTACAAGTTCTAGGACTTGAATTAGTTGCTTTCCTATCTTGTGCTCCAGTTGAGAAATGGGCTAATGTTTCATAATGTTGCTGTGATAATTAATGAAATAGATATCTACAAATTGGTTAGAACCAAACTGTGCTTAGGTCATATGTGCTTATTTTAAGTGATGTTTTAGAATTTTTGTTTTATTTTGAAACTGTAGTCCATAGATATTATAGTATATCTTACAATAGTTTAGAAAATAGAAATATGGAGATAAATGACATAACATTAGGCATAACAAATCACATATGGCAGATTTTTTTTCTTTCTTTACTATTTTATTGCTAGTATCTAGCATATTAACAGGCACCGAAAATAATTATAAAGAGAATGAAATAATGCATTCATTTAGGGTATTCATCCTGGACAGTATTACATAATACTTTGACATGAGTTAAAATATACAAGATAATTTTGTGAGATTTGCATAATTTTTTGATATGCGACATGATGCCAATTGAATTGATACATTAATCTTGCAATATTCAAAAGGAAGTTGATCTTTTTTCTACTTATAACTTCAAAGTTTTCTATATCTTATTTCTTGTTACTGAAAAGACATACACCATACCCTTTCCCAGGAAAAGACAATACCTATTTTCAAAAATAGAAATGTCTTGCCAAATTGGCAGTTTCTACAAGATGATTCATAGCAAGAAGAAATTTGAAAATATGCCATACATATTAAATTAATTACTTCTTTGAATAGATTACTTACGTAGATTTTAATAGAGTTTTCAAAATCAATGATGAGAGGTCTGGTGGAGTTAACCTACAGTCAGCCAATCCTTTAAAAATAAAAAACAAGGACTTTATATTCAATTTTAAATTAATCCCAATTAATGACTGCTTTAGCTAATTTTGAGTATTTATATTTTATACATATATATGCCTATAATATTCAATAATATTGTAGTCCTATAGAGTCATATGAGAAACTTGTTAAAATTTACCATTCTCAGTCTCTAACCCCAAGGATTCATTGATCCTATTGAACTGATGAAAAGTCGAAGACTCTATATGAGAGGAAAAATCATATACAGATAAAGCCTCACCTGATTTTCCCAAGCCTTGGCGTCTAATATCTGTGGCTTTATTGTCTTTACTGATTTCAGACTTATATGGTGATTGTCTAGAATCTAGCTCTTCTGAGTTTAGAAGAGCGTCTTCAAATTTGTCAAATGATGATGAATTCTCTGAGCTTTCAGAGTCATGGTAGTTTTCACTTTCAGTATCACTTTCACTGTCACTGTCACTGGTACCAGGGGTTAATTGTCTGTTCAACAAAGCATGTGCCGAAGCCATGATCTATAAAAATAAAGATTTTAATTATTGTTTTATTTAAAATACCTTATCACAATATAGTTTACTCCTTTGAAAGGCAAAAGATGTTTGATTACTCTCTCTCTAAATCTCCTCAACCTCTAGTTTGCTAATGAGGATAATTTTTCATTATACTTTCCCCTAACTTCTTTGCAAGGAAGTAGCAAGGGAAGGTAGAGATTCATGGTAGGGCAAAACATGTTTCTGAAAAAAATACAGATAGATATAAATATACAGATATACATTTAAGAAGATAAAAAAGTACATATTTAAGCAGTACCTGCTCCAAGACTCTCCAACACAGTGAAAAGCTCCCCAATTCCTCTAGCTAGCAAAGTGATATCTTCCTCCTTTATAGAGGGTAATAGCCTCTGCTTTCTTGGAAACAATTTGAAAACTTTACCTAAAGTAAGTGTATCACAAGCAATATTTATTTCCTTGATATCAGTCCCTACCATTTCAGGCAGTTAACCAAAGTCCACATTTTACACAGCCTGTGGAGAGAGATTTAGTCTGTGCCAGGAGGAAAGAGATTAGATGCCAAAAACAAACAACAAACAGAAATGGTTGATATGTACGTTCAGGAACCAGGGAAATATGTATGGAAGTAGATTTTGAAACTATTAGCATGTGGGGAGCAAATGAAAGGGTAAAGGGCATAATTCATTGATATCAGATAATGATGATCTGCTAAAGAACTTAACCAGGTGGGCTCTAATCAGTCATTCCTATTCTCTCAACATTAGCATCATGACTGAACCAAAACTTTATAGCCTCAGATACTATGCATGGAGCTTTAGAACTGGTAAATGCATTTGTTTTTAATCTCTTTCAATCAGATCAAAAGCGGTTAGCACCTGCCTAGAAAAAATACTAATTTGTCTCAGGACTCAAATTTCCTGCCCTCTCTCAAAGTCTGTACTCTGATCTACATGAAATTCTAGCGATTATCTTGGTAGTTTTCCACACTGATCATATCAGGCACTATTAAAGTACATGTTTTAATGCTCAATTTTCTATTGCCACCCTAATTTATAACTACTTGTGCACCAACCACCTCTTCCTCCCCCTAACATCTAAAATAGAATTATACTGTCTCCAGTTTTACATGATTTATTTGTTCTATGCTACAGATTTATCCATTTTTACTCTCTCTTGGACTCTTCCAAAGATTACCTCCCTTCATCCCATTTTCTCCTCCCTCACCTCTCTGCCTTGGCTTCTTCCCCTGTGTGGAAATAGAACTCCATTCCTTCTACCCTACAATCTTACTGCTATCTCTGTTTCATTCATTCAATTTTATCTCTTTTTTCTACTCTCCTCTGTAACTATTTCACTCCATTATCACACTCCTCTAGATACTAACCACTCCCTTTTCTACACAGAATCATGTATCATGAAGCTTTGGAGAGGATTATCTAAAGTCTTTATCATTCTTCTACCAAACACTAATATTTTCAAAGAAGAATGTGATAATTATTTGGACAATCATTTGATCTCACTGCATTTCAGTTTTCTTTTCTAAAAATAGTAATGAATAAACTTCCCTTAGAAAGTGTAAAAGTATGACTATAAAATGAGATGTACAAGTGTAGGCCCCATCTGTCACAAATCCTAATATTTTCAGCATTTCCTGGTTCTGGCTTTTTTCACTTCCTATAAATATAATTTCATGTTGATGATTATTTATTTCATTCATTAATGAATGCACCCAATCATTTTTTACCATCTAAAAATCAAATACTACCCTAGGAATTATCCTCAAGATGACTAGTCTCAAGAAACACACAGTCTAGAAAAAGAATGAAAAATTAGCAGATTAATTACAAAAAGGTCATAGGATTGAAACAGTGCTATGAGGTGGGTGGGGTTTGGCCAAAGACAGTGTCCAATAGAGCACAGGTCACTGTGGGTTTTCACCTGCACGCACAGTTGCAAGACCATTCAGACTCAGGGAATAATGGGGTTTATTTAACAAACAGGGAATACAAAAAGTTTCTAAGGCCACAGGTGACCCATTATCTCACCCCAGATAGTGTCCACAGTGTCCAGAAGTCCTCCCAAAAAGGGCACTCATCCAAGATGGCACCATCCTCACAACGATGGCCTGAAGCTCTGGCCTGAAGTTCCCAGCAGCCAGCAAGTAGTGGGGCGGATTCCAACTCACCCAACTGGAGGTGCTCACAGGTAGGGCTGCTGAGATGGTGCCCTCAGCAACAGTCTAAAGGTCGCAATGGACCAGACAATAACAGCAGCTGGACAGTAGACATACCTTGTTATCAGCTCTCAAAAGTGACTCGAACTCAGAATGCCAATCACCCGGTCACCAGAGGTGGTGTTAGTAACACCAGGACACAGCTCTTTGTGAGTGGTTGGCTGCAACAACAATAAACAGCAATTTGAGAAAACAGGCCCCAGGGCCTTTCTTGCTCTTTTCAGGCGTTGACAGCAGCAGGACCCATAGTCGGAGCAGCCACCCAGTCACTGCAAAGCTGCTCGGCTTCTCTTGGGAGGTTAGCAGCTGGGTGCTTCTTTCTTCTCTTAGGAGGCCAGAAACTGTGAGAGCCCCAAGCTGGGTCCTGCCAGGCCTTATAGCCTCTGTCAGGGTCCCCCACGCTAGTTAATAGCCGACTGGTTAGACCATTTTGAATTCTAAGTGACCAACAGTACTATGCTAGGTCCATTTAACCCACCTGGTGTCTAATAACTAACTAATGAGCTGAAGAACTAGAGTGGTTCACTTAGCTTGCACCTCATTGGTCCATTCTACCATCAATCCAGGCATCAACACCAGAAAAGGCCAGTGCCAGGCCAGCCATCAAGCCCCACCAGAGCCGGCCCTCCTTGCCTGCCACGCCCTGGAGGCTGCTGCCCTGCTGCGAGCGGCTGCAGGCCGAGCTCTGGGCGGCCGGCTCCAAACCCTCACATTCGCCACAGCTCAAACCTCTAAGCCCAGACCCCCCAGCGGGTTTGCCATTTTTATGCAAAATTGTGTATCACAATTTTTCAAATACTGAAACTGGTACCGCCTGGCGGCGGGGCTGTCTGTAGGCAGCAACTTCGGGTGCAGTCCTGTGGTCCCCAAGGCTCCCTCCGCCAGACCTGGGAAAAAGCCAGTCTTGCCAGGCAGCCCCGGTTTCAGGAGGATTATACTAACGCTAATGAGTGAGCTAGGTGGGGTAGAAGCATAAAGTAGGAGATAAACTTCTCAGAGGCGATAATATTTGAACTTGGTTTTGAAGGCTTACCGGGAATTTGACAGATAAAAAGAGAAAAAGGATTTTCTAGAGGAACACAGCAGCACTTTCAAAGGTCAACAGCTGACCTGGGAAGGCAGTGTTTGAATAGAGCACCTACCAAGCGCTCAGGATGCGTCTCTTAAAGACAATCAATATCTTCCCCAGTCTGCAGATAGATTATGTGTAAATCTTATTTGTCCATTTGTCAGTTGTACCAAGAAATAACCAGAACCATATTCTAGACTATCGCAGTTGTCTCAATGGGGAGTGCAAATGCCATTTTTCTGTAACTCTTTCTCCTGATGCACCCCAACCACAAAGATCTAGGGAAAACTCTAAAAACAAATCTCACTGAATTCTCATTCTTGATTTTTTTAATAAACATGCATCTAGACTTTGCTTACTTCCACACAATATCAATATTTTTAAATATGTAAGTTTGTGGTTTCTGGAAAGCATTTTCTGCACAATCCTATAGCCCTCTGAATAATTCCATGTTGTTAGAATTGTCTCTAATTTTACAAATGATTAATCAAAGAATCATAGAGGTTTTAGAGCTTGCACAAGGTCATGTGTTAATAGACTGATGAGTTTAACTGATGCAAGACCCTTGTTGTTCCCTAATTGTAGCAATACTAATAGTAGTAGTACTAATAGTAGTAGTACTATAGTAGTATTACTACTACTACTACTACTAATAGTAGTAGTACTAATACTAACAGTAGCAATACTACTGTGGCCATTAGATGGAAAGTGGATACTCCATGAATCTCACAATTAAATTTTAGACATAACTATAGAGACAAGAACTTTCTCCTTTCCAGTTTTTAAAATATGACATTAACTTAGCCTTAATTGTCCAGAGAAACCCAATTTAGTTGACTCCTATATCACCACCTACCCTAAAGTAAAATACAATTCTCAACTACTAAACTGAGAAATAATCAAGATAACAATTTAAAATCAAGAGCAATTTAAAATCCAACTTGACAATCCACAATTTAAGGTAGATGTTAACACTGTTGTTTCTCTACCTAATCCTGCCAAGTTCATTATTGTACAATCATTGACGTAACAAAATGTAAATATTCACTAAAAGATTATATAGAGAGAAATATATATGACTGTGTCCTTTGCATATTTGCCATTTTTATGCAAAATTGTGTATCACAATTTTTCAAATACTCAAACTGGTACCAGAAACTCTTTGCATGTTTTAAAAATATGAATTCAATTCAAAGGGGCCACTTTAACATCAGTCTCAAATGGATCTTCAAATTAATTTATTTTCAAATAAATTATTTTGTCTTGGGACTGAGACCACCATCACTACTGTGTCCCAAGTCTAACTTTTGATTTTAACTTGACCCTTTTAGTTAATTTTCTTTCTTAAGTGGCCTCTTAAACATACACTCCCTTTTTTTTCTCACTGCAGCATTTATACAAAAGGCACAAAATTCCCTCCTACCTGTGGTCAATAATTTCCTAATCACAGTCCAACAGCCACCAGAAGTCACAAGATGGGTGAAGTAAGTCCTCAAAGAAGATCTAGAAATGAATAGAACTGCACAATCCTCCAAACTAAGTCACTGAGGTGGCACTGGCACTCCTTTTATACAACAGCTAGGTCATCTGACTTTCGGTTTCATTTCCTGAAGAAGCAGAGAGGAAGTGGTTCAAACAGCTTATCACAGATTGTTAACATGTTTTTATTTCTCCAGACAATACCTAGGCAAACCAAAGGAAATAGCGAAGGCATGCATGCATGCACACACACGCACACACACACACGCACACACACACATCTATTTTGCAATGCACACAGGAAATACTCTCACATGCTTTCTTTTTTCCTGGATGCTATATATCCTTCATTGGATCCCATTATAATCGCTCAAAGTATGTGGCAATCTGATGAAAAAACCTGGGAAGCTATAAAGAGAAAGGAAAGAAGACAGAGTTGTTGACTGTAACGAATTATGGCTCAGAGGCTATGACAAAAGGCAATAAAATTTGAAATATTTATTATAGGTATCTAAAAAAAAAAAACAAAACAAAACTAATGCTATCCAAATATATCATTTGTTAAGCTGGATTTTTATCTTAGCTCAATGTTAAATCTTTCCACATGCAACTTGGTAAAACCAGCCAAGATCAGAGCATGATCATACATTCTTCCCCAGAGCACTATATATTTACATAGAATTGTGTCAAAAGAATAAGAATGAATGAATTTAAGAATTACAGTGAAATAATCTGTGTTCTTTGGTTTCTAGAACATTGATCAGCTGCAGTTACTTAATAAAGGCGTTATCAACTTCAGAATTGCAAAGACATACATTTAATAATCATTCAAATTACTAAGGACTTTGGTCCCTTGTGATGTCATAAAGTTGACAGAAGTGGGGTTCATTCATCAGGAAGATAACAGGATATTGAGAGGAACAGAAACTGGCTTTTAGAAAATAATTGGGTTACGGAAGCCTTGTCCACCTGCATAAGAATTCCTGAACTGGACACCAATTATTGTCGAAATCATAATATCAGGTTGAAGAGGTGGAGCATGCCCTGGACCCAATAACTGATTTGTGCAAAATGTATAGAAACAAATTTTTCCTGATATATTCCAACCTTCTTTACATGTAACAAAAATCCAGTTAGAGGATTTCCAGACCTCACCCAGACAAGCAACCCCATTCTTTCTAGGTCTTCCTTCTCACAACAAAGCACCTTGAACAGAAAATAAACAGCAAAAAGAAGACTGAAAAGTGGACCTTCAGACTCCCAGAAGAACATGGCCGTGACATCTGGGTTTCCTTCTTACTGCCCATACATTCTGGCCTATATTCTGCATATCTGCTAACAGGCACAGATAATAAAAACTCTAAAAAAAAAAAAAAAAAGCTTATCCATTACAGCCCCTGAACAATATTCTTCCCAGTCAAAGGATCTGAAAAGAGGACTCAAACAACAGAAAAGTTTTTTGATAATTTATCCTACTCCTTCTAAACCCTAACAGGATAAAACAGCAACTCTCCCCCATTGCCAATTCAGCAGGACAGAGTAGGAAGCTCATGTTCCATCCCCTGCCCGGCAGAAGGAAGTCTTGCTTAGATGCCACCAAGACAGTATCAGTGAGGCCCAAGGAGCGGAGTCTCCATGCACTTGACAGCATGGAGAGTTACCCAGGCAGTGTGAGGAAGGCCTGATAACCACTGTGCTTCACCCTCCCCTTGTGTCAGTGGGACCATTTTTGAGCATCTCCTTTACCTGGCAGCCATGAGAATGAACAAAGCAGAGTGAGGTGGTGTTTATCAGCACTGTCCCCTCTCCCTGTGCATCTATGGCTGAGACAATGGTGGACAGAGCCTCCACCTCCACCCAACATCTTTAAGGAAGTATGAGGTCATGCAAAGTGGAATTGATCAACTTTGCCCCCTCCCTCACCCCATTCCTGTAACAGCTGTCACCCTGACACAACAGAGCAGTGGGAATCCAGTTTTGGTTTTTCCCCCTCCCTGGTGTCAGCAAGACCCATAGGGAGCTCATGTAAACCTCCACTCAGAGGCAGTGGTGGCACTGCTCCACTTTCACCAGGAAGGTAATAGAGGGATTGCCAGGGAGGCTGACCTTGAACAATGACACTAGTCCACACGGGGCAGATTAAACCGTGCTCCTTTTGCCAGAGAGGTGTCAGCAGAACCAGAAGGAAGCTGAACACCCCTCAGATCTCATGCTATATGTATAGACCTCACTAAAGAGATTGCCTTCTAAAAAGTCTATTAAATAGAATTATCAGTTCCATAACATCCAAAATGTCCAAAGGGATACAATTTAAAAAAAAAAATCAATCTTCAAACCAATAACAAGGGAAGTCACAAGTTGAGTGAGAAAAGACCACTAGTTGATGCCAATCCCATGATGAATCTGATATTGGAGTCATCTGACAGGTTTTTAAAGCATCCATCATTCAACTGTTTCAACAAGCAATTACACATTCTCTGGAAATACATTCTAAAAAATAGAAAATCTCCGCAAAGATGAAAATTCATATTTAAAACAATGAAATGAGAGTTTTAGAATGGAAAATATAGTAAGGAATTTTTTTCAATGGCTAGAAGAGCTCAACAGTGGGGTAGAAATGGCATAGGGTAGAGTCAGTGGCCTTGTTCAGTAGAATTCATTAATCTGATTAAAAAAGAGAAAGTAGGCTGAAAAAAGAAATGAACAGAGTTTTAGGGGTCTGCAGGGCAATACAAAACAGCTACCATTTATTTGATAGAAGCCTGAAAAGTAGGAGAAAATACAGAGTTGAAAAAGATACTCAGAAAAACATCCCAATTTTAGCAAAAGATATACAGCTATAGATTGAAAAAATGAAGTAAATCCCAAGTTAAAAAAAAACATACTAAGGAAATATAACTAAGCTTCTGAAACTAAAGACAGAAGAGTATTGAAAGCACACAGAGAAAAGCAGCATATAACCAACGCCAACAAAAATGACAGTAGATTTCTCACCTGAAACCAGGCAGGTCATAGAAAGAGTCATGACATTTTTCAAAACCTGAAATTTTTTAAAGTTTGTCATCAGAAATTCTACAATTCTACCAATTCACTAGCAAAACTACTCTTCAAGATGAGGTAAAGGAATTTCTCTAAATAGAGAGGAAAGCATCACAAAAAAGAACCTGGCCTTTCAGGAAGTAAAGAAAATCAGATGGGTGAAAATAGGACTAAATAGGATAGTCTCCTGAGTTTTTAAATCATATTTGATGCTGAAGTGAAATTTTGAACATCATCTGATACGGAGCTCCAGGCGTGTATTCTTAAGACAACTACATAAGTGAGGAGGGTAAAGAACGGAAGAAAAGCTTAAGTGCTAAAATCTATAGGAGGTGATACTCTTCAAAACACTGTAAATAAAAATGGAATCCAAAAAATGTGTAAGGCAGGAAAATAAAAACAAACCCAAAATGGAAATAACCCAAAAGTCTTTCTTTTTAATTTTTTAATTATATTTTTTTTATTTTTTACATCATTGTTCATTTTTAAACAACATTTGCTTCCCCCCACCCCCTCAGGTGCAGGCCCCATAGTTTCCTTCCCCAATGCACCCGTGCACCATCACCTCAGTCCCCTGTGCTCCTCCCTCCCTCCCTCTGATCCCTCTCCCTCCTCCTCCCCAGCAGGATGTCTCTGATTTATCATTGTCTGTTTTTGCTTTGTTGTGTTTTGCAGTGTTACTATTTTTTTACACTGATGTCTTATTGGGTTTCCCTATATTTCTGCTATAAGTGAAACCATCCGATATTTTTCTTTTTCCTTCTGGCTTATTTCACTGAGCATAATTCATTCTAGTTCCATCCACGTTGCTGCAAATGGCATGAGTTTATCTTTTTTGATTGCTGAATAATATTCCATTGTGTATATATGCCCCATCTTCTTGATCTAGTCATCTGTTTTGGGGCATTTGGGTTGTTTCCAGGTTTTACCTATTGTAAATAGTGCTCAATAAACATAGGGGTACAGGTGGTCTTTTGAATCAATGTTTTTGTGTCCATTGGGTAGATCCCCAGGAATGGAATTGCCGGGTCCTATGATAGCTCCATTTTTAGTAGACTGAGGAGCCTCCTGACAGCTTTCCATAGTCAACCCAAAAGTCTTTCAATGCATTGAATGGCTTTTAACAAACTTGGATATGTCCATATTGTGGGATCCTATTTAGCAATTAACTATTGCTACAGGCAAAACCTTGGAAAAGGGGGTGTCGGGAATTATGCTAGGGAAAAAAGCCAATTTCAGATTCCATGCTGCATTGTTCCATTTATAGAGGTCTCACAATAACAAAATTACAGAAATAGAGAAGAGTTAGTGGTTTCCAGAGGTTAGGGACATGCAGATGGGAAGAGAATCAGGTAGGAGGGAGTAGAAGGGAGAGCTGGTGTAAGAACTGTATCTCGACTGTGATTGTAGGTACACAAACCTACAAAGGCAATAAAATTGCATAGATCTAAATACAAACAAACGAGTAAATGATATAAAACTGAAGACATCTGAATAATGGATTATTTTTACATTCATTTCCTAGTTCTGATATTGTATTATACTATTTATGCAAGACATTACCATTCAGTAAACTGATTACATCTATATGGGATTTTTCTGGGTTATTTCTTGTTACTGCATCTGCATCTACAATTTTCTGAAAATAAAATTTTTAAATAAACAGCTATTCAAGAAGATCCTTTAGAAGCCCAGTGCCAATATCATCTTTTCCTCTCTTGGGAAAAAACATGGGAATAAATTATGGCCATATTAATCATTCTCCACTAAATCTCACCAGGCTCTCTGTGTATGCTTCTTAACAAGAAAATCACATAATATTATTACAATTAAAATATAAAATGACTTCAGAATTCCTATGTAAACTGTCTTCATGAGTAGTTCCAATGCTGTTGCTAAAAATTAAAAAGGGCTGTCCATTAGGAGTCAACTGTGAGGGGCTGGGAATAACCACTCTTTTAAGAATACCAGATCGCAAGACATAATCTTATTCTAAAATTTAGAGAGCCAGATTGACTCGGTCATATGGAACAATACATCTTCATGTCTCCCTCAGGTTTATGAAACTACTGGGGTAAAAAAACCCAATGGGATAATATATTGTCTTTCATTGTTTCAGCGATTAAGAAGCAACAGAAATCATTTTGGTTTCTTAGTTCTTGGCTTTCCGAAATTGTTTGTAGTATGTATTTGAAAACAATGAAAATTGTTTTAGCAAAAAGAAATAGAAACCCCTAACATGGTACATCTACTAATGAATCAGTTTCAGGAAATAAGAGTATTTCATCTCCAAACAAAATGAGCCACAGATATTTTTCTAATCCAATACCATCTATGTATAATAGTGTCATCTATTATACATATCACCTATGTACAATAATGTCATCTGAGTAGTAAGAAAGAATTGACCTTTTGCTCTGAGGATGAAAGGTTCTACTCAAGTTTAGAGTCTAAAATAGAATGTTATCTGAGGTTGAGGCTATGCAGGGAAAATGATTATGTATATAATATTGAATATAAAATGTGTGCAAATGGGTTAACAGATGCATAGATTTAACACAAAGACACAAGAAGTAAGCAGATTAAACTCATTTTATTTATTTATGGTTTTCCAGTCACTCGGATACAATTAAAATCAAGCCAAATCATCATGTATGTTTTTACTTGAAAACATTTTAAAAATTATACCAATACTCTTATTTATATAAATATATTAAAATTTAGCTTACACTTACTAGAAGTTACTGATACTCAAATATCTAAATCACATACGCTTACGTAAATTAATCTGAGAGAATATATTTTCATTTCAGGACACTGTAATCATTTACTCTAATTTATATAAACTTTTTACAAATTATGACATTGAGGAGAAAAACACTGAGAATATAATATTTGTTTAGGCCTCACAGAGTAAAAATTGACTCTTCAGAGGGGGCGGAGCAACATGGCGGCGAGGAGACACTGCGAGTAAGATCTCCCATTAAAAAAAGTTAATAGGGAGGAAAAGCTGCAGGTCCCAGTGAGAACTGGGACACGGATGATAAACGGGTGACGCCAGCAAACTACGCGAAGAAGAAAGTTGCCATAAAAGAGGACCAGAAGGGAGGGAAGCGCAGAACCCTGCTCCCCTCCCCCGCCCACAGAGGCAGCACTCTCCGACCGGCAGAGAGGAGGGAAACAACAAACCAAAACGGCCACCAAGAACAAACGACATAGCAAGCGGGACTGTGAGTGGAAAGGAACTATTGCAGCCACCACACCCCGTGAACGGGAGCTGAGGTGAACCCTGCAGGATTCGCCGCTGCGGTGAGCGAACGGCTCCGGGTGCCATTAGAGAAGAACAAAGACCCCGGGAGACGCGCACACAGCCCGGGCTGCTGGTAAGCTTGCGTGGAAAAGGGCGGGCTCGGCGCGCTTGAAAAGCAAGTGCAGACCGGGATAGCGTCTGCCCAGGTCCCCACGCCTGCGACCTAGGCTTGGGAGACGACATAGGCTTGCGGGGAGACGCGCGGAGGTCCTCACTGAGGTGAAGGTCCCTCCCTGAGTAAGCAGGAACCAGGCGCCCAGGCACGGGAGCGGTGCAAAAGGCGCCATTCCCGCGCCACTGAACTGGGCTACAGCCCCGTCCTGGAACTGAGGGCTTTGGAACTGAGACCCGGGGCACGAAATTAGGGGCGTGGGTTCCCCATGACGGTGGGGCACAAGGCAGACACAGCACCCCAAAGCCGTTGAGGTGTACCCTACCATCCCCGCTCTGCTCCCTGTCCCATGGGGTGGAAAATCAGCTCCCCAAGGGCTCTAGGAGAGATCTCTGGCGCCACCTAGCAACTTGAAGCCAGCACAGGCTCCTGAAGGAGCTAGTGACCAGCTGGGGAGTTAGCCCACACCCGGCCCCTTCCGAACAAGTAGTCTGAGCCCACAGGGAGAGCGAGCACCCACAGCCAGGGCAGACCAGGCACGCAGAAGAGTGTACCTGACACCGGAAGCGCAGGGAGTGTGTCCCACATCACCATTTTAGAACAGGGACGTTTCTTCAGTAAAGACTACCTGCAGAAGGCTTCCTCAGGAGCCAGAGGTGAGCGGGGGAAGTTCACCCACAACAGACCCACTCTGGCCTGCAGTCCAAGCCCAGAGGGGGAGCAGGAACCTACCGCCGGGGCAGACCAGGCGCATAGGGGAGTGTGTCCCCACATCGACATTTTTAGGACAGGGACCTTTCTCCAATAAAGACTGCTTGAAACTGACAGATGACTCCTGGAGGAACCAGAGGGGAGCAGAGAAGCTCACCCAAGATGCCGGCCAGTCCCAACAACACAGTGTCCCAACGCATACAGCAAATTAGAAAACAGACAGTAGGGAGGAGAAGAACCACACGCAACCTAGCAACTCTCCACAGAAAAAGCACACCACAAAAAGAAAACCAGCCCCCAGATTGCAACGACAGTAACTTGGAAGAACTTCTGACCCTTCCAGAAAGAGAATTTAAAATTGCCGTGATTAAAAAACTGACAGAAGTCATAAAGGAAAACAATGATAAGGGAAAAATAATCAACGATCAGAAGAATGAAATTGAGTCCCTAAAGAGGGAAGTAAAAGAAATGCAGGAGATCAAAGTATTAGTGGAAGAACTAAAGAATTCTGGGAAAAGCAATGAAAGCAGAATTGATGAAATGGAAGAACGAATAAGTGCTCTTGAAGACACAGAAATAAAAAGAACCAAAACAGAAAAGGAAAGAGAAGTACGAAGGAAAAAGAATGAAGAAAGACTTCGGGAACTATCTGACTCCATGAGGAAAGGAAATATAAGAGTTATAGGAATACCAGAAGTCGAGGAGAGAGAAGTAGGAACAGAGAAAATATTCAAAGAGATAATTGAAGAGAACTTCCCAAATGTGAAGAAGGAGCTGAAAATTGATATACAAGAAGCAAGAAGAACACCAAACTTCCACGACGAAAGAAAAAATACAGCAAGACACATAATAGTAAAGCTCCCTAGAATCCAGGACAAGGAAAAAATAATGAAGCTGGCAAGAGGGAAGAAACAGATAACATTCAAAGGAAAGCCAATCAGGCTGACATCAGACTTCTCCGAAGAAACACTACGGGCAAGGAGAGAGTGGAGGGACATAGTCAACAGACTCCAAGAAAACAGATGCCAACCAAGAATACTCTATCCCGCAAAGCTCTCCTTCCTCTTTGAAGAAAGAATATGGACCTTCCCAGACAAACAGAAACTCCGGAATTTCATTAGGACTAAACCCCTACTCCAAAAATTACTACAAGGAGTCCTAAAGCCAGAACCTCAGAGGGACGAATAACAATGAAAGAAGGCCAAAAAAAAAAAAAGTTATTAAAAGAATAAATAAATAAAATCAAAGGAAAGACAAACACAATGGCAAATACAGATGCTAACATATCAATATTAACTCTAAATGTAAATGGACTAAACTCTTCAATAAAAAGACACAGAGTTGCAGCCTGGATTAAGAAACAAAACCCAAACTTTTGCTGTCTCCAGGAAACACATTTAGCTATAAAAGATAAAATTAGGCTCAAAGTTAAAGGATGGAAAACAATCCTACAAGCAAATGGACCAAAAAAGAAAGCAGGAACAGCTATCCTTATATCAGATAAAACAGATTTCAAACTCAAAAAGATAAAAAGAGACCCCAATGGTCACTACATTTTGATCAAGGGGACAATACTTCAAGAAGAAATAACACTCATTAACATATACTCACCAAACGAAGGAGCACCAAAATATAGCAGACAACTGTTGTCCTCTCTGAAAACAGACATCAGAGAAAACACATACGTAGTGGGAGACTTCAACACACCACTATCAACAATGGATAGATCAACAAGACAAAAAATAAGTAAAGAAACCAAAGCTCTAAATAAGGACCTAGAGCCATTGGGCTTAACAGACATCTATAGAACACTAAACCGGGCCTCCCCGGTGGCGCCGCGGTTGAGCGCTGGGTTGTGAAGCTGCCCGCGGCCTCTGTGACGCCGGTTCGATCCCCAGCTGCTCCCCGGCCACCAGAGGAGGGTCCCACATGGCGCGCAGACCTCTCCTGCCGCCCGCTGCTCCCCTCAGCAGTGTACTTCGGTCCTTCTGCCTGCTCTGCTCCCCGCTCTGGCTCTGGTGAATTCTCTCACCCTCCCTGTGCTTCTGACTGTACGTAGTGCATGTATAAAACAAAACAAGCAAACAAACAAACGAACAAATAAATAAAACATGCCTCTAAAAAAAAAAAAAGAATACAATAGAACACTAAACCCCCAAAAAAGGAATACACATTTTTCTCAAGCACACACGGATCATTCTCCAGGATCGATCACATACCGGGGCACAAGACAAACATCAACAGATACACCAAGATTGAAATCATATCAACCATCTTTTCTGACCATGAAGGCATCAAACTAGAAATAAACCATAAAAAGAAGGCAAGGAACTTTCCTACCTCATGGAGATTAAAAACCACACTACTGGAAGACCACTGGACTAATGAGGAGATCAAAGAAGAAATTAAAAAATTCTTTGAATTGAACGACAAGGAGGACACCAATATCCTAAATGTATGGGATGCAGCAAAAGCAGTAATAAGAGGAAAATATATAGCAATAGAAGCTCACATCAAGAAACAAGAAAGAACTCAAAGAAACAACCTAATCTTGAAGCTCAAAGATCTAGAAAAAGAACAACAAAAAACCCCAAAACCAGTAGAAGAAAAGAAATAATAAAAACCAAAGCAGAAATAAATGAAATTGAAACTAAAAAAAAATCCAAAAGATCACTGAAACCAAGAGCTGGTTCTTTGAAAAAATCAATAAAATAGACAAACCCCTAGCCAGGCTCACAAAGGAAAAAAGGGAGAAAGCACAAATAAACAGGATCATCAATGAAAGAGGAGAAATCACAACGGACACAGCAGAAATCAAAAGAATAATCAGTAACTACTATGAACAGTTATATGGAAACAAGTTTAACAATCTAGAGGAGATGGACAAATTCCTACAACTCTACAATCACCCAAAGCTAGATAAAGAAGAAATAGAACACCTAACACAGACCAATTACAAGCAGCAAAATTGAAATGGTAATCAAACACCTCCCCCAAAACAAAAGCTCAGGACCTGATGGATTTACAAATGAATTCTACCAAACATTCAGAGATGAATTAGTGCCTATCCTTCACAAACTCTTCCAAAAAATTGAGAAGGAAGGGACAATACCAAACACGTTCTATGAAGCCAACATTACACTAATACCAAAACCGAACAAGGACAACACAAAAAAGGAAAACTACAGGCCAATCTCCCTAATGAACACTGATGCAAAAATCCTCAATAAAATTTTAGCTATCAGAATCCAACAATGTATCCATAAGATAATTCACCACGACCAAGTAGGATTCATTCCAGGGACACAAGGATGGTTTAACATCCGAAAATCAATCAACGTTATCCAACACATCAACAAAAAGAAATATGAAAACCACATGATAATATCAATAGATGCTGAGAAAGCTTTCGACAAAGTGCAACACCCATTCATGATAAAAGCCCTTGAAATTCTTGGGATACAAGGAACATACCTCAACATCATAAAGGCCATCTATGACAAGCCAACAGCCAGTATCATTCTCAATGGTGAAAAGCTGAAAGCAATTCCATTAAGATCTGGAACAAGACAAGGATGTCCACTCTCTCCACTGCTTTTCAATATAATACTGGAAGTCCTAGCCAGGGCAATAAGACAAGAGAAAGACATCCAAGGAATCCAAATAGGAAAAGAAGAAGTCAAACTATCACTATTTGCAGATGATCTGATAATATACATAGAGAACCCCAAAAACTCCACAGAAAAACTAATTCAACTCATCAATCAGTTCAGTAAAGTGGCAGGATACAAAATCAACACGCAAAAGTCAGTAGCCTTCTATACACAAACAAAAAACCTGAAGAAGAAGAAATAAAAAAGCCATCCCTTTTTTTATTGAAACAAAAAAAATCAAATATTTGGGAATAAATCTAACAAAAGAGGTAAAGGACCTGTACAAAGAAAACTATAAAACACTGTTAAAAGAAATAGAAGAAGACACAAAAAAATGGAAAACCATCCCCTGCTCATGGATTGGAAGAATAAACATTATTAAAATGGCCATCCTACCAAAAGCAATATACAGATTCAATGCTATTCCAATCAAAATTTCAATGTCATTCTTCAAAGAAATAGAACAATTATTGATGAAATTCATATGGAATCACAAAAAACCCCGAATAGCCAAAGCTCTCCTGAAAAAAAAAGAAGGGAATGGAGGCATCACACTCCCAGACTTCAAACTACACTACAAAGCCATAATCATCAAAACTGCATGGTATTGGAACAAGAACAGACATACAGACCAATGGAATCAAATAGAAAATACAGAAATAAACCCACAGATTTATGATCAACTAATCTTTGACAAAGGAGCAAAGACTATGCATTGGAGCAAAGAAAGTTTGTTCAATAAATGATGCTGGGAAAACTGGGTCGCTACATGCAAAAGAATGAAGCTTGATCACTACCTCACACCATACACAAAAATCAACTCAAAATGGATTAAAGAACTAGACATAAGACCTGAAACCATAAAATATATAGAAGGAAATATAGGCGAAACACTACGTGATTTGCCAATCAAAGACATCTTTACAGACACATCACCCAAAACAGTGATAGTGAAGGCAAAGATAAACAGCTGGGACTACAGCAAATTAAAGAGCTTCTGCACAGCAAAAGAGACAATAACAAAAACAAAGAGAAACCCCACCAACTGGGAGAACATTTTTGCACCCAACACTAATGATAAAGGACTGATCACAAAAATCTGCAAAGAGCTGATGAGACTCAGCAACAACAAAGAAAATAATCCAGTCAAAAAATGGGCAGAAGAGCTAAAAAGAAACTTCTCTGAAGAGGAAATGCAAATGGCCAACAGGCATATGAAAAAATGTTCAACATCACTTGTCATCAAGGAAATGCAAATCAAAACTACCATGAGATACCATCTCACACCAGTGAGAATGGCACATATTAAAAAAACTAGCAACAGCAAATGTTTGCCAGGGTGTGGAGAAAAAGGAACTCTTCTGCACTGTTGGTGGGAGTGCAAACTGGTCCAACCACTATGGAGAGCTGTGTGGAGATTTCTGGACCTACTAACCATAGAGCTTCCATATGATCCAGCAATTCCACTCCTAGGTATTTACCCAAAGGACACAGAAACATCAATTCCAAAGAGCACCTGCACCCCTATGTTTATAGCAGCACTGTTTACAATAGCTAAGCTTTGGAAACAACCCAAATGCCCAAAAATAGATGACTGGATCAAGAAGATGTGGTACATATATACCATGGAATATTACTCAGCATTCAAAAAAGATAAACACATGCAATTTGCAGCAACATGGATGGCGCTGGAAGGGATCATGCTCAGCGAAATAAGCCAAAAAGAAAAAGAAAAATACCGGATGGTCTCACTCATAGCAGGAATCTAGAAAACTTAAATAAGGGACCAGGAAAATGAATAACTATAAGAAAGTGAAAATCAAAATCAACAAAAAACTATGAACCAGAGACACTTTTTGGGGGGTGGGGGCTGGAGGGGAGGGATTGGGGTCAGAATGGGGGGGCTGCAATTGTATGGGGAATATAAAAATAATATTATTTTAAAAATAAATAAATAAAATGTAGATAGCTAGAGCACTAAAAACAAGTACAAAAAATAAAATTTCTGGCATCAAAAAAAAAAATAGCAGTGAATTGTAATTATATAACTTTGTGTAACAGAACATTAATATGATAGTTCATTGTTAACAAATACATTTTATAATTCCATTTATTACTATATTTATTTTGAAAAAGTTTTTAACCATGGAAGACCATGAAAATTAAAGAAAATTGCTCTAATTCTAATTGGAATTCTAATTCTAATTCTCTAGCACAGATAACCAGTAATAAAATTTGCTGTAGTTGCTTTCTGTCCATTAAAATATATCTAAAAATTAATATGTTTACTACTTAAAGGAATATTTTTATTAAATCATGGTTGTATAAATTATAAAAAGTGCATAAACTGCCCCACCTATTTAGATATTATACTTTACCTTTTCACTATTACATATATTGTGATATACATTTTTAGCATAAATCTGTGTGCTTATCAATAATTGATCATTATTAGAATATATTTCTTGAAGTAGAATTGCTACATTGAGTATAAAAACTGAAATCTTTTGAGGCAAATGTCAACTTGCATCTAGGTAATATACTAATTTATAGCAATGTTATAAGGACACCTCTTTCTAAAGTTGAGGAGAAAATTTAATTCTACTGCAGATTATTCTTATAAATATACAGTAGGATCCAATCAGCTTTATATAAAACCCATTCTATTGACTATAACCATAGTATTATTTTTCAATAACTTCCAGTGGGAACAGTTCTCAGGACATATTAAATCTTTAGATGAAAAAAGTAAATAATTTTGGAAAAGCTAATGACACATCGGTCTTTTAAACTGTAGTTCAGATGAAATTGTTTCTTTTTTAGAAACACTATGACATTTTATTTCAAATACATTGTATTTTTTCTTTTCAGAATTTTGCTTCAGGACATTATGAGAAAGCTCTGCTTGCCATCTGTGCTGGGGATGCTGATGACTACTAAACTAAAAGAAAGAGTTAGGGGACTGTGCAGTCTGCTTTCTAGACATGTCAAAATATAGATTTTGTGATAAATTCGCATTCTTAGTTGCATTGGAGCAAAACTATAGAATCATGATTTTTCTCTTATCTTTAAAATTGTTCTAAGCCAAAGAAAAAAATCTATAAATAAATGTATGACTGGATTTTCATTTATTATTTAATCAGAAATTCATTAAATTGTATATAAGAGAATAACAAAAAATGTTTTTGGAATGTATTTTATTTAAATGTGAACCACTGATTTCCTCTAAAAGAATCTGCTTACAGCTACAGGTGTACTTAGCATGCTTTGGAAGACCAAGGAAAGCACACCTTGAGTCCATCCCTCCTAGAGGTATTTTAAATTGTACAAATGCAATAAAACTAAAGTGGATATCTAAAGCTGTCTCTGAAATAAAGATGCAAAACAGCAAAATCCAGTCAGATATATGCCTGTCAGACTTTGATATATAGGCGACTTGCATAGAAAAATAGGGGGTGTGTGTGTGTATGTGTGTCCATACACACATTCAACAATTGCACTATTAAAGGCAATTTATCTCTAGCTAGTTTGTGTGTGCATGTCAGTGTCTAACTAACCACCTGCCCATGCAATGACAGAAAAGTAATTTCTCATTGTTAATATCTTCACTCCTTATCATCAACATCAAGTCTTTTGGAAGTTATTACATCCTTTGTGTCATCAGTAGAGCCTGGTCCTATATGTGTCTCAAGATTCAATTAATTAATTACTCACTGAGGTCTGATTTGGGACCAAATCCACATTGATGCCCAAATTTAACCAAGAATTAAAGCAGAGAAAGTGTCCATTGAGTCCACAACAGAAGGCTCCCAATACAAACAAGTGGAAACACAAAAACTGACATCATAGGAAGGCAGTGGTTAGTAAAGGCAGGCAAGGAAAATGAAAACACATATGCAAAAAATCTAGAAGAACTAGTGAAGTTGATAGAAGTTCTTTATACCACACGAAATAATTTTCAATAACCTGCAACTCAGACCTTTTATCTGCTTCTAAGGGTCTCAGGAGAAATGAAAAGGTAATCAGAACTGAATGAATGATACAAGATTTTTATTGCTTTTATTGTGATTAGGCCCAACATGAAATATTCAAGAATAATTACATTTTTCAAATTACTTTCAAGAATCCAACCAACTGCTATGATCCTTATCAATGTGCAATGGAATATTATATTAAATTAGGTTTAATTTCTATCTTTTAAAAATTCACCAAATCAAAACTTGCAATTGAGACATTTACAAAAGTTATTATACCAGCTAAAATTCTTACAATTAAAATGTTACTATTCTTGTTGAGAATTTAGATATTTAAATAAAACTTTCCACACGAGGACATACATCTGTAAGTTGTTCAATAAATAGTGAAATGTATGCTTCAGCTAATTAATACATTTTATTTCTTTGGCACAGCATGAAAAACAATTCAAAAATAAATCTTAACTTAGATCAGGAGAGGCTACTGCAATAAGTGGAGAGGTCTGTCGCTATAGGAAAAAGAGGGCCTAATAATAGAACTAATACAATAGAAAGAACAATATAACTATGTCCTCAGAAGTTCCTTATCAACTTTTCCCTTTTTCTACACACTGAGAGGCACAAAATAATCAAAACAAAAAATAGGCAAGGCAAAGACACATAATAGTTGAGGCCCACAAAAAGGGAGGTGCATTTCTTGACCAGCTCAGTTTTTGAGGAGCACAATACCGGGGTGCTGTTTAACTTTGTCAGTATTTTTTTTCACCAAAGTTGTTCCCTGAATTTTTCAAATAGTTGTTGAAATGCCAGCACAACATTGTTGTCTTCTTTTGTACCTAATTCTCTTAGGGAAACCCTGTAAAAGAATAAATGCCTAAATTAATGTTGTTATTTATGCATGAGGTGCTGTTGCTTCAAACACAAGAAATAATTACTACACCTGATGGACTGAAGAACAATTGTAAAGTCTTTGACTGAGTTGAAGGCCTCTCCCATATGTAAACTGTGTGGGGTGGGGGAAGGAAACAAAATAACATTTAAGAAAATAATTAATTACCACTGTATTTCTGACCTTACCAGAGACAAAATAAACAAGATATGAAGATTACAAAGGAGTGTTCATGCCACTATTTTACAATTGTCAATTTAGTCCTAAACTAGTAAGAAGGCTAATCATTTGACTAAAAAATATGACTTTAATGTTCTTTTATAGCAGCACATTATTGCACGTTATTATTACCCCAGTTATTCAATGCAAAAATAAAGAAAAAAAAAAAAAGAAACAGAACAGATTGGCACTGCTAGAGAATGGGAGAAGAAAGGAATAGGAGTTACTGTTTAATGGGTATAGACTTTCCCTTTAGGTTAATGAAAATATTTAGCAGCTAGAGGTGATGGCTGCACACTATGAGTGCAGCAAATGTCACTGAATTGTTTACATTAAAATGGTTAATTTCATGTTATATGAACATCTCAGTAATAATTAAAAAGCATATAAAATAGTTCCAAATAAATTATATCCTAGTAACTCATCTTAAACTATTGCTTCTTAATATTACTCTCACAAATCATAATGCCACATCATAACAAACATTCATTATACAAACACACATATATTAAAATATATATCAAAACAAAAAAATCCATACCGATTACCCCCAGTCAGTTCAAAGAGGGAACCACATCTGTAGAAGTCCAATAAGTATGCGTTCAATGGACATTTTCTTCCAGTACTATCATATTTATTCAAGGGAAACAAAGGAATGTTTCTTACATTCATATTAATTGTTCGTAACATAACCTGAGGATACGCAGAGATTTTAGATCGTTAGCATTTTTTTATTGATATGCACCCTAATCTATTGTAAAATTTGATTATAATGCCGTATTACATCTACATCTAGCTACTCAAAAAAAATAACCCAATATGTTAGGGAAGTATAGTCAAATATTCAAAAAATACATTTAAATTCTTCTGTCTTTGGGCCTCGCTGTTGGTGCAAAGGGTTAAGTCTCAGCACTGTGAAGCTATCCACAGGCACTGCAGCACCAGTAGATTCCTGGCCAGGAAGCTGACCCACATGACACAGCTGACCTCTCCTCTCTCACCCACTGCTCCCCTCAGCAGTGGATTTCAGTCAATCTGCCTGTTCTGTTCCCACTCTGTCTCTGGTGAACCCTTTTACCCCCTGGACCTCTGGCCTATACCACAGTTCTTATATGTATAAATAAATCTAAAAAAAGTTCTGTCTTTAATATAAATCACAAAAAAAATCAGTTAAAAAAAATCAAACTAAACACATTAAAACTATTTTTGAAATCACAGAAATATTTCTAATTAACTCAACTGTCTGAATTGTCACTTTTATAACCCTCAAACTACAATTTTGTAAAACCATTTTTTTCTGAAAAACTATTTTTGAGTTTACAGACATATGTCAACAGCTATACATAATGTAATAGTGCTTGCTCTTTCCAGTTCCATAGACATCTTTTTTTCTATTAAACTGCCTTTAGGAATACAATGATCTGATTTTGGCAATAACATAATCACAATCATTAGAATTTATTTCCCATCAACATATCATAGATAAACTGTGAGGGGTTAGTCTCACTACTTCCAAGCATGAGGCAGTAAATGAAGTGATTCATATACTAGTTTTAGAAATTAAAGTGTTCAATATATATTTGTTGAGCATCTTTGTTTTATTTTTCTCTAAGTATATTGTATTATGACATTAAATGAGCTACACATATGCATCACTATAAATCAACATCTGTATATACTACATTAAGCTCACCACTAAAAGTCTAATTCTATCCTTAATCATGTGATTGTCTCCTTTCACTCTACCATACACCACCATTAGATGGGCAGAAAGGGGGAAAAATACAAACTGTCCTCAAATGGTTTATAGCACAGCTTATGATACATTACTGTGCATTCTAAACTTAATTATTTTGAGATGACTCCCAAGATGAAGCATATCCAGCAGATGATATTGAGTTGCTGATATATGGTTCACATTTTGAATTGCAAAGGCTTACAATACAATAATTCATAGAGAAAGACATGATTCATTCATGAAGGCTAATTGAGAAACTAGCATTATTTTCTTTATCTAATTCAATTTGTCTATTATAAACTATTCACATATTTTTAAAGATTTGTTTTTCTACTTCAGTGGAAATTAATACTATTATGGATTAAGAGTAACATGGTTTTGTTTCACTGAGACAAATATAATCATGTGAAAATGATTTCTCTTAAGTAAATAAACAGGACAAAAGACAAGGTTCATATCAAAATTCACTTACATCACTTATTATATTAATATCAAATAAATCCTGGTCAGTTATGTTGGACAAACATGCAAAAGGGGAAACAGCAGTTCTGCTTTCAGTCCCAGGCATTAAATGAGAGACCAGTTCAGACTCTTCACATCCTTCACCTGAAAATTCTAATAAAAATACATTGGAAAATCAAATTAGAAATTATTTGAGGGGCCTCCCCTGGTGGTGCAGCCGTTGAGCACTGGGCTGCGAAGCTGCCTACAGCCTTTGCAGCGCTGGTTTGTTCCCCAGCCACTGGCGAGGGTCCCACATGGCACGCAGACCTCTCCTGCCACGCTTGCTGCTCCCCTCAGCAGTGTACTTCGTCAGTCTGCCTGTTCTGTTCCCTGCTCTGGCTCTGGTGAATTCTCTCACCCTCCCGCGCTTCTGACTGTACCCAGTGCTTATATAAATAAATAATAATATAATAAATAAATAAATAGAAATTATTTGAAAACTGCATCCCCATAAATATAAAATATTTAAAACAAATATATTTGCTTATACCTTTATTCCATCTTTGGGTGAACCATTATCCTCCCTATCATAGAAATCATACAAAGAAAGATAGAGACGAATGATAATTATACTCATTCTTTCAAGTTACAAATGCAGGCAATTGCTTGGGAACTTTTTCTTTTCCATGAAGTTGAACCATTGCTAAATAATTTCTAATTCCATGATTGAATAAATTGAGCACTTACTCCTTATCCTTCATAAGCCTTCTATATTAGCATACAATAATCCCCCCCAGGAAATATGCATAAACCACTATTACTGCTCCACGTTTTCTTCTTGCTCCTTATGGAAGTAAGGGAAAACAGAATCCTGTCACCTTCCCATGAACCTCAGTTCTTCTTCCTCTCTTTCCATCTTGGGGCAGTGAGTGTATTTTCAGCTTCCAATGTTTTTACTTTATCTGGCATAGATTACGGAATATTCCCTTACTTTTGTTCCTTTCTTTTTTCATTTTGTCCTTTCTTCAAAGACATGGAGCATGCCTTAACTTCTTTGTTGTCAGTAACTTCTTTATTGTCATAGATTATATTCAAGAAAGTAAAACATACTGATCACCCTTAATAAATATGCTAATGTTCCATTTCTTGTATTTCCTAATTTATTCATATTTGAAAATTTAACTAGAGTGCCATATCTACTAAATGACAAAAGGAATCAAAAGGAGAAGAAAAATTCTAAAATAAACGTTCTGATAGTTCATAACACTAGAAAATATGGAAATATTTTGAGCATTTCATACCAATCAAATCAATGGTGACATCTAATTCCAAATAACATAGGATGCTTCCAGTATAAAATTTCTATACCAGACATCTGATGTATTAAGTGAGTTTCCAATATATTCTTTTATAATAGTTTTTTTTTTAAATAATAAATTTTATTTTTATATTCCCCCATACAATTGCAAACGCCCCATTGTGACCACAATCCTTCCCCTCCCGTCCTCCCACCCCCCAAAAAGTGTCTCTGGTTCATAGTTTTTTGTTGATTTTGATTTTCACTTTCTTATATTCATTTTCCTGGTCCCTTATTTAAGTTTTCTAGATTCCTGCTATGAGTGAGACCATCCGGTATTTTTCTTTTTCTTTTTGGCTTATTTCGCTGAGCATGATCCCTTCCAGCGCCATCCATGTTGCTGCAAATTTTTTAATATGTGCCATTCTCACTGGTGTGAGATGGTATCTCATGGTAGTTTTGATTTGCATTTCCCTGATTACAAGTGATGTTGAACATTTTTTCATATGTCTGTTGGCCATTTGCATTTCCTCTTCAGAGAAGTTTCTTTTTAGCTCTTCTGCCCATTTTTTGACTGGATTATTTTCTTTGTTGTTGCTGAGTCTCATCAACTCTTTGCAGATTTTTGTGATCAGTCCATTATCATTAGTGTTGGGTGCAAAAATGTTCTCCCAGTTGGTGGGGTTTCTCTTTGTTTTTGTTATTGTCTCTTTTGCTGTGCAGAAGCTCTTTAATTTGATGTAGTCCCAGCTGTTTATCTTTGTCTTCACTATCACTGCTTTGGGTGATGTGTCTGTAAAGATGTCTTTGATGTGCAAATCACGTAGTATTTCGCCTATATTTCCTTCTATGTATTTTATGGTTTCAGGTCTTATGTCTAGTTCTTTAATCCATTTTGAGTTGATTTTTGTGTATGGTGTGAGGTAGTGGTCAAGCTTCATTCTTTTGCATGTAGCGACCCAGTTTTCCCAGCACCATTTATTGAACAAACTTTCTTTGCTCCAATGCATAGTCTTTGCTCTTTGTCAAAGATTAGTTGACCATAAATCTGTGGGTTTATTTCTGGATTTTCTATTCGATTCCATTGGTCTGTATGTCTGTTCTTGTTCCAATACCATGCAGTTTTGATGATTATGGTTTTGTGGTGTAGTTTGAAGTCTGGGAGTGTGATGCCTCCATTTCCTTCTTTTTTTTTCAGTAGAGCTTTGGCTATTCGGGGTTTTTGGTGATTCCATATGAATTTCATCAATAATTGTTCTATTTCTTTGAAGAATGACATTGAAATTTTGATTGGAATAGCATTGAATCTGTATGTTGCTTTTGGAAGGATGGCCATTTTAATAATGTTTATTCTTCCAATCCATGAGCAGGGGATGTCTTTATAATAGTTTTGTAATTATTTCCTAAAGTTTAGGTTTATCTCAAAACATTTATATTTGTTTTCCTTAATAGACTTCACATTCTATTTATGTACATTCACAATCTTACCAATTTCTGAGAGAGGTAGTTGGTATTCTTTTCTCAAGTCGGCCAACTTAGAAATCATTAGGAGATAGGAAACAAAATTATTTTGAATTCTTTTGTTGTATGTTTCTATCATCCTAGTATATTTCTTGGGAAGATTCTCTAGAATCACCTAGGAATGAAACAGATGAATGTAACAATTCAAAACAGAAGCAGGAATCACCAAAGTCTGAGAGACACAGAACAAAATATTTTTAAAAATCTGAATGGAAATATATTTCTAAGTAAAAATTCTGTTATTATAGCAAAGTGTAAATATAAAACCTAAAGTCTCTGATCTTCTCATCCAGGCATAGAGGTTGTGAAGATTTTGGTACATAGGTTTCCCTTCCAGAATTTTATGTACAGTTTATGTGGTAGTATTCAGACAGATGGTCTAATTTTATAATCAACATTATATCTGGACCATGTCATAGACTAATATTTTTACAAATGAATTTTAGTGGCTGCATAATATTACCAGATAAATAAGCTAACATTCATCTAACTATTCCCTTACTGCTGGACATATAGGTGGCATCCAATCTTCAATTATGGACAATTAATGTTATAAGTTGAATTGCATCCCTCAAAAAAACATGTGCTAAAAGCCTAAGCTCCAGTACATCAGAATGCAACCTGACATAATTGGTTAAGAGAAGTTCATACCATGACTGGTAATCTTAAGAATGGGGACATTTGGACCCAGGCAAAAAATACCATTTGAAAATTGAGGCAAAGATCAGGCCCTATATCTGCAAGCCAAGAACACCAAAGGTGGCCCACAAGCCCCCAGAAGTTTGGAGTTTTGAACAGATTTTCCCCTCAGTATTCAGAGGCAAATTTTTGTTGCCTACCAGGACTTTTGGCCTCCTGATCTGTGTGACAGCAATTTTTTGTTGTCTAAATCTTCCATTTTGTGGTAATTTGCTATAGCAGTCTGAGGAAACTAATTAATATATGTTTATCACTTTTATTTGTATATTTGATTATATAATTAGTTTAAATATAAGGGTAGAAACACTAAAATTAAAGAATATTTTAAAGTTTGTAGCTATTTAGTGTCCTAGCAACAAAACTGCTAATTCCAATCTTTGCCAGTTTAACAGGTGAATTACAGTATCTTTTTCATTTCCATTTTCTACTGTTGATGAGATTATTTTACATTTTTTGTAATTTTAATAACTATTACAGTGGTTTTACATTTGAACATTTATTAAATTGTCATTAGTTGTAATCGTATTCCAGTTGATTATTTTTATTTTTTCAGTAGCCAGTGGTTTCATCCAGAAATAACAATTATGAAAATAAGAGTTAACATTTATTGAGTATATCCCACATGCCAACCACTATTATTTTTCATGTGGAGCAATATAGCAAACATTTGAATTAGATGTTTTGATTTCCAATATACAGTTAGTAAATGGGATAAAGAATAAATGAATTTTATGGAAGAAAATAAAAAAGTTTAATTAAAAAAGAATAAATGAATTTTCTTAAGAACATCTATGTGCTAAGTAGCCACGCAGGGAGGGAGTCTAGGAATGTGCCTTTAACATACTCTATTACATGCCATTCCCACTCTGTTTACCTTTCCAATAGATATTTATTCCTTGTCACTTGGGAATGAGTGGAATTCCCAGAACAATATTTTCAAAGGGTTGTTAAACTGAACATTCATGTCTTTTTGTTTCAAATTAATTGTTAGAGTGGCCATAATTTCACTCTTCAATGTAATTTTGTTTGAAATCCTCTTCAAGGTAATAATAAATTGTTAGTAGCATGCAAAAAAAAAATTCTGTATCAGAAATAAGGCTTTCCAATTTTAAATAAGACCTCAATACTTCCCTCATCTGAGATGTCATTATATGTAAGAATTGACAAAGCAATGACAAAGAAGTAATTACAGTGAGTGATAATAAAAAAATTGATATTAGAAAAATACAACTATAATTTTTTTGTTCCTTACCACTGAATCAGAATGCTGCTTTTTATAGTCTTCTACACCGGGAGGAAGATATTTTCTTCCAAAAAGATGTGCCAACACTATCACTAACTTTTCCATCACAGTTTCAGAAAATTTCTTTGGGCCTGTTTAAAATAAAGAGTTTATTTTTCCAAAACTTCACAGAAAGAAAAATCATCATTTTATTAGGAAAATACTGAGTCAATTTTTAATATCCACTCTAAAAATTTTAAGGTAAGACACATTTGAAAAATTTATTTTGCAGATGTTTAGTGAATTTTTAATAAATTATAATAATATGTATCATAATACAAGCAAATTCACCCCCCATTGTTATAAATGGTTGGTCTCCTTCTACCTACTCTGAGCTTTAAGAATCTAATAAAAAAATACTCTAAAAGAAAACAAAACAAACATTTGCCTTGAAGTTATAGAATTATCTTGGATTCCATCATTGGCTTCAAACCTTCCTTTGCTTCTTTGTTCCATTGTTTTTCCATCTCTGTTCAGAAACTGTTAAGTAAGAAAGGGTTTACACTGCTTTCCAAATTCCTTATCTGCCACTCAAGGCCATAGGCTAACCTACATTTTTTTTCTCTTTGGCACATACTACAATCCAAAAAGAGCTGACTTCTGCTCCAGCTGACAAGCCTTTGCTTCTGGTATTTTCACTCCCTGGGATATTTAACTCCCACATTTGTATGTGTCCAAATCCTGTAGCATTTTAGAAACAAGTGTCCTTGAGGAAAAACTCACATCTGATTGCTGAATTTTTATCTGCCCCAGTATTTGACAGAGTTGTGCCCACCCTGATAACCACTTCATCATAGTTATCATAGTAAAGAAACAAGTGAGAAAGTGACACATTACCCATGAGAACTTGAAACAGGACACACCTGCCTCACACTATGGGAGAAATGCAGAGCATTAAGAGTAAAACTTCCAATTTCTTTTTTTTTTAAAGATTTATTTATTTTTATAGAAGAACCAGGGTACAGGCCAGATGTGCGGGAGAGTGAGAGGATTCACCTGAGACAGAGCGGCGAACAGAAAAGGCAGACTGACTGAAATACATGGCTGAAGGGAGCAGCAGGCTAGACAGGAAAGGTCTGCCATGCCATGTGGGTATCTCCATGGCCAGCTGGGATTGAACCTGCGCTGCAGAGGCTGCGGACAGCTTCACAGCACTGCGCTCAACTGCCTGCACCACCAGGGAGGCCCCAAAACGTCCAATTTCAAGTTAAAAAACAGTCATTTTGGTGTGTTTACACTAATAGCTTTACAGAAAATTTTTTTCAGTTTTTTCTTTAATATTGTTAAATATCACACACAATAATTGTGGAATTAGTAAATTTCAATAATGACTACTTTCTGTGATCCTTCCATGGAAATATAAAGATTCCAATAGGGGGCCTCCCCGGTGGCGCAGCAGTTGAGAGCTGGGTTGCGAAGCTGCCCGCGGCCTCTGCGGCGCCGGTTCAATCCCCGGCTGCTCCCCGGCCACCGGAGGAGGATCCCACATGGCGCGCAGACCTCTCCTGCCGCCCGCTGCTCCCCTCAGCAGTGTACTTCGGTCCTTCTGCCTGCTCTGCTCCCTGCTCTGGTTCTGGTGAATTCTCTCACCCTCCTGCACTTCTGACTGTACCCAGTGCATGTGTGAACAAAACAAACAAACAAACAAAAAAAAAAATAAATAAAAAAAATAAAAAAAAAAAAAGATTCCAATAGGTTAGGCTTTATCATTTGATCTCTTAGAAGTTGTAAGGCATATCAGATGTTATTTTAATTATTTTTATATTTCTTTATTCTTGCATTATTATAATAAAGTGGGAAATTTACCAAAAGTATAAAATACAGTGGACTATTACCTATATATGCTATTCCCAGCTATTTGCATTGAGTTTGGATAATATCATTTTATTTCTCTCTAGAGTTCATGTCATCATGTAATAATTATAGTAAAGGGAAAATGGTTTATAATTTAAGAAAAGGAAAATGTTATAGATGGCAAAATCTTTATGTCACTATAACCCTACAGCTTATATTTGACTTTGAAGTGTCACTTCCATATGTTATGATGCAGCTAATAATCAGAACCTAAATATCAGGATATCATAAGAAACCTAATTTTCATGTTAATGACCATATATAAAAGGACAAAATTAGTGATTACATATATTACTGTAATTTATTTCAATAGCTATATATACTAAAAATGTCTCATGTGTTCAGAAGAACAGCCTTTATTATCCTAAGAATTTATTTTGAAATATTTAAAGTCTATTAAATATTAAATGATCATTAAATATATTTGCATTATTATTCTCCACAAAAAATTATACATTACAATTTTAGTAAGCATATTTAATGATATAAAAAATAAGAAAAAAGTCAAAATACATTAATAGAAAAATCAGTTAGAAAATGGGACACCATCCAAAGTGAATGTAGTCTTAGGGAATGAGTGGGATTATGTTAATACACATATTAGGTCTGTGTGTGTGCAGACATGTGTGTACATGTGCATATGTGTATGTGTACACAATTTAATGAGTAGAAGTTTGGAAAATTAATATTTACTTACCTTGTTTATTTTCTGGAACACACAAATTGTGAAATAAACCTTTTTTCAGTAAGCTTACAAAAACAAAACTTGAAGGTTCATGGTAGTGCAAATGAGACACAAATCCAGAAAATCCAATGGGAATACATTGCTGATTCAGGTAACCCTATAAATCAGTTTTAAAGGGTTAACCTCAGTTTTTAGTTCTCAGAAATATCAAACAAATAAGTTATTAATAAAGCTGAGTTCAGTACAGTACAATTAAATAGGTACTGTATGCTAACAGTTTAATGAAAATAGGTATAAATCTTACCTCTGTGACCAAAAATTGCAAAGCATATATAAAATATAATTTTATAATGGTTTTAATCTTTGGTTTCTTGAAGGATATCAATGAATGTTCGAGAGCTGATATTGCCTATATATGCAGATATCAAAATACCAAGTTAGATGTTAATTTATAGCATGTCTTCCAAATGTAATATACAAAAGGGCAATGAAATATTTCTATTATAGATCATGGGGCTATATATATATATATATATATATATACACACACACATATATATAGGTTTATATATAAAAAGTATGATATATTTTTTGCATTTTAAATTAGATATTGCAGATTTCTTTATTATATTACTTATTAAGATTATAATATTTACTTGAGATATTTCATAGTATTTTCATTATATGTGTATGTAATAAAAAATGTTAACAAAAATGATGGATAAATGAATAATTACAACTTAATGTATGAAGGTAAAAGGTAAACATAAGGTAGAACACAAGAATTATTAGCATTTTCATCTTAAACATTCTTCAACCCTTAATTATTTCTTTAAAATTCAATTTTTTAATGTTTATAGATCATGGATATTTACAGAAAAAAAATTTCTAATGTACACAGACTCCAGGAATAATTATAAAAAAGAGATCATAGGCTAATTTCCCATATATTTGAAAACATAAAAGTAACTTTCTGTTGAGTAGGAGTATTGCAAAATAAAATGAAATATTACAGTTTATTTATAGCACACTATTTAGTCCCTTCAGTTTATGCAATTTATTTTAGAATAAAGATGATGTGATCATTATATTTATAAAAGTACTTTAAATAACATGAAACAAAGTACCTTTGCTTTGGCATCCTTTTTGTCATCTGCTTTGGATACTAGCATCATAAGTCTGAGAACGAATGATATGCTTAAAGGAAATTGACCCTTCAATTTGGGCACATCTGATCTTAAGAGTCTTTCTACCTTGGGTAAAGGTATACCATAAAAGAAGACATTGCCCACAAGATCTTCTCCACGTCTTCCTGCCCGACCAGACATCTAAAGAGAAGATGACATAATTTTTAAGTAATTTCAGACTTTGTCTCTGTAAATGGTTAGTGTTTAATTTGCATAAATCATATAAAATATTGAACTTCCAAAATCCTGAAAGAATTCTTTGTTGTTTGATAATTTTAGAAAAGTTTAAAATATTATTTTATCTTGTGAACACATTATTAAATTGTATATATCTTTGTTTATTAATACCTATGTTTAAAGATGATGAATTTTTGGGAGGGTCAAATTTTAGTCTCATTTATAAATATATTTCTAGAAACCAGCCTAAACTAAGAACAGTGTAAACACCATCTGGCACAAATTGGATCCTCAAAAGATGTGGTTATCTCTTCAGAGTATTTTTGTTTAAGTTGAATAATATTTATCAAACAGGATTATTCTCAAGTAAATTAATCTGCTTTGTAAATGATGGCTTAAGACATCTTTAAATACAATAGTATTCATAAGAGGTTATATACCTCTTATATAACCTAGAGCTCATTTTCAAATATTTTTACAGTCACTGTTTCAGAGTATATAAAAATAAATATCCTGGTTTAATGAGTGGATGTTCCAGTTTCCTATGTATACAAGAAGAAAAGACATGTAGTATAAATACCTGACGAAAGTTCAAGGCATCCAAAAAACAAGAGTCTTCAGTAAAAACAACAGATTTACATGGCATATTAATTCCCAATGCAAGGGATGAGGTAGCTATTACCACCTGTGGGTGTATATTTAAAAAATTAGAAAACAATCACATAGGTTAGATAGATGTACACATAGGCATTACATATTTACTAGCTTAGAAAGACCACTGGAATCTAATGTGACAGAAAAATTCAAACTCCATATTTTCTTTTGTAAGAAAAAAATAGATGTCTCATAGAGATATGCATTCATTTAAATGTATGTCCTTACTCTTACAATTACCTAACATTATCAGATTATAAAATGATGTGAAATCAAAGCTATTCGGTAAGGATTTATTTTTTGGATTTTTTTTTTCCATTAGTAAAGGCAATCAGTTTTAAATAAAAGGAAGTTTACTTTTACATTAAAAAATTCTTAAGGGCCTCCCTGGTGGCACCAGGAGTTAAGATGCAACCTATGAAGCTATCCACAGTCACTGCAGCACATGTTCTATCCTCAGCCAGGGAAATACCCCCATGGCACAGCAGACCTCTCCTGACTCACCCGCAGCTCCCTTCAACAGTATTTCTATCAATCCGCCTGTTCTGTTCCCCACTCTGTCTCTGGTGAATCCTCTCACATACCTCCCCACACCTTTGGCCTGTACCCCAGTTCTTGTATGCATAAATGAGTATTTTTTTTAAATTCTTAAGAAGAAAAAATGGTAGGGAAACCAGGTCATATTAAGCATTAAATCTAAGTGTTCATCAATAGATGACTGGATAAAGAAGATGTGATATACTTATACACAAAACACAGGGCAATATTATTCAGCCGTGAAAAAAAAGGAAATCCTGTCATTTGTGGCAATATGAATGGAACGTGAAGAAAGTATGTTGCAACGAGTCAGAGAAAGACAAGTACATACGGTATCACTTACATGTGGCATCTAAAAAAGTTGAACTTGTGTAAACAGACAGTAGAGTGGCCTTGCCACCAGCTGAGAGTGCGGGGCATTTAGACAGATATTTAATGGTGGAAACTTGTAACTAGTACCTAAATAAATCTTGGAAATTTCATGCCCTGTTCATATGATTATAGCCAATAAAACTGTATTATAAACTTTATAAAGTTGCTGAGAAACTAAATCGTAATCATTAATAACACAAAAAAGAAACGATAACTATGGGACCTTTTAGAGGTGTTACCTAATGCCATGGTGATAATCATATTGCAATGTACAAATATAACAAATCAATAGTTTGCACACCTTGAACTCATGCGAATTTTATTTCAATTAATAAAAACTCTATGGAGTTTAGATTTGACGTTACTCCACCTGCTTGCCATGAGAAACAGTTCTTTGCAGCTGGACCAGGTCTACAACACAGACAATTCAACACACAGCTTGTGGTCCTGTCTCAACTATAGTCCTCACCCAGTACTATATCTTGTGCTCAACCAACTTGAGCTTTGAGGCTGGCAAGACACAATGGGAGACATTTTCGCTGAGAAGTTGGCTAGGAGTGGGGATCACTGATGATACCCAGCGCACAACTTGGTTACCTGCAGCACAGTAGGAAATTTGAAACAATGATGCTAACTGGAAGTAAGCTTTCAGTGCCCTACTGCCCCAGTTCCTGCAGTCATCAACAGATACAAAGGCATGAATCTATGGGGGGGGGGGGGAACAGACACCTAAATATCCTATATTAAAAATCTAGGATTACACCATTTTTTATAGGAGTGATAGCCTATTTATTAATGTAAGGAAACTCCCTATTACAGCCCATAAAAACTAAAAAATGAGAAAATCAAAAGAGCAAATCAAAAATGCTCAAGCAAAAAAAAGATATCCTTTAAGAAGTCTCAATTTAGCAGAAAAAATATTGAGGGGCCTCCCTGGTAGTGCAAGGGGTTAAGGTGCAACCTATGAAGCAAGCCACAGCCACTGCAGCACGAGTTTGATCCCCGGCCAGGGAACAACACACATGGCACAGCAGACCTCCCCTGACTCACCCATTTCTCCCCTCAGCAGTGTATTTCAGTCAATCTGCCTGTTCTGCTCCCCACTCTGTCTCTGGTGGATCCTCCCACCCACCCCCCATGCCTCTGGCCTATACCCCAGTTCTTGTATGCATAAATAAATCAATCTTTAAAAATAATAATAATGAATGATACAAAACAGGAACACCACAAAGATGGCAGAAATGTGACACTGCTACAACTAGAATGAATAGATTTAAAAAAAAATACTATAACTGTACTTACTAATAGAACTAAAGAAAGATATTGACACAACACAATATACTAGGATAATAAAGATAGATCAACAAAACAGAATATATAAGGAAACTAACCTTAATTGAGGAGACCAAATGGCTTAACAGATATCTATATGACACTTTACAAAGCAAAATACTTACTAAAAATAGCAGAAAATAAATAAACAAAATGAAATTTGTGCGCTCTCAAGGGAGAAACGAAGGGAAAGCTCAAAGAATGGATAGATGGTAGGTGAAAAACAAAGAAAAAATATTGCTAGAAAAAAATCCTAATAATATCTTTACAGAAATAGAGCCCCCAAAATCTTAAAATTGCAGGGAGTCACAGAATAACTATAATAAGCAAAGCAATCTTGAGGGGGAAAAAAGAACAGAAGTGGAGGTATCATGCTTCTTGACTTCAATCTGTACCATAAAAATATAGTAATTTAAATAGCAGAGCACTAGAATAAAAAGACACACACAGATCAATGGAACAGAATTAAGAGGAATCATCATCTTGCATGGACAAGTCACCACAAAGGAGCTAAGTGTACACAATGAAGTAAGAGCAGTCTTCAATAAATATATTGGGAAAACTGGACAGCCACTTGCAGAATGCAACTAAACCACTATCTTACACAATACACAAATCTTAATCAAAAATGGATTAAAGACTTGAACATAAAACCTGAGGCCATAAAACACAGAAGAAAACAGAGGCAGCAAGCTCTTTGACATCAGTCTTAGTGATGTATTTTCCAATAAGAGAAACAAATGGGATTTCATCCAACTGAAAAACTTCTGCACAGTGAAGCCATCATCAAAACAAAAAAGGCAACCTACTAAATGGGAGAAGATATTTGTAAATCGTGTATCTGATAAGAGGTTAACATCCAAAATTTATAAGTAATTCATATAAGTCATTAAAAAAAAACCTGATTAAAAAGTGGGCAGAAGATCTAAATAAACATTTCACTAGAGACATATTGATAGTCAAAAGACACCTGAAAAATTGTTCTCATCATTTATCATTAAGGAGATGTGCACAAAACCCAAAATTAGATATCAATAGTACTTGTCAGAATAACTATTAACAAAAAGCAAAGAACAAGTATTGGTGAAGGATGTAGACAAAGCAGAATCATTGTACACTGTTGGTGGGAACACAAATTGGTGTCAACACTATGTAAAGTAGTAGGGCGATGTCTCAAAAAAACAAGAAAAGAAATATATGAGTCAATTATCTTACTTCTGGGTATTTTTCTAAAGAACACAAAAACACAAATTTGATATGCTATGTTCACTCCTATCTTCAATGTAGCATTATTTATGATAGCCAAGCAACATTTGGAAACAACCTAAGAGCTCATCAATGGATCAAAGGATGAAAATGTAGTATGTAATGTGTGTGTGCATGCATATATATGTGTATATATATATATAGTATATATATATGTGTGTGTGGATATACACATATATCCACATACACACAATACATACACACAATAAAATAATCAGCTCTAGAAAAAAAACAGATGGAGTTTCACAATTGGTGAAAACTTGGATGACTGAGAGAATAAGTCAAATGAGAATAATGAACACTATAAGAGTTTATTCATATGTGGTAGATAAAGAAACAAAGCAAATGAACAAACAACAAAATAAAAACAATTTGTGTATTGTGACAACAGAATGATGATTACCAGAGGGGAAGTGTTAATGGGTGTTATGTGAAACAGACAGAGAGGTCAATTGTATGGTGGTGGATAGAAAGTAGACTCTTGGTGTTCATCACAATGTTGCACATACAGACGCTGAAATGTAAAATTATATACCTTTATATGCAAAATTATAAGCCAATGTCATTTCAAAACAATTTAATATTTGCAGAATGTTTCATAAATCATATATATGTATATATACATAAAATGGAGCATTTGTAAAATGCTTATTATCATATGTCAACTAATAAAATGCTAATTATATACTATTAGGCAGAGTAAGGAGTATCCTAAATTATATGTAATATATAGTGATTTAAACATTTATTTTAAAGTATTATATGCTAAAATATTAGTATAGTATCACTGTAAGTGGAGAAATTACAGGGACATTAGATAGCGTGTGTTCCCTGAATGCCTTAGGGTATATTTCTTCCCCCTACTCAGTCCAAAGAAAGAATGGGGTGCTGTTAGTACAGTTATACTCAAATGTCACCAACCTTAATGTAATTCTGTCTGAAAAGCAACTCTACAACTTCTCTTTCTGCATGTTCCATTGAACCATGATGAAATCCAATGCCCCTTTGTAATAGATCGTGCAGCTTATAGCCTTGTCTTGTTTCCATCAGTTTATTTAAGAGCTCCATTAAAGTCTGAAATCACCAAAGAGTTTAAGATAATAAATGAAATTATGTATCTTTGACTTTAACAATGAGGTAAGAGTTAAAAGATTGTTTAGAAATCACTGCAGAGTTAGATACACTTTTAAAAAGAGTAGTTGTGTTTTATCCCAGAACCTGAAGCTTATCTGAACAATAAAATGCCTGATATGTGGCATTTAAACAGAATAATTCCACAGTGCCTGGCATTCATGCTTGGTATCTGATACAGGGAACACAATCCAACTTCCTATGTGATGATCGTGTCTTCATTTCCTCATTGGAAACATACCCCGTCTTGTCCCCCCTATGCACTGAGTGGTGGAAGCCCTACCTTGCTCCCAAAGTGTTAAAGCATTGGTCATAGCTCTAAGGAACTGACTAAGGCCTCCAACTCAGTTTGGGCAATGAACAATGAACGGAATAGTTACGAATTCTAAGAGGTGGTTGAGCTCGGTGAGGCTAGCTCCAGAGTGCTCTGAGGCTAATTACCAAAACCATCCAGCCAAACTTCTCAGCTTTGACTGATTTTCTACCACCCCCACTTGTTCTATTTTTGCTGTTGATTTGTACCTATTTTAATATGTCTCCTTTATCACCTCTCTCCCCTGCTCTTTCTTTGTGTTCCTGTCTTTCTGTGTTTGTTATCTTTGTGTATATTCACTGTTTCCTTCCCCTATTTTTTCCTCTTTCATTAAAATGTCCTATGTCTGTTTCTTTTTGTCTCTCTATGTCAGTCACTGTTATTTCTTCTTTCCTTCTCTTTCTCACTTTTTTCTTTTTCCCTCTTTTTTCTCTCCCACATTCTGCTTCTCTTTCTCCCTCTCTCCTATGAGTTAAAGAAGCAAGCATAAACAAGTAATGAGCACAGTTCTCTGACTACTACATGAATGATGATATTAACCAACAAATTTATGAGCACACATTGTTTAGGACATTCTAGAATTAAATTTTGAAGGAGATGTGGGGTACAGGAGAAGTAAAATACAATAATTACTCTAGAGATACCAGTTTGAAAAGCTATGTACAAGGTAGATACAAACAGAGGAAGAACTTTCAGAAGACAGATGCATCTGACTTTGAGAAAGGTTGCTGCTCAATCCTGTAACTCAGAAGAGATTTTTCATTTAATTTTTGTACTTCCATCCACATAAAGAATAGTTATAATTAAATTAATGATGGAAATCTCACAAGGTAAAAAGGTTCTAGATGTTGGAATCATACCGCTGCAGGATTCTTCATGCTGTTTTTAACAGCTAGGTAAGCTTACACAAATTCTCTAAATTTCTCCAATCTCCAACTCTAGTTTCCCATCTATTGTTTCAAGGCTAATGTGCATTAAGTGTGTTGTGCACCTTTAAAATTGTGTATTGGATGTCAATATTGACAAATACACATATTTTTATGGGCTGAATTGAGTTCCTCTTAAAATTCATCTGGAAAGTTCCTAAACTCCAGTATCTTAAAATATGATTGTATTTGGAGATTGGGTCTTTACAGAGGTAATTAAGTTAAAATGAAGTCATTATGGTAGACCCTTATCCAATATGACTCATGTTCTTATAAGAAGAAAATAGGACACAGATACATACAGAGAGAAGACTGTGAAGATAAAGACAGAAGATGGTCATCTACAAGCCAAGGAGAGAGACTTAAACAGTTCTTTCCTCACAGCCCTCAGAAAGAACCTGTCCCACCAGCATTTTGTTCTTGAACTTCTTATCCTCCATAACTGTGAGAAAAAACATTTCTGTTTAAGTCACTTAGTCTGTGTTATTTTGTTACAATAGTGCTAGCAAACCAATACCCATGACCAAATTTATCTCAGTTTCTTTTCTCTTACCTCATCATCCACAGCTGTATCATCAGCATAGCTACAGTCTGGAGAAATTTCAGTGTGTGTTTCAAGATATTTTTGCATTTCCTTCTTTTCAGCCTTCGATATAATTTCTCTCTGGTGCTTAGCATCTGAATCTAAATGTGAAGAACTGAATATAAAGTATCAGGAAAATCAATGAATATACTGGTTATAGCACTTATTTTTTTAATATAAGATTATGTCTATAAATATCAGGTAAAAAAATGTCAAATTATTCAAACCCAAAATACAATTACCTCTATTAGATGATATTTATCAGGCCTTAAAGAAATTAAACCTAACTAAACTAAATTAAATTACTTGCATATCTGTTTACCATATAAGCATATTTTAAATGTACGCATTAACATGTACTTAACAGGAAACAAAAAGTCTACTTCTCTTATCTCTCATGCCAAACAAATATTTATTTTATATATCTAATAAAATTCTATTTGTGACATTAAACTTGATGAAAAAGTCAATTTGCAATTTCTAAAAAAAACATTTGTAATTTGTACTTCTAAAATAAAGGAAGGAGGCTAATACAATGAAGAAAATTATTTTAAAACATTGCATAATTATCAAAATATTCAACAGTTCTCTCCTGCATGTGCCCCCAAAAGTGAAGTGCAATTAAATTTATGTCACAAAACCATAAAGCCATATCTTCCCATTATGGAAACAGATCTGAATTATAAAAAGAGCTGAACACTCATTTTTTTATTAAATATTTAATTTCACAATTCAAATAGAAACACTTACACAGCATCTTTCCTTTTTTGAGACTTCTTCACTATCAATACATCCATGTTCAAACTTTTCTGTTTTTTAGAATTTGGACCATTATTAGTATTTTGCCGTTTTTTCAAATTGCGAAAAAGTTCTAAAGCTAATGCTTCCACTTCACGAATGTTGAATCTGGATTAAAAACATGGGACAGTTTTTGAAAATTGTGAGTTCATATCACCGTCAACCTGTTCGCTTTAATAAATTTTTGGCAGCAATAATATTTAGGTAATATTATTCTGTTTATATTTATTTTGCCCTTTCAATTCCCAATTCAGAGTGTGTGACTAGAAGAAGAGATTACAATTTTCCAAACAGGCTCATTTTTAAATTATAATGAACAAAATGACTGTTTATGTAAGGGTTTTTTCTGTACTGGATAAAACTGCTTCCTTCTCCATTTTAAGACACTCCCTATCTTAAGATCACAAAATACTCCTGAAGCAGATTAGTGATTTGTTGTGCTCTTAGCAAGTATTCATTTTCACCTATTAAATGCAGTTTGAATTAGGGATTTTGTTTTGTGATACCTTTGATGAATAATTTTGTACTTCATACTCTGCTCAATCTTTTGTCTTTGTTCAAAGGTTTTCCTATTCATTACAGGTAAAATGAAATGCATATTCTTCCTATGGGACTTAAATGACCTGAGATTACTCATTTAATTATAAAGTTTGCATATTTATTGATTTTGTTTTTCCCCATTAAAGTGATACATTAAACTAAAGCCAAAAAAGATTTTTCTTAGCATATTTTATGCTTTTTAAGCTAATAAAAACAAAACCTACTAAAATAATATTTAGTGATTATTATGTTACAAGATGGCTGTTAGTTAATTTGTTCTGGCTAATTTAGCATTTGATATTTTAATCAATATCTTTTATAAGTGGATATAAACATTCATACACTTCATTTATATACATATATAAGGCCTATAAAAGGGTGGGTATATATACATATACAGATAAATTATATAAAATTCATAAATTAAAGTAAATTCAACCCATAGTTATTCTTTTCTATCATACATATGATATATATGAGATCTATAAGTTACATACAAAATAGAAATGAGGAAGAAAGCTTACATAAAATCATGTACATTTTGTTCATAAGTTTCTCATGTGTTAGTTTGTGTAGGAGAAGGTCATGTTTGGTTTCAAATTGGGTGGAATAAATTAGATCTCAGTGCCAAGTCCTTCCCTCTTTTCTCTGCCTAGCATAACTACACTTTGAGACAAGTTCTTTCATGAAAATGTGTTGGAAACACCCAGGCCGGGCCTCCCTGGTAACTCAAGGGGTTAAGCACAGCATTGTGAAGCTGTCCGCAGCCTCTGCAGCAAGAGTTGGTTCCATGGTCGGTGATTCCTGACCAGCCAGGAAGCTACGCACATGGTGCAGCAGACCTCTCCTTTCTTGCCCACTGCTCCCCTCAGCAGTGTATTTCAGTAGATCTGCCTGTTCTGTTTCCCACTCTATCTCTGGTGAATCCTCTCTCACACACATGCCCATCCACCCCCCACACCTCTGGCCTGTACCCCAGTTCTTGCATAAATAAATAAATCTTTAAAAAAAAAAAAAGAAAGAAAAGAAAAACCCACGGCATTGTATCATTATTTCTAATAACTAATGGGCTAGAGAATTCTATGGCACTAAACTATGCAATTAGAATTTGAAATATAATTTAATCAAAGAAGTTTTCCTTCCTCTCACACTATTATAGCCAACTTGGTACAATAATTTGACTTTAGTATAAACAGATTTAAAATTCCTCAAGATTCTAATAATATGAATCAGGTTATAAATCCTTCATCAATTATTCTTTTCACAAGACTTCAATTCCTACAATGTAAAATATAATATATTAAGTTGAATTTCAATATCATATCCACAGACATTACTTACATAAAAAATATTGCAGGCAGCCTGTCCATTGTTTTCAGTTTTTCCACAAAACGTGGAAACATTTTTTGTTTGTCACTTTCTGCACAGTCAAACGTTTGCGGTTTAAGGAAATTCAGTAACTGATTCACCTGAATAAAATTATAGGTAACAAGCAGATCAGTAAATATTTGTAAATGTGGATAAAAGATAACATCAGCTGACATTTGAGACTGAAAATCCAATAGACAAAGCTTAGTGCATTTTCTATGGAAGAAGTTTAGAATTTTATCCACATCATGCACTACATATTTTTAAATAAAACTAAAATCTCAGAAAACTCACAGGATATATTTCCATATTATTGTAAGCAAGTCTGTATACCATTGCATAGTCTATTGAAGGGGATGAAGACTGTTACAAATAGATGTTAGTTATGACCAGGGTGCGTATGGGGTACAATATGCATTACTTTCACATAAGTAGAATTAACATTGCTCAGAATTCTAAAATACAAATCACAGATTATATGTCTTCCAAATTTGTCATTTTATTTTTTCACCCAAACCAGTATTGAAAGGGACATATTGAAGAAGGTATTAATAACAAAACTAAAAATGGCAGTTGCAAACCAGGGTGTCTGGAAAAACCAGGAAACATGAACAAATAGTATTATTTAAAAGGAGAATTTAGCTAACTTTCCAAGCATTTAGGAGCCCAGCCCTGAGAGACATGACAGATCAAGTATTGAACCAGATGGTCTACTGATGATAGTCTTAAGCTGTGTGTAGTACAATATAACCTTAAGAAGAAATGAGATACAACTGCTTGAATTATCCAAACTATATGTGTCATTTTTCCTTTTTGCTTATGTTTATGTGATTTATACAATTTACCAATTTATTGAATAATTAAATGCATCTTATAAATTCAAACAAGCTCAACACAATCTTGTTATTTCCTCTCCTCCATCTGCTGCATCAGCCTGAAGAAGCCCCTCTCAGAGTCATCCATGCTATTGTGAGGTAGAAGCTGATCAACACCACAAGAAGCTGGAGATTCAACCTTCCTTGCCCTGAGCCTGTGGCCTGTGAGATGACCTCCACCAGACCTCAGTATCTCTAGCTTCAGTAGAGAAAGCAGAAATATGAAAGGAAATCCCTGAGGTGCAGTTTGTTCTGCCTTTATACAGAGGGCTGGTTTTTTTTTTTTTTTTTTGGTAATACTGTTGTCCAATATTTTGAGAAAAAAAAATATCCATTATGTAGTTATTCTGCAGACAAAATGGAATGGAAAGAGATGTCAGTACAGAAGAAAAATATGGAATTTCCTGAAAGTTATAGTAATCCTTTTGAATGTGTTACCGGGACTTTCAAGACTGTGAGAGAAATTTTTAAAAAGCAGTAAATGAGAAGAGGATTTCTAATTATTAAAGGCACTGCTGGCTGCCATGAGCCATGTCATAAACTCATAAGGAAGGAAATCCTAGTGCTTGCTGCAGAGGGTAATGAACGGAAGTAGTTGGAGCCCAGAGGTTTGCTGCTTTGCAAGAAATTGTAAATTAAGAGGACTTCCCTTAGAAAATTTAGTTTAATCTAGGCTGGCATTTAAGTATCCAAGTATGTTAAAAGTCAGGTAATATCATTGGTACACCTAAGATTCTTAGCCCTGACTAAACATTAAAATTATAGATAATGTTTTCAATTTTTAGTGCCCCAGACCCTTTTAAGACAAATCAAATCAGAAGGGAAACCTGTACTCCTATGTTTATTGCAGCACTATTTGCAATACTCAAGCTATGGAAACAACCTTAACCGCCCCAAGTTAGATGAGTGGATCAGTGTGATATTTATACACAAAGAAATATACATACTCAGCAATCAAAAAAAGATAGACTCTTGCCATTTCAGCAGCATGTATGGAGCTGGAGGGGATGATCATAAGCAAAATAAATCACAAGGAGAAAGACAAATACCCAACCGTGGCAATTGTATGTGGAACATAAAGAAACCAAAGGATCAGATAAAGCCAAAGCAAGAACTACCCCTAGAAAGGTGACTGAAGAACTGAGGCTACCCAAGAGGAGTTGGTGAAGAGAAGTGAACCAAATGGCGATGGAGTACAATGGACTATGGTGGTTGACTATGGGTATTTTGATGGTGGGTGCAGTGTGGTATGTGGGAAATCCTATTCTCATAAAAAAGTTACAATAATACAGTTATAATGATATAAATTATAATGATATAAACAACGAAAAAAGTTATAATGATATAAATCAATGTTACCTCAATCAAAACAAAAGGGGGGGCCTCCCTGATGGTGCAGCGGTTAAGCGCTGTGAAGCTGTCCACAGCCTCTGCAGCACAGGTTCGATTCCTGGCCGGCCAGGGAACTACGCACATGTCGCGGCAGACCTCTCCTGTCTTGCTCGCTGCTTCCCTCAGCAGTGTATTTCAGCCAGTCTGCCTGTTCTGTTCCCTGCTCTGTCTCTGGTGAATCCTCTCACCCTCCCATGCATCTGGCCTGTACCCCAGTTCTTGCATGCATGAATAAGTAAATCTTTAAGAAAAAAAAATAGGGGCCCACATGCAGAGTGCTTTGTCCAAAATATTTTTTAAAACACCAATCGAATCAGAATTTTTAAAGATGAGACAAAACTCCACAGGTGATTTCAAAATGCAATTATGTTGACAAGATTCATTGAACAAAATAGCATTTATGGCACTAAGTGGTTTTCAGACTTTCAAATCCGGTAGTCAGCCAAAGTCAGTGTGCAATTAAAATTTAAAGCAAAGCATGGGTTGCTTTTTAAGAGGAATGAGAGGACAGGAAATAGGAAGAGATTGAAATCTTATTTTTATTAACTGAGCTTGTGCTAATGAAGAAATGATCAGATCTTAACCAAGACTTAGGGCCCAAAACGTTAAAATTATTTGCAATTGTATGTTAGTATATGTGAATGAGTTGAACCATATTGCTTTCCTTATAACTGTTCAGTTAATTAGCTCTAGGTAACTTTGGACATGTGCTACTGTTCATGCGAAAGAAATAATTTTTAAAAAGTGAATTATCATCAAGTTTTTCTATGATCAGAAAAAAAAATGTCACAGAAAATATCTTAAAATAGTAAGATAAATAATGCTTCAAATTTCTCCTATCTAATTTGTTGGCAACAGTGAGAAAGTGGGCATTCACGTATCAAATAACTGAATGGTCACGCTTGGGGAAATACTAGCAGGGAAAAAACAAGGAAATAACCCAGTAGTGTCAGAAATTGGAGAACTCCTATCCTTTATGAAAAAAATTGCCCAACTTTAGTTTTATTATCTCAATGTGACTCAAAAAGAACATGGTACCAGCATGTGTGAGTTGTCCAAGCTAGAGGTCAAGTAGTAACTGTTTGCATTTTTCCACATGTAGCTAACAAAATTTAGGGTAAAATTGCAAGGTGGTTATGAGATAGCCATCTTCAAATCCTCACATATTTTTTGGGTGATTCACCAGTAGTGAAGAAGTCCAATTCATTCCATATTTTTTTTTACTATTTAAGTGAATCTAAAGGGTTTTAATTACCTTGCTTGGGTCCCGCTCAACCCAACAAATCATTTCCTTTTTAAGTTCCTCTTCATATTTCTTCACATCAGCCTTTTTGATGACTAATTTATTTTTGAAGCAGCTGAATTCTTCTGGTTCTAATTCCTTGAAAATGAAGAATCACAAATCCCCAGGAAAATGAAGTCATCACCCCTTTAAAGTTTCCATCTACATCACTATAAAGCAAATTCCTCAAGTGATCAATACCCATTCAAATTCAGGAACAAAGTTAACTGCTTATAAGGTGGTAGTTTTGTTCTCTATATAATGGTAACATATTATTGTTTTATTAGAAACTACTACATACAATTATTTTTAAGACTGCAGTTTGTTTTAGAGGTAAAAAATCATATTGTCTAATATGTTTATTTTTAAAAAATACATTTTCTTCCCATTGCAATGCACTATTCTAAGCATTTTACAAATAAAAATTCAGTTAGTCTTCATACAAACTCTACAAAGTAAAGCTTATCTTTTTCAGCAGGAAGAAAAAGTAGATAGAGAGAAAATTTAATTTGCCTCTAGTTTATAATCTTAACAATGAAATATGCTGCCATTAGCTATATCAGAATAAATGTGTTTCATCAACTTGCTCATTATAGATGAACTCTCATAGTCAAAGAATTAGAGATGTCATAGTGTATAGTGAGTGTGTGCATACACACACACACACAAACATGCACAAACACACACAAACCTGCATTCTTGGCCATTCTGGCCAAATGTGTACCATAGCATCATAAAACAGTATACTTTCCCGAGGGGAAAATCCAAGGTCTAAAGGGATTCCACACTTCTTTATCTAAGAAACATAAAATAAGAAATTACTAATTTTGTATCTCATATGCAGATTTTTAACAATATAGATAATTAGCCATTTTCCAAAGTGGTTGATACTTACATGATTGACAGTAAGTGCAGCAAATGGGTGATAATGTTCAATGAGAAATTTATTATCCTTTAGGGAACACACATACTTTTCAACATCATTGTATCGCTCTTTGTGCCACACTGTAAATACAGAATTGAAAAGATCAATAAGATCTGTTTACTTTCAAAACAAGGATGTAATCTGATTTTCAACTGCAAGCAGACATAGGGAGAATTATGAAGGAACCCACTGGAAACAGAGCTATGCACTGGAGAAAAACCTTGAAAGAGGATTCAATGTACTTATACTGTATCTGCGTATCTGTGCTTTACTTTTTTCCTGCTCATAGTCTTCAACTGTAGTCTATCACTTTTTTTTAATGCAAGAAATTGACATTATTTCAAAATAGATAATTTTGGGGAAATTTGGAACTTCGAGTTTAATACATCCACTAATTACTACCTGTGTGGATTTTAGTATGTTGCTTCTCCTAAGGCCAAGTCTCTTACTTTATTTTCTTTTAGGGGAAAATAAAATTGATTTCAAAGTTAGAGTAAGGAACAATTTGTATTAATATATAAAACTTTAATATGTTGCAAGCATGTCCAGAGCTCAAGAATTCTGAGTTCTTCTTCTCTTATGTTAAAATAGTCATACCCAGTCTAACTCTGTATGATGCAACAGTTCTTTTTTTTACTGGTTTCTTTGAACCTTTTGAGACATTTTGTGAAGGTCTGGAATTTTCCATTGTGCTCTCAACATGTTGCCAGTATCTTTTTGTTAACACCAACCACCTAGTTATTAAAAAGAGAAAAGTATTATATTGTCACAGAAAAAAAAATCACTTTCTAAGAAAAATCATTGAAATGCGATTTTTAAAAAATAAAAATTTTCCCTAAACTTTGAATATATTAAAATTACATTTATATTCACATAGTTTACTCAGTTCCTACTGCTATATATTCATCAAGAACTGATATTTTGCAGTTCCCCCATGAAATACACTACCAAATATAGCAGTCATATCTATTTCTACTACAGGTGTTAACCAATTTTGTAAACATTTACTGGTATTTTGCATAGGAAAGTCATGGGTATAGTATATTGGAAGAAGAGGTATAAACTGCCTTTGAAAATTCTCTGTGAATCTAAACATCAAAATATAAACAGGCAAATTAAGTAACTCTCAATAAAATTCTTGCCAGGTAACTGTGTAAATTACATTTAGTCAAAGGGTGAAAGGAAATGTTTTCTAATTAAATATAACTGAAGAATATAAGTGTTACTTTGTGTGTGGGTAGGGGGTTGTGTTTGTTTGCTTTAGATATTACCTTAAATAATCCATGAGTGTGTAAAATTTTCCATCTATCAGTGGAGACAATAATGAATATAAAACTCAGACTTACTCAGTGAGATGGTCAGGATTACTGATAGTAGCAGAAAGTGCCAGAAAGGGACACCGAATCATAACTAGAAGATGTTCCCAAACTTCTGCTCCAAATTCTCCTCCAAGACAGTGAACCTGGCAAGATGGTTATATAGCCTCAATAGAAAACCAGTTAAAGTTTTCCCCAAAATGTTAATAGATTGTGTTACCAGAAATTTCTATTTCCTTCTTCTCCCACATTCAGGAAAGTTTATTTACCCACTGACAAAGTGGTTCAGGGTCCAACATAGTTGAGAAGCATTAAAGTAAATTTGAGGGCCTCCCTGGTGGCGCAGCGGGTTGAGCGCAGCGCTGTGAAGCCGTGCAGCTTCTGCAGTTTAGGTTCGATCCCGGCCGGCGCGGGAGATTCCCACATGGCTCTGCAGACCTCTCCTATCTCGCCCGCTGCTCCCCTCAGCAGTGTATTTCAGTGGAAATACACTTCTGTTCCCCACTCTGTCTCTGGTGAATCTTCTCACTCTCCTGTACACCTGGCCTGTACCCCAGTTCTTGTATGCATAAATAAAATAAATAAATCTTTTTAAAAAATAAATTTGAGACTTCAACGATAAAATATCTAGAGATGACTTGCTTTATTATGTATTACAACAGGATGAATTTTAAAAGAGTATTACATGCCATGGTAATAATCCTCAGATACAAGAATAAGTAAATGAAAGAACATATATTATCTTATTTACAAATAAAATATTGGTTAAATTATGAAGACTCTCATAGATATAACATCTCTAAAAGTAAAGAAGTGTTGGCACTAATCTCATCACTGCAATAGAAATAGAAATATTGGAAATAAATTAACTCCTCCTGTCTTCAGTCTGCACAGGTACATACAAAACTTTTTCAACATGAGTTAGAAATATAGAGAAGCCAGGAGGCTCCTGCCTGTAATGGGGGCAAAATGAGAGCAGTGATTGACCATATTTATTAGTTTGCCACAATGATATACACAATTTCAAAAATATATGGGAGGAACAACTTTGTAAGGATTGGTCTTAAATAAATGTCTGTAAAATTCTAAAGTAATAATAAACTTTTTAGTAAAATAAGATCCTTGTGCGTGTTGTACACTACCTTTCACATAACAATAAATGAGGAAAAATTAAATAACTCAATTTCCAAAGCCCTGATTTTCCCTGAAGTATTTATCCTTTATAGATCGCTATGAAGCAGGCACTGTGGAGAGGTAAGGGAAAGCATTCAGGGAATTTTCAGTCAAAACAGAAGAAAAAGAAAAACACATATAAAGGACATCGGAAATACACTGATAACAAGATCTCTTTAATAAATACATGAGTTGTATTCATTGTGCTAAAGGGTGATTAACTCAGAGATAAATATAGGAATTTACAAGGATGAAAACCTTGCTAGGAGACACTCAGTATTTTAACCAAAGAGGCAAAAGATAAAATTTAATTTTACACAAACATTTTGTGGCTTAGTCATCAGTGCATACATGGTGAAAAGTAAATAGAAAAGTGCCATTTAAAAGAAAATTGGCTGAGAGGGATAGAAGTTCTCCGCCTAAAAAAAAAAAAAAATGCCTATTGCTAATCATTGGCATATCCAATGATTTTTAAGATAATTTTCTCAGTTACTATTCCTCTTAATCTAATATTTGTCCCATTTTTCTCCTTCCAAATATCTTCTAAATCTGCCACTTTATGACACATAATCTATGCCCTCCATAAGTGGAATTAATGGTTTTTTTAATAACTACCCACACAAATGCCATCTTTATTGAAATATACAAGTTACATATTTTATATACATAAAAATATGTAGTCAAGTAAAAGTAATGTAAGGCAGCATACCTCATCAAATATGACATATCTCATCCTTTTCACCCACTTTTGATATTGAGGAGCTAATAAGAGTATTTCTAAACACTGAGGCACTGTCACCAATATCTGTTGAAAAAAATTCAGGGAATCATTACCTTGATTTTTTTGTAAAAGTTGCAGCTTTAACTTCTAAACATTCATTAAATATTTTACATGACACAATGCATAGGTTGACATTGCCATTAAAACAATAATCTCATTTGTGGACAAATAAATTGGATTTATGTAATATATGTATTGTTGATACATTCAAAAGAAATTAACCTGCTTTCATTAAGGAAATATTTTCCCATACAGTACATTGAGAATATAAAAACATCACACTTGAAAAAGCTGCTTCATGTTGAAATTTCAGAATAGAAAAGCACTTTACTTTGTATAGAAAATACAATTATTTGATATTGACCGAATTATTAAGTATGTAAATCATATAAATAATTTATTTAAATGTACATTTATTTTGGGGATAATTATAAATTTATTTTATCCCATATTAATACATTACAGTGCCTACTGGAATGCCATGATGTATGTTATTATTCAGTATGTGTGCATGTCTGTGACGTACCCGACAATTTAAGGCATCATTACGGTAATCTCTTGTGAAAACTCCACACAATGCCTTTCCACTGGGCTGTGCTTTGGTAAATAATTCATTGATAGTTCTCACCACTTGGTTGACAAGAGCCTTAAGTAATAAAAGACATAATCTAATATTGAGACATTACTAACAACACTGAAAAAACTTTTGAAAGCAAAGCAATGTCTGGAATAGTCTACATGCAAGATACCACAATAGCAATTTGTATAGTTCTTGATAAAAGAATTACTTTGCAGCAAATGCTTCCTACTGGCTCCACTTTAAAGTTTTGCTAAATATCATATTTATCATGCAGTGTTTATTGTCATGATGGCCAGAAAACAAACACCAACAATTCTATGCCACATCAGTGTGATAGGCGTGTATATGGGAGAAATTAGACGATGTTCTTCTGCAATTGTCTAGTTGGCTACTCAATGATCAGCACAGTTAAAAGGTCACTATGTTTGTTTAGTGAAAGAAATGGATCATATGATAGATTCCACTCAACATTAACATTCCTAATCTCTTCTTTCAGACCTGCAATTAAGTCATAGGGAAAGCAAAAGGCATACCCCGAATCCTTTTCTAGGTGATGAGGGAATTCGGATTTAGCAAGAGCATGTTGACTTATTTTATTCACATTGCTGTAGCACTTTCAACAGTCTGATTATTCCTAAATGTATGTCGACTACAGAGGTGGTAAAACTGAGGACTGCTACTTCTCTCTCTCCGACTCTTTCAAGAACTTGTCTATACTCTCTTAAGTCATGTAATCCTGGTACAAATATCAAATGTCTTCCTTCAGCAAAATTTTCCAAAGTGTTAGGTCTTGCCATATAATAATAAGTGTTGGGCCTATGAAGGTTTGAGTAATAAATTGAGTAACATTAAATAAGGAATTAAATTAAATTAAAGATTGGAAATGGTACCACTTGTTGATCATTATCTCCACCCAGACAATATATTAGGTGTTTTATATGTATTGCACATTTAATATTAAGAACAATCAGATGAAGTAAACCTATTATCTTTTCTGTGCAAGTGGAGAATTTTAGGTGAGAAACTAAGGAGAACCAAATGTGGTTGAGGTGATCACACAGCACATTGGTACTCAAACCTGGGCCTCAGTCCTGGAGCCTGCACACCATGGTACCTCCCTACGATTAGGAGCACAAGCTACACTGGAGGAAAACACTGTAAGCCACAGAGTGCCACATGGACACAGTACCTTTGTTGGAGCAACATATACAACTACCCCATCATGACTCTCTCTCAGGATTTTCTCCATGCAGTAGTAAGAAGCATAGGTTTTCCCTGATGAGGTTGGAGCAACAATCACAGCAGATTCATTATTATCTACAACATCAAGGAGCTCCCTCTAAAGGAGAAAAAGATATCACATTTTATTTTGCAAATATAAATTTCATGTCAAATACAACATCAACTATACATCAGGCTAATTAGTATTTACAGTTTCTTCTGAGACACACTGGGATTTAATGGCTGAATTACAATTATGTATTACAACTATATATGTATTACAGTTATACAATTACAATTATATATATATATATCAATGTATTTTTAAAAGCTTGCAGATATATGTATATGTATCTATACAGGCAAAATATACCATATATTTATGGAGTCGGTCATTTAACTGACTCAGAGGCATTCCTTTATCTCTTAGCTCAAGACATAGTATATTTTCAGATTATGTTACATTCTAAATACAGTGGTTTACATTTCCAAAATTTGTCACACACTATGAAATCAGAACCTTGGCTCCTATCAAGTTTTCCAAACTATGGATCTTTTCAATAAATACCTGCCATGGGTCTCCCTGGTGGTGCAAGGGTTTGAGTCTCAGCACTATGAAGCTATCCATAGCCACTGCAACATGAGTTTGATTCCTGGCCAGGGAGCTGACCCACAAGGCTCAGCAGACTCCTGTCTCACCCGCTGCTCCCCTCAGTAGTATATTTCAGTCAATCTGCCTGTTCTGCTACTTGCTATGTCTCTGGTGAATGCTCTCAACCCCAGTCCCTCCGGCCTGCACCCCAGCTCTTGCATAAATAAATAAATCTTTAAAGAAATAAAAATAAAAAATAAATAAATACCTGCCACATGTCTGGTATAAAATGATTCACCCTGGGATCTGAATCACGTCTTTCTTCTCGAAATAAGTAAGGGCCCATGTATGTTAATTGAAAACGAGCTGCTCCCATGTCAACTGAATATTTAGAAATATCCTTCTTGGTACCTGACTCCTTCACCTAAAACAAACACAAAATATTAGATTTTCACGCTATTTCATAATTTTTTAATCTGGACAAAGAAATTATTACCAATCATGTAAGATTTTCTTTGCTTTAATGAGATTATTATTTCATGTTTCTTTCAATATGAACAAGTTAGTATTGTATAACCAATATCAAAATAAGCAAAGGAGGACAAGATTTCTATTCTCTTTATCAATTCTGATACCTGAGACACAAATTATTGCTATATCATCATTGTAATTTTTGAAATGTCATTTTATGTGATCATACCATGTTTCGTAGGAATATAAGTGAATAAAAATTGAAATCATTTAATTACAAATCTGCGTAATCTTCAATAATTCCTAAATAGGAAAAAATCCCCCCATACATAGAAAGACACAATAAAAGTGTGTTTCAATTAAGAATCACATCTCAATCTTAAAAGGACATATTTAATTAAGGAAATACTCTCATAAGGATCTATATAATAAATACATATTATCTTAAAATTATTTTATTCAAAGAATTCTACCAATAGACAAAAAACTCTTATCATTAAAGAACTCACATATTTCACATGGCCTTTCTTCTTGAAGTTCTGATAACACAATTATGATATTATTAGCAAAGCATCGGAAAATATAAATGTCAATACTGAGATGTTATGGTTGAGAATCAACCACAAACATGCATTGAAATATTGATGACTTAAAGCAAGAAAAACTTTCATTTAAAAGTTGTCAAAAATAGAGATAAAAATTTTAAATACCCGTGATATTTTTCTATTTACCTTCTTGTTTAAAAAAAAAAAAAAAGGAGGGGGAAAAAAACCTCTAAGAGAAGCTTCTGGTCAAGCAATAACAAAAAAATACCTTATTTCAAATCTGGAAGAGTTGGCTATTGTGGGGAGCCAATTTCTGTACATCATCCTCATTTTTTTAAAGAGAGAAATAATTTCTTGCCTAGAACTTTTTTTTATCACTTTTTTTTTTAAAGATTTATTTATTTATTTATACATGCACTGGGTACAGTCAGAAGCACAGGAGGGTGAGAGAATTCACCAGAGCCAGAGCGGGGAGCAGAACAAGCAGAAGGACCGAAGTACACTGCTGAGGGGAGCAGCGGGCGCGGAGGAGAGGTCTGTGTGCCATGTGGGACCCTTGCAGGTGGCCGGGGATGGAACTGGCGCTGCAGAGGCTGCGGGCAGCTTCGCAACCCAGCGCTCAACCCCTGCGCCACCGGGGAGGCCCCTTGCCTAGAACTTTTGAATTTAGTTTAGGAAAATTGTTTATTCCTCACTTCTCAGATCCCTCAAAGGAATGAGGAAACATAGCTCTCCCTTTATAGGAAATAAAATTCTTAGAATATGAGGTAGATATAGAATGACCACATAAAGAGATGTCTAGCCCATACTATTGTTAGATTTGGACTATGAGTTCATATCACATTCTGCCTTAAGATGTTTTTCTGCAGTCTAAGTCATTTCTATATCTGCAAGGTTGAAAAGCTGTGTTAAGTGCCAGGCATTTTAAGTACGGCACTTGGACAATCAAGATGCAGGACCATAGCGAGCACTAAGTGTGATGGGAGTGAACAAGGTTCCCTGGCTAAGGTGGCCTCAAGCTCCCCAGAGAGATGCTACAGCATTACCTGAGGAGAAGCCCAAAGTCATCCGTGGTTATGGGACGGAGATGTAAGTAGCAAAAATGTATGGACCCTTTAACTTTCTTCAGAAATGAAAACACTAACAGAAGAAAAAATCTCTGTGGCGGGTCAATATGAAAATTTGGGAAAGTTATGGAGTCATTTGAGGAAGAACTAGTTCAAAGAGAGTGGAAAATAACTGTACTTCCTTTTCCTGGCTAGTTATCCTGAGTTAGCTAGTATCTTTCTCCGCAATGCAATCCTTTCCATCCTCTGCTTTACCAAGACCAAGCAAAAGGACAAGTATAGCTCCCCTTCACACATGTATTCTCCTTATGATTCTCAAGGAATTACTTGGAGAGATATTTTGACATAAAAATATACTCTCTTCAAATGCTTCACAGTAACAGTTGAAAACAAGTAAGTTTAAAGAGTGAGTATGTGTAAGGATATTCCTCAGAAATAATTGTAAGTTAAGGCAAAATTAAGTTTATTCATCTTTCTCAGAGTAAATTTTAATTCTTTTCAGGAAACTCCCATTTAAATAGACAACATAGGGCCTCCCCTGGTGGTGCAGTGGTTGAGCGCTGGGCTGCGAAGCTGCCCACAGGCTCTGCAGCACCGGTTCGATCCCCGGTCACCTGCGAGGGTCCCACATGGCGCAACAGATCTCTCCTGCCACGCCTGCTGCTCCCCTCAGCAGTGTATTTCAGTAAGTCTGCCTGTTCTATTCCCCGCTCTGACTCTGGTGAATTCTCTCACCCTCCTGCACTTCTGACTGTACCCAGTGCTTGTATAAATAAATAAATAAATCTTTAGATAAATAAATAAATAAATAAATAGACAACATAATTTACAAGCAACAATAGCATCCACAGGAGCATTCTCTCATTTCCTTCACCCTTCTAGCCTTTCTATTTCCTTCTTTCCAGTTATTGAACAGATATTTTAAAACTAACTGCATAAGGAGTACAGCAAGAAATAAGACAGATAAAGACCCTGCTTCTGTAAAACTGACATCTAATGTTGAACAACAGGAAACAAATGATGAAGTCATAAACAAAAAAAAATCAGATAATGATACATGCTGTGAAGAGAGAGAAACAAGGAAATTTCTTAGTGACTTTGCTTGGGATGGAAAAGGAGGAGTAGAGAAAATATTGAGATCAGATGGTCTCAAGCCAAGCTGCCATATATGATCTTTGGTAAGATGATGTTTCATCTAAAAGAGAAGAAGCATTCATACAGAAGAAATAACTATTGTGATACTCAGTCAAAAAAAACAGATACAAAAACAATAGGTAACCAGGGATCAAATATGTGGAACCTTGTTTATTCTAAGTAAGATGGGCAACTCCTGTGTTTTATTTTATTGAGCCTGCTGCAACAAAAATACCATGAATGAGATGGCTTTAAAAAACAAACATTTGGGCCTCCCTGGTGGCGCAAGGGGTTAAGACACAACCTATGAAGCTGTCTGCAGCCACTGCAGCATGAGTTCAATCCCCGGGCAGGGAGCTACCCACATGGCACAGCAGACTTCTCCTGACTCGCCCACTGCTCCCCTCAGCAGTGTATTTCATCAGTCTGCCTGTTCTGTTCCCCTCTCTGTCTCTGGTGAATACTCTCACCCCCCCCACACACACACTTCTGGCCTATACCCCAGTTCTTGTATGCATAAATGAATATTTTTTTTAAATAAATAAATAAATAAATAACATTTATCTCCCATAGTTTTGAAGACTGGGAAGACCAAAATCATGGCCCTGACAGACTTGGCTCAAGCCTGTCCCTCAGCAGCCATTGTTCCATTGCAACCTCACATGGTGAGGGGATGAGCTAACACTCTGAGGTCTTTTTATAAGAGCACTAATTCCATTCATGAGGGTTCCATTCTCATGACTTAGTCACCTTGCAAAGGCCACATTTCAAAACACCATCATTTGTATGCTCAGTGAAAAAAGCCAGAAGGAAAAAGAAAAATATCGGATGGTTTCACTTATAACAGGAATATGGGGAAACCAAATAAGACATCGGTGTAAATAAAATAATAACAGTACAAAGCACAACAAAGCAAAATCAGGCAATTATAAACCAGAAACATCCTGCAGGGGAGGAGGAGAGAGAGGGATCAGAGGGAGGAAGGTAGGAGCACAGGGGTCTGAGGTGATGGTGCATGGGTGCCTTGGGGAAGGATATTCTATGTGGACTCAATCTGAGGTGGTGGGGGGAAGCAAATATTGTCTAAAAAATGTAAAAAATGATAAATGTTAAAAGAAAAAAATACCATCGTTCTGGGGGTGGGAGGGGTGCTTTAAGTTTTTACATATGAATTGGAGGGAACATAGACCTTCAGACCTTAACACCTCTAGTATCAATAAAACATTTATTCTAGGTAAATATAAGGTTTTATATATATATAGGTAAATATATGGTAATTTATTCTAGGTAAATATATCCTATATGGACATGTCTATATAAGATAATACATGGCTAACATTTGGTTAATTTAATATAATTTAATACATACTAATTCCAAATATATTTCATAATATACTTCATGCAAACACACATACACACACACTCATATATATATGAATGTCATGTAATATTTCCTATGGCATCTACCTGATGACATAATGAGTATGCCAAGTTGCCAAATCCAATATATTTTAAATATTTGGCTAATTTTTGTCGATGTGTATTTTGTAATTGTTCTGAATATTTTTCATGGATTATGTGAATCCTTTTCATCAAGTTAATTATTATGTTTATATCTTTGGACTCTGCTTCTGTTGAAATAAAACATTGGTATGGATGGCATAAGTTAAACAAGATATTAATCAAGCCCCCAAAGCTGATTTAACTCTACTGTTCAGATTTTTTAGAAAGCATATTTACATGACTCATTCTTAATAATTGAGGAGCTCATAATAACAATATTATACTGCATTTAAGAGTGAGGTCTCCTGAGTTAAAGTAGCAAATAAAAATACAAGAGATCCAGTTGTAGCATATATTGATTGGCACATATTAAATAAAAAGTTGTTTATCAAAAATTCAAATTTAACATGCCCATGTTTGATTTAAGAAGTTGGAAAATCACTTCTCTAATCCTCATTGTCTTCGTATGCATAACAAGGACACTAATAATAGATCTCATATCACATGATTATCCTAAGGATTAAAGAAAATAATCATAAAATTATGACATATAAAATGACTATGAAGCTATTACTGGATCAAACAAAAGGAATTTTTTTGTTCTTTAGACATCAGAGTTCCAAAATCAGTATAAGGAGTAAGAATCAGAATATGTTGTACATATCAATTCTTCTGTTCTCATTTTATTGTTTAAGGAATTTCTAAAATTAGTATTTTTACATACCTGGTTTTAAACAGTTTTTTTTCCATAATTTGAAACAAGCACGTAATCCTGCCATCTCTGCAATAAATTTTACAGATTTAACAGTGCATGTTTGGAGAAAGTCTTCTAATTTTTTTATGCCAGAATTAAGATTTTTTCTAATTTCCTTTATAATACTTGGGGACAAGTTATTCCATCTTTCTTCCTCTTTTTTTTCTTCTTTTGCCACCTGTCTCTTTTGATTTTTTTCAATATGTGTTCCTGCATTTGTCTTGAAAAATAAAGAAAAAGAAAAATGTCCATGCAGCAATTAAAATAATTGTTTCCAGAACAACACATACTTTTGCAAGAAATATTTAGTATCTCGTCATTAGTTTATCATTCCTAATATGAAAGAAGCACATCAAATAGGACATTAAGGGTCTCAAGTAATTAATTGTGTTTCAAAAGGTTTTTAATAATAGAATGGGCAGTGAACTATTGTGGAAGACTATGGGTGTGTTGGTAGTAGGAATGGTGAGGTAACATACATCTGAAGGATATGATCCTGTATATCTAAATCACATACAGCACTGTAAACCAATATTGCCTCAATAATTGATAAATAAATAAATAAAATATGAAAGGGAAAATATCTACAAAGAAATGTATCAAAATGTTAACAGTGCTTAACTTTGTGTGAAGGTTTTCTTAGAATTTTTAGTTTCTTCTTTATACTTTTATTAATTTTATAAGCCTTTAAACAGATTAAATTGTTTTATCTTTTATGATACATAGTATTTAGAGTATACTTCTTATGACAATTATAAATTTTTAAGAGATTTTTTTCTTTTGCTAACACATGAAATCACAAATATATACAATGCGGAATATTGTTAATGAGAGTCTTACATGAAAAGAATAGAGCCTAAGGACCCCCCCACACCCCAACCATGACTGAGCCCTGTTAGATCAAGACTGTACCTGGTTTGTTCTCATCTTTTGCACAGAATTTTCTCGAGCTCGGTCTCTTACAATGCTTGCTGATCCACTTCCTGTCAAAGATTTTTCAAAGGCATGATAAAAGTAATGCAATACACCTGTATTTCTCTTCTTTTAGAATCTTTGAATTTGGCTAAAAACAAGCTATTAAAAATATGTTGACAATGCTATCTATAAATTAGAGTTCTATTAAGAGAGGACTCATGAGAAAGGCTTTGATACTAAATCTTAAAGTTTGCATTAATCTAATTATAGAAATATTAGTGACTGAGATATAGAAATTCAAATTATTGAGTCATATTACAATATCATGGATCCAGACCAGCTTCTTTTATTTGTATATTCATTTAATTACGATACACTAGGCATATGAATGTAGCCCATAGAAAAAGTCAATGATGATCTTATGCCTACTTTCATCCAGTGCAACAAAACCACAAGAAAAAACTCCAGCTCTATGGTATTGTTGATGACATTACTCATAGGGTCAAGAACAAATCACCTGAAATATATAAAGTAATATAATGCAATGCTAATTTAATAGGAAGTTTTTAATAAATAAATAAATATCCGTTATGTCAAAACCTTAATAATAGGGAAAAGTTAAAAAAACTCTCTGTGATGCTTTTTTATATATCTTCTTTCCCTACTGGACTGTGTGAGGAGGAAAATATACCTTTCATGTTTCCTATTATACTCCCAGAAAATAGCATAAATCAGAGCACACAGTAGGACTCTATATACAGGATACATGCAGAACACGTATGTCAGAGATCTGCAACACTAAACTGGTTGCCATTTTTCCATGCCATAAGGAGTCCCAATGTGTGTAAATGATTTTTAATTTTCCTTTAATAATGTTCCTATACCAGTGTGAAATCCAGGAAAATACCAAGATTATAAAACTATATTGGCCCATAATATTTTACTGTCCCAATTACTAGATTATTTGAATATTTAAGATATTTTACTCAATAAATAAAATAGCTAAATAATTTTTTAGAACAAGTAATTAATACAATTACTAATGTGGGCAAACATGACCAATATAACCTTATTAATAAAAACATTGAATCTTATTATTTAATAAGATTTATAAAAATAATACAACAGAAGTTTCTAACCAAGAAGAACAAAGAACTAAAGGAACTTTAAAAATAAGGGTAAATAAGCTAGTGTAGCAATCTAAGAAATGGAATCTCATTTTTCATACCATAGGAATTAGCTTCATCTCAGTTCTGCAATGAAAGGTGTTAGAAATTTGTATGGTAGGGCCTCCCTGGTGGCTCAAGGGATTAAGTCTCAGCATTGTGAAGCTATCCGCAGCCACTGCAGCACAAGTTCAATCCTCGACCAGGGAGGTGACCCACATGGTACAGCAGACATTTCCTGTCTCACCCACTGCTCCCCTCAGTAATGTATTTCAGTCAACCTGCCTGTTCTGTTTCCCACTCTGTCTTGTGAATCCTCTTACCTCCCCCCACCCCGTACCCAAGTTCTTCTATGCATAAATAAATAAATCTTAAAAAAAAAAAAAGAAATTTTATGACATCAGAGAGAAAAGGAGAAAAGGATATGACAAATTAAACTTCATTAATCTTAGATGAGTCATTGCTTCTTATAGACATGATACAATTCTTAAATGAGAATGCTGAAAATGTTTCTTAATATTAGTTTGTTTACCACTACTGATGCACTTGGTCCTTTCAAATTCATCACTGAGAGGTTTAAAAGAACGCCAGTGTCTGCAGTCATCAAATTCTCTTCTAGAAAGATCTAGAAGAGCCATGTCATCACTGCAGAAAGAAACAAAGGCATACATTATAAATACACATGCAATTTTTCAAGTTGTTACTCTAAGCCATGACTTATTTCAAGGTCTCCATCCTTTTTTGTGTTGTCCTTGTTCGGTTTTGGTATTAGTGTAATGTTGGCTTCATAGAACGTGTTTGGTATTGTCCCTTCCTTCTCAATTTTTTGGAAGAGTTTGTGAAGGATAGGCACTAATTCGTCTCTGAATCTTTGGTAGAATTCATTTGTAAATCCATCAGGTCCTGGGCTTTTGTTTTTGGGGAGGTTTTTGATTACCATTTCAATTTCGCTAATTGTAATTGGTCTGTTTAGGTGTTCTATTTCTTCTTTATCTAGCTTTGGGTGATTGTAGAGTTGTAGGAATTTGTCCATCTCCTCTAGATTGTTAAACTTGTTTCCATATAACTGTTCATAGTAGTTACTGATTATTCTTTTGATTTCTGCTGTGTCCGTTGTGATTTCTCCTCTTTCATTGATGATCCTGTTTATTTGTGCTTTCTCCCTTTTTTCCTTTGTGAGCCTGGCTAGGGGTTTGTCTATTTTATTGATTTTTTCAAAGAACCAGCTCTTGGTTTCATTGATCTTTTGGATTGTTTTTTTAGTTTCAATTTCATTTATTTCTGCTTTGGTTTTTATTATTTCTTTTCTTCTACTGGTTTTGGGGTTTTTTTGTTGTTCTTTTTCTAGATCTTTGAGCTTCGAGATTAGGTTGTTTCTTTGCGTTCTTTCTTGTTTCTTGATGTGAGCTTCTATTGCTATATATTTTCCTCTTATTACTGCTTTTGCTGCATCCCATACATTTAGGATATTGGTGTCCTCCTTGTTGTTCAATTCAAAAAATTTTTTAATTTCTTCTTTGATCTCCTCATTAGTCCAATGGTCTTCCAGTAGTGTGGTTTTTAATCTCCATGAGGAAGGAAGGTTCCTTGCCTTCTTTTTATGCAGACCTTATTTATTTAAAGAAATAAACATTGTAGATATATTTCAAGCCTCCTAGATACTAATCAGAAATATCATTCTTCTCCCTTCTAAAAAGTAATAGCTACTGCATTAGTCATGTCCATGCATTTTCATATCTGTCACTTAATAGATTGCACATAAGTGATATCACAGTACCTCATTCTTGCTTTGTTGCACTAAAAATATGGTTTTGATTCACACATATTGATATGTGTGTGGAAATATTTTTTTACTCTGGAGTATTTTTAATGATTTCAAGATTCATGTACATAATTAATCTGCATCTGGTCTTTAATCTGTATATCTGGCTGCCACCAAAGCGAGCCACCTGTTCTCTTAATTATGAACCTGTCATATCTATTATAGAATAAATGTTAAGGAAATATTTGTGAGGAATTAAGGAAAGTTGTTTTCAAAATATGCAAGTATATTTTTAAATCATAATAATCAAACATCAAGAGAAAATTACTAAAATTCTTATAAAATTAATCTTCCTGTGTGAAATTTTAATCATATATTCACAACAAATACAACAATAAGCAGCTCACTATATTCAGTAATAGGAAAATACAAATGTCACAAACAGGAAAAGTTTTTTTTTTTATAAATACCTGTTTAGGAAAGATAATTTTGACAAAACATCTCCAGCAAAATCTACTACAAGCTCAGATTTCAGAGGAATGAGTTCTGATTGATGAATTTCTTGTTTTGACCCTGGTGGCAATTAAGAATACAATAAATATCTGAACATCAAATTCTACTAATAATCTGACATTGTGCTGCAACTATTTCTGGAATAGCAAAGCTAAACATCTGTGTCATTTATTACAAAACAAATAATACTTCAACTGAGTTAGAATTTAATTTGAACTGAAGCTGAATGAATTTGAAAAATAAAATCAGGAAGGAAATCACCATGCAATCAGAAAAGACAAATATTTATTCTGAACCACAGTAAAAAATGTGCAATTTTTCTATAAACCAAAAGAAATATTATAAAGCTTATAAAAATTACCTCTAGTAATAAAAATTACCTACATTTAATCACCAATATTAATAGAGTAATCTCTGCCTCTGATTGACATTTAAAAAGAAACTTTATATATTTCATTTAAGTCCTAATTTTTCTACATAAATAGACTGTCAAATCTGTCAACTACAATCTCCTGAGGACTACTTAAATTCAAACTGGTTTCTCCATAGGAAATTTGTAAGACAGGCATAACATGGAGACAAACACAATTTCACATAAATTCAAAGCTATTCTCTATCCAGAAATCACTAAATGACTCAAGAAAACCTCCCCAAGTTTTTATCTGTAAATTGAGATTGATAAAACCACAAGCAGGGCTTTTCTAAAACCAGACAAAGCACAATACATGGCAGAATGGGTGTTTCATAAATGTTAGCTGCTTCCTTTCCTGTGTTCTCATGTGTGTATGTGAGTGTGTGCACACTTATAGAAACAAATAAAACAGTGGGATGACAAAGAAGGTGTTTAAGTTGTAGACACTAATAAGGAAGACTAACCATTCCAAAAAACAAAACTTAAACAAAGGCCAGTTTATTTTCTGAACAAGTATCATACTGTCAATCTCTCTCTCTGTGCTGAGTGAGTCAACATTTAAAGATTGTCAGTACCTCTAGACAATCCTTTCTGTGTAAGAAACGGTCTGGATGTTATTCTCACAGGAATGGCTTCACCAACATTGTCAATCTCTGATAGTGTCACAATTATGTCCCACAACTTCACATATTCCTGCATCAAAGTGTCACCCATTTCCAAGTTTGTTCCTATGTAGAAAAAGAAAATATACTCAAATTAATAATTAAAATCTAACTGATAGTCAACCATACTTTATGTTTTACAAGTACTCAAGTTGTTACTTAAGTTTTCGTCTGTGAGTATCAACAAAGCTTAAAAATGCTGAATCGATTTTGGCACATATTAATGCTGTAACTATTGTTATAAGAAAGTGAAGCATCTTCAAATTTAGTTACTGGTATGTTTTTCTTTTTAAAAATATTTTCTTGGGCCTCCCATGGTGGCACAGAGGTTGAGTGCTGGGTTGCAAAGCTGCCTGCAGCCTCTGCAGCACCAGTTCGATCCCTGGCCGCCGGCGAGGGTTCCACATGGCGCACAGACCTCTCCTGCCACCTGCTGCTCCCCTCAGCAGTGTACTTGTCAGTCTGCCTATTCTGTTCCCCTCTCTGGCTTTGGTTAATTCTCTCACCCTCCCGCGCTTCTGACTGTATCCAGTGATTGTATAAATAAATAAATCTTTAAAAAAATTTTTTTTCTTTTTATTGTAAAATCTGCAAACATACAGAAAAAGTAAAACAATGTGTTATTTTATTATAAATAACACTATTATAAAATAGTATAACATATAATAATAGTATAATAGTATCTAATAGTATAAAATAAATACTATTATAAAAATAGTATAATGACTTACATTATACAAATCCATCATTTAAGTTCAACAGTGAAAATTTTATCATATTTGCCTCATCTTTTTATCTTTTCTTCTCTGAACCATTTAAGAGTGAATAGTACAAATCATGTGACAGTTTAGCCCTACACTTCAGTTTACAGCTTCCAAAAATATATTCCCTTATAAAAGCAAATGTCACAATCACACCAAAGAAAATTCATAGTACTTCCCTAATATCAAATACCCAAACATATTTAAATTTTTCTATTATTAAGAAAACACAGCAGTTGGGTCAATTAGAAGTCAGTTTATGGCTCCATTGTGGCAAATGGAGAGTTAAGAGTCCTTCTGAGGAGTTCAGAAGGTCTTTCTGGGGGACATACCCCAGTGAGGCAAATTAGGGTGCAGAGTTCCTACACCATACATCTCCCTTCTCCAGAAAATACTCCAATCTGACACTCTTTTTCAGTTTCCACAGGAACAATGCCTTGTTAAAAATAATCAACACCAAAACTCTTGTGCCATTTTATAACACATTTGAAATATGAAAAAAAAAAAAACATAATAAAAGGCAACATCACAGTGTTCTGGGATAGCTTCTTTGTTCCCTTCAATTTACTCTCCATTTTCCCACAAAATAGCTGATCATTATCTCATTGTTAATTTTGAAAAAAGGAATTTTTACCTCTAATAAAAATGCAGATGTCTCATGAAATAATCTGCTAGAAAACGTCCTATCCAATTGCATTTAACTGATAAATAGCCCATTACCATTATTAGTCAGACACAACTCTTACCTATCCACCAAAAAATGAACAAAAAACAACTAAAACATACCTCTTGTATATTCAACTTCATAGTAATAAGCAATGTTTTTCCATAACATATTATCAGTTAAGTCAGGTAGGCCAACAAAATCCACTTTCCAATCATCTTTAACCTTTAATTGCTTTAGGATGAAAAATCTATTTTTCATTAGCTGGGGGGAAAAAAGAAGCAGAGGGGCTTATTCTAATACAATAATAGCTCACCAGAATGTTGAGGTCTTATTTGTATCCCTCAATAGGATGCATGCCTTATACTAAGAAAGAAGAACTAGAGTAAATACCAAAAGATAATGACAATTTCCCAGCTTTGACAAAAATAAATGACTATGTACAGATGACTTATTATATTTATGTTGCAGTTTTTCCATTATAAAATAACATAGTTAAGTTATACTCTGCATAGTAGCTTGCAGCTTGAAAATGAAAATATTCTTTTGAACTCATCACAGCCCTGAGCTCAATAAATATTCCTTAATGGATTCAAACTAGAAAAGTGGGTATTTCATGGTCATTACTACAGAATTTTAATTAAAAGTTGTTTATGAGTAAGGGCCAAATAAAACACATTCACATACCCGATGGGGTTTCGTAACCACATAGTAGAAATGTCACCTGCATGCATAATGCCACTGAGTTGACAATGACTAGGTAATAAAATCAACAATGCAAATAGTTCTGCAATAAACATAAGTGTACAGGTGTTCTTTTGAATCAATGTTTTTGCATCCTTTGGGTAGATCCCTAGTAGTGGAATTGCCAGGTCATATGGTAGCTCCATTTTTAGTTTTGTTGCAGCACTATTTACAATAGGTAAAAACTGGAAACAACCCAAATGCCCAAAAAAGATGACTGGATCAAGAAAATGTGGTATATATACACAATGGAATATTATTCAGCAATCAAAAAAGATAAACTCATGCTATTCACAGCAACATTGATGGAGCTAGAAGCAATTATGCTCAGTGAAGTAAGCCAGAATGAAAAACAAAAATATTGGATGGTTTCACTTATAGCAGGAAAATAGGGGAACCCAATAAGACATCAGTGTAAAAAAATAATAACAGTACAAAACGCAACAAAGCAAAAACAGACAATTATAAATCAGAGACCTCCTGCAGGGGAAGAGGCAGAAGAGGGATCAGAGGGAGGGAGGGAGCACAGCGGACTGAGATGATGGTGCACGGGCGCATTGGTGAAGGAAACTCTATGGGGACTACACCGGAGCGCGTGGGGAGAACCAAATTTTGTTTAAAAATGAGAAATGATGCAAACAATAAAAATTTTTTTAAAATTTTTAAATAATTAAAAAAAGAAAAGAAAATGAACAAAAAAATCCAATATGGGGAAGACCATAAAAGAAAAAAATAAGTAAAATCCAAAATGAGTCTGTCTGGTGGGGGAAAAAAATTAATTAATTAAATAAAATCAACAATGCTGTTTTACAAGTACACAACTATGCCTTAATTTGTTATGTTTCTTAATCTCTTGCAATGGCATTGTTTTATCTTTATGTAATTTAGTATCCCTTTGTCTTGCACCATCCTAAAAGTAATGGGAATAATTCTAGTCTTAACAGGCTTAAAATCTCATAAATGAGATGATATAATGTGCAGTTTGATTAAATAAAGGTTGCTCCAAAATGCTCATAGGTTATGTATTTTTCTTGAGCTAAGGTATTAATCCAATAATTGCAACAGACTATACAAAATATCAGACTAGGTAGCATTATGCTAAATACAGAAACTAAGATTTTTAAAGATGCACAATAGCAATTATCTTTTACATTCCTTTTCCTGTTTCAATTAATAATAAAATATAAAATGTAATTGATATCAGTTGCTTACCTACTACATTAATATATATGTATAACTGTCTATATATGTACATATATGTATGAATATATATACATATACATATAAAGCATTGTTTCTTTGAAGAAATTGCATGATTACTTAGAATTCTTAGGACTATGCATTATTTTATATGCAGTTGAAGTACTTTTTCTTGTTGAGCACTTATATATATATATATATATATATATATATACAATATGACTATTTTTCCTAGAAACATGTATTGTTTCCTAGAAGCAGCTTTTAAAATACATACAAAACTAAATGTGATAGTACAAAAAGCAAGGCATTATGTATTCTACATTTTACCTTATTGATTTACAATACTTATTAATTTCCTGTGCTTCACTTACCATTTCTAGAAATGGTGTAAGCTTTCTATCCCAAACACAGGTAATGACCCTACTCTTAGCTCTTTGAGACAGAGGTAACTGTTGAAGGAAAATAACACTAAGGCAGTGCATTCTGCAAAGATCTGCTACTTCACGTAGTGTTGGTATTTCCTTCAAGTCCTAGAAAACATGAATTTTAAAAAGGATCAATAGGAAATGTAAAAATTCAGATATGTAATAACAGTATTTTAAAGTACCTTATCCACAATTTTGCCATATGATAGATTTCTTTTCAGTGATTTCATTTAAAGACAAATTTCAGTAAGTATATGATTTATTTTTCTAGACTCTACACTTAGCTGTTTTGCCTAGGAGTATAACTTTTTCAAAATAAATATCCCACAAAATTCATTGTGATTTAATATAGTCATGTTATAAAATGATAGAGGATAGAGTCACCTGTTTGATATCTATTTACTACAGATTCAAAGCAACAGTACAAGAAAGGTAATAAGCTTTGTCACATCTGTTCCTACAAAAAAGACCAGGTCTGAATTGGAGTACAATCTGCATACTAAGCATCCTAGTCAATTTGTTTAACACTTGGTAATCTGCAAAGTTGAATAACAATACCCATCTTGTAAAATGGTTCTTAATATTAATGATAATGATTCAGAAAAAAGCTAGCTGTTATTATTTATTAGTAAAATCACCATCATTATCGGTATTCTTTAAAGAAAACAATGGTTCTGAGCAACACAGTAGATAGATAGTTATCCAGCTTCATCTTTATCATAGCCATAAGCATGGTCATCAGCAGCACCATCCCTATCAGCTTTTACAAATGCTAAGTCTTTTGTGGAATATGACTAGGAAACCTTTGAAATTGATATAGTAAAGCAATTCAGGGATAACATGCAAAAAGGCAAGTCCAAGTGATACAAGAGAACTTAGAAAAGCTAAAAAATATTTGAAAAAATTAATAAGCTCAGAAATAAAATCAGTGAATAGATGATATGTAGTGAAACTTTAAATAAGACAATAATAGACATTCAGGAAGCAAACAGCTTGAGAAAGCTTTAAAGCAGAAGAAAACAAGTGGAAGATCAAAGCAATGATCTTGAAGAGAGTAAGGCACAAAAGACCCAGGTGAAAGACGAGAAATAAGATATGAAAAAGGAGAAAAAGAAAAAGAAGAAACACATCAAGAACTATGGACTATCTGAATTTATTAAGAGAGGCAACCCTTCTGGGTTTCCCAGAAGGGGAAGTAAGAAATGGGAACAGAGAACTTATTCAAAGAAATATTGAATTTCTTCTGGGGAAGAAACTAAATAAATAAGTCCATAAAACTAGATAACCTGGTTATCTAAGATAATGAGACCTGACCAAGAGACATAGAAGTGAAGCTATCAAGAGTTCAAAAGAAAGATTATTGAAGGTGACTAGACAGTTAAAAGCAGAAACTCTACAAGCAAGTAGATAGGAATAACATAATCAAGATAAAACTGCTAACTCAGAATACATCATCACACAAAAAAGAAAACTACAGACCAATATGCCTAATGAATGTATATGCAAAAATCCTCAACCAAAATCTTAGTAAACTGAATTCAACCCACATCAAAAAGATCATAAATTAGTATCATGAAGAAGTGGAATTAGTCTAAGGATTCAGGGATGACCTGCCTACAAAAATCAATGTAATTCACCACATTAACAAAAAGAAAGATAAAAATCAAAGGTCACATCATTAGATACACAGAAAATGACAAAATTCAGTTTCCATTTATGATATATAAAATCTTAATAAAATGGGGATTGAAGGAACACACTTCAACATAATAAAGATCCACATCTAATATCATATTCAGTGGTGGGAAAATAAAATCTTTTCCTCAAAGATGAGGTACAAAACAAAGATACACACTTTCTCCACTACTGTTCATTATAGCATCAGAAATCCTGGCAGAGCAATTGGGCAAAAGAAAGATGTAAAATAAATCCAAAATGGAAAAGAAAAGATAAACTATCTATATTTGCTGATGACATGGTAATACATATAGAAAACCCTAAAAACTGTTAAAAAAATAATATAGCAGTTTAGTGAATGGCAGTCTACCAAATATACAAAATAGGTGGTGTTTTTATATGCAAATAACAAACTAGAAGAGGAAGAAATCAGAAAACTATACCATTTACAATCACATCCAAATGAATTATATACCTAGGGATAAACATAACAGAGGAGGTGAAAGACCTAAACAAGGAAAAATACAAGATATCATTTAAAGGAAATTAAAGATAATAGAAGACCCAAAGAGATGGATAGATATTCCCTGCTCATAAATCTGAAAATTAACAATCGTAGGACAACCATCTCTCCTAAAGCTAAGTATACAGATTTATTGCAATCCCCATCAAGAGTTTGTTAGCATTCTTCAAAGAAATAGAGCAAACACTACTTAAATGTAAATGGAACCACAAAAGATTCCAAATTATAAGAGCAATCCTGACTTAAAAGAACAATGATATCACACGTCTAGATTTCAAACTATACTGTAAAGCTATTATAATTGAAACAGAATGGCACTGGATAAAAATACAGAGATCAATGGAATAGAGCTGAGAACCAGAAATAAACCCACACTTACAAAGAGAGTTAATGTATAACAAATCAGTAAAGCATATACATTAAAGAAAGAAGGTCTTTTAAACAAATGGTACTGGGAAAACTAGACAGTCACACACAAAAGAATGAAACTAGGCTATCTCACACAATACACAAAAATTAAGTCAAAATGGATCAAAGATATTAGACCTGAAACCATAAAAACAGAAGAAAACCGGCAAAACACAGTAACATTGGCCTCAGAGTTACCTTTGGGACCTTCACTCCAACAGCAAGGGAAACAAAAGCAAAAATATACAAATTGGGGCCTCTGTGGTGGCACAAGGGGTTAAGACACAACCTATGAGGCTATCTGCAACTACTGCAGCATGAGTTTGATCCCCAGCCAGAGAGCTACCCATATGGTGCAGGAGACCTCTCCTGACTCAGCTTCTAATCCCCTCAGCAATGTATTTCAATCTACCTGTTCTGTTTCCCACTCCCTCTCTGGTGAAGCCTCTCACCCTGGAACCTCTGGCCTGTACCCCAGTTCTTGTATGCATAAATAAATAAATCTTTAAATATATATATACACACACACATACACACACACAAATTAGGTTACTTCAAACTAAAAAGCTTTTGCACAAAAAAGAAATGATCACTAAACCAAAAATACAGACTGGTCCAGCTACAATGGAAAACAGTATAGAAGTGTCTCAAAATATTAAAAACAAATCTACCAGATTATGCAACAATTCCATTCCTAGGTGTCTATTCTAACAATACAAAAAATACTAATTTAAAAAGATATATAGTGTGACAGCACCATTGACAACAGCCAATTAGGGAAACAGGTGTCAAAGGACAGATGAGTGGATTAATACGATATGATATATATACACAATGAAATGCTACTCAGCTATAGGGGAAAAAAATGAATTGTTGCCATTTGTGACAACATGGATAGAACTGGAGGGAATGATGCTAAGTGAAATAGGTCATAAGGAGAAATAAACTCCAGATATTTCACTTATGTGGACTATAAAGGAACAGACAAAACAAACCTTACAAATCTGACTATAGAACTGAGGCGTCTGGAAAGTAGGGGGGACAAAATAGGAAGAGGTTCAATGGCCTATAATAGAGGATTAATTGTGCTTAGATGGTGGACATGGTGTGGTAGCATACATCTGAAGAAGTACGAACCTATACCCCTAATTCATAAACAGTACTATAAACTAACACTATCTCAATTTAAAAAAATACAATTTAAACCAATAAATAAAATCAAAAAGGTTATGATCAACGCATTTATTTCAATATTTAGTCAACATAGACATGACAAGCACACATTTCCTATTTGATAATGAGTTTACATCTATAGCTACAAGTTGTAAGCATTTCTACATCTTTAGAAGTAGCATTAAATAATTAAATTAATATTTGAAAGAATCCCACCTGGGTGCTGTCATTTTCTGTGTTTGTGTTTAGGTTTTCATAGTCTTGTGCATCAAGTAGCATTTTTTCATAGAATTTAAGTGTCACAGAGCATGAAACAGCACAGACTATACATCTTATATCAGCTACTTCTGGCCACAGGTTCTGAAGTAAGGACAAGGTTTCATGTATCTGAAATAAAACGAAATAGTTTTTAAGTTTATGAGGGAAAGAGTGAAGTCAAAGAAACCCCAGCAGTTTTTGTACGGAACAACCAAAGGAACAGACATGCCGTTAGCTGACAAGGGGGAGGCTCCAGTGAAATGAGTTTAGGATAAAGGTCTATTTAAGCTTCGATAGCTTTGCAATGACTATTAAAAGTTCACATGGAGGTATCCAACAGACTGCTGGGGAAACTAAATATCCTGCATGTAAGCATACTGACTCCAGAGTCCTATGATCCTGGTCACTACATCACTTCATACCCAGGCTTCCAAAAAGAATGACCTATAGAAGGGAAAACAATGTCAAATGGCATGTTTGAAGAAGTCAGCTGGGTAACATAACCGCTGACTTAGGTCATGTTCCTCATGAGAAATAACCAAAGGATCAATTAACTCCCACCTACTAGCTACACAGATACCATTCCTCCCCAGGAAATTGAAAAATTCCTATTTTGTAAAAATGTGATTATCCAGTCATCACTGTACAAATTGCAAAAATAAAAGTTTGAGATCTTAAAATTATCATAGTAGTAGTCTTCCTCCTATTGTATTGTGTATTTTGTACAAAGATTTTTGTATGAAACACCTACAGTTTAGTAAACAATAAATTTTGTCACAGTGCTGTGCAATTTGAAGAACATATCCCAAAGATGCAAGTCTACAAAATCAGTGAGTACACGAAAGCTTGTAGAGGAAGCATGTGTGTTCAAGAAGCAACAAATCATTAACAGTATGTTTCCTAGAGATTGAACTTAAGTTGCCATGTATTATTACCTCTTTCTGTAAGTCTTCCAAATTTAGTTTCAAATGACCATACAGAAGTATTTCTGTTTCCTGTGACTTTTGGCAATAGTCTATTATGCGGTCGTGTAAGGCATGTAGTTGTTTCTTATGCTATAAAACAATCACATAAGTAAATCTGGTTCAAAAAATGCAAATTACAAACCTCTAGGTAAACCAAACACAAGATGGAAAATGACATTTATAATCATTTGGCTATAGAAAAAACATAAAAATCAGTAAATTCGTAAAATAGACTTTCCTTTTGTTTGAACTATTCATTTCTGAGGTAATTAGGATATAAAATGCTATAGTGCATTTATTTTTAATAAAACCAACCACTAAGAAAATACAAGTCTTAGTATTAGTAGTAGTATTTTATATTGCTCCACACTGATCTTTTGTCCTATTTTTAAAATAAAAGAAAAAAAAAAACCTGTTTAGTGAGGTTCTCAAGCCTTAATATACATAACTATCTATTTTTAATGGTGCAACTACTTAAAATATTTTCATGAATATACTCAAAAATAAGGGACCTTCCCTGGTGGTGCAGCCGTCGAGTGCTGGGCTGCAAAGCTGCCCACAGCCTCTGCAGCACTGGTTCGAACCCCAGTGGCCAGCGAGGGTCCCACATAGCATGACAGACCTCTCCTGCCACTCCCACTGCTCCCCTCAGCACTGTATTTCATCACTCTGCCTGCTCTGCTCCCCGCTCTGGCTCTGGTGAATTCTCTCACCCTCCTGCGCTTCTGACTATACCCAGTGCTTGTATAAATAAATAAATAAATCTTAAAATATATATATATATATTCAAAAATAAGATGGTAAAAATATTTTCTCTCTCTTAATTTTAAAAGTAAGAATACAAACAAAAAAGCATCCCAGACTCAACAGTCTTTAAGTAAGCTTAAAATATATACACAAAAATATACATGTAACATATAAGAGTTTATAAATGGGTGTGTATAGGAATGTGTGGATACACACATACATGTTTTTTATTATTTTTTTAATTTTTTTTTTATCGAGGCATGTTTTATTTATTTATTTATTTGTTTGTTTGATGGTTTGTTTATACAAGCACTGGGTACAGTCAGAAGCGCGGGAGGGTGAGAGAATTCACCAGAGCCAGAGCGGGGAGCAGAGCAGGCAGACTGACGAAGTACACTGCTGAGGGGAGCAGCGGGCGGCAGGAGAGGTCTGCACGCCATGTGGGACCCTCCTCCGGTGGCCGGGATGCAGCCAGGGATTGAACTGGCACCGCAGAGGCCGCGGGCAGCTTCGCAACCCAGTGCTCAACCGCTGCGCCACCGGGAAGGCCCCATACATGTTTTTTATATACAAGACATCGACTGAGAAATTTCCTCTGTGGTCCTCACTTATCTTTGAACCCTCTGAATTGTTCTTCCCTGTTGTTCCCTTTACATTTATGTAGCCAATACTTTTCCTCCCTATCTCTCAAAATGGCCCATAGCAAGACTTAATCCTTTCTCCTGATAAAACCATATTAAAAAAAAAAAAGCCTCCCTCTTTTTCTACATTGGAACACTCCAGAGTCTCCCCACGCCCAGCCTTTTCAATTAAAGGGTATGCAATTGGTTAATTTTTTCCATTACTTTTTTTTTCTAGGCAATTTAACCTAACTTACCTTTGCAAAATATGCTTGGTGCAAATAGCTACTAGAGGCACAAAATCCATAAATTCTCAGGACATCTGACTCCAATCCCAAAGGTAGTACAATATTGATTTTCTTCTGAAGAGCATGAAGGATAAAAATGTGTAAAAAATCTGTTTGATGAGGTGTTAGTCCCTTTTCTAAGACAATTAGGTAAAACGGATAACATTCTGTAAGAAATATTTCCCATTCTGGAGATAGGCAATTGGAAAATTCTGTACGAATCGTGACATCAGTATTTTTCTCTAAATGTTGAATCAGTGTGGTACGAAGGGCCTGGAGTCCGGGGGATTTAATGTATAAATTTTCGGCATCCTGTAGAAAAAGAAACAAATGTTAACCTTAGAGATAAAACAGAGTAACTAGAAATTTTCCTAAAGATTAGTATTGTGTATAAATTGTATTAACATGATACAGAAGAAGTTCAAGGTGATTAAAATGTATTTTTCAGCTTCCTGCAGAAATGTTTATAAATATTCACTCACTAATTTCCTATTGATAATACATTGTATAATTTCCTACTAATAAAAACTTGAGATATAATTTTGCTGAGAGAAAAAAAGAGTAAATGATAAAATTTTTAAATGATTATTAATTTTTTTCTTAGACTTACAAGAGTGGAAAATTAAATGCTTTTTACCTTAAAAAAAACTACAACAAATTTTGCGTCCTTCTGAATAAAATCATGCAGAAATTTTTCCACAAGATAGAAGAAGTGAAGAGTTTGTCCTCTTTTTAAGGTCATATTCGAAATACAAGCAACGAATAATGAATCTCCATCAATCAAAAAAAATTCAGATTCAACAAAGTCTTTAAGCAAGCTAACCATGCTGAATAAAAACATAAAACACATAATGCAAATGTTTAAAAACGATAATTTGAGAGATAATTTCACATTCAATTGGTTATTCAAATTTTCTTCTAGCTTCAGAAATTTAAAGAAAAACAATTATAAAATTCCATATTTCAGTAACAACAATCCAAGGCATTCCCATCTAGTAATAGAATAATCCCTCAGCAAAAGATCTGATTTATTCTACAGAAAACTGCATTTCACTGGTGTAGGAATAAATTTATGCAAAAAGTGTATCCCATATTTTAAATTTGGATACTGACTGTATTTGTACTTTAAGTGTGAACAATTAAAACAATCATGGGGCTTCGCTGTTGCCACAAGGGGTTAGGCACTGCACTAAGAAGCAATCCGCAGCCTCTTCGGCATGAGTTCGATCCCCGGCCAGCCAGAGAGAAATCCACATGGCGAAACAGACCTGTCCTGTCTCACTCACTGCTCCCCTTGTTAGGGGGAAAAGGATGTCCCAAAGCAAATTCCATATAGGCTTTGTGGACTCCACCCCCACCCCAGGTCAAAGCCAAAGACACTGGGAACTCCAAATCCCATCACCACCAAAGGGAAGGTGGCTGGGACCTGAGGGTGGGGTTAAGCAGCCAGGTGAATACAAAAGGCAGACACGTGGGCTTTGGGGATTTCCCCATTTTGGCTCTCCACCAGCTCGCAGCGTCTGGCCAGCTCAGAGAGTGACTTTGGGTTTCCAGGTCGTCGGTTCGGGTAGGACGCATTAAAGACTTTATTTCCCTATTTTCTCCCTGAGTTGTACATTTTCCTTATTTCTTTTTCTCTTGTAAATAAACCTTTTATTAACCTTATGTGTGTGCCTGTAGTGGAGTATTCATAAGTCCCTTTAAAGCGCGCGGGTGAGGACCCACAGCCAGGAACCCGTTTAATATCGGGGTTGCTCTATAACACCCTCAGCAGTGTATATCAGTCAGTCTGCCTGTTCTGCTCCCCACTCTGTCTCTGGTAAATCCTCTCACCCCCCCCCCCCACATCTCTGGCCTCTACCCCAGCTCTTGTATGCATAAAATAAATGGATCTTTAAAAAAATAAAAATAAAACAAGTATTATCTTTGGTCTAATATATGCATGAAACTGTTGTAGAGCAACCCCGATACAAAACGGGGTGCCTGACTGTGGGTCCTCACCCGCGCGCTTAAAAGGACTTATCAATGCTCTACTGCAGGCACACGCGAAAGGTTAATAAAAGGTTTATTTACAAGGGAAGGGGAAATGAGGAAATGTACAGCTCTGGGAGAAAAGTGGGAGACCAAGTTTTAAATGAGTCCTACCCGATCCGCCGATCAGGAATCCCAAAATGGCGCTCTCAGAGTTGGCCACCAGCCAGGAGCGGTGAAGCCAGGAGGCGAGTGATCGCGAGCCAGAGAGGGAGCAAGGCCCACGTGTTTGGTTTTTATATCCAACCTGGCTGCCCAACTCCACCCTCAGGTCCCAGCCACCCTCCCCTTGGTGGTGATGGGATTTGTCTTTCCCAATGTCCTGATGGCTTTGGTCTGGAGTGGGGGTGGAGTCCACAAAGCCTGTATGAGATTATCTCAGGACATCCTTTCCCCCTAATATTTCCCCCCTTTCACTTTTTGCCACCATTTCCATGGTGATGAAGATCAAATATATGGATGCTGGGATACAGTCTCAGATGAAAATTTTCCAGGGTTCCAGTCTGAAAGAAAAACGAATCCCTCCAGGTAGTGTCCATTGTGGAAAGCAAAAGTCCTCCATTCCTGGAAAAACAGTTCATCAGTCCCAGTTGAAAGAAAACATCTGGAGGCATTAGCCAGAACAAGACAGCAGATATGTCAAAAATCACAGGAAAAGAAAAAAAAAATCTTAAAATGGTTCAACTTATGTAAAAACAAATTCTCTCAAACTTGATCCCAAATTTTTTTAAAACAGCATAGCAAAAGTTTGCAAACCAAATCTACTTTTAAACCATATTGCCTATTTTTGCATAAAATCACAGGGCAGAATAACTAAGCAGCAATTTTTAGCTGGCTTCGTTGGAATACTCCATATAGGATTCAGAGCGAACTGTTGACATCCAGTCCGTGTAGGCTTCTGGAAGAAGTTGGTCTCATCAGACTCCACCTGGGCTTTCCTCTTCTTGAGGGTACCAGGGACTTTTCGTTGGCCAGGTTGTCCAGTCCTGCCAATGGAGGCAAGCTTCCTCACCTTCTTTGGAGGTCTCTGGAACCCTACAAACAAGGCAAACAGGTTCTCCTCTTCTTGGTTCAGCTCTGTTTCAACTTTTTGGAAGAGCTCCACACAAAGCCACACAATGAAACTTATGTCCAATTTTTTTAGTTTAAACAAAATCCCTATGGAAGTTATGCAAAAAAAGATTCTGAGATAAGTAGTAAAAGATTACCACCACTATTTTTATGCTGTGTTGGTATCAAGGGGAGAGAAAATGCAAACACAAGTTAGCTTTGTTGGAAAAAAAAAATTACAACCTTGCTGCAGATCCTGGTCACCAAAACAAGAAAACTTTGTGGATTTAGAGCAAAATGCAAAAAAATCATCAGTATTATTATGTCAAGGAAAACTTAGTAAATATGAGGTGTATTTCCAAGTCTATTCAGTCCTTAGTAGAAAAGTTTTACTCTCAAAACCAGCTCATTTTTGTTGTTGTTTTTTTTTTTAAGATTTATTTATTTGGGCCTCCCTGGTGGCGCAGCGGTTGAGTGTTGGGTTGCGAAGCGGCCCGCGGCCTCTGCGGCGCCGGTTCGATCCCCGGCTGCTCCCCAGCCACAGGAGGAAGGTCCCACATGGCGCGCAGACCTCCCCTGCCGCCCGCTGCTCCCCTCAGCAGTGTGCTTTGGTCCTTCTGCCTGCTCTGCTCCCCGCTCTGGCTCTGGTGAATTCTCTCACCCTCCCGCGCTTCCGACTGTACCCAGTGCATGCATAAACAAAATAAATAAATAAATAAATAAAACATGCCTCTAAAAATAAATAAATAAATAAAATAAAAAATAAGATTTATTTATTTATACAAGCACTGGGGTACAGGCCAAAGGCAAGGGAGGTTGAGGGAATGCACCAGAGACAGAGCAGGAAGCAGAACAGGCAGAAGGACTGAAATACACTGCTGAGGGGAGCAGCAGGCGAGACAGGAGAGGTCTGCCACGCCATGTGAGAATATCCCTGGCCGGCAGGGAATCAAACTGAGACATGGAGGTTGCAGACAGCCTCACAGCGCTGCCCTCAACCCGCTGCGCCACCGGGGAGGCCCTCATTTTGTTTTTAAATTAATGAAAGATAAACAGGTGAGAACTCTTCACCGAGGGCCTCCCCGGTGGCACAGCATGTTGAGCGCAGCGCTGTAAAGCTGTCCTAGGCCACTGCAGCATGGGTTTGATTCCCGGCCGGCCAGGGAGATATCCTCAAGGCACGGCAGACCATTCCTGTCTATCCCGCTGCTTCCCTCAACAGTGTTTTCGGTCCTTCTGCCTGTTCTGCTCCCCGCTCTGTCTCTGGTGAATTCTTTCACCTTCCCGTGCCTGTGGCCTGTACCCCAGAGCTTGTATAAATAAACAAATCTTAAAAAAAAAGAAAAGAACGCTTCACCCAAACCAAGTTCCCAAAATATACTTCCCTACATTTCTCCTTGAGGGCAACCACAGGCTTGAATTGTTTTCATCATTGTCTTCCTAAATTTTTAAGTGTTTATGATGATAAATATTTGCCTGGTTTTGTTTCATTATTAAAACAACATCTTATATGTGTACTCTGAAACTTTTTAAATGTGATCACCAATTGCTATTAAAATTCTAGCATATGGGGGGCCTCCCCGGTGGCGCAGCGGTTGAGCGCTGGGTTGCGAAGCTGCGCGCGGCCTCTGCGGTGCCGATTCGATCCCCGGCAGCTCCCCGGCCACCGGAGGAGGGTCCCACATGGCGCGCAGACCTCTCCTGCCGCCCGCTGCTCCCCTCAGCAGTGTACTTCGGTCCTTCTGCCTGCTCTGCTCCCCGCTCTGGCTCTGGTGAATTCTCTCACCCTCCCGCACTTCTGACTGTACCCAGTGCATGTATAAACAAAAAACAAACAAACCAGTAAAACAAGTAAAATAAAGCATGCCTCTATTAAAAAAAAAAAAAAATTCTAGCATATGGTTACAGAAGGCTACACAGGAATAACTTTATTGCTGCATAATATTCAATTATATGTATACATCATAATATATTCCACATCTTTCTCTTTTCTTTCCTTTTTTTTTTTTGCTATTGCAAACTATGCAGCAAAGGTCATTTTTGTGGATATATTCTAATGCACAGGTGAATTCTAGGGTATAGACATACAAATTACCAATTTCTATGTTATAAAGTCATACCAAATAATTTCCCGAAGCAACTGTATAGAATTACACCTGTATAAGCAGATGTCAGAAGTTCAATTCATCTACATCATTTCTAATATCTGCTATTGTATAACATGAACAACATAATTTACCCAATTTGTAATTGTTTTGACTAAGATTCAGGAAAATATGACATGCAGCTGCTTAAAAGCTGAAATATTACAGAGATGTATTAATTCCACTGTGTATGCTTTCAGATTTACTCTGCGTATTCTAACACATAATGTAGTACTTCATTCTGAAGTCAGGCTACCTAGGTTTCGATTCCTAGATCTATTACAAATTCTAGGACTTGAATTAGTTGCTTTCCTATCTTGTGCTCCATTTGAGAAATGGGCTAATGTTTCATAATGTTGCTGTGATAATTAATGAAATAGATATCTACAAATTGGTTAGAACCAAACTGTGCTTAGGTCATATGTGCTTATTTTAAGTGATGTTTTAGAATTTTTGTTTTATTTTGAAACTGTAGTCCATAGATATTATAGTATATCTTACAATAGTTTAGAAAATAGAAATATGGAGATAAATGACATAACATTAGGCATAACAAATCACATATGGCAGATTTTTTTTCTTTCTTTACTATTTTATTGCTAGTATCTAGCATATTAACAGGCACCGAAAATAATTATGAAGAGAATGAAATAATGCATTCATTTAGAGTATTCATCCTGGACAGTATTACATACTACTTTGACATGAGTTAAAATATACAAGATAATTTTGTGAGATTTGCATAATTTTTTGATATGCGACATGATGCCAATTGAATTGATACATTAATCTTGCAATATTCAAAAGGAAGTTGATCTTTTTTCTACTTATAACTTCAAAGTTTTCTGTATCTTATTTCTTGTTACTGAAAAGACATACACCACACCCTTTCCCAGGAAAAGACAATACCTATTTTTAAAACCAGAAATGTCTTGCCAAATTGGCAGTTTCTACAAGATGATTCATAGCAAGAAGAAATTTGAAAATATGCCATACATATTAAATTAATTACTTCTTTGAATAGATTACTTACGTAGATTTTAATAGAGTTTTCAAAATCAATGATGAGAGGTCTGGTGGAGTTAACCCACAGTCAGCCAGTCCTTTAAAAATAAAAAACAAGGACTTCATATTCAATTTTAAATTAATCCCAATTAATGACTGCTTTAGCTAATTTTGAGTATTTATATTTTATACATATATATGCCTACAATATTCAATAATATAATAGCCCTATAGAGTCATATGAGAAACTTGTTAAAATTTATCATTCTTAGTCTCTATCTCCAAGGATTCATTGATCCTATTGAACTGATGAAAAGTCGAAGACTCTATATGAGAGGAAAAATCATATACAGATAAAGCCTCACCTGATTTTCCCAAGCCTTGGCGTCTAATATCTGTGGCTTTATTGTCTTTATTGATTTCAGACTTATATGGTGATTGTCTAGAATCTAGATCTTCTGAGTTTAGAAGAGAGTCTTCAAATTCGTCAAATGATGATGAACTCTCTGAGCTTTCACAGTCATAGTAGTTTTCACTTTCAGTATCACTTTCACTGTCACTGTCACTGGTACCAGGGGTTAATTGTCTGTTCAACAAAGCATGTGCCGAAGCCATGATCTATAAAAATAAAGATTTTAATTATTTTATTTAAAATACCTTATCACAATATAGTTTACTCCTTTGAAAGGCAAAAGATGTTTGATTACTCTCTCTCTAAATCTCCTCAACCCCTAGTTTGCTAATGAGGATAATTTTTCATTATACTTTCCCCTAACTTCTTTGCAAGGAAGTAGTAAGGGAAGGTAGAGTTCCATGGTAGGGCAAAACACGTTTCTGAAAAAAATATAGATAGATATAAATATACAGATATACATTTAAGAAGAAAAAAAAGTACATATTTAAGCAGTACCTGCTCCAAGACTCTCCAACACAGTGAAAAGCTCCCCAGTTCCTCTAGCTAGCAAAGTGATATCTTCCTCCTTTATAGAGGGTAATAGCCTCTGCTTTCTTGGAAACAATTTGAAAACTTTACCTAATGTAAGTATATCACAAGCAATATTTATTTTCTTGATATCAGTTCCTACCGTTTCAGGCAGTTAACCAAAGTCCACATTTTACACAGCCTGTGTAGAGAGATTTAGTCTGTGCCAGGAGGAAAGAGATTAGATGCCAAAAACAAACAACAAACAGAAATGGTTGATATGTACGTTCAGGAATTAGGGAAATATGTATGGAAGTAGATTTTGAAACTATTAGCATGTGGGGAGCAAATGAAAGGGTAAAGGGCATAATTCATTGATATCAGATAATGATGATCTGCTAAAGAACTTAACCAGGTGGGCTCTAATCAGTCATTCCTATTTTCTCAACATTAGTATCATGACTGAACCAAAACTTTATAGCCTCAGATACTATGCATGGAGCTTTAGAACTGGTAAATGCATTTGTTTTTAATCTCTTTCAATCAGATCAAAAGCAGTTAGCACCTGCCTAGAAAAAAATACTAATTTGTCTCAGGACTCAAATTTCCTGCCCTCTCTCAAAGTCTGTACTCTGATCTACATGAGATTCCAGCGATTATCTTGGAAGTTTTCCATACTGATCATATCAGGCACTATTAAAGTACATGTTTTAATGCTCAATTTTCTATTGCCACCCTAAGTCATAACTACTTGTGCACCAACCACCTCTTCCTCCCCCTAACATCTAAAATAGAATTATACTGTCTCCAGTTTTACATGATTTATTTGATCTATGCTCCAGATTTATCCATTTTTACTCTCTCTTGGACTCTTCCAAAGATTACCTCCCTTCATCCCATTTTCTCCTCCCTCACCTCTCTGCCTTGGCTTCTTCCCCTGTGTGGAAATAGAACTCCATTCCTTCTACCCCAAAATAATCTTACTGCTACCTCTGTTTCATTCATTCAATTTTATCTCTTTTTTCCAGTCTCCTCTGTAACTATTTCACTGCATTATCACACTCCTCTAGATACTAACCACTCCCTTTTCTGCACAGAATCATGTATCATTAAGCTTCTAAGAGGATTATCTAAAGTCTTTTTCATTCTTCTACCAAGCACTAATATTTTCAAAGAAAAATGTGATAATTATTTGGACAATCATTTGATCTCACTGCATTTCAGTTTTCTTTTCTTAAAAATAGTAATGAATAAACTTCCCTTAGAAAGCGTAAAAGTATGACTATAAAATGAGATGTACAAGTGTTGGCCCCATCTGTCACAAATCCTAATATTTTCAGCATTTCCTGGTTCTGGCTTTTTTTCACTTCCTATAAAAATAATTTCATGTTGATGATTATTTATTTCATTCATTAATGAATGCACCCAATCATTTTTTACCATCTAAAATCAAATACTACCCTAGGAATTATCCTCAAGATGACTAGTCTCAAGAAACACACAGTCTAGAAAAAGAATGAAAAGTTAGCAGATTAATTACAAAAAGGTCATAGGATTGAAACAGTGCTATGAGGTGGGTGGGGTTTGGCCAAAGACTGTCCAATAGAGCACAGGTCACTGTGGGTTTTCACCTGCATGCACAGTTGCAAGACCATTCAGACTCAGGGAATAATGGGGTTTATTTAACAAACAGGGAAAACAAAAAGTTTCTAAGGCCACAAATGACCCACTATCTCACCCCAGATAGTGTCCACAGTGTCCATAAGTCCTCCCAAAAAGGGTCTCATCCAAGATGGCACCATCCTGACAACGATGGCCTGAAGCTCTGGCCTGATGCTCCCAGCAGCCAGCAAGTAGTGGGGCGGATTCCAACTCACCCAACTGGAGGTGCTCCCTGGTAGGGCTGCTGAGATGGTGCCCTCAGCAATAGTCTAAAGGTCGCAATCGACCAGGCAATAACAGCAGCTGGACAGTAGACATACCTTGTTATCAGCTCTCAAAAGTGACTCAAACTCAGAATGCCAATCACCCGGTCACCTGAGGTGGTGTTAGTAACACCAGGACACAGCTCTTTGTGAGTGGTTGGCCTCAACAACAAAAACAGCTCTTTGAGAAAACAGGCCCCAGGGCCTTTCTTGCTCTTTTCAGGAGTTGACAGCAGCAGGACCCACAGTCGGAGCAGCTGCCCAGTCACTGCAAAGCTGCTCGGCTTCTCTTGGGAGGTTAGGGGCTGGGTACTTCTTTCTTCTCTTAGGAGGCCAGAAACTGTGAGAGCCCCAAGCTGGGTCCTGCCAGGCCTTATAGCCTCTAGGTGGGATCCCCCACCCTAGTTAATAGCTGACTGGTAAGACCATTTTGAGTTTTAAGTGACCAACAGAACCATACTAGGTCCACTCAACCCTTCTGGGGTCTAATAACTAACAAATGAGCTGAAGAACTAGAGTGGTTCACTTAGCTTGCACCTCATTGGTCCATTCTACCATCAATCCAGGCATCAACACCAGAAAAGGCCAGTGCCGGGCCAGCCATCAAGCCCCACCAGAGCCGGCCCTCCCTGCCTGCCACGCCCTGGAGGCTGCTGCCCTGCTGCGAGCGGCTGCAGGCCGAGCTCTGGGCAGCCGGCTCCAAACCCTCACATTCGCCACAGCTCAGCTCAAACCTCAAACCCCAGACCCCCCAGCGGGTTTGCCATTTTTATGCAAAATTGTGTATCGCAATTTTTCAAATACTCAAACTGGTACCGCCTGAGGCGGGGCTGTCTGGAGGCAGCAACTTCGGGAGCAGTCCTGCGGTCCCCAAGGCTCCCTCTGCCAGACCTGGGAAAAAGCCAGTCTTGCCAGGCAGCCCCGGTTTCAGGAGGATTATACTAAGGCTAATGAGTGAGCTAGGTGGGGTAGAAGCATAAAGTAGGAGATAAACTTCTCAGAGGCGATAATATTTGAACTTGGTTTTGAAGGCTTACCGGGAATTTGACAGATAAAAAGAGAGAAAGGATTTTCTAGACGAACACAGCAGCACGTTCAAAGGTCAACAGCTGACCTGGGAGGCAGTGTTTGAATAGAGCACCTACAAGAGCTCAGGATGCGTCTCTTAAAGAGAATCAATATCTGCCCTAGTCTGCAGATAGATTATGTGTAAATCTTATTTGTCCATTTGTCAGTTGTACCAAGAAATAACCAGAACCATATTCTAGACTATCGCAGTTGTCTCAATGGGGAGTGCAAATGCCATTTTTCTGTAACTGTTTCTCCTGATGCACCCCAACCACAAAGATCTAGGGAAAACTCTAAAAACAAATCTCATTGAATTCTCATTCTTGATTTTTTTAATAAACATGCATCTAGACTTTGCTTACTTCCACACAATATCAATATTTTTAAATATGTAAGTTTATGGTTTTTGGAAAGCATTTTCTGCACGATCCTATAGCCCTCTGAATAATTCCATGTTGTTAGAATTGTCGCTAATTTTACAAATGATTAATCAAAGAATCATAGAGGTTTTAGAGCTTGCACAAGGTCATGTAGTTAATAGACTGATGAGTTTAACTGATGCAAGACCCTTGTTTTTCCTAATTGACTAGCAATACTACTGTGGCCATTAGATGGAAAGTGGATACTCCATAAATCTCACAATTAAATTTTAGACATAACTATAGAGACAAGAACTTTCTCCTTTCCAGTTTTTGAAATATGACATTAACTTAGCCTTAATTGTCCAGAGAAACCCAATTTAGTTGACTCCTATATCACCACCTACCCTAAAGTAAAATACAATTCTCAACTACTAAACTGAGAAATAATCAAGATAACAATTTAAAATCAAGAGCAATTTAAAATCCAACTTGACAATCCACAATTTAAGGTAGATGTTAACACTGTTGTTTCTCTACCTAATCCTGCCAAGTTCATTATTGTACAATCATTGACTTAACAAAATGTAAATATTCACTAAAAGATTGTATAGAGAGAAATATATATGCCTGTGTCCTTTGCATATTTGCCATTTTTATGCAAAATTGTGTATCACAATTTTTCAAATACTCAAACTGTTATCAAAAACTCTTCGCATGTTTTAAAAATATGAATTCAATCAAAGGGGCCACTTTAACATCAGTCTCAAATGGATCTTCAAATTAATTTATTTTCAAATAAATTATTTTGTCTTGGGACTGAGACCACCATCACTACTGTGTCCCAAGTCTAACTTTTGACTTTAACTTGACCCTTTTAGTTAATTCTTCTTTCTTAAGTGGCCTCTTAAACATACACTCTCATTTTTTTCTCTCTGCAGCATTTATACAAAGGCACAAAATTCCCTCCTACCTGTGGTCAATAATTTCCTAATCACAGTCCAACAGCCACCAGCAGTCACAAGATGGGTGAAGTAAGTCCTCAAAGAAGATGTAGAACTGAATAGAACTGCACCATCCTCCAAACTAAGTCGCTGAGGTGGCACTGGCACTCCTTTTATACAACAGTTAGGTCATCTAACTTTAGGTTTCATTTCCTGAAGAAACAGAGAGGAAGTGGTTCAAACAGCTTATCACAGATTGTTAACATGTTTTTATTGCCCCAGACAACACCTAGGCAAACTAAAGGAAATAGCGAAAGCATGCACGCATGCACACACACACACACACACACATCTCCTTTGCAATGCACACAGGAAATACTGTCACATGCTTTTTTTTTTTTCTTGGATGCTATATATCCTTCACTGAATCCCATTATAATCACTCAAAGTATGTGGCAATCTGATGAAAAAACCTGGGAAGCTATCAAGAGAAAGGAAAGAAGAAGACAGAGTTGATGACTGTAACAAATTATGGCTCAGAGGCTATGAGAAAAGGCAATAAAATTTGAAATATTTATTATAGGTGTCTAAAAAAACAAAACAAAACTAATGCTATCCAAATATATCATTTGTTAAGCTGGATTTTTATCTTAGCTCAATGTTAAATCTTTCCACGTGCAACTTGGGTAAAACCAGCCCAGATCAGAGCATAATCATATATCCTTCCACAGAGCACTATGTATTTACATAGAATTGTGTCAAAAGAATAAGAATGAATGAATTTAAGAATTACAATGAAAGAATCTGTGTTCTTTGGTTTCTAGAACATTGATCAGCTAAAGTTACTCAGTAAAGTCGTTATCAACTCCAGAATTGCAAAGACATACATTTAATAATCATTCAAATTACTAAGGACTTTGGTCCCTTGTGATGTCATAAAGTTGGCAGAAGTAGGGTTCATTCATCAGGAAGATAACAGGATATTGAGAGGAGCAGGAACTGGCTTTTAGAAAATAATTGGGTTACGGAAGCCTTGTCCACCTGCATAAGAATTCCTGAACTGGACACCAATTACTGTCGAAATCATAATATCAAGTTTAAGAGGTGGAGCATGCCCTGGACCCAATAACTGATTTGTGCAAAATGTATAGAAACAAATTTTTCCTGATATATTCCAACCTTCTTTACATGTAACAAAAATCCAGTTAGAGGATTTCCAGACCTCACCCAGACAAGCAACCCCATTCTTTCTAGGTCTTCCTTCTCACAACAAAGCACCTTGAACAGAAAATAAACAGCAAAAAGAAGACTGAAAAGTGGACCTTCAGACTCCCAGAAGAACATGGCCGTGCCATCTCTGTGTTTCCTTCTTACTGCCCATACATTCTGGCCTATATTCTGCATAACTGCTAACAGGCACAGATAATAAAAACTCTAAAAAAAAGCTAATCCATTACAGCCCCTACACAATATTCTTCCCAGTCAAAGGATCTGAAAAGAGGACTCAAACAACAGAAAAGTTTTTTGATAATTTATCCTACTCCTTCTAAACCCCAACAGGATAAAACAGCAACTCTCCCCCATTGCCAATTCAGCAGGACAGAGTAGGAAGCTCATGTTCCATCCCCTGCCCGGCAGAAGGAAGTCTTGCTTAGATGCCACCAAGACAGTATCAGTGAGGCCCAAGGAGCTGAGTCTCCATGCACCTGACAGCATGGAGAGTTACCCAGGCAGTGTGAGGAAGGTCTGATCATCACTGTGCTTCACCCTCCCCTTGTGTCAGTGGGACCATTTTTGAGCATCTCCTTTACCTGGCAGCCATGAGAATGAACAAGGCAGAGTGAGTTGGTGTTTATCAGCCCTGTCCCCTCTCCCTGTGCATCTATGGTCGAGACAATGGTGGACAGAGCCTCCACCTCCACCCAACATCTTTAAGGAAGTATGAGGTCATGCAAAGTGGAATTGATCAACTTTGCCCCCTCCCCCACCCCATTCCTGTAACAGCTGCCACCCTGACACAACAGAGCAGTGGGAATCCAGTTTTGGTTTTTCCCCCTCCCTGGTGTCAGCAAGACCCATGGGGAGCTCATATAAACCTCTACTCAGAGGCAGAGGTGGCACTGCTCCACTTTCACCAGGAAGGTAATAGAGGGATTGCCAGGGAGGCTGACCTTGAACAATGACACTAGTCCACACAGGGCAGATTAAACCTGTGCTCCTTTTGCCAGAGAGGTGTCAGCAGAACCAGAAGGAAGCTGAACACCCATCAGATCTCATGCTATATGTATAGACCTCACTAAAGAGATTGTCTGCTAAAAAGTCTATTAAATAGGATTATCAGTTCCATAACATCCAAAATGTCCAAAGGGATGCAATTTAAAAAAAAAAAAATCAATCTTCAAACCGATAATAAGGGAAGTCACAAGTCGAGTGAGAAAAGACCACCAGTTGATGCCAATCCCATCATGAATCTGATATTGGAGTCATCTGACAGGTTTTTTTTTTTTTTTTTTTTAAGATTTATTTATTTATTTATACAAGCACTGGGTACAGTCAGAAGCGCAGGAGGGTGAGAGAATTCACCAGAGCCAGAGCGGGGAGCAGAGCAGGCAGAAGGACCGAAGTACACTGCTGAGGGGAGCAGCGGGCGGCAGGAGAGGTCTGCGCGCCATGTGGGACCCTCCTCTGGTGGCCGGGGAGCAGCCGGGAATCGAACTGGCGCTGCAGAGGCTGCGGGCAGCTTCGCAACCCAGCGCTCAACCGCTGCGCCACCGGGGAGGCCCCATCTGACAGGTTTTTAAAGCATCCATCATTCAACTGTTTCAACAAGCAATTACACATTCTCTGGAAATACATTCTATAAAATAGAAAATCTCAGCAAAGATAGAAAATTCATATTTAAAACAATGAAATGGGAGTTTTAGAATGGAAAATATAGTAAGGATTTTTTTTCAATTGCTAGAAGAGCTCAACAGTGGGGTAGAAATGGCATAGGGTAGAGTCAGTGGCCTTGTTCAGTAGAATTCATTAATCTGATTAAAAAAGAGAAAGTAGGCTGAAAAAAGAAATGAACAGAGTTTTAGAGTATTTGCAGGGCAATACAAAACAGCTACCATTTATTTGATAGGAGTCTGAAAAGTAGGAGAAAATACAGAGTTGAAAAAGATACTCAGAAAAACATCCCAATTTTAGCAAAAGATATACAGCTATAGATTGAAAAAATGAAGTAAATCCCAAGTTAAAAAAAAACATACTAAGGAAATATAACTAAGCTTCTGAAACTAAAGACAGAAGAGTATTGAAAGCACACAGAGAAAAGCAGCATATAACCAACGCCAACAAAAATGACAATGGATTTCTCACCCGAACCAGGCAGGTCAGAAGAAGAGGCATGACATTTTTCAAAACCTGAAATTTTTTAAAGCTTGTCATTAGAAATTCTACAATTCTACCAGTTCACTAGCAAAACTACTCTTCAAGATGAGGTAAAGGAATTTCTCTAAATAGAGAGGAAATCATCACAAAAAAGAACCTGGCCTTTCAGAAAGTAAAGAAAATCAGAATGGGTGAAAATAGGACTAAATAGGATAGTCTCATGAGTTTTTAAATCATATTTGATGCTGAAGTGAAATTTTGAACATCATCTGATACGGAGCTCCAGGTGTGTATTCTTAAGACAACTACGTAGGTGAGGAGGGTAAAGAACCGAAGAAAAGGTTAGGTGCTAAAACCTATAGGAGGTGATACTCTTCAAAACACTATAAATAAAAATGGAATCCAAAAAATATCATGTAAGGCAGGAAAATAAAAACAAACCCAAAATGGAAACAACCCAAAAGTCTTTCTTTTTAATTTTTTAATTATTTTTTTTATTTTTTACATCATTGTTCATTTTTAAACAATATTTGCTTCCACCCCCATCCCCTCAGGTGGAGTCCCCATAGTTTCCTTCCCCAATGCACCCGTGCACCATCACCTCAGTCCCCTGTGCTCCTCCCTCCCTCCCTCTGATCCCTCTCCCTCCTCCTCCCCTGCAGATTGTCTCTGATTTATCATTGTCTGTTTTTGCTTTGTTGTGTTTTGTGCTGTTATTATTTTTTTACACTGATGTCTTATTGGGTTTCCCTATATTCCTGCTATAAGTGAAACCATCTGATATTTTTCTTTTTCCTTCTGGATTATTTCACTGAGCATAATTCCTTCTAGTTCCATCCACGTTGCTGCAAATGTCATGAGTTTATCTTTTTTGATTGCTGAGTAATATTCCATGGTGTATATGTACCACATCTTCTTGATCCAGTCATCTGTTTTTGGGCATTTGGGTTTTTTCCAGGTTTTACCTACTATAAATAGTGCTATAGTAAACATAGGGGTACAGGTGGTCTTTTGAATCAATGTTTTCGTGTCCTTTAGGTAGATCCCCAGGAATGGAATTGCTAGGTCATATGGTAGCTCCATTTTTAGTAGACTGAGGAGCCTCCTGACAGCTTTCCATAGTCAACCCAAAAGTCTTTCAATGCATTGAATGTCTTTTAACAAAATTGGATACGTCCATATTGTGGGATCCTATTTAGCAATTAACTATTGCTACAGGCGAAACCTTGGAAAAGGGGGTGTCGGGAATTATGCTAGGGAAAAAAGCCAATTTCAGATTCCATGCTGTATTGTTCCATTTATAGAGGTCTCGCAATAACAAAATTACAGAAATTGAGAAGAGTTAGTGGTTTCCAGAGGTTAGGGACTTGTGGATGGGAAGAGAATCAGGTAGGAGGGAGTAGAAGGGAGAGCTGGTGTAAGAACTGTATCTCGACTGTGATTGTAGGTACACAAACCTACAAAGGCAATAAAACTGCATAGATCTAAATACATACAAATGAGTAAATGATATAAAACTGAAGACATCTGAATAATGGATTATTTTTACATTCATTTCCCAGTTCTGATATTGTATTATACTATTTATGCAAGACATTACCATTCAGTAAACTGATTATATCTATATGGGATTTTTCTGGGTTATTTCTTGTTACTGCATCTGCATCTACAATTTTCTGAAAATAAAATTTTTAAATAAACAGCTATTCAAGAAGATCCTTTAGAAGCCCAGTGCCAATATCATCTTTTCCTCTCTTGGGAAAAAACATGGGAATAAATTATGGCCATATTAATCATTCTCCATTAAATCTCACCAGGCTCTCCGTGTATGCTTCTTAACAGGAAAATCACATTATAAATTATTACAATTAAAATATAAAATGACTTCAGAATTCCTATGTAAACTCAGTCTTCATGAGTAGTTCCAGTGCTGTTGCTAAAAATTAAAAAGGGCTGTCCATTAGGAGTCAACTCTGAGGGGCTGGGAATAACCCACTCTTTTAAGAATACCAGATCGCAAGACATAATCTTATTCTAAAATTTAGAGAGCCAGATTGACTCGGTCATATGGAACAATACATCTTCATGTCTCCCTCAGGTTTATGAAACTACTGGGGTAAAAAAAACCCAATGGGATAATATATTGTCTTTCATTGTTTCAGCGATTAGGAAGCAACAGAAATCATTTTGGTTTCTTAGTTCTTGGCTTTCTGAAATTGTTTGTAGTATGTATTTGAAAACAACGAAAATTGTTTTAGCAAAAAGAAATAGAAACCCCTAACATGGTACATCTACTAATGAATCAGTTTCAGGAAATAAGAGTATTTCATCTCCAAACAAAATGAGCCACAGATATTTTTCTAATCCAATATCATCTACGTATAATAGTGTCATCTATTATACATATCACCTATGTATATTAATGTCATCTGAGTAGGAAGAAAGAATTGACCTTTTGCTCTGAGGATGAAAGGTTCTACTCAAGTTTAGAGTCTAAAATAGAATGTTATCTGAGGTTAAGGCTATGCAGGGAAAATGATTATGTATATAATATTGAATATAAAATGTGTGCAAATGGGTTAACAGATGCATAGATTTAACACAAAGACACAAGAAGTAAGCAGATTAAACTCATTTTATTTATTTATGGTTTTCCAGTCACTTGGATACAATTAAAATCAAGCCAAATCATCATGTATGTTTTTATTTGAAAACATTTAAAAATTATACCAATACTCTTATTTATATAAATATATTAAAATTTAGCTTACACTTAACTAGAAGTTACTGATACCCAAATATCTAAGTCACATACACTCACGTAAATTAATCTGAGAGAATATATTTTCATTTCAGGACACTGTAATCATTTACTCTAACTTATATAAACTTTACAAATTATGACATTGAGGAGAAAAACTGAGAATATAATATTTGTTTAGGCCTCACAGAGTAAAAATTTACTCTTCAATCACATCAAAAATCCTTGCAATCTATAAACTAGCTGGTACATAAGCAGCATCACTCAACTTTATAAAGAAACCAAATTTGAGATATTCAATAATATTAAAAAGGAATTCATGAGAGAACACGGTAGGTTCGATGGCAACTCTGGCTCCACTGTGCTTGCTCTTTCTACGTCATTATATAGCATTTCTGACGAAAAGCAGGAGAATCACAAAATATGACATGAGAAAAGCCTAAGGCAATATTTTAAGTAGTTTGGATGGACATTTGTTTTTACTTTTATTTTTTTTTAAATATTTATTTACTTATGCATACCAGAGCTGGGGTACAGGCCAGAGGTGTGAGGTGTGAGAGGATTCACCAGAGACAGGATGGGGAACAGAACAGGCAGATGACTGAAATACACTGCTGAAAGGAGCAGCAGGAGAGTCAGGAGAGGTCTGCTGCGCCATGTGTGTAGCTCCCTGGCCAGGGATCGAACTTGTGCTGAAATGGCTACGGACAGCTTCATAGGTTGTGTCCTAACCCCTTGCGCCACTAGGGAGGCCCAGAACATTTAATTCTTATAAATATACAGTAGAATTCAATCAATTTTGTATAAACCTGTTTCTATTGACTATAACCATGGTATAATTTTTCAGTAGCTTCCACTAGAACTAGTTCTCAGAATCATTAAATCTTTGGATGAAAAAAGTAAATATTTTAGGAAAAGCTAATGACCCTTGGGTCTTTTATACTGTAGATCAGAGGAATTATGTTTTTTTTTTTTATAAATACTATGACATTTTATTTCAAATACATTGTATTTTTTTTCTTTTCAGAATTTTGCTTCAGGACATTATGAGAAAGTTCTGCTTGCCATCTCTGCTGGAGATGCTGACGACTATTAAATCATGAGAAGGATTTGAAGAACTGTAACTGTTAATAGACATGTCAAAATATAGATTTTGTGATAAATTTGCTTTATTACTAACATCAGAGCAAAACTATAAAATCATGTTTTATCTTCAAAATTTTTTAAGCTAAAGAAAAATCTATTCCTAACAATTATGACTATATTTGCATTTATTATCTAAATAAATATTATTAAATTGTATGTAAAGGAATAATAAAAAATTATTGCTTTGGGATATATTCTGGAATATCCTTACTGCTTTGGAATATATTTTATTCTTTACAAGAGAGTCTGTTGTTCTTAGCTTGCTTTGGGAGACCAAGGAAAGCACACTATGTGGCTATCCCCCGTCGAGGGAGTTTCAGTTGTATTCTTTCTTATTCTAAGTTCAATAAAGTTAAAGTGGACGTCTAAAGTGACCTCCAAAATAAAGATATAAACAGTAAAATGCAGCAGATATATTCTTGTCAGGCTTAGATGTGTAGGACACTTGAATGTAAACGTAGAAGTGAGTGGGTATGCATGTATATGTATATTAGTGTGAGCACGTGTGTATGTATGTGATTGGGAGCATATTTGACAATAGCTCTGATAAAGGCAAATTATCTCTAGCTATTTTGAGTGTGTGTGTTGGCACCTGAACAACCACTCACCCAAGCAATACCAGAACAGTCATTGTTTTTCCCTCACTCCATACTATCAACATCAAAGTCTTTGGAAGTTTTTATATGCTTTATTTCAATTGTAAAATCTGGTCTCTTGTGTATCTCAATATTTAGTAAATTAGGCACAACTCCTAGTTAGGTAAATTAGGAAAACTATTCAATGTGTCGGATTTGGGGGAGACACCACACTATTGTCCCAATCTAGCCAAGAATAAAAGTAAAGATAGGCTTGTGTGAGTCCACAACAGAGGGCTCCCAATATAAGCACAGGGAAACACAAAAACCAAGAGCATAGGAAGCAGTGGTTAATAAAGTCATGCAAGGCAGATGAGGACACATATGCAATATATGTAGATGAATTGGTAAAGTTAATAGAAGTACTTTATTCCACATGGAACATATTTCAATAGCCTGTAACCCAGACCTTTTAGTTCTGCTTCTACTGGACTCAGGAGAAATGAAAATATACTCAGGTCTGATATTTGATAGGAATAATGATATAGGATATTTAAAAGACAGTGATTGGGCACAACATGAACCATTTAAGAATCATTAGACTATGGGAATCTTTTTCAAGATTTTAACGTACTGCTATGGTGTATAATTTAATATCATTTTATGATAAATGGGCTTGATTTCTATCTCTTAAAAAATCACTACCATTTCAAGCCAAATTATTCATGACATTTGGCATAGTTATTATACCATTTAAAATTCTTAGAAGAAAACTGTTGGTAGAATTCCTATTGAGAACTTAGATATTTAAATAAAAACATTCTCACCAGGGCATATTTCTATAAATTCAATAAATTTATGAAAACTATGCTTCATCTAGTTAATCCATTTTATTCCTTTGGCACAACATGAATTTCAATTCAAAACAAACCCAGATTGATATAAGGAAAGACTACTACAATATGTGGAGCGCCTATTGCAATAGGGAAAAGGGGCAGGAGATGAATATAATAGGGGGAACACTCTGACTGTGAGATTCGTAGCCATCACAAGAGTCAGGCAAAAATGGACTTTTGATTTACAAGGATGAGAAAAGAAGGCAGAAAGAACAAGGTGGGGGGCGAGGGAATGAATGAATGTCTGATGTGACTGTGCAGTTGACCTGAGAATGAATTTGGGTGACCTTTCCAGTCATAGCTGATCTGAGATTGGACAGTTGGTCAGGGACAGTTGATCTGGGAATGTTTCCAGGCAGTATTCAGAAGACCAAAAAGTGGTCAGGGACCTGTGGGGAAAAGGCAAGCCTGACTGAAGTTTGATCAAGTCAAGTTTACAGGTAGTTTTTCCAGATGGATCCATAGGGGAAGCCAGTACAGCTAATCATTTATGACAAGGAATAAGAATTTGGAGGGTATCTGAGCATTGTGATAGATCAACAAGGAGGTCATCTTCAAGACATAAGAAGGGGTGGTCGTATCGAGTCATTTCCTAAAACACACACCAAAAAAGTGGGTGATTTCTTGAATTTAGTTTTCTAGGACCATAGTACTTAGGTAAACTTTAATATTTTCTGAATCTTCTTTTTTTCCAAAGTTTTGCTTTGAATGCTTCACTTAGTTGTTTAAATGCCAACACAACATTATCATTTTCATCATCACATAATTCACTTAGTGAAATGCTGTAAAAGATTAAGTTTTTAAATTATTATCAGTTTAATTTGTGCTTAATAATTTTATACTGGTTACATGATCTTTAAATGCAGGAAATATTTACTATACCTGATGGACTGAATAACAAGTGTAAAGTCTCTGATAAAATTAAAGGCATCTCCCATATTGAGCCTAGAAAAAAAGAAAACAAACTAATATTTAAAAGAACACATTCAGTTTTAGTGGGCTCCTACTCTACAGTAAAGCAAATAATAAATTATCATCACTGAATTGTTGGCCTTTCTGGGACAAAATTAAAATAGATATGGAAAGACTATAGTGAAGTGTTCATGTTCTTTGCAGTCAATATTTCACTATTTTTAGTTTAGTGAACATCACAAGGAAAAAAAAAGATACACCAATATTACTTATGAATATATTAAAAATTCCACCACAAAATACTAACAAACTGACTCCAACAGCACATTTAAGAGACTATAAATTATGCCCCAGTGGGAATTATCCTGGAATTCACAAATGATTCAAACTTCATGAGAATCAACCAATGTAATACAACACATTGATAGATGGAAGGGGAAAAAAGCCACACGATCACTTCAGTTAATGCAGAATAAACTAATAGAGAATTCAGAAATAAACCCATACATCTATGGCCAAATGATTTTTGACAACATGTCAAGACCACCTAATGGGGAAATAATTCAACAAATGTTGAGACAATTGCAAATGAATGAAACTGGAGTCTATCTCTCACCCTTTACAGAACTCTATTTAAAATGAATCAATGACCTAGACACAAGAATTAAAACTGTAACACTCTTGGGTACAAACAGGGATAAATCTTCATAATCTTTAATTTGGAAATGGTTTCTTGGATATAATACCCAAAGCATAAGCAACAGCAACAACTAATAGGCCAGACTTCATCAAAAGTAAAGACTATTGTGCATCAAAAAACATTATATAAAGAAATTGAAATGATAATGTACAGGAGAAAATATTTGTAATTCATATAGATGATAAAGGCCTACTATCCAAAATATATAAAGAATCCCCACAACTCTACAACAAAGAAAACAACACAATTTACAAAAGGTCAGTGTTACAGACACAGGTCCATGCAATGAGAGATACCATGTTCCCCCACCCCCTTTACAAGCAGCCACCTTGTACTAGCTGTTGGGACTGAGGGCCAGAGTTGAGCAGGTTAATGAAAGGCAGGTGGTTAATGAAAGGCAGGTAGTTAATGAAAGGCAGGGCCAGGTTAATGAAAGGCAGGTGGACTGGGAGAAGAAAAAGAGCTTATGCTTTTGCAGCCCCACTTGCAACCTGGTACTACTGGGAAGGAGACATATGGTGAAGAAACATGTAGAGACAATTCTAAGAGACATGTAGGTGAGAGAAACATGGGGAAGCTGACAATGGCAGCTGTTCTCTTGTCCCAGCTTTCTGGGACCTGCTTCAGAACCTCTTCCCTATGGCTCCCCACCAGAAGGTGGCTTAGACTTATGGCAAACTTTTTGGACCTTAATGAACCTGGTTGAGGTCAATACTGTTTGACTAGGCATTTACCCATGAGGGAAGGAATGAGAGAATGAGTAGTTTGGGGCATTTTATTGGGAAATTCTTGATAGGAACTTTTTTCTTCTCTCTCTCTCTCAGCACACTAATGCTATTAAATATCTATCACATTAAAAATCTGCTTCCTTTGTCCTATGCAGTAGATGGCTGAACCCCCTTTAGAGTGTGCATGTTGGGGCCCCTGGGTACCCCTTGTTTGTGTGCTAACAAAAGGATTTGAATAGATATTTCTACAGAGAATGTACACCTTCTTTTTAAAACATAAAAAGATATGGACATTACCGGTGCTTAAGGAAATGCAAATCAAAACCATAATAAGTTAGGATGACTTCACATGCAATAGAATGACAATAGTAATAATGATAATAACAATAATAAAGGAAAATAAATTTGGTGTGTTTGTAGAGAAATTTGAATCCTTGAATATTTCTGCTGGTAATATAAAGTGGCTCAATTTTTATAGAAAATATTGCAGTAATTTCTCAAAATCTTAAACACAGAGTCACTATACAAGCTAGGAATTCTACTCATAGGTATACACATAAAAAGAAATGAAAACAGGTATTCAAACAAATACATGTACACACATGGTCATATTTGACCTATTTACAATTATTCACAACAGCCAAATGAACCCAATGTTCAGTGAGTTACTGTTTAAATAGGTACAGACTTGGGGTTAATGAAAATGTTCAGTAATTATGTAGTGGTGGTGGTTGTACAATGTCACTAAGTTGTTCACTTTAAAATGGTTACTTTATCTTATATGATCTTGGCCACAATAATAATTTTTAAAACATTTTAAATAATTGCAAAATTTATGTTAATTTTCTTAAATTATTGCATCTTAAAAATATTCTAATAACTTATAATGCCACAGCATAATAAACACTCTTTACACAAACACACATACATCCATAAAGAATGTTAAAATAGAAAAGGTAATACCAATTATCCAAATGCAGCATTGACAAGGAACCATGTTTGTAGAAGTTCAATACATAACCATTCAATGGGCATTTTCTTCCAATTCCATCTTGTTTATTCAAGCATAGGAAAGGAATATTTTTTACATTCATGTTTATTGTTCGTAACATGGCCTGAGGATATGCAGAAGTTTTGGATTGTTAGCATTTTTCTTTGGACATATGCCTCACTCTATTATAAAATTTGATTATTATTGTTTATTGCATTTAGCTAACTAAAACTATAACCCAATATATTTTAATTAAATATTATCAAATGTACAGTGTATTAAGGCTCTCTAAACTTTAATATATATAACCAAAAAAATGAGTAAAAATAATCAACACTAAAAATATTTATACTATTTTAGAAATCACAGAAATGATGCTAATAATTTATTAAAAGTTTGAAGTTGCCTAGTTACATCTATAACCTCAGAACTCTATTATAAATATTCTTCAAATCCAATTTCCCTGAAGAGGTATTCTTGATTTTATAACCTTGAATTATTAACAACTACAGTAATAGTGCTTATTTTTCCCATTTCCATATACATTTATTCTTTTCTGAAACTGCCTTTCAGAATATAATTATCTCATTTTAACTATGATTTAGACACAGTCATTAGAATTTAGTTCCTATCAACATGCTATGTATAAACTGTCTGGGGTCAGATTCATTATTCCCAATCACGTAGTGCAATAAATGAAATGATTCAAGTGTTAGTTTTAGAAATTAAAATACTTGATATTTATTTTGTTGTTTATTTTTATTTAAGTAGCATTGCATTTCAACATTATATAAATTTCAGGTATGTGTCTTTATAAATCAATATCTGTATATACTACATTAATTTCACCACTGAAATTCTAGTTCCATCCATCCCTATACATTTTCCCCTTGTATCCTACCACACATCACTTTTTTAGATGTAGGGATCAGAAAAATGATGACAAACAAATACAAATTGCCCTCAATTGGCTAATAGCAGAGTTTCTCAAAAATTACTGCACCTTCTGAACTTAACATTTTTGAGAGGACTCCCAAGATGAGGCATTTCCAGCAGGTGATATTGATGTTACTGAACTTTGGTTTACACTTTGAATAGCAAGGACTTATGGTGATGTATATTAATAAGAAATAATTCATACATGCTGATTAAATCAAAGTACCACCCTTTTTGTATTATCTAATCCAATTTTTTGTTTTAAAATTATTCAAGTAGTTTTTTAAAAGATTTCTTTTCTACTATAGTGAGAAGTATACCTCTACTGTGGAGTAAGATTAAGATGGCTTGTTTTGCAAAGCACTTAGTATTATAATCATGTAAAATTGATTTCTCTTAAGTGAATAGACATGAGAAAGAAAGTTTCATACCAAAATCCACTTACATCACTTAGCACATTAAAATCAAATAAATCTTGATCAGTTATGTTGGACAGGCAAGCAAATGGGGAGACAGCAGTTCTGCTTTCAGTCCCAGGCATCAAATGAAAGACCAGTTCAGAATCTTCATACTCTTTACCCGGAAAGTCTAATAAGAAATGAATTAGAAAATAAAAAACAAAAATCAAAACCATTATTAAACATGAATTACTTAAAACAAATCAGGCTTATTAATATCATTTTACTTAACAAAGTTTAAGAAGGGAAACATTTAAGATGGAAAATTTTAGAATTGTATTGCAAGATCATTGCTGAAAGGGTTTTCTTCCCAAACTAGTCTCATTCTGGACACTGTTAGTAATACCACCATAAGCAGCCATCAACTGATCCTATTGGCAACTCCAGATCTATCCACTTAGCAATTAGATAAACACCATTTACAGTGTGAAGATGAGCTTTGTTAAACACCAATTGTTTTGCGATCTCAGGTCAAATGACAAAGCCATATACCTGATCTTTACAATGTGTTTTATTATCAAGATGATATTGAGCTACAAAAACTGCAATGTTTCTCATAACTGATAAAGTTGACATAATTGCTCACTTTCTGGGAACTCTACTATTCTTTTTTTTTTTTTAAATAAATTTTATTGTTATATTCCCCATACAATTGCAGCCCCCCCATTCTGACCCCAATCCCTCCCCTCCCGCCCCCCTAAAAGTGTCTCTGGTTCATAGTTTTTTGTTGATTTTGATTTTCACTATCTTATAGTTATTCATTTTCCTGGTCCCTTATTTAAGTTTTCTAGATTCCTGCTATGAGTGAGACCATCCGGTATTTTTCTTTTTCTTTTTGGCTTATTTCGCTGAGCATGATCCCTTCCAGCGCCATCCATGTTGCTGCAAATTGCATGTGTTTATCTTTTTTGAATGCTGAGTAATATTCCATGGTATATATGTACCACATCTTCTTGATCCAGTCATCTATTTTTGGGCATTTGGGTTGTTTCCAAAGCTTAGCTATTGTAAACAATGCTGCTATAAACATAGGGGTGCAGGTGTTCTTTGGAATTGATGTTTCTGTGTCCTTTGGGTAAATACCTAGGAGTGGAATTGCTGGATCATATGGAAGCTCTATGTTTAGTAGGTCCAGAAATCTCCACACAGCTTTCCACAGTGGTTGGACCAGTTTGCACTCCCACCAACAGTGCAGAAGAGGAACTCTACTATTCTTATTCCAATAAAAGGGACAAAAAAATCTCCTAGTTCAATCACTTGGAGGCAAAAGTGTCAGAAATATTTCTAGCACTGTGGAGCTCATTCAAGTCTCCTGAGTGGTGAGTTTGGAGAAGGACAAGGGATATGTGTTACACAATAGTTCTATTGTAACAGGGTGGTCCCCAGGAAAGGGGGAGGTTCCAGGTTCCCTGCCCCACCCAAGGGAGGGTAGAGCTGAGCAGGGAGAGAAGAAGCTGCAGAAGAGACTGAGGAAGGAAGGAGGATAAAGCCAGGAGACCTGGAGGAGGCGCATGGAGCCTATAGTGAAGAAACTGCACTTGTCTTTTGGTTGTGGACTGAGTGACACAGACGTGGGTGAGACCCATGGGGAGGTGACAATGGGGCAGCTTTTATCTTGATGTTGATTTTGCTCTTTTCGTTCCGGGCTTGTCTGGTTGTTTCTGACTCTTTTCTGTGGGTCCCCACTGGAAGATGCTTTAGACTTGTGGCAGGCTTTGGGGCCTTGTTCTGGGCCGATCCCATATGGATGGACTTTTACCCACGAGGGGACGGGTAACTCTGGGTGCTTCATTTAGAAACTAGACTCTTTGCGTTTCCTGTATTGTTTCCTAATCTTATTAAAGTTCCTTCCCATTAAAGTCTCATGTGTTTTGTGTTGATGCGGTGGATGGCAGAACCCATTTAGAACAGGCAGGTTTGCGGGGTCTGGGCTGCCCCTCTCCCTGTCCTATAACACTATCATCTCCCCCTGCCTCCCTAAATTCCTTCCTTTATACTTGTTTTCTTTTTTCTCTTCAGTAACACTCTTATTAATGGCTCATTTCTATTTGACTGAATCACTTCATCTTCTATTGGTCTTTCTGCCTCCTTATCATATTTTTTCCTCTTTACTTCTCTGCTTTCTCTGTAATGCTGTCTGGTTTTCTTTCTACCATTGTCCCTGTAAATCACCCTCTTCCTTTATGTCTTTCTCAGTCCTTCTGTCTCTGTTTCTATTTCTCTACTTTTTCTCTATTTCTCTTTCTGTCTATCTCTTCCTGTCTTCTATATTTGTGTCTCATCTGTTTGTCTCTATACTACATAACATACTGACAGATTTCCAGTATTAGAATCTGGGTATCTTTAGGGAAGCCATTATTCTGCTCACCATAATAATGATCCTAAAGAAATATAAAGAGAGATAATTATACTGCTCCAAGTCTCAAAGTAGGCAATCCTGGAAACATTTAAGTTCTTTTCCATGAAGTAAACTCATTACTAACTAATTTCTCATTCCAGGACTGAATAGACTGACCATTTTCTCTTTGTCTTCCATAAGCCTCCCACATTCCAAAATGTATAAAAAAAATACATAAATATACCAAAGCATTCCTCTTACTCCATGTTTTCTCTTTGCTTCTAATAGAAGTAAAAGAAAACAGAATTCTGTTCCCATTTTCCTCTTAGCATCCCTTCTCTCCATCTTTCCATTTTGGTGCACTGAGTATATTATCTACTTCCAATGTCTTACATTTTATCTGGCATAATTACTGAAATTTCCTTTATTTTCATTTTAATTTCATTCATCCTTTCTTCAAAGACATGAGCTATTTCTTAACTTCTTGTTGTAATGGATAGTATTCAAAGAAGTACAACATACTGATGACTCTTAATACATTTGTAAACATTTCTTTTATTTCCAAAGTTATTCAAATTTGAAAACGTAATTAGCTATGAGTGTCAATATCTACTAAGACAAGAAGCATCAATAGAAAAGGGACTATGGCTAGGACTTCCAGTATTATATGGACACAGAAACATCAATTCCAAAGAGCACCTGCACCCCTATGTTTATAGCAGCACTGTTTACAATAGCTAAGCTTTGGAAACAACCCAAATGCCCAAAAATAGATGACTGGATCAAGAAGATGTGGTACATATATACCATGGAATATTACTCAGCATTCAAAAAAGATAAACACATGCAATTTGCAGCAACATGGATGGCGCTGGAAGGGATCATGCTCAGTGAAATAAGCCAAAAAGAAAAAGAAAAATACCGGATGGTCTCACTCATAGCAGGAATCTAGAAAACTTAAATAAGGGACCAGGAAAATGAATATAAGAAAGTGAAAATCAAAATCAACAAAAAACTATGAACCAGAGACACTTTTTGGGGGGTGGGGGGTGGGAGGGGAAGGATTGGGGTCAGAATGGGGCGTTTGCAATTCTATGGGGGAATATAAAAATAAAATTTAATATTAAAAAAATAAAAAATAAAATGATTATATGGATGTTAATAAAAAAATAAAATAAAATAAAATAAAATAAAAAATAAAAGAAAAGGGACTATGATAGAAAGGTCTGCTAGCTCATAATGACACTAGAAAATATAAAAATATTTTAAACATTTAGTGTCAAATCAAGTCTATGGTGGTTTATCTAATTCAAAGTTTTCAGTATAAAATTTCCAAAGTATAGATCTGAACAATTATGATAGTTTCCTGTATTTCCTTTTTTTGAAGTACTTTTGCCCTTATTTTCTAAAGTTATTTTTACCTCAAAACATTTACATTTATTTGCTTTAATTAGCTTCACATTTTGTTCATGCACAGTCACAATCTTACCAATTTCTGAGAGTGGTAGTTGGCATTCTTTTCTCATGTCAGCCAACTTAGAAATTGTTAAGAGAAAGGAAACAAAATTATTCTGAATTCTGTTGTTGTATTCCTCTACCACTTCAGCAAAGTTCTTGGGAAGAGCATTTAGAATTACCTAGGAACAATGAAAGAAATGAATGAAATTATTCAAAAAGCAGCCAATTACAAAATCTGTGAGACATAGAGACAAATTTTTAAAGTCTGGATGAAAACATATTTCTAAGAATAAATTCTATTATCTACAGCAAAGTACAAATACAAAATCTAAAGTTACCATCAAGGGAAATAGGTTGTAAAGAAAATGTGTTGTGCTCAACTATATTATCTAATGTTTAAAATCAGCATTATAGCTGGAGCATTTGTTCCCATCATAGAATATTATTTTAAAAGATAAATTTTAGTGGCTGCATAATATTATCACATAGAGATATGCTAAAATGCATCTCATAAATAGCATCCAATCTTCAATCATAAATAATTTTGCTATTATGGGTTGAATTGCATCCCTCATGTATAAACCCCAGCACCTCAGAATGTAACCTTATTAGGAAATCAGGAGGTTGCCAGTAAGCCACCGGTAGATAGGGAAGAGTTGTGGAACAGATTGTCCCTCACAGTCTTCAGAGGGAGAAAAATTTGGAACTTTGGACCTGTAGAACTATGACAGCAAATTTATTTTTAATGTAAATTTTTTAGATATTTTACACCATTTTTATTTGTATTTTTCACTTAAATTTCAAAAGGTTGAAATATTACATTAAAGATTATTTTAAAGTATATATCTGTATATTACAGCCCTATCAACAAAACTGTTAAGTTCAATTTTTGCCAAATTAAGCAAGTGAAATAATAGTATCTTGTTAATTTTTATTATCTTTATTCATGAGATTATTTCACATTTTATTTTCTTTGTAACTTCAACATGTATGAAAGCTATATATTTTATGAGATGTATTTTGCATTTGAAAACTTACTATACTCTCATTAGTTATAATAATTTTTATGTTCTTTTTGATTTTTTCAGTAGTAAGTTGTTTCACCTGTAAATAGCAATAATTAAAATAGTTTTTCCTTACCACTGAATGAGAAAAGTTCTTTTCAAAATTTTTTACACAGGGTGGTAAATACATTCTTCCAAAAAGATTGGCTAATACTACCACTAAGGTTTCCATCACATCTTCGGAAAATGACTTGCAGCCTGTTTAAAATAATGAATTTAATTTGTACACCGAAAATTATAAAACATTCACAAAAGAAAGTTAGTTATGCTTGTTTCACATTCTTAAGAAAAACAATAAATCAAAATCAACAGGCAACTATAAACCAGAGACATTCTACAGGGAGGGGAGAAGAGAGTAGGATCAAAACGGGTGGGAAGAGCATAAGGGACCATAGTGATAGTTCACAGGTGAATGGGCGGCAGGCATGTCACATGGACTAACCAAGATGAAAATGCATACATTGTACAAAAATGGAAAACATATATAAAATAATAAAAAGAAAAACAATAGAGATATCAGCTGAACTTACCATCTCTTCTTTAGTGAGTGCTGAGAGACTTTGGAATAAACAAAAATCAGATACCCACCAAAAAATAAAATAAAATAAAAGTTCAGTGGAAAGGTAAAAAATAATAATAAAATAATGAATTTAATATTTCAAAACCTTAGAGCATACAATTCATCATTTCAGAAATATACTGAGCCAGTTCTTAACAGCTAAACTTAACACATTTGAAAATGTTACTTTCCAAGACATCCCCTGCTCATGGATTGCAAGAATTAACATTATTAAAATGGCCATCCTACCAAAAGTAATATACAGATTCAACGCTATTCCAATAAAAATCTCAATGACATTCTTCAAAGAAATAGAACAAATACTGATGAAATTCATATGGAACCACAAAAAAAAAAACACGAATAGCCAAAGCCCTACTGATGAAAACAAAAGAGAAAGGAGATATCCCACTTCCAAACTTCAAGCTGTACTACAATAATAAATAAAAACAGTTAGGTAGTAGAACAAAAAACAGACACACAGACCAATGGAACCGAATAGAGAGCCCAGAAATAAAACCACACTTATATGGACAACTGATCTTTGACAAAGGAGCAAAGACTATGCAATGGAACACAGACAGTTTGTTCAATAAATGTTGCTGGGAAAACTGGACCACCACATGCAAAAAAATGAAACTAGACCACTACCTTTCACCGTGCACAAAAATCAACTCAAAATGGATAAAAAAAAAACTAGACATAAGACCTGAAACCATAAAATACATAGAAGAAAATATAGGTAAAACACTACAAGACATACATCACAATAACATCTTTAAATACTCATCACCCAAAGCAAAGATAGTCAGGAAAAGATAAACACCTGGGATTACATCAAACTGAAAAGCTTCTGTACAGCAAAAGAGACATTAACCAAAACAGAGCGACACCCCACTGATTGGGAGGAAATCTTTGCACTCCATTCAACTGATAGGGGACTGATCACAAAGATATACAAAGAACTCACACCACTCAACAAAAACAAAATAAACAATCTAGTCAAGAAATGGGCAGAAGAACTCAAAAGACATTTCTCCAAAGAGGAAATGCAAATGGCCAACAGGCATAGGAAAAAATGTTCAACATCCCTTATCATCAGGGAAATGCAAATTAAAACCACACTGAGATACCACCTTACACCAGTGAGAATGGCACATATCAAAAAAACAAGCAACAGCAAATGTTGGCAAGGATGTGGTGAAAAAGAAATTCTCCTGCACTGCTGTGGGAGTGCAAACTGGTCCAATCACTATGGAAAGCTGTCTGGAGGTTCCTCAGCCTACTAAAAATTGAGCTACCATACGACCTGGCAACTCCACTACTAGGGATCTACCCAAAGGACACAAAAACATTGATTCAAAAGAACACCTTTACACCTATGTTTACTGCAACACTATTTACAATAGGTAAAACCTGGAAAAGGAAACAACCCAAATGCCCAAAAATAGATTACTGAATCAAGGAGATGTGGTATATACACACACCGTGGAACATTATTCAGCAATCAAAAAAGATAAGCTCATATCATGGGCAGCAACATGGATGGAACTAGAAGGAATTATGCTCAGTGTAATAAGCCAGAAGGAAAAAGAAAAATATTGGATGGTTTCACTTATAGCAGGAATATAAGGGAACCAAACAAGACTTCACTGTAACAAAATAATAACAGTACAAAACACAACAAAGCAAAAAACAGACAATGATAAATCGGAGACATCCTGCAGGGGAGGAGGAGGGAGAGGATCAGAGGGACGGAGGGAGGAGCACAGGGGACTGAGGTGATGGTGCACGGGTGCATTGGGGAAGGAAACTCTATGGGGACTACACCTGAGGGGGTGGGGGGGGGAAGCAAATATTATTTAAAAATGAGCAATGATGTAAAAAATTTTTTTTAATTAATATTAAAAAAGAAAATGTTACTTTCCAGTTGTTTGAAATTTTAATAAATTACAATATTGCTTTATAATAATGCATACAATGTACCCTCTGCTGGCACTGATGATTGGTGTCCTAGTATCTACTCTATTTTTATATGGTTCCTTTTTTTTTTAATTTAACTTATTTATTTATGGTGTCCACTCTTAGCTGTAGGAATCTGGGGAAAAATGAACAGCCATTTGCCCTTCAGTTTTGGAATTGCCTTTGGGATCCCATCATTAGTTTCAAAGATTCCCCTTTGTTTCTCCATCCCACTCCGTTTCTTCACCCCTGTTTAAAATCTACTAGAGAGTGAAAGCATTATGGTACTTTCCAAATTCCTTGTGCACAGTTCTTTCTCTTTAGCATGTATTACAGTCCAAAAGAGCTCACTCCTGCTCTGGCTGACTTGCCTTTGCTTCTGATATTTTCTTGTAATACTTTAATAATCATAGTCAGCAGACCAAAAAGAAAATGACACATCTCATGTGAGAACTTGAAATGGGTCATAACTGCCTCATACTTTTGGAAGAATGCAGAACACGTATAGATTTCAAGTTAAAAAAAATCAATTTGATATACTTCATAGTTCTCTACAAATACACAATGAATTTATGAGTACTATTTCTATAAATATATTTATTTATACAAAATTATAAGAAAAATGTTTAAAATACAATAAGAGAAAAAGCAAAGTGAATGAAGTTCTAGGGAATGTGTGTGGGTATATGTAAATCATGTGTGGCCTGTGTGTGTGTGTGTGTGTGTGTATGCACATGCATACTCATATGTGCGTAATGGTTGGCCAAACAATCTAACAAGCAGAAGTTTGGGAAAGGAATATTTGCTTACCATGTATGTAGGTTGGAACACATAACTTGTGAAATAAACCTTTTAAAAGCAAGCTTACAAAAACAAAATTTGCAGGCTCATGGTAGTGCAAATGAGACACAAGTCCAGAATATCCAATGGGAATACATTCTTGATTCAGGTAACCCTATAAATGAGTTGTGACATGTTAACCTCAGTCTTTGTATCACAGAAATATCAAACAAATAAGTCATTAATAAAGGAGATTTCTGTATACTACAATTAAATAATTGTAATAACACCTTCATTTTGTGAAAATAGGGTTAAATCTTACCTCTGTGACTAAGAAGTGCAAAGAATATACAAAATAAAATTTTATCACTCTATTGATCCTTGGTTGCTTGAAGGATATCAATGAATGCTGAAGAACTGATAATGCCTATATACACATAGGTCAAAATATCAAGTCAGACATTAAGAAATTGAGCAGTGTGTCTTCCAAATGTAATATATAAAAAGACAATCAAACATTTCTATTATAGATCATAGCAAAATATATGTATTTATGTACTACATATGAGATATATATATATAGTGAATGATACGTTTGCATTTTAAATTAGGCATTGCATTTTCTTTTGTTATCTATTTTAACTACATTATACTAGCTATCTTTTATTTTTTAATTATATGTGTGTAATAGAAAATGTTAAGAAAAATTTGGAGGGTGACAGTAATAAACACAACTGTATGCATGAGATGAAAAGCAAACATAAGGTATAAAATTATAGAACCAAGAATTACAAACATTTTAGTCTCTTGTGCATTCCTCAACCATTAATTATTTCTTTGAAATTGATTTTTAAATGTTTCTGTGAAGACATATATACAGAAAAAAAGTTTCTTTCTAAATTATGTAGAATCCAGGAATAATAATAACATGGAAATCATGGGCTTACTTTTCTATGTTTCAAAGCATGAAAGTTAAAATTATATTTTTGTTTTGAATAAGGATACCATAAAATAGAATTAAACATTACAATGAATTCATTTGGAGCACATTATTTTATTCCCTTCAATTTATGTAACATTATAAAATTGAGCTCAAATGATTTTATTTATTAATTCAAATACCATGAAAGTTTACCTTTGCTTTGGCATCCTCTCTGTCATCTGCTTTAGCAACAAGTAGCATAAGTCTGAGAATCAAAGACAATCTTAAAGGAAATTGACCCTTCAGTTTGGGCACATTAGATTTTAAGAGTCTTTCTATCTTAGGTAATGGAATACCATAGAAGAAGACACTGCCTATAAGATCTTCTCCACGTCTTCCTGCGCGGCCAGACATCTAAAGAGATGATCACATAACTTTTAAATAATTTCAAATCTTATCCTTATAAATAATGTCTAACTTATTTTGTCATGTAGAACATTAAACTTTCAAAGACTCCAAAAGAGTTCTTTGTTTCTTATATATTAAATTTCACAAAGTGGTGGAATATGGGTGCTTTGGTAGTGGGTGCACTATAGAAACAACACCTGAAGGTGGGGATCCTTTATTTCCAAAATACAAACAATGACATCAATCAATGTTGCCTCAACAACAAAAAAATTAAAAATGAAACAAAATCTCAAAGATAAGGGGAACTTAAAAAAATTAACAAACTTTAAAATTATATTTTATTTTAATTATACACTATCAAAATGTGTTTGCTTTTTCAGTAATGCTTACATATAAAGATGATGACTTTCAAGCAGGAGCAATTTCTGTCTTATTTACTACTATGTTTCCAGAAATTAACCTGAATGAACTAAGAACATTGTAGATACTCTATAATTTATAATTGTTGGCTCCTTTTGGGTATTAAAAAGTTGTTGCTACTTCTTCACATTACTTTCCCTTCAAACTCAGTATATTTACCAAAGCAGGGCTAGCCTCAAGAAAATTAATTTATTTAATCAATACATGTACTTAAATATAATCATACTCAAAGATCTCATATGGGGCCTCCCTGGTGGCGCAAGGGGTTAAGATATAACCACAGCCACTGCAGCATGAGTTTGATCCCCAGCCAGGGAGCTACTCACAATGGCACAGCAGACCTTTCCTGGCTCACCCACTGCTCCCCTCAGCAGTGTACTTCAGTCAATCACCACTCTGTCTCTGGTGAATCCTCTCACCCCTCCCCCACCTCTGGCCTGTACCCCAGTTCTTGTATGCATAAATAAAAAAGAGAGATCTCATGTATTTAGAACCCATATTTACTGTGACCAAATGATTCAGAATAAACATGGTTTACCATATTTTGATATGGGATGGATGATCCAGATCCCACATATATAAATATAACAAAGTGTGTGTAATATAAATACCTGTCGAAAGTTTAAGGCATCCAAAAAAACAGAATCTTCTGTAAAAACAACAGATTTACACGGCATATTAATTCCCAAAGCAAGAGATGAGGTAGCTGTTACCACCTATGGTAAAGGGTTAAAAAAAAATAAGGAAGACAAACAACTTAGACTACATAAAACACTAAATGCTAAGTAGATTAGACCGCCCCAAATCACTTTTCTTAAATAAAAGTATCATGCAAAGGCAATGTCACTAAAAATAGAAACTTAACCTTTCTTTGGAATAAGTATCTCATAGAAATTTACATACACTTTGATGTTTTCCCCTAATATTACAGTTAGCATTTTTAAATTAGAAGATGATGTGAAATCAAAGTCATTTGCTAAGCATTGGATTTTTTGTGTGTAAGTAAAAACAATAAGTTAAAATGCATTCTTTTTACATTAAATTTTTTTGGAAGTAAAATTTACATTAAATTTTTCTTTTTACATAAAAATTTCTAAGGACAGAAAACAAAGTGATAAAAATCATTAGAAGAGCAGAAACAAGTTTACATCAAACATTAACCTAAATGGATATGGAAGTTGAGGTATATATAAAAATGAAGCATTACCCAGCTATGAGAAAGAAAAGAACACTGAATTTGTGACATGGATGGATCTAAAAAGCATTATGCTAAATGAGATAAATCAGACCAAAAGATGAAATTTGTGTGCTATCACTCACATGTGAAAATTTTAAAAGTTGAACTATTGAAAACATAGAATAGAATGTGATATCTGGCACTTGATCCCAAGTGAACAAGCAGAAATGCTGATACATATTTTTAAATTTAAAAAATCAACAATAGAAGAATGTTTAAATAAACTACATGTGTATGTATTATGATATATTTCCAAACCATTTATTTCACAATATTTAATACTATGCTAATGACAGACTATTAAGCAAATTAGACAAGTTCCCAAATTATATGTAATGTACTGTATATGTTTTAGATTACCTATGCAAAAATGTGCTTAAAAGAACAGAGTAAGATATGCTAAAACGATAGCAGAGCAACCCTCTAAGTGGAGTGATTATAAGGGAAGGCAGATAGAGTGTCTTCCCTACTCAGTCCAAAGAAATAAAGGGTTGTGCTTTTAGGACAGTTATCCTCAAATGTGACCAACCTTGACATGTCTCAATCTAAAAAGCAACTCTACAACTTGTCTTTCTCTGTATTCCATTGAGCCATGATGAAATCCAATGCCCCTCCTTAACAGACCGTACAGCTTATAGCCTTGTCTCGTTCCATTCAGTCTGCGTAGGATCTTCATTAAAGTCTGAAATAGCCAAAGAGTTTTCAATATCATATTAAAGAAGTTACCCTTTAACTTACCAAAGATATCATTTGATTGCTTAGAAATTATTTCAGAGTCACACTTCTAAAAATAAGTAGTTCTATTTTAGACCAGGTGTTTTAGAACAATCCCATAGAACCTGGCAGTCATGTTTGGTATTTGATACAGGTAAATGTGATCTACCCCATACAGGGTGATCCCTTTTTCATCCATTTCCTCATCAAGATCATATGCCCCATTTTCTGCCCTCCACGCCATTGAGTATGAACGCCTCTACTTGCTCCCAAAGTGTTAATCACTGGTCATAGTTCTGAAGTACTAGGGTCTCCAGAACAGCCTCAGCAATGAGGATACACTGAAGGGGATGGATAAGTATTCTAAGAAACAGGGAATTGAGTAAAGGACTGGAGTACTCTGAGGCTAGTACCCAACCCATTTTGCCAAAGTTCTCAGTTTAGTCTGATTTTTCTACCACCACATTTTGTTCTAATTTTTGCTGTTGATTTAAACTTAACTTACTGGTAAGTAAGTTCTATTATCACCTTGCTCTCCCTCTGTGTCTTCCTGTCTGTCTTTCTGTTTTTTATCTTTGATCTCCCTTCTACCTTCTATCTCCCCTCTCTCTACTTCTCCTTCTTTCCTTCTTCCCTTTCTTCTTTCTTGTTCTCCTCTTCTTTCTCTCCTTCTCTTTGAAAGTTCCTGGTCTATGTCTATACAATTTCTTTGTCTCTCTCTTGTCAGTCATTATTATTGATCCTCTGTCTTTTTTCTTACTCTTTTCGCTTTGTCTCCTTTTTTTCTCACTCTGCCTCTCTTGTTCTCTCCTGTATCTTAAGGAGGGAAACAAGCATAAACAAGTAATACCAAGAATCTCTGAATAGGACATGAATCATGAAGTCAAAACAAAAGCATTTTATAAACACTCACTGCTCAGGATGCCTATCCATGTTCTAGAATTATTTTTTGAATGAGATGTGGTGTAAGAAAGAAGTATAAGACAAAAATGACTTCATGGTTTCCAGGTTGAAGAGCTAGGTAAATGGTGGATATAGAATAAAAAAGAGTTTTCAGAAGACAGACACATCTGATTTTGACTTTTTGAGACTTTGAGACTTTTGTAGCAAGCTGCTTTGTAAGCCTATTGTTCAGAAGAGAGTTTACATTCAATTTTTATATTTTTATCCATAAAAAGGAATAGTTAACTGATAAGGGACTGATCACAAAGATATACAAAGAACTCACATGGCTCAAAAAAAATACAATTCAGTCAAGAAATGGGCAGAAAAAAGACATTTCTCCAAAGAGGAAATGCAAATGGCCAACAGGCATATGAAAAAATGTTCAACATCCCTTATAATCAGGAAAATGCAAATCAAAACCACACTGAGATACCACCTTACACCAGTAAGAATGACACATATTAAAAAAACTAGCAACAACAAATGTTGGCGAGGATGCGGTGAAAAAGGAACTCTCCTACATTGCTGGCGGGAGTACAAACTAGTCCAACCACTGTGGAACACTGTGTGAAGATTCCTCAACCTGCCAAAAATGAAGCTACCATATGACCCGGCAATTCCACTACTAGGGATCTACCCAAAGGACACAAAAACATTGATTCAAAAAAACAGCTGCACACCTATGTTTACTGCAGCACTGTTTACAATAGGTAAAACCTGGAAACAACACAAATGCCCAAAAACAGATGACTGGATCAAGAAAATGTGGTATATATACACAATGGAATATTATTCAGCAATCAAAAAAGATAAACTCATACCATTCGCAGCAATGTGGATGGAGCTAGCAGGAATTATGCTCAGTGAAATAAGGCAGAAGGAAAAAGAAAAATATCGGATGGTTTCACTAATAACAGGAATATAGGGGAACCAAATAAGACATCGGTGTAAAAAGATAATAATAACAGTACAAAACACAACAAAGCAAAAACACATAATTGCTGCAGGGGAGGAGGAGGGAGAGGGATCAGAGGAAGAGAGGGAGAAGCACAGGGGACTGTGGCGAGGGTGCACAGGTGCCTTGGGGAAGGAAATTCTATGGGGACTCAACCTGAGGGGGTGGGGGGAAAGCAAATATTGTTTAAAAATAATAAATAAATAAATAAATAAATAAATAAATAAAGAGGAATAGTTAACTTCAAATAATGGAGGCAATCTCACAAAGCAAAGTAAACTGCAGAAAACCGAAGAAAACTGCAGATGTTAGAGTTGTAACTTAGCATGAATATGCAAGCTACTTTAATAGTTGTACCACCTGACAAAAGCTATCTTAACTTCTCCAGCCTCCAACTTTAGTACCATATATTAAGATGAATTCACATTAAATGTTTATGCATCTTATACATTGAATATTACTATAGACACACACATTTTACAGGTTGAATTGTGTCTGTCCTAAAGTTCATATGTCAAAGTCCTAACCCCAATTCCTCAAAATATGACTTCACAGAGATAAGCTCATTAGAGAGGTAAATACATCAAATTACCTGGACCATTACAATGGAGTCATTAAAATGGACCCTAATCTGTTGTGACTGGTGTTCTTATAAGAAGACATTTGGACATAGATCTATAGAGAGAGAAGACAATGTTGAAGATACAGAGAGAAGATGGCCATCTACAAGCCAAAAAGAGAGACGTGAACAGGTCCCTCCCTCACAGCCCTCAGAAATAACCAGACCCACCAACACCTTGATCTTGGACTTCTATACTACAAAACTGTAAGAAAAAACATTCCTGCTGTTTAAGCCACTCAGTCTATGGTATTTTATTAGAGCATCTCTAATAATCTATACACATGTTCAAATGAATATGTTTATTTTTTTCATCTTACCTGGTAATCCACAACTGAACGATCAGCATAAGTACAGTCTGCAGGAGCCTCACAAAGCTTATTAAGGTTTTTTTTCATTTCCTTTATTTCAGCTGACCATAAAATCAATCTTTGAATTCTAGCACATGAACCTGAGTTTATAAAACTGAATAATCAGAAAAAAATCAGTGAATATATTGATTATAACATGTTCCTTTATTTTTTTTTTGTTTGAGGTTATGTTTATAAATGCCAGGTAAGAAGAATGCCAGATAATTCAAAGCCAAACACAATTGTCCTATTAAAAGATATTCATGAAGTAGAGGCATTTCTTCACATAATTCTATGTTTTACATTTAGATAATAAAAGTACAAAAATGTTAAAATGGTATTTCTTGAGTATTAAAAGATAAATGTATTAGTTAACCCCTCTTGCTTAAGGAGATATTTGATATTTTAGTAGCTATCCTTCAAAAATAGGTATAAAATTCATACACTCTAAACGAATTTGCAATTTCTAAAACACAAATTTACAATTTGTGCTTCTAAGGAAAAGGAAGGAAAGAATCTAATAGAAGAAAATTATTTTAAAACACTGTATAATTATAAAAATACTCAATATGTTCTCCTTTATGATCCCCCAATAGAGTAATATAATCAACTTATTAATCACAACAAGAGAAAGTTACATCAACACATTCTGAAAACAACTTTGAATTATAAAATTAACCAAATAGTCACGTTTTATTAAATGTCTAATTCCACAATTCAAGAAGAAAACTCACGCAGCAAAGTTTCTCCTTTGAACCCTTCTTGCTTTCCACAGTTTCTTGATCAAAATTTTCTTCTCCTTTTCAGAATTTGAATCATTATGGGTATTTTGTTTACTTATCAAATTATCACGCAGTCGAGAAGCTGATATTTCTACTGTGTGAATGTTGAATCTAGATTTTTTTAAAAAAATGTGAGAGTTTTTGAAAGTTGCATGTTCATGTCACTCTAGATTTGTTTGTATTAATAATCAGAATTCATGGCAAGAACATTTATTTAGGTAATATTCTCTGTAGAGACATTTTGACCCTTTGGAGTCCCAATTCAGTCTGTATGAGTAAAAGAAAGAATCAAAAATTTTCTATACAGGCTCAATTTTTTATTATAAATAGAATAAATAAAATGGTTAATTAGGTAAAGTCTCTTTACTGGATCAAAACTGCTCTTTTTTCCATTTTAAAACACCCTGTATTAAGATTTCTGAATATTTGTTAAGAACAACTATTGGGGTTTTTGTTTGTTTCTATAATGCCAGTTAGTTATTTCACCTATGAAAAGCAGTTTGAGTTAAGAATTTTATTTTGTGGGGATTTCTATGAATATTTTGTACTTCTTCATACTTGACTCAACCTTTTATCTTTGCTCAAAATTTTTCCTATTACCACACAAAAAAATGAAAATTCCTTTTATTAGCATTTGAAGGAGTTCACACTTTGGCCTCGAATTACAGGTTTGACTATGGTATTTGTATATTTATGTAAGACTTATAAGAGGATGGATGTATATATACATATACATATGAAGATGCATAATCTCAAACCATACCTATTCTCTCTCCCATATACATATGATATATATGAAGATATACACAATATATATGACAGAGATAGAAAAGAGTTGAAATATATATATCATGTAAGTTTTTCCTCATAATCTGTGTTTGTTTTGGAGAAGGTCCTCCCTCTCTAGTATGACTACACTTTGGGACCAAGTTACTTGGTGAAATTGTCTTTGAACAGCCTGGCCCAACACAGGTTTATTCTTTTACTCTTGTCTGACTTTGAAGTTATATGTAACTTTTCTAATAACTAATGGACCAGGGAATTCTATGGTACTTAATAATGCAATAAGATTTTGAGGTATAATTTAAAAATGGAGATTTTCCTTCTCATATTAACCCAAACTGGTATAATAATTTGACTTTAATATGAGTAAAAATTCCCCAAAAATCTACTAATATGAATCATAGACTATATATCCATCTTCAATTATTTGTTTCAGAAGACCTCAAATTAATATAACATTAAGTATAATGTTATCTACAGAAATCAGACTTACGCAAAAAATATTGCAGGCAGCTTATCCATTTCTTTAAGTTTTTCCACAAAGAATGGAAACTTTCTTTGCTTTTCACTTTCTGCACAGTCAAAAGTTTGAGGCTTCAGGTACTTCAGTAACTCATTCAACTGAGTAAAATCATAGATAAAACGTAGATCATAAAATATTTATAATTATCAATAAAAATTGGTAATAAAATCAGTTAACATTTGAGGTTGAAAATCAAATTTGTAAGATTGGGTTTTTATGGAGGAAGCTGAGAATTAATCCAAATCATGCACTAATCTCAGAAAACTCAAGTGATATATTTCAAGTGATAAACAGTGTTGTAAGTCTATATTCTATAGCATGGTGTTTATTGAAGGGGATGGATATTGTCACAAAATGTTGATTATTACCAGGGTTTCTATGGGGTACAATATTCATAACTTCCACAAAACTCTACCAATACAAACCAGAGATTATACAATCATTAAAATTTATCACCCAAATCAACACTGAGAGAGCAACTATCAAGGAGGGTATTAATCGTTAAATTAAAAAAACAGTTGCAAACCAGAATGCCCAGGAAAAAAAAAACAGAAAATATGAACAAATAGAATCATTTGAAAGCAGAATTTAGCTAAATTCCCAAGTGCTTAGGAGCCTAGCCCTAAGATAGAGAACAAATCGTCTGTTGATCCAGAAGATCTACTGATGCTGGTCTTAAGCCAAGTATAGTTCAGTATAACCTCAAGGAGAAATGAGACACAAGTGCTTAAGTTATCCAAACTGTGTGTGCCATGTTCTTTTTGCTTCTGCTTACATTCTGTGATTTATATAATTTATCGATTTATATAATAATTGACTACATTATCAAAATTCAAATAAGCTCAACACGATTTTTTTCCATTTCCTCTACTCCATCTGCTGACTCAGCCTAAAGAAGCCCCTCTCAGAGTCATCTGCAGCTGTTGTGAGGTGGAGGTTGGGCCACTCTACAAGAACCTGGTGATTCAACATTTTGCCTATGATATGACTCCCCAACAGGCCTCAATGACTCTAGCTTCAGTAGAGGAGGCAGAATGTTAAAGAAAATTGTGGTGAAGTTTGTTTGGCCTTTAAAAAGTGGCTTGTTTTTTCTGGTGATACTATTGTCCAATATTTTGAGAAATAATATTAATTAAAATTTCTCCTATCTAGTTTGTTGGCAACAAGAGAAACTAAGCATTCACCTATCCAAATAAGTGAATGCATAAATGGTTATGCCTGGAGAAATATTAAGGAAAAAAAAAACAACAAAATAACCCAGTGGTGTCAGAAATTGGAGAACTTTTACCCTCTATGAAAAGAAATAACCTAACTTAAGCTTTATTATATCAAATGTAATTCAAAAAATAACATGGTACCAGCATGTGTGGGTTGTCCAAGCTACAGCTTAAGTAATAACCCTTTGCATTTTTTCACATCTAGCTAACAAAATTCAGAGTAGAACCTCAGTGTATGCTTAGAAGATATCCATCTTCAAATCCTCAAAAGTTTTATGGGTGATTCTCCTATTTGTAACTGAAGAAGTCAAATTCATTCAATATTTGTTTTATATTTAAATGAATCTAAATGGCTTTAATTACCTTGCTTGGGCCCTGCTCAATCCAACAAATCATTTCCTTTTTAAGTTCCTCTTCGTATTTCTTGACATCAGATTTCTTGATGACTAATTTATTTTTGAAGCAGCTGAATTCTTCAGGTTCTAATTCCTTGAAAATGAGGAACCCCAAACCAAGAAAAATAAAGTCATCATCCTTTCTAAAGTTTTCATATACGTCACTATGAAGTAAATCCCTCAAGTGGTCAAAACCCATTTAAATTCAATTACAAAGTTAACTGCATATAAGATGGTGATTTTGTTCTCTATGTAATGGTTGTGTAGTGTAATGTAATGGTTGTGTAGTGTTGTGTAGTGTTTTGCTTCCATTAGAAACCACAATACACAATTTTTTAAAGATTGCAATTGGTTTTAGAGATAAAAAATTTTCTAAAATGTTTATTTTAAAAAATACATTTTTCTTACCATTGAAATGCACTATTCTAAGCACTTTATAAATAATAATTCAGTTAATCTTCATACCAACTTTGCAAGTAGAGCTTATCTTTTCTGGGGGGGCAGGAAAGTAGATTTATAGAAAATTTAATATGACCAAAACTGTAACACTGTGACAATAGTTTATAATCTTAATAATCAAATATATTGCCATTAGCTATACCAAAATAAATGTGGTTCATCAATTTGCTCATTACTGATGGACTTTCATAGCCAAAGAATTAGAGCTATCATAGTGTATACATATATATATATATAAAAACGGCCGTGCATTATATAATGTGTGTGCATTATAACGCACACACATTATATAATGCACATACACACACACACACACACACAAACCTGCATTCTTGGCCATTCTGGCCAAATGTGTACCATTGCATCATAAAGCAGTATGCTTTCCCGAGGGGAAAATTCAAGGTCTAAAGGGATTCCATACTTCTTAATCTAAAAACCATAAAATAAAAAATTACTAATTTTGTATCTCATATGCAGATTATTAACCATATAGATAATTAATCAATTTCCAAAATGGTTTATACTCACATGATTGACATTAAGTGCAGCACATGGGTGATAATGATCAATGATAAATTCATTATCCTTTAGGGAACACACATACTTTTCAACATCATTGTATCGCTCTTTGTACCATACTATAAATACAGAATTGAAATGATCAATAAGATCTGATTATTTTCAAAAAAAGGATGGAATCTGACTTTACAATTGTGAGCTGACATAGGGAGAGTTATGAAGGAATCCACTGTCAATCAAACCCAGGAAATAGTGCTGTGCACTGGGAAAAAAACCTTGATAAATGTACTTATACTATGTTATGCACTGTGCTTTACTTTTTCTCTTGCTCATAGTCTTCAACTATAATCTATCACTTTTTTAATGTAATAAATTGATATTATTTCAAAACAAAATTTTTGGAAAATCTGGATCTTCAAGTTTAATAGATACACTATTTACTATCTGTGTGGACTTTAGTTTACTCTCCTAAGGCCAAGTTTCTTGCTTTATTTTCATTTAAGTAAAAATAAAATTGATTTTAGATTTAGTGTAAGGAACAATTTTTATTAATATATCAAATACTTTAACATGTTACAAGCATGCACGGAACTCAAGAATTCTGAGCTCCCTTTCTCATGTTAAAATAGTCATACCTAGTCTAACTCTGTACGATGCTTTGTCTGTTCTTTTCTTTGCTTGTTTCTTTGAACTTTTTGAGACATTTTGTGATGGACCAGAGTTTTCCATTGTGCTCTCAACATGTTGCCAGTAGCTTTTAACTAACACCAACCACCTAGTTATAAAAAAGGAGAAAAGTATTAAATTGTCTCAGAAAAAATAGTATATCATTTATTTTCTTAGAAAAATCATGGACTTAAAAAAATAAAAATTTTCTCTAAACTTTGAACATTAAAACTATATTTATATTCACATAGTTTAATCAGTTCTTACTGCTATATAATCATCAAGAACTGATACTTTGACGTTCCTCATGAAATGCACGATCAAACATGGCAGTCATATCCACTTTTGCTATGTGTGTTAACCCATTTTGAAAACATTTATTAGTATTTTGCATAGGAAAGGTATGTGTGTAGTATATTGGGAGAAGAGTTCTAAACTGCCTTTTAAAATTCTTTGAGAGGGCCTCCCGGGTTGAGCACTGGGTTGCGAAGCTGCCCGCAGCCTCTGCAGTGCTGGTTCAATCCCCGGCTGCCAGGCGACAGTCCCAAATGGCGCGCAGACCTCTCCTGCCGCCCGCTGCTCCCCTCAGCAGTGTATTTCGTCAGTCTGCCTGTTCTGTTCCTAACTCTGGCTCTGGCGAATCCTCTCACCCTCCCGCACTTTTGACTGTACCCAGTGATTGTATAAATAAATAAATAAATCCTTTAAAAAAAAAAATAAATAAATAATAAAATTCTTTGAGAATCTAAATACTAAAACAGGAAATGTAAGTCATTCTCACATAAAATTATTGAGGGGCCAGGTAACTGTAAATTATGCCTAGTCAAAAAGCATGAGAAGAAATGCTTTGTAGTTTTAGATATTGCCTTAAATAATTCATGAGTGGATAAAATTTCCCATCCATTAGTGGAGACAATAGTAGATATAAAACTCAGACTTACTCAGTAAGATGTTTAGGATTACTGATAGTAGCAGAAAGTGCCAGAAAGGGACACCGAATCATAACTAGAAGATGTTCCCAAACTTCTGCTCCAATTTCTCCTCCAAGACAGTGAACCTGGCAAGATGGTTATATAGACTCAATATAAAACCAGTTAAATTTTTTCCCAAAAGGTTATAGATTGTGTAACCAGAACTAACTATTCCCTTCTCTCCCACATTCAGTAAAGTTTATTTACCCACTGACAAAGTTGGTCAGGGTCCAACATGACTGACAAGAATTAAAGTAGATTTGAGGCATCAACCATAAAACATTTAGAGATGACTTGCTTTACCATGTAGTACAACAGGCTGAATATTAAAAAAGATTACCACCTGTCCACCTTGATCATCTTATTTTCAAATGTATCTATTTTGCCTACTTTGAGCTTCTGTTTCAAATGCATCTGAATTACTTATGTCCTTTGAACTTTCATGTAAATTTCAGAATCAGGCAAGAAAACACTCACAAACACACACATCATGAAAGTTCAGGGAAAAAAATCTGAAGTTTCTTTTATTATAATTGTACTGAATATATAGGAAAATTTGAGGGCCTAATATGTATCCCCAAATGGTCTACAGGTTTAGGGCAATCATAATCATAATATCCCTTGATTCAAAAACTTAAACTATTCCTCTATGTATCTCTATTTTATTTCAGGTAAAAGAGGTCAACCATATAATGATGGATGGAAACTAGAATAATGTAGTATATATAGATGTCTATATACAATTCTGTATACCAGAAAGAAGCCTATATAACACTAGAAAACATTACTTCATTAAAATAAATAACAAATTTTCTTTTTAAATATAGCTTAGTAAAGTTTAAAATTTATTTATAAATGTCCCATCATCTTTCAAAGATTTAGTACCAATAATTTATTTTATACTATCTTAATGCAATATAAAATCCTTATTTATTTCATATTCACATGTGTTGCTGATATAAAATATTTATTAATTTGAATTTTAAAGGCTGAAAGACATAAGGATATGTCATTGACCTAAATGTAGCTATGACTGAAGTACCAAAAAAGATAGTAAAAAAGAAAGCATACTTAGAAATAAGGTATAATTGTTATAAAGTACATGATATACCGCTTATAGATAACAAATGGGCCAAAAAACAAATGATAATGGAAATTAAAAGATATTTTTAAGCTGTATCATTAAAGAATGAAATGTTTCAAGTGTGGCTAAAGAAGTATTTTAAGATTAATGTATACTATTCATATATTAGAAAAGAACAGAAAGTTAATGATTAAATTACATTATCTTCCTAAATTTACAGCCTACCTATTTTGTTTGTTTGTTTTAGTCTGTTTTCTTTGCATATTTGTATATTGCTTTTTTATTTCCTTGCTAGTTGTAGTCATCATCTTTATTAAAATACCTAAGCTGTGTATTTTATATACATAAAAATATGTTGTCAAGTAAAAGTAATGTAAGATTTATTTTATTCCAGGTAAAAGGGGTCAACCATATGATGATGGATGGAAACTAGAATAATGTAGTATCTACAGATGTTGATATATAAGTCAGCATACCTCATCAAATATGACATATCTCATCCTTTTCACCCACTTTTGTTGATGAGGAGATAACAAGAGTATTTCTAAACACTGAGGAACAGTCACCAATATCTGTTGAAAAAAGTTGGGGGGAACATTGTCTTGATATTTTTTTAAAGTTGCAGTTTTAATTTTTAAACAGTTATCAAATATTTTATGTGACACAATGGAAATATAAAACCATCACAACTTGAAATCATCACCATTGAAGGAAGTTGCTTCCTCATGTTGAAATTTAAGAAAAGAAAAGCACTTTACAGAAGGTACCATCTAGATAGTGAGCAAATTATTAAATAAGATAAATTATATAAATAATCTACTTAAATATACATGACAGTGCCTACTGAATGCCATGGTGTATGCTATTATTCAGTATGTGTGCATGTCTGTGACGTACCTGGCAATTTAAGGTATCATGACGGTAATCCCTTGTGAAAACTCCACACACCACAGCTCCTTTAGGCAGTGCTTTTGTAAATAAATTGCAGACAGTTCCCACCACTTGATTGACAAGAGCCTTAAGTCATAAAAGACACAATCTGCTATTGAGATGTTACTGACAACACTGTAAACTATTGAAAGCAAACCAATGTCTGGAATAATCAACATGCAAGACACCACAGTACCAATTTTGTAGAATTCTGGATAAAAGAATTATTTTGCTCCAAATGCTTCCTACTACTCCATTTTAGTTTTGCTTTATAATATATTTATCATGCAGTGTTTATTGATGTGATGACTAGAAAACAAAAACCAACAATTCTATGCCACATCAATGTGATAGGTGCATGTACAGGAGAAATTAGATGGCATTCTTGTGCATTTGTCTAGTTAGCTACTCAATATATTTAGTGAAAAAACTGGATCACAGGATAGATCCCTCACTATGTTAACATTCAGAATCTCTTCTCTCAGGCCTGCAATTCAGTGTTCTCATAGGGAATACCCTGAATACTTTCTAGGTGAAGAGGGAATTCTGATTTAGCAAAGAGCATGTTGACTTACTTAACTCACATTGCAATAGCACTTGCAACAGTCTTTGGTTATTCCTGAATATCCATTTACAGAGGTTGTAAAACTGAGGACCGCTACCTCTCTCCCACTCATTTGAGAACTTGTCTATACTCTCTTAAGTCACGTAACCCTAGAACAAATATCAAATGGCTTCCTTCGGCAAAATTTTCCAAAGTGTTAGGCCTGGCCACATAATAATAAGTACCGGGCCTATGAAGGTTTAGAAACATAAATTGAATTTTAAAAATAGTGAACAGTACCACTTACTGATCAATACCAACACCCAGACAATATATTAGATTTTTTTGTGTACTGTCTCATTTAATACTAAGAACAATCATATGAAGTAAGCCTATTATCTCTGTTGTGTAGGTAGAGAATTTTAGGTGAGAAACTAAGGAGAACCTAAGGTGGCTGAGGTGGTCACACAGCACATTAGCACTGAAACCTGGGCCTCAGCCCTGGAGCCTGCACACCATGGTACCTCCCTACCATTAGGAGCACAAGCTACACTGGAGGAAAACACTGTAAGCCACAGAGTGCCACATGGACAGAGTACCTTTGTTGGAGCAACATATACAACTACCCCGTCATCACTCTCTCTCAGGATTTTCTCCATGCAGTAGTAAGAAGCATAGGTTTTCCCTGATGAAGTTGGAGCAACAATCACAGCAGATTCATTGTTATCTACAACATCAAGGAGCTCCCTCTAAAGAAAAAAGGAAATAGCATTTCATTTTTAAAATATATATTTCATGTCAAATTTAACATCAATTAGGGCCTCCCCGGTGGCGCAGTGGTTGAGCGCTGGGTTGCAAAACTGCCCGCAGCCTCTGCAGCGCCGGTTCGATACCCGGCTGCTCCCTGGCCACCAGAGGAGGGTCCCACATGGCGCGCAGACCTCTTCCTGCTACCCGCTGCTCCCCTCAGCAGTGTACTTCGGTCCTTCTGCCTGCTCTGCTCCCCGCTCTGGCTCTGGTGAATTCTCTCACCCTCCCACGCTTCTGACTGTACCCAGTGCTTGTATAAATAAATAAATAAATAAATCTTTAAAAAAAAAAAAATTAACATCAATTATATCTAAGGCTAAATAGTATTTATAGTTTCTTCTGAGACACACTAGTATTCATTTACAGTAACTTGAGAAAATAACCATTTTTTGTTATATGGAAATAACTCACAATGCATCATCTCCTACAAACTTCTCACTAAAACTTAGTCAAAAATATCCTAGTATGTTGCCATCATTGCATTGCAAGGATATCATACAGCCCAAATCTGGAAGTTTCTTAGTTTAAATAAGGGATTCTTAGGCTGAATTCAGAATTACCAAAAATCTGCTTTTGCATCTATTTCCTTTTTTTGTTAATTAAGTAATTGCATCTACTTACTTTTTTGATACTTAAAGATCAGCAAATAAATATGGTGGAAAAGAACAATTTTTGCCTATATATATACATGTATATTAAAGGGTCCATATATTTATGGTATATTACAAATGACCCCTCTGATTAACATTTGAATTAAACTGAAATCACTAGTTTTTAAAAGTGAGCTATTACTAATCATGTATCACTAAACATCAGACACTATATCTCAGGTATGAAGTTAAGCAGATGTATCTGATAATCACATCACATAGCAATTAAGAGCAGTCTAAGTGGAGTTAGAGAAACTAGTTTTTAATCCAGCCTCTCCCATTTAGTAGAATGAACTCTTTTTTCCATTAAAACTGACTTTTATCTACATTCCTTTATCTTTTAGCTCAAGACATGATGTATTTTCATATTATGCTACATTCTATAATGATTAACATTTCCAAAAATTTGTTGCATACATGAAATCAGAACTAATGGCTTCTATCAAGTTTCTTCACTTTTCCAGGCTGTGGATCTTTTCAATAAATACCTGCCATGTGTCTGGTATAAAATGATGCACCCTGGGGTCTGGATCACTTCTTTCTTCTCGAAATAAGAAAGGGCCCATGTATGTTAGCTGAAACCGAGCTGCTCCCATGCCAACTGAATATTTAGAAGTATCCTTCTCACTACCTGATTCTTTCACCTAAAACAAACACTAGATATTAGGCTTTCATACTCTTTTATCATATTTTAATCTTAGCAAAGAAATAACCATCAGTAATGATTAGATTTACTTTGCTTCAATGAGATGATTATTTCATGCTTTTTTCAATATTTACAAGTCTTAAAATTGTATAACACAATCTGAAAATAAGCAATTCTGATACATGAGACACATATTGTTGCTGTATCTTCACAGTAATGCTTTAAATGCCATTTTATATGGTAGTATCATGTTTCATAAGAATATAAGTAAATTAAATATAAAATCAATCATTTGCTATTAACTAATTCCTGTATAATCTTTAATAGCTGCTAAATATGAACAACTTTCCCCACACACAAACACACAATAAAAGTTGTGTTTCAATTAAGAAACCCTTCCCAATCTTAAAAGGACATCTTCATTTAAGGAAATATTCTCATAAGGATCTATAAAATAAATACTTGCTATCTTACAAATTATTTCATTTAAAGAATTCTACCACTGGATAAACAACTCTTATCATTAAGGAACTCATGTATTTGGCATAGCCTCTGTTCTTGAAGTTCTGATAACACTTGATTATGATACTATTAGAAAAGCATGGGGATTATAAATTTATATGTTGAGACGCAACGGCTGAGATCAAGCAGAAAACATGTTTTGAAACACTGATGGATTGAAGGAGGAAAAGTTTTCATTTAAAAGTTGTCAAAAATGTAAATAAAAAATTTTTAATAACCAGTGATATTTTTTCTTTTTACTTTCTTGTTTACAAAAAAAATGAGAATAAACTGTAATAGAAGTTTTGGGTCAAGCAATAGTAAAGAAAATAACCTAGATCATATCTTAAAGTGTTGATACAGTAGGGAGCCAATTTCTTTCCATCATCATCATGTTTTTTTTTTATTTTTTTAAGAGAGAAAAAAATAATTTTTCTAGAACAGAATTTATTTTAGGAAAATTGTTTTCTCCTAACTTCTCAGGTCCCTCAAGGGAATGAGGAAACATAGCTCTCCCTCTATAGGAAATAAAACTCTTAGAATAATAGGTACACATAGAATAACCAAATGAAGAGATGTCTAGCCAATACTATTGTTGGATTTAGACTATGAGATCATATCATATTCTGCATTAAGATATTTTTCTGCAGTCTAAGTAATTTCTGCATCTGCAAGTTTTCAAAAGCATTGTTAAATGACATTTGGCATTTTAGGTTTGGCACTTGGATAATCATGATACAGAACCATGGTAGATGCTAAGTGTGATGGGGGCAAAACTGGCCTCAAGCTTTCCAGAGAGATGCTATAGCATTACCCAAGGAGAAGCCCAAAGTCATCCGTGGTTATGGGACCAAGATGCAATAGGAAAAATGTATGGACCCTTTAACTTTCTTCAGAAATGGAAACAGAGAAGAGATCTCTGTGGTGGGTCAATATGAAAACTTGGGAAAGTTATGGAACCATTTGAGGAAAGACTAGTTTTCAAGAGGAAGTGGAAAAAAGCTGTATTTCCTTTTTCCTGGTTAGTTTTCCTGAGTTAATATATTTTCCCTCCATCCTTTCCATACTTTACTTTAATAAGACCAAGCAAAAGGGCAAGTACAGCTACTCTCTTTCTAAATGTACTCTCTTTATGATTCTTAAGTCATTATTTTGAGGACTATTTTTACTTAAAAATCTATTTTCTTCATATTCTTTCAAATTAACACTTGAAACAAATAAGTTTAACAGAGTCAGCATATGTAAGAATAGTCTACAGAAATAACTATAAATGAAATTTTCCTAGAATAAGACAAAATTAAGTTTATCTATCTGAGAGTAAATTTTAATTATTTCCAGAAAACTCCCATGTAAAAAGACAATTTACAGGCAACAATCACCATCTACAGAATCTTCTCCTTCCAGTCATCCTTCTAGCCTTTCTATTTCCTTCTTTCCATTTATTGAACAGATATTTTAAAATTTACTGCCTAAGGAGTACAGCAAGAAATGAAACAGGAAAAGATACTGCTTCTGTAGAACTTGCATCTTAATGTTGAGCAACAAACAAGAAACAAATAAATCATAAACAAAAAAAAATTTAGATGGTGATATATGTTGTGAAATTGAAAAACAAGGAAGTTTCTTGACTTTACTGGGGAGGGGAAAGGAGGAATAGAGGAAATATTGAGGTTGGATGGTCTCAAGCCAAGCTGTTATATATGGTTTTGGTAAGATGATGATTCATTTAAAACATTAAAAACCAAAGGAGTAAGTCATGTTTCTATCAAGGGAAGCATTCATATGGAAGAAACAGCTATTGTGATCCTCAGTCAAAAACGGATACAGGAAAATAGGTAACCAGGAATCAGATATGTAGGGATTTGTTTATTCTAAGTAAGATGGGCAACTCCTGTGTTTTGATTCCTTCAGCTTGCAGCAACAGAAATACAATGAAAAAGGTGATTTATAAAAAAACAAACATTTGAGGCCTCTCTGGTGGCACAGCGGGTTGAGCGCAGCGCTGTAAAACTGTCCGCAGCCATTGCAGCGTGGGTTCGATTCCTGGCCAGCCAGGGAGAAACCCACATGGCACAGCAGACCTCTCCTGTCTTGCCCACTGCTCCCCTCAGCAGTGTCTTTGGTCCATCTGCCTGTTCTGCTCCCCGCTCTGTCTCTGGTGAATCCTCTCACTCTCTCTCGCCTCTGGCCTGTATCCCAGTTCTTGTATAAATAAATAAATCTTTAAAAAACAAACAAACAAACATTTGTCTCTTACAGTTTTGGAAACTGGGAAGACCAAAATCATGGAGCTGTCAGACTTGGATAGAGCCTGCCCATAGACAGCCATCTTTCCATTGCAACCTCACATGGTAAAGGGATTAGCTAATACTCTGAGGTCTTTTTATAAGAGCATTAATTCCATTCATGAGGGTTCCATTCTCATGACACACTCAACTTCTAAAGGATGCACTTCAAAATACCATCATTTAACAGGGGTTAAAATTTCAACCTATGAATTGGGGGAGGGAGAACATAGACACAGACATACAGACCTTAACACCTCTAGTATAAATAAAACATTTATTCTAGGTAAATACATGTCCACAAAAAATGTCAGATCTGTGTCTATACAGGATAATACATAACTAACCATTTGCTTAATTTAATATACATTAATTCCAAATACATTTCATAAAATAGTTCATGCAAATACACACATATATATACACTCATATATATGAATTTCATATAATATTTCCTATAGCACATACTTGATGACATAATGAGTATGCCAAGTTGCCAAATCCAATATATTTTAAATATTTGGCTAATTTTTGTCGATGTGTATTTTGTAGTTGTTCTGAATATTTTTCATGGATTATGTGAATCCTTTTCATCAAGTGAATTATTATGTTTTTATCTTTGGACTCTGCTTCTGTTGAAAAAAAAACACAGGCATGGATGACGTACATTAGACAAGATATTAACAAAGCCCCCAAAGTTGATTTAATTTTACTGTAAGATTTTTATAAAAAGCATATTCAGATCATTCAGAGTAACTGAGGAGCTCATAGTAACCAATGTTGCACGATGTTTAAGAGCGAGGTCTCTTGAGTTAAAGTAGCAAATAAAAATATCAGAGATCCAGTTGGAGCATAGATTGGTTAGCACATACTTACACTTAAAAAATCATTTATCAAAATTCAAATTTAACATGCCAATTCTTGATTTAAGAACTTGTAAAATTACTTCTCTATTCCTCATTTCTTCATATGTATAACAAGGATACTAGCAATAGATCTCTATCATATGATTATTCGAAGGATGAAAGTCAATAATCCTAAAAATGTATGATAATGACAGTAGATATTAGGAATAATCAGGATTAATATGGAGTATGGACTAATTAACATTCTTCTTTTAAAAATGCCCATTCTATATTTTACTCTTCTAATATTTATTTTCCTGTTACCACAATTAATAAATATTTTTCATCTTTCCTCTAATCAAAATATGTCATTCTCTGACATTCATCCACAATACTGTGGTGCCCCAATTTACTAATTACTTCATTTATACATAAGGATGCATGAGTATTCTTGCTCTGTTACTGACTTTGGGCAAATAATTTGTTTTCTGGAAACTTAATTTTTTGCATCAACATCAAGGTAATGGAGCCTAAATCAAAGAATGTAAGAATTAAAGGTGAAAAAATTGTGTATTATATTTATTATATATTCTTGTATATATTTTTGGTTATGAATATCATGCCATATTACAGTTAGTTCAGCATATATTCAAGTTCCTTAAGAGAAGGGTTAAGTTCTTCTGAACAGGGCCCATACTGTTCGAAAGCCCCACAGGCACCTAACATAGCTTGTGACTTACCTTGAAAAACTGCTAGCTGAATTGAATTTCAAATTGATTCTATCCAATGATACTTAATCACATACAAAATGATTATTATGCTATTACTATATCAAACAAAAGGAATTTTTTGTTTTTTAGACATCAGAGTCCCCAAGTCAGTATAAGAAATAAGAATCAGAATATGTTGCCCATATCAATTCTGTTCTCATCTTATTGATCATTTTCTTTAAGGAATTTCTAAAATTAATATTTTTAAATACCTGGTTTCAAACAGTATTCTGTCCATAATTTGAAATAGGCATCTAATCCTGTCATCTCTGCAGTAAATTTCACACGTTTAACAGAGCATGTTTGGAGAAAATCTTCTAATCTTTTTATGCCAGAATTAGGATTTTCTCTAATTTCCCTTACAATACTTGGGGCCAAGTTATTCCATCTTTCTTCCTCTTTTTTTTCTTCTTTTGCCAGCTGTCTCTTTTGATTTTCTTCAATAATTTTTTCTGCATTTTTCTTCTAAAAGCAAAGAAAAAGAAAAAAAATCAAACAATAAAAACAATTATTTCCAGGATAACATTTGATATTTTTGCAAGAAATATTTAGTATCTCAAGTCATTAGTTTATCATTCCTAATATTAAAGTAGTACATCAAACAGAACATTTAAGGCTCCAACTAATTAAATGTTTTTCAAAGGATTTTAGTAGTAGAATGGCAATGGACTACCAAGAAAGATTATGGGTGCCTTGGTGGTGGAAATGGTTTGGTAATCTACATCTGAAGGATGTGATCCTACATTTCTAAATCTCATACAGCAACCCAAGTTTGCCTCAATAATAAATAAGTAAATAAATAAATAAAATATAAAAGGGAAAATATCTACAGAGAAATACATCAAACTATGAACAGCTTTTAACTTTGTGCAAAAGTTGTCTTAGGATTTTTGGTTTTTTACACTTTTATTCATTTTATAAGCAGTCTAAACAGAGATTAAATTGCTTTTTCTTTGGTATACATCGTTAGTATTTAGAGTATGTAATTTGACAATTACATATTTTATTTTTTTTAAAGATTTATTTATTTATGTATACAAGAGCTGGGGTACAGGCCAGAGGGGTGGTGGGGGTGAGAGGATTCACCAGAGACAGTGGGGAACAGAACAGGCAGACTGACTGAAATACACTGCTGAAGGGAGCAGCGGGTGAGACAGGAGAGGTCTGCTGAGCCATGTGGATAGCTCCCTGGCCAGGGATCAAACTCTTGCTGCAGTGGCCGTGGATAGCTTCACAGGTTGCATCTTAACCCCGTGTGCACCCAGGGAGGCCCGACAATTACATATTTTAAAGGCTTTTTTCTTCTCTGGTAACACATGAAATCACAAATATGTATAATACTATATGGTTAATGAGAATCTCAATGAAAGAGTTGAGCCTTAGGACCAGCCCATGACTGAGTCCTGCTAGATCAAGACTGTACCTGGAGTTTTTTCTTCTTTTGCAAAGCAGAATTTTCTGGAGGAGGCAGAACTCTTTCTCTTACAATGCGTACTGATCTATTTCCAATCAACGATTTTCCAAAGACATGATAAAAATGATGTAATTTCTGTATACCTCTTCTTATGTGAGCATCTTTGTATTTGTCTGTCAGGAACAAATTATTAAAAACATATTGACAGTGTTATTTCTAAATTAGAGTTCCATTAAGAGAGCACTATTGAAAAAGGCTTTGACACAAGCTCTTAAAGTTTGCATTAATTAATCTAATTATAGAAATGTTAGTGATTAAGATATAGAAATTTTTTAAGATACATTTATTTATTTATGCATACAAGAACTGGGGTACAGGCCAGAGTTGTGAAGGATTCACCAGAGACAGAGTGGGGAGCAGAACAAGTGGATCTACTGAAATACACTGCTGAGGGGAGCAGCAGTCAAGTTAGAAGAGGTCTGCTGTGCCATGTGGGTAGCTCCCTGGCTGGAGATTGAACTCGTGCTGCAGAGGCTGCGAAAAGCTTCACTGTGCTATGCTTAACCCTTTGCACCACCAAGGAGGCCCTATATAGAAATTTAAATCATTGAGCCATATTTAAATATTATGGAAGAAAATTCATAGTTGGGGCGGAGCAACATGGCGGCGAGGAGACGCTGTGAGTAAGATCTCCCATTAAAAAAAAAAGTTAATAGGGAGGAAAAGCGGCAGGTCCCAGTGAGAACTGGGACACAGAAGATAAACGGATGACTCCAGCAAACTACCCGAACAAGAAAGTTGTCATAAAAGAGGACTAGAAGGGAGGAAAGCACAGAACCCTGCTACCCTCCCCCACCCACAGAGTCTGCACTCTCCAACCAACAGAGAGGAGGAAAAAAAACAAACTAAAACTACCAACAAGAACAAACTATGCATCAAGCAGGACTGTGAGGGGAAAGGAACTATTGCAGCCACCACACCCCGTGAACGGGAGCTACGCTACAGAGAACCCTGCAGGATTCCCCGTGGCGGTGAGCAAACGGCTCCAGGCGCCATTAGAGAACAACAACCCCAGGCCAGCCGGTAAGCTTGCACAGAAAAGCAGCGCAGCACGCTTGAAAAGCAAACGCGGATCGGGATCGCGGCTGCCCAGGTCCCCGTGCCTGTGACCTAGCCTTGCAGGGAGATACAAGGGCGCCCTCACTGAGGTGAAAGTCCCTCACTGAGTAATCAGAAACCAGGTGCCCGGACACAGGAGCGGGGTGCAAAAGGCGCCATCCCTGTGGCCGCTGAGCTGGGCTACAGCCCACGTCCTGGACCTGAGGGCTTTGGAACTGAGACCCGGGCACAAAATTTGGGGTGCGTGTCATCCAGGTCGGCAGGGCACAAGGCAGACACAGCACCCCAAAGCCTTGAGTTTTCCCTACCATTCCCATTCTGTTCCCTGTCCCACGGGGTGAAAAAAAGAGCTCCCCAAGAACAATAGGAGAGATCTCTGGTGCCACCTAGCTTGAAACCAGCAGAAGGCTCCTGGAAGAGCCCGTGGCCAGCTGGGAAGTTAGCCCAAACCAGGCCCCTTCAGACCAGCAGTCTGAGCCCACAGGGGGAGCTGGCACCCACGGCCGGGGCAGACCGGGCACGCAGAAGAGTGTGCCTGAGACCAGACGCACAGGAAGTGTGTCCCGCATCGCCATTTTAGAACAGGGACATTTCTTCAGTAAAGACTGCCTGCAGAAGGCTCCCTCAGGAGCCAGACGTGACCAGGGAAGCTCGCCCACACCAGCCCCTTCTGGCCTGCACTCCAAACCCAAAGGGGAGCGGGAACCCACCGCCGGGGCAGACCAAGCACACAGGGGAGTGTGTCCCCACATCAGCATTTTAGAACAGGGACCTTTCTTCAGTAAAGACTGCTTGAAAACGACAGATGGCTCCTGGAGAAGCCAGAGGGGAGTGGAGAAGCTCACCCAAGATGCCGGCCAGTCCCAGCAACACAGTGTCCCAATGCATACGACAAATTAGAAAACAGACAGTAGGGAGTAGAAGAACCACACGCAACCTAACAACTCCTCAGGAAAAAAGCACACCACAAAAAGAAAAAAAAAAGCACACCCCCCAAATTGCAACGACAGTAACTTGGAAGAACTTCTGAGCCTTCCAGAAAGAGAATTTAAAATTGCCATGATTAAAAAAATGACAAAACTCATAAAGGAAAGCAATGATCAGAAGAAGGAAATTGAGTCCCTAAAGAGGGAAAACAATGGTCAGAAGAATGAAATTGAGTCCCTAAAGAGGGAAGTAAAAGAAACGCAGGAGATCAAAGACTCAGTGGAAGAACTAAAGTACTCTGGGAAATGCAATGAAAGCAGAATAGATGAAATGGAAGAACGAATAAGTACTCTTGAAGACACAGAAATAAAAAGAACCAAAACAGAAAAGGAAAGAGAAGTACGAAGGAAAAAGAACGAAGAAAGACTTCGGGAACTATCTGACTCCATGAGGAAAGGAAATATAAGAGTTATAGGAATCCCAGAAGGAGAGGAGAGAGATGTAGGAACAGAGAAAATATTCAAAGAGATAATTGAAGAGAACTTCCCAAATGTGAAGAAGGAGCTGAAAATTGATATACAAGAAGCAAGAAGAAAACCAAACTTCCACAACGAAAGGAAAAATACAGCAAGACACATAATAGTAAAGCTGCCAAGAATCCAGGACAAGGAAAAAATAATGAAGCTGACAAGAGGGAAGAAACAGATAACATTCAAAGGAAAACCAATCAGGCTGACACCAGACTTCTCTGAAGAAACACTATGGGCAAGGAGGGAGTGGAGGGACATAGTCAACAGACTCCAAGAAAACAGATGCCAACCAAGAATACTCTATCCCGCAAAGCTCTCCTTCCTCTATGAAGAAAGAATAAGGACCTTCCCAGACAAACAGAAACTCTGGAATTTCATTACAACTAAACCCCCACTCCAAAAAATACTACAAGGAGTCCTAAAGCCAAAACCTCAGAGGGACGAATAACAACGAAAGAAGGCCAAAAAAAAAAAAAAAGTTGTTAAAGGAATAAATAAATCAAAGGAAAGACAAACACAATGGCAAATACAGATGCTAACATATCAATATTAACTCTAAATGTCAATGGACTAAACTCTTCAATAAAAAGACACAGAGTTGCAGCCTGGATTAAGAAACAAAACCCAACCTTTTGCTGTCTCCAGGAAACACATTTAGCTACAAAAGATAAAAATAGACTCAAAGTTAAAGGATGGAAAACAATCCTACAAGCAAAAGGACTGAAAAAGAAAGCAGGAACAGCTATACTTATATCAGATAAAACAGACTTCAAACTCAAAAAAATAAAAAGAGACCCCAATGGTCACTACATTATGATCAAGGGGACAATACTTCAAGAAGAAATAACACTCATTAACATATACTCACCAAACGAAGGAGCCCCAAAATATATCAGACAACTGTTGTCATCTCTGAAAACAGACATCAGAGAAAACACATACGTAGTGGGAGACTTCAACACACCACTATCAACAATGGATAGATCAACAAGACAAAAAATAAATAAAGAAACTAAAGCTTTAAATAAGGACCTAGAGCATTTGGGCTTAACAGACATCTATAAAACACTAAACCCAAAAAAAACGGAGTACACATTTTTCTCAAGCGCACACGGATCATTCTCCAGGATCGATCACATACTGGGGCACAAGACAAACATCAACAGATACACCAAGATTGAAATCATACCAACCATCTTTTCTGACCATGAACACATCAAACTAGAAATAAACCATAAGAAGAAGGCAAGGAACTTTCCTACCTCATGGAGATTAAAAACCACACTACTGGAAGACCACTAGACTAATGAGGAGATCAAAGAAGAAATTAAAAAATTCTTTGAATTGAACGACAAGGAGGACACCAATATCCTAAATGTATGGGATACAGCAAAAGCAGTAATAAGAGGAAAATATATAGCAATAGAAGCTCACATCAAGAAACAAGAAAGAACTCAACGAAACAACCTAATCTCGAAGCTCAAAGATCTAGAAAAAGAACAACAAAAAAAACCCCAAAACCAGTAGAAGAAAAGAAATAATAAAAACCAAAGCAGAAATAAATGAAATTGAAACTAAAAAAACAATCCAAAAGATCAATGAAACCAAGAGCTGGTTCTTCGAAAAAATCAATAAAATAGGCAAACCCCTAGCCAGGCTCACCAAGGAAAAAAGGGAGAAACAGAAATAAACGGGATCATAAATGAAAGAGGAGAAATCACAACGGACACAGCAGAAATCAAAAGAATAATCAGTAACTACTATGAACAGTTATATGGAAACAAGTTTAACAATCTAGAGGAGATGGACAAATTCCTACAACTCTACAATCACCCAAAGCTAGATAAAGAAGAAATAGAACACCTAACACAGACCAATTACAAGCAGCAAAATTGAAATGGTAATCAAACACCTCCCCAAAAACAAAAGCCCAGGACCTGATGGATATATAAATTAATTCTAGCAAACATTCAGAGATGAATTAGTGCCTATCCTTCACAAACTCTTCCAAAAAATTGAGAAGGAAGGGACAATACCAAACAAGTCCTATGAAGCCAACATTACAATAAAACCAAAACCGAACAAGGACAACACAAAAAAGGAAAACTACAGGCCAATCTCCCTAATGAGCACTGATGCAAAAATCCTGAATAAAATTTTAGCCATCAGAATCCAACAATGTATCCATAAGATAATTCACCACGACCAAGTAGGATTCATTCCAGGGACACAAGGATGGTTTAACATCCGAAAATCAATCAACGTTATCCAACACATCAACAAAAAGAAATATAAAAACCACATGATAATATCAATAGATGCTGAGAAAGCTTTCGACAAAGTGCAACACCCATTCATGATAAAAGCCCTTGAAATTCTTGGGATACAAGGAACATACCTCAACATCATAAAGGCCATCTATGACAAGCCAACAGCCAGTATCATTCTCAATGGTCAAAAGCTGAAAGCAATTCCATTAAGATCTGGAACAAGACAAGGATGTCCACTCTCACCACTGCTTTTCAATATAATACTGGAAGTCCTAGCCAGAGCAATAAGACAAGAGAAGGACATACAAGGAATCCAAATAGGAAAAGAAGAAGTCAAACTATCACTATTTGCAGATGATATGATAATATACATAGAGAACCCCAAAAACTCCACAGAAAAACTAATTCAACTCATCAATCACTTCAGTAAAGTGGCAGGATACAAAATCAACATGCAAAAGTCAGTAGCCTTCCTATACACAAACAATAAATCTGAAGAAGAAGAAATTAAAAAAACCAACCCTTTTATTATCGAAACAAAGAAAATCAAATATTTGGGAATAAATCTAACAAAAGAGGTAAAGGACCTATACAAAGAAAACTATAAAACACTGTTAAAAGAAATAGAAGAAGACACAAACAAATGGAAAGACATCCCCTGCTCATGGATTGGAAGAATAAACATTATTAAAATGGTCACCCTACCAAAAGCAACATACAGATTCAATGCTATTCCAATCAAAATTTCAATGTCATTCTTCAAAGAAATAGAACAATTATTGATGAAATTCATATGGAATCACAAAAAACCCCGAATAGCCAAAGCTCTCCCCGAATAGCCAAAAAAAGAAGGGAATAGAGGCATCACACTCCCAGACTTCAAACTCTACTACAAAGCCATAATCATCAAAACTGCATGGTATTGGAACAAGAACAGACATACAGACCAATGGAATTGAATAGAAAATCCAGAAATAAACCCACAGATTTATGGTCAACTAACATTTGACAAAGGAGCAAAGACTATGCATTGGAGCAAAGAAAGTTTGTTCAATAAATGGTGCTGGGAAAACTGGGTCACTACATGCAAAAGAATGAAACTTGACCACTACCTCACACCATACACAAAAATCAACTCAAAATGGATTAAAGAACTAGACATAAGACCTGAAACCATAAAATACATAGAAGGAAATATAGGTGAAACACTGTGTGATATGCACATCAAAGACATCTTTACAGACACATCACCCAAAGCAGTGACAGTGAAGGCAAAGATAAACAGCTGGGCCTACATCAAATTAAAGAGCTTCTGCACAGCAAAAGAGACAATAACAAAAACAAAGAGAAACCCCACCGACTGGGAGAACATTTTTGCACCCAACACTAATGATAAAGGACTGATCACAAAAATCTGCAAAGAGCTGATGAGACTCAACAACAACAAAGAAAATAATCCAGTCAAAAAATGGGCAGAAGAGCTAAAAAGAAACTTCTCTGAAGAGGAAATGCAAATGGCCAACAGGCATATGAAAAAATGTTCAACATCACTTGTAATCAGGGAAATGCAAATCAAAACTACCATGAGATACCATCTTACACCAGTGAGAATGGCACATATTAAAAAAAATAGCAACAACAAATATTGGCAAGGGTGTGGAGAAAAAGGAACTCTTCTGCACTGTTGGTGGGAGTGCAAACTGGTCCAACCACTATGGAGAGCTTTGTGGAGATTTCAGGACCTACTAAACATAGAGCGTCCATATGATCCAGCAATTCCACTCCTAGGTCTTTACCCGAAGGACACAGAAACATCGATTCCAAAGAACACCTGCACCCCTATGTTTATAGCAGCACTATTTACAATAGCTAAGCTTTGGAAACAGCCCAAATGCCCAAAAATAGATGACTGGATCAAGAAGATGTGGTACATATACAACATGGAATATTACTCAACATTCAAAAAAGATAAACACATGCAATTTGCAGCAACATGGATGGCGCTGGAAGGGATCATGCTCAGCGAAATAAGCCAGAAAGAAAAAGAAAAATACCGGATGGTCTCACTCATAGCAGGAATCTAGAAAACTTAAATTAGGGACCAGGAAAATGAATAACTACAAGAAAGTGAAAATCAAAATCAACAAAAAAACTATGAACCAGAGACACTTTTTGGGGGGTGGGGGGGCGGGAGGGGATGGATTGGGGTCAGAATGGGGGGGTTGCAATTATAAGGGGAATATAAAAATAAAATTTATTTTAAAAAATAAATAAATAAATTCATAGTTGGTTAAAACTATAAACAAAATCTCTTTAAAACACTGTTATAGTACTAGCTCTCCACCAGCAGTGCTGTGACTTATGTTCTCTTAGCATTAATTTCTTTATCCATAATGCAGGAGGAAACATAAAAAAAAGTTGCCCTTCCAACCACCCAGAATTATAGTATCAAATGAGATCATGTATATGAATATGCTTTGTGACTGCTTTTGCAGCATGCAAATATAAAATATTAGTATTATGTGCATTATTATGGGATCTGTTCTACCTAACATTCTTATCAACCACTTGAATAAAGATATAAAAGCACCATTATAAGCTCTGCAGATGATAGACATATGGGAGAAATAGCTAATAAAAAGAAAGAAAGATAGAATCAAAGTTCAAAGAAATCATGACAGATTGGATTGATGACTAAAACTACTAAAATGATATTTAATATGAATAGATGTAAAAAATCATGTCAGGGGAGACCTGTTATGATAGTTTATGTGAACTACAGTTAAATGACTAGGAATTAAGGATAATTTTAGATTTCTCTACTAGGAATACTGTGTCCAGAACAAAGGAGCATGTGTCAGATCATTGCTTACATAGGTAGTATTTACATATTAAAATATAAGGAAAAAAGAATAAATAAATAAATAAATATTATGGAAGGATCTAAATCAGTTTCTGTTATTTGAATATTCACTTAATTACAATATACTAGGCATATGAATGTAGCCCATAGAAAAAGTCAATGGTGATCTTATGCCCTTCTTTTCATCCAGTGCAACAAAACCACAAGAAAAACTCCAGCGCTATGGTATTATTGATGACACTACTCATAGGGTCAAGAACAAATTACAGGAATATTCTGCAAGAGCATCTGATTTGGAAATGGAGAGTCTGAAAATTATCCGCAAATTAGTTCAGGAACACTGGCAAAAACAACTCAAACAAATTCCAGGTAATATCATAGAATGCACTCTCACAATAACCCTTTTTAATTTGAATACTATTCTTAATCTGAAGCAGTACTGGACACAACTTAAAGAAATGTGTTCTTTCCCCCATGCTGCTGCCAAAGCAATTCATTTAAAAAGGTAAACTTGATCATGTCATTCACATGATGTAGACATTTCAGCAGCATTCATTGCTCTTCTCTTATTCAAAATCCTCATGAGGGCTTGCAGGATGAAACCTGCATGATGTATTAATAGATCATCCTGCATCTACAGGCACTGGGACCACTTCCTGTCATGGTGCTCCTAGTGGTCCCCAGCACTACCACAGCTAACTATCTTCATCTTTCAGAACTGACTGGAAATTTCCCAATTTCTCTAGCAGACTCCCTTCATACCCTTTGCTTTTCATTATTGTACCCATCACAATTTTTAATGTACAATACAGACATTCATTTATAATGATACACACCTGAAACTTACAAAGTTATAATGCAGTGCTTCTTCAATAGGAATTTTTAAATAAATAAGTATTTATGTGTTTTGTCAAAAACTTATAAAAAATCCTTAACAATAAGCAAAAGTTAAAAAAGAATCTCTGTGATGGTTTTCTAAAAATCTTCTTTCCCTACTAGTTGAGTGAACAGGAAAATATAACATTCATCTTTCCTACTATGCTTCCAGAATACAGCATAATTCAGGGCACACAGTAGTTCTCTATTCTCAGGATAGATGCAGAACATGTATCTTAAAGATCTGCAACACTGGGGCCTCCCTGGTGGAGCAGGCGGTTGAGCACAGCGCTGTGAAGCTGTTTGCAGCCTCCACAGTGCCGGTTCGATCCCCACCGTCCTTGGAGCAACCCACATGGCAAGCAGATCTCTCCTGTCTCACCCACTGCTCCCCTCATTAGTGTATTTCATCAGTCTGCCTGTTCTGCTCCCCGTTCTGTCTCTAGTGACTCCTCTTACCCTCCCACGCATCTGGCCTGTACCCCAGTTCTTGTATAAATAAAATAAATCTTTAAAAAAAAAATCTGCAACACCAAGCTGGCTGCCTTTTTCCAAGCCATAAGGAGTCCTAAGAGGTAGAAATGATTTTTTATTTTTCTATAATAATGTTTCTGTACCAGTATGAAATCCAGGAAAATACCAAGATTATAAACTATATTGGCCCATAATATCTCACTCTCCTAATTATTAGATTATTTGAATATTTAATATATTTTACTCAATAAAATTGCTAAATAATATTTTAGAACAAGTAATTAAAGTAATTACTAATTTGGGCAAACACGACCAATATAACCTGGTTAATGAAGACATTGTATCTTATTAAATAATATAACAGAAAATTTTAACCTAGAAGAAATAAGAGCTAAAGTAACTTTAATGAAAGCAGTAAAACAAGTTAGTGTAGCAATATAAAAAATGGAATCTTATTTTCATACTATAAAAATTAGTTTTATCTCAGTTCTCTATGAAAGGCATTTGAAATTTGTATGGTAGCATAAAAAGAAAGGGATATGACAATTTTACTTCATTAATCTTAGATGGGTCCTTTTTTCTTACACAAATAATTATTTAATGAGAAGAATGTTGAAAATATTTATTAGATATTAGTTTACCACCACTGTTGCATCTAATCCTTTCAAAATCATCACTGAGAGGTCTAGAAGAATGCCAGTGTATGCATTCATCAAATTCTCTTGTAGAAAGAGCTAGAACAGCCATGTCATCACTGAAGGAAAAAACAAAGTCATACATTACAAATACACATGCAATTTTTTAACTCTAAGTCATTAACTTATTTCAAGGTCTCCATCCTGAATTATAAATTTATAGAATTGTCATCTCTATAGAGATAAAAACTCTGTAGAGGTAAAAAAAAAACCTCTATAAAAAAACACTTATAGAATTGTCATCTCTATAGAGATAAAAACTACCAATAAAGAATTTGTATAAGTGATTGAATTAGATACCAAAAAATAAAAAATTGTATGTAGCTTCATCTATGAAAGGTTCCAAAGTTGAGAGACAGTTCTGGATTATGTTGACTATGCACTTCTCTGCATGTATTTATAAAATATTTCAAGTATAGAGAATAAATGACACCCATGAACCTACTATTCATTCATTCCAAGATATTCATTAAGAGCTTGTGGAGTGGCAGGTGCTATTTTAAATGCTGAGGATGTCAGTGAACAAACAAAAAAAAGTGAAAATATAATTAACAATACAATATTGCATCTAGTTGCACACCTAAAAAATCTTTGTGGAGTTTATATATTAACAGGGATACAAACAACAATGACATATAAAGGCAAAATATATACTATGTCACATGATGAAAAGCAAGGAGAAAGAATAAGACAGGGAGACAACAGAGTGAGTTCTTGGAGAAGATGGTATAATTTTAAGTAAGATTTTTAGGATAAACTTTTGCTGAAAAGATATTTGAATAATAGGTTAAATTTTGTCAGATATTTGAATATTTCAAGCAAATAAACAGCATCTAGAAAGGCTGTAAAGTGGGAGAGTAACTACTTTGCTCAGGAAACACAGTTGACAAGACATGGAAACAGCCTAAGTATTCATTGATGAATTAATGCATAAAGAAAATGACATGCATTCACACACACACACACACACACACACACACACACATTGGATTATTATTTAGTAATTGGAAAGAATATAATCTTGCCATATATGGACTATGCAAACCATGTGTAGAACTACTTCCATCAGACCAGACATTTCCATTCATCTCATTGCTCATGAAAGTCCATGCTTACAAGTCACTGTTCATCACTACCAGACTCTAATCTTCACATTAATCTATTTCTCTAATCCCATTACAACCCTTTCATTTTATCTTCTGGAATTTAAGGATTCTCATCAGTAAACCACTCTATCCATAAAATCTTCTTTGAATACTTTGTTTACCCAACTTTCTCTGATGAGAATATGGTACATCTCCTTTTGTGCTCCCTTAGCTTTCTCTTTGAGTTCACTGATTTTTCTTTCAATTAAATCTTTATTATAGCATCTGAAACAACACCCTCTTTGCTTTTCTTTACTATTTCAGGATCTCTATATCCCTTTTCACTCCATTGAAATATATGCCAGTGTATAATATTGATAGATCTAGTAAATAAATGTATAAATAGCTTTACTCTAATGTCAACCCCAACAGTTATTCCTTATTGAGTTACCCTCATCTCTTCATTCTTCTTTTTCTTTCACTGAAGATAGAAATCTATTTTATCGTCTTTCTCTTCACCACTTCTTTCATTTTTAATGATTTCAAGATCCATGTACATGACTCATCTGCATCTGGTCTTTAATTTCTACATCTGGCTGCCACCAAATCTGAACCACCCGTTCTTTTAATTATGACCTTAACTTATTATACCTGTTACAGATAGAAGTTAAAGGAAATATATCCATCTGTGAGGGATGAAGGAAGGTTATTTTTTTAAAAATATGCAACTATTGTTAAATCACAATAAACAAACATCAAGAAAAATTGCTAAAATTCTCATAAAATTTATCTTCTTGTGTGAAATTTTAATCATATATTTACAACAAATACAATAATAAGTAGCTCACTATATCAGTAATATGAAAATGTAAATATAACAAACAGGCAATATTTTCTATAAATACCTGCTTAGAAAAGATAGTTCTGACAAAATATCTCCAGCAAAATCTTCTACAAACTCAGATTTCAGAGGAATGAGTCCTGATTGATGAATTTCTTGATTCGATTCTGGTGGCATTTAGAAATACAATAATTATTTGAATACCAAATTCTACTAATAATCTGCCATTGTGATGCAAGGGTTTCTGGAACAATGTTAAACATCTGCATCATTTATTATAAAATAAATAAAACTTCAGCTGCGTGGTTGCAAATCAGGATGTTAATATATAAATCAAATCTATCTTCTACATTTTAAATCACAAACATAAATATATATTGAGTGAACTGAAGTAGAATTTAATTTGAACTGATTTTGAATGCATTTGAAAAATAAAATCAGGAAGGAAATCTCTATGCAACCAGAAAAGACAAGCATTTATTCTGAACCACACTAAAAAAATGTGCACATTTTCTATAAACCAAAAGAAATATAAAATTTATTAAAAATTACCTAAATTTAATCATCAATATTAAAATGGTATAGTAATAAGATAACTTCTGCTACTTTGATTAATTGAAGCTTGAAAGAATTTTATGTATTTCATTTAAATCCTAAATAAGGGCATCACTGGTAGTGCAAGGATTAAGTCTCAGTGCTATCACTGCCACAGCCTGAGTTGGCCTGAGTTGGATCCCCAGCCAGGAAGCTAACCCACATATGGTGTAGCAGACCTCCCCTGTCTTGCTCAATGCTCCCCTTAGCAGTGTATTTTCCTTCTGTTCTGCTCCCCACTCTATCTCTGGTGAATCTGCTTATCCCCCACACCTCTGGCCTGACACCAGATTCTTCAATCAGTCAATCAATCAATCAATCAATCAATCTTTTTGTAAAAATCCAGTATAAAAAGTTTCTGCATAGACTGATCAAATCTGTCAACCACAATCTCTTGCTGTTTACTTAAATTCAAACTTTAAACATATACTTTTTGTAGAAAATATAATATAGATGTTATGATGTCTTTTATGTCTGACTATGGAGACAGGCATAAATTCACATAAATTCAAATCATGTATCATGAATTCAGTATGTGATTCAAGAAAACCTTCCCAAGATTTTTTTCTGTAAATTGAGACTGACAAGACCACAAGCAGGGCTGTTTTTATTTATTTATTTATTTATTTATTTATTTATTTATTTTGTGGGACCCTCGCCAGCGGCCGGGGAACGAACCGGCGCTGCAGAGGCTACAGCCCAGCACTCAACTGCTGCACCACCAGGAGAGGCCCAAGCAGGGCTGTTTTTAAACCAGGCAAAACACAATACCTGGCAGAATGGGTGTTTAATAAATGCTAGCTGCTTCCTTTCCTGTGTCCTCACTTATATGTGTTCATCTGTGTATGTGTAATACATATACACACACACACAATCAAACAAATAAAACAGTGGAATGGCAAAGAAGGTGCTATAGTTGTGGACACTAATAAGGAATACTAACCATGTCAGAAAACAAAACTTATAAAGGCCAGTTTATTTTCTAAACAAGGATTGTACTGCCAATCTCTGTGCTGAGTGAGTCAGCTTGAAAAATTTGTCAATACCTCTAGGTGATGATTCTTTCTGTATAAGAAAGGGTCTGGATGTTGTCCTCACAGGAATCGGTCCACCAACATTGTCAGTCTCTGATAGTGTCATGATTATGTTCCACAACTTCACATATTCCTGCATCAAAGTGTCACCCATTCCCAAGTTTAGTCCTATGTGGATAAAGGAAATATGTTCAAGTTTATAATTTATGTCTAATTGTGTCTAATTGGCATTAATTATGTCTAACTCATCACACTCTATGTTTTACAAGTATACAAGTTGTTACTTAACTTTATACCTGTAAGTATCTCATCTTGGATACACAATAAAGCAGAATGTGTTTTAGCATATATTGGTGCTATAATTATTGTTATAAGAAAATGAAGCATCTTTGAATTTAGTTACTGGTGTATTTCTCTTATTAAAAATATTTTTCTAAACTATAAAACAATGTTAAAAGAAACAGAAGACACAAAGAAATGGAAAGACACCCCCTGCTCATGGATTGGAAGAATAAACATTATTAAAATGGCCATCCTACCAAAAGCAATATACAGATTCAATGCTATTCCAATCAAAATTTCAATGTCATTCTTCAAAGAAATAGAACAATTATTGATGAAATTCATATGGAATCACCAAAAACCCCGAATAGCCAAAGCTCTCCTGAAAAAAAAAAAAAAAAAGGGAATGGAGTTATCACACTCCCAGACTTCAAACTATACTACAAAGCCATAATCATCAAAACTGCATGGTATTGGAACAAGAACAGACACACAGACCAATGTAATCGAATAAAAATCCAGAAATAAACTCACAGGTTTATGGTTAACTAATCTTTGACAAAGTAGCAAAGAATGTGCACTGGAGCAAAGAAAGTTTGTTCAATAAATGGTGCTGGGAAAACTGGGTCGCTACATGCAAAACAATGAAGCTTGACTACTACCTAACACCATGCACAAAAACCAACTCAAAATGGATTAAAGAACTAGACATAAGACCTGAAACCATAAAATACATAGAAGGAAATATAGGCGAAACACTACATGACATGCACCTCAAAGACATCTTTACAGACACATCACCCAAAGCAGTGATAGTGAAGGCAAAGATAAACAGCTGGGCCTACATCAAATTAAAGAGCTTCTGCACAGCAAAAGAGACAATAACAAAAACAAAGAGAAACCCTACCGACTGGGAGAACATTTTTGCACACAACACTAATGATAAAGGACTGATCACAAAAATATACAAAGAGCTGATGAAACTCAACAAAACAAAGCAAATAATCCAGTCAAAAAAATGGGCAGAAGAGCTAAAAAGAAACTTCTCTGAAGAGGAAATGCAAATGGCCAACAGGCATATGAAAAAATGTTCACCATCACTTGTAATCAGGGAAATGCAAATCAAAGCAACAAAGAGATATCATCTTACACCAGCGAGAATGGCACATATTAAAAAAACTAGCAACAACAAATGTTGGCGAGCATGTGGAGAAAAAGGAACTCTTCTGCACTGTTGGTGGGAGTGCAAACTGGTCCAACCACTATGGAGAGCTGTGTGGAGATTTCTTGACCTACTAAACCTAGAGTTTCCATATGATCCAGCAATTCCACTCCTAGGTATTTACCCAAAGGACACAGAAACATCAACTTCAAAGAGCACCTGCACCCCTATGTTTATGGCAGCACTGTTTACAATAGCTAAGCTTTGGAAACAACCCAAATGCCCAAAAATAGATGACTGGATCAAGAAGATGTGGTACATATATACCATGGAATATTACTCAGCATTCAAAAAAGATAAACACGTAATTTGTAGCAACATGGATAGCGCTGGAAGGGATCATGCTCAGCAAAATAAGCCAGAAAGAAAAAGAAAAATACCGGATGGTCTCACTCATAGCAGGAATTTAGAAAACTTAAATAAGGGACCAGGAAAAAGAATAACTATAAGAAAGAAAATATCAAAATCAACAAACAACTATGAACCAGAGACACTCTATGGGGGGTGGGGGGATGGGGAAAGGAGGGATTGGGTCAAAATAAGGGGGTTGTAATTTTATGGGGAATATAAAAATAAAATTTAAATTAAAAAAGTAAATAAAAAATCAAAATCAACAGGAAACCATAGACCAGAGACATTCTGCAGGGGAGGAGGAGGTAAACGGATCAGGACAGGGGTGGGAAGAGTACAAGGGACTATGGTGATGGTGCACTGGTGAATTGGTGGTGGGAATTTCACGAGGAAATCATACCTTGTACAAAAATGAAGGATGATGTAATAAATATATTTTTAAAAAGAAAAAAATATATTTTTCTAGGGCCTCCCTGTTGGCGCAAGGGGTTAAGCACTGCACTATGAAGCAATACGCAGCCTCTGCAGCACGAGTTCGATTTCAGCCCACCAGGGAGCAACCCACCTGGCGCAGCAGACCTCTCCTGTATCACCTGATGCTACCCTCAGCAGCGTACTTCCATTGATCTACCAGTCCTGTTCCCTACTCTGTCTCTGGTGAATCCTCTCACCCCCTGCATCTCTGACCGGTACCCCAGTTCTTGTATGCATAAATAAATAAATCTTTAAATATATATTTTTATTATTCTACTTTTTATTGTTAAAGTCTCCAAACATACAGAAAAATTGATAAACAATGTAAGTTATTTTATTACATAGTAAATATATAAAGTAGTATAACAAATTATAAAAACCCATCAAAGTTCAACAGTTAAAATTTTGCCAAATTTGCACTTCAGTCCATAGCTTCTAAAATTAAGGATATTCTCTTACTTAGGCAAATGTCACTGTCACACCAAAGAAAATTCATAGTAATTCCCTAATATCAAATAACCAAACATATTTAAATTTTTCCATCACTAAGAAAACACAGAAGGGGGGTCAATGCGAAGTCATTCTATGGCTCCACTGCGGGAGGTGGAGAGTCAGGAGTCAGCTTCAGGGATTCAGAAACTCTTGCTAGGGTCGTACCCCAGTGAGAAGCATCAGGGGCAGGGTTCCTACACCATGCATCTGGTGTATCTTCCTCTCCAGACAATATTCCAACCTCCAGTTTTCATAGGAAAAGTGCCTTGTTAAAAATAATTGACACCAAAGCTCTGATGCCATTTTATAACATGAAATATTTGAAATATGAAAGAACACAATAAATGGCAACACCTGTCATAGATTTCTGGGGGTAACTCCTTTTGTTCCCTGTAATGTAACCTCCTTCCCCAAGGTCCCCTACCTATGGTGAAAATGCAGACTTCTTATAAAATTATTTGCTAAGCAAGCTTCTTACCCAATTGCAGTTAACTAATAAATAGCCCATTGCCATTATTAATCAGATACAATTCTTACCCACCCACCAAAAAGTGAACAAAAAAGTTAACTAAAACATACCTCTAGTATATTCAACTTCATAGTAATAAGCAATGTTCTTCCACAAAATATTATCAGTTAAGTCAGGTAAGCCAGCAAAATCCACTTTCCAATTATTTATAAACTTTAATTGCTTTAGGATGAAAAATTCACTTTTCTTTAGCTGGGAAAAAAAAAACAAGTGGAGGGACATGCTCTAATGATATAATATCTCCCCGGAATGGTCTTATTTGTATCCTTCAATAGGATCCATGCTTAATGCTAAGAAACAAGAACTAGAGTAAACACCAAAAGATAATGCCAATGTCCCTGCATTTAAAAAAATGACAATGTACATATTATTTATTATATTTATGCTTCAGTCCTTCCATTATAAAATAGCATAGTTAAGTTATGTTCTCTATGGTTGCTTATAGCTTGAAATTGAGCTCAATAAATATTTCTTAATGAATTCCAAATAACAAAATCAAAATTGAAACGTTATGGGTATTCATTATTGCTGTAGAGTTTGAATTAAAAGTCATTTATGCCATCATTTCATAAGGGCCAAATAAAATACATTCACATATCAAATGGGGCTTCTTAAATACATAGTAGAAATGTCACCTGCATGCATAATACCACTGTGTTGACAATGACTAGGAAATAAAATCTACAATAGAGTTTTTCAACCACACAACTATGCCTTAATTTGTTATATGTGTTTCTTAATCTCTAGCAATGGCATTGTTCCATCTTTATGTAATTTATTACCCCATTTGTCTCATACTATCCTAAAGTTAATGGGAGAGCCAGTCTCTGGAAAGCACCCACTGACCTGCATGGCTGTTGGAGGCCAGGAGAAACTGCCCCACCTCTTTTCCCCCTCTTCCTGCACAACCCTTCCAGGACTGAGTAAAGGCAGAGGGAGGGCTCTACAACAAAGGTGAGCAGCCAGACCAGGAGAGTGCCTGCCAGCCCACAGGGCTATTGGAAGCCAGCGACCACCGTATACCCCTTCCAGAACTGACTAAAGGCAGGGGAAGGGCCCAGCAAACAAAGGTGAGCAGTGAGATTTGGGACAATACACTCTGGTCTACACATGGCTGTTAGACACCGGTAACCCCCATGTACCTGTGCACCCCATCCGGAACAGTCAGTAAGGCCAGGAAGGCAGAAGAAGGCCCAGCCCCCATGGGAGCAGCAACTGCTTGGGAGGGTGCCTTTCAACTCACACACAGTGTTCGAGTCTTTGCGAACCCCTATGCACCTGCACCCATCTCACCCAGCACAGTAGATTAGATGCACATGTAGGGAAAGAGACCAGCCGCATACAGAGACTCGGTGATCTCCAGGGCTAGCATCCATCAACCAATCCATAGCATCACAGTCTTTGCGAAGTCTGGCATGACAGTGCCAGACTCAGCCTGGCCACCTGTCCCCAATGTCCCAATAGGAGCACCCCGAAGAGATGCTCACCAACAGCAGTGGTACAGTGGCCCAGCACATAGAACAAATTCAAAAGCAAACAACAGGGATAAGTAAAAATACAAATAGCCAAACAAGACCTCCAGGGAATGATACAGCACAAAAAGAAAATCAGCCCTCAGAACTCAACAACGACATGGAAGAATTTCTCTGCCTGACAGACAGAGAATTGTGAATGGCCATAAATAAAAAAACATAAAAGAAGATGAAAAGGAAAAAATGATATGAGAAAAATAATTAATGAACTGAAGAATGCAAATGTGTCTTAAAAGATGGAAATGAAGGAAATGCAGGATATTAAAAGATCAATGGAGAAGCTAAAGAATTCTGTGAAAAGCAAGGACATCCAAAAATCAATTATTGTAATCCACCACACCAACAAAAAGAAAAACAAAAACCATGTGATCATATGAATAGATGCTGAGAAAGTATTGGTAAAGTTCCAACATCCATTTATGATAAAGATTCTGGAAATTCTTTAAATAGAAGGAACATACCCCAACATAATAAAAGTAATATATGACAAACCTACAGCTAATATCATTCTTAATGGTGAGAAACTAAAAGCCTTTCCTATAAGATCTGGAACAAGACAAGGATGTCCACTCTCACCACAGCTTTTCAATATAATACTGGAAATTCTAGCTAAAACATTTAGGCAAGAAAAAGACATACAAGGAATACAAACAGGGAAAGAAGAAGTAAAACTATCACTATTCTTTGCCGACATGATAATATAGAGAGAGAAACCTAAAAACTCCACAGAAAAAATAATTAAAATAATAAGCCAGTTTAGTAAAATAGCAGGTTACAAAATCAACACACAAAAAAATCAGTAGCCTTCCTTTGTGCAAAGAGTATATTTGAAGACGAAACCAAGATAACATCCCATTCACAATTGCACGCCCCAAAAATTAAATACCTGGGAATAAACCTCACAAGGGAGCTGAGAGACCTATACAAAGAAAACTACAAAACACTGATAAAAGACATAGAAGAAGATACAAAATGGAAAGATATTCCCTGCTCATGGATCAGCAGAACTAACATTATCAAAATAGTCATTCTACCAAAAGCAATTTACAGATTCAGTACAATTCCAATAAAAATCTCAATGACATTATTCAAATAAATAGTACAAATATTGGTGAAATTCATATGGAACCACAAAAAAATCTCATAGTCCAAGCACTCCTGACTAGAAAAAGGAAGAATGGAGGTATTACTCTCCCTGACTTCAAACATACTACAAAGCCATAATTAAAACAGCATGATACTGGAACACACACACACAGATGAATGGAACTGAGTTGAAAACTCAGACAAAAAGCACTCATATATGGGCAACTAATCTATGACAAAGGAGCAAAGCATGTGCAATGGAACAAGGATTGGTCCTGGGAAAACTGGACCAATAATAAATAAATGGTCCTGGGAAAACTGGACTGCTACATGCAAAAGAATGAAACTAGATTACTATCTCACACCATACACAAAGATCAACTCAAAATGGATAAAAGACCAGTATGTAAGACCTGAAACCATACAATACATAGAAGAAAGCATAGGCAAAACACTCCATGACATACATCTCAGAAACATCTTTAAAAACTCATCCCCCAAAACAGAGAAAATGAAGGAAAAGATAAACAGTGGGGACTACATCAAACTAAAAGGAGCAAAAGAGACGATAACCAAGACCAAGGGACACACCACAGAATGGGAGAAAATATTTGCACTCCACAAAACTAATAAGGGACTGATATCAAAGATCTACAAAAAGCTTACACAACTCAGCAAAAACAAAATAAAGAATACAGTCAAAAAGTGGGCAGAAGAGCTAAAAAGACACTTCTCCAAAGAGGAAATGCAGATGGCCAGTCGGCACATGAAAAAATGCTTAACGTCACTTATAATCAGAGAAATGCAAATCAAAACCACAATGAGATATCACCTCATACCATTAAGAGTGGCCCACATTAAAAAAAAACAACAACAACAAATGCTGGCAAGGATGTGGAGAAAAAAGAACCCTTTTACTTTGCTGGTGGGAATGCAAACTGGTCCAACCACTATGGAAAGCTGTGTGGAGGACCCTCAAATTACTAAAAATGGATCTACCATATGATCCAGCAATTCTACTCCTAGAAATCTACCCAAATAACACAAAAACATTAGTTCAAAGGGATACTTGCACTCCTATGTTAATTGCAGCAATATTTATAATAACTAAAATATGGAAACAACCTAAAAGTCCCAAAATAGATATTGGATCAAGATGTGATATATATACAAAATGGAATACTACTCAACTTATGCCATTCACAGCAACATGGGTGGAGCTGGAAGGGATTATGCTCAGTGAAATAAGTCAAAAGGGAAAATAAAAATATTGGATGGGGCTTCACTAATAGGAGGAACATAGGGAACCCTACAAGGGAGCAGAAAAAAAAATCCAACTATAAATTGGAGACATTCATCAGGGAAGAGGGATGGAAAGGAATCAAAACAAGAGGGAAGGACACAAGAGTCTATGGTGATGGTGCACTGGTGTCTTGGTGGCGGAAATTTTGTGGGGAAAACACCTGAGAGGAGAAATCAAACATAGTACAAAAATGAACAATGATGTGGGCCACCCCAGTGGCGCAGCGGTTGAGCTCTGGGTTGCGAAGCTGCCAGCAGCCTCTGCCGCGCCGGTTCGATCCCCGGCTGCTCCCCGGCCACCGGAGGAGGGTCCCACATGGCGCGCAGACCTCTCCTGCCGCCCGCTGCTCCCCTCAGCAGTGTACTTCGGTCCTTCTGCCTGCTCTGCTCCCCGCTCTGGCTCTGGTGAATTCTCTCACCCTCCCGCGCTTCTGACTATACCCAGTGCATGTACAAACAAAACAAACAAACAAACAAACAAATAAATAAATAAATAACATGCCTCTATTAAAAAAAAAAAAGACCTTGTATCTAAAAAAAAAAAAAAAATGAACAATGATGTAAAAATATATAAATAAATAAAATAATCAGGTGAAACAAAATAAAGCTAATGAGAATAATTCTACTCTTAGGTTTAAAATCTAATAAAACATTATATAATGTGCATTTTGGTTAAATAATGTTTGTTCCAGGGTCTCCCCAGTGGCACAGGGGGGGGTGGCGCAGCAGGTTGAGTGCAGTGCTGTGAAGCTGTCCACAGCCTGCGCAGCGCGGGTTCGATTCCTGGCTGGCCAGGGAGATTCCCACATGGCACAACAGACCTCTCCTGCCTCGCCCGCTGCTCCCCTCAGCAGTGTATTTTGGTCTTTCTGCCTTTTCTGCTCCCTGCTCTGTCTCTGGTGGATTCTCTCACCCTCCCGCGCCTCTGGCCTGTACCCCAGTGCTTGTATAAATAAATAAATATTTAATTAAAAATTTAAAATAAATAAAATAAATAATGTTTGCTCCAAAATACTCACTGGTTATGTATTTTTCTTGAGCTAAGGTTTTAATCTAATAATTACAATATACTATATAAAATCAAATGAGGAAGCATTATGTTAAATACAGACACTAAAATTTTTAAAGATTCATAATAGCAGACAAAGTCTCTTACATTACTTTTTCCTTTTAAATTAATACTAAAGTATAAAAATGATATTGATACTGTTTATTACATTTATATATGTATGTGTGTATATATGTATATACATATACATATAAAGTATTCTTTCTTTGAAGAAATTGTATGATTATTTGTAATAATTAGGACTATGCATCATTTTATACATAGTTGAAGTACTTTATCTTATTGAGTACTTAGATATATAACATGATTTTTTTTCCTAGAAACAAGCATTGCTTCTTGGAAGCAGTTTTTAAAATGCATACAAAAATAAAAGTGATACCACGAAAAGCAAAGCATTATGCAGTCTAAATTTTACCTTATTGAATTTAAAATATTTATGAATTTCCTGTGCTTTACTTACCATTCTTTGAAATGGTGAAAGTGTTCTATCCCAATTATAAGTAATGATCCTGCTCTTAGTTCTTTGAAATAGGGATAAATGTTGAAGGAAAATGACACTAAGGCAATGCATTCTGCAAAGATCTGCTGCTTCAGTTAGTGTTAGTGATTTCTTCAAGTTCTAGAAAAACAGGAATTTTAAAAAATATTAATAAGAAGTATAAAAATTCGGATAGGCCAACAGAGACACGTTAAGACACTCATCAACACTATCATCAGGGAAATGCAAATCAATCCACAATGAGATACCACCTTCACACCTGTGAATTGTCCCCTATCAAAAAAGACCAATAGCAACAAGTGTTGTCAAGGGTGTGAGGAAAAAGGAACTTTCATTCACTGTTTATGGGAATGTAGACTGGTCCAGCCACAATGGAAAACAGTATAGAGGTTTCTCAAAATATTAAAAATAGATCTGCCAGTTTATCTGCCAATTCTACACCTAGGTATCTATCCTAGCAACACAAAAATACTAATTTGAAGGGATAAATAGTGTTGCAGCACTATTGACAACAGCCAAGGTATGGAAATAAGTGCAAAAGGACACATGAGTGGATTATGATGTCACACACACACACACACACACAGTGGAATACTATTCAGCTATTAAAAAAAAACATGAAACCTTGTCATTTGTGACAATATGGATAGAACTGAAGAGTTAAAGCTAAGTGAAATAGATCATAAGGAGAAAGACAAATACCAGATGCGTTCACTTGCATATGGAATAGAAAACAAAAGAACAGACAAAACAAAACCTAAACAAATACTATAAATTTGACTATAGAATTGAGGCTACCAGAAAGGGAGGTGGGGAGCATACAGGGGAAGGGGTCCAATGGACTGTAGTGGAGGATTTTAAAAAAAAAAAAAGATTTATTGTGAGAGGATTCACCAGAGACTGACTGGGGAACAGAACAGGCAGATCTACTGAAATACACTGCTGAGGGGAGCAGCGGGCGAGATAAGAGAGGTCTGCTGCGCCATGGGGGTTAGCTATAGCTTCATAGCATTGAGCCTTAACTCCTGCACCACAAGGGAGGCCCTGAGGATGGCTTTTGATTTGATAGTGGGCATGGTGTGGTACCATACATCTGAAGAGGTGTGAAATTTGGTGTGAAATTATACTATACTATATTACACTATAATTAAATAATACTATACTATACTATACTCCTAAATCATACACAACATTATAAATCAACACTATCTCAATATATTTAAAAATACAATGTAAAACAATAAAATAAAGCCAAAAATATATTATGATCTATATATTTATTTCAATGTTTAAAAACAAAGACATAACAAGATCATATTTCCTTACTGATAATGAGTTTATATCTATAGCTACAAGTCATGAGCACTTCCACATCTCAGAGTAGCATCAAATAATCTTTAGAAGTAGTATTAAATTAATATTTGAAAGAATCCCACCTGGTTGCTGTCATTTTCTGTGCACATGTTTAGGCTTTCACAGTCTTGTACATCATGCAGCATTTTTTTATAGAATTTAAGTGTCACAGAGCATGAAATAGCACAGACTACACTTTTTATATCAGCTCCTTCTGGCCACAGGTTCTGAAGTAAGGACAAAGTTTCATGTACCTGAAATAAAGGAGTTTTTAAGACCTAGTGATTATAAAAGACAAAATTCAAAACTTAGGTGTATTTAATGCTGGAAAAAGTTGCATTTTCCTATTTCTAATAGTAATATCAAATTTTAATATTTAAAAAATTAAAGAAAAATATAAAAGAAATACCTAAGGAATAAATGAACATTATAATGCGGAAATGTTTCCTAGGAAATGAGAATGAAGCTATATTTAACTAGGTTTTAAATGTTACTTTTATATTAACAACAATTTCTTCTCCTGATTTGTACTCTGTAATAAATCAGATAAGCCAAACTCTGTTTACAAGTTTCTGACCAAGTAACCTGTAAATTCTTCAGTGTTATCAGTTCAATAATTTTTGGTGGTCATTGAAGCAACTGAGACAAATACAAGGTATTTTCTCGATTGAACAGCTGTCTTCTCAGAAGCTGATAATTATGAACTACCGCTACACAAAGCATTGCCACTACATCTGCACTTTGGGAAAGTTGGAAAGCCGTAAGAAATTTCCAGCGAATGAGACAAAGGCAGAAGGAAAATATGCAGACTTAAGATAGTTTTCTATGTCTGTGGCAGAGTATCTCAGTCTAAACTAAGAAACTTCACCTAAAAACTTAAGATGTCAGTGATCATATTAACACCGAACCTCATTCATTCATTCACAAAGGTTAGTTTAGTGTCTGCATACAAGGTAGGAAATTGTAGGGATTTTATCCTTATATTTTATAAAGCATCCTTGTAGAGTTTTGAGCTGAGCAGCAGCATGATATTTGATTTACACCTCTGTGACTACTACTTAGAAATTAAATCACAGGAGACCAAAAGCAAAAGTAAAAACAAAAGTTGACAAGTAGTCTACTGCTTTTGTCCATGGAAGAGATAATAATGTCATAGGGATAAGATAATAAGAAGTTGGCAAGGTCAGGGAACATAGTGACAGGATTTATTAATGGATGGGATGTTGTGGTATGAGAAAAAGAGTGAAGTCAAAGAAACCTCTGCAGTTTTTGTGCTGAATAACCAAAGGAACAGAGATACTATTAACTGATAGGGGGAAGACGCCGAAGGAAAGGATTTGGGATATAGTTCTATTTAAGTCATGATAACTTTGCAATGACTATTTAATAATCACATGGAGGTATTTAATAGTCTGCTGGATAGAAGAGAAACCAAATATCTTGCACATGAGCATACTGAATCCAGAGTCCCATGATCCTGGTCACTTCATCACTTTATACCTAGACTTCCAAAAAGAATAACCTATGGATGGAAAAACAATGTCAAAAGTGTTGTTTTCCTCCTATTGTATTGTGTAATTTATACAAAGGGTTGTGCACAAAACAACTGCAGTTTGATAAATAGTAAACTTTGCCAGAGTGCTGTGCCGTTTGAAGAAGAAAGTATCTGAACGATGCAAGTCTACAAAATCAGTAAGCACATGAAAGCTGGTAGAGGAAGCATGTGTTCAAAAGCAACAAATCATTAACAGCATGTTTCCTAGAGACTGAACTTTAGTTGCAATGTATTATTACCTCTTTCTGCAAGTCTTCCAAGTTTAGTTTCAAATGATCATACAGAAATATTTCTGTTTTCTGTGACTTCTGGAAATATTCTATTATGTAATCATGTAGGGCATGTTGTAGTTGTTGTTCATGCTAAAAAAATAATCACATCAGCAAATTTTCTGGTTCAAATAAAAATATACATTTCAAACCTCTATTAAACTAAATGTCCTGGAAAATGACACTCATGATCATTTGGCTATAGAAAAAGCAAAAAAATCAGTTCACTCATGATAGAGACTTTCCTTTTGCTCAAACTATTCACTGCTGAAGTTTTAGGGTATCAAAAAACTTAGTGCAATTATTTTTAATAAAACAAACTATTAAGAAAGTACAGGTCTTAGTAGTAATATAATTATTTTATATTGCTCCACACTGGTCTTTTTTCCTATTTTTAAAAAGAAAGAAAGAAAATTGTTAAATGATGTTCTCAACCCTTTATAGACATAACTCTATTTTTAATGGATGCAACTACTCAAAACAGTTTCATGAATGCAATGACAAATAAAATGGTAAAACATTTTCTCTCTCTTAATTTTAAGAGTGAGAATACAGACAAAAAGCATCCCAGTCTCAACAGTCTTTATTTAAGCAAGCTTAAAATATGTACATATATGTACATATATGTACATAATACATATGCGTATTATGTATGCACATATACGTATGTGCATATATGTACATATATGTATTATCCATATGTACATACATATGCATATGTATGTACATATATGTACATACATATGCATATTGTATATAAAATATACACACGAAACATATGCATATAAAACATATTGGAGTGTATAAATGGATGTGTATTGGAATGTGTGAATACACACACACATATATTTTTTACATACATGACGGAGAATTTCTGACTAGGGTCCTCACTTATCCTTCAACCCTCAAATTGTTCTGCCCTGTGGCTCCCTTTACATGAACTTTGCCAATACTTTTCTTCCTGACTTCTCAAAATGCCCATACCAAGGCTTAATCCTTTCTCCTGATAAAACCATATTTTTAACAATTCCACCCTCTCTTCCTGTTGGAACAGTTCAGTCTCCTCATGCCCAAATTCTTCAATTAAAGACTTATGCTAACAGTTAATTTTTCCGTTACATATTTTTTCTAGGCAATTTAACCTAAATTACCTTTGCAAAATACTCTCTGTGCAAATAGTTACTAGGGGCACACCATCCATAAATTCTCAGGACATCTGACTCCAATCCCGAAGGCAGTACAATATTGATTTTCTTCTGAAGAGCATGAAGGATAAAAATGTTTAAAAAATGTGTTTGACGAGATGTTATTCCCCTTTCCGAGACAATTAGGAAATAAGGATAACATTCTGTGAGAAATATTTCCCATTCTGGTGACAGGAAATTTGAAAACTCTGTATGAATCGTGATGTCGGTATTGTTCTCTAAATGCTGAATCAGTGTAGAACGAAGTGTTTGAAGTTCAGGGGATTTAAAATACAAATTTTCTGCATCCTGTAGAAAAACGAAACAAATGTTAACCTTGGAGATAAAATAGAGTAGCGATTTTCCTAAAGATAACGTTATGTAGGGCCTCCCTGGTGGTGCAAGGGGTTAAGACGCAACCTATGAAGCTATTTGCAGCCACTGCAACACGAGTTCAATCCCAGGCCAGGGAGCTACCCACATGGTGCAGCAGACCTCTCCTGTCTCACCCACTGCTCCCCTCAGCAGTGTATTTCAGTCAGTCTGTTCCCTACTCTGTCTCTGGTGAATCCTCTCACCACCACCATACTCCCACCCCGATCTCCGGCCTGTACCCCCATTCTTGTATGCATAAATATATAAATCTTTTTTAAAAAGATAATATTATGTATAATTTGCACTAACATGATACAACAGATTACAAAGTTCACAGTGATTAAAATGTGTTTTTAAGCAAAGCATCCTGCTGAAATGTTGATATTCATTCACTGTTTTCCCATTGACAGTACATTGTATCATTCCTACTAATAAAAACTTTAGTTATAATCTGAGAAAGCAAAATATCTAAAAGAGTAAATGACTGATCAAATTTTAAAATGATTAATTTTCTCTTAGGCTCTCCAAGAGTAGAAAATGAAATCTGTTTTTTACCTTAAAAAAGACTATAACAAATTTTGCTTCCTTTTGAATGAAATCATACAGAAATTGTTCCACAATATAGAAGAAGTGGAGAGTTTGTCCTTTTTTGAAGTTCACATTCAAAATACAAGTGATTAATAATGAATCTCCATCAATCAAAAAGAATTCGGACTCAACAAAGTCTTTAAGCAAGCTAACCATCCTGAATAAAAACATAAAATACATAATGCAAATATTATAAAAATAATAGGCTTGAGAAATCATTCTATTAAGAAATTTAAAGAAAAACAACTATAAAATTCTATAATATTTCAGTAATAACTTTCTAAGGCATTCACAGCCTGTAATGGAATAAGCCCTCAGCCAAAGATCTAACTCATATTTTGATATGAAACATGATGAAAACTGAATTGCTACATTAATCTTGCAATATTAAAAGACAGTTGATTTTTTCTCCATTTATACCTTTCTTCAAAGTTTTCAGTATCTTCTTCCTGTTACTGAATAAGTAACATATACTATACTCCTTCCCAAGAAAAGAAAATATTTACCTATTTTCAAAAATACTAATCTCTTGCCCAATTAGCAGTTTCAACAAGATGAGTCTTAGCAGGAAGAAATTAAAAAGTATGCCATACACATTAAATTAATTACTTCTAATGTATGTTACTTTGAATACTTGTGTTGTACTTACTTAGATTTTGACAGAGTTTTCCAAATCACCACTGAGAGTTTCCTCAGAATTTTCTCACATTCAGCTAATCCTTTAAAATTAAGTAACAGAGACTTAATAGTCAATTCTAAGTTAATTCTAATTAATGACTTTTGTAGCTAATTTTGACTATATTTAGACTTTATAAAATGCTGCATACACATATACATGTCTGCAATATTCAATAAGCATTTAAAAGATAGATATGTTTAAAACAAAAACTGAGGCCTCCCTGGTGGCCTAGGGTTTAAGTCTCAACGCTATCACTGCTAAGGCCTGAGTTTGATCCCCAGCCAGGCTGCTAACTCACATATAGCGCAGCAGACCTCTCATGTCTCACCCACTGCCCCCCCCAGCAGTATATTTCAGTAAATCAGCCTGTTCTATTCTCCACTCTCACTCTAGTGAATCCTCTCACTCCCCCCTCCACACAACACCATCCCCTACACCTTTAGCCTACACTCCAGTTCTTCTATGTGAAAATAAATAAGTCTTTTAAAAAATGAAAACATACTACTTATCGTAAAGAATAATTATGGGCAAGGAAAGCCAAATTTTAAGGTTTTTGAATTTAAATTTTCCATAAACTAAAATAATAAGTTCATAGTAGCAGCTGATTTTTAATGGCATACATAAATTATAACAAATCCATGAAGACAAATTTTACAGCAAACTGAAAATTTTCCACTTCCAAAATTACTTTATATGGAGATAATAGATTTAATGTTTTTCTTCAAAATTTCTTCCACTAAAGAGAAACCATACAATGGTAAATTCTAGATATTTCTACTCTCCCATATAGGAAAAAAAAGTATAATTGATTTAATTCTTTGAAATAAATTTTTTCTGCAAATTTCTTTGTAATACGCTATGCCTTGCTAAATACATCTTTCAAAAAGTAGCAATTAGGAGAGAAAAACTAAAAGGTCATTCATTTAGCATAAAATTCTCAAGGAAAAGAAAAGATAAAGGAGGAATAGTAAAACTAACCATAGATGTTTGAGAATTTTTGTTACAGCATGTGTAATCTGATATTGTAACTGATATGACTTTACTGAGTCTTCCAGTAACTATTTCTTCTTGAGACGGAGTGAATTTGTGCTTAATTAACAACTATTAGGAATTGCAAATATGTATTATGAAGTCTCCATACATGACCACATGCAGGAGCAGATTTAGTAAAAATAATTGGTTCCTCATGCCTAAAAGATACTTGAAAATTTGCTAATTAAATGATAAAGTTATACTTGGGTTTATACAGTCATCTTAATTAAAGAAATGTACTTATATAGTAATTCTTGCAATTAACACAGGAGTCTCAAGATATCTTCATCCTTTGGTATCCCTAGGATTTCATGATCCCATTATATCATCATTATTTTCATAACTGTGCTGAAAGAAACAATACAACCAGCTAGAATTGTTAATAGTTAAATTCAGGATTCCAAACATTTTGTACATGTAAAGTGGCAGAGATGTTTTCTGCTACCAGGTCTTGCTTATTAAAAGTATTCCTAATTGAGTCCTAGCCAGAGCAATAAGATAAGAGAAAGACATACAAGGAATCCAAATAGGCAAGGAAGAAGTCAAACCATCACTATTTGCAGATGATATGATACTACACATAGAGAACCCCAAAAACTCCACAGAAAAACTAATTAAACTAATCAATCAGTTTAGTAAAGTGACAGGATACAAAATCAATGTACAAAAATCAGTAGCCTTCCTATACATGAACAATAAATCTGAAGAAGAAGAAATCAAGAAAAGCATTCCTTTTATTATTGAAACAAAAAAAAAATCAAATACCTGGGAATAAACCTAACAAAAGAAGTAAAGTACCTATACACAGAAAACTATAAAACACTGTTAAAAGAAATAGAAGTAGACACAAAGAAATGGAAAGACATCCTCTGCTCATGGATCAGAAGAATTAACATTATCAAAATGGCCATCCTACCAAAAGCAATCTACAGATTCAGTGCTATTCCAATTGAAATTTCAATGTCATTCTTCAAAGAAATAGAAAAAATATTGATGAAATTCATATGAAGCCACCAAAAACCCCGAATAGCCAAAACCCTCCTGAAAAAAAAAAGAAGGGAATGGAGGTATCACACGCCCAGGTTTCAGGCTATACTACAAAGCCATAATCATCAAAACTGCATGGTATTGGAACAAGAACAGACACACGGACCAATGGAATCGAATAGAAAACCCAGAAATAAACTCACAGATTTATGGTCAACTAGTCCTTGACAAAGGAGCAAAGAATATGCACTGGAGCAAAGAAAGTTTGTTCAATAAATGGTGCTGGGAAAACTGGGTCACTACATGCAAAAGAATGAAACTTGACTACTACCTCACCCCATGCACAAAAACCAACTCAAAATGAATTAAAGAACTAGACATAAGACCTGAAACCATAAAATGTATAGAAGGAAATATAGGCAAAACACTACATGACATGCACCTCAAAGACATCTTTACAAAAATGGGCAGAAGAGCTAAAAAGAAACTTCTCTGAAGAGGAAATGCAAATGGCCAATAGGCATATGAAAAAATGTTCAAAATCACTTGCAATCAGGGAAATGCAAATCAAAACTACCATGAGATACCATCTTACACCAGTGAGAAAGGCACATATTAAAAAAACTAGCAACAACAAATGTTGGCGAGAATGTGGAGAAAAAGGAACTCTCCTGCACTGTTGGTGGCAGTGCAAACTGGTCCAACCACTATGGAGAGCTGTGTGGAGATTTCTGGACCCACTAAACTTAGAGCTTCCATATGATCCAGCAATTCCACTCCTAGGTATTTACCCAAAGGACACAGAAACATCAATTCCAAAGAGCACCTGCACCCCTATGTTTATGGCAGCACTGTTCACAATAGCTAAGCTTTGGAAACAACCCAAATGCCCAAAAACAGATGACTGGATCAAGAAGATGTGGTCCATATATACCATGGAATATTACTCAGCATTCAAAAAAGATAAACACATGCAATTTGCAGCAACATGGATGGCGCTGGAAGGGATCATGCTCAGCGAAATAAGCCAGAAAGAAAAAGAAAAATACCGGATGGTCTCACTCATAGCAGGAATCTAGAAAACTTAAATAAGGGACCAGGAAAACGAATAACTATAAGAAAGTGAAAATCAAAATCAACAAACAACTATGAACCAGAGACACTCTATGGTGAGTAGGGGAGCGGGGAAAGGAGGGATTGGTAAAACACTCTAAACGCTATTTAGATAAAACACTAACTAAACACTATTTAGATAAAACACTAACTAAATTAGATAAAACACTAACAGGTGCTCAATAAATATGATCTTACGCAAGTCACAGCATCTATTGTCAGAGTTAGAACTGTGACCAAAAAAAAAGTCTTCCTAATTGGTTGGAACTCTGTGAAAATGCTTATTTGGAAGAATATATAAAAATTTTATTTCAAATGCATCAATAATTTTAGAAACGCACTGTTTAGATGGTGTACTATTTTTCTTTAACTTATTTTTATTTTGTTTTGTAAGGACATAGAAATATTGAATTTGAGCCAAATAAATTATTAACACTTGCTTTTGGTAAATCTTATTCATATTTCATCCAGAAGAAACATGAAAATAAATGGAAGTAAAAATAAAAGGTGGTTGGTAATTAGGCAACCTTAAGTTTTGGTCAACTGTTTTTGGGAGAAGGAATAACTATTACAGCTTTAAAATATGATAAATTATAAGGAAAAATTAACACCTATATATCCCCAACAGTGGAACTGGTAAATGTTCAACATTTGCCCACATTCTTCCAATGTTTTATTAAGGAGATATAAATATTACATAATTCATTCATTCTCCCTACCACAGAGACAAAGAGCATTGTTATATTTTTTTGCCTCGATTTTATGTTACCATATATTGTATCCTTGTATGTCTGATTACATTAAACAAGATCATTTCACAATGTGCTTTCTTCACTCACCTTAACAATTTTGACATCTATCCATGTAGACACATGTAGATGCATTACATTAATTTTAGCAACAGGCAATATTCTACCACATAACAGTTTTTATAACCAAATTTCATACTGATAGACATTTCTGCTGTTCTGTTTTCCTGTCTTACAAGTATAGCATATTGTACATCATTTTTAACATATCTCATTCACTATGTGCAAGAGAAATTCTCAAGAGGAAAGTGTTGGAAAATTGAACAGTTCTGCTAGATAGTATTCCTCTTTAAAATTTTCATGTCCAATTTTAAGGTCTCTTTGATCTGAGAAACCTGAAGTAGTATCTCATTGTCCTGATTTATATTATTACCGATGAATAGCTTGTTGGATATATATCTCAACATTTTCTTAGCATTTAGATTTCCCTTTTGTGTTTCGTTTATTTGTAACCAATGCCCACTCTCTCTACTGAGTTGTCTTTTTCCAATTAATTTACATGTAGTCTTTTGTTTTCCTGTATAAATTATTCTTATATTTATATATGGATTTTATTGTCTCATTCTAGTCTTCCCTCATACTTTAACTTGGCTTAGAAGTTTTCACTATACAAAAATTACCTTTTTAAATTATGGTAAAATTTATCAATTTTTTATTTTTTATTTAAATCTTTCTTTTGTCATTTTTAAGAAATCCAGTCCTACCTCTAAGGTCCTTATGATATTCTACTGCATTTTTTTGTAGAGGCAAGATGAAAAGTTTAGGTTCAGATTTTAACAATTTGGGGATAACTGATATAAATATAATATTGTTATGTATTATCCTATGTCTACATTTATTAAATACAATTAGATTTTTCTGTATTGTTTCATAATTATGTTCTCCTTGACATATTTTAACTTATTTATTCCTGAGTATATTTTAATTTGTACTGTTAATTTAATGGTTTCTTTTCTTTTAAAATATTTTCTATTTAGTCACATTTGTGCTTAGAATCAGTAAAAGATTCAGTATTGGTGGACATCTATATTGATAGTGATTAGAATCAGCACTTTTTTAATATAACCTTATATTCTAAAGCATTCTCTTATTTTTAGTTGTGTGTAGGTTCTTCTTTTTTAATTTTTTATTTTAAAATTATCATATACACACACACACACACACACACACACAGTGGAATATTATTCAGCAATCAAAAAAGATAAACTCATGCCATTCACAGCAACGTGGATGGAGCTAGAAGGAATTATGCTCAGTGAAATAAGCCAGAAGAAAAAAGAAAAATACTGGATGGTTTCATTTATAGCAGGAATATAGGGGAAACCAAATAAGACATCGGTGTAAAAAAAAAAAACAGCACAAACCACAACAAAGCAAAAACAGACAATTACAAATCAGAGACATCCTGCAGGGGAGGAGGCGGGAGAGGGATCAGAGGGAGGGAGGGAGGAGCACAGGGGACTGAGGTGATGGTGCACGGGTGCACTGGGGAAGGAAACTCTATGGGGACTCCACCTGAGGGGCTGGGGGGTAGCAAATATTGTTTAAAAATGAACAATGATGTAAAAAATAATATATATATTTAAAAAATAAAGATACACACAAAAAAAAACAACAACAGAGATTCCATCCACTTTATATCAATATCTAACAATATAAATTCTTAGCAAAGCTATTCAATCAAGCAATCAACCAAAAAGAATTACAAAAATAAATTTAATACTAGAGGAAAAGATGTTGAAGGGTATCAGTATTGCTGAGAAAGGAGGGGAGATGAGACTAGATGATAGGAAGAGGAGGAAACATAGAAGAGAAGGAGTCAAAATTGTGGCTGAGGCAGAGGAGTGGAGGTAAATTGAGTAGGGGAGGGGAAAGATGTGGAGCGGAGGATGAAGAAGAAGAGAGGAAAATTCATAGATGGATAAAATCTCACCTGAGTTTTTTAAATCATGGCTTCTAACATCTGTAGCTTCAATACCTGAAGATTTTTCTTCCTTGATTTCAAACTCACATGGTAATTGCCCAGAATCTGGCTCTCCTACTATGTCTTCTGAATTTAAAAGATCTTCTTCTTCAGATTGGTCAAATGACGACAAGCTCTCCGTGGTTTCACTGTCATCAGAGCTATCACTTTCAGAATCATTTTCACTGTCACTGTCACTGTCACTGTCACTGTCACTAGGGTTTGATTTTTCATTCAACAGAGGAGGTGCAGAAGCCATGATCTATAAAAATAAAACAGTTATCAATTTATTTAAAAATAATATCACAGGGCCTCCCCGGTGGCGCAGCGGTTGAGTGCTGGGTTGTGAAGCTGCCCGCAGCCTCTGCAGCGCACGTTCGATCCCCGGCTGCTCCCCGGCCACCGGAGGAGGGTCCCACATGGCGCGCAGACCTCTCCTGCCGCCCGCTGCTCCCCTCAGCAGTGTACTTCGTCTGCCTGTTCTGCTCCCCTCTCTGTCTCTGGTGAAATCTCTCACCCTCCCACACTTCTGACTGTACCCAGTGCTTGTATAAATAAATAAATAAATCTTTAAAAAATAAAAAATAAATAAATAAATAAATATAACATCACAATATAATTTACTTCTTTGAAAGGCAAAATCTGTTCAACTACTCTCTAAATCTCCTCTATCCCTTGTTTCTTAATAAGGATAATTTTTCACTGTCCTTCCCCCAAACTTCTTTGCAATGAAGTAGTTACTACAGGTAATTAGATTCATACAGTTATATACAGATAGAATAATTCTCCATCAATAAACCCCAATAAATGTAGGATTATTAATCACACCAAGATATTTTAATAGCATGGTCTCTTTCAAAGCGATCACAAGTATAATGATTAAGTTTTATTTTTAAAATTACACATATATCACAAAATGTAACATTTTACTTTTGTGGGTTTTTTTAAATTTATTTATTTATGCATACGAGAGCTGGGGTACAAGCCAGAGATGTGGGGGGTGAGAGGATTAACCAGAGACAGAGTGGGGAACCCAACAGGCAGATTAACCGAAGTACACTGCTGAGAGGAGCAGCGGGCGAGACAGGAGAGGTCTGCTGCACCATGTGGGTAGCTCCCTGGCTGGCCGGGGATCGAACGGGTGCTGCAGAGGCTGCGAATTCCTTCACAGTGCGGTGCTTAACCCCTTGCGCCACCAGGGAGGCCCCAACATTTTACTTTTGAACATAGAGCATCTGAGAGTAATTTGGCCATAATACCTATCATCCAACTGAGTGCCTAGAATACCAAAATTGCTGAAAATGTTAAAATGTGTAAATTTTAGTGTTTCCCATTTTATACTGATTTATGAATTGTGTAGTTGTGTCAGAAAACTCTTGCATGCCGTATAGTTGTATAAACACATTTGTCTCCAAGGTCCTTGGCACTTGCCTTGCCTTGATCTTCACTGTGGCAAAACTTCTGCATGGGCATCAATCAGTGTCAGGAAGGCAAAATTCAATCACATATTACTGCTATTTATTTGGAGAATTTCCCTGTTTCCTCTGAGGGATAAAATCATATCCATGTATGAGCATCCCCAAAGTATGTTATTCTATGTCACAAATATTTGACCAATGGGAGGAGCAATCAGAGCTAAGTCCTTCTCCCATCTTTCCCTGGACAGATCATCCTGACATACATCTTTTTTTTTTTTAAAGATTTATTTATTTATTTATACAAGAACCGGGGTACAGGCCAGATTTGCGGGAGGGTAAGAGGATTCACCAGAGACACAGTGGGGAACAGAACTGGCAGACTACTGAAATACACTGCTGAGGGGAGCAGTGGGCGCGACAGCAGAGGTCTGCTGAGCCATGTGGGATCCTCGACACTGGCTGGGATCCAACTGGCGCTGCAGAGGCTGTGGACAGCTTCACAGCGCTGCGCTCAACTGCCTGTGCACCAGGGGAGGCCCAAAGAGCATCATTTTTAAGCAACAATTCACAAAGAAACATAAAAGGAGCTGGTGTGTTCTCAGAAATAAGTTACTTACAAAGTTTTAAAAGTTGGTTCATATCCTATTAAGAACTCCCTTGGAGTGGAGGAATAACTTTCATAAGAAATGATTATTCACTTTGTTTTTTTTTTTTTTATAAATTTTATTGTTATATTCCCCATACAATTGCAGCCCCCCCATTCTGACCCCAATCCCTCCCCTCCCGCCCCCGCCCCCCTAAAAGTGTCTCTGGTTCATAGTTTTTTGTTGATTTTGATTTTCACTTTCTTATAGTTATTCATTTTCCTGGTCCCTTATTTAAGTTTTCTAGATTCCTGCTATGAGTGAGACCATCCGGTATTTTTCTTTTTCTTTTTGGCTTATTTCGCTGAGCATGATCCCTTCCAGCGCCATCCATGTTGCTGCAAATTGCATGTGTTTATCTTTTTTGAATGCTGAGTAATATTCCATGGTATATATGGACCACATCTTCTTGATCCAGTCATCTATTTTTGGGCATTTGGGTTGTTTCCAAAGCTTAGCTATTGTAAACAGTGCTGCTATAAACATAGGGGTGCAGGTGTTCTTTGGAATTGATGTTTCTGTGTCCTTTGGGTAAATACCTAGGAGTGGAATTGCTGGATCATATGGAAGCTCTATGTTTAGTAGGTCCAGAAATCTCCACACAGCTCTCCACAGTGGTTGGACCAGTTTGCACTCCCACCAACAGTGCAGAAGAGTTCCTTTTTCTCCACACCCTCGCCAGCATTTGTTGTTGCTATTTTTTTTAATATGTGCCATTCTCACTGGTGTAAGATGGTATCTCATGGTAGTTTTGATTTGCATTTCCCTGATTACAAGTGATGTTGAACATTTTTTCATATGCCTGTTGGCCATTTGCATTTCCTCTTCAGAGAAGTTTCTTTTTAGCTCTTCTGCCCATTTTTTGACTGGATTATTTTCTTTGTTGTTGTTGAGTCTCATCAGCTCTTTGCAGATTTTTGTGATCAGTCCTTTATCATTAGTGTTGGGTGCAAAAATGTTCTCCCAGTTGGTGGGGTTTCTCTTTGTTTTTGTTATTGTCTCTTTTGCTGTGCAGAAGCTCTTTAATTTGATGTAGGCCCAGCTGTTTATCTTTGCCTTCACTATCACTGCTTTGGGTGATGTGTCTGTAAAGATGTCTTTGATGTGCAGATCACGTAGTGTTTCACCTATATTTCCTTCTATGTATTTTATCGTTTCAGGTTTTATGTCTAGTTCTTTAATCCATTTTGAGTTGATTTTTGTGTATGGTGTAAGGTAGTGGTCAAGCTTCATTCTTTTGCATGTAGCGACCCAGTTTTCCCAGCACCATTTATTGAACAAACTTTCTTTGCTCCAATGCATAGTCTTTGCTCCTTTGTCAAAGATTAGTTGACCATAAATCTGTGGGTTTATTTCTGGATTTTCTATTCGATTCCACCTGACATACATCTTTAAGTGGCTTCTTGTCAGACTTTGCCAAGCAAATGAACTATTAGTTATATATGGCACTAAGTAGTGGACAACTCAGTGACACATTGAATTGGGTCTTCCTTATTCTCTGCTTCATTCTCTTGTTTTTCATTGACTCCTGGGATTTCTCACCTTAATAAATTATTATCACATGATTTCTTGGAAACCCAAGGAGCGTCAATAAAAGGAGTTTCAGGAGCCCCTGAAAGTATATAGGATTTTGCAATTGCATCGTTCTGCAGTAGGATGTTCATAGTGATCCCATTGCTGGGGCTGAGAGATGCTAATAACCCTGGCATACAGCAGGATGACAATTACTGAGGCTTTTTTCTGTGTTTTATTGTAAGTATTGAGAAGCTGCATTAGCTGTGTCTCTTGAGAGTATGAGAGCAGTGATATTTTAAGCCTGGAATTAAGGATCATCTACTAATAACATTGGAAAACTTTCATATGAAAAATGATATATTAAGGACAGTCACCAACTAAAATAAGATATACTATAGAATTCAGAATGCTTCATGAACAATTTTTTAAGATGTTCATCTAGTGCCTCAAGGAAGATTGTGCTGAAAACTGCGCTTAGAATATCATAAAGATGATAGCACTAAAAGGAGATCATAGAATCTTGAAGGTCTCTGTGTTAAAGACTCTGATGCAAAAAGACTCTGAAATGGAGATTTGAGTGGACATGCTTAAGATTCTTGAATCCCCAGACTCCCTAATACCTCTGGGCTAGCAAAGTGATATCCTCATACTTTATAGAGGGTAACAACCTCTGCTTTCTTGGAAACAATTTGAAAACTTCACCTAAAAGTAGATATGTCAGAAGCAATATTTATTTCCCATTCACTAATTGCAGGCAGTTAACCAAAGTCCACATTTAATAGCCTGAGCAGAGAAATCTGTTCTTTGCTCTAGGAATAGTTTAGATGCAAAAAAAAAAAAAAAAAAAAAAAATTACCCAGAATTGGTTGATATGTATGATCAGGAACTAGGGAAATATACATGGAAGTAGATTTTGAAATTATTACCTGGCATGTGGAGAGCAAATGAAAGGGTGAAGGGCAAAATTCATTGATATCAGAGCAGATAATGATGATCTGCTAAAGAACTTAACCAAGTGGGCTCTAGTCATTCCTATTTTCTCAACATTAGTATCATAACAGAAACAAATCATAATAGCCTCAGTCACTATGCATGGAGCTATAAAACTGGTAAATGCATTTTTTGTGTGTTTTTTAAGATTTATTTTACTTATTTATGCATACATACAAGAGCTGGGGTGTGGCCAGAGATGTGGGTCGGGGGGAAGTGAGAGGATTTTCAGAGTGGGGAACAGAACAAGCAGATCTACTGAAATATACTGCTGAGGGGAGCAGCTGGTAAGACAGGAGAGGTCTGTTGTACCACGTGGGTTAGTTCCCTGGCCAGGGATCGAACTCCAACTCATGCTGCAGTGGCTGCAGACTGCTTTATGGTGCTGAGACTTAACCCCTTGCGCCACGAGGGAGGCCCTGCATTTGTTTTTAATCTCTTTCAATGAGATCAAAAGCAGCTAGCACCTGACTAGAAAGAATACTAATTTGTCTCAGAACTATGTTAAATTCCTTGCCCTCTCTCAAGGTCTGTACTCTGATCCACATGACATTCCAGAGATTATCATGCTAGTTTTCCATACTGATCATATCATGCACTATTAAAATACATGTCTTAATGCTCAATTTTCTATTGCCACCCTAATTTATAACTACTTGTGCACCAACCACCTCTTCTTCCCTCTAATGTCTAAAATAGAATTATATTGTCTCCAGCTTTACATCATTTATTTTATCTGTACTCCAGATTTAATCCATTCCTACTCTCTCTGGCACTCTTCCAGATTACCTTTATCCCATTTCTTTTTCCCCACCTGTCTGCTCTGGCTTCTTCCCCTGTGTGAAAACAGAACTCCATCCTTTCTACCCCAAAAGAATCTTACTGCTATCACTTTTATTCATTCAATTTCATCTTTTTTTTTTCCACTCTCCTCTGTAACTATTCACTCCATTATCACACTCCTCTAGATAGCTAACCACTCTTCATTTTTCTACACAATATCATATATCATCAAGCTTTGAAGAGGATTATCTAGTCTTTATGATTATTCTACCCAATACATACTTTTTCAAAGAAAAAATGCAATAATTATGTAATTGGACAATCATTTGATCTCAATGCCTCTGTTTTCTTTTCTTAAAATAGAAATTCAAAAAACATCCCTTAAAAAGCATAAAAGTGCGACTATAAAATGAGATGTACAAGTGTTGGCCCCATCTGTGACAAGTCCTGATATTTTCAGCATTTCCTGGTTTTGACTTTTTTTTTAAAGATTTATTTATTTATACAAGAACTGGGGTACAGTCAGAGGCGCGGGAGGGTGAGAGGATCCACCAGAGACAGAGTGGGGATCAAAACAGGCAGATGACCGAAGACACTGCTGAGGGGAGCAGTGGGCAAGACAGGAGAGGTCTGCCACTGCCACGCCATGTGGGTTTCTCCCTGGCCGGCCAGGAATCGAACCGGCGCTGCTGAGGCTGGGGACAACTTCACAGCGCTGCATTCAACCCACTGCACCACCGGGGAGGCCCATGATTTTTACTTTTTTTCAGCAAATATCATGGCCTATAAATATAATTTCATGTTGATGATTACTTCATTCATTAATTAATGCACTCGATCATCTTTTACCATCTAAAATCAAATACTACCCTCGGAATTATCCTCAAGACCATTAGCTTCAAGAAACATGGTCTAGAAAAAGAATGAAAAGTTAGCAAATTAATTACAAAAAGATCCTAATTGAAACAGACCTATGGGGGTGGGGGGGATGGTGGGGTTTGGCCATGTACAGGGTAAGGTAAAAAAGTATCAGGCTTTTCTGCCCTCCCTCCATTAGGATTGATGAAGGATCCCTGCGGTCGTGAATGCATGCCTGATGGCGGGCACCTGGAGTAGGGTGTGGGCAGAGGTAGATGGGATTCACCTGGGCTGAGACTGGGCTTTTAAGGGCGGCGTCACTGGTGTGCCAGCGGAACAGAGCGAAAGGAGCAGAGAGGCAAAGGCCACGAGAAAACGCCAGAGAGCCCAGGATGAGCGAAGACTTGCTGGGGGCTGGAAGGCCTGCCAGCCTCCCAGCCCCCTGGCCACGACTGCCTGCCGTGTACCTGGTAAGTTCAATAAAATCCTGAAAAGACCACCGAGGGCTCCAGTACTCCTCCTTTACCCCATCTGCTCCAGTCATAGAGATCCTACACTGTCCCTGCTTGCCCCTACACCATCCAAGGACAGTGTCCAATAGAGCACAGGTCACTAGGTTTTCACATGCATGCACAGTTGCAAGGCCGCTCGGACTCAGGGAATAATGGGGTTTATTTAACAAACAGCAGAAACAAAAGGTTTCTAAGGCCACAGGTCACCCACTATCTCACCCCAGATAGTGTCCACAGTGTCCAGAAATTCCCCAAAATAGGCAACTCATCCAAGATGGCACCATCCTGCCAAGGATGGCCTGGATCTTGTGGCAGCCAAGAAGTAGTGGTGTAGTGGCCAAATCACCCAGCTGGAGGTGCTCACAGGTAGGGCTGCTGAGATGGTGCCCTCAGCAACAGTCTAAAGGTTGCAATGGACCAGACAGTAACAGCAGCATCAGGAGGTGGCTGGACAGTAGACATACCTTGTTATCAGCTCTCAAAAGTGACTCGGCCTATCACCCGGTCACTGGAGGTGGTGTTAGTAACACCAGGATACAGCTCTTTGTGAGTGGTTGGCCACAACAACAATAAACAGCTCTTTGAGAAAACAGGCCCCAGGGCCTTTCTTGCTCTTTTCAGGCGTTGACAGCAGCAGGACCCATAGTCTGAGCAGCCACCCAGTCACTGCAAAGCTGCTCTGCTTCTCTTGGGAGGTTAGCTGCTGGGTGCTTCTTTCTTCTCTTAGGAGGCCAGAAACTGTGAGAGCCCCAAGCTGGGTCCTGCCAGGCCTTACAGCTTCTGTCAGGGTCCCCCACCCTAGTTAATAGCTGACTGGTTAGACCATTTTGAATTCTAAGTGACCAACAGTACCACGCTAGGTCCATTCAACCCTTCTGGCGTCTAATAACTAACTAATGAGCTGAAGAACTAGAGTGGTTCACTTAGCTTGCACCTCATTGGTCCATTCTACCATCAATCCAGGCATCAACACCAGAAAAGGCCAGTGCCAGGCCAGCCATCAAGCCCCACCAGAGCCGGCCCTCCTTGCCTGCCACGCCCTGGAGGCTGCTGCCCTGCTGCGAGCGGCTGCAGGCCGAGCTCTGGGCGGCCGGCTCCAAACCCTCACATTCGCCACAGCTCAAACCTCAAACCCCAGACCCCTCAGGGGGTTTGCCATTTTTATGCAAAATTGCGTATGCAATTTTTCAAATACTCAAACTGGTACCGCCTGGAGGCGGGGCTGTCTGGAGGCAGCAACTTCGGGTGCAGTCCTGCGGTCCCAGAGGCTCCCTCTGCCAGATGTGGGGAAAAGCCAGTCTTGCCCGGCAGCCCCGGCTTCAGGAGGATTATACTAAGGCTAATGAGTGAGCTGGGTGGGGTAGAAGTAGGAGATAAACTTCTCAGAGGCGATAATATTTGAACTTGGTTTTGAAGGCTTACCGGGAATTTGACAGATAAAAAGAGAGAAAGGATTTTCTAGACAAACACAGCAGCACGTTCAAAGGTCAACAGCTGACCTGGGAGGCAGTGTTTGAATAGAGCACCTACCAAGCACTCAGGATGCGTCTCTTAAAGACAATCAATATCTTCCCCAGTCTGCAGATAGATTATGTGTAAATCTTATTTGTCCATTTGTCAGTTGTACCAAGAAATAACCAGAACCATATTCTAGACTATCGCAGTTGTCTCAATGCCATTTTTCTGTAACTCTTTCTCCTGATGCAACCCAACCACAAAGATCTAGGGAAAACTCTAAAAACAAATCTCATTGAATTCTCATTCTTGATTTTTTTAATAAACATGCATCTAGACTTTGCTTACTTCCACGCAATATCAATATTTTTAAATATGTAAGTTTATGGTTTTTGGAAAGCATTTTCTGCACAATCCTATAGCCCTCTGAATAATTCCATGTTGTTAGAATTGTCGCTAATTTTACAAATGATTAATCAAAGAATCATAGAGGTTTTAGAGCTTGCACAAGGTCATGTAGTTAATAGACTGATGAGTTTAACTGATGCAAGACCCTTGTTTTTCCTAATTGACTAGCAATACTACTGTGGCCATTAGATGGAAAGTGGATACTCCATAAATCTCACAATTAAATTTTAGACATAACTATAGAGACAAGAACTTTCTCCTTTCCAGTTTTTGAAATATGACATTAACTTAGCCTTAATTGTCCAGAGAAACCCAATTTAGTTGACTCCTATATCACCACCTACCCTAAAGTAAAATACAATTCTCAACTACTAAACTGAGAAATAATCAAGATAACAATTTAAAATCAAGAGCAATTTAAAATCCAACTTGACAATCCACAATTTAAGGTAGATGTTAACACTGTTGTTTCTCTACCTAATCCTGCCAAGTTCATTATTGTACAATCATTGACTTAACAAAATGTAAATATTCACTAAAAGATTGTATAGAGAGAAATATATATGCCTGTGTCCTTTGCATATTTGCCATTTTTATGCAAAATTGTGTATCACAATTTTTCAAATACTCAAACTGTTATCAAAAACTCTTCACATGTTTTAAAAATATGAATTCAATCAAAGGGGCCACTTTAACATCAGTCTCAAATGGATCTTCAAATTAATTTATTTTCAAATAAATTATTTTGTCTTGGGACTGAGACCACCATCACTACTGTGTCCCAAGTCTAACTTTTGACTTTAACTTGACCCTTTTAGTTAATTCTTCTTTCTTAAGTGGCCTCTTAAACATACACTCTCATTTTTTTCTCTCTGCAGCATTTATACAAAAGGCACAAAATTCCCTCCTACCTGTGGTCAATAATTTCCTAATCACAGTCCAACAGCCACCAGCAGTCACAAGATGGGTGAAGTAAGTCCTCAAAGAAGATCTAGAACTGAATAGAACTGCACCATCCTCCAAACTAAGTCGCTGAGGTGGCACTGGCACTCCTTTTATACAACAGTTAGGTCATCTAACTTTAGGTTTCATTTCCTGAAGAAACAGAGAGGAAGTGGTTCAAACAGCTTATCACAGATTGTTAACATGTTTTTATTGCCCCAGACAACACCTAGGCAAACTAAAGGAAACAGCGAAAGCATGCACGCATGCACACACACGCACACACACACACACACACACATCTCCTTTGCAATGCACACAGGAAATACTGTCACATGCTTTTTTTTTTTTTCTTGGATGCTATATATCCTTCACTGAATCCCATTATAATCACTCAAAGTATGTGGCAATCTGATGAAAAAACCTGGGAAGCTATCAAGAAAAAGGAAAGAAGAAGACAGAGTTGATGACTGTAACAAATTATGGCTCAGAGGCTATGAGAAAAGGCAATAAAATTTGAAATATTTATTATAGGTGTCTAAAAAAACAAAACAAAACTAATGCTATCCAAATATATCATTTGTTAAGCTGGATTTTTATCTTAGCTCAATGTTAAACCTTTCCACGTACAACTTGGGTAAAACCAGCCAAGATCAGAGCATAATCATACATCCTTCCCCAGAGCACTATGTATTTACATAGAATTGTGTCAAAAGAATAAGAATGAATGAATTTAAGAATTACAATGAAAGAATCTGTGTTCTTTGGTTTCTAGAACATTGATCAGCTGAAGTTACTCAATAAAGTCGTTATCAACTCCAGAATTGCAAAGACATACATTTAATAATCATTCAAATTACTAAGGACTTTGGTTCCTTGTGATGTCATAAAGTTGGCAGAAGTAGGGTTCATTCATCAGGAAGATAACAGGATATTGAGAGGAACAGAAACTGGCTTTTAGAAAATAATTGGGTTACGGAAGCCTTGTCCACCTGCATAAGAATTCCTAAACTGGACACCAATTATTGTCGAAATCATAATATCAAGTTGAAGAGGTGGAGCATGCCCTGGACCCAATAACTGATTTGTGCAAAATGTATAGAAACAAATTTTTCCTGATATATTCCAACCTTCTTTACATGTAACAAAAATCCAGTTAGAGGATTTCCGGACCTCACCCAGACAAGCAACCCCATTCTTTCTAGGTCTTCCTTCTCACAACAAAGCACCTTGAACAGAAAATAAACAGCAAAAAGAAGACTGAAAAGTGGACCTTCAGACTCCGAGAAGAACATGGCCGTGCCATCTCTGTGTTTCCTTCTTACTGCCCATACATTCTGGCCTATATTCTGCATAACTGCTAACAGGCACAGATAATAAAAACTCTAAAAAAAAGCTAATCCATTACAGCCCCTACACAATATTCTTCCCAGTCAAAGGATCTGAAAAGAGGACTCAAACAACAGAAAAGTTTTTTGATAATTTATCCTACTCCTTCTAAACCCCAACAGGATAAAACAGCAACTCTCCCCCATTGCCAATTCAGCAGGACAGAGTAGGAAGCTCATGTTCCACCCCTGCCCGGCAGAAGGAAGTCTTGCTTAGATGCCACCAAGACAGTATCAGTGAGGCCCAAGGAGCTGAGTCTCCATGCACCTGACAGCATGGAGAGTTACCCAGGCAGTGTGAGGAAGGTCTGATCATCACTGTGCTTCACCCTCCCCTTGTGTCAGTGGGACCATTTTTGAGCATCTCCTTTACCTGGCAGCCATGAGAATGAACAAGGCAGAGTGAGTTGGTGTTTATCAGCCCTGTCCCCTCTCCCTGTGCATCTATGGTCGAGACAATGGTGGACAGAGCCTCCACCTCCACCCAACATCTTTAAGGAAGTATGAGGTCATGCAAAGTGGAATTGATCAACTTTGCCCCCTCCCCCACCCCATTCTTGTAACAGCTGCCACCCTGACACAACAGAGCAGTGGGAATCCAGTTTTGGTTTTTCCCCCTCCCTGGTGTCAGCAAGACCCATGGGGAGCTCATATAAACCTCTACTCAGAGGTAGTGGTGGCACTGCTCCACTTTCACCAGGAAGGTAATAGAGGGATTGCCAGGGAGGCTGACCTTGAACAATGACACTAGTCCACACGGGGCAGATTAAACCTGTGCTCCTTTTGCCAGAGAGGTGTCAGCAGAACCAGAAGGAAGCTGAACACCCATCAGATCTCATGCTATATGTATAGACCTCACTAAAGAGATTGTCTGCTAAAAAGTCTATTAAATAGGATTATCAGTTCCATAACATCCAAAATGTCCAAAGGGATACAATTTAAAAAAAAAAATCAATCTTCAAACCGATAATAAGGGAAGTCACAAGTCCAGTGAGAAAAGACCACCAGTTGATGCCAATCCCATCATGAATCTGATATTGGAGTCATCTGACAGGATTTTAAAGTATCCATCATTCAACTGTTTCAACAAGCAATTACACATTCTCTGGAAATACATTCTATAAAATAGAAAATCTCAGCAAAGATAGAAAATTCATATTTAAAACAATGAAATGGGAGTTTTAGAATGGAAAATATAGTAAGGAATTTTTTTCAATTGCTAGAAGAGCTCAACAGTGGGGTAGAAATGGCATAGGGTAGAGTCAGTGGCCTTGTTCAGTAGAATTCATTAATCTGATTAAAAAAGAGAAAGTAGGCTGAAAAAAGAAATGAACAGAGTTTTAGAGTATTTGCAGGGCAATACAAAACAGCTACCATTTATTTGATAGGAGTCTGAAAAGTAGGAGAAAATACAGAGTTGAAAAAGATACTCAGAAAAACATCCCAATTTTAGCAAAAGATATACAGCTATAGATTGAAAAAATGAAGTAAATCCCAAGTTAAAAAAAAAACCATACAAAGGAAATATAACTAAGCTTCTGAAACTAAAGACAGAAGAGTATTGAAAGCACATGGAGAAAAGCAGCATATAACCAACGCCAACAAAAATGACAATGGATTTCTCACCCGAACCAGGCAGGTCAGAAGAAGAGGCATGACATTTTTCAAAACCTGAAATTTTTTAAAGCTTGTCATTAGAAATTCTACAATTCTACCAATTCACTAGCAAACCTACTCTTCAAGAAGAGGTAAAGAAATTTCTCTAAATAGAGAGGAAAGCATCACAAAAAAGAACCTGGCCTTTCAGAAAGTAAAGAAAATCAGAATGGGTGAAAATAGGACTAAATAGGATAGTCTCCTGAGTTTTTAAATCATATTTGATACTGAAGTGAAATTTTGAACATCATTTGATATGGAGCTCCAGGTGTGTATTCTTAAGACAACTACGTAAGTGAGGAGGGTAAAGAACCGAAGAAAAGGTTAGGTGCTCAAACCTATAGGAGGTGATACTCTTCAAAACACTAAAAATAAAAATGGAATCCAAAAAATATCATGTAAGGCAGGAAAATAAAAACAAACCCAAAATGGAAACAACCCAAAAGTCTTTCTTTTTAATTTTTTAATTAATTTTTTTTATTTTTTACATCATTGTTCATTTTTAAACAATATTTGCTTCCCCCCATCCCCTCAGGTGGAGTCCCCATAGTTTCCTTCCCCAATGCACCCGTGCACCATCACCTCAGTCCCCTGTGCTCCTCCCTCCCTCCCTCTGATCCCTCTCCCTCCTCCTCCCCAGCAGGATGTCTCTGATTTATCATTGTCTGTTTTTGCTTTGTTGTGTTTTGTGCTGTTATTATTTTTTTACACTGATGTCTTATTGGGTTCCCCTATATTCCTGCTATAAGTGAAACCATCCGATATTTTTCTTTTTCCTTCTGGCTTATTTCATTGAGCATAATTCCTTCTAGTTCCATCCATGTTGCTGCAAATGGCATGAGTTTATCTTTTTTGATTGCTGAATAATATTCCATTGTGTATATATGCCACATCTTCTTGATCCAGTCATCTGTTTTTGGGCATTTGGGTTGTTTCCAGGTTTTACCTATTGTAAATAGTGCTCAATAAACATAGGGGTACAGGTGGTCTTTTGAATCAATGTTTTTGTGTCCATTGGGTAGATCCCCAGGAATGGAATTGCCGGGTCCTATGGTAGCTCCATTTTTAGTAGACTGAGGAGCCTCCTGACAGCTTTCCATAGTCAACCCAAAAGTCTTTCAATGCATTGAATGTCTTTTAACAAACTTGGATACGTCCATATTGTGGGATCCTATTTAGCAATTAACTATTGCTACAGGCAAAACCTTGGAAAAGGGGGTGTCGGGAATTATGCTAGGGAAAAAAGCCAATTTCAGATTCCATGCTGCATTGTTCCATTTATAGAGGTCTCGCAATAACAAAATACAGAAATAGAGAAGAGTTAGTGGTTTCCAGAGGTTAGGGACTTGTGGATGGGAAGAGAATCAGGTAGGAGGGAGTAGAAGGGAGAGCTGGTGTAAGAACTGTATCTCGACTGTGATTGTAGGTACACAAACCTACAAAGGCAATAAAACTGCATAGATCTAAATACATACAAATGAGTAAATGATATAAAACTGAAGACATCTGAATAATGGATTATTTTTACATTCATTTCCCAGTTCTGATATTGTATTATACTATTTATGCAAGACATTACCATTCAGTAAACTGATTATATCTATATGGGATTTTTCTGGGTTATTTCTTGTTACTGCATCTGCATCTACAATTTTCTGAAAATAAAATTTTTAAATAAACAGCTATTCAAGAAGATCCTTTAGAAGCCCAGTGCCAATATCATCTTTTCCTCTCTTGGGAAAAAACATGGGAATAAATTATGGCCATATTAATCATTCTCCACTAAATCTCACCAGGGTCTCCGTGTATGCTTCTTAACAGGAAAATCACATTATAAATTATTACAATTAAAATATAAAATGACTTCAGAATTCCTATGTAAACTCAGTCTTCATGAGTAGTTCCAATGCTGTTGCTAAAAATTAAAAAGGGCTGTCCATTAGGAGTCAACTCTGAGGGGCTGGGAATAAATAACCCACTCTTTTAAGAATACCAGATCGCAAGACATAATCTTATTCTAAAATTTAGAGAGCCAGATTGACTCGGTCATATGGAACAATACATCTTCATGTCTCCCTCAGGTTTATGAAACTACTGGGGTAAAAAAAACCCAATGGGATAATATATTGTCTTTCATTGTTTCAGCGATTAGGAAGCAACAGAAATCATTTTGGTTTCTTAGTTCTTGGCTTTCTGAAATTGTTTGTAGTATGTATTTGAAAACAACGAAAATTGTTCTAGCAAAAAGAAATAGAAACCCCTAACATGGTACATCTACTAATGAATCAGTTTCAGGAAATAAGAGTATTTCATCTCCATACAAAATGAGCCACAGATATTTTTCTAATCCAATATCATCTATGTATAATAGTGTCATCTATTATACATAACACCTATGTACAATAATGTCATCTGAGTAGTAAGAAAGAATTGACCTTTTGCTCTGAGGATGAAAGTTTCTACTCAAGTTTAGAGTCTAAAATAGAATGTTATCTGAGGTTGAGGCTATGCAGGGAAAATGATTATGTATATAATATTGAATATAAAATGCGTGCAAATGGGTTAACAGATGCATAGATTTAACACAAAGACACAAGAAGTAAGCAGATTAAACTCATTTTATTTATTTATGGTTTTCCAGTCACTCGGATACAATTAAAATCAAGCCAAATCATCATGTATGTTTTTATTTGAAAACATTTAAAAAATTATACCAATACTCTTATTTATATAAATATATTAAAATTTAGCTTACACTTAACTAGAAGTTACTGATACCCAAATATCTAAGTCACATACACTCACGTAAATTAATCTGAGAGAATATATTTTCATTTCAGGACACTGTAATCATTTACTCTAACTTATATAAACTTTTTACAAATTATGACATTGAGGAGAAAAACACTGAGAATATAATATTTGTTTAGGCCTCACAGAGTAAAAATTGACTCTTCAATCACATCAAAAATCCTTGCAATCTATAAACTAGCTGGCACATAAGCAGCATCACTCAACTTTATAAAGAAACCAAATTTGAGATATTCAATAATATTAAAAAGGAATTCATGAGAGAACACGGTAGGTTCGATGGCAACTCTGGCTCCACTGTGCTTGCTCTTTCTACGTCATTATATAGCATTTCTGATGAAAAGCAGGAGAATCACAAAATATGACTTGAGAAAAGCCTAAGGTAATATTTTAAGTAGTTTGGATGGACATTTGTTTTTACTTTTATTTTTTTTTAAAGATTTATTTACTTATGCATACAAGAGCTGGGGTACAGACCAGAGGTGTGAGGAGTGAGAGGATTCACCAGAGACAGGATGGGGAACAGAACAGGCAGATGACTGAAATACACTGCTGAGGGGAGCAGCGGGCGAGTCAGGAGAGGTCTGCTGTGCCATGTGGGTAGCTCCCTGGCCAGGGATCGAAATCATGCTGCAGAGGCTGTGGATCGCTTCATCGGTTGCATCTTAACCCTTTGTGCCACCAGGGAGGCGCTATGTTTGTTTTTAGACAACACTAAATTTATTAAAAAAGGTTTCACTCAGCTGTTCAAATGCTAAGACCACATTGTCTTCTTCATTTTCACATAGCTCTCTCAAGGAAACACTGTAAATGGAAATACATATATTATAAATGCAACAAACCACCCACTTTAGTGAGGGTATTATAAGGAGGACTTTCCTCAAGTACACAGAAATAAGTAAATCTCACTGGAAGATGAAATGTTAGCAAAATATAAACACTGATAAGAAGCATAATTATCTAAAAATAAAAACTTTGTACTAAATAAATTGAACAAGTTCCATTCAGCTCCTGTCCATGTCTACTACCAAGATTTTGAAAGGTCACAAAATTCCACATTCCTATCCCTTCTTCCTTTAAAAGCTTCCCTTCCTGGGATCATACTCAGCAAAATAAGCCAGAAAGAAAAAGAAAAATAACGGATGGTCTCACTCATAGCAGGAATCTAGAAAACCTAAATAAGGGACCAGGAAAAAGAATAACTTTAAGAAAGAAAAACTCAAAATCAACAAACAACTATGACACAGAGACACACTATGGTGGGGTGGGGAAGGAGGGATTGGGGTCAAAATAAGGGGGTTGCAATTGTATGGGGAATTTAAAAATAAAATTAAAAAAAAATAAAATAATAGCTTCCCTTCCTTTCTTCACACATCCCTTACAGACTCATTTTGTGTTCTGTTACTGTATCCAGTATCTGCTGAAACATTTTCTAAAGGAAGACAGAATAATGTCCTCCAAAGGTATGAATGTGGTAGGTTTCATAGCAAAGAAGAATTAAGATTGCAGATAGAAATTCCTACTCAGTTGACCTTGAAATGGGAAAATTAAGTTGGCTTAAACTACTAAGTTTGTAGCAATTTCTGACAGCAACAGTAAGAAACTAATATGCAGGTGGCAAGAAAGGAGAAAGGAAATCCAAAAATAAATAACGCAACTTGCTTGATGAAAGACTGAAAACAGTCATGATCTGATTATTTACCTTGTTTTCAGAGTTTGTTTTTTTCTTAGTGTCTTCTTTGATCCGTATCGACAAAACTAAATTTCCTCCTAGTTATAAACCCATCATTGTGACCACAAGGCACAACTGTATGTACATTGCATAGTGAAATCTTATTGACATCTGTGCCTTCAGTGACTGTGTTTATTTTGGTACAGTGTGACTAGGACTAAGCCTCTGGTCTAGGTGGAATTTTATGTCAAAGGAACTGTGGAACTAATTCCATTACAGAGACAATACCACAGAGTATTAAGAAGTTCTGTAAAACCTTTGGGGAGCTGAAATTCATAACACCAATTAGACTCAATGACATCTGTAAATATGAATTCAACATTTTTAAATTATTATATTTTTAGAGCTCTGAAATTAATATTTAAAATATATAACACACCTGATACTTTTAATGGTGAGTGCAAAATCTTTCAACATGTTATAGGCTTCTCCTTCATTCATCCTAAACAAAACAACATTTAGAAAATTAATAGTATAAAAAAATTAACTTATTTCAGATGGAAATGTTGGATTTATCAATAATTTACTGAATATTGATCAAAAATTGATTATTTACAAGGATCATTTCTTTCATAGACGCCCAGATAATGATTTAATCGATGGGAATGATGATTATGAATTCCAAAGTAACAAGTGTCAGAACCACAAAGAATCAATGAACCTGAGAGGTTGCTCATCTCAGGAGAAAACCAAAGTAAGAAATTAAAGTTCAGAAGGATAAAAAACCAAAAGGATAAAGACAAATGAATTATTTACTAATAAATATCACAACTACTCTATTCACAAAAATGAATCATAATTTTTAAATGATCATTTTTTTCAAGTGTGTCAAAAGTTTTATGTATTTTAATATATATTGTTCAAAATTGTATGTACATTGTATATTTAAATCCTGATTGGTGTGAAATCCTACTGACACCTATGCCTTCAATGCCTAATTTCTCTAATCCTGAATTTTTTTTTTTTTTGTGGAATCCTGGATTTTGATTTACCCCTGCTTACTCTCATTGAAAATGGTTTTCTTGCTAAATGGCTAAAGTAAAGATCATGGTCTCAATCCTCAATAATGTGAATTATTATATGCTTTATATATACTCTTCTCAGATAATGGAGAGCATGGCACTATTTCCTACTGCTGTTCAGTTTGCAAAAGTCTAATAATGAATAAATAATAGAGTAACAAATGAAAATATATCTGTGAATATGTGCAAATATTTTTATCTGTAGAGGATATCTTTATGTCAAATGAGTTACTGTAAGCCCCAAGATATGGCTGGTAAAATATGAATAAAAATAACAAGAATTGCACAATTAGGTTACACTTGAAATTATAAAAACACTTTTACTTAAAATTTGTTAAGTTCATCCATTTGACATCAATAAAGAGATGGAGTATAGATAACTATAGAGATGGAGACAGATATAGAAATACAGGTAACGGTAGAAATGAAAGACATGGACATGGATATAGACAAAAAGACAGAGGTAAGAAGTGGAGGTAGAAATAACAAACCTTGAGGGAGAACTGTAACAAGAGAGAAAGAGCTGGAGAGTGAGAGAGCAAGAGAGAAAGCCAGAGTGAGCTCGAGAACATACCTGTTGTCCTGGACTAATCCTGTCAGGGAACCATGTCTATAGAAATCCAGTGCATAAGCATTAAGCGGCATTCTTCTTCCTTGGCAATCATATTTCTTTGAACTCAGCATAGGAGCCTGATTATGATTGATATTGATTGTGTCCACAATGGCCTGCAGAAATATAATTTCTCTTAATTTGCCATTTATGAGTAAAGAATGTTCATGGTTTCTTCATCATGCTTTATAGTCACTACTGTTGATCAATATTTTTAAAGCACTTTCCTCAAGGGAAAGGAAAAGAATCTCTTCACATACACTGGTCTGGAGCAATCCTAAGCAAACCTGAAGAATGGCTTGGCTCTGTCCATAAACACTGCTGCCTCACAGCATAATAATGACAATTTCAATCATCCAGATTTTAAATATTAAAAAAATAGGTAGTTTCCAATTTGAATTCAACAAAATAGAAAGTGAATCTAATCAAGTTGTCAGTTAAGATAAATTAAAAGTAAACATTGATGATGATATGAGGCATGTAACTCAAAAGGAATTAGAAAAATTGTGTATTATTATTATAACAAAAGTTGTCCCATTCTTAACATCTATTTGACTAAGGTATCTTAGTATGCACATTGAGATCTGAAATTAGAACACTGTCTCATTCTGAAAATAAGTAAATATTCATCCAATATTTTATATGGACTAATTCAAAAAGAAATAGCCTATCTCATTAATATATACATTTCCAACACAATATTAAGTTTACTTTTAATAATTACCAAAATTTGTATTATTTTTAAGTTTCTGTAATCAACAGAAAATAACTATGAAATTGAAAGTATACACTATTTAAGCTAAGAAATATGATGGAGAGGATGATTCCTTGGGAGGGAAGAAGGGCAGGACAGATAGATACATATAGCGGTAGCATAAGGTAAAATTATACCAGGGCAAGTAAAATCAAAATAAAGTGTGAAACCTTAATATCAAATGAAATAAAGCTTATTTTCTATTTCAATTTTTGCATTAAAATGTAAAATTAAATTTCTACAAGTTTATTCCAACATTCAAGTGGATTATCCAGTATCTTCTAAATATGTCCAATTCCTTGTATTCCATCTAGGACATCAGTGATCCAGAATATAAATGGAGTTTACTGTTACATAGCAAAACTAAGAAAGCCTGGAAAAAAAATTTATGTGCTCTTTTCAAGGCAAACCTGTCAATCTCCCTAAAGTCTTCAAAAATGGAAGTGATAGTGCCTGGGAACTCTAGAATGAAGCAGGATCCCTCAAGTCAACACTAAGAAATGAATCATACTGGTCTCAAGAACATGTATCCAATTTTCTGGATATACCTGAAATTTCTGCTACATCTGGCATTTTTGTTTTCAATTTGGGAAAGCTGAAGTCCTTTCTAGGCTGACCAGAAGTACAAACCCATTCTTTCTGAAATGCCTTTATAGCAAACCACATTTTCCACTTACATGGTTTGGAGTTCCTGGTTGAAGCAAATCACTATCAGAGTTCCCCGAGAGACAAAAAAATGGAGAAACAGCTACTCTTCCTTCCTTGCAGTTCATCAGGTGAGATGCAAGTTGGGAGTCTTCACATTTTTCCCCTGTGAAATCTGACCAGAGTAGATTGGGATAGATTAGTTTTTAAAAATCAGCCAAATTGTTAAAGCTTACACATGTGTTCTAGACCATCTCACTTAGACCATGCCACAAGAGGACCCACTCACAAGTTTCCAGGTCCCATAACTTTTTTTTAAGATTTATTTATTTATGCATACAAGAACTGGGGTACAGGTCAGAGTTGCAGGGGATGAGAGGATTCACAGAAGAGGCAGACTGACTGAAATACACTGCTGAGGGGAGCAGCAGGCGGCCAGGGATTGAAGTCGTGGCTGCCGAGAGCTTCATAGTGCTGTACTTAACCCCTTGTGCCACCATTAAGGCCCTCCAAGTCCCATATCCTAATAAAGACTAAATAAGATATATCACATCGGGCCTCCCCTGGTGGTGAAGCGGTTGAGTGCTGGGCTGCGAGGCTGCCTGCAGCCTCTGCAGCGCCAGTTCGTTCCCCGGCCAAAGGCAAGGGTCCCACAAAAAAATAAAAAATAAAAAATAAAAAAAAAGATATATCACATCAAGTGAATAGCACATCTTGGCATAGAATACATTCCAGAAAAGGTAGCAGTAAATATTGCTATCACTATAAATATTACTATAAAAATTTGTATTATATTTTAGTTGCTCTGATCAACAGGAAATAAAAGGCTATAAACAGTATTTTCTACTTACACTTCAGAATTATTTTCAGAGTAATATTACTTTGGTATTTTTTTCCCCCACTGAACTCAGACTTGGCCTCAGAAACTTTCCAAGTAGTCACTATTAGCTTTAGGTTTGGAAATGGTATGTGAAAAGGGCATTTTTTTCCTATTTGTGTTCTTATAAAGAACCAGATCATGCATAGAAACATGGCTTTGAATTTTTAAGGAACAGAATATTCACACTCTCTGTCATGCCTCCTGAGGGTGCTCAGAGGCTCCACTACCAGCGTCTGCTTTTTGTCATTTTAACGGGGTTCAGGAAACTACAAACTCTACTTCCTTGACTTTTTTCTAATTTTTTTCTTTTTTTAAAGATTTATTTATTTATGCATTCAAGAACTGGGGTACAGGCCAAAGGTATAGGGGGTGAGAGGATTCACCAGAGACAAAGTGGGGAACAGAACAGGCAGACTGACTGAAATACACTGTTGAGGGGAGCAGCGGGCGAGTCAGGTCTGCTGCGCCATGTGGGTTGCTCCTTGGCTAGGGATCAAACTCTTGATGCAGCAGCTGTGGATTGCTTCATAGGTTTCGTCTTAACCCCTTGTGCCACCAAAGAAGCCCCTTTCCTTGACTCTTTTCAGTTGAGGATGTTTGCAGATAGTGAAACCAGGAAATTACTACCCAGAGTGAATGCTTGCCTTTTACCCTGGTCACATTTTCTTGCTTACTTTTTCTTGAAGATTCTACCTAACAGTTTATGAAACATAAAAGCAAAGTTTAATAGCATTTACTATGCGACAGATGCCATTTTTAAGATATTCACATATATTAATCATTTAAAGTTCACCCAAACTAGGTAGCCTAGTATTCTCTTTCTAATATATTTACTAAGAAAGCTAAGGCATGATCATGCCATCATTTCTCCAAGGTCCATCTGATAACAAATAGCAGAATTAGCGGCTGGACTCAGGTAATCTCTCCAAAGTCTATGCTTATGCACAACCAACATTATTTCCCCTCAGGAAAAGTAAATAGCCCTTAGTTCCTCTCCATCTCACAGATTACTCCATCTTCCGGGCCTGAACCAAAAGCAACCTTTACCAAGACTTATAAATGACTCTTAAGCTTCATTCTCTCTCGTCCTTTTAACTTCTAATAATCATAGTTTCTTTCTTTGGAAAGCAGAAGAGAGCCTTTTACTCTAAGGAGGACTTATCTTTCAGGAGAGTCCAGGATTCTACTCTTCTGGGGTAAAATATTCTTCACAAGGTTATTTACTCTTTAAATTATTCTACAATGGTATATACCTACCTATTTTCGACAATGGGAGTTGATACTCCTGTTTCATATCAGCCAATTTGGAAACAAATAGTAGGAAAGAGGCAAAATCCTCTGAAATGTTCTTGTTATACTCTCGTAAAGCAGCATCAAAATCCTCAGGAAGGTCTTCCAGGAACACCTAAATCATAAAGAAGATCATCAAGGACACCTAGAGGTCAAATATTTTTTGGAGACATCTATATACCACTCTTTAAAACTAAAACTTGGGAAAAAGAACAATGCAATATAATTCTGTAGCTGTTTATTCAAGGTCACTTTCTCATTCCTTCATGAGGTAAAACTCAGATTTTGTTCTATTTGCTTCTATAAAAAGTAACACCTTTTCTCTCAATAATTTGCCTTCTTGCTATTAAATCAAAATCATCTTTTAACAGGAAGCATGCCCTTAAATAACATTAGACTTGCAAATATGTCAAAGAATCTAATAACACACTTGGTGGGGAAAGCAACAAAGTACAACTGCATAGACCTTACTTGACTATGAAGGATTTTAAAACCTCACTGGATTTATTTTTGCCAATATTTTGTAAACTATTATTTCATCTCTAGTCTTAAAATAGATATTATCTGTGTGTTGACAATTGCCTGCCCCTTTCCTACTAATTGGTCATATATTTTTGTTTTTTCACTTTTTTTAAGCTTCAGGGTTTTTTCATCAGTAATTATTTATAACAGGATCTGATAGCCTTCAAGTGATGTTATACTCCACCAGAAGGAGTGCCTCTCTTTTCACAGATTTATAGAGGGAAATATGAATTACAGATTAAACATACCATTGAAAACAAAAAGAACAAATTATTCTACAAATTAATCTTGTGTGGGAGCTTGTATTATTGTGTGCCTCAACTATTCAGTGTCTTTGCTTTGATTATTCTTTGCTTTGACTGTTCCGTGCCTCTCAGTGTGCAGAAACACAGAAAAGTTGATACGGAACCCCTCAGGGCAAAAGTCCTAGTGTGAGGCTCTATACATGCTGAAAACAGCATGTGCAGAAACAGCAATAGGCGTTATGGTTAGACTAGGATAAACACTGAGACTTTCCTTGACTTTCTCCTTATTTCTCAACCTTGGCTGGGGCCAGCTGGCTACGCATCCCCCATACACTTGTGCATTCCCCCTTTGCCTGCTTGCTTGTTTGATCTTTTTACTTTCTGTCTGATTCTAAATAAAAATGAGACTGCCCTTGGAGCTGGGCTGCACTTTCTTGGGGTACTCCCTCTAGGGTTCTCATTGTTCTGGACATGGACTCTGGGTAATCCATTTTTCATCCCGCCACCACACGTCACAACGAGACAATAAAATCTCACTCCTGTTGAATCAATTCTGGCAGGATCTATTAAATTATCTTAATTACTAAATATTATCAGAACTATAAATCTTACCTTTGATTGATGAAACTTGATATTAGCTTCTTGGAAATTTGCTGGAAAATACCTTCTTTCAAACAGATGTGCCAATACCAACAACAGCTTTTCCATAACATCTTGAGAAAAACATTTTGATCCTATGCAAAATAAAATTTCTTGTTTTAAATGTAATAAAGTTAGTTAATCCCACCTTCTAATATTTAAATTGAATGCTACATTGAATTTTATTTCATGGGAACTAAAAATTAATGACAAATATAGCAACTAAGCAATGACTAAATCTGCTACCAGTTTTACATCTATGCCTTCTTTCTTTCATTTTTCCCCACTTTAGTTCAGACCCCACTCACCCCATCCACAAATTGCCTTATCACCTGACTTAGATGCCGCTCTTCAGTCTATCCTAGTAGGTGAATGTTTTTCCAAAGCATTTTATGATCATATCTCTCACCTACTCAAAAAACTGATTGCAACTCTGTGCTTCATAAAAACAAACTAGGGCCTCCCCTAGTTGAGCGCTGGGCTGTGAAGATGCCCGCAGCCTGAGCAGCGTGAGCAGCGCTGGTTCGATCCCCAGCTGCCGGCGAGGGTCCCACATGGCACACAGACCACTCCTGCCACCCGCTGCTCCCCTCAGCAGTGTACTTCATCTGTCTGTTCTGCTCCCCACTCTGGCTCTGGTGAATTCTCTCACCCTCCCACGCCTCTGGCCTGTACCCCAGTTCTTGTATAAACAAATCTTAAAAAAAAAAAAAAGAAAAGAAATAAAATATGACCCACTTGACTTACTCTGTATCCTTCACAACAATGCACTCTAAGGTAGTGGCTACAGAGGTGTTACATTTAATAACTTGGGCTGTAGAGCCAATTACTTATATTTGAATCTTGGCTCTTAACACTAAAATTTTGTGATGATGGCAATTTATTTAATGTCTCTTTGTCTCAGTTTCCTCATTTGCAAAGTAATGATAGAGGTATTATGGCCTCATGATGTCACCAGACTTACTTTCTCTATCTTTATAATCATCTTTATACGCCCAACCCCTACTCCCAACACACACACACACATACACACATCAATAAAAACAACTGTAATTCCTATGGCTTGAAATTATTTATTCTCTTACAGAGCTTTATTTTATTTTTTTTGGGGGGGGGCAGGGGTGGCGGTGGACAGAATTTCCTGGGGTATCTTTGTTTTGCATGACAAAGAATTTACAGAGAATAGTGACTAGACCTATTGTGCAAATTGCAGTTTTTCTATCAGTTAATGATAGAAGATAAAGTAAAATAATGTGTGAAAGGCATTGAATTCACCAGAAACTGAAAACTGGAAGAAATTTAAACACAAGAAAGAACAGTTTGTGGGGATTTATTGTTTAAAAATAAAACTCAAGACTTGCAATAAAAATTGGTAAAATGGAATATGAAGAAGCACTGCAAATGGTAATTAAAAAAATATACACACTGGCAAATAATGACACTATTTAAATACACTATACAATTATATTCAAAGAAAATATAACTGAAAGAAAAGATTCACAAATATTAACAATGAGCATTATTTTTAACATAATGCTTTCCTACATTCTTTGTCAGGATGAGCATCTATTATATTTAGTTAGAAGAAAATGCTTATTAAAAAGTTATATATTACTTAATATGCTCTGAATCCTGGAGCCAAGGACTCCCTGAAGTTAATAATCCAGAGTGGTTGACATTTTGAAATAGGGACAAAATATGGCTATATTCCACATAATCTATATTAGTAGCTATGTAACTTTATCTTCTCTAGATTATCTAAATATTTGGGCCTCCCTGGTGGCGCAGGGGTTAAGATGCAACCTCTGAGGCAATCCACAGACACTGCGGCACGAGCACGATTCCTGGCCAGCCAGGAAGCTACCCACATGGCGAGGAAGACCTCTCCTGACTCGCCCACTGCTCCACTCCGCAGTGTACTTCGGTCAATCTGCCTGTTCTGTTCCCCACTCTGTCTCTGGTGAATTCTCTCACTCCCCACACCTCTGACCTGTACCCCAGTTCTTATATGCATAAATAAATAAATCTTTAAAAATAAATAATCTAAATATTAATTAATACTCTCTTTGCAGAAAAAATATTTCTGAGGTGCTAGCTTCACGTCAGTTTCTGCGACGCTTTTTGGACTACACACTACAATACACCTGGCTTACCTTTTCTGGTTGGCTGACAGAGATCATGGAAAAGGCCTCTTACAAGAAAATGGACAAAAGCAAAATTAGAAGGCTCGTGATAATGCAAATGTGATACGAGTCCCGCAAACCCTGTTGGATGACCTTCTTGATCTAAATAGCCCTAAAAAGCAAGAATTATTTATTAGTCTGATGACTCAGTTCATCACATACACTAATAAGTTACTAAGCGCCAATATAAAATAGTGTATAATACTAACATAAGAGAGACTGACAATCACTATATGGCCCAATTTTTATTATTCTATCACTTATTAGTAAGATAAGAAACAGAGATAGATAGTAGCCATCCTATATCACAAAAAGACAAAAGCACATCATACCTCTTTTATCAGGAACTGCAAAGAAAACAAAAAGTAAAGCTTTAACATTTCCACGGCCCTGGGCTTCTTGAAGGACAGCAATGAGTGCTTTAGCACTGACAGCACCTGCAAAAACAAGAGTACTTTCATTCATACAATGTTAGTGCTAGGAAATACATTTGCAAATGATAAATAGGTGTAGAGTATTTTTTTTTATATATTTGATGTTTTGACTTTTTTTTACAAAGATTTATTTATTTATGCATATGGGGTACAGGCCAGAGGATGCAGGGGGTGAGAGGATTCACCAGAGACAGACTGGGGAACAGAACAGGCAGACTGACTGAAATACACTGCCGAGGGAAGCAGCGGGGAGACAGGAGAGGTCTGCTGCGCCATGTGGGTTGCTCCCTGGCCAGTGAGGGATCCAACTCGTGCCGCAGAGGCTGCAGATTGCTTCATAGTGTGGTACTTAACCTCTTGCACCACCAGGGAGGCCCTGTTTTGACATCTTAAAAAAACTTTTCTGGTTGGGAAAAAAATACTCCTCACGGGGCTAGTGAATTACTATAGAAAATGACAACTTGCGTAAGCTTGTGTCTCCTGTGCAAACCAACCAAACCCCAAGTTTTCCCCCCAATTACTTTCTTACCTTACACTCACACACCAACCCAATTATTTCCTCTGTCCTAAATCAGCCAAAGGTCAGATCGGTGCCAGGTAACTAGAGAGCACTGCAGACCCCAAACCCCAGCAGAGTTGTTCAAACAGGACAGTCTGAAACTGCTTTCTCTGCCAATGCTTGCCTTTCCCATGGAAACCCCCACAAAGGCCATGGCTGAAACCGTGCCCAGCCCTGGTCTCCCCCAGCCCCGGCTGACTGCCCAGTGCCTTTCACACGTGGCCCTGTGTGGGTGCACTTGCTCCTGTCTCCAGGACATGCCTGTAAGAAACTTTGCTTTCCTGAATCTCAGCTCTCTCTCCTCTTGTGACCACACTGACAGTCCATCATATAAAAGAATACAGGGCCTCCCTGGTGGCTCAGGTTGTTAAGCACAGCACTATGAAGCTATCCACAGCCTCTGCAGCAAGAGTTCAATCCCTGGCCAGGAAGCTACCCACATGGCTCAGCAGACCTCTCCTATCTTGCCCGCTGCTCCCCTCAGCAGTGTGTTTCAGTCATACTGCCTATTCTGCTCCCCACTCTGTCTCTGGTGAATCTCTGACCCCCCTGCACCTCTGGTCTGTACCCCAGTTCTTGTATTAAATAAATAAATCTTTTTTAAAAATTACAAAATAAGATAAATACTACCCATGTCACTTATATTACATAGATACCGGCAATATATAAGAATCAATAATTAGATTCCATAACATTTGTTTTACCAAGTCTTACATGGCACATTCTTCCTTTAACAACACAGAACACTTAAAACAGAATTAGAAGAATGAAACATTGCTAAAAATCTGGTAAAAAGTATGAATTCAGTTCATTCAAAGGCTTATAACTATTAGGTTGATCTGGAAGAAAACAAGATATATGATAATATATTATTCCATGGTCTTCCATGTTGCCAAAATAATGAAACTTGGCTGAATAAAACTACTTTGGTTTCCAATATAAAGCAGTAACTAGGTGGTATTTCAGGTATCTTTCAACTGCTCACTAAAATGTCAGTGAGGGTCGAATAAAAGAGACACTTAACAACATCATCAAAATTTAAGCCAGGCTACCATTAGGCTAGAGAGGTAAAAGAAAGAATCTCTATTCACCACAAGGCTAGCAGACAAGGTAGCAGTAAAGAAGTGAAGGAGAAAGGAGGAAGGAAAAAGACATTTGCTTTTACATTTACAAAAAGAGCTGACTTAAGAAAATGTTTTCCTTGTGCAGCAAAAGAATTTCTTTAAAAAATTATTTGGCATTTTTCGCTGCTCCCGTCAGCAGTGTACTTCCTCAGTGTGCCTGCTCTGCTCCCCGCTCTGGTTAATTCTCTCACTCTCCCGCACTTCTGACTGTACCCAGTGCTTGTATAAATAAATAAGTAAATCTTTAAAAAAAAAAAAAAGAATTTCGGGTTTAAACTGATAGCTCCCTCAAAACAAAAACATAACAAAAGAAAATGTCAAATTTAAGAAATCTTTCTTAGTTCCAAAACTACCAACAAGTATGCACTTAACATACTACTGAACTGTATACTTTTAAATGGTCAAGATGGCAAGTTTTACGTTACGTGTATTTTATCCCATTAAAAAAATATCTAAGCATCAATCTAAAAGTGCCCAAAGAAAGAATAGCATATCCTGGGGGAAAGAATTTGAAATATAAGGATAAAAAAATTCATATAATTACTTAGGCAGAAACAAGTCAAATAAACTAAATGAAAACAGAAATTAGAATGACTTGTCTAGAGGAGACACTATATAGTAAATGCAGAAAGCAAAGAAGCTATCTTACTTCAATACAATGAGTGAAGAGAATAGTCTAGGAGTATTGTCACATTTAAGAATCTTCTAAATGTGGTTACAGAGACATCTTAACAAATATGTTGGCAAAGAAAATTAACCATTCTAATAATCTTTTTTATTAAAAAAAAGTTAAGGTCTGGCAAGATAATGTATTTTTATCTCCCATATAAGAGGTAAAAATTAAGAACTCAAAAGTAGGAAAGTTTGGGTCTAAAATAATATGGGCCTGTTCTCTAGGTCATAACAACACAGGAGTCACCTCATTACAAAAGTCCTAGAAGATTCTTCGCTCCAGCAAATAGCATCAGATTTAACTGAGTGTGCACATCAATATACAAAAAACAGAAAGAAGAGGTCTTTTTCACAATGTATATTCACAAACATGAGAATCAAAATATTTAATTATGATTTTTTTCTTCTCTCATGGTGGAACTCGACACAAAATATTAACCTGTGCAAAATACCTCAGGAAGCGTTTATTGCCATATTCTGAAATCCATCTAAATATAAATACAACATTCTTTAAAAATGAACACTTGTGCCTAGAAAAATGCCTGGAAACAAAAGAGGCATGGGTCACAGGGCATGAGTAGAGAATTACAGGGGCTTTGTTGGTTTTCATATTATAATATGAAAGCGACATATGAAACAGTGAAGAATTTCAGCAAATTAAAGTCCAGCAGTATTAAAATCTACATCTGTGTTACTAAAGAGCAGTAAATATCAAACTAAATTCCAACCTAGGAATTTGACCATGGTTGAGATCGAGCTCGTGAGACATTCATTATTAAGTGAGTATTTCATGTGTGTTTGAAATACTGAGGAAGTTTGAACCTCTTTCCCTAAATCATACACTATTGTAAACCAATGTCACCTCAATAAAGTAAAAAACAATAAAAATTACTGGAAAAAATACCAAAATAATCATGTGATTGTCTTTGGACAGTAGGAGTGGATGGGTTTTTTTTCCTCTTTCAACTTTGTATTATCCAAATATGCTTTGATAAACTTGAGTTACATTTTTATGAAAAAATATTAACTCCTTTATTTTGAAATCATAAAAATAAACTTTTATGTTCCTAATGGTAAAAACCGGAATCTAACCCAGGAGCTTTTAAATCCATAAGCTACACCTCTACCTACAATAGGACAGCGGATGTCACATATGAAAACAGTAATCTTGGGAAATTCCAAATTTCTGTACAACCACAAATTTTGTTTGATTAGAGGAAACAAGTGAAGTCAATTATTATTCTCCCACCCCACCCCAATCCTGCACTGTTCAAGAACTTACAAGATATTAGAGAATGATGAAAACAAAAAGTAAAAATTAAAAGTTGAACTCCATTCCCTCAATATACAATAGGAAGGAAAGGAGAGAGGGAGGGAATGAAGGAAGACAGATGAAACTGAAAAGTTGCTGCCACAGACTTCTAAAAGAAGAGTAGACCCCACTGTAGCCCATCAGCCTCAGACAGTGTCCACAGGGTACCTTTGCCTTGGCGTCCCCTGGGTCATCTCCCTTGGAAGCCAGCAGCATGAGTCTCAGCACCAAGGTTACGCTGAAAGGGAACTGCCCTCTCAACTCAGGGACTTTGGATTTTATGAGTTTCCCTATTTTCGGCATTGGGATATCAAAGAAATATACATCTCCCAGCAGGTCTTGGCCCCGTCTTCCAGCACGTCCAGACATCTGGAAACAAGACAGAATCACAAAATAAATTTCTCTAAATGCTTTTTCCATCCAAGTATTAGAATTAGAATTGAGCCTTCTACACTGGGTTTTTGAGCAAGTAAATGCTGAATACACTTAATCATTAAATATTAAACTAAACTCAACTTAGGAATTTGACCATGGTTGAGATAGAGCTCCAGTGAGACATTCATTAAGTAAATATTTCATGCTAAAAAAAAACAGGCTAGATATTTTATAATGGCATATATAGTACACAAGAAAAAAAAAAAGACTACCTTATGTCAAGTTCCCTTACAGCTGACCTTATTACACCAATTCTCTCTTTTCCTTTTCTTTGTCCCTTTCTCTCCTGCTCTCTCTTACACACAATTGTGTTGTTACAAATGACCATAAAACAAGTACCTAAATCAGGGAAATATATGAGATAAAACTCAAAAATGCTACTTATAGAAAGCAAGCTAAGAACAGTCTTTAAAGATACATTCATTCTCATTTCTTAAGTGCTCAGAATGTGCCAGATCAATTAAACAGACGCACAAGAACCACATAAAGTGAATAGAATGATTATTCCCATTTTACATGTCACATGGGGCATGACAATTTAAGAAACCTGTCCATAGTCAACCAACCAGGATGTGGAAGAGTCAGGACTCATGTCCTGACATTTCCCAAGTCCATCATGCAAAACATCATAACACTCAGGCTCCAGGACCCTTAATATGAGATTCTCACAGATGCTATAGGAGGACAGTTCATGCAGAGCATCGAGGCCTGGGAAACACTAAGATATAATATTGGGTAAGAACAAGGTCTATGAGGGAATAAGATATAAGTGTTTAGAGAAGGAAGGACGCTCTGAAAAAACCTTGAATGTTGGTTAATCTATCTAAATTCAATGCTGCTAACAGAAGCATTCATCAAATGCTCCTGAATAAGGAAACCATATGAAGATAAACTATGCTGTCTGCTGGCCATAGCACAGTGAGGAGAATTGAACATTAGGAAAACTTTTAATAATTCAAGACCAATAATGTGTGATGAAAGATAATGGAAACAGAAATTACAAGGCAAAAATCAAATACCACTCAGGAGAACAATGAAGTAGTCTTGGTAATAGACTGAAGAAAGAAACATAAAATCAAGTGCACAGGGAATGAACAATTAAATGTTTATGTGCACCTTCGATGTGTACCTTCCCCACAAATTAGTTCATTTAATTCTTGCAAGATGACTGCATATACGAATTTGTGGAATATATACTCAGTGGAATACTATTCAGCTATTTAAAAAGATGAATTAGTGTTATTTGGGACAAAATGGATGGATCTTAAGGAGGTTATGCTAAGTTAAATAAGTCAGGAAGTACAAGACAGTTACCAGATAGTTTCACACCTTTGCAGAATATAGAATAAATATCAAAACAAAACAAGCTGAGGAAGTATATACTGAATTATTCCACTGAGTATATATTCCATGGTTTATCCTGTTGAGTTGCAAGATCTTACTAAAATAAGGGGATAGGGTACTTGCACTGGAACTTTGGTGGAGGATGAGTAAGGCATGAAATTGTACTCCCAAAATTATATCAATAAAATTTGAGGAAAAAAATTACTGCATTTGTTACAGGTTAGTAATTATTATCCCTATTCTGGAGATAGAAAAGAAGGATCAGGAAGTTTAGGTAGCTCATCCAAGGTCACACATCTGGTTAGTGATGGTCACATAATCCCAAGCTCACGTGCTTCCCACTATATCACAGTTACAAATGAATGTCAAGGTGTGTTAGACAGCAAAGTGCAGCATGTTTGCAAACTAAAGACACAGTTTCAACAATTTTATGGCCACATCGCAGTAATGCAATAGCACGTTCATGCACATGGCAATACCTGTCTGTAATTTAAAGCATCCAAATAGACTGAGTTTTGAGCAAAAACCACAGATTTACAAGGCATGTTGATTCCTAAAGCAAGAGTCCCAGTAGCTGTTACCACCTAGAAAGAGAATAAAACAATTACATCATAAAATAGCATTTCAATAGACTGCCATATAGTTACTGAAATTCTTTGACTTCAATGAAAAGATAGTGGGAAAGCTAGAGATACCAACCACATTGGTATCATTGGTTTTCCAGACATTCCACGTACCTTCCAGAGCAGTGCCATAGTAATCACTCTTCCCTCTACCCAGAATATTCTTTTCCTAAATACTCACTTATTTGGTTTGCTCAATTCTCTGTTCAAATGTAAAATAGAAATGTCTGGACTATCATATCTAAAATAACTACCTTTATGATCATCATTTCTCCCTAACCTACATTATTTCTTTCCATAGCATTAATGACTTCCTTGAATATTATTGTTTGTCCTACACCAGACTCCAAACCCCACTGCCCATTGTCTCCCTATCACTGAACAAAATACAGACACATGGGTCTCCCTGGTAGCAAAAGGGGTTAAGATACAGCCTGTGAAGCTGTCTGCAGCCACTGCAGCATGAGTTCGATTCCCAGCTGACCAGGGAGCAACCCACATGGTGCAGCATACCTCTCCTGCCTCGCCCGCTGCTCCCCTCAGCAGTGTACTTCATCAGTCTGCCTGTTCTGTTCCCCACTCTGTCTCTGGTGAATCCTTTCACCCCCCACACCGCTGGCCTGTACCCCTGCTCTTGTATGCATAAATAATCTGACTAGAAAAAGCATAGGACAAAATTTAAAGTTTCTTAAGTAATCCACTTCTGTTCATTTTCTCCATGTGACACAGGATATTTCTAATTTCTCTCTTTATATTGTTTGTTATACATTCTATGGTTAATAGTAACGTTTAATAAACGGAGGAAACTAAGTATTCTGGAAGTGATATTTCGGTATCTATCAAAATGCAACAAAACAGAAAACATTAAATTTATACTATAACTAGAACAAGTACCTTTTTTTAAATATGCTTTCGATAATAAAGCTATCTCTATACCTTTTTCAATTGATGTAGTTATTCATTTATTAAACTAATAGTAATGTTGTGGCCACTATTCAACATACACTATTTTTGTTCTAGTATATGCTGATTAAAATAAATGTGACACTTACCCTCAATTTAAAAACATGTAGAAAATCCTGTTTCCATTTATTGAGTTTTAAAATAAATGACATTAGTGAGGATAAAAGCTAAGTATATCTTGTTTTTTCCAGATAATATAACTATCATTTAGTTAAAATGTTAGATTTTCCACAACATTCACTTTATGAAGATTAAAAGATGCAAATACTTTTTTGAGTTTATCCAGACTATCCACAAGCATCCTCACAGGACATTTCTAACAAAACATAAAGGATTGGTTTACATGCGATATTAAGTTAATCTTCCTCTCATCCACTGTCAGTGATTAAAGGGAGAACAGATAGGAATAACTAGATATGCACTGGCCCCAAGCAAGCAATATATTCTTACTCTTACTTCAGCCATGAAGTTTGGAAAAGATCTGGTAAAAATGCTATCATAAAAGTCCTACAAGTCTATGAAAGAATGTCTGTAGCCAAAATTATATGAACGACTGAAAAAAAAAAATCCCTTGACATTACAATAAATGAAAAAGCTAGTTGTTGTTCCAAGGTTATCATAGGGTGTATTTCATTATAGATTTATTTAGAAAAACATGTATTTAGGGAATATCTTAATTTCATCAAATAAAAAGGCAAACTGAATGCTAAACTTCAAACCCCTCAATTAAATGAAAAGGGAATATTCAGTTAACAAACTTAGGTTGCAAAAAAAAAAAAAAAAAAAAGTAGCCACAATGGTATGAGAAGAGAATGTTTGCATTTTCCACTTTTCATGGACGTTCAGTTTCACAGACACAATTCCAACATAGAGAATGAAAAAATGTACCTACCCTAATAAATCCTTTCCTAAAGAGAATCTCCACTAACTGTTTTTCTTTGTTACTCATAGCCCTGTGATGATATCCAATGCCCCTCATTGCCAAAGTCTTGAGTTCTTCACCTTTTCTTGAAGAACGGACTCGATTGAACACCATCTGCAAAGACTAAAAACAGTAAGAGATTTAGGGACTTTGATAATTTCTTATCTAATTTTAATCACATCTGAATCAAAATGTTTAAATGAAAATGACAACAGACTATGTAATAATTTGGCTCAACAAGGCAACTACTTGACATGGACTTTTCAGAACTATAAAAAACATTTTATGGCAGCAACAGTAACTAAAGGTACTAGTCTCAAATCTTTGAAGACTTTCTCACCTATTTCACCCCACAATGCTTCATTTCACTTGAGGGATGAAAGATACTGAACAAGCAGTAGATAAAACCCTCAGGGGAGGTGTGAGGCATGGCTGTCTTGGTTCTGTCCTGGAGTCTTATAGTGTCCCCAGGGAAAGACAGAGAGCTGGGTCCCTATTCTAGATGATCAGAGATGCTTACTTCACATTGTGAAGTGGTCACTAATGACCTTAAAAATATTCATGCTTTATGGAGTAAGTGCACTGTGTACAGTTATGGACAAAGATAAACACTGTCTGTGAGAGGAAGAGAAAATAAAAACAACAAAGTCTAGGTATGCAAAAGCAAAATTTCAGTTGTTTAAGTTATCTACACAATGGAATATTAAGGATCCATTAAATTGATGATGTGAAAACATGATTATTAAAAAGAGATCATGAACTTGACAAAATAATACAAAATGAATAGAATGTATTCTATTCATGTGTTTATGTGTTTGTTTACATGTATATATGTACGTATAATCATCTATACATACTCACATGCACAATATACACATACATGACATCATGTATGTGTATGTAGTCACAGATAAAATGTTCTTCCAGAAAGGCACTGATTACATTTGAATGAGTGATGATGGCTTTGCTACACCAAAGACTATCGTTCTTAGATATTCCAGGGCCTTTTTGGTGAAATGTTTTGACTGTAGTAAAGAAAGCCTCTGATTTTAAGATATTCTGAGTACATTATTTAAAGTGTATTATCAGCAAATATTCAAATAAGGCATGTGAGGTTGAGGTTTAGAATTCAGGCTGTGAAAAACAGTGTGACAGAAAGAAATAACACTTTGGGCTAATTGTTAAGAAGCATGAAATAATCTATAAATCCTAATTCTATCCTTTTCAAATTTTCTCTGCTGTACTCTAGAGTCATGTGCAGCTGGCAGGTGATAGACAGAGCTGTCTGTCGCGGTAGGGATCGTGTTTACTTATTACATTTGACACTGTCTGTAACTGAGAAGTTATGGCTGTTGAGTGGAGTCGGTTCCTTGAGGACCTTTTCACTCAAAAGGTCTCACCTCATCGTCTATTGCTTTTGGATCAGCAAATGTGCAGTCCAGAGGGATTCCTAGGTTCTTCTCTAGACTCTTGAGTAGACTGCTGTATTCAGCTTCATGTACTAGGCTTTGATCTGTATTTCTGGGCTTTTTCTGGCTTTTTTCCTCTCTGTTCATGAAAATAAAATTTTAGGTAATGAATGTTCAGATTTCACCAACATAGGAAGCCCAAGGTTTCTCTGATGCCCCTCTCACCCAGACATTCAGTGTAATAAACATCTGTCTCTCCTGACTTCATCTTCCTCAAACATACTTCCTCATTGTCTCTGGAATTTGTGCATACTCATGAAAAAAATCTCCTATGCACTCACATTTTCTCCAAACATTCCCTTTCTTTTTTTTTCTTTTTATTTTTCTAAAGATTTATTTATTTATTTATTTATTTATTTACAAGAATAGGGGTATAGGCCAGATGCACGGGAGGGTGAGAGGATTCACCAGACAAAGCAGGGAGCAGAACAGGCAGACTGACTGAAATACACTGCTGAGGGGAGCAGCGGGCGAGACAGGAGAAGTCTGTCTCGCCATGAGGGACCCTCGCCCGCTGGCCGGGATAAAACAGGCGTGGCAGAGGCTGTGGACAGCTTCACAGCACAGCGCTCAACCGCCTGCGCCACCAGTGGAGGCCCATTTTCTTTCTTTTCTTAAGTAACTTTCTTGCCAAATTTACTTTTACCAGATGGTCCTAATTCCCTTTTGTAAAAGTGCTGGGATTTGCTAAAGTGATGAACACTGTCCTGTTCTTGGTCTTACTGACACTAGTTTTGCTCTTTGCATTTCTAGGTCATTCTTCTTCCCTCCTGGAAGTGGATACCATAGCTGCTCTGATATCTACACAATGGAATATTAAGGATCCATTAAATTGATGATGTGAAAACATGATTATTAAAAAGAGATCATGAACTTGACAAAATACACTATTCCCTGGAGAATCGCTCTTGACTGAGAAGAACGTCCTGGAAATTCCTGTGAGGTTATTATCTCTCCTCAGAGTAAAGAATTGGCCCACGGGTGGTAACTGACTGAATGGAAGTACAAAAATCAACCACATTGGGTCAGAATCTGGAAAAGTATAGATATGGATGAGCAAGTCAAGTCAAAATATTAGGGCAAAGGACAAAACATATGGGCATATTTTCCACAACCAGATACTTTAGTCTTCATCAGGTAAGCAAGGAAGAAATTTGATGCAGGATAATTAAATCCATTGCAATGTTAGCAAGACCATTATTAGCTAACTTGGTGAATCTTAAGGTCCAGAATTCCAAAAACAGAATGTCTGCAGACATCCAAGGAAGATACAATGAACAGGCAGTGACTAAAGATGTAGAGCATAATAGGGAAGGATAAACATTTGGGCCTCAAGTTAGCAGAATTAGACACTGGGAACATGGAAGAGATGTCAAACAAGCAAACTTTTAGGGGCATAAATTTGGCATTTCAATTCATTCTCGGGCGTATTCTGTGTTTACATATGTGACTGTGAGGATATATCAGCACATTTCATATAATGATCCAAGATATGAAGGCTTTCTCAAGTCTTTTGAGGGCTGCCTGAAAGTCAAGATTCCCATGTGTCAAAGATGGGCTTTTTCTGAAGGGTGATTAAGTCAGGTACATCATCTGCCTATACTTTTTGACTGTGGCTTTGCCTCTCCCAAGTCCTAATTGAGACTCATTAATTCAACAAAGAATATATAAATATTATGGTCACTTATCTTTACTATATTCTGCCACCCAATTTACTGCATCTGTAAATAAATTCAAGCCATAACTAAACTGTCTTTCTAGCACATTCATTGCATGTTTCCTATTGGGACCCTTTTAGTCACCTTTTGTTTACTTACATCACCTTTTGTTTCGCAATACTTACATCACCTTTTGTTTCTCAATAGATTTTTTAACTTTCCGAAGTTTGTTACTAATGTCATGGGCTTCTTTATCTGCTTTGGGAGGCCTTTTTTGCTCTTGCTTTTGCTGCAGGTAAAGGCACGCATCTTGAGCACATTTTTCTACAGCTCCTAACTTGAATCTTGAAACAAGTGAAAAGATTCATAACAAGTGAAAATAACATAAATAAAAATTAGTCCTACTTCCCACCTATTACTGACATAGGTAATCCACCTGTTTGGATTTTAAATTTTTCCGGAGTCATCAGACACTTCACAGGCAAGAATGGAAGAATCTTGGGCTCTCACGCTACACTTTGAGAATGTCACTATGTCTTTTCAAAGGCCAGATAAACTCCAAGCGTTGCTGGCCTTTAGGATCCAGAAATCTTTCCAATGGTCTAGCCTTTATGCCTTACTTTTCATACAAGGGGTAGCACAGACTTGACTTGGATGAGCAATAAACCATGATCTGATATGTAGTAACCAAATTTAATGTGTAGTTGCGTTCTTTCACTCACTTTTCTGCAAAAGGAATAATCACTAAAATAAACACTAAGGGGCAACTGATCCAGATTTCCTGGAAACAGAGGGATTAAACAATACCTACTTCAGGTTGTAAACATTAGGTCCTTTCAGACCCAAGCAGCTAAAGAAGCAAATGGCTACAGATCTAGTTCTCATGGTATGTGAAGAATAAAGTGTTTCCAGGAATGTAAAGTCAAACATGCCTTATCTTTCTATCACATATATTTTCCTATATCTGAAAGTTAGGGCTTTTGATAAGAAGACTGAAATATCCATGGTTTTATTTTCCCCCAATACCATCTTGCCAATGCCATGCCTGGAACTAGATAAAAGCCATTATCACTAAATATATTAACCATAGCTTATTACAACAAATCATAGGTTGAGTCTACACAACCAAGTTTTTTACATGTAAATTGTAAGACAATTACAATTTTTACTATTTTGAGCTAGCATCAAGAGGAAAAGTTATTAGCTAGTGAGGAGTAAATAAATTGGCATATGGTGAAGTAAGGATTAAAAGAAATAGAAATACAATGCTACATGGTAAGAAATTTCAGAAGTGAAAAATAAGGATATTTAACACATACATAATACATTTGACAATATTCTAAGTTCTTAAATATATTAACTCATTCAGTGCTAGTAACAACAACTGAGGAGAACTCTATGATTATCCCTATTTTGCAAATGAGAAGATGAAGACATAAAGAGATGAAGTGACCTGCCAAAGATCCTACATTTGTACATGGCAGGGTCTAGCTTCCAAACCTATGTTCTTAACTATGACATTATGCTCTTTCTCTTTTTATGTGATTGCAAGTTACGGTGGTCTAGATGCACATTATATATTAAATGGTATAATTTTCATCACCTTACTTCATTTAAAAATATCAATATTACTTGGAAATGATTTTTCCATTTAAGTTTCTTTAGGAACCTATATAGAATGAATGTGATCTAGAGATTGAATCTCAGCCAGTATTTTGTAGTACCCTATAGCTTTCATAATTTATTTTTATTTTATCCCCACCCCAGCCCGATGTGTTATTATTTTAATTACCTCATTTTGCAAATGAGAAAACTCAGGCTCAATGTCAAAGTCATTAAGTAACTGGCAAGAAGTGAAAGAACTAATAGAGGGCAGAGGTGGAATCCACACTTGAACCTGACCACAAAGTGGTGTTCTTAAGCAGACCCTAATACTGTCATAAAACATGCATTTCTTTCCCCAGAGACCAGACTATTATTTGAAAAGCTCCCAGAGGACAGATTGAGCCTTGACAAATCCTCGGATTTACTGGTGATCTAGAATTATAAGGACTAAGTCAAATTGCGTTAAGACCAAGGATTTTCACAATAGGTTTTGTGAAACCCAAATTGCATAAAAACATGCCAAGACTCAACTTCTCAAGAAGAATTAAACCCATCATCTTTTTTGTGTCATATATCAGTTTCTGAATGCTTAAAGTGTATGTGGTTTATGAACACAAATACTTTTTGGACTTCTGCTTTGCAGTTAGACTTGCAGAAAAATCCCAGGGGTACAGAATTGTGTTTGCTTCAAAGTGAAATGGGTGAACTGTGGAATTTCTTGGTAATATAGAAATTTATTTTCCTAGTCCCAATAAAAGTGAAATGCACAATTTTATTACATTCCTTAAAATTTTCAAACACAACCATACATTCAGTTATCACCATTATCTTAAATATATACCACCAGTTATAGTTCATTAGTACACTTATATTTATGTGTCTCACTAACTTTTCCACCTGAGTAAAATTCTGTGAACTTATTTATATAAAGCTTCAAATTGTATCAAGTAAATAAAGTATTGTTTTGATCATGAATTAGGTTTCCAAATTTAGTCCAGGATAGATTGTTATCCATTTAATAAATTAATACTTGATGTCATTTTATCAAAAGTGGCCTATTCCATTCAATTTTAAACTATTTTATGCTATAACATGTACAATTTAACAATATATCAATGTATTTTAGTTATATATCACATAAATATAAATTTAAAACAATAAAATATCCCACCAATAAATATTCTAGCACATTTAAGAATATTTAATTTTTATGATACTTGTGTGCATGAACATTCCATTTGTTTTGCAAAAACTAGTTATCTACTGAAAATTATCAAGATCTAAATAAAAATATGATCATTAAGAGTAAAAGAAAACCAAAAATGGTGAAGATGACTAAATAAAGAATGAAATTTATAATCAAACAAGTAAAATTAATTTTTTAGGAACTGAACTAGAAAGGTGTACTTTTAAAATACACATTCTGATAACAAATACACAACAAAAGCAGCAATTAATACTATGTTAAAACAGTGAAGTTCATTAACTTAAAGAGATTAGTCAAGTTACAAACAAAAACACATTAAACGACTTACAAAAAAAATAGTGCAGGCAACTTCCCCATTTTCCTTAGCTTTTCAACAAGAAGTGGAAACATTGTTAACATGTTTCCTGAACTTGAAATTCCATCAGGTTTAAGTCTCCTCAAGACCATTTTGGCCTATAGCAAAGAAAAAAAAAATAGTGTAAAGTCTGTATAATAAAGAGAGGAATTAGCATTTTTGTCTAAAATATTTTCATATTTTTTTAATCTATGTTTTGTGTTTCTTTAAAATAAATACAAAATAAATACAAAATAAAAATAATGATGAAAATATATTATAAAACTCAGCATGGAACCATTAAAGGAATATATACAAATCAATCAAATCAATGTACTAGATAACAAAACTACACACACACACACACACACACACATCTATACACAGACACATGCAATTTATACATGTAATTATTTAAGGCAACATATTACCTCTTCTGCATTGCCATTTTTAATCCAATTTGTTAATTCTGCCTTTAAGGTCTCTTCATATTTTCTAGCATCCAACTTTTTAATGACTATTTTATTCTTAAAATGAATGAAATTCTCTGGACACAATTCCTTGAAAATAAATACCACAAAATTAAATAAAATCCTGCAAAAAAAATGCAAAGATGTTTCTCAATTAAGTATTTCACTAACAGCAACATATACTTCTTGAGAGAAGAGACTGTTGAACTTCGTTTAGCATCCCCATAGTTCCTAGTACCTAAACCTAATAGGATGGATGAATTCTTCAAAGCACAGAATGCAGAGCAAAGCCAAGTAGAAGGTGAAAACAGACAGCAGCTAAAACACAGATTAAAAATGGGATACAATGAAAAAAAATGGACTAGGCGTCCAAGAGATAAGAGGAAACAGGAAGTTTTCTATTAAATTTCCTATAATACTAAAGTATTATGCTACCCCAGAAGCTGAAAGAAATAGTATTTTTGGAACAGTGTAATCTCCAGAGAAAGGGGAGGTTCCATGATTCCTGTCCCACCTAAGGAAGGGTGGAACTGAGTAGCAAGGGATGCTACAAAGTACTGGGGAGGGGAGACGAGAAGACTTGGAGGAGGCACTTGGAGCAGGGAGACATGTCAGGAAGGACGCATCTGCCTCTTGGCTTTGGACTCACACTGGGGACCCGGGGGACACAGAAGGAGACACAGAGACAAGATACATAGACACTTGGAAGAGAGTGAGAGACCCATGGAGTGCCTGACAATGGCAGTTCTTACCGTAATTTATACTTTGATTTTGTTCCTTTCCTTCCTGGCCCTTTCTGTCCCTGACTAGGTTCCCCACTAGAAGATACCTTAGACTTTTGGCAAGTTTTTGGGGCTCACTTGCCCCACTTTGGACCAGCCCTGTTTGCCTGGGCATTTACCCATGAGGTGATAAGTGACTTTGAGTGTTTCATTGGGAAACCAGTATCCTTTCTTCTCTTCTCTCTCTGTGCACACTAATTCTATTCAAGTTCTTTTCTACTAAGGTCGTATGCACTAAGAGTATGCTTTGTCTTTATGCACCAGATGGCAGAACCCACTTAGCGCATGCAAGGTTTGGAGATCCAGGAGTGCCCCCTAGTCTGCTCACTGACATCTTCAGGAATTTTATGGCACTGAGAAGTAAAGTATTTTATTTTGAAGAACTCCACTGATAATTTTTAAATATCAGATACAAGTGATTAAAAATGGTAAGAATTTATCTTTCAGAATAACATCTTAACCATCAACTCTCACAGTGTAACAGGGAGGTACCCAGGAAAGGGGGAGGTTCCAGGTTCCCTGCCCCACCCAAAGGAGGGTGCAGCTGAGCAGGGAGAAGCAGCAGCTAGAGAAGAGACAGGAAGGAAGGAAGCAAGATGGTGAGCAATGAGGAGACCTGGAGGAGGCACTTGGAGCAGAGACATGTGAAAAAACTGTGCTTGCCTTTTGGTCCTTGACTGGGTGACACAGATGAGGGTGAAAGACCCGTGGGGAGGTTAACAGTGGCAACTAGTACCTTGATTTTGATTTTGCTCTTTTCCTCACAGACATGTCTGGTTGTTTCTGATTCTTTTCCGTAGGTCCCCACTGGAAGGTGCTTTAGACTTGTTGCAGGCTTTGGAGCCTTGCTCTGGGCCAATCCCGTTTGGGTGAACTTTTACCCACGAGGGGACGGGTAACTTTGGTGCTTGGTCTAGAAACTATATTCTTTGTCTTTTCTGTATTGTTCACTAATTGTATTAAAGTTACTTTCCATTGAAGGCCTTACATGTTTTGTGTTGATGCAGTGGATGGCGGAACCTATTTAGAGCAGGCAGGTTTGGGGGTTCTGGGGTGCCCCTCTCCCTGCCCTGTACCAATAGCGTTAATCAAATAAATTATATGATTATTCTTTACCTGGGCTCTGGGCCAACTTTCCCAGGATTGCAACATAGTGTCATAAAGCTGTATGCTTTCTCGAGGTGAAAGAGCAAGATCAGAAGGGAATCCATACCTTTCGATCTATATTAAAAACAAAGTTGAAATATTTAATATTCTTGTATTTTCTTATGGTCTATCCTTCACATAATAGTCATTGTCATTGAAAACACGATAGCAAAATGTTTAAATGCTGATAAGTGCTAAATACAAACAAAATACTAGCCAAGAGGATCCCTGATTTAGTAAAATAGAAAAAGAAACCCCACCAGTTTTTTTATTATTTTCTAAAATCTTACATTTTGGATTAATTCTTTAGGTACTGCCTGAAAGGTTTGGTGAGGTAAAGAAAAGAGGAGCCAGGCTAAACTTTCTCAAAGGAAAGGAAAATTTATTGCACCCCCGGGCAAGCTTCAAGGACCCAAGGTGGGGGTCCATGAAGTCATGCCCATTGTGGGGGGAGATGTCCTTTTAATAGGGTAAGGAGAGGTTAGTCAGGAAAACTGGGTTGGCAGAGGTGGGACCAGGTTTAGGCAGAACAAAGTTGTTTTTTGTGGAGCCAAGTTGTTTTTCTCCTGTTTATGGCTTCAGTTTCGTTTGATGGTAATGGTGTTGGGGCCATCTTGTTTTTTCTATGTGGGCTTCCTCATTCCTGGCCCCTGCATTGATCTTTCACTGCCATCGTAAATTCAAATCAGATTAACTGCAAACCTGGATTTGTGGACTCAGTTTAAATAAGAAAACACAATCTCTACCCTGAAGCAGGAAGCTGACCTTGATTTAATCTTGGGTATGATTATTCTGCTTCTCAGGTCCTAGCAAGGGTCAAAGGGGCAACTCTTATTTGCTTAATTTCTAAGATAAAAGCAGGGTCAACTACCAGATTAAGGCTCTCAAGCCCCCTTTAAGAAACAAAGGAAATTCTCCCCCAGGTCAAGGCTTTAAACAGTGGTATTTCCTTAAGCTTTCTGAATATGCACGCCATTCATTTTTTCCACAAATACTTTAAATGTCAATGAAAACAAAAACAAAAAAAAGCCTGTTCTCAAAAAGTTTACATGATAGTATTTTCTACTGGCTTCAATCACTATTGGTAGGGAACAGTTGCCTGGGAACCATGGTCCCTGAGAGGTTAAAAGGATTTCTTTAAATTAAATGAGGGTGGCAGGATGTTTTCGTAAGTGTTCATTTAGGTCTCTTCGAAGCTTCTCACTGGAAATTATAAATCTCTAAGAAGAGACTACAGTACACAGATATCCCCAATAAGGTTTGGAAATTCTGGGCTAAAAAAGCCACTCCAGATTCATCAAAACCATAATAAAATACCACCTTACACTTGTGAGACTGGTCCTCATAGAGACCAGAAACAGGAAGTGTTAGTGAGTTTCGGAGAAAAAAGAACCCTAATATAATACACTGTTGGTGGGACCAGACTGACCAAACCCCTAAGGAAAACAGTATGGAGATTTCTCAAAATATTAAAAATAAATCTACCATATGATCCAGCAATTCACTCCCAGATATTTACTCAAAGGATGCAAAAACACAAATTTAAAGGGATATATAAACTCCTACGTTCGTTGCAGCACTATTTACAATAACCAAGGGATGATAACAACCTAAGTGCCCAATGACTGGCTCAAAAAGACGTGGTATATATGCACAAAGGAATACTGATCAGCTATAGAAAAATAAAAAGATGAAATCTTGCCATCTGCAACAACATGGACAGAACGGGAGAGGATTAAGTTAAGTGAAATAAGTCAGAACGAGAAAGACAAATAATGGATGATTTCACTCATATGTGGAAAGAGAGAAACAAAACAGGGAAACAAACAAGACAAACCGTAGAAATCTGGCTGTATAGTTGAGCAGAGGGTACAATGAAATGGTGGAGGACCATGGGTGATGGGTATGATGTGGTAACACACATCTGAAGAAGTATGAATCATATCATAAATGGTGCTGTATGACAACAGTACCTCAATAAAAAATAATACAATTTTTTTAAAGTCTGAGTTTCCTCATTTCTAAAATGAACAACTCTGCCTATGCCAAAATGTATTGAAATAATTGACTTACATAATATATTTAACCAACCTTACAAAAATTCTGGTACATGAATGATGCCTCAACTGTTATTGTGACTGACTAATGATCAACTTGCAGGTCTTAATTTTTAAAATCACTCTAACAATTCTGTGGCAAAAGCTGGGTATTACATCCAGCTGTTCTCCACTACTTAGTATTAATGAGCTAGCAAATTCTGAGCCAGTCTAGGTAGAAAGGAAAAGAAATAAAAGGTCATAGAATTGTACCATTAGACACATAGTAGTGTAAATCGCCATGTTATTTCTGTGAGTCACGCTGTCCCAAGCCATAGGTGATGGTAAGCCAGTTCATGCTCAGCAGAGAGTTAGGCTCTAGTTCTTTCAAGGACTCCCTGGAGCTGACTGCTCTCCAGGAGCTAGCAGCTGCTCTTACATGGCATCATAACTGGTGACTAATGCCAAACTCTGCTTTTTGCCAGAATGTAGTCTCATATGGGTTCAAGGAGATCCCTCCTCACCTCAGTTGAATTAAGGTCAGAGCTCTGCTCTGGTCCCACCTCACCCTTCCTTTTTTAAACCATCGCTCTGATAGCAGTACAGAAGAAACCACCAAGGTGGATGGTTCTTCTCTTGATGTTGCCACAACTTACTATGTATTTTCTTGTCACTCAGGTCTTTCATATTAATCTGAAGTATGCTACTCAAGATCAGGAATTCTTCCCTCATTTGGAGAGGTTTTCTTGCTTGTTATCACTGCTACTATAGGAGATATACTATATATAATGATGCCTCACACAGTTGTCAAACAATATATAATAACGCATAAATCATCCTGTTCATCCTGCATTCCTGAAGCAAAAATCTAGAAGGTTTAAGAAGACTCATGCAACAGCACGACCTTTGCAGAAGTCACATAGGGTCAGAGCACACTGTAGCAGCTTCACTGCTTTCCAGCTACTCTATTAATAGCTCTAAGAAGAGAGGAAAGGCACTTGGACCAAAACAACGAATCGCCAATTACTCCATACTTCTACACTCATTACTACTTAAAGATACCTGCCTCAAACCATTCTATCCAAAACAAGTAACTTTTTTAAAACTGTGTTCTTTTTTTTTAAAAAAAAAAAAAAGCTAGATAATGATGGAGAGAGAGAGAAAACAATCTTTTATGATTTATTGGAGGTATATCATCTACAGTCAAGGTTTGAGGTATGACTTAGGTCACAGAAATTTTGTCTACATATTTAAGTTTTATTTGGAGTTTGGATGGGGGCTGCTGCCACACAAGAGAAACTTTCATAGCAAAATCATATTAGAAAATGTCATTCAAATTCCCGCAGTGGCTTTTAGAAGTCACTGCATCATAGTCCAAGATTATAAAGTGATTCTCACTGAAGTTTTTGTTCAAGAGGTCATTTAGGAAACTGAGATGAGGAGCAGGGTCTGGGGGCCAGATATAGGAGATTGCATCCTGCTGACACCTAGGGAGGCAACAGTGATTAGTTAAGTCCTCCATGCCTTACTTTCCTAATTTGTGGAATAGGAGTATTTGTAATATAATGGTCCTAAATTCATTTTTAATGACTAAAAGAGACAAAATATGTCAAATTCTTAGAACACAAAGTCAGTGCTCAATTTTGGTCAACTATATTTATTTCACATACATCTATTAGACAAATAGGGGACCTGGAAAGAAAGAATATGGGCAAAGGTAAGTTCAAAAAATAATAAACAAATTAAAATTTTTAGTCATTTTAAAGACTAAAACCATTGTGAACCCAGATACCATTGAGGAACCAATGAAAACTATGAGGTTACTCTTATAACTTTTAAAACAAAGGTTTTATAGCTGTTATAAAATATCCCGTTACCCTGGTAACAATAAGGAGGAAGCATTTTAATTATTACATGCATAAATAATTTACATTAGTCAGAAAAATGTAGCTTCAGTATTACTTACATGATCTGTTGTTAATGCAGCACATGGGTGGTAATGTTTAAAGCCAATGTCATTATGTTCTACTGAACATACGTATTTCTCTAAATCATTGTATCTCTCTCCGTAAAGCACTAACAATGAAGACAAGGATAGTCAAATCAATGGACAGGTAATTACTAAAGTCATTCTAAAGTAAAAGATGCAAATTCTGCAAATATATCAAACATACCAAGTCTAACTTTGTATGACTGCTTTATTTCCAAGTTGTCTTTGTAGGAACTGGCGCAAGAGCCAGCAATTCTTTTAGGAGCGATATTTTTCCTCATTGTGTTGTCTGCTTCTTTCCAGTACCATTTTACTGATCGGAGCCATCTAAAAAATTAATGTACATTTTATTTAGGCAGAACATGGAAAGAATTTCTATGACACTAAGTATTTTAAGTAAAGAAAATTGCATGTGCTTTAAAAATTGTACTGGCCTCCCTGGTGGCGCAAGGGGTTAAGCACCACACTATGAAGCAATCCGCAGCCTCTGCAGCATGAGTTCGATCCCTGGCCGGCCACGGAGAAACCCACATGGCACAGCAGACCTCTCCGGTCTCTCCCACTGCTCCCCTCAGCAGTGTATTTCAGTCAGTCTGCCTGTTCTGTTCCCCACTCTGTCTCTGGTGAATCCTCTCACCCCCCGCATCTCTGGTCTATACCCCAGCTCTTGTATGCATAAATAAATAAATCTTAAAAAAAATAAAAATAAAAATTGTACTTAGAGCACATAGGTCCCAGAGCCAGACTACATGAGACTGAATTCTAGCCTCTTTACTAGCTCTGGCTCTTGAATTATCACTGAATCTTGCTGTGCCTTTTCCACATTTTAAAATGGAAGCAAAGATAGTAATGTTGAAAATACTATTTATTGTAGTAGTAATGGAAATAAAGTAAAATCATAAGTTAATATACACAAAGCACTTAGAATAGCACCTGGGACACAAGTCTTTGCTGTACTTGTTATTATTACTTGGCAGAATTTTAGCACAATGACAAAAATGATATAAGGATTTTCAACTAATAGGACTTTGCTATCTTTCTAAACTTCCACAAGTGGAACAATCTAAGTTCTCAACTTCCATGGCAGAGTTTGTCAGTAGACCATTTTATTTTTTTATTTCTTGGTAAAGAACAAAGAAAAAGGAACACAAATCTATCATTTCTGGTGAAACTTTTCTTGAGATATAGGGGGAAATGTCACACTCAACTGCAGATCTGGCTGGGGGAGTCTGTGATTTTTCTCTTTATAGAATGTGGCCTTGCTCAGCACTGCCAGGAGGTTAGAGAATATCAGATACAAGTTGACAAAGCTCACCAGAAAGCTAAGACACTTTTCAGAACCCACAGAGAAAGTAAGAAATTCAAACATTCTAAGATTGAATGGAACCTCAATGCCTACTGAGTGAAATGTTCGGGGTTGCTGATGGTGGCCGAAAGAGCCAAAAAGGGACATCGGATCATGACTAAGAGATGCTCCCAGACTTCTGCTCCAATTTCTCCACCAAGGCAATGGACCTATTAAAAAAAAAGTCTCCATTGAAAAGTTGATTTAGGGCCTCCCCGGTGGCACAGGCAGTTGAGCGCAGCGCTGTGAAGCTGTAGGCAGCCTCTGACCATAGGTTCAATCCCAGCCGGCTACGGAGATACCCACATGGCGCAGCAGACCTCTCCTGTGTCGCCCGCTGTTCCCCTCAGCGTTGTGTTTCAGTCAGTCTCCCTATTCTGCTCCCCACTCTGTCTCTGGTGAATCCTCTCACCTTCCCACACCTCTGGCCTGTGCCCCACTTAATTTATACATGAATAAATAAATCTTTAAAAATAAAGTTGATTTAAAAGGAATGAATACAGGCCTCCCTGCTGGCGCAAGGGGTTGGGCACCACACTGTGGGGCGGTCCACAGTCTCTGCAGTGTGGGTTTGATCCCCGGCTGGCCAGGGAGCCACCCACATGGTGCAGCAGACCTCTCCTGCCTCGCCCACTGCTCCCCTCAGCAGCGTCTTCAGTCCATCTGCCTATTCTGCTCCCCACTCTGTCTCTGGTAAATCCTCTCACCCTCCTGCACCTCTGGTCTGTACCCCAGTTCTTGTAAAAATAAATAAATAAATCTTTTTTTTTTTAATGACATCATTGCTTTAGAAATCAATGATGGGGTTTTGAAATCGCTTACACCACGGTGGTTAATTCTGTTTCTTTGAAACAGTAGCCACCAACAGCAGGTTCCTCTCCCATACAGAACTCTGCAGCATGCTGTTATAAACCCTACTGAGTCACAACAGGAAAACAGAACCCAAAACTGAGTGTAATTCACTGGGGAAATCACTCAGAAGAAAGTGCTGCCCCTACTGAATTCCATACAAAGGGAGAGTTGTCCTGAAGCACTGAACAGCCTCATTATTGTGCTTATATACACCGGGAAATCAATAACACCAAACCTACCTCATCAAATATAACATATCTGATCCTTTTCACCCATGCTTGGCGATGAGGACTCAACAGCAGAATTTCCAAGCAGGCAGGAACTGTAACAAGTACCTAAAAAAAATTACATGCAAAGAACAAACATTTGGAGCACTTACTATGTATAGACATAGTAATAAGAATATAAGAGGTATAAAGCAAGACACCTGAAAGCAACTGCTGATAATTAGGATATAATATTGCTTAAGAATGTTTCATTAAAATTGAGACATACTCCTTTGAACCTTATGAAGCTGTAATTTCATAGGTTAAAAGTAATCAAGTATCAAATTTGAACTTTAAATTCGTATAAAATATTCAAAGTTATAGAAATAGACAGAAGCCACTGTCACAAGTTTGGTTTTTCAAAATAAGGCTCCATGACAGTTTAGGTTAAAAAATGTTTATTAAGGATCAGCAACCATGGATGGAAAAAAGAAGGACTGGGCAGAAGAAAAAGCTAAATGTCAAACCAAGCCTGATGAAACCTTAGCCAACCTGGCTCAGAATTGGACTTTTACTGATGAACTTGCTATCTAATATATACAGAAGTTATATGTAATGATATAGAAGTTATATGTAATGATGCACACTTAAAACTTACATAATATTATAATGCAATGTTACTGTAATAAAAATTATTTTAAATAATTAAGAAGTGAATATTGGCTGTTTGACATCAAGCCAACATGGCTTGGGAATTCACCCCTGCCTCACTCAGTCACAGGATACAGACTGGAGGCAGAACTGAGGGACTGACAGCTGGCATTTGTCTGGGTAGCAAGTCTTTCCTTGAAAGGCCATCTAAGTAACTCATCTCGGTGACTTCCATGTAAGGTTCCATAATCAAGTTTTCATTTTTCATGTAAATTGTTTATGGATTCAGTATGGAAGAAAACTGTCTGCTACTTACTTAACATGGGGTACTCTTCCAGGAACTTATCAAACAAAAGTAATTCAGATTGAAAATTGGGGTTTGTTAATTTTTCATGACTGCAGGGTAAGGTAAAAGGTATCAGACTTTTCTGCCCTCCCACCGTTAGGATAGATGACGGAGCCCTGCGGTCCTGAATGTATGCCTGATGGCGGGCACCTGGAGTAGGGTGTGGGCATAGGTAGATGGGATTCGATTGGGCTTTTAAGGGTGGCGTCACAGGGACGCCAGCAGAAGCCGAGAGAAGGCCGGAGAGCCCAGAGTGAAGACCTGCTGGGGGGGTGGGAGGCCTGCCAGCCTACTGGCCCCCCAGCACCCCTGCCTGCCATGTACCTGGTAATCCCAATAAAATGCCTGCAAAAGCCACTGAGGGCTCTGACTCCTCTTTACCTGGTCTGCTGGATCAGAAAACCTGCCCTGGGTCCTTCCTTATTCCACTACAATAACATTGAGTTCTTTGGATCCTTTTGAGTCTATGTAAAACTAAGATGATGCAACAACCTATAATTGGAATCTGAATTAGAATGTAGTGTCCATAGAGAAAGAGGAGTTTGATTTCACTCTTTGGAAGTAAGATTATTAGATTTTCTTTAAAGTAATTTCATCTTTTGTAAATTTAAGAAAATGATTTCTACAAGGTCTTATGAAGACAGAATTGTTAGTGAGAGACATGTAAGTGCTGTTCCAGAACCACATGACCAATTCCTACCTGAGAGTTTAGAGCGTCATGACGATACTCCCTTATAAAGACACCACACAGAGCTTCACCATTAGGTAGAGTTTTGGTAAATCGATTTTGAACTGTTGCTGACACTTGGTTAACAAGGGCCTGATGGATAGGGAAAGAGATCCATTAATCACAAGTAAGGAGAGGTAGTGAAACCTCAGAGGACATATCTAAAAGTAAGTCCTGCTATGAACACAGAATGCTTAATAACCCCTTTCGTATATTCGTCTTCTCTAAATATGCTCAAGTGCTCTCACAGACTTCACTAAGCATGTGAACCTCATTGAGAAACCTCAACTTAAAGTAAAACAAGGAAATAATGGCTTCATCAGAAGTTAAAAACAGGAAAGTTTTGGCCCACATTAGGAAAAAAAAAAATTTGAGTACCTAGAGACCAGGGCTTAGAGAGAAGCTGTGAATCTACTATGGAACAAAAGGCAAATGACAGATGGTAGACGTGGATTTGTGGTTCCTCTTTGAACTTCACCCAAATATCTAGAGTTTTACTATATACATGGGTCTTCTTTAGCTCCAAGCATGATGTTGAATGACAACATCACAAATGTAGGGTAAGTGAAAAAAATCAGGCTTTTCTCCCTGATAAGCATTAATGCCACCAATAGCATTAACGATGGATCCCAGCGGTCCTACATGCATGCCTGATGGCGGACACCTGGAGTGGGGTATGGGCATGCAGAGGTAGGCACACCTGCGCTGAGACTGGGCTTGCAAGGGCGGCGTCACGGGGAACTAGCAGGGAACTAGCAGGAACGGAACCAAGAGAAAGAGCAGAGTAGAAAAAGACTAAGAATAGAAGAGAGCAGAGAATGGGAGAAAGAAGAGATTCCACAAGGGAACGCCAGAGAGCCCAGAAAGAATGACAACTCGCCGTGGGTCGGGAGGCCTGCCAGCCTCCTGGCCCCCCCACCACCCCTGCCTGCCGTGTACCTGATAAAAGCTCAATAAAAGCCTGAAAAGCCACTAAGGGGTCCAGGACTCTCCTTTATCCATCTGCATAGCTTCCAAGAGCTCCTGCCCTAGGCCTTGCTGGCACTACAAGATCATACTGCCTCCTCACAATGGTTCAAAGCAAACTGTCGTATTATAGAATCTATGTGTGATGGCAGGAAGGTACAGAGCAGGTTCTTATGATTCTAGCAGATGGGGTAAAGGAGGAGTCCTGGAGCCCTAGGTGGCTTTTGCAGGCTTTTACTGGGATTTACCAGGTACACAGCAGGCAGGAGTTCTGGGAGGCCGGGAAGCTGGGAGGCCTCCCAGCCCCGGCCAATCTTCACTGTTTCTGGTCTCTCAGGCCTTCTCTCGTGGCCTTGTTCTCTCTCACGCTTGTTCTTCTAGTGGGTTCTGCGGTTCCGCTGTTCTGCTTCTCTTTTTGTTCATTCTCTCTCGCTCTGCTGGTGTCCCCGTGACGCCGCCCTTATAAGCCCAGTCTCTCAGGCCAGGTGCACCCACACCCTGCTCCAAGTGCCCGCATCAGGCATGCATTCAGGATCACAGGGATCCATCATCTATCCTCATGGCGGGAGGGCAGAAAAGCCTGACTACTTACCCTACACTATGAAACTGGAGAGAGAAAATGCAGGTTAAAAAAAAAAAAAAGAAACTCCTAGAAACAGAGAACAGATTGATGCCAGAAGCAGGAGTGATGGTGGAAATCAATGAAACTAGTCAAAAACGAGTCAAAATGTAAAAATTTCCAATCATATGATATATTGACTCCAGAGATGGAATGTAGAGCATGGTTGCTCTAGCTAACAATACTCTAGTGTATATGAAAAAGCTTTTAAAGAGCAGATTGTCAAAGTTCTCATCACAAGACAAAAGGTGAGTTGAAATGTAGTTAGATCGCTCATGATCATTTCACAATGTATACATAGATCAAATTTTTGTGAGACACTTTCAACTAATAGAATGTTATATGTCAACTGTATCTCACAAAACTTGAAAATATATAAACACACAAATAAATAAATAAAATAAAAACAAAATAAATCAAACACGAGCATTCAACACGAGGCATGTATTAAGAGATTCAAGAAGGGAAAAATCAAAGTCCCTTGAGCACTACCTTTGTCGGTGCAACATACACAACCACACCTTCATTGCTTTCCTTCAACACCTTTTCCATGCAGTAGTAGGAGGCATAGGTTTTTCCTGAGGATGTGGGGGCAACAATCACCGCTGACTCATTATTATCCACAACATCAAGAAGCTCTCGCTGTGGGATTGAGAGCACCGCTAAGTCAGTCATGTAAATTACTTGTTACCAAACAAATACATTAATATACTTTCAGTACAATTCTCAGAACCTCAAATGGAATGATCAGAGCTGCAAACACACAAAAGCTGTATAGAATAATACAAAGAATTCGTGTCATCTCTCAGAAGAGAGAATTTTCATGCTTTTGAACATCTGGAGGTGAGTTTTGTATGCAAAAAATGGAGAGTGATCTGAATAAAGTATTGTTCTTCATATTTGTTTTGCTTTTGTTCTTGTTATTGTTTCTCTATTTGCCACTTACTAAGTGTGGAATTAGCTTTAAGAAATGTAGTTCTAAGTGAAAGTCAGTATGTATTTTTGTGATGGTAAAAAAGATAGCTAAAGAGGGAAAAAAATCAATGATTCATAATTTTATCATTTATCTACCACTTTCTATATGGAAAAAATCCAGGTACCTATTTGGAGGGCATGTGCTGCTTTATCCCATCAGTGTGTGCTTGTACTTATCAAAATGAAAACTGATCAAAGAATCAAGTCTGTATAGTGAGCAGAATATGGGAAAAAACACCCCAAAACCCCAATCTACATATTCTCTTCAATCTAGGTCCACTCTGGGCCACACCCCAGAGTGAACTTGGCATCAGGAGAATTGCATGCAATGGTATTAATGAAGAGCACTTGGCTTCCTGGTGTCCTGTCCTGAACTAAAGAACTGGTTCTCCTAATCCTAAAAAGGCGACAGGAATTTTTAAGGGACCCCCATCATCATCAACATAAGAAAGGTAAAAATAGATTTTAATAGGACAGTTTATTCAGATTTGAAACTATGAGACTGCACTTTTGTAGGTAAACATTGAATTGTTCAATAATGTTATACAGTTAGTCCATTTTATTCCAAATCTTACATCCATCTATGTTAACCTTTACATTTATTATAGAAAAGTAGCTACTATTTTTCTAGTAGGGGCTAATATACTATAGATGCCACATACAAATATCTGAAAAAAATGTTTATACTATTTTAAACTGCCCAGGGAAAAATATCTCTCTGCACATTTATATATTTAAATAATGAAAACCTATTGACACAGGGAAAACTGTATCCGTGATGATACAGCTAGATGATACAGACAGAACCTCAAAAATGTATAGATGTGAAGCCATCAAAGTACTTTGAAGGATATGGACTATATATGAGCAGTGAAATGAAAGTTTTCTTTAAATAGGAGAAAAGTCTACATTTTGACATTTTTAATGATAAAATAATTTTAAATCACATGACTCAATAAGATTATGCCAAATATAATACATACAGCTACAATAATGAGAAGCTCCTGAGAGCACATTTAATAATAAAAGAAAATAAATGACTATTTCATTTACAGCATTACCTGCCATGTGTCAGGAATAAAGTCCTGAACTCTGTGGTCTGGATCTTTTCTCTCTTCTCGTATCAAATGATGACCCATGTGTTGTAACTGAAACCGAGCTGGTCCGATGTGAAGGGAATACTGATTCCTTTTCTTCTGTATGTCATCACCTGCAACCTACATTATTTGAAAGTCCATTTGGGAAGAATTCTAAATTACAACATCATTTAAATAATTCAAATATTTTGTTACTGAGCACCTTTTATGAAAAAAGCATTTTACCATGCTTTAAGTTTTGAAATACTTATTAAATGAGTGCTCTACCATCTAAATCATCATCTGAGTTGTGAGTAAATTAGCAGACAAGATTTTCAAAAATCAGTATGATATTTGTAGCTACAACCTGATATGTTTTGAGATAACTGAACAATCACAATATAGTTTTTAATGCTTTCTTAGAATTAACTACAGGATTTGCTTAATGGTCTGCACAGATTTCTTGGTATTTAATGTTTGTTCATACAAATATTTGTATAATCTTCTAATTCTGAATTACTTCAACTTTGGGTAACTGGGTGACAGAAAGTGATTATGAACTCAGAATAAATATTTCTTGTAAAAAAATCTATAACTATATTTAAAGACATTTTATATATATGACACCTAATAATTACAAAAGTGGAACTATTCTGAAAACATTACCTGAGTTGGAGATAAAGAACTTGCCAACTCTTCAAATCCTAAATACATAAGACATTTAGCTATAAATTGCTGATCTGACTCTTCCAGAAATTCTGGGTATTTTTCCATCAAAGAATGGATCCTTTTCATCATTTGAACAGCTATATTTAAATCTTTTCTTGTTTTACCTTGGCAAAAATAAAGAGTGAAATTGTTATAAAAATCATCAAACATACTCAGCAATCCCTCTGCCCACCTGTGACTATGCAGCTGCTTCTTTTCATCAACTCTCCTTTGCAGGGCAGCAGCCTTCCTGCCTGCCAGTGACCTGTACCTGCCGGGACGTCCCTTCACTGACCTCCCTCAGAGGAGGTTGCTCTCCTCAAGGCCGCCACCTGCAACCATGCAGGCCTCTTGGCAGCTCTTCCTGTCCGCTTCTGCCTATGCAAGTATATTTTACTTTTCTGCCCCTTTTCCTAATAAACCTGCCCTTTAAATATTAAAAAAAATCAAAAATAAAAGTTTGATTATCCAAAATTAGTGAGGTAGTATACCAATCTGACCTAGTAAAAAATTACAGTTTTACTTAACTTTTTTTTTTAAAGATTTATTTATGCATACAAGAGCTGGGGTACAGGACAGGGGTGTGGGGGGTGAGAGGATTCACCAGAGACAGAGTGGGGAGCAGAACAGGCAGATCAACCGAAATACACTGCTGAGGGGAGCAAGCGGGAGAGTAAGGAGAGATCTGTTGCGCCATGTGGGTTGCTCCCTGGCCGGGGATTGAACTCATGTTGCAGTGGCTGCGGACAGCTTCATAAGTTGTGACTTAACCCCTTGCGCCACCAGGGAGGCCCAGTTTTACTTAACATTAATGGAAGCTTTGGAATACAGAAGACTAAGTAAAATAAAACTAAAGTGCGACCATACTCACGTCATCAACTCCAATGACAGATGACAGGATTAAAAAGATATACACACACACACACACACACACACACCATGGATTACTACTCAGTAATTTAAAAGTGGGGTGGGGAGGGGAAGCAAATGAAATGAATTCTTGCCCTTTGTAAAAACATGGATGGGACAGAAAGGATTATATTAAGTGAAATAAGTCAGAAAGGGAAAGACAAATACCAGATGGTTTTACTCATATGTGGAATATAGAGAAACTAAATAAAGAAACTGACAACACTAAACCAAAACAAACCCTGGAAATATGATTGCAGAATTAAGACCACAGGAGGAGCAAGGAGTGAGAACAAAATGGAGAAAGGAGCCAGCGGTCTATGGTAAAGGCCAGTGGGTGCTTTGATGGTGGGTGTGGCATAGTGACATATCTGAGGAGTTGTAAAGCTACTCCCCAAAATATAGTGTTTTAAACAAATGTTATCTCAATTTGAAAAAATTTAAATCAATTATCAGCTTGGAGGCGTCATGGCAACTGATTATTTCATCTGCTATCAATTTACACATCTCTATCTAGTCTTCTTTATCTTCCTCTTTCTAGCATTTCTTTTTCTCTTTTCCCTCTCTACTGTGGAAATTGTAAAGCATAGCTCAAGGAAGCCACCATAGCTTCTGGAGGAATCCAGAAGGCTAGACAAACATGAGCCTACTTTCACCCTTTGGATATCAAAGGTAAATGATGGATTTTTCCTGGTGCCTGACCATATTCCTTGGTTCCCTTCACCATACCTACAACTACCTACACATTTATATTTAAACCTATCTTCGATTATGATTAAATTTGAATTTGCTTATGGATTGTTTATTGATAAAATAGAGGCAATACTTAGAGGAGTTTCATAAAAAGTAGAATTTTATGAATAAATTCATAAAAATAAAATAATTTTACATGCATAAAAATAATGCATATAAGATGCTAGCACAAATTTATGATGTCATCTATTATTATTACCTTTTGCTTATTGATTCTTAATTCATCGAAACACAAAATTATATACCTTCGCCTTGACAGTGTTCCTTCCATGCTTTCAAGCAAGCAGTTAATCCTACCATTTCTACTTTAAATTTCACTGAGGTACTTTTACATGACTTCAAAAAATCTTCCAGATTCTTTGTTCCAGAATTTAAATCCTCTTTCAACTCCTCTTCAATAGAAAGTGACAGAACTTTCCATTTTTGCTGTTCTTTTTGTTCTTCCTTGGCAAGTAACTTCTTCTTGTTCTCTCTAATAATTATATCAGCCTTGGTCTTCTGCCCAAAATGGTAAGAAAGAGATCATGAAACAAGCTGGATAATTCCAAGATAACATGTCATGAATGAGACAATATTTTTAAGTGTATGTTGATAACTTTGACCATTCTTTTCATCCCATTCTCTGGTAGGCACAATTTTAGTTTCCTTGTCTGTGTCTTAAAATTAAAGTCTCTGTTCATTGAAAACTTATGACAAATCAACATAATAAATAACAGCCTCGGGCCTCCCCGGTGGCGCAGCGGTTGAGCGCTGGGTTGCCAAGCTCCTCGTGGCCTCTGCGGCGCCGGTTCGATCCTCGGCTGCTCCCCGGCCACCAGAGGAGGGTCCCACATGGCGCGCAGACCTCTCCTGCCGCCCGCTGCTCCCCTCAGCAGTGTACTTCGGTCCTTCTGCCTGCTCTGCTCCCCGCTCTGGCTCTGGTGAATTCTCTCACCCTCCCGCGCTTCTGACTGTACCCAGTGCTTGTATAAACAAACAAATAAATAAACAAATAAATAAATAAAAGCATATATAAATAAATAAATAAATAAATAAATAAATAACAGCCTCTATAGTTTTCTAGATTTTTGAGAGTATGTATTAAAGATCAGAAAGTAAATATCATAAAATCAAACACATCAAGCCACTGTTTTTCATGTGTCCATGCACTGATACCTGCTGCTCTCCCTTTTCCATTCCCCCAGGGTCAATTCTTTTGTCTCTACTAGTCTTTCAATACACTTCTTCCATGAAACTGTCTCTAACTCTCCAAGCCTAGGTCATAGAGTCCCCTTACCGGGCCATCTCTCAGCCAAAGCATTCATCCACGTACTTATTTGAAATTTTACTTGTCATTCCTTCCCTCAGGATAATTTCCTTGGGCCTCCCCGGTGGTGCAGCGGGTTGAACACAGCGCTATGAAGCTGTCTGCAGCCTCTGCAGCGTGAGTTCGATCCAGCCAACCAGGGAACGGCCCACATGGCGGAGCAGACCTCTCCTGTCTCGCCCGCTGCTCCTCTCAGCAGTGTATTTCAGTCAAGTCTGCCTGTTTTGCTCCCCACTCTGTCTCTGGTGAATCGTCTCACCCCCCACATCTCTGGCCTGTACCCCAGCTCTTGTATAAATAAAATAAATAAATCATAAAAAAAGATTAATTTCCTAAGGCAGGTATGTGCCCTAATTGTCCGTGTGTTCCAAACACAAAACATTTAGTTCTTAAAGTTTGATGAGTGAATGAGGAAAGGGATAGAAATGGATGCATGAGGGCAGGAAAATGACATCCCAAGAAAGAAGAAGGCAAGGTTGCAAAACTCCAACCACACAGGAAGAGAAAAATGGATGCTTCTAGACTTCCACCATTGGCAAATGGATCAATTGCTTAAATACTCTGAAAAAACAGAAAAATCTTCATTATCCTGGTAAAAAATAAACAGGTATTTCACATCTATTTTTCTCATCTCGATATAAAAATTCTTTCATTAGCATTAAGTGAAAACAACTATAATATTAATGTTACTTCAACCTTTCAGTCCAGAGCTTTAGTCACTAAATGCCTTACACTCTTTTTCAAATAAATATACATTTTAAAATGTATTAAGGATCATATACAACCTATTACATGGAGGTTTGACCTTAAGCAAGGAAGTAAAATAAAAAACGATCATATATAAAAATAAAAAGTATGGAGTGGAAAGAAACTACTGAAGAGATTGAAGAAACATCAACTTAAAAATGATAAGAGAGGGGGCCTCCCCGGTGGCACAGTGGTTGAGCGCTGGGTTGCGAAGCTGCCCGCGGCCTCTGCGGCGCCGGTTCAATCCCCGGCTGCTCCCCGGTCACTGGAGGAGGGTCCCGCATGGCGCGCAGACCTCTCCTGCCGCCCGCTGCTCCCCTCAGCAGTGTACTTCGGTCCTTCTCCCCGCTCTGGCTCTGGTGAATTCTCTCACCCTCCCGCGCTTCTGACTGTACCCAGTGCATGTATAAACAAACAAACAAACAAATAAATAAATAAAACATGCCTCTATTAAAAAAAAAAAAATGATAAGAGAGGGCCTCCCCTGGTGGCTCAGGAGGTTGAGCCCAGCGCTGTGAAGCTGTCCACAGCCTCCATCCCGGCGGCTAGCAAGGGTCCCACATGGTGCGGCAGACCTCTCCTGTCTTGCCCGCTACTTCCCTCAGCAGTGTATTTCGTCAGTCTGCCTGTTCTGTTCCCTGTTCTGTCTGGTGAATCCTCTCACCCTCCTGCACATCTGGCCTTTACCCCGGTTCTTGTACAAATAAATAAATAAATCTTTTTCTAAATAAATAAATAAATAAATTGTTTAAAAAAAAAAAGATGAGAAAAAACCCAAGACAGAATTTGCAGAACCTACATTTGTCTTTTTACTCTTCTGTTCACTGAAATTCTTTGTCTTGACAGCCTGGGTTACAATGAATTTTGAAGTAACTGATTCTAATGAACTTCCATAAAATCGTTGATAAGCATGGTATTTTTGGTAGGATTTCATAGCATAAAAATTTTCAGATTTTTCTGAAAAAAAGATAAGATAATATGTAACACTTCTGCATTTTTTCAATAGTATTATCACCAATTCTTCACACAATCCCAGCCATGCATGTGCTTTTCTTCTGATTTTGGAACAGTAATTTAGTCTGTTAAGAAGGACTCTTAAGTCAGACTAAGGCAAGAATAATTTCTTACTTTACTGGAAATGACAACATAATCCCTCATTATCTACCTCCAAAAACAAATACCAGGAGGATACAAATAATGACACATTTGGAGCATTACCACTATCATGTGCCCTATAAATGGGGTTAAGAAGAGGAAAGTAGAAAGAGTGAAAAAATATTACTATCAAAATATTCCAACTTTTTGCATCACCAGATAGAAAAACGCTTACTCTGGGGATAACTACAGAGCCAAGAGCAGGTGGATGAGAAAACCTTTACTGGGGTAAAATCCAACGGCCTAGGAAACCCAGCAATCACACCTAAGAAATTATAGTACTAAGTAAGTTGGTTGCTTCTTGGCAATAGTTTATTTATTTAAATATAATTATAAACTATCTTGTCCAATAGTTCTCTAACTTGTAGATTACAGGACAATACATTCACCTGTTTGCTCAAAATTAGAGTAACAGAAAATTATTTTGGAACTGCCAATTCAAACCACTACAAAAAAAGTAAATCTACTAAGTTCAACAGTTGGTTTGGCAAAGGGAAACCCCACCGACTGGGAGAAAATTTTTGCACACAACACTAATGATAAAGGACTGATCACAAATATCTACAAAGAGCTGATGAGACTCAACAAAAACAAAGAAAATGATCCAGTCAAAAAATGTGCAGAAGAGCTAAAAGGAAACTTCTCCAAAGAGGAAATACAAATGGCCAACCGGCATAGGAAAAAATGTTCAACATTACTTGCAATCTGGGAAATGCAAATCAAAACTACAATGAGATACCATCTTACACCAATGAGAATGGCACATATTAAAAAACTAGCAGCAACAAATGTTGGCGAGGGTGTGAAGAAAAAGGAACTCTCCTGCACTGCTGGTGGGAGTGCAAACTGGTCCAATCACTATGGAGAGCTGTGTGGGGATTCCTCAACCTACGAAAGATAAAGCTTCCATATGATCCAGCAATTCCACAACTAGGTATTTACCCAAAGGACACAGAAACAATAATTCCCAAGAGCACCTGCATCCCTATGTTTATAGCAGCACTATTTACAATAGCCAAGCTTTGAAACAACCTAAATGCCCCAAAATAGATGACTGGATCAAGAAGATGTGGTACATATACACCATGGAATATTACTCAGCATTCAAAAAAGATAAACACATGCAATTTGCAGCAACATGGATGGCGCTGGACGGGATCATGCTCAGCGAAATAAGCCAGAAAGGAAAAGAAAAATACCGGATGGTCTCACTCATAGCAGGAATCTAGAAAACCTAAATAAGGGACCAGGAAAAAGAATAACTATAAGAAAGAAAAAATCTAAATCAACAAACAACTATGAACCAGAGACATGCTATGGGGTGGGGTGCGGGGGTGGATAGGAAGTATTGGGGTCAAAATAAGGGGGTTGCAATTGTATGGGGAATATAAAAATAAAATTAAAAAAAAAGAGTTGGTTTGGGTGTTTCTTTCTTTTTTTTTTTTTTTGTTTTTTTGATGGTGGTAAATGTTCCACAATGAAATGCATAACTATTAGGTGAATAAATTAACCCCTATTTGTACTAAGATAGCAAACAACTTCCTCACTCTCTAAGAACTGTGTCCTTTCTCAGTCTGGTCAAAGGTGACCGCTATTGTATTCTTACACCATTGACGTCGTGCCTCTTGCAGAATTTTATATAAATGACATGTCTAACTTTTATTTGGTGTTAGCTATTTGAATGGGTGAGTGGAAATCCCTTTAATTTGCATTATTGATCTGTAATTATGTTGAGTCCATCATTACATGCTCACTGGCTGTATATCTTCCTTTGTGAATTAATTAATTTTTTTCCACTTATACCTACATACAGCTGATAGTCAATAAACAAAGTAAAACTTACATTACCATCTTTGCTGGCATGTAGGTATTTTACAGACTGTTCTTATTCAATAAATACAATTTGTGGCTCATAATATAATTTGTTACTAGAAAAAGCAGAGTGAAATTGATTTTAATTTATTTCACCAATCACAGAGCTCACCTTCAAAGTTACATTTGGTCCTCTCATAATGGTCACTAAGGGGTCTGTGAGAATGCCAGTGTACAAGTTCATCAAATTCCTTTTGTTTAACCAGTGATGTTACAATAGGATCATCACTATGTTACAAAAAGAAATATGCACATTTTAGATGGTATGCCTCCAACCAGATATAGCACAAATTAATTTTATAGTAGAAACATTAATGATTTTTACAATAATTTTAAAAATCATAGCCTCCTTTTCTCTTTGTATGGGTAGTAGCAACCAAAGAGCAATTTATTAGAGGCTTAAGAACTAAGAACCCACTCCACGTCTATAACGTAACACCAACACCAACAAATATAATTCATCCTTTCATTTCAATTATGCAGCTGGAGTAATTTTACTTTAAAATCAAACTCAAGTTAATTTTCACTTAGTAATGATCAAAGAACCTTAATAAATTTGTTATTAAATTCATTATGTGTTATAAACATACATTTACATCTAATAAGCTTTATTTGGTCTCTTGCATTTCAAAGAATTTTTAATGAGTAATTCATCTATTCCATGCAAGTTATTGATTGAGGCACTCTAGGATTTACCTCTTTAGGAAAGGCAAGTCTTTCAAAATGTCTCCAACAAATTCATCAACCACCTCACAGGACATTGGAATGAAGCCTAAAGTAGGAATCTTTTCCATGGAGGTATCTGTAAACAAGCCAAAAATTAAGATCAAACATGAAAATTTCATACAGGAATATTACACATTATTTTTTGAAATTTCATATTAAAAATAGTTTTCATTGATTTTATTTACATTCAATTACAGTCATTTCCATAAAACTATTTCCCACATTAAAGAGTATAAACAAATAGATGGCATTTAGGTAGAGAGAGAGAAAAAGAATACTGTTTTCTTTTTTTGAATGTTTACTCCTTTTATGAGACAAACAATTTAAATGGGAAACCTCAGAGATTTCCTACATATATTTTTTTCATTACACCAGAATAAAAAAGTAGCAGGGAAATGCAGATGGCAGTTTAATTATTTTATATCATTACAGCATTCCCTTGAGATCTTTATACATGTGTATATATGATTGATAGATACCATAATATATATCACATACGTAGCATATATCATATGCTAGCTAATCAAAGCCTTTTTACTTAGATTCCAGATCATATTCTAGGTAAGCTGCCACTGCTGTACTCATCATCGCCTTGGTGTTTGCTGTTCCTGTGTTTGCCAGATACCTTCCCACTACAAGTCCCTGCAACTACCTGCCTGAGCACTTATCTTTCTAGAGACCATTCTGGGCAGACCAAAAGTGCTAAAGATTAATACCGCAGAGATAACCCTCCTGCAGAGATTCCCATTAAAATATGCCAATAATTGCCTATAATGGAAAAATACCTATCAATGTGTCCTTCACTCCTGTAGTTGATATCTCACCTAACCACTCCCTTATTCTACCTTCCTGGGATCAATAACCTACTGACTCAAGAGCATTTGTCAGGCAAAGTTTATCCTGACAGGAGGATAGAACAGATAGTTCTTTCCCATATTCTGAATATACACTTTTATTATTATGTCCTATTCATTATATACAAATATCTTCAGTGATGCTATGATGAATAAATCAGTTTTTGTATTTATGAAAACATTCATATTACCCCTTCACTCTTAAATCATATTTTAAGATTCATATATAAAATCACTATATTCATATATAAAATCACTATATTCATATATAAAATCACTATAAGATTCATATATAAAATCACTAGATTCATATATAAAATCACTATATATAAAATCACTATAATCACACTATATTCTATATTCACCAGAATATAGACTATTAGACTAATTTTTCTTCCCTTTTAGGCAGCTATTTCTTTTAAGATAATTATTTTTGATATTCTACAATTTTACTGCATTGTGTTTTTATGTGTGTGTGTTTAATTTATGGCACTTATTACTCCATAATACAAGCTGAATGTGAAATTCTGGTCTTTTATCAATTCCTGCAAGTACCCAGTCATGATCTCTTCAAATATTGTCCAACCCATTGTGTTCATTCTGTTTCTAAAAGTCTAAATGAGTGAAATGTGGACTTCTTCATTCTATCCTGCGCATTACCTTTAACATTACTTTTCTATTTTTATCTCAAAATCTTTTGCTTATTTCATTAAATTTTCTTAGCTTTGTTGAAATATATCAACATATCATATTTGTAAGTGTAAGGTGTACATCTCAATTTCTACACATGATTGATTATTTTGATCTATTTCTATTTGACAAATTTTCTTGAGCAACATCGTCAACTTTTTTATTCATCACAATATTTTTATTTCTAGAAGTTTAGCTATTTTAAAATGTGAATGGTATTTTTTACAATATTTTGTTATTTTCTCATGTTTCAAAGTTGGTATTTGAGCTCTTTAAGCATAAAGACACATATTTACTTTTGAAAATTACAAAATAAGAAATACATCTAGTTCTAGTACTTTAGCTTACTGCTTCTCTACTGGTTTATTTCTTCTGTTATTTCATGAATTTATATTTGCACTCATATTTGGCAAAGAATCCTATAAAATCAGGGTTTACAATGTGTTCCACTACCCAGAATTTGCCAGATAGCTTTGATCACTTAACATTAATTTTCTGGTTTACAATTGTTTTGACTCTACAAGTACAGTAAATTGAAGCCTCAGATTCTTGGGAGGCAGTCCTATAATTAGAAATTCTAAGAACAATTTTACTTTGCATTACCCAGAAATAAATCTCCCCTTCATTTTTGGTCCCTGAAAATTTCTATTCTATGGTTTTCAATTTAGCTATAACTATGTGAAAAGATGTTTGACGTCTCTTATCCAACATTTCAATTTTTTTCCACAAGAGTTCTCAGTTGATCTATAGACACACACTCACACACACACACACACATCTCAGCTTTTTTTTTAATTGACAATGATGCTAATTCCAAGCAAAACATATAACTCTTCAAATTATAACACATCACCCCGTAATATGACAGAAGTGATAATTTATTATTAAAATGCTTAGTGTCAGCAAGTTAGTTTTATTTGCATTTAGCTAGAAGAACTTTCAATTTCATTTTTCAGATGAACAAAGCTTTTATTCCAAATTAATTTGGAATTTATTACCTTTGACTGGTGATGGGTTCTTTTGAAGGAAAGGAAGTTGCGTTGCTCTTAGAGGAAATGGCTTTCCAACATCAAACTTAGTGACCAATTTTGATACAGTGCTCCAGAGATGTTCATAGTCATTCACAATGGCACGACCCAAATTCAAATTCAGGCCTAGATGATAGTGAAAAATATTAAATGTCTTGTTCACAGACAAGACACGTTTAAGTATTAAATGTTAATGACCTTTTCAGTGAGTTCCATGTCACCTAAATGAAAACAGTCCTAAGTGTCGAACATGATGTTCTAGAGTTTAAAATTTATCTTGTTTCCCTATCTGACAATATAGAGTAAGATTATAACCACCCTACCTAACAATGACAAATGGTGGATATCAGAACACTCTTTAAGATAATAAAAATATCATACCAAACATAACTTATAATGGATAAAACTGAATAAAAACTGTAATTTTTAGAGACAAAAAAATTTGTAGGGGATTGCTAAATTTATATGTAGCAAATTAATTACAATTTTTTCAATATAAAGAAACCAAATCTTAGAGGTCAAAAAGCTTCAATAATGTTCAGTCATAGTATGGTTCTCCTAAAATGTCTTTTATTATCACTGGTTATTAAGAAACAGTGAGAAAATAATTCAAAACAGAAAAATGGATTATATAATATAGATATATTAATAAGGTTTATATTTAAAAATGTTAAAATTCCCTAATATCTAGTAGTAGAAGTATTCCACTAATTACAGCAAATATAAAAAATTAAGCATATACTTAAATGAAAAACTCAACTATTAAAATTACCTAGAAATTCTAGAAATGTCAAATGCCCAAACACACATTTTTTTTCCAAAAAATACTTGTGGAGCAATAGTCAGTTCAAAATGTTTTAAAACATAAGATTTACTCAGATTACAACTACATAAAAGTGATATACACATGAATAAACAAATATTGAAAGGAAAATAATTGATAGGTTATATGTTGGAAGTACAGGATAATGATTTTAAAGCATTATATCTTGATAATGTCACTCTTTGAATGATAGTAAAATTATTGTAATATAACTAAGGTGGTACCTTGAACACTTTCATCTTCATAATAAAAAGCAATATTCTTCAACAAAAGGTCATCACTTAAGTCAGAAAGGTGAGTTAAATTCAGATCCCACGATTTTGATTTGTTTATATTAGTCAGGATGAAATATTCACACCACTTTTTCTAAAAAAAGGAAAATAAAACTAAGTTATTGGTCATTTTACATTAACAATAAACTATGATTTCAAACATGTCTATAATTCAGGGGCCTCGCAGGTGGTGCAAGCGGTTAAGATGCAGCACTATGAAGCTATGGGCAGCCATTGCAGCACGAGTTCAATCCCTGGCCAGGGAGCTGACCCACATGGCTCAGCAGACCTCTTCTATCTCACCCGCTGCTCCCCTCAGCAGTGTATTTCAGTCAACCCACCTGTTCTGTTCCCCATTCTGTCTCTGGTGAATCCTCTCACCCCCTACACCTCTGGCCTGTACCCCAGTTCTTGTATGCGTAAGTAAATAAGTCTTTTTTAAAAATGTCTGTAATTCAATAGAAAGGCAATTTGGTAGGACTTCTCCAGTTCTTACTAATGAATATAAGACCTTTTGAACTGGAGAGTGATGAAAACTTTATACTTTAAAGATTAAAACATAAGCTCAAACTGAACAAAATTGAATTCAGCATAGTTCTTTATTCTGTTTTTGAAGGTGGTAGGGTGGGATGTTTAAGTATGCCCTCATTTTTCCTCAGTGATTCACCCAATACAAGTATATTAGGTAAGTATTTTGAACTGGCTTCATACTGGGTTGGTTCTGAAATACTTTCCTTGAACATTTTAACTATGAACTGAGATCCTAATAAAAGGTTTGTATTAAATGATCTACTAATCTCATTTCTGGGCATCCAGTCTAAACTATCCCCAAATGAAAGGAAGAATCTTACAAGCAAAGAAACTGGAGAATAGTAGAATTTCTAAAAACAACAGTTTAAGCCCTATCAATATCCCAGGTAGAGAAATGGGTAAGTAACTTGTGGTACATCCACTAAAAAAGGGACTGATAATCATTAGAAATGATGCTAACTAAGAGTATGAAAGAAAATAGAAAAATATATGTATATAATGTATATATAATGTATATATACATATAAAATGTATAAAATAATGTATATATACATATAAAATGTAATACATATATTACATATAGTTCCAATGTAAGAATAACAAACAGCAAAGGAAAAAAACTGCAATTAAAATAAAGAAGTCAAAATATTAATAGTTAGTCAATATTGATTTAAGCAGGTAACATTTTTCTATTTACCTCAAGTCTACATATTTTCCCAAAATAGCCTCTATTGTGGACGCAAATAGTAAACTTTAGGTTGATCTCAATTCCTCTACAGAACAGACACAAAAACCTGACCTCCACTGAGAAGTAAAAAGGAAACTGACAGCCTTTTTCATTAGGTCGAGTAGATATCATGCTATTGTTATGACTACCAAGCAGAGCTATTGAAATTAGAAAGGGATTGATTTTTTTAAAGGTTTGTTTATTTATGGATACAAGAACTGGGGTACAGGCCAGAAGTGTGGGGGGGGTGAGAGGATTCACCAGAGACAGAGTGGGGACAGAACAGGGAGATTGACCGAAGTACACTGCTGAGGGGAGCAGCAGGCGAGTCAGGAGAGGTCTGCTGTGCCATGTGGGTAGCTCCCTGGCCAGGGATCAAACTCGTGCTGCAGTGGCTGCGGAGAGCTTCATAGGTTGCGTCCCAACCCCTTGTGCCACCAGGGAGGCCCAGAAAGGGATTGATTTAAGTCCATAAAAATCTCTGAAGTACCCCCAAAGGAAGATGTTCCCAAATAAATATATTTGTGACAGTGACTGTCATTTTTATCTACAAAACAGTTGAAGCAAAAAAATAAATAAACTAAGAGTATATTTACCATTTTTAAGGAAATGCGAATGTCCTTATTCCAGTGGGAAGTGATGACTCTAGAACAAGCTCTTTGAGAAAGAGGCAAGTGGATTAAAAGAACCACACTGAGACAATGCAGTTTACACAAATCTTCCATATCTTGCAGGGACACACAATTACTTTCCACCTGCATAAAATAAAGACAGTATTTCGAAAGCAGCAGATGGTGGAGCAGACTTTTGCACATGCTACACCAAGGACATCCTTGTCATGCAGGATTATGGCATTATTGCATTCTTCACTCTATACTTTGAGAGTCTTTTTCTTCATACATAAACTCAACTGCAATTACACAGGTGAGAGCTAAGAGGGATGGGAACTGGTAATTCCACAGCAGTTTACATAAAGCATTTTCCAATATTTTTAGTTAAGTCAAACGTCCTTGATCTAATCAGGCAGTTCATAAACCCATGGTCGCCAGCTTGATGCTGGTAGAATTGCATAGCAAACGCTCTATCTGTCCAAGACTTTATATTTTAAAAGTAATATTGAAAATGACAAAGGTGAGAGAATCAGGAAGGAAATATACCTGAGAAAATTACTCAACGTGAAAAAGAGGGAAAAGTGGGCACATTTCTCGTGACAAGACAAGGACCTCATAGCTACCTTCAAATATTTGCAGTGCAGTCAGTGGAACAAGATTAACATCTGCTAGAGGACCTCCAGGGAGCAAATAGGGCCTAATGACTAGAAGTTCCAGAGGGCACATGTGGTTAAATATCATTTTTATGATAATGATTTAATTTGGCACACTAAGTATGTTTATTTCACTACAAATATTTCTACACAAAAAAGTAGATATTGAAAGGCCAAATAGAGAAAATGCTAAGTAAAAGATGATGAACCCTGTCCACTAAGCATCTCTCAGCATTCAGATTGTATAAAATACAAAGTATATGTACATGTGTGCATGTATGTGTGCACATCTATAGAAGGATGACCAGCTGGGTAGCAAACCCACACTAGACAACAGATAGTTAATGGACCCTGTTAGTCATAAAGAAGGCTAAGAACTTTAGCATTTCTCCAGCTAGGATGGCATCAAGGCATTATAGCAGGAATGTTCTTTCAAACAGTTTGGTCTTGTAGAACTTTAGCAAGACAGACTTGGGTTCTATCCACACTGCTATTTAGTAACTTAGGTTTAAGAATTGTTAAGATTGTCTGAAACTCAGTGCTCCCAAATGTGAAATAAAAATACCAACACCCCCTTCGAAATGCTATTGTGAGGAATGAATGGCACAAGGCATATAAGAGGCCCAGAAAATTGTCACATTGTAGGTTCTCCCAGGTGCTAATTTCTTTTCTTATTTCTCCTTCTTTTGTAGATTGAATAAATTAGACTACATATGTATTAAGGGAAACATCTGAACAGTAAAACATGAAATCATGTAACAGCAAGTAGATGTTTCTTAACAAAAATAAAAGCTAGTTTTTCCCCCATTTTTGGAAATTTATGTAAATAAATTAGGGGAATACATCAAATAACAAATGGAAGAAATAGAAGAAGAAAACCAGTAAGATTTCATAAATGGAGAGCAAAGGGGTTCCATAGTAAAGCGCTAACAATCTCACCTGTGTGATGTCAATTTTCTGATCAGAGTCAGTCTCCTTTTTGTTTTCTAAAGATTGCTGGTACATTTCCAAAGATAAGGAGCAAGCAGTAGCGCAAAGAACACGCCGAATATCAGATCCTTCAGGCCAGAGTTGCTCAAGCAGAGACATAGTTTCACAGGCCTGTCATAGAAGGGAATAAGAAAATACTAGGCCTCACTAGGCCCACCATCAAAATAAATAAACAAAATTTCCACTAACATGCTGGACTTTGCTAGACTGTCAGAAAAGGACACCATTAAATTAACCTAAATTTGATTAAGTGATTAAGTTAGGGATCCTGTAATACACCTATCATAAAAATGAAGAAAAAGAAAGGGAAGTATCATGAGCTACTATAAAAAATGATAGCAGGAAAAAAAACTGCACAGATTGACTGAGGAAAATCTCGTTGTCACCATCAAAAATATCAATAACAACTGTGACAATAGCTATGAAGCAGAAGATACTCTGAGTTTATACTTTAAATATGATTAGACTAAATCAAACACTTGATAATATGAAAAATGATCTTTATGCAAGGACTCATAAGCCAGAAATAGAAAGAGTAAGAACATGACAAAGTAATTAATTCAGCAAAATCTTAGACAAGGCAAATGAAGAGTAAATTACAAGATGCCTGGAAGTTGCTAATCTCAAAAAGGCAATAAAAGCCACTTGAGAAAGGTTAGTTCCCAGATCTTGGCTTCTAAATGCCATTTTCCAATGAAAGTAATCAGAACTCTTCAGAGAAGAGGAAATCTTAAATTCAGAGCTGACCAGGGAAACAGAAGATAAGATTGGAACATCTTGTGGTTTCAAGCAGTAGAGAGTGATCAAATAATGGAGCTTAATGAGATGGGAGATGAATATACATCCATGAACCCATTGCCACATCTAAGACATGGTTCATTTTGAAAGAAGAAGATGGAGGCTTGTGAAAAGATGCAGATGCAAACCTGAAGGAGTTTCTAATGTTTACACCAGAAGCAGTCTGAAGACCAAAATAGTTATAATATAGCACTTTAACTATAATATAAAATAAGTAGCCACTAGCCCATACTCATATAAGTAAATAAGCAAGTCAATGGCAAAGAATGAAACAGAAAATAGTCATTAGACAAAAGCATCTTCCATAACCGTTGCAGATAAGATTCACTGATGAATTCTAAAATTAATCAGCAAAATTTTGAGAAGAAACAGGGGTTGCACTAATATATATATATATATATATATATATATATGTATATATATTAGCTTCAAAGACAGTGTGTGTGTGTGTATATATATATATATATATATATATATATATATATATATACACTAGCTTCAAAGACAATAACTTCACAGTAGAAAATGCAGGCAGGCACCAACTTCACCAGTGGTAAACACATCAATATTATGAATCTTTGATACAATGCACTGAGAACACAACATCAATGCAGAAGTTTTCTTGCCAAGAATACGTAACCTCATTGCAATCATAGGAAGTCATCAGACAGCCCTACTGGTGGGGTATTCAAAAAATATTTGGTCAATATTCTTCTGAAATATCAAGGTCATGGAAGGCAAGGAAAACCAAAAAAAAAAAAAAAAAAGATTACAGATTGGAGGAGACTTGAGAGAAATTACAACTAAATGGATGTGATCCCCTGGATAGAATTCCTGGAGCAAAAAAAAAAAAAATTAGTGGGAAAAGTAAATGAAATATGAATAAGTTTAATAAATATTGGTGCTAAAGTCATGGTTTTGGTAAATGTACAAGGTTACACATATTAACATTAAGGGGACTTAGGTGAGAAGTATATGGGAACTGTATCCTATTTCTGCAACTTCATAAGTAAGTAGTTAAATAAGTCATCCTAATAAAAAGTTGTTTTTTTTTTTTAAGTTTTAGTACCTTTTCCATCATATTTTCCCATTTCAAACTTCCAGAAAGGCATTCTAATGCTGAAACTCTACGGTGCTTCATTTGTTTAATCAGGGCATGATAAGCATTTTCAATCACCATTTTCTTCTGTAAAAGGAATGAAAGTAACATAAATTTTCATGAATGAAATATCTAATTACTTCATCTAGAGAAAATATATTGAAGATATACTTGTTACAATATATTTTTAAGTTTAAAAAATGACACTAATATCTAAATTAGAGAACATCAGCAATGTTTTAAAAGTCTAGTAAACAGCATTCATTTGTCTTTGACAAATTAAATTTTGACTGGGAATTTAGAGAATTTTGCTTTTTAACACCTTTATTAAGGTATAACTAACACTCAATCCAATGGTATAATCCAATGGTTTTTGACAAATTAACAGAACAGTGCAAATCATCAGAATCTAATTTTAATACATTTCACATACCTCCAAATGAAACATCTTACCTATTTAGTGCATTACATTTTATTATAAAAATTTTCAAATATGCACCAAAAAATAGAGCAACACAACCTCCCACCAGGATACTTGTCATCCAACTGAAACCATTACCAACCTACATCGTATTTTCATTTGTATGTCTGCAGTCCTCAAATTGGTAAGTAAAATAAGTTCTTTAAAATGCGTGTTCAACAATATGGACATTTTGTTCAATAAATGGTGCTGGGAAAACTGGACCACCACATGCAAAAAAATGAAACTAGACCACTACCTTTCGCCTTACACAAAAATCAACTCAAAATGGATAAAAGAACTGGACATAAGACCTGAAACCATAAAATACATAGAAGAAAATATAGGTAAAACACTACAAGACATCGCAATAATATCTTTAAAGACTCATCACCTAAGGCAAAGATAGTCAAGGAAAAGATAAACACCTGGGATTATATCAACTGAAAAGCATCTGCACAGCAAAAGAGACATTAACCAAAACAGAGACACCCCACCTGATTGGGAAAAAATCTTTGCACCCCAGTCAACTGATAAGGGACTGAACACAAAGATTATACAAAGAGGGCCTCCCCTGTGGCGCAGCGGTTGAGCGCTGGGTTGCGAAGCTGCTCGCAGCCTCTGCAGCGCCGGTTCTATCCCCTGACGCCCGGTGAGGGTCCCACACATGGTGCACAGATCTCTCATGATGCCCGCTGCTCCCCTCAGCAGTGTACTTCGGTCCTCCTGCCTGCTCTGCTCCCCGCTCTGGCTCTGGTGAATTCTCTCACCCTCCCGCACTTCTGACTGTACCCAGTGCATTTATAAACAAAAACAAAACAAACAAATAAATAAATAATAAAAACATGCCTCTATTAAAAAAAAGAAAAATGATGTAAAAAAATTTTAAAAATTAATATATATTAAAAAATAAAAATAAAAAATATTTTAAAAAGCAAGTTCAACAAATCAGGAAATTAAAAAAATAGAAAATTTATAATTTTACCAAAAAATGAAATTCTCCACTAAAAAAAATCTTAAGGAGAGATTTAGAAGGATATTTGCAGGCCACTCTTCAAACCCAAAAACTGAAATGGTGTCAACAGAATAACATGAAATCAATTGATTACAGAACCTCCTCCCAACATGAAAATGAATGTGGAGGCTGTTCCTGCTCATAGCCAGCGAACAACCTCAGCAACTGACTGGAGTACTAACTAAAGTAATATAAACTAATCTCAGATTCCATGACAATCATGTACATGTTTCCAAATACCATGAAGCATAAGACATTATTTCCAAGGAGTAAGAAATAAAGACTGAAAAAATCATTTTCTAATTTAGAATATAGAATTCACCAAAAGTAGTGAAACTTAAACAGAAACTAGACATTTATAAAATTGGAATATACTTTTGACTTCCAAAAACTTTAGTTATAATTGTCAAATATATCGATGCAGCAAAATATCATGGCATTAAAATTCTAAATACTTTGAAGTTTCTATTAATGATTTGATATTAAGAAATAACGTTATTTTATTTCTTTCCCTACTCATCAACTTTCTTGTTTTCTCATTAGAAACCACCATATTACCTGTTTTATTATTATGTCTCAGCTACAGAGCATAACTTTTGCCTCCGATTTCATGTATTTCTGGCATTCCTTACCTTGAAGGGAGTAACCAGAGCAGTGAAGCACATCAGGGCTATAATCAGAGGGTCTCGTCAAATACATGCTCTATTATTCATTTGGCATTAACAGTGGGCAGATTACTCATTTAAATATCTATTTCCTCATTTATAAAGCAGATCTGCTATGACCTACCTTCCAGGATTGTTGTAAAGTTTCAATGAAATGACTCATGGGAAGACCAAAACCATTGTTATGACAAGAGGTGCTCAATAAATTATGGCATGTGTATTATTTGTTATTACTACTATTAAATTTCTATACCTATCTGTGAAACCTATGATAATTTCCATAGAAGAGGTACAAATAGGGCCTCCCTGATGGCGCAGGGGTTAGTCTCAGCCACTGTGGCATGAGTTCAATCCTGGCCAGGGAGCTAACCCACATGGCGCAGCAGACCTCTCCTGTCTTGCCCACTGCTCCCCTCAGCAGTGTATTTCAGTAGATCCGCCTGTTTTGTTCCCCAGTCTGTCTCTGGTGAATCCTCTCACCCCCGGCACCTCTGGCCTACACCCCAGTTCTTGAATGCATAAATAAAAATTAAATTAATCTTTTTTAAAAAGGAAGAAGATGTAGAAATAAAGCTGACTCAAGCAATTCAGAAAATTTTACGAAACTCTGGAAAGATTTTGTCCCTCAGATGCAAATTACCTCCTTGTAAAATATCTGGTTTCTATGCAGGCTTGGCATAAGGTATGCATAAAGACGAAGAATATCAGATTCTTGTCCATAGGAAAGCACAGCATTGATCTTCATTGACCAAGAATGAATGATTAAAAAGTTGAAAAGGTGTGTTTGTAGTTGGTTCAGACCTACATCTGCAACTATCACAAAATATGGGCAACTCTCTTCCAAGAAAATTTTCCACTCTTGTGACAAGCATCCAGAAAATTCTGTTCGTATATCAATATTGGTATTATGCTGAAGATGTAGAATTAAAGCAGTTCTCAAAGAAAGAAGTTCAGGGACACTGAAATATGCAAACTCAGCATCCTGTGGGGTAGAAAGAGAAGTAAATTAGTTTGCATTTATCAAGTTCACTGGTTTAATTGGTTTATACATGTTACAAGTCATTAATTTTCTTAATTTTTACATATACATTGCTTTGTAATAGGAAAAAAAAAACCCTATAAGACAATGAGGAATTTTAGTATTGGTTCTCAAATCATACAAAAGAACTCAACTGTCACATGTTACCTGGAAAAAAACTATGGCAAATTGTCCTCCTTTTCTAGTAAGATCCACAAGGTAGTGTTCAACCAGATAGAAGAAGTGCAGTTCCTGTCCCGGTTTTAATGATTTATCACATATGCATGAGATAAGTAATGCATCGCCATCAACCAGGAAAAATTCAGATTCGACAAAATCATTGAATAAACTGGAATATCTAAAATAAAGGCATTATGCACAAATTACATATAGATTAAATAATGTCCTGATAAGGCAAAAGCATTGTTATTATCTCATTATTTAAATAGCTGGATTTTTGACCAACTGTTTTACATTGGGTTCTATGGTAACACATTTTAACTATATCCATATGCAGGGCTATCCTTCATAAGAAGACAGGAGCATTTCCATTTTTTAGCAAAAACAAAAACTTATGCTCAAAGTGATAATGCATATGAGCTAAAGCCATACGGCAGAATCTGGATTAGACTCAGGAATTTAACACCTATAGTCAAAATTTAAACCTGTATTATAGTTCCTTACTGATCAGTCAGTCCAATTCCTTTATAAAACCATGGGATCATTGACAAACCAACAATTGAGGATAAAGAAAGAAAACAGTTTCCAATAAGCATAAAATAGTGCTCTAAAAGTTCAGTGTTGACAATGATAGATAGATAGATAGATAGATAGATAGATAGATAGATAGATAGATAACACCTTAGGCCAAATAGATTAAAGGGAATATAAGATTTTACATCCCTTTGTCTATTACGACAATACTTACTCAGCTCCCAGCATTTCATTCAAAATTAACTTTGACATCTGCTCTAAAATCATTGTGTCTTCTTCTAAGAAAGAGAGAAAGAGAATAGATCATTTTTAATGATTAATCTTTTTTTAAAAGGGCTATCATTTACTTATCATTTGAGAAAGAAAAAAAAGTAGTAGTTTAGTTCTATTACATGTATGTAACTTAAATAATCATTATTTTACAATCTATAAATGTTTTAAATTGAAACATCCATTCTTGCTATCAACCAACCTGAACTGGAAATTATTAAGTAGCAAATATCCTTAATATCCTTGGTATTGTTAATGAAAATGGCAGACCTATAAAGAAAGAATATAAGAAAGTCATTTTTTCCATCAAGAAGCAATAGTAATACATGTTAAGCAAAATATTAAGCACTGTGGTTGCAAGAATGAGCAAAAATCAACATGTTTCCATTCTCATGGAGTTTAAAATCTATCATGAAAAACAAGTATCAGTAATTTAATCACATAAACAACGGAAAATAGTAAATGTATCAAGGATAAAACCATCAGAGGAAGCTTCCCTACAGAAGTAATGCTTAAGCTGCGCTCTAAAGGATGAAATAAGGATTAATTAAGCAAAGGGTAAGAGTGGGAGTAGCTGGATTCTAGGCAGAGAGGATACCAGAATACCACATGTAACAGTCATGTTACATGAAGAAGTGTTGTAGATGGAACTGGATCCTAATATGAAGTCATGGGCCTAGAATGGAAGGAAGAGATACCTGTGCAACAGAAATATAAAGGTATGCAGAATATTTGAGGGCATGTTATAGAATGTTCTCTTCATCCCAAAGTCCATTAATAGAATTTTTAGTAGGTAGTAACTTTGCATCTTGTAAATTTATTCTGACCACAGTACAGAGAACAGATAGAATGGGAGCAAAGTTCCTGTTAATAGAGCAGAGATAAAAATCTGTTATTCAGAATAGAGATAGATGTTTGTGATTAGTTTGGCCTAATAAAGCTGGAGAGATCGTGTTTTTGAAGGACTTCATAATTTAGTAGTGGGTAAGAGATATGGATGGAGCAGAGGGAAAAGTTAGGGTTGTCAAGAATGACTTAGTATTCTCTACCTAATACAAAGGGGATGGACATTTAATTAGGCCGTTCCTTGCGCAGGAAACTTGGAGCAAGCCCACACGTTTCAGGGGAAGATCATGAATTCATTTGCAGTCAATCTGAGTTTGAATTGCTTTGTAGACTTGCCATGGAACATGTGACCTAAGTATTTAAATCTACAGAACTAGAGGTCAAACATAAAGTCTGGATTAGATCTGAATATATGAGTACTTTGAGTATTAAGTGAGGGCATTGGTGAAGATGCACTTGTTTGGACAGAGAAAGCACCATGAAAGAAAAGAAAATCCAGTTTTGTGGATGACTAGCATTATTAAATATACATGCCATATACTAAATATATAAATATATTTTATATAAATAATTACATTTATATAATATAGGAAATATAGAGATAATCTATAGGCCATAATATGTAGCAAGAGTGGATGAAAACTTCAAAAATAACTGAAAGAGCTACCAAAGGCACAGGAAAAATGAGCTTGAACATTTTTGTCATTGAAACATTCCTCAAATATGCCATTCAATGTGTTGGGATTTTAAAACTTAAATAACAGATGATAGGTGATAAGGAGAGGAGTGAAAAGGAGGGGAGAAGAGAGAGAGAGGGAGTGAGAGGGAAAATTGGGGGTATTACTCAGAATTAGGGGTATTACTGATGTCGTTTTGATGAGGTATTGGGTTCAGAGATGGGGTCCTTACCTCTGAGAAGTCTCACCAGAATTCCCCTTTCAGCAGCACATGGTGAGCTTCTCCACAAGGCAGAGAGGTTTAGTTATATCCAAAAGGGTAATTTTGTTATATAAATGGACACAAGGAGGCAGAGCAGCTACCTCTGAAAGGGACAGATTTGTTAAAAGACACTCCTGCATAGACACAGGTGGTAGTCTTGGAAAGAGAGCTGCCTTTTTGAAAGGGGTGGGTTTAAGAAAGAGACTCCTGCACAGACACAGGTGGGCAGGAGAGCTGCTGCTGCTTTGGAAAAGAAACGCTCCGCATAGTCACAGGCAGGTAGGAGAGCTGTCTCTGAACAGGGACAGGTTTGCTGAAAGAGAGGACCTCATGGACACAAGAGGGCAGTCTTGAGAGGAAAGTGGAGGAATACTATGCAGGAATACCACTAACACAGTGTTTTACATTTGGGGAGTTCATTCCTTTGTGGAATTGTTATCTAAATTACTTCTAAGTTGTGAGTTAGTTGATTTGTAAGGACCAGTGATTCCTTACAATGGTCCTCAATCTCCATATCCCCACCTGTGGTCTGTCTAGTCTGCGCTTCCGGATCCTTTCTATAGATGGGTGATGCTTGCCACAGCAGTTGGGACTTGAAGAGTTTTCATTTGTATAGCTGGATTAACAACTATGTTAATCATTTCTACCCACACCTCCAGTTTCAGGTCTTGTGATGCCTCCATTCTAAATTTTCATTTATCTGAGAAATCTTACCCAGCTTCCAGTGTCGTTCCTATGAATCACCCTCTCTTTCTGCACGTTGAGTTCGCCTCGCTCCGTAGCTCCAACTCATTTCTTAGCTCAGGACATACACCCCATGTTGCCTCATTGTCTTTGAAATCTACATATTCATGATTAAATGTTTTTCCCCACCTACTAATCTGTCTGATATTAATTTTGTTAATGGGCCAGTACCAGAAAAACGCAAAAGGGTAGAGGGAAATTTCCCCTCATCCCTCACACTGTCATAGCAGAAAGGAGAGGTTGTCCTCTTTGAGACTTAAGCCACCAAGCAGAGAGGATCAGCAGGACAGGACCTGAGGGTGGAATCTAGGGGCAGAGAATAGCACTCAGCTAACAGCCAGCTAGAAAGCAAAGAACCTCTATCCCACCTCCACTGAGAATTGGATTCTTCCAACAACCTGACCCAGTACCCAGAGCCAGGTGAGCAGGCAGACACCTTCATTTAAGCCTGGTGAGATGCTGGGCTTTATGATCCATAGAAACGACAAAATAGTAAATTTTATTGTCTTCAGTTACTAAATTTGTGATTATTTGTCATGCAGCAATAAAAAGTTGATACAAGCCTTCTAACCATAAACATACTCTTGATTGTTACGTAAGAAATAAATTCTTATTGTATTAAGTCACTGGAATGTAAGATGGATCGGAATCTCCTGGGCGATCTTACTGAAATGCAGAGTTTGATTCTGCAAGTTTGGAGCAGGGCCTGGGAGTCTGCCTGGAGGAGTTGCAGCCTGTTATCAATATGGAGATATTTTTGGCTGTGCCCGTTTTGTTATAGGACAGGGAGAGGGGCAGCCCAAACCCCGCAAACCTGCCTATTCTACATGGGTTCTGCCATCCGCCGCATCAACACAAAACATAGGAGACTTTAATGGGAAGGAACTTTAATAAAACTAGGAAACAATACAGGTAAGGCAAAGAGTCTAGTTTCTAAATGAAGCACCCAAAGTTACCCGTCCCCTCGTGGGTAAAAGTCCATCCATACGGGATCGGCCCAGAACAAGGCCCCAAAGCCTGCCACAGTCTAAAGCATCTTCCAGTGGGGACCCACAGCAAAGGGTCACAAACAACCGGACAAGTCCGGAAGGAAAAGAGCAAAATCAACATCAAGATAAAAGCTGCCATGGTCACCTCCCCACGGGTCTCACCCACATCTGTGTCACCCCGTCCACGACCAAAAGACAAGCGCAGTTTCTTTACGTGTCTCTAGGCTCCACGCGCCTCCTCCAGGTCTCCTGGCTCCATCCTGCTCCATCCTCAGTCTCTTCTCCAGCTTCTCCTCTTCCTGCTCAGCTCCACCCTCCCTTGGGTGGGGCAGGGAACCTCCCCCTTTCCTGGGGACCACCCTGTTACAGTTTCACCTCCTTTAGTTTTTCCTCAGTACCCCAGATTTCCAGCACCCCCTTTTTTTTAAGATGACCCCTCCAATGCCAGAACACTCTCCTTTCTCCAGATCTCCGAACTCCCTGCTCCTCAGGAGTGTCCCTTTTTGCAGCTTCTCCCCTGCCCTACCTTCCCCCGGCCGCCCCGCCCGGTGCGCGCTGCCGCTGCTCCCCCAAGCTAGCCCGGGCTCCGGGGAGACGAGCGCTGGGCCCACCGCCCCTTTCACAGGGGCCGGGAGTCCCCGCCCGCCTGGTGTGCTCCAGGTCCCTCCCTTGGACGCCCCTAGCACTCCCCACCCCAGACCCGGGCCCGACCTGTTGCCTTCCGTTGAGCCGCCGCTAAGTGGAGCGCCCCGCAGGGTGGCAGTGCCAGAGGGGAGCTCCTGCAGTGGAAGCTCGGGTGACCTCTGGACCGCTCAGGTGACCCCTGGACTAGGCGAGGCACAGCTCGGCTGCAGCTGCCAGGCACGGTCTTTAAATGCAGCAGTTAAGTTTCGTTTCCCTTTCTCTCTCCTGGGCACTTAAGTTTCGTTTCCCTTTATCAAAAATAATCCAAGGCAGATCTAGGAAAAAGTGGATGTTGGATAAGAGACTTTCAGGCTGTTCCGCCCTCCCACCATTAGGATTGCCTGCCTGATGTGGGCACCTGCATTTTGTTGTATTGTTATTTTAAGTTGTGTTGTTTACTTCTGTGGGCTATGGCTGCAGTATAGATAAGTCTCCAAGACAAGCAGAGGAGAGAGAAGGGGAGAAAGAACCCAGAGAAGCGCAGAGTGAAGATCTGCAGGTGGCTTGGAGGTCTCCCCGCCTCCTGCCCCCCACCCCTCCTGCCATGTACCTGGCTGCTCAATAAAAGCCTGGGAAACCCACCGAGGGCTCCAGAACTCTCCTTTGCTCTGCTCGGATCATAGAGAACCAGCTCCTCGCCATCCTGCTGTTAGGGGGAAAAGGATGTCCCAAAGCTAATTCCATACAGGCTTTGTGGACTCCATCCCCACCCCAGGCCAAAGCCAAAGACACTGGGAACCCCAAATCCCATCACCACCAAAGGGAAGGTGGCTGGGACCTGAGGGTGGGGTTAAGCAGCCAGGTTGGTATAATGCCAGACACGTGGGCTTTGGAGGGGATCCCCCATTTTGGCTCCCCGCCAGCTCGCAGCATCAGGCCAACTCTGAGAGTGCCTTTGGGTTTCCAGGTCGGTCGGGAGATCAGGTAGGAGGCATTAAAGACTTCATTTCCCTATTTTCTCCCTGAGTTGTACATTTTCCTTATTTCCTTTTCCCTTGTAAATAAACCTTTTATTAACCTTTTGTGTGTGCCTGTAGTGGAGTATTAATAAGTCCCTTTTAGGCGCGCGGGTGAGGACCCACAGCCAGGAACCCGTTCAATATCGGGGCTGCCCTATAACAGAGCCACTACCGGGGGCTTTAGCATCCTTCCCTTATTGGCCATCGTAAAGAGACAGCTGAAAAATCGTTTGGACTTGGGAATTAAGGCATAAATAGAGAGGGAAACTAGGCAGAGAAACCTGGAACATCCAAACAGGATCCAATCAATACGAGGGGGAGCTGAGAATTAGGTGAAATACAAGACAGGTGGAATCTGCAATTCTCCCGCAAGCCGCGCCCGCATCCTGCGGCCCCACCCACCGCCGCCCAGAAAGTGGGAGAACATGGAGGTGGAGCTTGTGTTTTGGGGGAGCTGCGAGTAATGCGCAGTGTGAGCTCTGTGTGGAGCTTGCGCGCCGACAAACACATCAAAACGATGTGGGAAAAGCCAGAGCTGCTTTTCTTTAAGGAAAGCAAAGAGCAAAAATGCAGGCGGTGTTCTGCTGGGGACGCGACCAGGGAATTGCACTAAGCCCCAGAAGGAAGCCAGCCGCGGGTTTATGTGGAAGCCCCAGGACGAACACTGCCCAGGCCCTGGGCAGACTCAGCAAGCGGAGAGCTGCCCGGAGCAATGAAGGAGTAAGGTTGTTAAGGTATTGTTCTTTCAGGTTGGGGGGGGGGGGGTCATGCCTCTTAACTCTGCACACCTGGCTCCCGCTGTTACAGGGCGGGGAGCGGGGCAGCCCAAACCTGAAACCTGCCCCTTTCCTGGGGACCACCCTCTTCCACTAACACCACCCCTCCCCAGTCCAGACTAATTGAGCTTCCCTTCCCCACCTTCTTTTAGAGAGGGCGGGGTTCCGTGGTTAAAGTCTTCCCAGGCCCCCAGACCTGCCACACCTTATCCGGTCCTTGAAATAAAGCAGCCCCTGCAGGGCTGCAGCAGGACAGAAATGCAGCTGTGCCCCCAGGGGGAGTGTGGGATCCCTTGTCCACCCCTAAGGATTCCCCGGGGAAAGCCGTGCAGAGAAAGCAGTGAAAGACGCAATTTCTTGTTATAAAGAGAATATAGAGTCACTTAAAAGGTGGGAAATTCGGTGGGGATGGACATTTCTCACGTTCATCTGGCTTGCATTCATTCACTCACTCATTTTATTATTTGTTTTTTTAGAAATTTGTGATGTGTGTGTTCACAATAAAATTGTGAAAAGGGACCCGGCACTGACAATGGCAGTCAAGGCGGGAGGGTCACCCCAAGTGTCCGGTGGGTGACTCCTAAGCGCCATTCTTGGAGCATTAGTGCCTCTTGCAGCGGCTGCTTCTGGACGAACTTGAAGGGATGTGTAGTGGTCTGGTTTCCAGTCAAGCAAAATTTGCCTTTAGCACCAGTTCCTCATACCATGCTCCTCCTGTCACCCTAATGCACTCTATTTTAAGGATACACCTGTTGTAAAAGTTCAAAGAACTCAGTTCAAAAAATAAGCCTTGATGACTTTAAGTGGAAGTGCTTGGTGCCCTTCTACCCTTTGGATTTCACCCTTTACGTGCCCTTCAGAAATTGTTGCTCTCAGTGACAAAGCCAATTAATTTCATGAACTTTGACATGGCTGCACTTTCAGTGGATTCCCACTTTTGCCATCTTATGTGGGAAACACACCAAGGAAGAAATGTGCCTTGAGCCACATGAACCCTGTACTCTTGTCTGATTTTACTAAACACCTGCCTTTAGAAGATCCTGGTCTGGCCCTGAGAAGTCTCTTCATAATTGATCCCAAGGGCGTCATCAAGCATTCGAGTGTCAGTGAGCTCCCAGTGGATCTAAGTGTGAAGACACCCTCTGCTTGGCGAACGTCCGTGGAGAAGTCTGCCCAGCAAACTGAACACTGGATTCTTCTACAGTCAAGGAATACTTGGTGATCATCCCACAAGTACCTGCGGTTTCTCACACCAGAAAAGAAACCACAACTGGAACTCACTTTTAGCATTTCAAAGATTATTCATAGAAGGCAAAAACCCAGTTATGCTTATATTCATAACTCTAAATGATTTTTGTCATAGTGGGTAAGGCTTTTTAAATGTGATGACTACCTTAAGGAACCCTTTCCTGGCAACCTCTTGATGACTAGCCAGTGCATATAGAATTCCTGGTTCTCCTATTTCTTGGATCATGTCTTCATTGGGAAAGGCAAACTCTTTGCCTTGCTTGAAACTTTGTATGTATCAGAGTAGTACAACAAGCATTAAAGCTTTTGATCAAGAGTCCTGAAATTTTCTTCTTGAATTTCTTTTATTAAACTGAATTTTCTTTTACAGTAACAAAGATCATTGTTTTAATGGCCTCAGTAACTCTGTTTTTCCCTGGGTTTTTAAATAAATCCCATTATTATTGTTCTCTGAACACTTTGGACAGTGTCCTTGGCTTGTTTTAGTGCCCCTTGCTGCCCTGTATCAAAACCAAGGGAGAAGAGTCTGCCCTGTATCAAAACCAAGGGAGAAGAGGGCCTTTGGAAAAGAGAAAATGGTTAACAATCTCAAATAGAGTGGGAAATAAATGAAGCATGAACTAAACAAGCATTATTTGGATTTATCAGTCAAAGAGGAGGCTCCTGACTGATGTTTAACAATGATCTTTAACATCAGTTTCAGGACAGGTCTAAATGAAAGGGGCAGGTACATTAAAGATATTGGTGGGGCCTTCCTGGTGGCCTAGAGTTTGTCTCAGGGCTATCATCTCTATGTTCTGAGTTCTGTCCCAAGCCAAGGAGCTAGCCCACATATGGAGCAGCAGACCTCTCCTATTTCACTCGCTGCTCCCCTCAGCAGTGTGTTTCTGCTCCCTACATTGTCTATGGTGAATCCTCTCAACCCCTGCACCTCTGGCTTACACCCCATATCTTCTATGCAAAAATTAAAAAATTTAAAAAAAGGTATTAGTGAAGTAAAAATTCAAATGTAATATGAGACCAGTCATTTCTCAAGTTCCATGTTCTTATTCCTTTGTTAATTTTAAAATATTTAATAATGCATACTTTATATTAAGTACTTCAGCAGAAAAAAATAATTATAATGATTTTAAAATAATCCCTGGATTTCAATAAACACCCTTTATAATTATACCGAATTAATATTTAGAAATGTAAGTAGATACTAAGTCAACCAGCATATAATAAACTGTAACCGTTAGGGATAGAGAACATGCATGACCAGTGAAATTATTTTGCCACCATGTTCTTTCAGAAACATGATTCACATTTGGATTGAGACTTTTAGGGAGTAGGAAAAATGCCTCCCTAAGAAGCGAAGCAGCCATGTAGCCCTGAGAAGGAGAACCAGATGGCCACCAATAACATGAACATTAGAGGCACCCCCCCCTTCCTTTATGGCCACTAAAAGCATTGCAGAATCTGTGTGGTACTGGTGTACAGAGTACATGTCCCCAAGGGTGGCACTGGTGACACCCACCAAGGATCCATTTGCTCTTTGAAGAGCCTTTAGGGTCCCTTAATTAAGGTGATTAAATCAACTGCCAGGGGCATATAAAGGAGGTGGAGATCCATTTAGTGCGTTCTTCAAGAGCTCAATATTAAATATTCTGAGAAGTGAAATGAGTTATTAGTCACTATCAGTAATGTATGGAACTCCAAAGGGAATAAAGAATGTCCTGGTGAAGTGTTGCACTTTGGCTTTAGCATATGTAGAGATATACGTTACCATAATTTATATTTTGGTTATCTGTGAAGCAAGAGTCTTCCAGAGTTCCTTACCCAAAGGGAGGATCTCTAGGCCCTGGTCCAAGAACATGTACAAATATACAGATGTGGCCAATTATTGACCAGAGTGTCCAATGCTGCGATGACTGTCCAAAATTGGGCCAATTGTGGTGACCTTTGGCTTACCTCCTTTATCAGAGAAAGCTTGGCAAAAAGATGCAGCAATATCTCTTAATGAAAACAGAAACATTCCACAGAGCTCTACCACACGCACCGGTGGTTGTTTCATCTACAGAAATCTACAAATTCTTATTTATTTATGTATTTATTTATTTTATTTATATATATTTTACATCATTTTTCATTTTTTACAATGTTTGCTTACTTTTCTCAGTGTAGTCCCCATAGAATTCCCACCACCAGTTCACCCGTGCACCATCACCATAGTCCCTGTGCTCTTCCCTCCTCGTTTTGACCCCTCTCCCTGCCCCTCCCCTGCAGAATGTCTCTGATTTATAATTGTCTCTTTATTTTTGCCTTTAAAATCTACAAATTCTTATTTCTCTTCACCCAGTTGATCCCAAGGGACCCCCTAGCTAGCCAAGGTTTCTGGGAGAGCATTATTGTGGCATCTGGCAAGAAATTGAGGACAGGGTATACTGAGAATGTGTATGTATCCTAAAAGTGAGTTGGCACCATCCTGTAGCAAGGAAGCCATGCTCATAATTGCAAATTTGTGAAATGTTGCCTCCAAGAGTCAAGCATAATGGGTAATGTGTACAAAGGGTTCATAGCTAAGGTCTGTAAGAACATCTGTTTCCAGAAGACCCCGGTATATAACCAGTCAATACCATTATAATGTGTATAGTACACAGCTGAGAAAAGGGAAGTATTTTTATAAGTAATCTTTGGGGAACTCATGGCCATCATGGGTGGCCTAGAGACCAAGAGACATAAGAGGAGGTTGTTACAGTCTCTGAAGTACGCATGTTGAGTACAATTTGATAAGATCTTATAGAAATTTGTTAGAGAGGACCCCATTTTATGTAACCTAATTTCCAAGTCACTCCATCAATGAAATGACATATATTGCTTCCAGTACCCAGAAAGGACTCAACGGATCTTGGCATTGTCAGAGATGGAGCAGCCTTCAGGTCATCACATAACTTTCAGGGATTTCACCAGGGTGGCAGGACCTTGCATTCCATATAGAGCAATGGCTCATCCTTATAAACTCCTTTGTTAGTCTCCATAAGCATTTCAAACGAATGAACCTCCTCAGAGGAAGTTGTCATCAATTCAATGTTGATATTCCTGTGCTCCTGAAGAAAAGAGAACATAGTCAACAATCTTGATTCCAGAGACAGCCAGGCTGTGGAGGCTCCCATATTAGTGTCTGTTTTGTCCCTTCAGAGATATACGAAACTGAGGCTGAGAGGCTGTTGAAATAGGTACTGAACAGAACATGCAAGTCTAATTATTCATCATATATGATATGAGCATACTATGTTTACACATATAAATGTATGTAACATATTATAATTAGTACATAGTGGCAAATTATTTACTTACTGCTGACTGGAGCCAGTAATTTTAATAATATTAGTTATTGAGTATGACGGACATTATAGGACCGAGAGCATTAAGGTTGTAGTAATCCACTATGAAGAGCGCATCTTGATGGATTTAAAGCTATTTTCAGGCTTTAAGACTGTGCCAATTTGGGCTGTTAAATGGAGGAGAGCCTTTCAGGTAGTATAGGGGTTAAGTCTCGGTGCTATCATGCTATCACCACTACGACCTGAATTTGATCCCCAGCCAGGGAGTTAACCCACATGTGGCATGGCAGACCTCTCCTGCCTCACCTGCTGCTCCCCTTAGCAGTGTATTTCAGTAGATATACGAATTCTGCTCCTCACTCTGTTTTCAGTGAATCCTCTCACCACCCCCACACATCTGGCCTACACCCCAGTTCTTCTTTGCATAAATAAATAAATATTTAAATAAATAAATGGAGGAGCATCACCCCACCATTCATTAGGTGTTATGTAAGAAGCAGTTTTAGGACCTCCCCTTTGGCGCCACAGTTGAGCGCCGGGTTGCGAAGCTGCCCGTAGCCTCTGCAGCGCCGGTTCGATCCCCGGCTGCTCCCCAGCCACTGGAGGAGGGTCCCACATGGCGTGCAGACCTCTCCTGCCGCCCGCTGCTCCCCTCAGCAGTGTACTTCGGTCCTCCTGCCTGTTCTGCTTCCTGCTCTGGCTCTGATGAATTCTCTCACCCTCCTACGCTTCTGACTGTACCCAGTGCTTGTATAAATAAATAAATAAATAAATCTTAAAAAAAAAAAAAAGAAGCAGTTTTATACTACATTATTTTGTTTTTTACTTTTTATCTGATTATGATAAGATTGTGCTTGGAGCTTATATGACACATGACTTTGTAAAGGAATTCATGCAAAATACTAGTTATTTTTCTGGGAATAATAAGTTTTTTAAAAGGCCAAGATGGATGCTTGCTGTCTTAAAATTACAATGCCAACACCTTAAATTTGCTTAGGTTTGAATTGTGCGATCCTAACCTCAACATTAAATTTACAAATCATAATCATAAATAAGCATATGATATTAATAAATTCATATGTGTACTTATGAAAAGAAAATGTGTGAGCCATAGTCTACCTCTTTGTCCTGCAGAAACACAAAGAAATCAAACAAAATGGCAAATGCAGATATAAAATTAAAGTGAGCACTCTGGTCTGTGATATTTCTGCCACAGGCTTTTCAACACCTGTTGATCAGTCATGAAAGGAAACAAAGGGGGCTGAAAATATGACAGTTCTGGAAATTTTTTCCTAAAATAGTGCTGAGCAAATTGCTAGGCTCACAGAAGCAGACAGTGGACAGACCTCAGGATTTTGTGTGGCACAGCAACTGTCTTCAATGGCTGGCATTTTTTAAATATTTAAATTCTTCTTTAGTCCAACAGCTGATTTCCTCCTTTGTCATAGTCTTCCTTCCTTCCTATTTTCCCAGGGAGTGACCGCCACATCGTCCACATTAGACTGTCTTGAGGCAGCAGCTTCTAAACTGCTGTCAGTCCTAGTTATTGGGCAGTGACTACTCAACTTGCAGATTTGATATTCCCTCCTAGGGATGTCCATAAGGAGGGCAGAATGCAAATTATAAGAGGCTGGGAGTGTTGGTTTCAATCCAACAAGTTTTAAACACACCTTTTTTTTTTTAAGATTTTTTTTTTTATTATTTATGCAATAGCTGGGGTACAGGCCAGAGGCACCGGAGGGTGAGAGGATTCACCACAGAGAGAATGGGGGCCAGAACAGGCAGAGGGACCAAAAGCACTGCTGAGGGGAGCAGCAGGCGCAACAGGAAAGGTCTGCCGCACCATGTGGGATCTCCCTGGCTGGCCAGGAATCGAACCCACGCTGTAGAGGCTACGGACAGCTTCACAGCGCTGCCCTCAACCAGCTGTGCCACCGGGGAGGCCCTCAAACACACTTTTAACTATCAGATTTTCTTGTAGATTTGCTTTTCTTGTGTAATAGAGGGGGAAAAAAACAATGAGCCATATCATCTAGCCTAGCCTTTATTTCTCTTTATAATTAGCTCAAATTAAAATATTCAGCAATCGCAAAAGAATATTTCCTTTTTAACCATGCATTTATATTGTAAAAACAAAGGATTCTTTCTTCTTTTCATTTTCATTCTATAATAAGTTTAGTCTATGTTATTAAACAGTTCATAAATATCATTTTTTTCTGGCCACTTCAAAATTCCATGGATTTACTTAACCATTCTACTGGAGATTTATGTTGTTTTCATTTTTTTATTATTAGTAGTAACATTGGAGTGAACATGACTTCAAGTATGTCCTCACAGTAGAATAGGATAGGATGGGTCAAAGAATGTGAACCTTTTAAAGCATAAATATATAAAGTGTACAATAACAAAGCTAATCCACTTATAAATGGATGTAAAGATTAATAGATTCACGACAAGAACTGAGGACACTTTGTTTCTTGGATTTAACATCAATGAGGGCTATTTTTAATGTTCTAGATAAAAACATACAAAGTTCAGGTGTTTTGCTTTAAGCCTTGGATAGCTTGTTATACAGCAACTCACAACCAATACACATTTTGATTTAGGATTTTGAAAGTGGAGCACATTCGAATCTGGCTGTATAACCAAGTGACTAAAGATGAATAGAGGTGAAGATCAATAGATCTAAGCAAGTCATACAACAATATGAAGCAATATGCCAGGATGTGGAATAAACAAATGACTATTGATCTCACCCAAGAGAGGCAGGCCTTGGGGTAAAGAAGAAAACCAATTGCTCAACTGGATCCAAAGTCTTTTTTTTTTTTTACGATTTATTTATTTATTATTTATACAAGCACTGGGTACAGTCAGAAGCATAGGAAGGTGAGAGAATTCACCAGAGCCAGAGCGGGGAGCAGAGCAGGCAGAAGGACCGAAGTACACTGCAGGCGGCAGGAGAGGTCTGCGTGCCATGTGGGACCCTCTTCCGGTGGCCGGGGAGCAGGGGGATCGAACAGGTGCTGCAGAGGCTGAGGGCAGCTTCGCAAAACTGCGCTCAACCACCAGGGAGGCCCTGGATCCAAAGGATTAAATAAATAAGAGGAGGAGGCTGATCTACAGAAGTTACAGAAATGGCAAAAGATTTAATCCTTTGGAAACTGCACTGGACCCGGCAAAAATGTCACTACTTTTTTTTTTTTTAAGATTTATTTATTTATGCATACAAGAATTGGGGTACAGGCCAGAGGCCAGAGGTGTGGAGGGTGAGAGGATTCACCAGAGCCAGAGCGGGGAACAGAACAGGCAGATTGACTGAAATACACTGCTGAGGGGAGCAGCAGGTGAGACAGGAGAGGTCTGCTGCACCATGTGGGTAGCTCCATGGCCAGGGATTGAACTCGTGCTGCAGTGGCTGCGGATAGCTTCCTTCGTAGGTTGCATCTTAACCCCTTGCGCCACCAGGGAGGCCCACTGATTCACCTGTTTACCATCTTCTAATAATTTCATTGATTTTTTTTTAACCTTTAATAAAAATCCAGCAGGGTTAAGGGTAAGCCAAAATATGTTCATTTAGAAATAGCACAGAACTGCAGTTCAGGGAGCATGGTTTCAGGTAGGGGAAGTTCTGAAGGGTGAGGTTATGAGGACATGAATGAAGTGACAGTCTGATGAAGGAGTTCCAAGGCACACAGATCAGGTGGCGAGGTCACAACAGGAAAGTTCTCTTTAGATTGCTTTCAAACAGGATATTCTCTTTCTTGTTAACCTGCTGGAATACAAGGTCAGATCCAGTTTAAAGAGGACAGGAAAGCCCCTTTCCTGTGGTGGCTTTCTGTGGTCCTATTTTGATATAGCCAGAATGATGTCACTTTTCACAGATTTTTGGCATCTTCTGCTGTATCCTATCCAATCCTTGTCCTTGTAGGTTTGCACTATCATATGAGGAGGAAGGAAGGATACTAGGAGGAAAACACAAATGTTCAATGAGGCCAAGCTCTCTCTCACTAAGAAACTTGTTTAGATGAGAAACTAGATCATATATCATTACGAAGTATCATCCCCATAAGGGAAAACTGAGTACTTCAATTCTAAATGAACAAAACAAAGTTTTTTATTATCTCTTTCCCCCTTAGATATGGTTCTGCTTCCAGATGTTGGAGTAGAAATGTCTTTTTTTCCTATTATCTATAGTTTGTTGTTTGGGAGATTAAAATATTAGGCTCCATCACAAGAAGATGCTATAAAATGGATAATATATGTTTGTGAAGTATTTTTACAGCTACAGGAAAGCCTTACCATGGACAAGTGTCTTATCCACAGAGTATATTCTATTCAAACAACCTCTATTGGCTTTGGTGGCACATTTATTAGCAATCTTAATCTTTGGCCACACTAGTCTTCATTTATGCTATTTATAAATATTTACAATCTCCTTTAACATATGTTAATAAAATAAAAATGGAAAGATAAATGGTTATCAACTGAATATAGACAGATAATTGGGCTTTTTATTTTAACCCTATGGATAAAATATTACAAAGATCCAACACAAAAGGTATGTGGTTTTCTGTAAAAATATGCATATTAGGTTTATCTGCTCAATTACTTCAGCAAATATGTTTTGGATGGATTTGTGTGCCAGACACTGAGCTCAGTGTAGCAAAAGATGTAAACTCAGTCCCTATCTAATCCTCTTGTTATGGATTATGTCTGTGATATTCATCATAACTGATGATCATTTTTCTCTAACCATGTGAATAAAAAAGATAGCTTTTTTTAATAGCTACTAAATTTCTATTTCAAGATTATCTACTAATGAATAAAATTTAAATGCACATAGCAGAGGATTATAATCCAAATAGCATACTTTATAACTGTCACACTTAGAAAATTATTAGAATCACATACTGTACTTTTAATTAAGTGTTGATAAAAAGTGCAGGTGGTGATTTTTAGCCAGAAGGACAGAGTACAGAGCTATACATGTAAATCCTATATTTATTAGTTTCATAAATATAGTTCTTTCTGCAATAAGTAACTTAAATTTCTAAGAACCTACCCCTCAGACCTGGAAGAAATGATTTGTTTCCCAGCCCATTGCTGGCATTCCCAATCGTGGCCACCTGCTGAAACATGAGTTCAGCAACTTAAGTATAGTTGAACGGAGTATGAGGATAGATGCAGGTCTGAGGCCTCCATTGCCTCAAAGTGACCATGGACCAAGCAGTCTTTAATGCATAGGCAAGGCCAACCTCCATTCCCCCCGAAAAGAAGAAATTCTTATCTGAAATCTGTCCCGACCCGCGGGATTCGTAGGCATAAAAAGAGAAGGGCTAAGGATTGAAATGAGGGGCTTGAGACAACTTGACGCTAGCGTTTGCTTCTTAATTTTTCCTTTACCTTTCTTTTACTTTTCCCTGTCTTTCTACCTTCCCTGACCTTCTCTCTGCTCCTCTCGCAATAACCTCTCGCAATAACCTCTCGCAATAACCTTCTGACCTTCTCCTGGTTCTCTTATATCCTGGTAGCTCCTCCCATTGGACCTCCCAGTCTCATTTGATTAATAGGAAACACCTGTGGTTTCTCAGCAGGTGAAACGGTAAAGCGAAACTTAATTAATGGCACATGTGATGCGCAACATGGCACATGCTCCCGGCGGCTCCGGACAGAAATCCACCACCTTTTTGGAGTCTTCAAACAGACCAAATGTTGAAAGGTCTGTAACATATCTCTTCAAATCATAACAAACAGTTTAAAACTGTTAACAACACTTTAAAAAGATTGCTTTAAAACTAAAAATACCATTGTATTTTGCCAGAAGTTATAATAGTATTTAGAAAATGACTTGCTTTTTGCTTTTTTTAAGAAGTGATAGGAATATTAAGTCTTTTCAAAATAGATGATATATAAAATGTGTAAACTGTAAGCATGTTACAGTGATACTATCGTAAAAGGATGAAATGTATTCACAGAGCCAACTTTTGTCAGGACTGTGCTTGTGTTATATTTCACAGAAAATAAGAATTCAATCACCTAGACCCTCATCCATACTTAAGCTAAATCCTGATATTCTGCACTTTGTAGTGACATTTGAAGTTGGAGCCAATTTCTAGGTTTCCTAGCATGGTGACCATTATTTTTTGACACTCACAGTCATTAGTGAAACAAAAGAAATTTATGGCACTATCCATGTATCTTAGGGATTATACCTCAGAGTGAACAAGAATAGAGAGACAAATGGCTCTCTCTGCATCTGACATGTTATTTATTGACTTGACATTTGGTTATCTTTTTTTGCTATCACTCCACCAGAGCAGAATTTTAGCTTTTTACTAGTTCTCAGTAGCTGAATGCTAGGAATGAACACATTGTTACTTCCAAGCCTGGCATTCCCCCTGAGCTGCAAATCTGTGATTGTGACTGCTAGACATTTCCCATTGGTGTTTACAGGTATCACATGAAATAATGTCAACGTGCAACTCACTGATTTTGATGCCAGTCATCATGCTATATGCCCCTCCTTTCATTAATATTATTGTTAGCCAAATTAAAAACCCCAGTTATCATCAATAACTTTTGCCCCATTACATGGATTTCACTTCTTAGATATTTTCCTAACTCTCCCTTCTGTCCCTACTCTTGCTGCCTTAATTCAAATTCACATTATAGCCTATTTGGATAAAGCTATAGCTTCGTACTTCAGTTTCTTACCTTCAGTTTCTCTATCTCTTGAGTCAATCTACATACATCTGCCTGAATCATGTTTTAGAAATAACATGAATCAATGCATTACTTATCCTTAGAAACTTCCCCTATCTCATCCCTGCTTACCACTTTAAATCAAATTCCATAGTATGGAAAAGTAAAACCCTTCACTAAATAAAGCCAAATTCCTTTTAAAGACTCTCCACTCAGCCTTTTCTCCCTTCTCTACCATAATCCCTGTATTCTGCACTCCACCGATATCAACCCGAGACCTCGCCCTAATGCATCAGGATTTTGGACACTGTTCCCTCTGCTGGAAGTTCTCTTCTGTCACCCTATTTTTAATCTTCTTAATGCATCCTCACTTACTTTTTAAAACAAGATTGGCAAAATACTTCTATAATGTTTTCTCTCATCCTCGTTGCATTAGTCATAAAGTTATTTGTGTTAACATAGTACTTTGTGTGTAACTTAGTCTTAGCACTTACCATATATGAAATTCGATAAGATAGTTTCTCCCTTGACACTGAAGTCTCTGGAAGAATGCCTCTAATATGTCATACCTTAACATGAACGTGGTTGATAAGTGGATGACTGACTAAATGAGTTATTGTTCCTGTTCCAACTTTTGACATGTTAAAAGCCTCATTTTACAGATAACAAAATTCAAATGCAAAAGGTTAAGTAATTAGCATAATATCTCATGGTTATTAAGTAGTAGAACCAGCATTTGGACCCCATTTCAGTTGTAAACACTCAACAACCTTGTCTCTCAAGAAAGACATTGCAGAAAAGTTCTATTTTAATGTTTCTGTTTTCTCCTTCATTTGCCACAATTTCTGTTCCAATTTCCCAGTCTTAACCCATAGGGAATTTTCAAAACAATGGTTCATCAGTAAATTCTATTTTTTTCCCATTGTACAGTTAATGTTTGGTAATCATAACATTTCTCTGGAAAATAGAAGGCATAAGCTAACTTGTTATCTGAGGATTAAATATATTAATAGAACTACTATGCATTGAAGTCTTTATACCATCTTTAAAGCATCCAATGTCCAGATACTTTCTTGAGGCAAGATTATTATTTTTAAAATTGTTCCAAAATGAAACTAAAATTTTCATACCGATTCTTGACAAAGAAAGTCCATATTCATTTCTCATATTCCCCTACTTGGCAGCAATCAGCAGAAAGGAGGCAAAATCCTCCATCGCTTTCAAGTTATACTCATGTAAAGCAGCTTTAAAATCCTTCTGGAGTTCATCAACAATCACCTACAGCCAAAATACTTTTTACAAAGTGCTTTTAAACAATTAAACTACTTGGTGAAAAAAAAAAAAGTGCAGCATAGTTTTGTTGATTAAAGTTCATTCAATGAAGTCAGTGCTTACTTTATTCATTTGTGAGATTAAGGTAAAATCCCACTGGGGATTTTGCCAACATCTGTGAATGCAAATAACTTTCCTCTTAAAAATCTGCTTTGTTTTCACCAAATCAAGATCACCATTTAACTAGAAGTATGCCCTAAGCTGATCTTAAATTTGTGTATATTTCATATACTAGAGGGGCATGTTTAGAGAATAGTAATAGTAACATCGATTTGTATAAGTTCTGATTATGTGTCAACACTGTGCTGTGCTTTGCCAATGAGCGCTTGTGTATATTAACTCAGTTCACTTTCAGGACAATCTATAAAGCTGGCATTTTCATCTACATTGACATGTAATGTCATCTACATTGACATGAGAAAACTAAATGCACAGAGATAAACTCGCTCTAAGGCACACAGAGAGCGGGTGAGGAAGTAGCTGGTATTACAAGCTTGATTAAATTCCAAATTTCATAACTAAAATTCTTTTAAAATTAAGACTAGATGTTTCCTTGTTTCATTTAAGTAGCATGAATCACAAACTATGACTTAGAAATGTCCTTAAGTTTCTGGCTTCCAACCACTGGTTTTGTTATTCAGTTGGTATTTTCTTTACTTTATTCATACCCTGCACTTTTTCATGAATTAAGGTATTTTATAATGGCGATGATAACACAATAATATCATATAAATCAAATGCAGGAAAAGAATAAGCACAAAGACAAGAAGCTGAAACAGACCACAAATTATACTTTACATACCTAGAAGCTATGTGTGAAAAGAAAACCTCATCAGTTATACATTTCACAATGTACATGACAAATATTTCTTCTTAGAGCTAAAACCAGATAAGAACTTATCCAATGGATTCTTACAAGAGCACTGTTTAAGTGTGTTGAATAATATCCCTAACCAAATCCTTAAAATGAGCAGAATGACATTTTCCTAGGTATATTTTTCATCCATTTCTCAAGCTGTAGATGAACAAAAACCAAAGAACAGGTCAATAAATGCAATGTGTACTAGGGCCAACGTGATGTGTCCTCATTTCATATTTGACAAATACTTACTGCTATGCCTTCCACATCCCTGTTGCTGTGCTGGTGCTGGACGCTGCACCAGGGACCTGTGAAATGAATCATCTTTGCAAATATGCACACCTTGTATTTCTAATTAGAGACCAAGCTCCTTGAAGGCAGCCACTATGCCTTTTAACTGATCTTTTTATAGTTTTCATATATTTCACATACCACAAATGAGATTATTCCTCAAATAATCTATGTGAATTGACAGATATAGAACAGTTTTCCCCATATTGTGGCAATTTTAACATTAGAATTGCTTGAAATGGGGCCTCCCTGGTGACGCAAGGAGTTAAGCACCTAAGCACCACACTATGAAGCAATCCGCAGCCTCTGCAGCACGAGTTCGATCCCCAGCCAGCCAGGGAGCAACCCACATGGCACAGCTAGACATCTCCTGTCTCACCCGCTGCTCCCCTCAGCAGTGTACTTTGGTCAATCTGTCTGTTCTGTTCCCCACTCTGTCTCTGGTGAGTCCTCTCGCCCCTCGCATCTCTGGCCTGTACCCCAGCTCTTGTATGCATAAATAAATAAAATCTTTTAAAAAAATAATAAAAATAAATTGCTTGAAATGATTTACCATAGCATACAGATGGAGCATCTCATAATACTGAATCAGTTTTCAAAAACAAAAAATTTGCCCTCTTTCCAAATCTCTATCTCTTTTTTGCTAACCCCAGAAAGTCCAGAGGGGGCAGGGCTCTAATATCTGTCTAAAATTTGATAATCTCCCTATTTATTAAAGAGAGGGGAGACACAACTAAGAACTGTGATGATTACACTTGATTATCTCACCTTACTGTTAAGACCAGAGATCCTGACTTCCCTTTATAGTAGTATTGGGAGGAAAGGATGTCCTGAACAAATTCTACAAATAGACCCTACCCCTACCCCAAATGGACCCTACCCCTACCCCAAACCAAAGAGATCCAAGGCACCAAGGACTACAGATCCCATAATGTCATCACCACCAAAGGGAGGATTGCTGGGAACTGAGGTTGTAGTTAGGCAGCCAGGTTTGGTATGTAACCAGACATGTGGGCCTTGGGGGCGCTTGGTTTATCACCAGCTTTCAGCATACTTTTGGGGTTCCGGCTCAGAGGAACTGGTTCAGCAATTTCTCTCTCTCTTTCTCCCCGAGTTATTCATTTCTCCATTTCCCCTTTTTGTAAATAAACCCTTTATTAGCCTTTTTGTTGTGCCTTCAGTTGAGTCTCATTATATGTCTCTTTTAAGTATATGGGTGAGGACCCACAGTCAGGCCAACTCATTTCACCTTGGGGTAGCACTGCTGCAATACTAGTAAATATAAAGTTTCCTTTTGAAATACTTTCAAATGTAGGGCATTTAAAAAAAATCACTGATAGTTTCAATAGTCTAAAATGTGGAGATCTATCAGTAACTAAGGTTACTGGAGATATATTCAGTAACTTTTTGTAGTTAGAGAGTAGAGATTAGTGCTAATCTCCTTGGTATTACCTATTCATCAGTTATTTTATGGAAGTCAGCTTCTGTATTCTCTGGTTCTAGTGGAGGTTTTCCTGATTTGTTTTTTTTTTTTTTAAAGAAATTGGGATCAAAGAAAATGTTACAAATAAATCTATTATTGCCTTGCTTTGTGAGAAGAATACATTCTCAGGAGACTAGATTCCCTGCAAAGGCACGTGCTAAAAAATTGAGTCCACAAGGAGGAAGACATACAACCTCAACCCAGATATTCAAAGAGATCTAGAGAAAGAACAAGATTCTGACATAACTGAATAAAGTAACTGGAGTCAGTTCCTAGGCAACCAGTTTTGGAACAAGACACAGCCACAGAATAGGGATCTCAGAGATTCCTTTTGATCTGTGCACATAACTGGATTATCTACAGTTGCATATTTCTAGACAATAACTCGATTGTGGAGTAAGAAACATAAATCCACAAAAGACTGTTCTTTCTTTTAAAATTAAAGCAGAGTGCATGTTTACTCCAAAGTGATATTTACTGTCAAAATATTGACTCAGCTAAAACAAGATTGCAAATATAGGAGAGAGATGATTGAACTGTTTGTATTATTTGGGATATAACTAATGTGGTGTTTCCAAATGCAAGCAGGAGAATTAACATTTTCTAGTTTTCTTTTAGTGACACATCCTTATGGACAAATTATTAAAAGTGTAGAAATGTGATTCAAGTTTTCTGACTTAACTGTATTTCTCCAGAGGTAACCTGATATCGGGGAAGACAAGGCAGTTACTCAGAGGTGTGAGGTCAAGGTAAGAGCCCCCAGAAAGTCTGTTACTAACTCTCCAGACACAGACAAACAAAATCCATGAAGGGAGAAAGGCATTTTCTCTCCCTTAAAAGGTTACGCCAAGTCTTCAGGCTAGAAAAACAAAATAACTCCACTCACATTAAGCTCCACACTAAATGAACAATGCTGGAGATCTTCCAGGAAAGAGATTTTGGTAAGGAAAGAGAAAAAGGGAAACTAGAATTCTAAAGGGAAGTAGGAGTCCCTTAAGAGAAATTTCATTCACTGTACATAAACACCAAAAATGGGAAATTCTAACCCAGGCTGGACTTACAGTTTTTCATGGCCAAAGAGCACAGGCCAAAAAGGGATCTGGTCCATGGCTGTGTTTGGAAAAAGAGCAAACATGATGCAGTATTTTTAACATGTATAATAAAATGCCTCTCCTCCTCCTTCTTTTACTCAAAGGAGTTAAAAGAAAACCATTCTGGGGCCTTCCTGGTGGTGCAAGGGTTTAAGACATCCCCAGTGGCGCAGATGGTTGAGTGCAGTGCTGTGAAGCTGTCCGCAGCTTCTGTAGCAACAGTTCGATCCCCACCGGCCACAGAGCAACCCACATGGTGCAGCAGACCTCTCCTATCTCGCCTGCTCCTCCCCTCAGCAGTGTATTTCGTCAGTTTGCCTGTTCTATTCCCCCACTCTGGCTCTGGTGAATCCTCTCACCCTCCCAAACACACATCTGGCCTGTACCCCAGTTCTTACATCCATAAACAAATAAATAAATCTTAAGGAAAAAGAAAACCATTCTGAGGGAAGATTATAAATCCAAAGCAAACTGTCAAAGCAATTTAGTATCCCTATCATTTTTTTTAATGTAGAATAAACCCCTTTAAACAAAACTCTCCTGAGTATTAGAAAAAAATTTCTTCCCAATTGTAATTCCTAAGTTTAAACAACAATAGACATAAATACTTTGATGACTTAGAGCATGGCTGTTAGAGTACATATTTCATAATAAATGAGCTTTACCCAAGAATTATTAATTAAAAAAAAAAAGAGCAACATGACTTTTAAAATTTAAACAGCAATATCATAAAAGGTCGTGAACTGGGCATAAACTCCTTTTATTTGTAGAAATTGCAATCTCCACATTGTAATCTGGGGTCATTACCATGAATTATATTTAAATGACAAAAGAGGAAATTCTCAAAAGACTTCGAGACTTTAATAAATATCCTCGTTATTTTCTTTACAGTGTGAAGAAAGGTAGTTTTACTTTATCTTCTGAATTATAACATATGATAACACAGTTCTGTGTTATCAGTCATAATGGAATTAAATGGTGTTCCTGTATATTATCTTTGTCTTGATTCGTCTCTGCGTGTCTGAGATCTTTCTCGTTTATCTCTCTTTCTCTTGCTCTCACTTTTGAGTTTTTCTTTTGCTTGTCTCTCTTTCCTCCCTTGCGATATAATACCAAACACAGTTTGATTCTTGATTTTTAAAAAGTTTATTAAAGATCCCCAGATAGCATCTCTATAGAAAGTCCACTAAAATTATATTTCAGGATTTTTAAAAACAGAAACACATATTGAGGTGAATGACAACAAAATTTTGGAATTTGGAGGGTGGATAATAAATAATACAAAACATTCTTTTTTAAATGTGCAGTAAGAAAGTCAAATTTTGTCTGATTTAAATGACAGAATTCCTGAAAAAGTCCAGAATTGTTGATACCAAGTGCCATACATATAAAAAGGCAAATTAAAAGATTCTATTTTATTAATAAATACATAAAATATGGGTGTAGGTATACAATGTAGAAGAATGAACATGTCTGAATTGTGACATTGTTTTTATTTTTGTTATTTTGTGTTTCCAACTATTTCTGGGGTGAACATGAATCTCTGGTATAATGAAAAATGTTTAAATGCCATGTCATCTTCAGTATCTATTTAATGGTATGTCTTACACATCAAATACAGAGAAGAAGGCCTCTGGCCCCAATTCCTCTCTCCTAGGTGTTTTCCTTTCCTGTGTGTCCAGGAAAATCTGCCCAACAGATTGTGACCTCATAAGCATTTTAAGCCCTTAATGGCAAAATTGCTTAAGGAAATACTTAACATTTCCTTTTGTTTCTCCAAAATAAAACCCAAAAAGGCTGGAAGCCACCTCATCCAGTCTTGCATACTTAGGGCACTGAGTTTCTATTTCCTTTCTCCATCCTGAAGCTTTTCTAATAGAAGAATATTGATCTGCTATTGGTAGGTCAGCCCATCCAACCATCCGTTTACAACGAGAGTTCCAGGAAGGTAATACCAGAGCTAGTGATGTGGTATTTGGGATATGGGTGTAAATATATGAGTATCATTGGCAGAGAAATCTGGAAGTCTAAACAAGATAAAAAATGCAGTACATTGGACTATGAAATTCTACAGAGAGGTGTAAAGTTTTCTTCTCTTGTGCCAATTCTGGGCTTAGAGGGTGCTCAGGACGGACCACTCCAAGATTCTCATAGTTCTCAGGATGACATGGAGATTATTTTGAGTTGAGGACAACTGAGGCCCTGGAGTCTAAGGAGAAGCCCTTGCCCTTCCCCTGATAGAAGAATCGATAGCCAATCCTTTTACTACCTAGAAAGATGAAAATTAGGAATATTACCTAGGTATAGAATCATCTGCAGCAATGTCCTCTCTTTCTGAGAGATCTATTTTTATTTGCACAGTAAACATGAAGTCATCCCCTCTTTGTCATGTGAAGTCCCCCTTCTCTATACTTGGCACCCCAGTCCATTACCCCATTCCTCAATTCAGGATTTTAAGCCCTATGCTTCCCTGCTAAGGCAAAATCCTCATCATCACTGTAGAGCCTCTGTGCACACATTATTAAATTGATCTTTTTTCCTTCATCAGGATTCACAGATCAGAGGAATTTTGCCTCAGGCTTTATTCATATCCAAATGTCAACTGTACCTGACAAATAATTTAGATGATGAGATACGAATGTTTTGATTTAGTGAGATTTAGATAGGATTTTGGGCAAAGCTGATATTGTCATGGGTTGCAGCTTTGGGAAATTTTGGAATGGAATAAAAATGAAATAAATAAATAAATATGAAATGGCAATAAGACATAGATGTGACTCTTTGGAGACAAAGAATGAACTACAACAGACAAAGAAATGATCCTTAAGATGTCCATGTTCTATTCTCCAGAACCTGTGACTATTACCTACAGACAAGAAGAAATTTGCATATATGATTGAAGATTTTTCAATGGAGGTAGTATCCATGGTGCACCCAACATAATCTCATAAATTCTTGCAAGAGAAAGGCAGGAGGTCAGAGAGGAAAGCATATGATATGCTCCAGGAAAATAATAAAGTAAAGATCAAAATCAAGAAGCAACTATAAACCAGAGACACACTACAGGCCTGGAAGGAGGGAGTAGGATCAAAACAAGGGGGGGGTGGGAATTGTATGGGAACTATAACCAAGATGAAAATGCATACATTGTGCAAAAATGAAAAATGATGTAAGAATTATATAAAATTAAAAAAAAATAATACTAAATAAATCTTAAAAAAAAAGAATATAATATGCTGTTAACTTATAGATGGAGAGGGTGCTACAAGTCTAGAATGGATCTGTTCCCTGGACATTCTGTTCCCTGGGAGAGCTGGTGCCCGGGGGAGGGACAGCTAAGCTTCCTGAGATAAAGTGAGCCCAGAGGGCTGAAGGTAGAGCGAGGTCTGTGTGGCTGAGGTGAGAGACGGAGGTGAGAGTGGAAAAAATCTTAAAGTTACAAAAATAAATTGACAAATCAGTTTGTGTGTGACTCCAGAGAACAAGATAAGGACTCTAACTTTTACTGTGACTGTGGGAAGACATGGCATGAAAAATACATTGAGAATTTTGAAGTTTTCTTATTTTTAGTGAAAATTTGAATAATTCATATACAGGTATTTGTTTTTCTCGGGATATATTTTAAAGAAAAAAATCAAGAAGAGAATTTTAATATAAAACTAGTATAACAAATTATATCCCTCAAGTGTCTGACAATCTAACACTTTATATGTTCCTTTTTTTTTCTTTTTCTCTAATACTGATATGACTAATAGCTTTTCTGCCAAAATTAAGTTGAGAGACTTTAATATTGTTTAAGATTATGATATCAACATTTCTTTGAACATTTCATTCTAAATCTGAATCTCGTTGAGATTTCAGCTGTGTTATCATTAGGACAATATTCAATTTATATTTCACAATCACACAACTATAGGGTATTATGGAATGCATACGCTTTATCTATGCAAAGGCAGTTACTATAAATGTAAACATTCGTCAGCTTCTCTCCTACAGGAAGGCTCCTTGATTAACAACAACATAGTGCAGAGAAACTACACTCACAGTTACAGAAGTCAGACAAGTGCCCGGGTCTGTGATATTTCTGCCACCAGCTTTTTCAACACCTGTTGATCAGTCAATCAGAGGAAATCTCGGGGGCTGAAGATAGGCCAGCTCTGTTGAAATTCCTTCCCAAAATAGCAATAGCTGAGTAAATTGCTAGGCTCGCAGAAGCAGACAATGGTCAGACCTCAGGATTTTGTGTGGCACGGCAACTGTCTTCAATGGTTGGCATTTTTTCAATATTTAAATCCTTCTTTGGTCCAACAGCTGATTTCCTTCTTTACCATATTCTTCCTTCCTTTCTGTTTTCCCAGGGAGTGACAGCCACATCCTTCCATATTAGACTGTCTTGAGGAAGCAGCTTCTAAACTGCTGTCAGCTGTCCCTAGCTGTCGGGCAGCAACCCTCCCAGGGACGTCCATGAGGTGTGCAGAATGCAAATTCTAAGAGAAACAAGAGGCTGTGAGTGATTAGGTCAAATATGTCCATGTTGGGATTTTATTATTATTATTATTATTTATTTATTTATTTATTTAGGGATTTTTAATATTTGCATATATTTTTTAATATTAATCTGTTTTTATTGAGGTGATATTGGTTTACTACACTGTATATGACTTGGGGTACAGGATCACACCTCATCTGATGTATGTTACCGCACCAGGGCACCACCAAAGCACCAATAATCCTTCATCATAGTCATACTCCCCATCAAACACCTTCCCCTCTAGAAGCCTCAATTCTGCTCTCAGATTTCTAGGGTTTGTTTTGGTATAGTTGCCTGTTCCTTTGCTTTGTTTCTTGACATTCCACGTGAGTGAAATCATCTGGTATTTGTTTTTCTTCTTCTGACTTGTTTCACCTAGGATAATCCCCTCCAGGTCCACCCATGTTGTCACAACGGCAAGATTTCTTTTTTTTTTTTCATTTTTTTTTAAACTGAGTCATATTCAGTTGGGAATGTATGTGTGTGTGTGTGTGTGTGTGTGTGTGTGTGTGTGTAGTAAGGGGCGTTGCAGAAAAGATGGAATGTGACCTCCAATGTCTTAAATGGTGGTTTGCACCTTGATCTTTTATTAAAACACTCACTTTACAGGAACCCAGCTGCCATGATATGAGGAGACTCTAGTCTTCATGCTCCTACCAACAGCACTAACTTTCCAGACACATAAGGAAGCCACTTTAGAGCAAAACCTCAAGCCCTATATGTGTTTTCAGGTAAAAACCATGGACAATTTCTTGATTACAATTTCATTATATCTTAATCCAGAATTGCCCAGCAAAGACCCTCATTTCAACAGAAACTGTATGAAATACTAGTTATTGTTTTAGTCACCAATTGTTTCAATAATTTGTTATGAAGCAATAGGTAAGTAGACACATGATTTGAGAAGTGAGCAGGTTCATTCATGTCATGTTTGAAGTACAATGAAGTTTAAGATCATTGGAGATGACTAGACCAAGGAACCAACACACTAGGATGTGGAGTAAGTGGACAAATAGGTGCTGATATCACCCATCAATGGCAGCACCTGGCATGAAGACAATCAAGAACACCTAGATCTAAAGTCATATTGGAATTAAAAAATGGATAGAGGATGGTCAGCGCAAATGAAAGCTCTTCTTGTTTATTTATTTATTTATTTATTTATTTATTTATTTATTTATTTATACATACATACATACACACATACATACATACAAACAAGCACTGGGTACAGTCAGAAGCGCTGGAGGGTGAGAGAATTCACCAAAGCCAGAGCGGGGAGCAGAGGAGGCAGAAGGACCGAAGCACACTGCTGAGGGGAGCAGCGGGCGGCAGGAGAGGTCTTCGTGCCATGTGGGACCCTCGCCGGCAGCCGGGGATCGAACAGGCGCTGTAGAGGCTGCGGGCAGCTTCGCAATCCAGCGCTCAACTGCCACCAGGGACGCCCAAGAACAGACATTTTTATAAGAAGTAATCATTTGGAAGCTGAATGTAGACCCAGCAAAGGGGTCACTGACCCCACATCCTAACCTCAAGTGCAAAGTGGGGCGGGGGGAGAGGGCGGGAATTGAATGTGTGAGAAAGAAACTGTAATAACCTCATGCACTAGCCTCATCCTTAGTATCAATTGACCTTCTGTGATAAGAACCTTGGCCAAGGATCTTTTCTAAAGACAATAAATTTTGTTTTTTAGATTCTTATAATATTTAGAAAAAAATGGTTTGTTAAACTGCTGACAATATATGTCACTTTTTTTTTTAAATCTCATTCAATAAAATCCTAGCTTTGAGGCCTCTCTCAGGACCACAAGCTATCTTTTTCTTTTTCCTCCTTATGACTTCATCACTTCCCTGACTTTATGGCAGGATTTCGGAACCAGGCAATCCAAGGACACGTGGGAATTTATTAGTCTAGGCCCTGGGCCAGTGAGAAAGCAGAAGCCAAGACATGATGGATGCGCCAGACTCAGTGCCCAGGCATCTAGGACCACACCCTGCCATGAATGTGCTATTACGTCCTACACAAGCATCATGCCAGTCATGAACTCCAACATCATTCTGTTTCCCTGGTTCTGAGAACCCAAGTTTCTCCATAGGTAGGACCAACATTTTCCATGAGAAGTACCAGACCCCTCTCCTTGCAAATAATCCAACAGTTTTGTTTTAATAATACAGTTGACTCTTGAAAAAAAAAAAGTGTGAATTGTATAGGTCCATTTAAACACTTTTTTTTTTTTGCAAACAGTCAATGTAAGCTTACAATATCAATAAATATAGTACAATACTATAAATGTAATTTCCCTTCCTTACGATTTTCTTAATAACATTTTCTTTTCTCTAGTTTAAATTATTGTTAGAATATAATAAATAGATATCCCATATAGTAGATAGGTATCACATCTGTTTATGTTATCAGTAACAACAACAAATGTTGTTATCAGTAACAACAATAACCTGCTGTTGGTTTCCAGTCAACAGCAGGTATTAGTAAACTTTTGGGGGTGTCAAAAGTTATAATGGGATTTTCCACCGCATGGGAGGTCAGGTCTTTTTTTTTTACCCCCAAACTGTTCTAGGGTCAACTGTACAGGCAAATCCATGTCCCTTTGAGGGTTTTCATACCTCTAACTTTAACTTTTTATTTCTGCAAAAAGATATCCTGTGACAAAAGAACATTAAACATAGTAAAATTTGGCAATACCTCCTGGAAAGAGGAAGGAGAAACATTTTCATTATGTGTGAGTGATTCTGCAATAACAAAAAAGAATGAGTCACTGCCTTATCAACAATTCATTATGATGAGTTTGTTGTTTTGTGCAGTAAACATAATTTGGCTAGTCATCTGGGGTCTCCCCATTGCACAAGAGATTAAGACACAACCTATGAAGCTATCCGCAGCCACTGCAACACGAGTTCGATCCCCAGTCAGGGAGCTACCCACACGGCTCAGCAGACCTCCCCTACCTCACCTGCTGCTCCCCTCAGCAGTGTATTTCAGTCGCTCTGCCTTTTCTGTTCCCCACTCTGTCTCTGGTGAATCCTCTCACCCCACACACTTCTGGTCTGTACCCCAGTCTTATATATATAAATAAATAAATCTTTAAAAATATATATATAGAGAGAGATAATAGTCATCTAATAATCTTCAATTAACAAGGTGATGTAAGAGAAGAGCGGGACTCTTCCCTCAATTTGACAGGTGGCTAAATTTTAAAATAGTTACTGGATTTACTATTTTAGGATAAACTACCATCTGACTGTAAGTTTAATGCATATAGCAGAGGATGAGCAGAAGAAGAGCATTCCTTATGAGTGTCACTTTTTCAACTTGCAAAAGGTAGAAAAAAGCACACACTGTACTATCAATTTTTTAAGAATATGTTAAAAGGACAGATGATGATTTCCAGACAGAAGGACGGAGTGTAAAGAAACATATGCAAATGCTATGTTTATCAGATCCATAAATATAGGTCTTTCTACACTAGGCGCCTTTAATTTCTAAGAACCCAGCACTCAGACCTGGGATTGTTTCACAGCCTGTTGCTGAAATTCCTCATCATGGCTGTCTGCTGAAACATGAGTTCAGTTACCAAATATAGTTGAGAGGAGCAAGAGGACAGATGCGGGACTGAGGCCACCGTTGCCTCAAAGTGACCACGGACCAAGCTGTCTTTAATGAATAGGCAAGACCAACCTCCATTCCCCCAGAAAAGAAGAAAAGCTCATCTGAAATCCATCACTTTTTTGGAGCCTTCAAAGTAACCAAGAAGTGAAAAGGTCTGTAAGAAATATATTAATATAATTACTAGCAAGGTAATATTTGTTAACTTATTTTTTAAAAGCTTTAAGTATAAGAATAGTTTGCTGAAAGTTATAAAACTATTTAGAAAATGCCATCATTGTTCTTTTATTTGGAGGAAAAAAATAGGAATTTTGTATTCTTTCTGAAAACAGATAATATATAGTATTACCTACAGGCTTTATTTCTACCTGTGCTGTCAGGGAACTGCGTTTTCTATTATAATCTTAAGTATGTTGAGTTGGTGCTATCAATTCCAAAAGGATTAAATGTTGTTATGGAGCCAACATTTGTCAAGATTGTGTATGTGTTATGTTTCACAAAAAATGATAATAGTTAATCTGAACCTCACCAAGACTTAAGCTTAATACTGATGGTTTGCAATGTTATAGTCAAGGTTTTAGTAATGCTTTAAGTTGTTAATTATAATTGGAAAAGATTTTTTAATCAGTTGCTGTGGTAATAGCAGACATTTTAAATTACATCTACGCATAAAGATTACTTATTTTTAAATGATAAAGCTTACTAAGGGGAAATTACAGTCCATTCAAATTTAAATATCACAGTATTATTTTACATCACGCTGTTTTAAGTTACACATGAACCTGTCTTGAATCCAATATATGAAGTTGATACAGAGAGATTTTAGACTCGTATTACTTTTTAACAATGGCTAAAAATACTAACTGCCCCGTAGTATGAATAATGTGACCAGCCATAAAGTCCACTATATCACATTATTTACTATTCAAAATCTATTCAATCATTTGTATACAGAAATCCTTATTGCATGATAAGTATACTTTCCAGTACATTTTTTTCTACTAGAAAGAACTTGAGTGTTTGCCTCAATGATCCACAATTTTTAATGAGAATCTAATTTGCAAATTATTGCTAACAGTGGACAAGGCCTAAGAGATTTATCTAGCCAATAATTGCTCTGTAAATATACGATTATATATTCCTAGAATATAAATTATCTTCTCCCATTCCCGAGACCATTATGGACAGGGTCTCTATCCTACAGGCTCTCTATGGGTCCTCTGCCTGAGTTTCTTTACTTCATTGCTAAAATTGAATATTGAAGGGATCCTCTACATAGTTCACCATAAAAGGAGCTAGATTACTTGGGACAATTACAATTACTCTGATATCTTCACCTCATTTTGAAAAATGTACAGAGGAAACATGAGTCAAGTTTCAAAATAAATGTGACACATTCTTAAAAGAGATACCAGCTAAAATCTGCAAGAGCCACCACTTCATTAACAAAATGTGTGTGGAGGATATTAAAAGGCACTGTGATAACTGAGTTCCAGTTAGGAATTCAGTATTAGAGTTAACACTGTGTCTTGGGTAAATTCCAGCAAAGAAAACAAGACAAAGATGCTCTGATATAATTTGTAATTGTTGAATCATATAGAGAATATAGAAACCAATTTGATAGATTTTGTATTTAAGGTGAGAAAAATGAAGCACGAAGGATAATGACAATGGGTGAGTTGGAGTGAAATCTAGGTATTTGCAGGTGATTCAGTATGATGGAAAAGATGGTAATATGGTGAACCAGGGATAACTGCAAATACTCTCTGAAAAATATTTTAATATGACTGCCATAGGCATTAACCATTACATTATATCCCTGAAATTGAGATAAAATATACTGCTTGGGGGTTATTTAGTATCTTAGAATAAATAAGGTATCCTGTTCCATGTCTAGATTTGGCAACTCTTAATTTCAATTGCACTTCTTAAATGAACAATCTCATCTAACTTGAACATTCCCCATAACTGCCATTGTAATTCTCTGTTGTCTTAGTAACAGTTGCCCTTTTTTGCTTACATCTTTGTTCATTTTTGTAGAGTAATTTGCTTCTCCCCTCAGGTGTGGTCCGCATAGTTCTCCCTCCGCCATGTCACTGGTGAATCATCATCCTAGTTGCCATTTTTTTTAGATTTCTACAGTTAGCAGGACAGAGTTCTTAGAGATAAACAGGTGTGCCAGAAGGGGGCGCTCTTGATTCCTTGAAACGTAAGGATCTTTTATTTTTCCCCCTCATTCCTTTTTCTTTTTAGAGAAATTTTCTCCTGTGAAAGCTGGCCCTTTTGCTATACTAATTTAATTCTAAAAAAATAAGATTTTATAGACTTTAATCACTATATAAACCTCAGGAGTACATCTTCACATCTATGTGTGTATAAGCCTCACCTCCTCTACCACTAAAATTCTAGCACTATTCCCACTATCAGGTCAACACCTCTCATTTTCTTTCTCACACTCCCCTCCCCTTCTGTAACCACTATATTTTTTACAGAGTCTAATATTTATTTTTGTTGTGATTTGATAGGTCCTTTGTTGTTGTTGTTTATACTACACAAAGGAAAGAAATCATCTACTTTTGCTTCTGACTTACTTCATTGAGCATAATCGCTTTAGGTTTCATCCATGTTGCTGAAAAAGGCAAAGTTTCATCTCTTTTGCTAGCTGAGTGTATGTAGTTAAGTATATAGACACTACAATTTCTTTAACCAGGCACCAGTCAATCCATGTCTTAGATATTGTAGATAATGTTGCTAGAAACATAGAAGTGTATTTATCTTTTCAAATTAGTGTTTTCTATTCCTAGGATTAATATCTCGGGGTATTGATGGGTTACATGGTATTTCCAGTGTTAAATTTTTAAGAAATCCCCACACCATTTTCATAAGTGGGTCGACACCAATTTATTTATTTTTAAAGATTTATTTTATTTATTTCTGCATAGAAGAACTGGGGTGTAAGCCAGAGGTGTGGGGGTTGGGGGTGTGTGTGAAAGGACTCACCAGAGACAGAGTGGGGAGCAGAACAGGCAGATCTAATGAAATAGGTTGCTGAGGGGAGTAGCAGGCAAGACAGGAGAGTCTGCTGTGCCATGTGGGTCAGCTCCCTGGCGAGGAATCAAACTCATGCCACAGTGGCTGGCGATAGCTTGATAGCACTAGGACTTTAAGCCCTGTGCCACCAGGTCTGCACCAATATAAATTTCTACTGTTAGTGAACGTAAGTTCCTTTCTCACCTCACATATTGTTTCTAGTCTTTTTGATTTAGGACGTTCCCCATTTCTTTCTTTTTTTTCCCCCCTGGGTTTTGTCTTGTCTTTATATTATTTTATCAATTTTTTTTTTATTTTTTACATCATTGTTCATTTTTAAACAGTATTTGCTTCCCCCCACGCCTCAGGTGCAGCCCCCATAGAGTTTCCTTCTCCCAAGGCACCTGTGCACAATCACCTCAGTCCCCTGTGCTCCTCCCTCCCTCCCTCTGATCCCTCTCCCTCCTCCCCTGCAGTGACAGTCCCTATTTCTTTAGATAAGCCTTGGATCTCTTGGGGTCAGATGAACATTTTAGGAGGGCTGTATCTCTTGGCTTGTGGTATTTTTGGTGTTTCACAGTATCTACCTCTTCGCGCAGAAATTTTCTTGACTTTGGCGAGTGACCTAGTGTCAATCTAACCCATTCTGTGACCAATTTACCCTGGCACAGTAGTCTGAAAGTTAGATGGCAAACACTCAAACTGCTTTTAGTACCTGAACCAATTTTTCAGCTTTGGCTTCTGAGATTCCTATAAATCTAATATGCCTTTTTGGAGTTTACTTTATAGCGGTGGAGGTCCTAAAATTTTCTAATAGGCCTACTTATACTTATTTATATTTTTGATTTGACGGTGTAAACAGTTAATATTTCTTGTCAACTTATTTTCTCAAGTTTCCCAGTATTGTATGCTATAGTCTTAATCTAGCGGCTTTGTGATTCCCTAAAAGTTACCACCCATTGTGAACACTGGAACTCCTTCTTCAGTCCCTAAAAGCTGCCAAACATTGCAGACTCCTAATTTCTGTAGAACTTTAATAAGTCTAGGAAATTTTGTGAGAGAGACAGACACACAGAGAGAGACATTCATGCATACAAATAGACATAAAAAATTTAAATAAAGTTTACATGGATGGGAGAGTTGCATAGAGGAGCACAGCTCAAATCCAAGAGTGACTTACCTATGGGCCTTGTAACAGTGGGAGAAACAGTGAACTCAAAGAGGACATATGAAGGGGACCATCTTTTTCTGGAGAATTGCAAAGGGGGACAGAAGGCAGGAAGAATGAAGAACAAGGAAGAGAATAATATTTGTGACTCTTTGGTCACAGAAGCAAACTTGCTTGAAATGAGAAGGTACAAGGAAGGAAGTGGGCTTGGCATTTGAGGATTTGCTGACTGGATAGCCTGTGTTTCTGGTCAAGGAGACCACATACGTGGACACAGAAGTTCTATCAGTTGTGGTTTGCTGAGGTAGTACCCCACATAGCAGCAGCTCCATCTTGGCTCTAGAATGTTGTTTCAACAAAAGGAAGACATTTGGACATTGCCTGTGATTACAAAACAAGGAGGGGAAATTTCTTAAGGTTTTTAGCTTTGTTTTTCATTTTCAGGGTTTATTTCTAATTCTGTTTAGAATTGAATTTTTATACTAACAACTTTTGATTTTTTAGTAAATGCTTAATATGAAAACAAATGAAATAAAAATACTAAAAATCACTCATAATTTTAACACATTTTTAAAGAATGTGAAATAAGCAGCAAGATTTTCATGTTTAAATGTCCTACTTCTGACCTCTGCCCATGTCCTACCACAATGAAATCAGCATTCTTTGGTGCATGTACTGCCAACCTTTTACATGTATTTGTTTTAAGTAAATATGCACCTTTAAATGCCTACTGAAACCTAAGTATCCCTGTTTGAACTCTAAAGTTGGCTCAGGGGGCCTCCTTGGTGGTGCAAGTGGTTAAGTCTCAGCACTATGAACCTGATGGCAGCCAATGCAGCACGAGTTTGATCCCCAGCCAGGGAGCTAACCCACATAGCACAGCCGACCTCTCCTGTCCCCTCAGTAAAAGTGAACTGCTAAGAAAAGAAATCTTTCCCTGTTAAAGAGTGATAGACCTGAAAACGTAAAATAATAAGTTTGCATCCTTAGTCCTTAATAAGCATATCTAAACAAGGTCTGGCAGCAGGCCATCCTGAAAGATCTGTATCCTTCCCCTTTTCCTGTGTCAAGAATTTGTATGCTAACTAACCAACTTCATCAATGTAAAGTGGTTGTGTATAACAGAAACTCTTTGTCTCTAGACTGGTGCTCAGACCTTATGGGACTAACCAGGTCTGAGACCTGATGCATAAAATAATAAATATAAATAATATAAATAATAAATAATAAAATAAAGCTTTCCTGACCTCACCATTCCTAAAGTACCGCCTGTTCTTCCCCTGCCTGGGTGAAAGGCTAGAATTTATTTCTGCAACATCAGCAGTGTATTTCAGCAGATCTGCCTGTTCTGCTCCCCATTCTGTCTCTGGTGAATCTTCTCACACTGCACACCTCTGACTTACACCCAGTTCTTGTATGCATAAATAACATAAAATATAAAGTGCCTGGCCCAATAGAATGGGATATTGAGGGGTTCTTGGTGCCTATGAGCCTTTTTATAATATTGAACACTTTCTTTCAACATCAGAGAAACTTGCCAATGTCTCCACAAAGCATTCCATAAGCAGATTACAAAAGTTCTCTCCTTATATACATTTTTAAGGTAAATATCTACAGTATAAAGAATTTCAACCTAAAGTATGGCCAAATAATTGAACACTTGTGTGCCATAGTTTGGATAATAGAAAATAATAAACAGAAAAATTATGTCTATTCCATTGGTTATCCTGAAGATCAAATGATTCACTGTATGATAGCACACATCCTGTAGTTAGGAAGCTATTGTGTCAGTAAGTCCTCAGGGAAGACTAGCTTTTACTGCTTGTAATTGAATTCATTCTGGTAGATTCTGCTGTTTTTCATGCATTTGGCTTGCCTTCCAAGGCAAGGTCAGGTCAGGGTAATCCTTTACATTTCAACAGCTTACTGAGCCTTGTCTCTTGGGGATCTTGCAGTGAATATCCCACAAGTACTTTAAGAGAGACATCCTGGGCATCCTAGATCTGGTTTTCGGGTAATTATCCCCAAAATTCAGCAACTCCAAAAACAATGTTGAAAGGATTGGTGCAGTAAAGAGGAGAGCCAGGCAGGAAACTTTATGGTGGCCCCGGTGAGGCCCGCCGACCCTCAAGGGGGTTGGAGAAGTCATTCCCGTTGTGGGGGAGAGATGTCCTTTTATAGGGTGAGGAGAGGTCAGGTGGGAAACTGGGATTGCAGGGCGGGGAAAGGTTTATTGTCTGGTTTTTTTCTATGTGGGATTCCGCATTCTTGCCCGCTGCATCGACCTTTCAAATGTTATTCATAATTTCTAAATCTCTTTTTCTATCTTTTCTATTATTTGTATCTTTATATGTGAATATGAGCCACATATATTCATTTGTGTATATATATTCAGAAACTCAAAAATAATTGCTTTTTTTCTAGATACCAGGATAGTAATGCCAAGACATTTTTACAATGATTAAAAAAAAAGTTTGTCAGAATATGTAATCTACATACCAATATAAAATGTTCAATGAAAACTTACTTCCATGGTCTTTATTTCATAGTAGAACATGAATCCAACAGAATTCAGAAGTTATTAACTTAATGAGAAGTTGGATACCATAAAATGTGCAACTGGAAATAATCTATAAATTAAGTGACATAAAATTCCTCAAAAATAGATAAAATATGCACAGGGATTTAACAAACTAGGTGAGCATGAAAATTTGTATTTGAAAACAGCATGGCTGATAAGCTACCTGTTGAAATTCAACGTGAAAGGGAATCTGTATTGTCTCCCAATGTTTGCCAACCCTCCCAAAGCTTTGCTTTCCCAAATGTTAACTTAAGATTGGGAGTTTGGCATTATGCATAAATGTCAAAATTCACCTGGAAGAATCTGTCTTCAAAACTCTATGCAGAAATCTACAGTTGCCTTCATGGAATACTTTGACACAACCTAAAGCACCACTAGAGTGAGAGTCTCCTCCTGTGACTACCACCACCATCTCCCAACAGAGCACCTTCCAAAAAACAGTTATGGTGTGCTCCTGTTAGGGGGAAATGATGTCCTGAGTTAATCCCATACAGGCTTTATGGACCCCACCCCCACTCCAGACTAAAGCCATCAAGACATTGGGAAAGACAAATCCCGTCACCACCAAAGGGAGGGTGGCTGGGACCTGAGGGTGGAGTTGGGCAGCCAGGTTGGATATAAAAACCAAAAACGTGGGCCTTGGGGTCTCTGGCTCGCCATCGCTCGCCTCCTGGCTTCACCGCTCCTGGCTCGCGGCCAGCTCTCGCCATTTGGGATTCCTGATTGGTGGATCAGGTAGGACTCATTTAAAACTTTGTCTCCCACTTTTCTCCCTGAGCTGTACATTTCCTCATTTCCCCTTCCCTTGTCAATAAACCTTTTATTAACCTTTCGCGTGTGCCTGCAGTAGAGCATTGATAAGTCCTTTTAAGCGCGCGGGTGAGGACCCACAGTCAGGCACCCCGTTTTTTATCGTGGTTGCTCTACATACAACACTCCGGCAACGCCAAGGTGAAATATGCATTTCATTTTATTTCATTTGTACCCTAGTAACTTCCAAAGACAAGTCAAGGTTTTGTGCAAAATGGATTAAAGAACTGGACATAAGACCTGAAACCATAAAATATATAGAAGGAAACATAGGCGAAACACTACGTGATTTGCACATCAAAGACATCTTTACAGACACATCACCCAAAGCAGTGATAGTGAAGACAAAGATAAACAGCTGGGACTACATCAAATTAAAGAGCTTCTGCACAGCAAAAGAGACAATAACAAAAACAAAGAGAAACCCCACCAACTGGGAGAACATTTTGCACCCAACACTAATGATAAAGAACTGATCAGAAAAATCTGCAAAGAGCTGATGAGACTCAACAACAACAAAGAAAATAATCCAGTCAAAAAATGGGCAGAAGAGCTAAAAAGAAACTTCTCTGAAGAGGAAATGCAAATGGCCAACAGGCATATGAAAAAATGTTCAACATCACTTGTCATCAGGGAAATGCAAATCAAAACTACCATGAGATACCATCTTACACCAGTGAGAATGGCACATATTAAAAAAACTAGCAACAACAAATGTTGGCGAGGGTGTGGAGAAAAAGGAACTCTTCTGCACTGTTGGTGGGAGTGCAAACTGGTCCAACCACTGTGGAGAGCTGTGTGGAGATTTCTGGACCTACTAAACATAGAGCTTCCATATGATCCAGCAATTCCACTCCTAGGTCTTTACCCAAAGGACACAGAAACATCCATTCCAAAGAACACCTGCACCCCTATGTTTATAGCAGCACTGTTTACAATAGCTAAGCTTTGGAAACAACCCAAATGCCCAAAAATAGATGACTGGATCAAGAAGATGTGGTACATATATACCATGGAATATTACTCAGCATTCAAAAAAGATAAACACATGCAATTTGCAGCAACATGGATGGCGCTGGAAGGGATCATGCTCAGCGAAATAAGCCAAAAAGAAAAAGAAAAATACCGGATGGTCTCACTCATAGCAGGAATCTAGAAAACTTAAATAAGGGACCAGGAAAATGAATAACTATAAGAAAGTGAAAATCAAAATCAACAAAAAACTATGAACCAGAGACACTTTTAGGGGGCCGGGGGCGGGAGGGGAGGGATTGGGGTCAGAATGGGGGGGGGGGCTGCAATTGTATGGGGAATATAAAAATAAAATTTATTATTTAAAAGAAAAAATACAGATTGCCCAAAATCAATTAACAAAAAATAAGAGACCAAACTAAGAATAAGAAATTCAGGACCTGAAATTTTCCCAATTTTCTACTTTTGTCCTTTGTCTAGCTAGCTCCTTACAGCAGAGAATTCTAATTCTGTCTAACTCACAAGTCTGTCCCCAGCCCACAGAAGAGAAGCCAAGCACAGTGTAGGCACTCAACAAACACTCAACTGTGTTGAATAAGACAACAGAGAAAGTAAATAAAATTTTTTTTTAGTTAAAAACTTTCATGTTTCTATAACTCACAATTTTACTCTGACCTTGCTAGTATTCCTCTTAAACAGTGTCATTGTTGCAGAAATAAATTCTATCCTTTTACCCAGGCAGGGGAAGAACAAGCGGTACTTCAGAAATGGTGAACCCAGGAGAAGCTTTATTACTCATGGGTGAGGCCTCAGACCGGGATAGGCCTGTAAGGTCTGAGCACCAGTCTAGAGACAAAGAGTTTCTTTTATACACAGCCACTTTACACTGATGAAGTTGGTTAGTTAGCATACGAATTCTTGACACAGGAAAAGGGGAAGGATACAGATCTTGGAGGATGGCCTGGGAGATCAATCAGCCTAGCAGGCTGCCAGACCTTGTTTAGATAGGCTTATTAAGGAAGCAAAGTTGTTATTTACTTTACATTTCCAGGTCTATGACTCTTTAACAAGGAAAGATTTCCTTTTCTTAGCGGTTCCCTTTCATCATCAATGGGTACAGAATTCTTATTTTTCAATAGCAGAAATTCCAGAAAACAGAATAAATTTGTTTTTTTTTTTCATGACAAATTTTCCTTAAGGGTAACAAGAAACATAAAACCAATGTCTTCATATATAAATTTTAAATTTTTTATCAGTGTCTGACCTATTGCTGTTTTGTATTAGTGAAATGAGCATGTAGTATGCATTTGATATGTATGCATTCACATATGTTAGCATATCACTAATTACAGTGGGGCCTCAAAGTCCTCCATAGGTTCTTGGTAAATGGGACTCTAAGAAAAATGACAGCTAAGGAAAACAGATGCTCAAATAATACGTTCCTTCAACCTCAGCCAGGATTGCTTTATCTCATCAATATTATAACAAAACAACCTTGAAAATAGTGACATTATTGGAGAACCTGCTGCACTTTATCAAGCTTTTTACAGGAAATAGCCCTGGGGGAGATGAGCAACTAGTGATAAGTCTGATGAAAAAGTAGGGCAAGGAGCAGAATAAGCACAGAGAAATGCTGCCACAGGTGGGCCTGGGTGGCTGGGAGGGGAGGGAACACTTCTGCCTGGGGGCTCTACTTTGAGTACCAGCTACCTCTGCCTTTTAAGTCACAATACAAGGTGGATGACGGTTTCTCTCCATGATCTGTTGTGGCCCGGGCACTGTGCCAAGCACAGGCCCTACAGGACAGGCGGTCCTAGCTCCTGCCCTCATGGTGTCCACAGTCTAGTGGAGAAAGGATTCTCTAAAGTCATATTCATAACGCAGTAAGAATGGATGCAATCAGAAAATACTGTGCAAAGTATCAGGTTTGGAAGAAGGAGGGGATTAAAGTGGGGAATCATCCAAAACACCCAGAAGAAAGGAAATGAAATATTCAAGCATGAACTGGAATTTGAAACACAGAGCTAGTAGGCAGACAACACTGCAAAGTGTGGAAACATGAAGGACATGATATATGCGAGGACTGGCCAGTAAGAGAGCAGTGAGGTCTGAGAGCAGCGAGTGTCAGTGATGATGGAAGAGGAGGCTGGAGCGTTTGCAGACTTTCCAGAGGTGGATAGATAACCTGCTTATCATGCTTTGGAACTTGTCTTTCAGTCAAGGGCACCCTGGGAGAAAATATCACAGGAGCGACATGGCCAAATTTGTAAATATGATCTCCCCTACCACCTTTGATCTCCTCCAACAATTTGTTTAAAGTATTTTAATAGCAATTATCATGTTCCTCCTTGTATTGAGTCATTTTTAACTCTTCTGTAATCCCTCTAATCCTTCCCACTGGACTGTAAAATCATTAAAGGGGAGGAACTATGTCTCCTGGGCTTTCTGTGAAGCCTCCCTCCGTGTAGTAAGCAATAGACAGGGGTTTGGTAGCTTGTCTCTTCAACTTCCCTTTCTGGGAAGGGCAAACTGAAGAAGAGTAATCATTAACAGGCACGACCCACCTCTCTCATGGTGAAGAAGCTAGAATCCACAAATTTAAAGAAACTAGAAAATAGTTGTGGCTTAAGAGAGTTTCGGGACAGGTGGCAATGAAAATAAACTATATGAAAAATGAAGGAGAAAAAGAAAGGAGGAATTTTCAGGCATTTCAAATTCCTTAAGAAAAGGGGAGTAGCCGGGGGCACAGAGGACTTGAAGATGTCCAAGAACACCTTATTCCTGAAAATGTCTAAAGCTTCCCATTCTGCTTGCTAAAATGGAGCACTTTAATGTTTTTGGCATTTACTTCCGCTTTCCTCATTAAAGGCAATATAATTAGTGCTTTTTAGTGTAGTTCCTTTTTGTGTCTACCAGACCAGCATAAAATTACCGAAAGCACCATGTGAAATAAAACATGCGATCTCAGGGAAATAATGGAGAGGTTTGCAGTTACGTTTCTTTTGATTATGACCTTTTAATTTTGGGGTGTTGACTGACATGGAAATCTCTGAAGCATGATTTCCCAGTGAGTCTGGGCCACCTGGAATCCTCGCTATTCATCCGCTTTGGATGAGCTTCCCCCTAGACCACGTGCATTCCCAGCAGCAATAACTGGGTTGCAAATTAAACGTGAACCATATACGCCACAAAGCTATTATTTTCATTTTCACTATGTAAGCAGTTTTTAAGCTAAACCTAATCCTGACAACTGGATCCCATCAGATGGCGCCTCTTTAAAACCAAAATATAAGTTAATAAGCAGGTGATTTAATCTGCCTCAGGCAAACACTCCCTATTGGAAAAAAAAAAAAAGAGTTGAAAATTGTTTCAGCATTCAGAAGTGTGCTTTAAGCTTCCTCATAGAATGCTTTTGTAAAGTTTTAAAATGTATCACAGTGTGTTCACTTTGTAGTAACTATAATTGAATTAATATGAAGATTGTGACTTCTGATCCACATTTATCAGTCTAATATATTGCTTTGAATTCTTGGTTGTGAAACCAAAGTAAAGAGAGTAAAGGATACAGTTAAGATGATAAACTCTGGAGGCTCAACTTTTGTCTCTTTACATTTTCAGCCTCACTTTCATTTTTTTCTAAAATGGAACTGTTGTGAGCATCTTAAATGATCTCTCCAACAGCTCTTGGCATAAAGCCTACCTCATGGCGAGCAGTCCATGGTTAGCTATTATCATCGTGATCATTGCTGTTAGTGCTTATGTTGTTACATGAATTCATTAAGTAGCTGATGTTCTATAGCAAGAACTAGCAAACTTCTCTTAAAGTCCAGATAAATATTACAGGTGTTGTCAGCCAGACAGTTTCTGCTGCAACCACACACACACACACACACACACACACACACACACACACACTTGTTATAACAATGAAAGCACTCTTCCTCCAACCTGAAGCTGAACACTTGATTCCATCTCACACCCCGGAAGACCTTCACACTTTTTTTTTCAAATTTATTTATTTATACAGAGAAGAATTGGGGTACAGGCCAGAGGTGCAGGGGGTGAGATGATTCACCAGAGACAGAGTGGGGAACAGAACAGGCAGACTGACTGAAATACACTGGTGAGGGGAGCAGTGGGCGAGACAGGAGAGGTCTGCTGTGCCATGTGGATAGCTCCCTGGCTGGCTGGGGATCGAACTCACACTGTAGAGGCTGCGGACAGCCTCATAGTGCTGTGCTCAACTCCCTGTGCCACCAGGGAGACCCCCACCCTCCACTTTCTTATATCACTCTTCAGCTTCTCTTGCTCTACTAGTTCCCTTAGGTTGAAACATATTTTCTGCCCATCCTTATAAACAAATAAAAACCTCACTAAATGCCATATTTTCATCCAGCTGCTACCTTTTGTCTCTCCTCCATTCAATAAACTTCTCAAAGCAGTCAACTACTCTCACATTCTATTCCTCCTTTCCTTCCCCAACTTCTCAACACATTTGGAATCTAGAATCTCTATCACATACACCAAAACTGCTATTGCCAGTGGTGCTAAATATTCCCGGTTGCTAAATCAAAGACACAAATCCTCCTTCATGAGGCATTTTCTAGCTTGGCTTCCATGACAACCCACCCTCCTGATTCCCCCAACTCTCTGGAGGATTCTTTTTGTCTTTCTTCCTCTGTGTTAGCTTGTAGTGTTCTCTCCCATGGCTTAAGGTGGTACCCATGGGCTGAAATTTCCCAATCCAGCTCTTCTGTCCTTTCTCCTGGGATCTCAACCTGTATCTCAAATTGCCTTTCTAAACCAAAGGTCCCTCAGGTGCAAAAGGCACAAATCACAATTAGGTTTGTTTTTTTTTTTTCCTTAAAACTTGTGTCTCCACCGGTCCCCTGCGTGTGACATCATCCATTTGGTCAAGTAAAAATCTTTAATGCTGTCTATATCATCTCTTCATTTAATCACCGATATCTGTCCTTTCTCTCTTCTACCTATTGGTCAGACCAAATTTTCCTCCCAGTGTCACTTTCTCAGACCTCAATCATCTATTTTACCTACAATCAATGACTTTCCTTAGTGGCAAGAAGCAGAAATATTCTTTGGTCAACCTGTGTGCAGAGATTTATTGATAGGAGTTGTGGTCACTCACAGAGAGAGGCCCACAGTCTACAGTGATGGCGATAACATAGTCAGAAGCCCCAAATGCTCATGTGTAGGTCCCCCATCACAGCTTCTCTCTCCACCCCACCACTGTTGCCCTGGATACTCTGTGTTACTTCCTGTGCTGCCACTATCACTGTCCAGCACCATCACAATATCTCCATGGGCCCTGCTTCAAATAAACAAGATGGCTGTATCTAATGACCAAGTCTGGGCCATTTGCCAAGACTTGGGCACAGACACCAAAGGGCCAAGAAAGCAAGTACTTGAAGATTTCACTTCTCATTAAGACAAGTGAGCTCAGTTTCTCAGAGGCTCCATACATGAGGAAGGACCCAAAACTAAGAAGGAGGTTCAGATGATGGATGTCCAAAGCTAAATGTACGCACCCCTAGATCATGGCAAAAGCCTGCTAACTGGCTTCCCTGCTTTCAGTCTCGCCTTTCCCTTCCCTGACTGCCCAGGCCATTCTGCAATCAGTTATCTTTCTACAATGCAACTCTGTCACGTTTCTCACATACTTCACATTCTGCTTTGTCTCCAGACTGCACATAGATAAAGTTCAAGCACTTCACAATGGCTTCAGGCCCTCCTTGACCCCATTCCTGCTTTTAACCTTATCTCTGGTTGTGTTTCCAAATGCAGGTAGAGTTTGAACCTTTATAAGTTTCCTGGTCTTTGTCTAAGTTTCCTCTAATATCCTCTTTACCTCTTGGCTCTTCCTTATCCTTCACATATTATCCTTAAGCTTCATCTCTCCCACAAAATGTTTCCTGATCCCAACCCTGACAGGAAGTTTCTAGGTGTTAATAAAGCTCTTTGTTCTTCTTTCGTTATAGCACTCAACACATATATGTTCATTTCTTAAATGTATCCATTGTGGACTATTAAATTCAGTGGGAATAGATTTTTTTTTTTAAATTATATCACAGCCCCTAGCACACTGCTTGGCACTGAATCAAGACTCGATAAATGCATTCTGAGTGGGAGATTCTACCCCACCTTCTGTTTTGAAAATTAGTTACTTCCAGAATCAAAGGTTTTTTTCCCATTATCTATCTGCATTTTCAATATAGCCTTTTCCAGGTGTGGTTCACACAGAATGTTTCCCAGACTCTCTCAGCACTTGAGTTCAATACAAAAAGTGACTTTGTCTTAGGTCAAAAAAACAAAAACAAAAACCCAGTAGCTTCTCTCCCAAAGAAAAATAAATTTTGCAAGAAATGAAAATACGGTGTGTTTGCCTTTAGTACACAAACATCATTTTAGCCCAAGAGCCGCTCTCTTTCCTTGTGTTTTCCGGGTTCCTGTTGCCTGATGACTTATGTCCTCACTGATTGTAATATGTGAGCCTGACCCTGGCTTCTCCTAAACCTGCCATGTTAGCTGATTTACTATTGTACTTAGGAGCTCTGTACTGAGAGAAACCAGTCTGCCTTCTTAAGACAGCTATGAAAGCTTTTGAATTAGGTAACATAGAACCAATATCCTTCCAATGAAATGCTGAATGGGCTCTGGTGGACCTTTCAAGGTCATCTGATTCTAAAGTCTATGTCTTATTATATCTACTTTTTTTAAAAAGATTTATTTTTATACAAGAACCGGGGTACAGACCAGATGCGCGAAAGGGTGAGAGGATTCACTGGAGACAGAGCAGGAAACAGAACAGGCAGACTGATGAAACACACTGCCGTGGGGAGCAGCAGGCGAGACAAGAGAGGTCTGCTTCACCATGTGGGACCCTTGCCGGCCAGCCGGGATCGAAATGGCGCTGCAGAGGTTGCAGACAGCTTCACAGTGCGGTGTTCAACCACCTGCGCCTCCAGGGAGGCACTATGTCTTATTGTATCTAACTAGACAGTTTTAACATCATTAGAAATTTCATAGCAATGCAAATTACACTTGAAAATAGGTATACAAATGTAATTTTTTTCCAGTAGGAATGTTGTTATTACTCTGTGTAAATGATTCCAAAGGTTACATTTTATTGCTCTATAAATATTAACCAATTTTGAATCTATTGGCAAGTTCATTTCAGCATTCCTGACTGCCTCCATATGTGCCTGGTCTTCAGATCAGACTCCTTTGAAATGGTTGTTCATCTACTCTCACTAGTAGATTTGTTAAATAAAATCTTGGATATATGTTTATATTCAAGTACTCCAAATACACTGAAAACTTTTTTCTCCATATACGGACTACATTTGTATAATCGATGAGGAATCAGAATGGTTTCACCCTGGAGCACAGAGAGGACAGAGATGAATTAGAATAACATTTACATTGGTAGAGAGGGGGGTTGATAATGAGGTTGCTCTCATGGATTTGTGAGATTAACTTCGAAAAGAGTGGGAAATATGGTTTAGCAGATAGCTCAGGACCTCAATTCATGGACAACAAAATGACTATTTTTAGGATATGTAAGGTACAAGCCCACCATCCAGCTAACAATATGGTAGGTTATGTTGAACTATAGGATCCTTGATTATACATCTTGTGTTGAATTAACAGATTTCATGAATCACTGAATTCGATGTGGTGGTATGTATTTGAAGTGGATTTTTGAATTTCCTCTCAACCCTTGAGTAACGCTCTTTGAAATCAGAGACTCCCAAGGATCAAACAATGCCAGCTGGCTCCTTTTGGTCATAAGAGAGGAAAAAAATATTTCACTTAACAAAACAAAATATGAATTCTCTGAGCAGAATTGGCAGATGGAAAGCTGCTTCTAAATGAGCATCCCCATTCTGTCCTCACAAGGCACAAGCACCTGCTGGGGAATGAATGTCCCACCAAGCCTACTCCTGACCCAACTTCTAGGGTTGAACTTCACCAGCAATCTGCCTTAGGTGACTTGTAGAATCAATCTTGAGGCAAAGATAGCTTATGAAGTTTCCTCCCTCTATCTTTCCATGTACAGCTTATAAAAAAACAACAGTGCATTCAGAGAGTAACAGGAGCATCATTGCTGCACTATATTTATTGCAAAATACAGTGCAATTTAAATTATTGTCCGATTAATCGCACCTTCTATGCAATGCACGTGATATTCCCATCTTAATGTCCTCACCAAGGCACACAGTTCTCTTGCGTGGCCTTGAAGGTTAGATTAAGCTACCATGGCAAACAGATCCTTTTCACTTTCCTTTGATACCCTATCAGGTTTTCTATTGTCTCCTTCTTGAATGTAAAACCTGACTGAATCATGAGCCAGCAAATTTTAGTCCCTGGTGAAATCCATCCTTCCGCTTGTTTTTGTGTGGCCTGCAAACTAGGAATACTTTTCACTTTTTTTTAACTGTTGTAAAGGAAGAAATCAAATTCAAAAGTAGAATAATATTTTGACACATGAAAGTTACATAAAATTCAAATATCCATGAATAGAGTTTTATTGGCAAACAGCCACGCTCATTCATTTATGTATTCTCCATGGTTGGTTTCATACTACAATGGCAGAGTTGAGAAATTATGACAGAGATAGTTGGACCCACAACGTCGAAAATATTTACTTCCTGGCCATTTCTGGAAAAGCTTTGCCGCTCCCCATTCCAGATCACAACTGTACCTCTATCAACTGAAGCATAATAAGTGACTAATGAACATGGCAGATACAAGGAAAGGATGATGCAATAATATTTAAAATACTGGGCCTCCCCTGGTGGCACAGGCGGTTGAGCGCAGCACTGTGAAGCTGTCCACAGCCTCTGCAGCACCGGTTCGATCCCGGCTGGCCGGCAGGGGTCCCACATGGCATGGCAGACCTCTCTTGTCTCGCCTGCTGCTCCGCTTAGCAGTGTATTTCGTTAATCTGCCTGTTCTGCTCCCCGGTCTGTCTCTGGTGAATCCTCTCACCCTCCCACGCATCTGGCCTGTACACTGGTTCTTGTACAAATAAATAAATAAATAAATCTTTAAAAAAAAGATTTAAAATACTGCTTTGAAAACCAAAAAACAAATGAAAATTGGAATTATAATGTATTTTGTGGCTTCAGGCAAGATGAGCAGACTTAGGATTAATGAAAATATCAATAAGCTACCTACCAGCCTATAACACTAATGAAATGACATTTTAAAGAGATATGAGTCAGGCATTTTCCCTGTGAGCATCTTTACCAAACTAATTTCTTCTCAAGCATTTTAGCAAAAATGAATAAGTGAATGACCATAAAGTAATTTTGCCATTAAAAAAAGGAAAAGGGTATTCATGCAGACATCATAATACATAGGAAATTAATATTAAGAAGACAATGTTCAAAATTTTTGTATTATTTTGTATACTTTTTAACAAATATATTGCAAACAATACAAACACATTTAAAAATTGCCTTGTGTAAAGTTAGGTTGAATAGTACTATACTAGAAAATGATAACATATTTGCAAAGAGTTGGTTTCATATTTTTCCAATGAAGAAATTACATGAACTGACAACTTGCTTAAATACACCAGAATCCATAGAACCCTTCTTGCATTCTAAGTTTAATGATTTCAGACTCTTATATTTAGGCCAAAATGAAAGCTATTACCCTTTCTACTCCCCAAAACATATTCTTATGTGTATAAAACAACTTTCTCCAAAGTATTCTTTTTAAAAAAAATATTTTATTTTGTATGATAATTCTTACATCATTTTTCATTTTTGCACAACATATGCATTTTCATTTTGGTTATATTCCCCATAGAATTGCACCCCCCTTATTTTGACCCTAATCCTTCTTCTCCCCACCCCCTCTAGTCTGTAAGCCTAACTATAATAAAGAAAAAATCAAAATCTCCAAAGTATTCTTAATAAGCCTAGGCTTACTTTATGTTTCTGGAATGAAAACACAGGACACTTTACAGGTTATTCCATTTGTGACTCTTCTGAATATCTCTCCTGCTTAAAAATGCTTAAGGTTACTTCCAAATCATGAGTGCATAATATATTTAGCATTTAAAATGTGTATGAAAAAAATCATTATTGTACTGATATTTTAGAGGACCATTTTCATGGTGTGCACATGATTATGTTCCTAGCAGGGTGAAAACAATAAACATGAAAAAACCATGAAAACAATAAACAAGGGCAGTGGAAAGCAGCCAACTGGTTGACTCATAAGTGGAGGAAAGAAACCCAACTGTCGCACTTAACTTGTTTCTCTTTTATGGCAAAATTGCTTTATGGCCAATTTGTCGTGGAGCAAACGTGGCGAAGTTGCTCATGGTGAAGCTACAAGGCCTAGTACAATAAGTCCTCACCTCAATCGTCTATAGGGGCTTGGAAACTGACTTTGAACCAGATGTCAAGGAAGGGAAGCAGGTTTTTGTATCACGTCATCTGGTTCAGTGTAAACCGGTCATTTTTTTCTCATTAACGTGAAGCCAGGTCTACCATAGGGTAGTCGATGTCAAATTGCCACGGCTTAATTTTGCTCACAAAAACATCACCAAACTTCTATGTAAAGACCCCAGAAGCTTCTAATATTCATGTATTCGTTTATTCCAGTTCACAGTGGGTCTCTCGCTCTCTCTCACACGTCATGCTGACAAAACGCACACTCACATCTTAAGAATGTGGCAGGAACTGGGGGCCTCCCTGGTGGTGCAAGGGGTTAAGCACTGTACTATGAAGCAATCCGCAGCCTCTGCAGCACGAGTTCGATCCACGGCAGGCCAGGGAGCAACCCACATGGTGCGGCAGACCTCTCCTGACTCTCCCACTGCCCTCCTCAGCAGTGTATTTCGTCAGTCTGCCTGTTCTGTTGCCCACTCTGTCTCTGGTGAATCCTCTCACACACCCCCATTTCTGGCCTGTACCCCAGCTCTTGTATGCATAAATAAATAAATCTTAAAAAAAAAAAAAAGAATGTGGCAGGAAACACATAGAAAACCCACGCAGGCATGGGAAGGACATGCACCCTCCACACAGTCGGTGGACCCAGCCAGGAGTCAAGATTGCTTTCCTCCTCATTAGCATTGTAACGAAATCTCATGGATCAAAAGGATGTCCGGGGCACGGGTGTGCTGTAGGGAGGCTGCAGACGCCAGCGAGCCCTGCCACACCCACAGAGCTGACTGCGGCATGGCCTCTAGAATGATTCCCTGATGGTGAGCAGGATATTTGATATCCCCTCGCAGGACAAATGTCAAAGTGATAAGCACATGTATACTTGTTGTTTCTTCCAATGTATAGAACAGAAAAAAAAAATTTTTTTAAAAGTATATTTATTTTCCTTAATGTTTCACCTAACTTTGGAACTGTAGTTTTGTAATAAAACACACACACACACACACACACACATCATTACAACTAATGGCAATTTCATCTATGTTGATTTTCAGAGCACAAGAAAAAGCTGGTTTCCAGTGCCTCCGGCCTTCCTGCTGAAAGCAGACAGAGTGTATGAGGACCACTCAAATATGTCAGAGACTTCCTCCCATGATTCCTTCTACGATTCCCTATCAGACATGCAGGAAGAAAGCAAGACTGCTGACTTCCCGGAGCTATCTGCTTTTCTTAGTCAGGAAGAGATAAACAAGAGTCTTGACCTGGCCCGGAGGGCTATAGTCAACTCTGAGACAGAAGAATGTGACTCTGAAAAGGAGATCTCGCAGATTTTCAACACCTCTCCTGGAAACCTCTGTGAAAATCCTTCCTGTCTGGAGACTATATCAGGTGAGCCAGCCTCCACAGAGGGGCCTCCAGAGAGCAGGCCAAGCCTGGGGCTGCCTCTGCCCCATGAACCAACAGACAGTCTCCCTTCACCTGTTTCGAAGAGGAAAGCCACCCTGTCCCCGCTGCTGGCCAGCCCCAGTTATATCCGGAGCCTCCGAAAGACTGAGAAACATGGTGCAAAAACCCCTGACGCAAACATGAGGCCCAAGTCAGCCTCTCCAGGGAAGGCAGGCCCCCAGAGCGAGCTGTGTGACAAGACAGCTAATATCATTGAGGAGCTGACATCCATCTTTAGAGAAGCAGCAAAGCCCAGAAACAGAAGCCCCAATGGAGAATCCTCTTCCCCCGATAGCGGGTACCTGTCTCCCAAAAATCAGCCATCAGCCCTGATGAGTGCCTCAGCCAGCCAGAGCCCCATGGAAGACCAGCAGGAGATGGAAGCAGAGGTCAAGCCCCCTGAGGCCAGGCCTGGCTACCAGGCTAGCCAGGAGGTGGCTGCTCCAGACAACAGCATCTCAAACCCACAACCCCAGAATGTATCCCACCTTCTCTCACCTCCTCGATTCATCCAGAAGCTGAGGAGTCAAGAAGTGGAAGAAGGAAGTAGAGTCTATTTGGAGTGCAGAGTCACTGGAAACCCACCACCTCGAGTCAGGTAAGACATTTTAATGCTGACTATCAAGTGACTTGTTGTGATTTGAGGTTTTAACTTTGGGAGGCAAAGAAATTTCCTTCTATATAGTTTGCTTGCTGAGGTCTGCAGTAGTGTTTACAAATATCTGCAAGGCAAAAGGCATGTCAGAGTTGTAAGTGTGAGGGGTTGCAGTGGCACTGGCAGGTCTGTCTGTGGTCATGGGCCCTGTGCTCCTGACTTAGGGGAGGACAAAGGGGCTGTTGTATAGGGCTCTGCAGTTAATAGCTGCCCCAGGGAACTTCAAAGGGGAAACTGGGGCCTCCCTGGTTAAGACACAACCTATGAAGATATCGCCGCACGAGTTGGATCCCTGGCTGGCCAGGGAGCAACCCACATGGTGCAGCAGACCTCTCCTGATTCGCCTGCTGCTCCCCTCAGCAGTGTACTTTGGTCAATCTGCCTTTTCTGTTCCTCACTCTGTCTCTGTTGAATCTTGTCTCACCTCCCTCCCCACACCTCTGGCCTGTACTCCAGTTCTGGTATGCATAAATAAATAAATCTTTAAAAAGAAAAAAACAAAGGGAAAACTGATTTGTTTAAAGTGGTCTGAGAAGTGTGTGCATTGTTTGAACTTAAGTTGCTGCCAATGATTGAAAGTTCCTAAAGCTAGTAGTTGTCTGTCAGAACAGAGACAAAAGGTATGGTGCACAACGTAGGTCCCAGTAGATCATCTTGCCTAATACATGGAGTAAGTGGGCACATTTCACTCAGATGCTTCTGTGTGAGGCAACCACAGAAGGAAGAACGTTAGCAACAAATAAAGAGAAACCAAACTGGGGGTGCTACAGACCTGCTGAGTGGGTCATCTGGTGGTTCTGGCTGCTGGAGCAAAAACACAGCAAAAAACAATAATAATAACAAGTAGGTGAGTGTGCTGTAACACTTTTTCACTGCAGGATTTATACCTTGTGTTTTTTAACAACTGTGCACCTAATCAAATTACTTTGTGGCTCAGTCTACAGAATGAGAATTACAACATAATCTACTTAATTCTATTTTAAGGTGACTAAATAAAATATGAGCAAAAAGCAGTACCTTGGAGAAGATACAATAGACTTTCTTTAGCAGTTCTTGTCTTTCAAGACTGTGTGTCTATGCAGACGTCTGTTCAAAACTGCAGCTTTCCTGCCCTTCTGTGTCTATGCAGACGTTTCTCTTCCCATTTTTTTCCCTTTCCTCAGTAATTTTCCATGTGCTGATGAAAAAAAAAGAATAGATTTTCTTTATATAAATCCAGGAGTTGCTTTCAGTGGGTTTTACAGGAAGGTAGATGCAGGTGTATGGAATTAAGATCATTTATAATAGGCTTTAGTACTATTCAAAATAAAATTATGTGAGATATATATATATATTGAAATATAAAACTGTGCACCTGAAATATATGTTAAAAAAAAGTTCTCACTTGAAACCCAGTGTCATATACCTGTAACTGCTGCCTTAATATTACCTATTATTTTTATTATTTCTCATTTCTTAATTTCATATGTCAAAATGAAAAGAACATCTCAATCAGGATTATACTAGAAAAAATAAACCATTCATTTATTTCAAAAGTTTTGTTTCTATTAAGATTAATTTTACCTTAATTGTGTAAGTATAAAAAAGTATATCCAAAATTATGAAATCTGCAAACTATGAGACATCATTGGCTAAAAAAGGCAACAATGGTACTTTCTTATTAACCTAGCACTTTACAAATCACAAGCTTTACCTCTCACCCTACATCCACTATTACCTTTTCCTGGAGTGGGTTTCTTGATTTGAGTCTTTGCTCACAAACATGAAGTAAGCAATAGAACTACTGACTGAAAAGTGTTGTCATTAGAAGCATGGAAGTAGGGTTTTTTTCCAATTAATTTTTTCAGCTAATTCACCTTGAGTCAGTTCTTACAGTAATTTTAGTATCTTTCTCCTAGAAACTAACAGCAGGGGGCAGTAAAAGTGTTCATTTAAAATAGGCTAATATTTGCATATATCATTTTCATTAAGAATTTTTCTTACTGTTTTGCCTATGATAGAAATTAAATTGAGTATTTCTTTTGGATTCTACTTAGATTTTATTAACCCACTAATCTTGCAAACAAATAATTCTGTATTAAAAATACATTCAAATAAATAAAAAATATATTCACGTTACTCAACAGTTCCACAGGTTTTCATACTACACATGGCTCCATTTATGCTTACCTTCAAAATCGGCCCCTTCCAGATTTATTACTGTGGCAGGTAAGTACACTCACTCTTTCAATCCATTTAATCAAAGGATTAATTCCCATGAGTAGGCCATAATTATCGTGTTAAAGTTTACTTAAGCATTTGGTAATTTGAGGGCCATCAAATTCATGCTTCTGCCTCTTTTCTTTTTATAGGAGGAAGGCCCATTAATTTAGTAGCTACGGAATTATTGTTTTTAACTAGTTTCCTCTTATCATCTCTCACTCTACCAAAGCCTGTGGCCATGCTCATTAGCCATTACAACTTATGCCCTTCTGGAGTAAATAAGTCTTTGGTGAGAATGTGCCATTGTTTAAATTGGCTGGGTTTTTATTTATTTATTTATTTATTTATTATCTTTTCAAGGTTTTTTTGATGGGCAGAGTCTAAGTATTGAGTTTTCTTACTTTCTGTCATAAAGATCTTGGCTAGCACATCAAAAATTTAACAACATTGTTCCTTTTCCACATGACACAAAGGATAGTCTAAGGAGAAAATCTTTAAGAAGTTTTGTGTAAGGAAGAAAATCTTTAATAGAGTTCCCTGTACTGATGAGTCTTTGACCCTAGCTCAGATTGTGTCAGTACAGGGGACTCAGAACCCAGATATCAGACAAATCTATTGTTTGGTGGGCTCATTCCTAAGGTCCCAGGAGCAGGTGCAGAGCAAGGGGAGAATAAGGGATTGGAGCAAACAGTAAGCAGAAGTCCATAGACACCGACTGGTAAACCAAGAGATACTTCTGTTGAGAAATAAGCTGCACTAGGAGGAGAGTAAGGGGTGATGTAAGGAGTTTGCAGTCCCCAGTGGTAATATTGAGACTTACTTTAAACGAATGCCCCACAGAAAATTATGGCAGCCGGTGTCAGGTGCCAAATACAGGGTCTGGAAGCATGGGGAGAAAATTCTACGCTTGAGGAGTTTAATTAAGGAGCAGGCAATGCTACTGGTCCAAAGGCTCAGATATGTTTAAATGAGGCAGGACTTTAGTGACTAAACTTGTCCTGGGTCCTGGACAGGAAAAAAATTGCTACACGGACATGGCTGGGCTATTAAACTGCTGGCCTGAAACTCCTTATTTTGGCCTAGATAGAAACCACTTGGTTTGGGAACCTGGGCTTACTGAAACTTACAGATGCAGATAAAATAGACCCAACTACAGGAAGGGGAAGATTGATGGAAATAGTAGGATACAAGCCAGACCATCCATTTCAAGGCATCTCTACTTTATATACAACATCGTCACCCGCCCACAAATAAAACTGGCACAAATACCAGTTATAACCACAAATAGGACTGAAAAAATTCTGTTTTCTTCTTCTATTCTTGCATAATTCCAACAAAACCTCAGCAAAAGAGAGGAAAGTTGATGGAAGAAAAGCTTTAACAATAATTGAAGTCATGTATGATTTAGATACCACTCATATTACATGCTAATTATTTGGTAATCATTTTGTTTTTTTATTTTTTAAAGATTTATTTATTTTTATTTATTTATTTATACATGCACTGGGTACAGTCAGAAGCGCGGGAGGGTGAGAGAATCTACCAGAGCCAGAGCGGGGAGCAGAGCAGGCAGAGGACCGAAGTACACTGCTGAGGGGAGCAGCGGGCGGCAGGCGAGGTCTGCGCGCCAAGCGGGACCCTCCTCCAGTGGCCGGGGAGCAGCCGGGGATCGAACCAGTGCTGCAGAGGCTGCGGGAAGCTTCGCAACAAAGCGCTCAACCGCTGTGCCACTGGGGAGGCCCTGGTAATCATTTTAATTATTAAAGTCAGAATTCATGTTTTTCTGATTGTGTCCTAATGCAATTCTCACGACACTATAAAGAAATGGTCCCTTTTCATCAGTTTCCCTTTTCTCCCTATCCTCAACTTTCATGAGTTGGCAAAAAATGCATGAAAAATAATAGAGAAAAAAATAATCTCTAATATTATAATAATGAAGCTTTATATTTTCACTTTCAGCTCTTTTTAAAATGTTGTTATGACAACTATCTGTTTGAAGCCATTTCATTGTAAGAGAACTAAGATGGAAAGCTGTGAAATTATCTGCCTAGTAACAAAAAGTAATTAATTATAGAAACTGAACTATGACACAGGTCTCCTGATTGCTGATTATGTACTCCAGTGATTCGTGAGAAGATTTAACCTCTGTCACTGCTGTTTATCTAGTTTTGCAAAGCTTACTGACAAGCTCCAGAAATGCAGATGAGTAGAACTGCCAACTTTAAAAATCTCCTATACTGGGCTTCACATTCCAGACATCTTTAAAGAAAATGGTATCCTGACAGTTTGTATAATGCATTTCTATATTAAAAAAAAAAAAAAAACAGGGCAGCAGATATGAACAGACAGTTCACTAAAGAGGATATCCAGAAGGCCAAAAGACATATGAAAACATGTTTATCATCACTCCTAATAAGTGAGATGCATATTAAAATGTTGCATAAGAATGACCCATCTCTAAAAGGTCCCGACAAGTGCTGGAGAGGATATGGAGAAAAAGGAATCCTGTTACATTGCTGGTGAGAATGTGAACTGGTGAAACCATGTGGAAAGCAATCTGGATTTACCTTAAAAAATTAAAAATAGAGGGCCTCCCCGGTGGCGCAGCGGTTGAGCGCTGGGTTGCGAAGCTTCCCGCAGCCTCTTCAGCGCCGGTTCGATCCCCGGCTGCTCCCCGGCCACTGGAGGAGGGTCCCACATGGCGCGCAGACCTCTCCTGCCGCCCGCTGCTCCCCTCAGCAGTGTACTTCGGTCCTTCTGCCTGCTCTGCTCCCCGCTCTGGCTCTGGTGAATTCTCTCACCCTCCCGCGCTTCTGACTGTACCCAGTGCTTGTATAAATAATAAATAAATAAATCTTAAAAAAAAAAAACGTTAAAAAAATTAAAAATAGAAATACTATATAATGCAGGTATCCCAACCTTGGGCATATATCCATGAATATGAAACCATCAATAACAACCAAAAAAAAACCTCACCATATATTCTAAAATATTCACAGCAGTGTTATTTACAATTGCAAGGACATGGAAGCAGCATAAATCTCCTTCAGTGGATGAATGGATCAAAAAGATGTGATTCATACATACCATGGAATATTATATAGCCACAAGGATGAAGTGCAGCCATTTTCAACAAAATGGAGGGAATTTGGGAAAATAGTTATATGCAGCAAAGTAAAAATGATAAAAACAAATATTGGCCATTCATATAGCAGATAATTCACAATGTAAAAACACTTTCAGAAACTACTGGACATAAACAAACATTCTGAGGGCTCTGAGGTTAAGAGAGAGCAGGGAGGGAAACAGACAGGAGACACAAGAAATGGGGGATAGGGAACATAGCTGTTCATGGTTATTCTTTTTTTCAGTAAGTTAATACCGCAAAGTAAACCATAAACATAAACCAAAGTTTGTGTTTATAATCAAAACCCAGCACCTCCACTGTCTCCAATTAGTTTACATTTGCAAGACTTTGATCATCTTTAGAAGCCAAAACAAGATTAGCCTCATCAAATCTATGCAACACTGACTACAGAAATTTACATCTCCTCAAAAAAAAATAAATAAATAAGCCTCTACTCACTTTTCTTATGAGGGTGTAAGTATGTAGAATATTCCATTTATTGACTGCTCTGGTTTGGGTAAATGTGGCAACAGTATCACCAGCCAGTAGGTTATGAATATGCAGAGCTTGTAAAGCATATACGGGATCCAGATGACTTAGTCCAAGGGTATCGTTTTTGTTAAAGATGACACTTAAAAAATTAAGTTTTTGTCAAAATGAGACATCAGATAGTGCATAGAGTTAATCAGATAGTCAGATAGAGTTAATCATTATGAAAAGTTCAGTACAAGTATTACTACTGCAACATCAAATGTGAAAAGGCACCATGTGAGGCACAATTTTGTGATGCACAATAAAATTGAAGATGTACATAGACTAAATTTTGTGTAATATCCAGTTATCTACTTGACATAACTCTACATGGACAACTATCAATATTGTATATCCAAAGCTTATCTTCTGGTCTTCTCGCTCCCTAAAAACTTTTCTTTCCAAATCTTCTCCATGTCAACAAATGACAATCCTCTTTTCAACTGTTCAAGTAAAAAGGAAAAATTGGAGTTATTCTTAACATCTCTTTTTCTCACGCCCCAGGTCATCCAATCCATCCTGCAATACTGGTTGGCTCTATCTTTAATATTGCCATAGTCTGACCATTTTACACCACCCCGTTATTTTATCATTTCCTTTAATTCACTTTTTTTTAATGTATTGATCCGTATATTTAAAAAAAGTATCCATATTCATTTCCTACTTACAATTTTTTCCAGCTTTCTTTTTTTATTTAAATTTTATTTTTATATTCCCCATACAATTACCACCCCCTTATTTTGACCCCAATCCCTCCTTTCTCCACCCCCCACCCCCCATAGAGTGTCTCTGGTTCATAGTTGTTTGTTGATTTTGATATTTTCTTTCTTACAGTTATTCTTTTTCCTGGTCCCTTTAATTCACTTTTAAATCATCTTTTCTTTCTCCATGTACATTGAATTGAAAATCTACATCTTTTATATTTTACTTAGAACAAAAAAAATTCCCTAGACATTAAACTGCCTTAGAACTAGAAACCAAAAAACACTAAGAAAAAGGCACTTTTATTTTCACTGAAATGAAGATATACCCTCATGTCTAATTCCTTCTATACAGGTGATTTCTGTGAGTTATAAATTATAGAGTTATGGTCTATCATGCTGTTTTGTCCTCTTTCCTATCTTTTCCATTCCCTCTCAATCCTTGTTCCTTTATCCAATATCTACCAATTCATAATTCTCACTCGAAATATTAGCTATACATCTACAAAACTTCAACTGCCAAAAGACCATTATAAACAAGAATTTAAAATCTGTTTCTGTACACCAGTGAGTGAATGGGATAACTCAGTATCATTGAGCTCAGAAAATATTGCCACTATTTTGTAGTTTTTGTTTAATGATATGAACATTACAGAGTGGGTACAGCTGGGTTATCACATCTTCCCAGTCAACCCACGATAACATGATGCCCTGACAGGCCCATTCCACTGTAGAAAACACTGTTCATACTGATACTTGATAAATAAAGAAGCAAGCTTGCTATCCAAGGCAAATGTGGAGTATTACTATCGTCAGAAATTTCAATTGATTTGAAGTCATTGAGACCTAGTCAAAGTAGCAGTTGCCAAATTAGACATTAATTTCTATTCTAAAGAATTGATTCCATCATTTCAGTTAACATCTCAATGGCCAAGTTTCACAAGAATTCACAAGAAAACCAATGAATAATATATATATATATATACAAATTTTCCTAAGGAATAAAAACAGTCAGAGAGAATCCCTTTAGAATTAAAAATATGCTTGTGCATAGAATATGTATGTGTACAAGCAAGACAAACATCAGAAGACTTTCATGGCTGACAATGCAGATTCTGGAGCAAGAGTGAACCTTGGTTCTATCACATATCAAATTATTTAGTCTTTCTATGTCTCCATTTTCTTGTTGGTAAAGTGGGAAGAAGTAAAGTATCTATCTCTAGCGTTATTGTGGGAGTTAAGTTAGTTAACACAAGGAAAAAGTTGAGAACTGTGCTAGGCACAGAGTATTATCTTAATATATATTAAGGTATTTTGGTATTTTCTATATTAGGTATTATCATATTCACTTTCATTGCCATTGATTTGGTATAAACCCCCTAAACTCTACTTTCTCAAAACCTTTGAACCCGAATGCTTTCTTTAAAATCTTTATACCATAATTTTCTTTGGTATTGCTAAGAAATCACAATGGTACAGCACTTATGGAGAGGCAACACTTCAAAATTATAGGCTGAACGACTAATATCTAAGGTATAGTCTATCTTGAAAGGTTTTTCTTTCATTGGGGCAGTGAGTCAGAATTTCATTGGGATTTGGAAGGCAGCATCATCACCAAGGCTCTATTACAATAGTGGGGATGCATTTCCCAGGTCTCTGAATACTGTCATTTTCTAGAAACTTTCACCTCACTTGGCCTTCTGTTCCTTTACTGCTGTAGGGGATGGGATCAAAGCCAAGGAAAGTGATTACTTTCAATCTCTGTACCTCCCTCCTGCAACTAATTATCTCCCCATCCTTTCTTTTTAAACCTCAAAACTGTGAAGGTCACCCTTACTGTGGATTATTGTCAACTTGGCAAGCCTTCCAAAACATCAAATCTCTTTGACCATTGTTTTCTTGCTGCTTTTTACATTGTTTAGCAATTTCCCTGAGTTTACTTCATGGGTTCCTGTTAAATATTTTCTAAGGCCAATTGAAAGTGGTTCCCCAACACCTTAGCCACTCCCTGTTTTTGTATTCCAATAATGTCAGAAGGAAGAAAACTTTAGAAATAATTTGAGTAACAAATGTAGGCTTTTTCCCCAGTTAGATAAATTGGCTTTGATTTTGTATTTTCTCCCTGTTAAGTATTCTACCATACTGCAAAGCTTTCAAAGGGAAAAGAATGTGCTTTTTGGAAGTTTAATTGACTGTTATGCAAACTACTATGAAAGAGTTGTTTGGAAAGAATTTGTCTCTGAAATTTTGATATTTTCACAGTCAAAACTCCCCAAATCTCAACCTCAAATCTTTTCTGTTAGACTTGCTTAAAGTACTTCTTGACATGTTTCTTCACTTGCTTCGGGGCAGTACTGCATCACGGATCACTGAATCTGTTTAGGCATAATTACAGCAATTCAAGAACTCCATTTAGACATTGCATTCTTTTGATGGTTAAAGGAGTTACTTTATAAATACAACTGTAGCAAATTTAATTATAAGTCTGAAACTTGATACTGCTTACTGTGTTGATCAGGATGCAAAAATCCACCATTTAGTATGTTCAAATGATAGGAAGCCATAGAAATGATTCTTTCCTATTAAATTTTAATTTATTGAGCCAAGAAAGAGTAGAGTGTCATGTTTAATATCTACTAGAATAGGAGTAAACTGCTAGTCACCTGAGCACTGATAGAGAAACACAATCCAAAGCCATTCCTGGCAGAAAAATTGCTAATTACAAGGGGAAACTATTTCTGTTCTCTTGGTTTTTAGCTCTAACAGTGAAGTCTAGTTCAATATAATAGCATATGGTAAATTAGGCCACAGAAACAAGTTTCCAATAACAGATTATATAATCCACATGTGGGCCAGACAACATAAATAAAAAAATGCCCTAGGGAATAAGGATTTTTTTTTTTTAAAGACAACAGCTTTTAGTTTGGGTTGTTGGAGTTGAACAAGTATTTTCTAATGGAAAAATAGAAAACAAGTCTCCTCCAAGAAGGAGATGGGGAAGAGGGAAGTGGAAGGGGTAGGAGGAATAGGAGAGGAAGGGGGAAGAGAAGAAAGTGAGGTTGGGAGAAGACTCACATTTGAAGATAATTGGTTCTTCCTTTTAAAGCAAGCAGAGGGCCTCCCTGGTGGTGCAGAGGATTGAGACCCATCCTATGGAGCTGTCCACAGCCACTGCATCACCAGTTCGATCCCCTGCCAGGGAGATACCCACATGGTGGAGCAGACCTCTCCTGACTTGACTGCTGCTCCCCTCAGCAGTGTACTTTGGTCAGTCTGCCTGTTCTGTTCCCCACTCTGTCTCTGGTGAATCCTCTCACCCCCCACACTTCTGGCCTGTACCCCAGCTCTTATATGTGTAAGTAAATAAATCTTTAAAAAATAAAACAAACAAGCAGATCTTCAAAATCATTTGTACCATGATAGATAGTCTGACAAATCAATTGCAGCAGCAGAAAATGGTCCATTCCTCATGGAATGTGTTTGTGCATAGAGCAATAGATAAAGTTGGTGAAGTGTATGGAGATGAGGCAGAAAATATTTGTTTCATTTTTGACTTTGAAGCACCACAGTCAAAGAATTCACCACATCATTATATGATTTTTGATTTTGCTGAAGGGATGACATGGACCAGCAAGTTTTTCTCCCAGAAGAATACTGAGAGGGTTTTATTCACAAATAAGAGGATTTGATCAAGGTTAAGAGCTTAGCTAGGCTTAGTCACTCCTCTAGGGGCCTTGTCATCCCATAATGAGTTGAAAGTTAACACCAGAACTTACTGCAGCTTTCAGCCAGCATCATATGTGCCTGAGTCATCCATGTACAGAATTAAACATGCCACCAAACTGTGCGAAGTCTATGCTGAAATGTTATTTTCCTTCTTCTCAACCTTTGCCTTGTCATTCTACTGTCATAGTTAAAATTATTCCTCCTTATTTTTCTTAAAGAACTACTGAACTTCAGCCCTCATGAAAGTTGTTATTATTCTTCTACTGATAATAATAGAAATAACAACATTAGTAACCATCATTTCTTGAGTATGTAGCATAGGCTGGTCATTCTTCTAAGAGCTTCCCATGTATAAACCCACTAGTCTGACAAGTAGATATTACCATATTTCATGGATGCTAAAACACGCATGTTGTCACGTTTTAACAACTGTAATCAATACATTTTGGAAAAGGCACTTTACAATCATTGTAAGATTCTGCCATGAAATGGTTTTCATTGCTTTTATACCCGCAAATTTGATCAGAACTTTTAATTTTGGCGTTGTAATGGAATTATTTCCCATCTGGGTACAACATGATATTTTTCTTTTTTTTTTAAAGATTTATTTATTTATTTATTATTTATACAAGCACTGGGTACAGTCAGAAGCGCGGGAGGGTGAGAGAATTCCCCAGAGCCAGAGTGGGGAGCAGAGCAGGCAGAAGGACCTAGGTACACTGCTGAGGGGAGCAGCGGGCGGCAGGAGAGGTCTGCGCGCCATGTGGGACCCTCCTCCGGTGGCCAGGGAGCAGCCGGGGATCGAACCGGTGCTGCAGAGGCTGTGGGCATCTTTGCAACCCAGCACTCAACTGCTGCGCCACCGGGGAGGCCCTGATTTTTTTCTTAATGGTTCATAAAGTAATGGTGTCTTATAATGAGTGTTGTATTAGATTCCATGAAATACAATATTTCTCTCTATATAAAAAAATCTCTACTTAAAAAAAAAATTAAGACATGCAATGTTTAAGGAAAATTGCCCACTTGTTCTGTACTTTATACCATTTCACAACGCTGTCATACTGAGTAGAATGTGGCACACAGCCCTTCTTACAAAACTGTTCTCCAACAGAGTTAGGGTGAACCCCAGTTTACCATTAGAAGCACCTAAAACAGTAGTCACCAATTATTTCTCTAAAAGCCTGTGGATGGCCTCCTTCCATTGCTGCAGATAATGTTAAGAAAAAATGGAAAAGATAAAAGCCATGATCAATGGTTTACTGGTTCTCATGAGAAAATGCACATTCCCAGCCCACCTTTTAATGCTGATGTGAGGGAGAGAAAGCACCTTTACTAATAGTACAACCTCGATTGATACAGCTTGTTAGGGCGTGGGCTGTAACTTCCACTTTCGATGCCAGTGAGCCAGGTCTCTCTTCCTCTCATGAGCAAAGTAGTAATCCCACCTAGAACATAACATGTAATTTGTGACCTGGTATTGTACTACTTAATGCTTCTGTGTAGTGACCAGCTTTTTAATAAAGACTGTTGGTATGCAGTGGCCATAACCCTGGTACAGGCAATCATTACTTGCTCCAGGAGCAAGGACAGCTCATCACCAGAAACTGGCCCCAACAACACCAACGGGACAATTTTATTTTTATTGAGGCAACATAGGTTTACAACCACTATATATGATTTAAAGGTAAAGGATCACACGCTTCAGGAGGGCATTACCACCACACCCCCCATCAAGGCACCCATAGTCCTTCACCATAGTCCATTGTGCCTCCTCCCCTCTCTGCTCTCCTGCTTCCCTCTCCCGCTATGGTAGCCTCAATTCTGCAGTTGAATTTCTAGGATTTGTTATTAATTTGGTTTTATATGACCCTTTGTTTTGTTTCTCTATGTTCCACATGTTTGTCTTTCACCTTCAGGATATTTCACTTAGCGTAACCCCTCCAGTGCCAACCGTGTTGTCACAAATGGCAACAGTTCATTTTTTTTTACAGCTAAGTGGTAATCCATATGCGTATAAACCACACCATCCTAATCCACTCATCTGTACTAAAAACAATTTAGTTCCATTGATTTCTTTTTTTTTTTTGTAATGTTAGTTTTTTTTTTTTTTTAAGATTTATTTATTTATACAAGCACTGGGGTACAGGCCAGGAGTGGGAGGGTGAGAGAATTCACCAGAGACAGAGCAGGGAACAGAACAGAAAGATGGACCAAAATACACTGCTGAGGGGAGCAGCGGGCTAGACAGGAGAGGTCTGCCGCGCCATGTGAGAATCTCCCTGGCCGGCAGGGAATTGAAACCGCGCTGCAGAGGCTGAGGACAGCGCTGAGCTCAACCCGCTGTGCCATCAGGGAGGCCTCCATTGATTTCTAACAAAACTTTTCTATGACAGAGCTTTGTAACATGCAATACAATAAGGTAATTTTTTAAAGAATTAATTATTTGAGTGATTTGGACAGCAGTTATTAAGAGGGCTGTATCAACACTGAAGAAATCACATTGACTTTTGGACAATATGTCAGATGAGGGTCATCCTAGCGTTAAACATTAATGCACACATCAAAATGATAGTTACTCTTCTGAGCCCAGAGTGAAATTCGCCAGGGACCATGCAGTGTGATGAATATGGTGCAGGTGGGAGGGTGCAGGTGGATTCAGGAAGATTTTCTGGGAAAATACCATCTTTTTTTTTTTTCCTAAGATTTATTTATTTATTTATTTATACAAGCACTGGGGTACAGTCAGAAGCATGGGAGGGTGAGAGAATTCACCAGAGCCAGCCCGAGGAACAGAACAGACAGGCTGACGAAATACACTGCTGAGGGGAGCAGCGGGCGGCAGGAAAGGTCTGTGCACCATGTGGGACCCTCCCCAGAAATACCATCTTACCTCAGGTTTGGGTTAGTTTGATTTACTGGAAAATGCTGCTCCCTGGTTGTGCACACTCATCTTCACAAATATCTTGATCAATTCATTTCTTTCCTAGGTCCTAATGTTTGAGGAAAATTAACTAGAGGGGGTTGGAGCACATGCTTCAAGTGCTCCCTTTGTTTCAAATTAGAGACAGCATCACTCTTTAGACAATGGACATTCTACAGAGAAACAATCAGCAGAACCACTCTAACATGACAGCTGTTGTGTTTAGATTGTATTCATTTCCAATTCTTAACAGGTCAATACAGGTAGAATGATGAATCCATTAACAAGGTGTGTCTATCCTACTGCGAGGCACAGTAACTTTACTGCCACTGTATTATATATATAATAGACACCTGTAATACTTATGCTGCCAATTAAAAAATTTTATACTTGCCCAGTCCCTTTCATCTGTAAATCTTAAAATCTTAATATTTATTTATCCACTGCACTTTGTAAAATGGTTTGGAATTTAAAGGTGTGTCTTCTCTAACGAGACTGTGAAACAGCCCATTGCCTCCCAGCACAGAATTTAGCTTCCCACACACCTCAGGAGCTCACAGAGCCATGTTTTTCTCAGAACACAAGACTAGCTCACAGCTACCTATAATTCAGGAGGCACTTCATGGTCTCAACCATCATACATGTGTTTCTTCTCTTCCCCTTTGGATGGTTTTCTGGCTTTCAGATTTTGACAAATCAGAAAAAGATCAAACCCAACCCAAACCTGTCTTTCATTATAGTTTGCTCTGCTTGAAATGTTACATTTTCTCACATCCAAAGAAAGTAAATTGTGATCCAAACTCTCACTCACATCCACATTGCAGATCAGTCCTAGTTCTCTCCTCACACGAATTGCTTCTCTTGCCCTCTCCTGACTTTTTTGTCTGGCAGGCCAGTTTAACTCTCAAGTGGATACATAGAAACATGACTTAGTTTGCCTTTCAGCTTTCAAGCATAATGCCATGCCTGTGCTAATCACCTCTGCTTAATGCCCATGGGAAGATGGTTGATGGGTATTAGAAATTACCAGAGGCTCTTGGCATGTGGAATGTTTTCTCAAACCCTCACCTGCGTGGCAATGGGTAGTCAGCCAAATACAGTAAATGGGTCTTAGATTATCAGATCAGTAAGCAAGTTTGAAGTCAGAGGTTAAAAAATTACAGAGAGGCAAATAAAGGCTCAGAACAGATGATCAGAAGAGGCAACATAAAGGATTTGGAGCAGATGGCATCATATTCCAGAGAGAGAGGAGGAAATGCAGAGCTGGGGGCGATTGGATGCCAGAGGTCAACACACACTTGTTTCAGCTGTTGGTGGATAAACCGTTGTTTGCTTACTGCAACACTTACGTGACCTCCATCCTGAAGGGACGAAGGTCATTAGTGGAAAGAGTGATGCTCTTGATTGCTTTTATGGCTTAGAGTAAAGGCATGGAAAGAAGCAAGACAGTGCTTCCCTTCATGCCCCCCTTCACAAAGTCTCTCTTACTGGATCAAAACAGAAACTTGCCTGTGTTGCTTTGGTCCAAGTTGCTGCAAAATTGTATTAAGGCTATGAAAATACAAGTATTTCAATAAGATCCATTGGTTTACTCTTAACTCTTTTGTCCCCAGTGTATCCATGATTGGTTATCTTTCAAAGGTCCGTATGCATTCTCTTTCACTCTTTTCCACCCTGCTCCCTTGCCCTAGAAAGGTGATGTGGGGGGTGTGTGTGTGTGAGCGCATGTGAACTACAACAGTTTTCTCCCAGCTCCATTAGGTTCAACCCCAGGGACCCCTGGTAGATCAAAGGAATGACCGAGAGGAATTCATGGCACTTAGTTCCCTCACTTCCTGGTGGGGGGCAGTGCTTACCTTGGTGCCCTTTATCAAATGAAGGTATCCTGGCCACTTGATGTTCTCTTCTATGTTCAGGAAGCTGCTCCCTCTCCAGGTCCTACAGGCTTTGGGGTGGTAACAATTTGCTGTATGCTCAGATTGATCTTTCTCTCTTGTGGTTTCCTTAAACCTTGACACCACCTTTGGATCTCATGCTTTCATGAAACACTTCTTATGTTATCTGGGATTTAATGCATCCTCTCTTCCTCGCTGATTGCTCATAGAGATGATCCATAACTCTTGTAAAGCAGATATGACAGCTTGACCAATTCCTGAAATTGGAATTACTTTATCCTAAAATTGCTAAAGTAAATTTGGGATTATTCATGGGGAAGTAACTGGGCTGAGAACTATTTTTTCAGCCTTATTCTTCCTTTTACTTCTCATCATTTTTAGGCTTTTAAAGTAAACTTTAACTCCAGTTTTGTAACTTGGTAAATGGATGGAGTTGATATGAAGGTATAAAAACACATACTATGTCATCAGTGAAATTTTTTTATTTATACATTCTATTTCAATGATAAAAACTGATGATTAATTTAATCGGACATTATGTATGCCTGGCATTTATATTTGTTCTTCCATTCCACTCTTCTAAGAACTCTGGAGAGTGAGCTCCTCACCACTTTATATATGAGGAAGCTGAGACTCAAAGAGTAAATCACCCAAGGATTTCCAATTCAGGTGTATAACTGGGATTACTGTGTGGCAGACTTCCTAATCATTGATGGTTTGTGATGGTTTATGCCTATGAAGTGGTGTTTTGCTTATTTAATGGTGCACAAAAAACCACTCCCAAAATTAGTGCCATAAAATAATGATTTATTATCTTCTTGCACTTACTAGTCTATTTGAAAACTAGCCACCACAGGTGTACTCTGGGCCTTTTTTCTCCTCACATCTCTATCCCTAACTGAGTAAACTCTAATTAGAGTGCAAGACACAGGATACCAGGGGCTGAGGGTGACCAGGGTGGTATAATCATATTAGAATGTGAGTCAAATGCAAGTAGAAAGAGTAGTCCAGATTGATGGTAAGAAGGCACATTGTGCATGGGAATCAGGAGGAGCTTTGAGAACTGTGCTCTGTTCCTCAAAGCTTGATTCCCTTCCTCAGTTAGGGAAGAGCACAGCACAAAGGTGGGAGCTGCAGGAAAGTGGAGGGCAGCAGAGCACAGTGAAGGTGGGCATGGCCTCCTCAGACTCACTGAACTGCATCAGCAAGATGCGGTGGAAAGCAGAAGGAAGTCTCCCTTTGCCTAACTGCTACAACAACTATTGTATTAAAACCTGAGAGCAACCATTTACTATAAAAAAAATAAAATTCTTGGTGATAGCGCATTTTGAAAGACTCCCTAGATCTAATTCAATTCTTGTTTCTTTCATGGGCGGTCTCATGGGACGAGTGAAGGCAGTCAGAAAATCAAGTGAAGCAGGTGCTTTAAAAACAAATAATTACAAGATTAATGAGTAATGACATGTAAGTTTTCCAGATGAGAACCTGACTAAGTAAGTGAATGTAGACAAAAAATGGTGATTATCAGAAGGGAAGAGGACAGGAAAAACAGGGTAAAAAAAGGTCAATTGTAGGGTGATGGACAGAAATTGTATTTTTGGAGGTGAACGGGTTGCAATTTATGCAGACCTCAAATTATGATGCAGTACACCTGTAACCAATAAAATATTGTAAACCGCTGTTGCTTCAATAAAAAAGTTTTAAAGAAGAAAAAATCAAAGCAAAATATATGCCTTCTCCACCTAAAATACTGATTCAAACATTTGTTTTTGTTTTAATGCGACCCGGCTCCATATTAAATGTATAAACTTCAAGCCAGTTTCTTGTTTCTCAGTCAGGTTTCCCACCACACTAGTTATTTCATCAACCTACTGTAGTCCTCTGCTTCAGTGTAGAATAACTAGACATTATAAAGAGTTGGAAAAAATCCTTGAGATGATTTACTCCAGAATAGTGTATGTAATACAATGTAAATGAAGTAACAACCAGCTAACCGTGGCCTATCCACTACAATCAGAAGCAAAGGAAAGTGGTTTATTATTATCTCAAAGACTGCAAGTCCAATATTTTAACCAAAAATTTCAACCATCTCACTAAACTAAATATTTCATTACAACCAGGTCTTTGGCCTTTTGTTACTGAGTGTCTATTGTATGAATTTCAACTATATTGTTCATGTGATGAACATCTAGAAAACACCCCGCAGAGCAGAGTGCTGCCATGTGCCCATGGTTGTAAGGATTCAGTCCACCACTCCAGTAAATCTAGAACAGTAGGAGGGAGACAGACAGCATAGATATTTGTCATTGGAAGTTCCTGTCTCTCAAGGTATAGATATAATTGTCTCCTATTCTTGCCAATTTTGTGGCTTGTGAAAGTTCTTCCATTTCCTTCTTCACTTACCAGGCCCCTATTTCTACACACATTGCTTCTATGTTGTGCTGGATGGCCTCAGCTTCTCTTTAAGTTCCACATTTAAAATTTTTTCATTCCTATTTATAAATCAAATAAATTTGATAGGAAATGATGTGAAAGGAAACAGATGAGAGATGAGAGATCATAGGAATGCCCACAATGTGCAAGTGAGTGAAAAGGGCAGATAATCTGGGGAGCTAAATGCCCTTTTCAGATACCCATGTTCACCAGTAACCACCTATAAACACCAGAGTTGATGAGTCCTGGACTCTCCTTATCTTGCTTTCACCTCTCTCCCCAATCTATCTCCACTTTCTTGTTTCTTTTCTCTTAGATTGCAGGAGAAGCTTTAAATTATTTTTCCTCTACTTGACAAGGCAGCATCCCTCTCCTCTGATGTTTTGGCATCATATGACACCCAGATATTTCCAAAAGAGAATTCTCTCTAGAAGAAATTCTTGTGCAAACTGTAAATCATATTTTAAGAATATCTTCCACCTATTTACATATTTCTAATTCAAGGCATGCATTAAAAGAAAAATAATATATTACTTGTGGTAACTTATAGTAGAGAGATTTATTGCATAGATGTAAGAGAAAGAAGTATATGGATGTATAGAATTGGGGGACTATGTGATTTATGCTATTTGAAAAGATAGAGGTTTGAAGATATTCCACAAGGAGAAAACAGATAATGAAAGGGAAGGAAATCATTGAAATAAATAATATAAGAAAATAAGTCTTTCTTAAAGAAATACAGGCATATTTAGACAAACAGATTTTCTCTGGATACAATAAATGAGACATAGCACTCTTGATGACATCTCAAGATGAAGAGAAAATTTTACAATCTCACAAAGAATCAAAATTGGTTACCCAAAATGAGCAACCAAACTAACACCTGACATTTCAGCTTAAGTAGTGAATCCTTGAGGACAATAATACAAGTCATTTTTGTGCACATCTGTTTTAGAATGATGTCTGGAAGACTAAATGTGTGTGAAACCTTTGGGAGCTCAGGGAAGTAGAGACAAAGACTCCCTTTTTCCTTTCTACACTGCTGTTGTTGTAATTTTTACAATGATCTTTTATTACATTTATAATTAAATTATTTTAAATGAAAACATTAACTCTGGCAGCAGCGAATTAATTGCCAGGGAAAGAAACTAGAGGCTGTTAATTCAATTTTAATTGAATTATAATTTATATAGTTGCCAGCAAGAAACTGAGGGAGAAAAATACTGCAGCAGTAGACATGAAAGGCCAGATTCATCAAACATTTTGAAGATGTTTTCAGTGATTTGTTAAGTTTTGAAATTAGAAATAAAAGAAATAAGCAATAAAAATCATTCCTGAAATTCCTAGCCTGAATGACTAGATCAAAGATTATGCCATTCAGAAAGGAAAGATCAAAGGAGGAAGAGATACATAATATTTGGATGTTAGAGGAAAGCTGGTGCTTACGTTTATTTGGAGTTTGAGCTATGGGTAGAGCATTCATGTGAAAGGTCTTGCCTGTGGTCTGAAAGGCAGGCTGGAGTTTGGAAGTTTTCACACAGATGTAGACACAGCTGGGCTGAAGGATGTACTGACAAGAGAGACAAAGCCTGATGACCGGATCTGCACTTAAGGCAGCTGAGAGAAGAGAAGTCAGTGCCACCTAGGACAGAGTGCTCAGAGAGGAGAGAGGAAGAAAAATCTGGAGAGTTCAGTGTTATAGCTTTAAAAAAAAAAAAAAAAAGGTCGCTTTCAGCCAAGAAGGGAAAGATTTACCACAACAAATGATACAGGAAGAAAAAGTAGAAATCCAGCCTGTGGCAATTGACAATGTCATCTTTCCTTGAAAATTTTCAGGTTAATAGGTATATGAGTGGTCAAAATCATATATTAAATGTCTTGCCAAGTTCTAACATGGCCATCTCTTCATTGTTGAGGGGCTTTTAATATCTTGCTCAAGACAAGGGTAGGAAATCTCTTTCCAGGTTGCACGTTAATTAGGTTTCCAGAGGAAACTGAAGTCAAGAATCAGCCCCTTAGGGATGGCTTTCCAGGGCCCCCACTGGGGTCAAACTTCCTATCCAGGAGTGCCAGGTCTGAGGAGAAGACTGGACCAGTGCCAGGGCGCAGGGACCAAAGCTAACAGGAACAAGACGGAGTCAGAGAAGAGCCAGGGAACACAGGGACACACGAGCACACATGTCAGGCCAAGAGTCAGTCAGAGGGCATTTTAGCTGCTGCTCTCTCTGTCCGAGACTAATACATTTCCTTTCTTACACCACTGCTCTCTCTTATTTAAGAGTTGTCATTGGATAATACTTCCCAAGAAGAAAGTTTTAATTATTTACGTCCCCAAGATCTGTGATCTATAAAAATATCCATATGGAGAAAATCGATGCTTTTCTAATGTGTGTAATGAAAGAGAACCCTGCATCTCATATAGTGTATAGTGGGGTTTCTTCACAATTTTTAGCTTTTTACATCCTCTATTCAACACAATTTCTCCCCTAAACCTCTCTAACACATACTGGTAACCTCGCATGCCTGTTTCTAATCATACACTACCTTTGTATTATCATCTTGTTTGACCACTTAGACTTTGTCTTCCCCTCTGCAGTGTGGCTTTTCTCTCTGTGGCTTCTTTGTGGCTTATTCTCTTATTTTCTGCAACTCTGAGAACTGTATCTAAAACATGCTAATTGATTGTTATGACATTACCCAAAGACAGTAACTACTGAGGATTATTCACAATATTTCTTCCTTATACTGTTTTTTATACTTTTCAGAGCACTGTAATATATGTACGATCTCTTGGCTTACATAAGAATTTCCAAAATAGAGGTTGTTTATTGCCATTTAATGGAAGGGAAAAGCAAAGCTCAAGTTGTACAAGGAGCCTGATATTGAAAAGATGCATTATTAAAATTAGAATTCAGATTTCTTGATTTGTAATTGGTTTCCCTTATTATTAGAGTTTCTTTTGATTTTCTATAATATTTGAGATTCAGAGAATTACATCTACATACCCCAGACCAGTGGGTCTCTTACGATGATGGAAGGAGATGGGGGGAATGTGTTGGAGCGTGCATGCATATACCACTCTCCAAAGATCGGCTGGAAATGAACAGGGTGATCCCACTGTGCAGCATCACAGTGGACAAAAATGTCTGTGGCATTTAGTGTTAAACATCTTGAAATACTGGAGACAGCACCATGAGAATTAACCCATCTGTATACCAATACCCTCCCACACACACTTGAGAAACTCAGCAAGTTTAGACAAACAAAAGTTTTTATAGTCACCTCTTCAAATATCTGATAAATAATTGTCCATATCTATATTTAGATCTTCCTATCTTTATTTAAAATTACAAAATAATAAATTGAAAGTTTTAACATTAAAACAAAAGAAGGTAATCATGTGAATGGCAGATGTCCAAATACTAGCCTTTCAGGAGGTAACTGAGCAAAAGCAGGAATTTAGCACACAGACTCACATTCTTTCTACATAAAAATACCAACTATGACATCATCACATAAATAATCACATAAGCAACATGGGGTATAATTTTCAATAAGATTTAAAGAACTCTAAACTCCTAAGTGCCAGCTAAAGACCTCACTTAATAAATTGTAACTTGTCAGTCATTCTTTAGTTGTCTTAATAAAAAGGAGAGATAAGTGAAACTATGCTGAATCTTTTCTTAGGATTAGAAGTGTCTGCTTCTTGTGTTAGCTTTAATGATCGAATTACCTTAGACTTCTGACTTCCCGCTACCAGGGCTTGCACAAAAGATCCCTGACTTCAGATCTCCACTTCAGTCTGTCCCTTGGCCCAGGTGGATTCCTGTGCCCTTTCAGCCAAACAAAATGAAAGGAAATTATATGCCCTGGAAGACCATTTTCTCAAATTGCAATAAACTAAAAAGTTTCTCCCCCATTCGGGATAAATCTTTCTTGACATTTCAGTCTTCATGGCGCCCATCTTGCTCCCTTCTCCCATTATTACCTCCCTTGTGTGACCTTTTAAAATATTTAGCATTGAAAAATTTCCGAGACTTGAGCATGTATAAATTGTCTTTATTACAGACACATTTTTAAAAAGGATGTCTTTAGGGTTTTTACTGTGTGGTTTAGATGAAGACTACAGAACTGAAGGAATATTTCAGGCACCAAAAATCTATCACCTACAGCCCTTCAAAGTGCAAACTATGACAAAACCAACAAATGCTTTACTCAATCAATAGAAAATAAAATCTTTTTAAAAGATTGAACAAATATTCTACATAATTGTCACTTAGTTCTAAGAATGTGTTAATTTGTTTCCTGCTCATTTGGTATACTATGGCAAATGGTTTAGCTTTATAAATTAACATGTCTTACTTTGTATTTCCAATTAAATTTCATTTAAGAAACCTTATATTAGCCCGCCAAGAAGAGAAATACCTCATATTGAATCATACTTACACTAATAATGAGACCCTCAAGGTTTGGCATTTACGTTTTACCTCAGATAGGCGTCCAAAAATTGTGATGATTATCCTAACTCTCCAAACATCTTGAGTCTGCAAAATTTGGCTAGCAATCTTGTGGGAACAGGCTTTTTCGCAACAGCCCAGTGTGTCTGCTTCAAATCCTGGCTCAAAGTCAGACTACAAAGGCAGATGAAAATGAGAGAGAAATTTTATCTAAATATTTCAAAGCTTCAAAATGGGTGAAGGTTCATGGGAAGGGAAAGTTTATTTTCTTTAAAACCAGTTCAACATAATTTATACCTATTGCCACATTCACGCTTAACCTGTTACTATAGTCATAAATTGACCTCTTTCCCCCTTAAAGTGAGAATAACCATTCAAGAAAATTTCTGTGAGATCTTTTATATTCTTGGATCCTTTCCCTGTTTTAATACACAGGGGTGGCAATACCCAAACAAGCTGTGTTTTTATTTGAATTGTTCTAATATAGAGACATTAAAAGTAAATACTGGAGTGTTTACTTAAGCAACTAAGGTATTAAGTAGGATAAAGAAAAAAAAATATGAGTTGAAGCAAAATGGAAGTGATTATTGACAGTATGTATAATTATAAAATGTGCCTCATGATTGGAAGTATAAATCCAGTCAATTATTCTGAGGTTAGTTAATGATACCTTTTTCCTATCTGTAATATAGTAAAAATATTTTAGAATATGTTTTAAATTTAAAATAAGTTCTAAAGACTCGCCTTTAAAATGAAAAGGTAAGCAGGTAAAGAGGCTCTGAAGACAATAGATTGAGAAACTGCTAAGAGTCATGACATCCCAAGTTCAGACTAAATTTCTTTTTAAATTTAAATAAAATTACAAAATTAAATTAACTTAGTTCTAGGGAGTTTTCCAAATTACCCATGTTTCAGTTCTACCTGTAATCATGCTGCTGCTGTGCATTTCCACTCTCCAGAGCAAAGGAAAGCATACAAAGTTAAACCTAAAATAAATCTTGGTTTCCTATTGAATTTCAAATTATACTGGGGAATACTTTGGGAATAGTTCCAACTTTAGGTGAAAAAATCTTCCTGACTCTAAAGTTGCTCTCTGTTTTCCCAACAATCTCCCAAATTTGGGAAGCTGCGGTTACATGTTTACCTTGTTCAGCATTTAGTCCTTGCTCCACCCCCACTAGGAGAGATGACTCTTATGGATGATAAGATATTTCCTAGGCTAAAGATAAATTGATAATGTGTAATAAAGTTAGCTTCCAGAGTTATAATTTAGGATTTATCTTGTAAGCATTTTGAGTACCTACTATATGTGGATGAAAAATTTTTAAACTTTTTACAATTAGAGGTAAATCTATTCAGTTATTTATTTTTTTAAAGATTTATTTATTTATGCATACAAGAACTGGGGCACAAGCCAGAGGTGTGGGGGGATGAGAGGATTTACCAGAGACAGAGTGGGGAGCAGAACAGGCAGATGGACTGAAATACACTGCTGAGGGGAGCAGTGGGCAGACCAGGAGAGGTCTGCTGCTCCATGTGGGTTGCTCCCTGGCCAGGAATTGAACTCATGCTGCAGTGGCTGCAGATTGCTTCATAGGTTGCGTCTTAACACCTTGCGCCACCAGGGAGGCCCCTATTCAATTATTTTTAATTAACTATAAAACATACCTTCTTTTACAGAAATAATCTTTATTTACAAAAAGTTTATATAAGTATGTGCATGCATAAGTATACATATAAATATATTATTATCAAAAAAAGGATATAATAAAAAGTGAATCATATTTGTAGGGTAAGGAAAATGTCAGGCTTTTCTGCCCTCCCGCCATCAGGATAGATGATGGATCCTTGCGGTCCTGAATGCTTGCCTGATGGCGGGCACCTGGAGTAGCGTGTGGGCAGAGGTAGATGGGATTCACCTGGGCTGAGACTGGGCTTTTAAAGGCGACGTCACGGGGACGCCAGCAGCAGAAGCCAAGAGAGAAGCAAGAGCAGCAGAAGCTGAGAGAGAGAGAGAGAGAGAGAGAGAGAGAGAGAGAGAGAGAGAGAGAGAGAGAGGAGAGAGGGAGAGAGGGAGAGAGGGAGAGAGGGAGAGAGGGAGAGAGGGAGAGAGGGAGAGAGGGAGAGAGGGAGAGAGGGAGAGAGGGAGAGAGGGAGAGAGGAGAGAGAGAGAGAGAGAGAGAGAGAGAGAGAGAGAATGCCAGAGAGCCCAGATAGAGTGGCCCCCCAGCATCCCTGCCTGCTGTGTACCGGGTAAATCCCAGTAAAATCCTGCAAAAAAGCCACTGAAGACTCTGACTCCTCCTTTACCCGTTCTGCTGGATTATAGAAAACCTGCACTGTGTCCATTCCTGCCTTTACAACATTGCATGTAAGTACTCACTTCCCACTTTCCAATGTACTTTTAGTAATTATGAGTCCTTTATACACTAGCGGTTTAGTTCTTTGTTAGTTATAGATGTTGCAGCATATTCCCAATTGTCAGCCTCTCATCAAATACTCCTTTCGTACAGACAGATGTCTTTTTAAAAATGAGTTAATATTGGTTTACACCATTTTTTGTGTTTTAGAGGTAAAGGATCTCCCATGGGGATGAATTTTAACGGTATCCATCATTCCCTTTAATCTGCACAATAGCAGGGCTAGCCCATTTTACAAATGAGGAAAACTGAGGTTCAGAGAAATTAACTTTTCCCATTTGTCAACTAAAAGTGATCAAATCCGAGTTCAAATCCAAGTCAGGTTGTTCCACTGTTCCAGTTTAATTTAGAATTCACTGGTAAACCTCACTATTTCTTTTCATGGTTAATATATGTAAAATGCGGACTAGGTCTTATCACCAAGTGGCTTCAAATTACCTTCCTCTTCTTGGTCGATTTCCTGTTGAAGCCCCTGAACTAAAACACAGCTGTATATAGTCAGACTTGTCAGATAGCAGCCTTAGAGCCCTAACAGCACCTGAAGCTAAAGCGATCACTAACTGTGGCCTGTGTTAGAACCGGGGCGTTCCAGTCCTGGAGTAGGAACACGAGCCCTTATGATTTTCACTTTAGCAGAAGCTTTAGCTGGTTTCCATGAAGCTTTTCCAGTTACTGACCTTAAAAGGCTGCTCCTATCAGGTTCCTTCTCCACTTTTCACTTTCACAGGCGAAGCCTCCAAAGATAAATTACAAGCAAGCTTAAAAGATCAGAAAAGGCTTTCACATTATGTGAGTGGGTGATTAAGTGTGATTTGTGTCTGTTACAGTCATTTTGTCTTTCTTTAGGCTTCCTTCTCTGCTCCTAACACACAAAACTGTAGAAAGAGCCTCACATTCTTCATGTTCTTAGAGATTGCCCTAATGATGCCTTCATCCTGAAAGGGACTTTTGGAGACAAGCACCCGTTGAATAGTGACAACTTCATGTCGCTTAGACAAGAGCTTGAGTTCCTGCTAAGGAGTCAAGAACTATTTAAGATGATTTCAGTCCTTATTTAGTTGGTGCATTTTTGACAAAAGTACAGAAAGTGGGCTTTGTGCTTGTTTTATTTTATTTTTGTGTGTGTGTCCTCTTGCTTTACCTGCAAACAAAAAGATGACAAACAAATCCTTGCCAGGCCAATGAACATTGTATTGTATCTTCACCTATATCTGCAGTGACTTTCTGTGTCCCTCCCTGGGAGGAGAAAATCACTTGCTGCTGGAATGATAAAGGGCCATTTTGTACCGTAATATTATGGAATTAACTGCAAGGAGCTGGAGTTTTTATTTGGCATTGCTTGTCTCCCCTCCCCAGCCTTCATCTCTCATTACATTTTTATGAAAGGACTATAGATCTACTCTATGTGGCTGACTTATCTTGGAGACTGTAGTGTGTCTCCAAGTTCCCCGGGGGCAAAGTTGATTGCACAGTCTCCCCACGAAGGACTACAGTTCATTTCTATGAAATCTATGAAATGTATACTTAAATGAAAACAATGGAAAATGCGGTACAAATACACAGCAGTGGTTAAGCAGATTTGTTGATTCACTGTAACTAAGGATTCAATGAACTAAGTTCATTCCTTAATTCAGCAGCACTTATGACTAAGATAAATATTAGGAGGTAATTGCATTCCATCTTATCCATTTCTGTTAATGAGGTCTTTACTTATTTTGTCTTTAACATTTCTGCCATGTACAATTTGTTTAAATGACAGCTTTTCCAACAAAATCCAACCTTTTACCCTCTAAACATGTCCTCTCTTCATTGTCTTACTGGTCGAGGTACAAATTTTGTCATAAAAAATAATCTCAGAATTGGACTTTTATTTCTTTTACTCTCGTATGTATTATAGTAGATACAGTCTTCAAAGAAATATAACTGTTGATGACGCAACTCATTTGCTGCAAAAAAAAAAGTTGAAAAGTGACCCTTCCAATCAACAGATATTTTGTTCTGTGTAGACACTGTTCAGAGTGCCTAGAAAATAGCAATGAATAAAACAGACAAAAAGTCTGCCCTTTTGAACTGACATTTTCGTTGGAGGGATGAGGAAGGAAATGTTGTGAATATAACATCTAACACATCCAAAATATTACTGTATTCTTATATATATTCATACTTTAGAAGTTCATTGAGTCATCACACATGCACATACACACACATAGACAGCTCCTAAATTATACTATTATCCACATTTTACAAGTGCGAAATCTGAGACACAGGCAGGGTAAGGAATGAATGACACTCCAGGACTCCAGCCCAAGCAGTTTAGCTCTGTAGTCTGTGCCTTTTTACCAAATAGAATTGCATATTTCCCTATTATCACCTATTTTAGCGGCATGAAATTCTGTGGCAGTTTGTTAAATGCTGTTGCTGGGACCCTGGCCTATAACTTAACCTGACACGTCACACACAATCCAACAGTTTCTATAAAACAAGGAATGAATCCCATGACCTTTTACATAAAATTAGTTCTTTTTATTTATTGTTTATATGAAAGGACAAGCTGACAGCAGGTTTGCGTGAGACTCTTTCACATCCTCCCCTTCTTGCCTCATGGCCCCAGACTCTGGCCGTAACCTTGGAACATATCAGCAATATGGGGCAGTAAATTTTTCCCATTCAGAAAATACAGAGATAATAATGCCACTGGGGATTCTTTTGTATAACAAATAAGATTTTTTAAGTGTTCATGAAATAATAAAAGTGCTTTGTGCTCTTTGTAAAGGGTAGTGATGCTTTCAAAGCACCCTGAACACATGAACCAAATCAGACAGCTAAAATACAGTTTCCCTCCTCTTTCGTCAGGATCTGAAGCAAGCCTCCATTTCCATAAAGCCTTGACTCATTCACGATTTGAACTACTTACCCCTACATCACATGACTATATACCATCTTCTGCTGTACACATTAACCCTTCAACAACATGGGTTTGAAATGTGCAGGTCTGCTTATGCACAAATAGACACCACACCAGAGAAATTAACAGGAGAGACTTAATGGAGATGAGTGTTTCCAAACCTGTGCCAGAAGACGAGGAAGAAGACAGTGTCCAAAATCAAACTGATATTAGACATTCTGACAGAATGATTCCAGTTATTCCAAACTGCTCTTGCCTTCTTTTATGACATAAACCCTTCTATGATATGTACTGAATTACAGTAAAAGGTGGAAGGATTATTACCATATAGAAATAGTTCTAGAGAAATGAAAAAGCAAGAAAACCAGACAGAAACTACTATATTTCCATAAAGTTGTATGAGTTCACCAGCCTCTCTGCCTTGCCTTCCATCTATTCCAACTCTTCAGCCTCTGCCACGTAGACAGTGAGACCAACCCTCTGCTCCCTCCTCTCCTTTGACCTACTCAGTGTGAAGACAATGAGAATAAAGACCTTTAGGATGACTCACTTCCACTTAATGAATAGTAAATACAAAATATATGTTAATTGACTGTGTTATCAGTAAAACTTCTGGTCAAAAGCAGGCTGTTAGTAGATAAGTTTGGGGGGGAATCAAAAGTTTACTCAAATTTTCCACAGGGCAGGGGTTGTTAATTCTACACCCCACATTGTACAAGGGACAACTCTATTAAAATTTTTGTGCTGCGTCATTAGATTTTAAATCCTTGTGTGCCAGCACTACCTCTACTTTTTTTTTTAAAGATTTATTTATTTAAGCACTGGGTACAGTCAGAAGCGCGGGAGGGTGAGAGAATTCACCAGAGCCAGAGCGGGGAGCAGAGCAGGCAGAAGGACCGAAGTACACTGCTGAGGGGAGCAGCGGGTGGCAGGAGAGGTCTGCGCACCATGCGGGACCCTCCTCTGGTGGCCGGGGAGCAGCCGGGGATCGAACCAGCACTGCAGAGGCCGCACGCAGCTTCGCAGCCCAGCGCTCAACCGCTGCGCCACTGGGGAGGCCCCCTACCTCTACTTTTAAGAGAAAGTGTAACCTAGCACTTAAGAGTACAGCTTCTAAAACCCATCTGCTAGGTCTCAATTTACTCCATTTACTAACTAGGTGACACTTGTCCCATCTGTGACCCATTTTCCTCATTTGTAAAATGGAGATAATGATATTGTTGAAAGGAATAAATGAGTTAATAGATAAAAAGCGATTAGGATGATACCTGATTTATAGTGTGTACTATGAAAATCCTCTCCCTCTCTTCTGCTCATCTCCTCTTCTGTCTTCATCTTCTCTCTTCACATAAATCTTGTCTCTATTATCCAGGGATGGTAGTTGAGTTTAGCTGGACCAACTAGGATAGATATGCTATCAAATAGAGCTTCTAGTTTAATATAGGAAACATGATTGATTTCAGGAAGTTTTCTTACCCTGCCTCTACCACTATTGCAAGGAGTAGGCATCTCCACTACCACACTGAGGTAGATAGGTCAGCAAAAGCATTCTGTTACTAATTATCATATGTGAAACTCTGTCCCAAGAGCCTGAGTCATTATTTGAAGGGTACCTTCCTGCACCCAGCTAATTTCAGGAAAGAGACCTTTACAAACTCCACAGGCTCCCTCTAACCTTTCATTTGTTTACTCTTAATAAACACTAAATCGGCAGACTGATGTTTTTGCTAAAGTCTCACACTTTTTGCTCTCACCAGTAACACTAGTATCTTTGATAAGAAATCCACTCTTTTTAGAGAGAAAGCAAGCTCCATGAAGGAAGGGATTATTCTAGTTTTGTTGACTCATTAAAAATTTGTTGGATAAATAAATGCATTTAGCATGTATTAGGTGTATTTTTATGTACCAGCACTAGTTCTACATTTTTTTCTCTACTTTTTTTTTTTTAAGATTCATTTTATTTATTTATGCATGCAAGAACTGGGCTAGAGTTAGAGGTGTGGGGAGAGAGAGGATTCACCAGAGACAGAGTGGGGAACAGAACAGGCAGATGGACTGAAATACACTGCTGAGGGGAGCAGCAGGCGAGACAGGAGAGGTCTGCTGCGCCATGTAGGTCAGCTCCCTGGCCACGGATCAAACTCATGCTGCAGTGGCTGCCCACAGCTTCTCAGTGCTGAGACTTAACCCCTTACATCACCAAGAAGGTTCTTTACCTCCACTTTTAAGAGAAAGTGTACTTAAGAGCACAGCTTCTGAAGTCTATTAGGTCTCAATTGACAAACTATGTGACACTTTTCCCATCTGTTCCCATTTTACAAATTTTCTTCATTTATAAAATGGAGATGATGATTCATATAGACACCTTTATGCAAAATATAGATAATCGCAACAATGATTGCTTTGTATAACTTTTCCATTTTTACTGCATGAATATTTGAAACAAATTCCTTGATTTATTCACTAACAAGGAAAATGCCAAATAATCTACTATTCCAAACGTCACTATTTATATACGCATTTTAATTTTGTAAATCAGAAATGCAGTGCCTTTTCTGTTACATTTTTTTCTCACTAATATATACTAGCTATGGGATTATTTGAAATTTGGTTCTATGTCTATATTTTTGTACATACTGCAGTTTTGTCAAGATGTGGACATGCTTTGTTCATTTCAACAAATATTTTCAGTACCTACAAGTGCCTAGCATTATGCGAGGCCCTGTGGCTATCGAGAGAAATAAATGCAGTCCTTGCTTTGAGTGGTGTAATATGCAGAATAACTAATGGTACTGATGAGTCTTGAGGTTAAGGAGAATCTTATTGACATATCCATAGGTGCATCCTTTAATGGGGAACTTCCCAGGCTCTGCTGGCATTTAAGAATAGGAGAATAAATTTATTTTTATAAATGAATTAATATAAACAAATATTTACCTCGAATTTTTAATTTTAATTTAAAAATATAAAATCATATGACTTGTTATAATTATCTTGAAGTAGTAAAATATCTAAGTGAATTATGAAATAGAAAACTACATTTTATACTTATTTCTATTATCTCATAATTTATTTGGAAAATTCCAAGGATGTTTACTGAAAAAACTCACTGATTTTGCAGCATCTCACTAGTCAGCCCTCACTAGTATGAAAGCAACTCTCCTTGTTAGGCTGGGACGTTGTCTCTCCCAGGTAACCTATGCCTCCCATGCTGTCAAGAGTCATCCCCAGGGGCTGGGGGACAAGAGCACTTCACATTTTGGGGCGCTCTTAGGACACAAACACCATTCATGTACCTGTAAATGATCATCACTCAGCCTGGGCCGAGACCAACATTATCTGAATAAAGACAAGTTTGATCTCAGATTCAGCTACTCAGTCCTTGGACAATTAGGCTCATTCAGCCTGGGAGCAGAAACAAAGTGGTAGTTTCCAGAAACTACCCCATAGTTCAGACTGAAACTGTTTCCCCATGAACTTTTCTTCTCTCATCCTCTCTGCTTTCCAAAACCCAAATTCCTTACCTAGTCACTCTCTAAAGTGTGAGTCCCCAGTTATAAATGACCATTTCCTTTTCTTTTAATTACACTCAAGATTGTCTCGGATTCTTTCTCTCATTTCTTACAACTAATATGTGGCAACTGTATACCTTTATTTTGTTTCCTCATGTTTCTCACTAATTTAGTCTGAAGCTTTTGTTAATCCTCGCTTCCTACATCTGCCTTAGATCCATTCCATATGTACAGCTATTTTACTATTCTTTCCCCGTCTCCAAGATGATATTGCTATAACTACTTTGTTTATAACGACAAAACAACTGAGTTTACATAATAGGCATTTTCTACAGTCAAAAACAACAGTTTCTATTCATATAAGATTATTATGGGGATGGTGGAATGATTCCTCACACAGGAATTTTTTATCAGTCAATTATTTTAAATTAGTTAAAATAAATACCAAGAAGCTGTCGTTTCCAAACCCGTCATTTTCCTGGTCTAACAGAGGAATAAAGTACTACTTAAAGTGCACAATTCCACTCTGGGAAGAATGGCTCCTGTCAGAGTAGAACGCTTGGGGTGACCCTTTTGTTTAAACTGAACATCTTAGTGGTTTTTGTATTTGCACAGGTTGCTTGGAACTGAGTTTAAGAGTAAGGAATGGAGAAAGGTGAATGTTATATGTAGGAATCTGAGAAACATGAATTCCTGCAGGAAATCTGAGAGGATTTCCAGGAACGTGAGAAGGGGTGAGAGAAGTGGTGAGGCCAGGGCTCTGAGGACATTATCAGCAGATACTAAAAAAAAATCTCCAGAAGCAGGATGGCCCCCTCAAACTAGTTTTAGGAAGAGAGATGTCTGCTTTTCGATTTAAAAATTTTATTGCTCCTGCTCCATAAACCTTCCTTGTTTCCCCAAATTATCAGTAAAATCTGCTAGCACTGAAAAGTTTTGTGCTGGTAGAATTTTGTGGAAAGCAGAGCAGAACAAGAAGCAAAGATTGCTGCATCCATGAAGAACAGGATAGGCGCAGCCCAGGCAGGAGACTGCAATTTAAATTTAAAGAAGCAGGAGCTTGGAGCCAGGAGTTACCAAGAAAAATTAAGCCCTTGTGAATTCAGATGTTTCTTGAGGTTATTAAATTTTCCATAGGTCCTAAACGGGAGGAAGTGGTTCATTGTGATGTGGTTTTTGAGGATACCAGCTGATATGCGGGTGACAGTGGTCACCCTCTCCCTAAAACACATCAGTTTTTCACTGTCCCACTTAAAACGTGGTGGCTAAAACAGTACAAAATTCCAAATGGCTTTCTTCCAGCACACAAGAGAACGTGGGACCCTCTCATTTCCTGGAACGTACTATACTCCCATCAGTGCTACACAAACAACCTGAGTTTGCATTATGTATTTCAGTCATCACATGCTTATCTCACTGTCATAGAAATTTTTTTCCACAGGAACAAGCTAGGTCTCCTTCTTCCCTCCCAAATCTGTACTTCAGAATTTTTTTTAAATCTAAACTTAAGATCTTAATTTTTTTCTTATTAAATTTCATCTTTTGGGTTTTCTAGGCCAGCATTCCAAACTCTTGAAATATTTTAGAGCCCTGATTTTGTTATCCCTTGGGTTTGTAGCAGATTTGATCCATATGCCTTCACCCTGCCAGGGGTTATAGGTGCTGTAGGAAATGAAAGAAATTCTAACCTCAACCTCTGGATAGTTGACCCATATTAGCATTACCTGGATGTTGCAAGCACTGGGCCAGTTACTTAACTTTTCTGAACTCCAATTTCCCCATTTGTAAAATAGGAAACCCATTCTAGCAAATTTGCTTCAGTTTATTATGAAAATCAAACTATGCGTGTGTTTATGCTTACGTATGTGTATAGGTATGCACACCAATATACTTGCAAAGTCCACTTTTTCAACCAGAATAATATATGTATTATGAGCATCCCTGTATTTTGTGAGGACATGGTAACACTGTCAATAAGGCCATGATAAATGAGGAGCTCTCAAGGGTACCCATAAATATCTCCTTCCAAGTGAGCTTGACGTGCAGTCATCCAGCATTTACTTCTTGAGCCTTTGCACCACCAGACCAAAGATGCCTGGTGATGGGCACACAAAGATTAATGAGACACAACTATCTCAATCCATTGATGAGAAAATTGAAAAAAATGGAAAAAAGGAAGAATTAAAACACAAAGAGCTAATATCTACTATTATTATTCTGACTTAAAGGGGAAAAGGATGTTCAGATAAGAAAGGGAAAAGGAATCATTTCCTTCTGACTAAAAAAAAAAAAAAATTAAAAAAACCCAAGAAAAATCTATAATGCTCTAGGCCATCATTCTACTTCTAAACCATATCTACACTTCTTTATTATTTTGGTGCATTCAGAGAAAAGAAGCAATTGTTTGAGATGATTTTTGAGGGCTAAATTCTTCCCAGTGATTAATTTGATCCAAAGATATTCCCTGAGGTTGAGACTCTGAAGAGGCTATGATGATGATGAGGAGGAGGAGGAGGAGGAGGGATGGTTCCCATCGTCAGATTCTGATTGAAAGGATGAGGGGCATCATTAGGGAAATATAAAGTGTAGTCCCACTTGAGAACCACTGTGTGAGACAAAAAAAAAAAAAACAACAACAAAAAACAGCAAAGGTTTAACTTCAAAGCTTTGCAAAGGATAATCCTAAAATATAATAAAGGATGATAAAGTATAATAAAATTCTTATGAAACACTCTTACATGTTGTTTTTTTATAAAGGTACTTTAAAATTGTTACCTTTGTTAGATTTATGCTTGAAGCTAACTCTTCAAATATAACTTGGAAGAGGGTGGTAAATTTAGTGAAAGTTACTAATAAAGCTTGAGGGGAAAATCACTCTCAAAAAAACAGCCACCTGAAGATTGAAACCACGTCACTGTCACCTACTGTCTGTGTGATGACACTTCCATGTTGTGTGTTTTTTGAGAGATGCATTTCCTTCTTCTGCAAAGATGTTGCTATAATAATGAAAATTGTCAAGGGATAGCAATGTCACACTTCTAAAACAGAAAATCAGTGTTCCAGCCTCTAAACCAAAAGCATAAGGACAACCAATGGAAAACAGATGTTCATCCTGGTGGGTGTTCAGAATAATTGTTTTAAGTCAGATGTCTCCATGTGTGTGTTTGTACAGTCTCAAAACACAGGCCTGAGCTAGCATTCTGTATATTTAAAGGATCACATGTTTGATATGATAATGTCAATTAGGTAAACAACATATTGTTAAAATCAACTACTTGATTAATTGATCTTTTCCACTCTTTATTCCCATGGATTTTTTCAAACAGCTAGATTTCAAACAGAATCTTGATATTTTTAATCCATTCCAATCCCTTCTCTTATTAAGACTTTACCCAAGTATTTCCCAAAAAAGTAGGGAGAGTTACCCTGTTTCCAGGGAAAATATATCCCACAATTTATTTCAATATTCTGGTGAGAGATGCACAACCAAAGATATCAATCAAATGGTTACCCAATTTTAGAGAAGGCCACTTTTAGACATTTTTGGTCATTGGTTCAAGAAAAAAAATGAGAGTTGGAATTTAAGAAGCAACTATCTAACCCTCAGGAAACCAAGGGATTTTAAATATGTTACTCAATGGTAACATTTGGCAAAGAAAGCAAATAAAATTAGATTTATCTTTGTCCATCAAATAGCAATTAATTTCTCTGAAATTCTATCCCTAAAACAAAGTTCATGATAATGTTGACAATAATCCATTTACGTAGAATTTGTTATTTACAAAACACATTCACTTATCTCAGTATCCTTATATGAACATTTCATAATTAGAGAAAAACAAATTTGAGTAGTTAAAACTTATCCACTAGTCATAGAGAATAGAAAATATTGGGTAGTAAAATCCCAGGTAGGTTCATTTCACTCAAAACACACTGCCATTTTCCCTCTATCAAGATATCTTATGAAATGCCTTGGATAAGTGTGGGCCTAGGTCTCACAAGGGATTTGGGAAACAGCACAGATAGTAGAAGGAAAGAAGAGGTCCTTTGGAATCACCCTAGTTAAAAGGGATGCCTTTTCTTTGTCTGAGTCAGAGTAAAACCACAACATCTTTGTCAAAATAAAAAATGAAAACAAAAACAGTAAGTACTTCAATCACACCATCTGAGGGAGAGCATTTCTCTAATATCCAAGTCATACGAGCTCCCTATGGTTACAAACATTTTAGTTATTCTAGTTTCATGCTCCTCTGTGATAAAATAATATCCTGCAGAACTCATAGGATAAGCTAAATGTGGAAGTGAAGCAAAATTGGCTTCTATAGCAGAACACACAAAAAACCATCTAGACTTCAAGTTGGAGATATTTTTGAGCTTCTGAACAGATAATCAAACCAGCCATATGTTCCTTAAAGTCAAATTTTAATCCAGAGCAAGGCCCTCATTCTCTTCAACTCTATGAAAAACTGAAAGAGGTAAGGAAAATGCAGGGAAAATGTTTGAAACTAGCAGAGTTTGGTTTATGAAGTATAGGAAAAGCAGTCTTCTTCATAACACAAAAGTGCAAGGTGAAGCAGCCAGTATCCAGAAGATCTAGCTATGGTCATAGATGAAGGTGGCTACACTACACAGTAGAGGTTCAGTGTAGATGTAACAGCCTTCTATTGGAAGAAAATGCCATCTAGGACTTTGATAGGTAGAGAGGAAAAGCCAATGTCTGGTTTCAAAGCTTCAAAAGACAGAAAATTGTCCTTGTTAGGGGCTAATGCAGCTGGTGACTTTAAGTTGAAGCCAGTACTCATTTATCATTCTGAAAACCCCAGGCCTTTAACAATTATGCAAAATTTATTCTGTGTGTGCTTTGTAAATGGAATAACAAAGCCTGGATGCTGGCACATCTGTTTACAACACAGTTTACTGAATATTTTAAGCCCACTGCTGAAAACTACTATTCAGGGAAAAAAAGATTTAAAATATTGCTGCTCGTTGACAATGCACCTGATCACCCAAGAGCTATGATGGAGATGGACAAGGAAATACATGTTGTTCTCATGCCTGCTAACACAACATCCATTCTGAAACCCATGGACCAAGGAGTCATTTATGTTTTCAAGTCTTGCTGTTTAAAGAAATACATTTCATAAGCCTACAGCTGCCATAGTGATTTCTCTAATGGATCTGGGAAAAGTACATTAAAAACCTTCTGGAAATTATTCACCATTCTACACATCATTAAGAACATTCACAAGTCATAGGAGAAGAGCAAAATATCAAAGGTAGCAAGAGTTTGGGAGATTCCAACTATCATGGATGACTCAGGGGTTCAAGACTTTGTGGAGAAAGTTAACTGCAGATGTGGTGGAAATACCAAGAGAAATAAAATTAAAAGTGGAGCTGAAAGATATGACTGAATTGCTGCAATCTCATGATAAAACTTGAGTGCATGGGGAATTGCTTCTTATGGGTGAGCAAAAAAGTGATATCCTGAGGCGAATTATACTTCTGGTGAAGATTCTGTGAACATTATTGAAAAGAAAACAAAAGATCTAGAATTTTACAGAAATTGTTGAGAAAGTAGTAGTAGGGTTTGAGAAGACTGACTCCAATTCTGAAAGAAGTTCTACCCAGGATAAAATGCCAGTAAGCAGCATCACATGGTACAGAAAAATCTTTTGTGAATGGAAGTCACTGTGGCAAACTTCTTTGTAGTCTTATTTCAAGAAATTGCTTCAGGGCCTCCCCTGGTGGTACAGAGGTTGAGCGCTGGGCTGGGAAGCTTCCCGCAGCTTCAGCAGCACAGGTTCGATCCCCGGCCACTGGCGAGGGTCCCACATGGTGCGCAGACCTCTCCTGCCACACCCGCTGCTCCCCTCAGCAGTGTGCTTCGGTCTTTCTGCCTGTTCTGCTTCCTGCTCTGGCTCTGGTGAATTCTCTCACCTCCCGCGCTTCTGACTGTACCCAGTGCTTGTATAAATAAATAAATAAATCTTAAAAAAAAAAAAAGAAATTGCTTCAGCCACCCCAATCTTCAACAAGCACCACAAGCAAAAAGATCACTAGTTGCTAAAGGCTGAGAATTGTTAGCATTTTTAGCAATAAAGTATTATTAAGGTATGTCCATTGTTATTTTATACATAATGCTATTGCACACTTAATAGACTACAGTTTAGCATAAGCATAAAGTTTACATGCACTGGGAAACAAAAGGAATTGTGTGACTAGCTTTATTGTTGTGGTGGTCTGGAACTAAATACCTAATAACTACATGATTTGTCTGTATCTTGTTACTAGGGCTAATGCACACATTTTGCTTTAATGGAGAATGCACCAAGGTTGTTATGTGGTTGCTGCAAAGTTCTCAAATGTGTGCCTCCCTAGTGCACAAGGATTGACATTTCAGCACTATCATGCTTTCGCCAGCACTGCAGCATGAGTTTGATCCCTGGCCAGGGAGCTAACCCACATGGAGCAGCAGACCTCTCCTGTCTCCCCTGCTGCTTCCTTCTGCAGCGTATTTCAGTGGATCTGCCTGCTCTGCTCCCGGCTCTGCTCCCCGCTCTGTCTGTGGTGAATCCTCTCACCCCCTGCACTTCTGGCCTAGACCCCAGTTCTTGTATGCATAAATAATAATAAATCTTTGAAGTTCTCAAATGCTACCAGAAGTTTTACATTTTAAGTCCAGCAACAACAGTTTTGAGTTATCTATGCAATATAATTTGTGTCTTTGTTACATATTATACATATTTTGTACCTCTTAGACATTGTTTTCCAGTCCAAAAAGTTATTCAAAAGTATTCTTACACCAGGGTCTCCCTGGTGGCTCAGGGGTTAATTAAAGACACAGTGCTATCAAGCTATTGCCAGTCACTGCAACACAAGTTTGATCCCTGGACAGCCAGGGAGTTAACCCACATGGCACAGCAGACCTCTCCTGTCTTGCCTGTTGCTCCCCTCAGCAGTGTTTTTCAGTAGATCTGTCTGTTCTGCTCCCGACTCTCTCTGGTGAATCCTTTCACCCACCCCGGCACCTCTGGCTTACACCCCAGTTCTTGTATGCATAAATAAATAAATCTAAAAGACAAAGTATTCTTACACTAGCTTGTATAGAAGAAAGTCCAATCATTGCATTCTTGTCAGAATTAGATGTTCTATTTTTTTCAATCTCTAACAATTTGATGGATATATAAATCTATTTTAATTACATTATTTTAGTATTACATTTTAAATAGTTACAAAGCTCTTGATTTTTCCATTAGCTACATTTTAAACTTGCTTAATAACTCGTTGAGACCTCATTCATGAGAGTAATTCCATGAGTATACTTCATAACTAGAAACTTGGGAATCCAGCTTTTCGTGTGCAAGTAATAAAATTGTTGAATGCTTTGTACTTTTATTATTAAGTGAAAGACAGGAACATTTCAAAAAGAGTAGCTGATGACTGATTTGTTATTCTCTGAAGGAGGAGAGAAATGTGGATGAAAGCAGAACTAAAGAAAGTTTACTAAGATTTCCAAAAGCCTTTGACAATACTTCAGAATAAAAATGGTTTGCTTTTGTTTTGCATAGCTTTGTTTTTAGTTGGCTCAGGAAGCTGTTAGCACATTTTGTTACTTGCTGAAAAATAGGCAAGATGTATCATGAACTTAGAGCATCCTTTCCACAGATTGTGAATTGATTTGGAGGTAGGAAACCAGAGCAAATGTGCATTAAATGGAATAGAATAAACAATATTGTTCCCTTATGTTTGGTGCTAGAAATGCATGACTTTAATGCGATAATAATGCTTTGAAACAGGGAGTGTGCAGTAACTTTTCCAACTTGCAGATAACGTTAAGTTTCTCCAAGTTATGAAATATCAAGTCAAAATGGGAAGGAAGATAGAACTCCTAAGAGTTTTATTTTTGTGGGAGGGTAGGGGGGAGAGAAGGGAAATTTGGTTTTTGTATATTTTTTTGAGGTGCGTGAAAAGCTGCAGGTAGGTTTTTTTTATTATTATTTATAAAAATAAATACTGCAAGAAAATGAATCCCTGGAACCTATGAATTACCCCACACTACCCATTAGGTACATGAGCTCTGAATACAAAGTGGTCAGTAAAAATTGATCTAGATCATTAGTTAAGTTTTTCTTCTGAACACTCCATGGTCAACATGATCCCTCCCAGTACAAAATTACAACTTGCCTATAGTAAGAACGCTGTGGAAATCTCAGAGAAACTTTGAAAGCTAACGATGTATATTTAACATGTGTTAGGCTGCATGTTAATCCCTTGCATGGTGTGGAATAATCCAAGCCACACAACAACCTTATGAGGTTTCTAGTTTCAGTGGTCCATTTTTAAGATGTGAAAGCTGAGTCTCAGAGATACTAGGTAAACTACCCATGTTCACCCAGATAGTAGGAGTGAGGGGCTAGAACCAGCAGAGGCCTTGTCTGCCAGCCCCACTGGGCCCAGCACAGCACCTGGCACACAGAGCACTGTAACTGAGTCCTTGTTCAACCCTGCAGTTTGCTGATGAAGCGGTTTGGCCCCATTTCATGGGAATGGAAAACATCTGGTCACTGTCCTTCATGAAATATTTGATACTTGAACAACTTAGGTCATTCCTTGTTCCTTGCCTTATTTTGTGACTTTCTTCCCTCCATTATGAAAATGTTACTTGTGTAACTCCTGATTGCTTGGGAAGTTGGCTCATTTTTAATCTTCTCTGGTGCCATTATTCAATTTCTTACTCTCCAGGTCACTAGCAATTACTGGAAAAATCTGTCCACACAGCAAAAAAGACCCAATTCCCGTCTTGATGTAGAGAAATTTGTAGAATCATAAAACTAAAACGAAAGACATAATGATGTCACACCTCAGAGTATTGAGTGTTGCTTATAAGATAACTTTAGATTTTTTTGAAATAAAAATTACCATTATTATTTAACAAAACATAATGCAGACTTGACAACCTATTATCATACCCTGATGTCAAAATTTTTCTATATGTATTTAGGGGAAGTGGGTAAATTTTTAAGGTTAAGTAAGCCCTTAATTAACTTTTAAAAAAATAGATGTATTATGTAGCAATGAAGAAGAATCCTTTATATTCCATTGTAGAGAGTTTTTTAAGCTCTCTTTTTGATAGCTTTTATATCTCTCACCTAGTAACACTAATTTCAAAAAATAACAGAATTTAACTCTTGAGATTCTCAAAATTAATCATCAACTTTCAGGTTATCTCAAAAGCTTCAGTAATAATTAAAGGATGAACCTATCATATGCTTCTCCTTTTTATGTAGTAAAATATAAATGATAAATCTGTAAGAAAATACCTTAAAATATTTGCCTCTATATATGGTTTTGCATGGTTTTTCTATATATGTTTCTGTATTTTTAATTATATGCAGTGAAACAAGTTAGAAAATGTACACCTGCCATTATTAAAGTTTTCCTCTATTTTTAAAAGTAAACATGTTACTCTAACTGCCTGTAATAATTTCTAAGTAGGTACATGTGAATGTATATGTTAATACTGGCTATGAACCCAGCACAGAAACTAAAGATGACTGATATAGCACCAAGGGTTGCACCTGAGAAAAACCCACACCAGGTTGCAGCCTTCCCCTAACCAAGAAGGGTACAGATGCTGGATCTGCCTCGTGGGCTGGAGATAATCTACTGGGGATAGAGACCCTTTATTCAGATCTAGGTGTTGCAGCCAGGCTTCCATTGACTACTTGCCGGGAAAACTTGCTTCTCCCTGGGTTTCTTCCAGAGCAACTACAAAGCCATGTTCAAATTTTTTTAGAAGTCTGGTTCTGAGTAGTAGAAGGGAGGAATGAATATTAGATCACTCAACCCTTTCTCTGCTTTCTGTTATACAATTAAACCGAGGGGTGAGGTCGATCACAAGAGTGAGTAGGCCAGCTGTTCCATTTCTGGGCAGACTTGCCAAGGATAACAGATTTGGAAACAATGCAGTTCATTCCAAGGCAGTTGATTTAATCCCTCATTATCCATCTATGTATTCACATCATGGCCTGTCTTGACACCTTATTAATAATTTATTCAAAGCCTAGCTCTGTATAGCATCACTGTTAAGAATAGAGATCCAGTAAGAAAGATGGGATCCATTCCAAACTTAGATGCAAACTAGTTGTGTAACTTAACACATACTATTTAACTTTCTCAAAACTTTGTTTCCTTTTTTTGTAAAATGTAGATAGAACAGCCTAAGATCAGTAGTGTGGGTAAGAGAGAAAATGTTTAAAACATCTTAACACAGTTCCTGACACATAGTATGTGTTCATAAATGATAGCTCATATGATTAGTACCTCTTAAAATAGGGAACTTGTAGATGCAGTATTTCCCCCTCTTATTTACATATAAAGATGGACTTTCGGGGAGAATTCCTTGATGAGAGCAAGCAGAGCACAGCTGGATACTTACACTGTGTACAAATTCATGTCTTGATAGCCTGAATTTAAAAGTTAAAAAAATCCATTCCATACCCAAGCTTGAAACACTTAACTGCTATTCTTTGTCATCTAAGTCTTATCTATGAGGAACATCATTATTAATTGCAATCTTCGCATCCTAATTCAAAGCAATTAACAAGAAGACTCAGAAAATTAAAAAAAAAAAAAAGTGTGGAAGTTTGTGCTGGATAGAATGTGTGAGGAAACATTTCCAAGCTTGAAGCACTGTTGGAGACTCTCCTGCCCCTGAGTACAGGGTGCTCTATACTCTGCTGTGACTGAGATGTAAAGTTTAATAGCAATGAGTCACTTAAGCCTATATTTTACAGCCCTGTTTTATTCTCAAAGCACCCACTTGTGCAGGTTAGAAGGCAAAAGAGTAAATTTCTTCCCTGGAGGCATCAATATTCCATGGGCTCTCAACACATATTTTCACTTGCTTTTAGCTCACATCCATGTGTGAGCTACAATGTGTGTTAGCTTACACATTGGCCTGTAGAGTGCCATGAAACTAAGCATGTTCTGATAGATCTAGTTCATTCCAAAGAAGAAGCACTATTTAAATGTTTTTTGTATTTCTCTATGTGGGAGCTAACTTGGAAACCATAGCCATTAAATCATATCTATTAATTTATTCTAGATATAACCAATATGTCGGACTAACACAACATCAGACAGTAAATTTTAGTAAATTTATAGTATGTAAATATAGTATAGTTAAAAAATAGTAATTATTAGAGAGTAAATAAATCACAATTTATTCTTATCTCCATTGTCTCTTTAAATCTATTCCATTGCACTGAAGTAACCTCCCCTTGTCTTGGAGACATGGATGCATGGTTCCTACCAGTAAGGAGAAGGTCTGATACCATGTAATTATTAAGCCATTGAGCTTGACATCTCCCTCCCACAATTAAGACCTATTCAGGCTGCGCACAGGGGATGGAGGAGTCTCCCGCCTGCTCTTTAATCTCTCCCTGTAGGGACAGGAATGGGAAAGGGAGAACAGTGAGGGGGCTGGCTGAGTAGCTTTGCTCCTCCGAGGCCTGGTTATAGCTAGTCTGCTCTTTTTCTCACTGGGTACTTCTATAGGGAGAGGAGCACCCCAGACCCCCAAACCTGCCTGCCCTAAATAGGTTCTGCCATCCGCCGCATCAACACAAAATATATGAGACTTTAATGAAAAGGAACTTTAATACAATTAGGAAACAATACAGGAAAGGCAAAGAATATAGGTTCTAAATCAAGCACCCAAAGTTACCCATGGGTAAAAGTCCTTCCCCTTGTGGGTAAAAGTCTATCTAAGAGGGAAGGGACCAGAACAAGGCCCCAAAACCTGCCACAAGTCTAAAGCATCTTCCAGGGGGGGCCCACAGGAAAAGGATCAGAAACAACCAGACAAGTCTGGGAGGAAAAGCACAAAATCAAAATCAAGACAAAAACTGCCATTGTCACCTCCCCACGGGTCTCTCACCCACATCTGTGTCACCCAGTCCACGACCAAAAGCGCAGCTTCTTCACGTGCCTCTCGCCTCCATGTGCCTCCTCCAGGTCTCCTTCTGGCTCCATCCTGCTTCCTTCCTTTCTCCGTGTCCTCTGCCACTTCTTCTCCTGCTCAGCTCTACCCTCCTTTGGGTGGGGCAGGAAACCTGGAACCTCCCCCTTTCCTGGGGACCACCCTGTTACACTTCCGTGAGCTCTTCAGTTTCTTTCTGCTGAGCCCCTTCTCCTCTTGTTCCAGTAACCTGGCAGATGCATTCTCATTCCTGATGGCCGTCTTCAACTTCCCCATGCCCTGAAAATCAGTTATTCATCTCTGTCCCCTTTCTGATGAGTTCTCCTCTCACCCCTGCATGCTGCCCCACAGACCCTGCTGCAGCTCTCTTCCACATGCCCCAGAATACATGCCCCCCACCCCGCCCTTCACCTTGGGGTGAAGATATATCAGCGCTTCCCTGTCTCCTCCATGCACAGGGACTCAGACCTTCTCTCCCTCTAAAATTTCGCAGGATAGAATAGGCCTCAGAGCCCAGCACACCTGGCTTTCTACAGCACATCAAGTACGAATTCTCTAAGCAGCCCTAGTGCAATGACCTCTTCTCAAAGCTCTAGAGTGGTCCTTTCCCCCATCACTAGGCCTGTGTTTTGGAGGAGTGCCCTCCCTTGCAGTGGGGGAGACACTTGGTAACAACTCTTTCCAAATGAATTTTTCCCCAGATTTTCCTCTCTCTCCAAACTGCCCCCTCTCTGTATCCTTTGTTACCTGAAGGTCCCAAGAGAACTTGAAATTGATTCTTATTTTCTTTGAGAAGCCACATGTGTGGATTTGTCTCATCCACACAACACATGGGTGCCTGCATAGCTCACTTGGGCTTCAGCTAACGTGGAGTCTGGAAGGGCCCCAGTCTCACATCCTATGACATAAGTGAAAATGGAATTTCTTTGGAATGGCATTTATTGTCATGATGCCAGGAGTTCATCATAATTAGAGTTACAAAGGAAATACCGAAGGAAGCAATAATGATCTGCCATTTATTGTAAATCATGACCTAGGTGTGTCTTCTTTCTGTGTTTATAAAAGGACAAGGTTCACTTTGTAATGTAAGTTTCCACCTAGCAATTGAAATCACAAGCTAAAAGGTTCCTACAGGACTATCCATGTAATATGATTTACTACAAAATAGTTCTTTAGAGTTCCAACATGATGCTCAAAATCCCCCCTGTAATTCACAAATTCCTTTGACAACAAAAGCAGAATTATCTCCAGAAGAACATTGTAAAGTTCAAAAGGAAGCTTGGATTTTTAGTCATAAAAAGTTTTCACAACATTTTATATTAGCCTGTAAAGTAACTGCTTTAAGATTCTTTTCATACTGTCTTTAATCTCAAAAAACTCAAATTAGTGTAGTAATGTAGTCAGCCAGTGCTATCACAAGACTATAAGAAAAGAGAGCCAGGAGAGTTTCTCTGAAAAGAAGACAGATGAAGGAGGCAAAGCATGGGGTACTGACCCAACTCTTCTGGTAAATGATGCAAAAACTATTAACTGGGTGAACTGTGGCCCCATCTTGGAAACAGGCTTTTGATCACCAGAAAACAGAATTATATCAAAATTCAAACATAGCTGAAATATTTTAAGATAACATGTTTAAACATATGCATGTTTCTAATGAAGGAACATTTTTATGGTGATAATGTAAGAACCACTTGTAGAGAACTTTTCAGTTCTTAAAAAAAAAATGTAAACCAATCCGCCTTACCTAAGCCTTGTATTAAACACATTTGCGTGCATATGAAATTTAAATAGCATCTTTTATAACTTTCAACATATATTTAACATATAAAAATTACCTTCAAAATACAGTGTCGAGTAAAGACCTGGAGAGGTAAGATTATCAATGCAGTAACTTCATGAGAAGTATGGACTGAAACAAGTTATGAATTTTTTTTTTTCACCTGAAGACCAATAATTAGATTTGTAGCTTGCTTTGAAACCATACAGTTTGGGTAGCCTAAATGAAACACATGGCCTCTAGGGAAAAAAATCCCCTCTTATTCTATAAGGCCATTCACTTGCTCTCCACAGTGACACCGTCATCTTACACAATCCTTGAAAAATGAAGTCCTTCTCATCCAGTAAAACTGCAGCTGGAAGAGAGGCAGGCAGTAGAAAGTAAAAGACCTCCACACACTGTTGACAGTGTAATCTGAAACTACTCAGCAGTTTCTAGTATCAGGTTCACACATAATTTGAAACAGGCAGATTGCTTTTGGAACGTTCTCTAAAATGTTTGCTTCAACTGGAAGACAAAGAGTACAATTATCCGGAAAGAAATTATTCTTAGTAATTAAAATGTTTAAATGATAGTAAAATGATTTATGTGACTCACAATACCTTCCCAAGTGGTATCTTGTCCCACTGTACCTGTTTTGGTGATTAAGTCATCGGGGATCGGAGAAAAAAATCTCATTAAAACACTCAGATATCCACTCAAACTTCCATTTATTGAGTACCTAATCAGGACCAGGTACTGTATTAGGGAGCAGGTATTTGAGCATTGCAGAAAGCAGTCTCTATCCTATCTGCATGCAACTTTAACCCTTTAATACATTTCACAAAAACTTGATTTGCTATTTGTATTCCACAGTAGAAGGAGCTAGAGCTATAGAAGTTTTATGCACTTTAGCTGAGGTTGTATTGAAGCTGATCGGCTAGGAAAGGAAACTCGACAGAGCCTTGATGGTTTCCAACATTCATGAGCACATATATCATAATCCAAGGCATTGTGATATCTGTCAATTATCTTTCACCATTCATCTCAATAAGTAAGGACAAGTATTAATACAACTGAGCTCTATGAGAACTCCCAAAATATTACTTATAATTATTTTTTAAAAGATTATTTATGCATACAAGAGCTGGGGTACAGGCCAGAGATGCGGGGAGGGGGTGGTGGTGGTGAGAGGATACACCAGAGACAGAGCGGGGAACAGAACAGGCAGACTGACTGAAATACACTGCTGAGGGGAGCAGTGGGGCGAGACAGGAGAGGTCTGCTGCGCCATGTGGGTTGCTCCCTGGCTGGCCGGGGATCGAACTCGTGCTGCAGAGGCTGCAGAGGCTGCAGAGGCTGCAGATTGCTTCATAGTGAGGTGCTCAACCCCTTGTGCCACCCGGGAGGCCCTACTTACAATTCTATTTATTGGTTTTCCCTCTCAGCTTTGCTTTATATGCTTAATTTTAATATATATGTCTTTTAAATGAATATAGATTTTTAAGGTGTGAGATTTTAGCAAGGAAAAAACTGTCAACTTCAGCTAAAGTGCACATGAGGAAGTGTTGTTTCCCATTTTTAGATATAATGCATTATGAACGTTTTGCCTAATGTGACATGAATTACAAACTACGCTCTTCAAGGAACTAGACAGCTCTGCCCTATTAGCATCTCTTTCCCAGGGCACTGATTTTCAGTCTATATTCTATAGAAGCAAAAGAATTGTGAAGCAATTCTAAAAGTGCTAAGAAAGAAAATTTGTCTGGGCCTCCCCGGTGGCGCAGCGGGTTGAGCGCAGTGCTGTGAAGCTGTCCGCAGCCTCTGCAGTGTGGGTTCGATCCCGGCTGACTGGTGAGACTCCCACATGGGGCAGCAGACCTCTCCTGTCTCACCCACTGCTCCCCTCAGCAGTGTATTTCGGTCCTTCTGCCTGTTCTGCTCCCCGCTCTGTCTCTGGTGAATCCTCTCACCCTCCCGCACCTCTGGCCTGTGCCCCAGCTCTTATATAAAAATAAATAAATCTTTTTAAACACATGCAATTTGCAGCAACATGGATGGCGCTGGAAGGGATCATGCTCAGCGAAATAAGCCAAAAAGAAAAAGAAAAATACCAGATGGTCTCACTCATAGCAGGAATCTAGAAAACTTAAATAAGGGACCAGGAAAATGAATAGCCATAAGAAAGTGAAAATCAGAATCAACAAAAAACTATGAAACAGAGACACTTTTGGGGGGGTGGGGGGCGGGAGGGGAGGGATTGGGATCAGAATGGGGGGGTTGCAATTGTATGGGGAATATAAAAATAAAATTTATTAAACAAAAAAATAAAGAGAAAAAATATATATATAAATATTTCCCCACCTAAAAATAAATAAATAAATAAATAATATTAGTTTCAAGCGCAAAATAAATAAATAAATAAATCTTTAAAAAAAAAAAAAGAAAGAAAATTTATCTGGCCTCCACCCACCTGGGAAGGATGAAATCTCCACCCGAGTCTGGCTGTCTACTACAATGACTTTATTATAGCTCACACTATTCAAATGTGACTCACAGGGAATTCACTCAACATTTGCTAAGATACCTGAATAAGCATTTCCAAGTTTCTTGTTCAAATGGTCATAAAACCAGTCTTTCTTACAAAAGTGAGATTAGATAAGGCCATGTAGATTCCAACAAAATCAGTGTCCCAAATGAGGTGACCCCTTCCCCTTCCATCTACTGTGAGTTTTAAAAACCTTCTGTATAATTCTTTCTACAGTAATGTATAAAGGCTTCTGATTAGCATTTGTCTATGTGCTTAGCAAAGGTCTCTGTCATTTCTATAGAATAACACTGTGTTAGGCACAGTTAGAAATGCAAATGAAATACACTGCTCTTTCATAGTTATTAGAAAAGATGAAAACTTTTCTGAAGTCTTCTAGAACTGTGGCTATCACAAGATATTGGCCAAGGAGGGACTATACAATACCGATTAAAATTCTTGACTGAGAGTAATGACAGAAATCCATGGAGGAGTTTAAAGTTTGGGGGCTGAAGCTAGGCATGGAAATAAATGAAAACAGCATAGATAATGATATGTACTACATGTACAAAATTAATCTCTCCAAGACTCCAAGGGGATTTATGTAATTATTAACTTTTGGTCTGCATCTTGATGTTTTAAAAGAAAAATCACTGCAGATAAAAATTAAGTCATAGGTCTCTAGATTGATCAAAAGCAGATCCACCCTCATTATCTTTGCTCCCAAAAAGAAACCACATATTTTTCTAAAGGCAATATTAGATTACCTTTGAGAAAACTTTATTCCTTCACTGTTTCTTCTAACTAATGCCACTAATATAAGCATCTATTCCTGTGCAAATGCATGTTCATTAAGCAAGTATTTACTGAGTATTTACCACTTGAAACTAGTTAGATTTGCAGTAGGCTCTGAGGACATGGCAGGAGACATTTAGAGCCAGTGTCCTATGCTTTAGGTGCTAATAATTATGGGTGATATATACTAGTGTTGGGGCAGAGAGGATATTTCCCCTTACTCCTCTGGGTTCTTCTGGGGCAGGTTGAGTGATTAACATCAGAATAGTAGGAAAAAAACAAAACTTAATTACATGAGTATACAGAATCCATATAGATGTGGGTTCTAATACTTTAGTGGGGCAAAATGAGGGTATATATATCTTGAGCTGAGGATGGGATAGGGCCTGGAACTTAAAGAAGAGAGGACAGGCACTCATGACAAGAAGAGGGGGACTCATGACAAAGGCCAGTGTAATGAGATGCATGCTCTGTCACATAGATTTCTCAGTACAAAGGCTATTTCTAATAAAAACCTAATTCTTTAGTAATATCCCCAATTTGCATTCTTCTAGGTAATAAAGATGTGGTGAAAGTTGCCCATAAGTCTGCAGAGCCTCACCTGACCTCAATTCAAAATAATCCATGCCAAAGGGACACCCCTTGGAAAGGCTTGTACTGAACATCTTAGGGAGACCTCTCCTTCAGTGGAAAAGAACAACTTGAGTGTGTGGCAATATAGTGGCAATACAGAACAAGGTGGTAATAGATGGCCTAGTCCTGGAAGAGGTTTAGAGGTAAGTCAGGAAAAAGACAGGATATAGGGAATTTTCAGTGGAGGTCCATTTGATAGTGTGAAGGCACTCAAACTTTGGTGGTGGTTGAAGTGTATCCACATATGGAGGTATGAAGCTGTATTCCTGGAATTATATATTTTTGTAAATGAATGGTGAATAATAAATTTGATTTTTTGAAAGGAGAAAGGAGAAAGATGTTTCAAGACAAGAAAATCATATGTATGAAAGGTGGAGGTAAGACAGAACACCATACATTCATTCATTCACCCAAAACCAGTCCATCTTGACTGAGCACTATGAGCTCCAGAGGGAGAGAATAAGGTCAGAGAGGTAGGGTGGCCAGTTCTAATGTCATGTGGAGGGCCAAGGAAAGTCATGAGTGCCCCAAGCAGGAAAGTGCATGGTCATATTTATGCTCTGGAAAGACCATTCGTAGATGCATGATTCTGTTGTATCATAAATTTTTGGTTTGTTAATGAATCATGTATTTACCCTTGTCACTGTCACCACATTTCAAGATTATAGAAGAGAATCTGTTTTAAATTGAAAGAAAAAGCTGTCAAAATCAAAAAGCTGATTCCTTTTTGTATTTCTTTTATGTTCCATGAAATTTTATAGCCTTGAGAAAATCTTGTCTTTTAAATCTAGCCAAATAATGCTGGTGTCTGTTGTAGAATTAGCATATTTTGTGTTTTGTGTAGTATAGTGCTTTTTACTTTCTTCCTTAAAATACCCACAGAACTTTTGACCTATCCTGTGACCAACTTCTGGACACAAAGGTTGTATTTTGATTATAATAGTGTGTAATAGATCAGAGATAATGTGAGAGAAAGGATGTGGCCTCTTAGCATTTAGCTAATCTCATTGGCCATCATCCAACAGAAAATTTTCTCTGGGAGTACTAGAATATCAGTTACTAAAAGTGATGTATTTTTAGAGACACCAAACTCAGCTCACTCTCTTCTAGATTTAGATTTTGTAATAAAGAATAAAATTCTTCCAGTTATTATAAGAAGATACCTATAGTTACCAATTCTAAGTACTTAAATTTTGGAAACTGTGAATCCATAAGCCCATGAAAATATAAACATGCTCTGTTTAATAAGCATACTGCTTCCTAGCATGTTTCTTCACACAGTGACATGAGAATTATCAATCCCCACCCCCCACCCCCACCCCCCGCTTTTTTGGAAATATTCTATTTATTTTTGCATAGAAGAACTGGGTTATAGGCCACAGGTGGGGGGTGGGCAAGAGGATTCAGCAGAGACAGAGTGGGGAGTATAAAAGGCAGATCTACTGAAATACACTGAGAAGGGAGCATCAGGCAAGACAGGAAAGATTTGCTGCTCCGTGTGGGTCAGCTCCTGGCCAGGGATCGAACTCAGGCCCTCATGGTGGTAGTGCTGAGACTTGACCCCTAGGCCACCAAGGAGACCCACCAATCCCCTTCTACTCTTAGTCATAGTCAGATATGTTAATATCGGAACCATTTGTGTTTTTCTTGGGCACAAAGTGAGGGGTCTCTGCACAGCTCAGATTGGCCAAGCTCAGCAGTGATCTGTAAAGCATAGAGGACAGGATTCACGAGACTGTGTCCTCCAAAACTGCCTCAGGAAACATATTGTCTTAATTGGAGAGGCAGCACAGAAAGCCACTGGGGCCACCTAATGCAGCAGTGACTATTACCATTGTTCCCTCGCTTGCCCTGTGAGTTGTCCCTGTAGCTCCATTTGAAAATTACCAAATTTTAATAATATCGTGATTATTTTTTAGGTACCATAAATATCTGTTTGGTTGTCTGTTGGGGTTCTTTTTGATTATCTAAATACTTTTTTGTTTTTATTTTGAAAAATACTCAAGTTAAAAATTGAAAATTCTCAGAATTCTAGTGAAGAATTTAAAGCAAATGGTCCTTTGTGGTTCAATGAGAAATTTGGGGAATCTATTTTTTTAGTTTTTATTTATATTAACAATCAATAAGTAAATATATAATAATCCACTGGGCCTTACTTAACTAATCATAAAGAGCAAAGTAAAGGTATAGAGATAATTTCCATTAATAATCTTGAGAAACTCTACAGTAGTGCACAAAAAAGCATTCTTCTGGCTAAGATAAATAATTTATTCCAGTTTTCTCTTAGTATTTGACACACCAAGATCTTACTAACATTTGCTCAAGGCATGTCTAATACACTTATTTTCTTTTGCCTCTGTTCACTAGATGAAGTTAAGTTCAGATCTAAACAGTCTTCCCTTCACACAATCCCACAAAAATGCACTGGTACTCACTGTTACTTGAAAAAATAGTAGGGTGTTTCTCCAAATACAAAGAGAAAAACATCTGCCTTTGAAATTTTTTTAAACCCTGTCTAAATTGGCATGTGCTTTATATTAGTTCTGTACTATTTGAATTTGCATACATATGTGTGCATTATGTATGCTCACAGTTTGGTGATGGGAGATATATATATATATATATATATATATGTGTGTGTGTGTGTGTATAAAAACAAACCTGTCAAAACCAAACTGCTTCACTTGAAATGTGAACAGATTTTCCTACTGTAAATATCCACTAAAAAATAAATATGTACATAGTCCATGTGTAATATATATATAATGTGTAAATATAACGTGTATAAATATATGTGCATATGTATGCCATATTTATGCCATATATATGCTGTGTGTATATGTATATTAAAAAGATATATGTTTATATGTATACACACATATACTATGGAATGCTTCAATTAGATTTTTATGCGTTCTCAGATTTGGGGTGTTTGACTTATTCTTCTATAGTTCAGATATAGTGTCCGTTTTAAGAAAAGTTTTAAGTGTGATCCTTTTAGATATGCATTCCTGAAATGGCAAAGTCTAATAAAGCAAAACCAGAAATCATCTTTTAGTTTACTTTTTTTGCAACTGTTAGAATTAAGAGTGGCAGAGAAATATAATAGTTCCACAGTTTGTCATAAAGAAAAATATCTTTTTTACCTTCATTGGTTGAGCATCTTATCAACAAACACATTAACTCAAACAATAACCACTCTTATCTACAAAGGCCAGGTTCAGGCTTATTAGTGAAGTGAATTGGCAGCCACCTCTCTTTACATAGCAACTGGGCAAATATTGTCCCAGCCTCCAGAGTGACCAATGAGAACCAATACAGAGTCATCAAATCTTTTCAATACAAGTAGTGTTAGTGTGAAAAACCTCTCTTTCACTCTCCTTCTCTCTCTCATTTAATCTTTACCATTTCAAGAGCATGAGCTCACCTACAGACTGTAAATACTTGGGGACTTTTATGAAAGGAAAATATTACAAAGTGCTGAAGTTTGCTTCAAGGACAACTTAGGTAGGCACTTCAGTTTAATTACTAGCAAATTGTGTATGTTGTGGTATGTGAAAAATATTGTAGTGTTAATAGATGTATTACGGATATTTCTAAATGTCAGTGCATAAATATATATTAATGATGATTTTTATTATTCTAGAAAGATCTAGAACAAATGAAATAAAGCAGACTGCATGTTTCCTAATTACTTAATGAATGAGCCTTGTTTTGAGCCATGGGCAGAATGTACTCTGGAACTAGTTAATGTGGCATATGGTGAATAAACATCAGACATGACCCCCACTGCCCTGTAATTGAAACTTTGTGTAAATTGACCACACCCTTCATTAATTTCTCTGTTGCCACGCCTTTACATTACAGAAGAGAAAATTTAATAACAGTGATGAAGGAAGAGTAACAGCAGAGATTTTCTTTTTAACCCAGTTGAAGTCTGGTTTCTCTGCAATTCTAAGGGAAATGTCACAGGATTTAATTCTCTACAGTGCAATATTTACTGTATTTCCTGCATCTTTCCTTCTTTTTACTTTGCTTCATATTGCTGGCAACCATGAAAGCCTCTATGTCCTGTGAAAATGTATGTTGTTATAACTCAATGGGGAATAGAGGCTTCAAATTACTTCCTCTGGGTGCAATAACCTTGGTTATTTACTGAGTGCAAAGTAAACAACTTGCTTTAATGTCAAAGGTTTTAACACACTATGTCACAGGGTTTCTAATAGAAAAAAGTCTTCCATAATAGTCTCTATTCAACTGATGGGTTTTATTTCAACCCAAATTGATACTGTCTTTGTAAACGCTGAGATATTTTTTTGTTTTGAACCAGAAGAATATTCCCACAAATGCAAACTCATTCTGGCCACCTAAGAATTTTGTCATAGAAGCAGAGTGCTTTCTTTCCCTTGTGGGTTTTGAAACTTGGCCACATGGTATTTTTAAGTTGGCAGAGTAATACCTTTTAGACAGGCTTTAGGATTCTGCTTAATTGAGTACAGCAGGTTAACAAAAGTGCCAATGTTCCTTAAAAACAAAAAACAAAATGATCCGTGGACCTAAAGCTAATGCTAAATATTAGATTAAACTGCCAATTGCATTTTCCATGTTTATCTTCTGAGATAGGAATAAAATTAAAGTGTGTTACCATAGCAGCATCTGTAACATTTTATGAGACAAAAGATCCTTTTTTTCCACACAAAGATCCAAGCCAGAAGCATTATCCATTAAAGAAAGCAAATAAGGCTAGAGGGACATATTTTTTACAGTCATATTATGGAAATACTAAAGATCCAATGTCCTGAGGTCAGATTGTGGAACACAGCTGTTCATATTCATTTTTGTCCTGGATTGACACCCTTAGTTAATTCCTGAATAGTGATCAGTTCCTGTCCTGCAATATACCTAAAGTTGAAAAGACTTTCTATTCTCATTTTTTCTCAAATCGTATTTAGGCATATTAAAGAAGGGAATGAAAACGTATGTCTTGCGAAGCATTTATTTAGGCTTTATGCCTGACTCCATTCGTAATTTTAATTTTTATTTTCTGGACCTTAATTCTTTGGCGCTGTTCTTTTGAAATAATGGCAAGTTCTCATCTGAAGAAAAAGGCATGAAGATCTTAAAACCTTTGGACCATGAGTTTACTTTGTACTTCATTCTCTGTATCCTTGTCTTCCTGACCATTTCTCATTTCTCCTGTCTTTCACTTCCTACCACTACTGCTTCCTTTTCTTCTATCTCACTTGTTCTATAGCACCTGCCTAAATACTTACCAGCCAACTCACCTATTTATTCCATGTGTCATTCTGTCAGCTCTAAGTAGAAGAGTCTACCTGGGACCATTTTAAGTGAAGGAACTTTTTTTTCCTAAATTTAAACATCCTCTTATAGTCATCAGATTCATCTACGTGTCCACATGTATTGATTTGTTACAGTAAACTAAAGTGAATATTTGTGTAACATATCGACTAATCAATTAGTAGTTTTAAGGTATATCTAATGAAAATTTTTGAATGATAATCCTTGACTTCATTTAAATTCCAATGAGCTACTAAAATTAAGTTATTTCTCTAGACCCAGAATTTTGAAAACTATATTAAGATTTGCCAGTCCTTATTCCCCCTATTATTCTAGATAATCTTTAGCATTCATTAGAAGTCTGGTTTTGTGGGACAGGATGCAAGATTCTTTGAGGCAAATTTCATTCCGTGAAATTTGAACATCAACCTTCAAAAATGGTTTGTAGGGTGGATTGCTAAACCAAAGGGTCTTAAAGTTTCCTCTGCAGATTTTAAACTTGGAGCGAAGTGAATGTTCTGAATCATTCTGTTGCATCTCTGGAATAGAGCAAACAACTAATTGAGTTACTGCACGTTTGTGTATATGCATCATCAGTACAGCCTGAATAAGCACTCAGAAATATTTGTTGAGGGAGAAAATGAGTAATTAAATCAATAAGTATCTGAATATTTATACTGCCTCTTAAAACCTCATGTACAGTATACCCATGTTCATAAGAGCATTACTCACAATAACCAAATAGTGGAATCAACCCAAGTGTTCATTGACAAATGAATGGATAGATAAAATCTGGCATATACATACAATAGAATATTATTCAACCATAGAGGGAAAGAAATTCTGATGCAAGCTACCACATAGAGATGAATCTTGAAGATTATATTTTAAGTGAAATAGGCCAGTCACAAAAGGACAAATGTTGTATGAGTCTACTTGTATGATGTACCTAGTACAAACAAGTCATAGAAACAGAATGTCGAAATAGGGCTGACGGAGAGGAAAACAGGGAGTTATTGTTTAAAGGCTACAGAGTTTCAGCTCCAGAAAAGTAAATGAGTTCTGGAGATGAATTTGAAACTGAACAAACTCAGAAGGGTGACCCAGTTGGTGGGTCCTCACCTGTATACTCAAGACTGTAGGATGGGATCCTAAAAGCAGATACATGGTATGAGACAACAGTAACAGGATTTATTCATACAGAGAGCAAGAAAAAGGGAGAAAGAAAGTATTTACAGTCTGGCACGTGGCCAGATGCTATCTGTCCTACCACAAATAGCTTCTGCTGGGCAGAGACCAAGGTACAAGTCAAAGCCTCAAGTGGCAAGCTGGAGGCTTCTCCACAGACACCCTCCTGACCAGCAGCTTAACTGCCAAAAGCCACAGTGACTTAACTGCCCCCAAAGTCCAGTGGTTTTAAGTGCCCAAATCCACAGTTTTCCTGGTCAAAGACCCTAGCCCCTAAACTGCCCACACCTCAGCAAGTTAACTGCCAAAAAGCCTCATCTTCCCTTATTTCCCATCTGCTCTTGCTCAGGAGCTGGAGTCTAGAACACTCCACCTTGTACCATGGAGTTGGCTGTGAGCACCACCCAGTGGCTTGGAGGTTGCTCTTCACCGCCCCATTTACAGATGGTGGTGACAGTTGCACAACAGTGCAAATGTACTTAATGCCACTGAACTTTATCTAAAATATAGTTATAATATTTATTGTGTATATTTTACTAAAATTAAAAAACTAATATCAAAAAAGAAATATTTTATTTGTGATTGAGAGAACAAATTATACATGCGGTATAGTAACATGGGAAATAGGTACAACCCTCATAAGACATGAAATAACAGAAATTTAAAACATGAAGAGGAAAGTTCTGTTTACTAAAAAATATATTTCCCATCTTCTTTTTTTTTAAATAAATTTTATTTTATATCCCCCATACAATTGCAACCCCCTTATTTTGACCCCAATCCCTCCCTTCCCCGCCCCCCACGCCCCATAGAGTGGCTCTGGTTCATAGTTGTTTGTTGATTTTGATTTTCACTTTCTTAGAGTTATTCATTTTCCTGGTCCCTTATTTAGGTTTTCTAGATTCCTGCTATGAGTGAGACCATCCGATATTTTTCTTTTTCTTTCTGGCTTATTTTGCTGAGCATGATCCCTTCCAGCACCATCCATGTTGCTGCAAATTGCATGTGTTTATCTTTTTTGATTGCTGAGTAATATTCCATGGTGTATATGTACCACATCTTCTTGATCCAGTCATCTATTTTTGGGCATTTGGGTTGTTTCCAAAGCTTAGCTATTGTAAACAGTGCTGCTATAAACATAGGGGTGCATATTTCCTGTCTTCTTGATGCAATTCTCAGTGCACACAACTCTTTCTCTGTTTGCCTATAAATTCTCCACTGCTTTTGTCCTTTTAACCAGTTGAACATCACCACCATCAGTCAGAGGTACCACTGTTGAACACTGGGATCCAGGCACCCCACCAAAGCATTTCAGGTACACAATGTAACAATCTTCACATCCATCCCATGAAGCAAATACTTGCCAAATGTGAAAACTAAGACAAAGAGGGTAATCATCCAAGATGGCATGGTTTAAATAGGACAACTGGCGTACAGACCTTCTGGTCTATCTCTCTTGAAAAGCCAGGATCGTAACTACTTTTCTATGGTGATAGAAACATATTAAGAGGATGTTTTACCATTTGACTTGCTCTGGGTTCTTGAACCCTTTCAAAAGACACAGATACCCCAAAAGTCAATGTACCCAAACATGGACACTTGAGTTGATATCCCACTTTCCAATATGTTCTTCATATGGTTTCAGCAAGTGGTACCACCTCTACCCAGTTGCTTGGGAAAAGCCTGGGAGTCAGGCTCTCTCTCCCTCAGAACCCATGTCATCAGCTAGGCTATTGGCATATCACCCTGCCCCAAGGCATCATCAGCTCTCCTTAGACATCTGCAACTATTTCCTAAATAATACCACTCCTTTTTGTGTTCCACATAATGATTCCATATAATATTTTTATTTTTTTCATATAATATTTTAAATATAAATCCTATCAGGGTATTAGCCTGCTTATAATCCACCAAGGGCTTTTTATTGTATTTAGTACAAGAAATCCACTCTCCTTAATATGCTTAATATTTTAATTGGCTTCTGCATTTTACAGTTCCTGCTACCTGAAACATTCTCTAAAGCCTCTATATTCTCAAGATCACAGGTCTCAACTCAAGTGACCATCTTAGGAAGACCTGCTCTGAACACTCTAACAAAAGGATCCTTCTTCCGCCCCATTTCTTCCTATCCCATCGCCTTATTTTTACCCATTGTATGTCAGTCATCACTATCTGAAATTATTTATTTCCCTGTGTGTGTTTTTAATTATTTCCTTCCAGTAGACCTTTAGCTTCTGAAATACAGAGAATCTTTCTTTCCTATTTATATCTCAGATGCATTAAATAGTACCTAAAACACCACGTGAATGAATAAATCACTAAGACAATTAACCCAAACACCATTCTGGCTTTTTTATCGAGGTGGAAAGGACAATCCATCAGTAGTGGCAGTTCAGCAGGATGAGTGCTATGCTGGAGGATGCAGAGTTCTAAGGAACTTAGTTGGGAAGGTTGGAAAGGTGGGAAAGGACTTCCCTGAGGAAGTCATGCTTAGGGGAGACCCTCTTTCCTGAAGTTTATTTTATAATAAGAAAGCATAAGAGCACCGTTCTTCACCTGTATCAAGCAGCAGAACATTGTTGGTATGGAATACCAACCTTGATACAGTTTTTAAATGCTGAAGACTCCTAACATAATCACAACACTCTGCTAATTTATCCTTGGAATGTAACCTCTTACTTTGGACCTTTTAGTTAAAGGGAAAACAATTTCTGGGAAACATCTCTCTTTTGCAAGGTTTATCCTTAGTTTGCCAGGAGAGCTGCATTTTTGGACAGTCTGTGCCACATCTTGCTTTCTGATGCTTATTGATACTGTCATGGTGCTTAATTAAGCATAATACTGCCATAAACAGTTTGGTCATGGAATGCTGGAGATAATAAAAAGGGCATGTTGAGAAGTGTCAGAGACTGAATAGATACGTTAAAATACTATTTTTATAAAGCCTTCCAAAATCAGAGGTTTTTCAAAAAACTGAATCACCTGAGTCACATCTTATCCTTAGTGCAACAGATCAATAGCTGATTGCAAAGAGGTGTGTTTTAGAAGACACTTGTAGGGATGTCCCTGCTACATTTTGCCCCTCTTAAATGTTTACAGTCATGTCTTACTGGTCTTTCTCTTTTTTTGGTCTTACCTACCTCAAATCCTTCAAATTGCTTTTGAGTCAGTGATTATAATAAATTACCATTTTTATGCTTCCATTATACAGTGCATCATATTTCAGTAAAATTATTTATTTGGAATGTCTGTCTACCTAATAGAATATATTCACCTTGAGGGACTGAACTATCTTTTCATCTTTGAATTTTAGTTTCTAATATATATTGACTTACGACAGGCACTCAGTAATCAATTGCATGTTATCTCATTCCAAAAAATCTTCCCGGGGCCTCCCTGGTGGCGCAAGGGGTTAAGCAACGCACTATGAGGCAATCCTCAGCCTTTGTGCACGAGTTCAATCCCTGGCCAGCCAGGGAGCAACCCACATGGCGCAGCAGAGCTCTCCTGACTCGCCTGCTGCTCCCCTCAGCAGTGTATTTCAGTCAGTCTGCCTGTTCTGTTCCCCACTCTGTCTCTGGTGAATCCTCTCACCCTCCCGCATCTCTGGCCTATACACCCTCTTGTATGCATAAATAAATAAATCTTTAAAAAAGAAAATCTTCCCAACATCAACTCTTCTCTTTCTTATAAGTAGGGAAAACAAATATTCACCATCCACTCTTTTTTTAATGCATACAAGAACTGGGGTCTAGACCAGAGGTGCAGGGGCGGGAAGAGGGGAGTAAGAGGATTTCCCAGAGACAGAGCAGGGAGCAGAACAGGAAGACCTACTGAAATACACTGCTGAGGGGAGCAGCGGGCAAGACAGGAGAGGTCTGCTGCGCAATGTGGCTTAGCTCCCTGGCCAGGGATCGAACTCACTCCACGGTGGCTGGTGATAGCTTGATAGCTTAGACTTTAACCCCTGCGCTACCGGGGAGACCCACATTCCCCAGCATCCACTCTTTTACCCTGAATTTGAAAGGGAGATTGGCAACACTGAAAGTAGAGCTTATTAGTTATTGCAGAGGACTCATAATATGATGGCTTTGTCACAGATACTCTGAAGAGTCAGGAAAGAAACGTTAAAGTAAAAGATTTAAGTTAGAAAAATTCCTCAGGTGTAGCATGCATTTATCATTCTGTGACTCACTTAAAAATGAGAAATCCACATTCACTAGCATTTTATTACCTGTCTTTTCTCAATTGTTGTACCTGCTCTCATTTTAATATCTGGGATTAAAGGCTTACTTAGCCCTTGAGACATTAGTCAATGCCTCTTAATCACCATGACTGCAAAACAGGTATCAGCTCCCAGCTGGATCTCTCTGCCTTGAGTTAACCTGATGAGAGCTTGTCATCAGGTATGTTTAAGAAAAGGCTGGGTTACAGCGGAGGCTCCTCATCTTAACATGCATCAGAATCACCTGAAGGCTTATTAAAACACAGATAACTTGGGCTCCACCCCACCCTGTTCTCCATGTTTCTGACTGACTGGCTCTGGTTTGAAGCTTAAGAATTTGCATTATAACCCTATGTTCATTGCAGCACTGCTTACAATATAGCAAGTTAATGGAGACAACCTAAGTGCTTAACAACAGATGAGTGGATTAGGAAAATGTGATATGAAAAAAAGATGAAATCTTGCCATTTGGGATAATGTGGTTGGAACTGTAGGGGATTATGCTAAGCAGAAATAAATCAGAAAGAGAAAGACAAATAACAAATTATTTCACTCATACGTGGACTATAAAGAAACAAAAAATAATAATGAACAAAACTGAGCAATCTGACTATAGAATTGAGGCTACCAGTGTGTGAGGGTGGTTGGGGGCACACAGGGTAGATGACCCAGAGGACTATTATAGGTGCTTTGGTGGTGGCATAACATACATTGGAAGAGGTATGAACCTACCTAAATCATATACAGCATCTTCAGCTTATGTTAATGTAGCGGCAGGAAGGGACAGTGCAGGATTTCTATGACCAGGGCAGATGGGTGAAGGACGAGTCCTGGAGCCCTCGGTGGCCTTTTCAGGCTTTTATTGGGATTTACCAGGTACATGGCAGGCAGTGGGGCCGGGAGGCTGGTAGGCCTCCCAGCCCGCGGCGAAAGTCTTCACACTTTCTGGGCTCCCTGGCGTTCTCCCGTGGCATCTGTTTCTCTGCTGGTTCTGTTCTCCTGGTGTTTCTGCTCTCATTCTGCTGATACCACCCTTATGAGCCCAGTCTCAGCCCGGTGTACCCACCTACGCATGCCCACACCCTACTCCAGGTGTCCGCCATCAGGCCTACATTCAAGACCACAGGGTTCCATCATCAATCCTAATGGTGGGAGGGCAGAAAAGCCTGATACTTTACTTACCCTACAGTTACCAATGTTACAAGTTTAAAAAAAAAATGCATTTCTAACCAGTTTCTAGATGCTGCTGCTACTCCTCAATCTAGAAACCACACTCTGAGAAACCCTGGTATACTACGCTTCTCTAATGTACCTGTGAACCACCTAGGAATCTAGTTATAAAGCAAATGAGGACACTTAAAATGCATAACAAAATGCCTGCCACAAAGTTGGTGCCAATTAAAGATCAGATTCCTCCCATCCCACTTGTCTCACTTTGATGTGGTTTTGTGTTATCTCAAACCATTACATGAAGACATAATGCAAAATTTAGATCTCGCTCATGTAGTACCCTGAGACCTACAACTGTTTTTCACACCACTTCAAATTTAATTTGCAATAATTAATATAAATAAATCCTGATTTCCGTACCTTATAAGCATCCCTCTGCTAAACCACTATAGCATTATAGTCTAGGTTGACTTGGACTCCCGGAGACATAGCACAAATGCCAGCTAATGTTGGTGACATCCTTACTGGGTCTCCAGCAGTAAATGAATATAATTTTAAAGAAACATGTTTATGAATCATCTTTCTTGGATTTCAACCCAAAATAGTTATTTTGTATTTTGTCATCTTTCATTTCTATTTCAACTTAGTCCTTTGTTACAGCACATGCTAACATTCTAAATTTATATGATTTGCTTAATGAAAAGTGAAATATATAAAATAGATGTCACTTTTAAAGCATCTAAAGAATTATTTTCTATCTTAATTACCAAGTGTGTCAGAGACATTGTTCAACCGTCTTTTATTTCAATCTGTGGTTTGTTTCTGCCATCCAAAAATGAGTAAACTTTAGGAACATCCAGCTGTGTTTCTGAATAGGAACAGTCAAATGTGGACCATGTGTGATGGAAAATTCTCTGATGACTGAGAATATGGATAAATTGAGGGGCATTGTTAGACAGAAAGTTATTGTATATTTTCATTCATTCAGTTAACAAACATTTATCCAGCACCAGGTACCAGGAGTATGGTGGTGAGCAAAATGTTCCCTCAACAAAGTGCCCACACACAGAGAAAGTACACATTTGTTTAGAATGTCTACAGTTATATATAACTGTTCTATATAGAACAGTTATATATAACTGTATACAGTTCTTTATGACAAAAATTCAAAGTAACAAATATGACAGAAAATCTAATTGACAAGAAGACAGACATGTTTGTTTTAGAGAGATTTCTATTTGATAACAGAGATAACAGCATCCCTAAAGCACTGGGAAGCCTCTTAGAAATGTGAGGAATGTTGGCCGTATTGTTACTATTCATGTTGCATAACAAAAATAATAATTTTGAGTTTATAGCACATTGCAGTAGTTTCCACAGTTATCTAGTAAATTTCCCACATCGTTGTGAGTGGTTCGTGTGTGAATGTGAGAATATGAGTGTTTGTGAATTGTGAGTGTGTTATGTGTGCATGTACATATACATGTGCATATGTCAGTGTGAGAGAAGGAATGGGGAATAAGTCGTTGTTAACTCATTTGATAGATGAGGATGTTCGAGGGGTGACTAACTTGAGTCAGACTGGTAGGTCTCTGAAAAAATGTGAAGCTGGTCTATTCCCATCTCCTCTTCTCTTCACTACCCCAACCTCTGTAAGATTCTTTAGGGAGCAGGGTGTAGTGCCATCCCATAGGTCACTTATCTAGGCAGTGACGACTACCGGGGAACGCACTCTTCATAAAGGAGAAAAGGGGGGGGGGGGAGTCCAGTCCCCAGGCAGACTCTGTGTGTGCCCCTGGCCTGGGTTTTGTCATTCTGAGAACTCAGGGCCAGTGTGAGGAGCAGCCTGTTGTTCTCTGAGACACCAGCTGAGGGATCATGTGGGCAAGGTAACTGCTAAAAAGCTCCCCAACCCAGGGGGTAACCAAGAGGACTATGGACAGAACAATGGGAGCATCAATTTGAGGAATTCTCTTAGCACTCTTAGGAGACCAGATTTGTGGTGTTCTCTCTCTCTCTCTCTCTCTCTCTCTCTCTCTCTCTCTCTCTCTCTCTCTCTCTTTCTTTGTGTGCATAACATTGCATTATATTATTATATAAATTTCAGGTGTGCCTCATTATAATTCAACATCGTATACACGACATTAAGTTTATGACTAAAAGTCCAATTCTGGCCTTGACCATACGATTGTCATTTTACAATGACATAGTGTGTAAAAATATTGGATCTAGAGTCCTTTGCATGGCAGAATGTCAGGAAAATAGCATTAGCTAAACTTCTTTCCCTGAAATCCAATAGAGTAATGTTGGCTATTATAGGTCTATCTGCTTGAGAGTTATTTTTGTTATTAATAGGCTTATAGTCTGGTGATTTTATTTGAGACTGAGAGAAATGTCTCCAAAAAGTGTAGGTTTAGCCAGAGTGGGTGAGCATTTTAAGAGAGCTGTTACATACCATGTGGCTCCTGGTCCTCATGACCCCTGAGACAAAAGTGACTTTCTAACCATTGCCTATTTCTGATCGCATTGAAAGAAAGCTGAATTCCTCCACCCCTTGGTTCTACTATACCCCCAAACTCATGGCAAACCATTAGGTATTGCTAAAGCCCCAAATTTATGTAGTTACTTCCTTTTTAAGAATAGAGTATACTTTTTACTGAGCTTCAATACAACATTCCTTCACCAGCACAGCTCAAAATTACACAGTCTGGATACTCGGCCCAAATACCTTTTCTATAATTGAATTAATTTAGAAATTGTGGGGAGGCAGGAGAGGGCTGTCTCTCCCTTTATTTTAGAACTGGTAAAACTGAGATAATCAGATTTGTCAAGTGAAAATGTAAGTTATATCAATCCAAATATGGATTAGGATCCAGTATTTGGTTCTGATTATAAACCTAATTTCTAATCATCAGTCAGCTCAGTGCTCCTAACAGCAGAGTTTATTGTTTCTGGGATTCAGAGGCATCATGATTTTGAGAGCAATGTGGGCACCTGTGGAAAAGTCCTCATTAAAATATCAGGGGTCTTTAAAACCCTAGTACACAAATCATCATTTCAGTCTCTCAGTTCTCCATTTATTCTTTTGTAGAATTTAAAGAGTCCCCTGGATTTACTTAAAAAAAAATTCAAATGAGGGCCTCTCCAGTGGCGCAGTGGTTGAGCACTGGGCTGCAAAGCTGCCTGCAGCCTCTGCAGTGCTGGTTCAGACCCCGGCCACCTGCGAGGGTCCCACATGGTGAGGCAGACCTCTCCTGCTGCACCCGCTGCTCCCCTCAGCAGTGTACTTCATCAGTCTGACTGTTCTGCTCCCCGTTCTGGCTCTGGTGAATTCTCTCACCTTCCCGAGCTTCTGACTGTGCCCAATGGTTGTATAAATAAATAAATTAATTAAAAAAAATTTCAAATGATTCCTCGGGGAAAGGAAGGATGGTCATGATCAGGAGTGAACGGCGTCTAATCAAACAGTTATATGAAAATTGAAGTATTTTTCACCTTTTACTTAGTTTGGTAGAACCAAACCCTTTTGCCCTTGAAGAAAGGAAACTGCTTACATCATTCAGTAGCAGCCCTGCTTGGCTGAAACAGCAGACAGCTCACCAGATTTCCCAGGAAAGGCTGCCCAGTACAGGCTCTGCCAGGGACACACGTGCAAGGAAATCTCAGTGCTGGGGAACGTAGATGTGAAGGCAATCACCCAGGGCAGTTCTGGGCAGTTCTGCCCACTTTACCTCTCAACTTTTCCAATTTTTCTGAAACCTCAGATTGCCTGTGTATGACTGAGCCCTTGCCAACTATTTTTTTCCCCATTCTGCTTCCCCACCTCCATGTATCAATCCTCTCACCAGCACCTCTGAAGAGTTCAAGATTTCCAAAACTTCCCCACTTCCCACCACACAGGAATCTACTACATGAATTGGGGTGTGGGTGGGGGGTCCTCCAACCTGCCATTCTTAGCAGCCCAAGAAGTCACCACTTGGCCTCCTAGTAAGCAGATGACTCGTCAAAATGCATTGGGAGGGCATGTGAGGGGACATTCAAATGGGGCATAGGGCGAGATGCAGAGGAAGAGAGAGGGAAAGAGATGTGACTGAGCATTGTCACTGGAAGTTAGATTCCTGCTTCTCTCTTCAGAGCCAAATCCCTTTAGTCAGAAATTTGGTTGCCTCATTCCGTAGCTAAATCGTCTGTTAACTGACCCCCTTGAACACAGGTCAGTCTTGAGTGCGGTATGATATGAAAATGCTTAGAGTCTGTTCCTGTCCCCATGATCACCTAAGCTTCTGCAATTCTGCATCACTGGTTTGCTTCCTCTCCTCCCCCTACGCCCAGCTTCTTACAAGATCGCTGGATTTGTGAAAAGTCCCTGGAGATAAACCCCCTAAACTACAAAACTAGCCCATTATTCTGAGTCTTCAAAGTTTAAAAAAATTCAGGACTATGAAAGGCAGAAGCTTCTTAGAGTATGTTTGCCCATCTAATCAAACCCAGATGGGATGTCTGCAGATTTTTATGGAGAAAAGGAAATTGTTTCAGATACTTTTTTTTTTTTTAGTAGACGCTGGTTAATAATTCTTCTCAGGTTACTTCACTAAATTAAAAAAAATTAATGTAGGAAGAACAGACATTTTAAAGAATACCCTTGTTCAATCTCTATCAGAAACCCCCTCAAGTAAAGTTACTTTCCTTCAACCATTTTATTCTGGTAAGTATTGCCGTCTATGAAACACTCAACATATACAACCTGAAATGAAATTCATTTTCTCAATTTGTGGAATTTTTGTCTGTTCCTTGATAGGGAGTTTTCACATTTGGATCAAAACTTAAACTTAAAACAAGGGTTTCTTCAAAACACTAGATCATAGGATATTTCAGGAGTAAAGACAGCTATTGTCAGATGCAAACTTACAGGTTTTCAGGACAGACTCCCTGAGTGGGGAAAGTTTGCATCCTTTTCAAGTGCTTTAATGTGCCATAATTTGTCATTCAGGATTGAAATATATGTTAAGTTATGCTTCTCGAAAAGTTATCACTCTGATCCATGTCTGATCTAATGGGAACAGCTGCACCCCACTGCAGGCAGGGTTCTTGTCAGCATATTTCCTCAGGGCCAAACAGGTGTGGTCTAAGCCCCAGTCTAGGTAGGGACCTCCAGGAAAGCCCAGGTGCTTTAGGAAGCTCCAGGATGAGATCAGAAATTGGCCCAAGTCCCTCTGAGTCAGAATTCTTAGTCATTTGTGAAAAAGTGGTTTCTTTTCATTTCCTCATGTGACTACCCATGCTTGTTTGCAGTCAAGGATTTTGTGACCATGCGCTTTTTTTTTTTTTTGTGGTATAATCCAGTCCACTGGTCCCCTGACCCCCATTACACACGCAAAATTTTGAGTTAGTTTCTCCATATTTGAAAGCTCAAAAATGAGGGGAGCAAGTTGAAATTTATATTCAGAAATATACTCAATATTAAAGATAGGAAAGAGAAATTTAGGGAGTTCTTATAGATGAAAGGATTAATTGCTAATTTATATTATAATCCAGATATTTGCTGAGTCTTCTTGCAATTGAGAGAATCGAGCCTAGTGGACTCTTGCCTGGTACCATGCCTGGAAAAGATTTAAACCACTGAAGATTTTGAGAATTCCTGACTGTCTTTTCTCTGATGCCTACCCTTTGCTTCTGTTCTGCATACATGTGTGCTATCTCTGTTTCAACTTGAGTATAAAATCCAGTACTTGACCAGTTTATTCAAGAAAGTACATAGACACCAAATGATGCATGCTCATAGAATTTACTAAAACCTCGGGAATTGGCTCACTTTAGGTCCAAGTTCTTTCCTTGGGCTGACCAGAAGTCTTAACCCCTCCACAGCCATCTTTGTGGCCATCCACTGACCCTTAGTATATATTTCAGCCTTTCCAACAAATAGCTGTCTTCACTAGAAAAATACTGAAACAAGTGAGTACTATCTGTCACAATATGATTAGAAACTGGCTTTAGGGATAGCACTGACTTCAGCACATTTGCGAAATACTAATTCATGTCATCTATTGAACAATCAAATATTTAGTACCTTCTAAGTATCAGAGAATATGGTTTGGAATTTTGTTTTTTCAGCAGAAGGAAAGAATGATTCTTGGTGACTACTCTTGGTGACTACTCTGAATCACCAGGAAGAGAAAGAGGAAGTGGAAGGGTCTGACTGGGCTTAGAGGAGATGTTTGTGGCACACACTAGAATAATATTTATAAGTGACATGTAAGCAAACCTGTATTCAGGACAAAGGACAGATCATGGAGAAAAGAGTGTAAGGAAATAGGTAATGACCATTTTCTCCACTCAGAAGGTGATCGAGAAAGTGTGTACTTCCCATTCTGTCATTGTCTAAGGCCCTCCCAACCACTTGCCAGCAGATACTATAATATCTCCTCCCACTCAATGGCATTAGAAAGATTTCAAGTCTGCATCTAGATACAGAAGGAATGGGGGTTTTGCAGTCAGATGATGGATTCAAATTCCAGCAACCCTAGACACCATTTATTTTTAAGTGGGTCCTTATCCTCTCTAAACCTAGATTTCCCAGTTTATGAAGGCAAGATCATAATAATTTCCTACAAAATTGGTATGGGAATTAGAGATGTAGAATATAGCAGACACTCAATAAAAAGGAGTCATAACTTTTACTATGACAGATATTTTTCACATCACCAGTACAAAACTTCTTTTATGAAAACTTCACCTCCAGTCCTGAGTATAACCTAGGAAATTCACTCAATTATATCCCAATATTTATAGATGATTACTATATTTATAGATGATTACTATTTCTATATAATGCTGTTATATCTTTTTAAAGTATATTTGGGAGATTCTCATATGTGGTATGATTTTTGGTGTAAAATTTCTTGTGTGATATATTATTACATCGTCTTCCCTAAAAGACTTTAATTCAAGATTCTTGAATTAAATTATTTTATGTAATGACTGGATATACTGTTCTTAAATTAGCCCTAAAGAAATATCAAATGCTTTCTTTGGGGAATGAGAAGGGAATAAGAGATAAGTCTTCAAAGTAATAAAATATCCTAAAAAGTCATTTGCTTGAGAAATAGTTTCCAAAATATGAATGAATTAAATGAGTCATGGAAATACTATAACTTAGTAATACTATTCTGGATTATTATGGATTTAAAGAGGTTATGAGGAGGAGTCCCTAAAATAGTCCCCAAAATAGGAAATGAATAGCGAGAACTAAGTTTATAAGAAAAAACGTATAATATTATTCTAAAAATAAGAAAATACTAAGAACCTAAAGTATCTTAAAGTGTTTTCATTTTGAGGCCTCAAACTAAGATGTACCTCAAAAACCAATTGTTACAAAAGACTCTGCAATTTAACATATTAATCTGTTTGTAAAATTCAGGAACTACTTTATCGAGATCACCAGGTGTTGCAAAAAATCAAGTTGACAATCTTACATGACATAACACTAATTTTTCTTCTGTTGTGGTTTATATCTTAGATATCAAATCACTATTGTAGAGGTAGTAATTTGAGGTATTTTTTAAAAGTTCATCTTTATCTACAACATGTGTCTTTTCTAACATAGTCTGATCTGTCCAGATGCCAAGGAAGAAAGAACAGTGCTGTTGTAGTGCACAGGGCAATGAGATCCACAGGACTCAACTTGAAGGGAATCTAGGTCACTGTCCTGACAGATCTGAACTTTACAATTTTGAAGAGACTACATGTCTAGAACCACACCAAACAGTCACATGAATTAAGAGAGCTGCTGTTTGAATAAAATGGAACTTAACCCATTCCTTTAAAAAATCAACTATGCAAAAATTACTCTGAGACTTATAATTTCTCTGGTCCTCGGTATATATTACAAATTAGCATAAAGTATGTTATTGTGAGGATTTTATATACACCTGATATCAACTAAACATTCAATAACATATTAGCTTTCAGAAATCTTCCTATAATTTTCTATAGGTTATGTATACAGCAATATATCTGTGGTGTTCGAAACTGTACCAAATTCAGTCAACATTTTTTTTTGCATAGAAGAACTGGGGTGTAGGCCAGAGGTAGGGGAGGGAAGTGAGAGGATTCACCAGAGACAGAGTGGGGAGCAGAAAAGGCAGATTTTTCAGTAGACATTTTTAACCTGTGGATAAAGGATAAATAACTCTATGTGAAGTTGTCAGTTACTATAGAAACTTTGCTGGGTTTATGACCTTTCAAAGGGAATCCCAATGTTTAAAATCTTCTTAGAGCTATCTGTTCCAAGTAAATAAATTATCTTTTACAACTAAAGGTCAAATGCATTTGAGCTAACCATGGTGGAATTTGTTTTCCCAAGTAAATGATGAGTAAGCAAAAGACTGTGGCTTGCATGAATTGACAAGATGTCATTAAAGACCCAAAATGAGTCTTTATCTGTCCTTGACCTCTCTGAGGATGAATTGTGGTGTGGCTTGAGCTTATTTGCCCTCTTTATTGAGTCAATAATTAGGTTTCTTTAACCATACCTGTCCGTGTGCATGTCTAGAAGCAGTTAAGTACAGGCTATTTTAACTTCCCCAATTCTGCTGTTCTTTGGCAGGGGTGAGACAATAAATGAGAAACTTATACCTCCATAGCACAATGATTTATGGAGAAGATCTGTATTACATAATAAACAGATGGGATGACGCCAGAAGCACATGGTATGGGGGGTCCCTGGGGATTGTCTTTCCTCTACCAAATCACATCATTTACTATAAATGTCTAAAAGCCTTTGATGACTTTGTCCAAGACATTTATTATATATAATTATATAAATGAGTATTTATTAAAGTAAGTGTACTGTCATTTTTTAATGCCAAAGTCATGTCTCTCTTTAAATGTTAGCAGTTTTTGCTTAATGTCTAGTGTGGTTGTATTGGAGTAAATATGTTAACCCATTTGTAGTGAAGCAAGACGGTATCTCCAGATTCCTGTGGCAATGTCCCTACTTTCAATTTTCACTGAAACAATCCATTCCACATTTCTGTTGTTAAAATGAACTTCTAATAAGATAATTTTGGGGGCCTCCCCGGTGGCGCAGCGGTTGAGCGCTGGGTTGCGAAGCTGCCCGCGGCCTCTGCAGCTCCGGTTCGATCCCCGGCTGCTCCCCGGCCACCGGAGGAGTGTCCCACATGGTGTGCAGACCTCTCCTGCCACCCGCTGCTCCCTTTAGCAGTAGACTTTGGTCCTTCTGCCTGCTCTACTCCCCACTCTGGCTCTGGTGAATTCTCTCACCCTCCCGCACTTCTGACTGTACCCAGTGCATGTACAAATAAATAAATAAATAACATGCCTCTGTAAAAAAAAAAAAAGATAATTTTGGTAGTTTGGATATGCTATGTCTTTCTCCATTTCAATCATATGTATAGATTTTATGCACATTCCACAAATATGTCTTGAATACTTATTATGTGCCAAATCTTATCCTGGGTTCTGTAGTTTAAAGATGAACAAGATATACTTCTATCTACAAAAAGCTCATGGTCAAATGGAGAAGAAATATGCATAATATACACTACATTGAAATACATCCTAAGTGCTCCAGGGATACTGTGAATCCAATGCTATGAGATAGTGACTGATATTCCCAGGGGATCCAGAAAGTTGTACTGAGGTGAGGTGACATTTGAAGTAGCTGGTCAATCAGGTGAGCAGCTAAGGTTTGTCATCTTTTGGGGGGGGGGCGGGGGGGCGGCGGTGAGGAATGTTACTGAATGGATAGAATGTGTTTCCATAGGGAACACTCTTGTCTTTTGTATGGGGTTGACTTTGTTCACTCATCAAAATTCATACAGAACTAAGATCCTGAGGAAGTGACCTTGGACAATGCAATACAGAGGAGTTAGGTCAGGGGAATTTCCCCTGGAGGATGACAGCATTTAGTCTGCACATTTAGGGTTATCTCTTGGCAATGAAAATGCAGATCCCGTAATTTGGGTCTATTCTCATACCATTTCCAAGTGCAGAGTAACTTGACCCTATAGAGAAAGGAAAGGAATTGAAATACCTAAAATCCATGATTTTGAGGGTAAAACCATTCTCTGCTTGAAAAAAGTAAGTCAGAGTATCCCAATTTTTGATGGTTCTTAAATTATAGCTATTTTATTTAACATTGGGTATTTGAGTGTGAACCTCAATATATTTACTGTAGCATTCTTATCATTTTCAAAAGGCTGCTATCAAAAAAAATCTGATAAAAATTAAATGCTGTGAATAAAAGAAAGTAAATTATACCATAAGCAAAGTTAAAGGGCCAACAAACAACTAGGGAAAGGATTTGCAACATGATCGACAGAAAGATAACTGCTATACTCAGATGAAGTCACACCATTTAAAAGTTAAATTTAAAATTTGAAATAAAAAAAGATAGGCAAGTGATAGACCAAGGTAAATAACAAGGACATGTACAGAAAGTAATCATGTAAAAATTCTCAACTTTACTCATAATTAAAGAAATTAATTAGAACAGTGATATTCCATATATTATCAGATTGGCAAGTACAAAATTTTTAATACTACCTGGGACTGGCAAGAGCTCAGGGAAACAGGTATTTTCATAAACTCAAGGGTGGATCCAACATTTGTTCCTCAAGCTCATACAATTTTGGAGGCTGCTCTAAGAAAAATAATTCTCTATTAAGTACAACCTTGGCTTTTAATTTAGAATGAGGAAAGAACCAATGAATTACAAATTTTTTAAAGATGACAAATACCACAAACATTGCATAGACCTAGAAAACTAATGTTTGTATTAATTAACTACCTGGCATACCTCCATAATACCTTTTTTTTTTAAAAAAGAGTTATTTATTTATTTATACAAGCACTGGGTACAGTCAGAAGTGCGGGAGGGTGAGAGAATTCACTAGAGCCAGAGCAGGGAGCAGAGCAGGCAGAAGGACCGAAGGACACTGCTGAGGGGAGCAGCGGGCGGCAGGAGAGGTCTGCGTGTCATGTGGGACCCTCGCCCGGTGGCCAGGGATCGAACCGGCACTGCAGAGGCTGCGGGCAGCCTTGCAACCCAGCACTCAACCGCTGCGCCACCGGGGAGGTCCCATAATACCTTTTTATTTGTTTTTTTGGTTACATACTTTTTGATTGTCAATTCATGTGACAATTTTATAACATCATAGAGAATGGAAATATGTCATGGTTGATGGAATTTTTTTTTCAGTTTTAATAGTTCAGAATTTTTTTCAGAGTCACAACTTATTGGAAATCTCATGCAATTCTTTGTAGGATGGCTGAAAAGTTTAGAAAACTTCTAAGTTTCTTATTATCTGTAATATTGTAACACAGTGTCTAATTAATCTTAAAGACTGTTTGAATTAATGACTATTCACTTACTAGTTGATGCCCTTGTCATGGTGGCATACTGTGAGCGTTATATTCGCATGCCCATGCCACTGTTAAATCAACAGGAAGCATAATCATTTTCCATTTTCTTTTTTTTTAAAGATTTTTTTTTTATTTATTTATACATGCACTGGGTACAGTCAGAAGCGCGGGAGGATGAGAGAATTCACCAGAGCCAGAGCAGGGAGCAGAGCAGGCAGAAGGACCGAAGTACACTGCTGAGGGGAGCAGCGGGTGGCAGGACAGGTCTGTGCACCATGTGGGACCCTCCTCTGGTGGCCGGAGAGCAGCCGGGGATCGAACCTGCACTGCAGAGGCCGCGGGCAGCTTCGCAACCCAGCGCTCAACCGCTGCACCACCAGGGAGGCCCTCATTTTCCATTTTCTATAATATATATTCTTCCCCTCACCTTCCATTCTCAATTCTCAATTTTTCTCTTATTTTTATTGAGGTAACAGTGGATTACAACACTGTAAATAATTTGGGGGTATAAGTTCACACCACTTCAGATGTAACTTACAACACCACATCCCCCCAGGATCCAAAGCTCCCATGATTCTCTACCATAGGCCAATGGGCCTCCTCCTCCCCATGTATCTCTTCCCCTCTAATAGCTTCAGTTCTACACTCAGATTTCTAGGGTTTAATTTTTCTATTCCTTTGTTTTGTTTCTCCATTTTCCATATAGGAATAAAATCATCCAGCATTTCTTTCTCCCTCTGACTTATTTCTCTTAACTCCCTCAGTTCCATTTATGTTGTAGCAAATGTCAAGATTTCATCCTTTTTAATAACCGAGTAGTATTCCATTGTGTACATACTTCATATCATCTCAATCTGCTTATTTTATATAATTCTTACACATCATTTTTCATTTTTGCACAATGTATGCATTATCATTTTGGTTATGTTCCCATACAATTGCTCCCCCCCCCTTATTTTGACCCTAATCCTTCCTTTCCCCTCTCTCCCCTGTAGTGTGTCTCTGGTTTATAGTTGCTTGTTGATTTTGATTTTTACTTTGTATAAATTAGTCTTTTTCCTGGTCCCTTATTTAGGTTTTCTAAATTCTTGCTATGAGTGAGATCATCCGGTATTTTTCTTTTTCTTTCTGACTTATTTTGCTGAGCATGATCCCTTCTAGCTCCATCCATGTGGCTGCCATTTTGTATATGTACCACATCTTCTTGATCTTCTCATCTGTTTCTGGGCATTTGGGTTGTTTCCATAGCTTAGCTATTGTAAATAGTGCTGCTATAAAGATAGGGGTGCAGGTGCCCTTTGGAATTAATGTTTCTGTGTCATTTGGGTAAATAGGAGTGGAATTGCTGAATCATATGGAAGCTCTATCTTTAGTAGGTCAAGAAATCTCCACACAGCTCTCCATAGTACATACCACTAAGTTTTAATCTAAATTTTATTTTTTTAATACATAACTTTAAAGGTGACCAAAAAAAGGACTTTTGCTATATGTCTATATAAGGAGTCTGTAATTACTCATTTAATATATTGAAGCCTTCTTCAAGATCTTTACAAGTTTCAGTTAAAACAACATTTCCCATTCACTTTTCCCTAAATCTGACCCCCAAAGTACCCCACAGTTACTTTAACTCCCCTGAAATGTGGGGGATATGACAGTGGGGAAGCCAGAGTAAAGAGACAGTGATAACCAACTGTAGTTAAAATATCTCATTTTTGCTAGTTTACAAAAATATTAGAAATATCCACACATTTCAAAGCCCCAGACCTTGGAAGTAGCCCCATGGCAGTGAGGAGTTCTGAAGCTGAAGATTAATTAGCTATAATCATTGTAAAACCTCCTCAGGACACCCTTATGGAGAAAGTAGAAATTCTGACTTTGGAGGACAATTTGGCCATATCTACCAAAATTTAGAATCACCTATCCTTGGATTCCATACTAACCCTTCTAATAATTCACTTTATAGAAACACTGTCACAAATGAACAAAGCTTTACATAAAGCAGTGTTCAAATATTTTTCATAATACAGGATAAAATGGAAACACTCTGATATTAATAGAACACTAGAAAAACTAGTTGTGATATCTATACTATGATATGCTATGTAGTTAATTAAAAGAATAAATGAATATATAATGATATCAAAATTTTATTTTAAATGGAAAAATCAATTGTAAAACAATATCCTATATGTTTCAGTCACCATGAGTTTAAATATAATTATGTTTATGTAGAATATTTCTCGACCAGCATATCATACTATATGGATCTTAGTTCTCGGGATTGGATTTAAGAGGACAGATGACTCCCACTTATATTTGTATATTTTAATGCTATTTCCTCCATTTTTTATAAAATATTTTATTTTTATAAAAAATACTCAAGGGCCTCCCCTAGTGGCGCAGCAGTTGAGCACAGCGCTGTGAAGCTATCTGCAACATCTGCAGCGCAAGTTTGATTCCAGCTGGCCAGGGAGAATGCCACATGGGGAGGCAGATCTCTCCTGTCTCACCTGCTGCTCCTTTCAGCAGTGTATTTCAGTCAGTCTGCCTGTTCTGTTCCCCACTCTGTCTCTGGTGAATCCTCTCACCCTCCCGCGCACCTGGCCTGTACCCCGGTTCTTGTATGTATGAATAAATAATCTTTAAAAAAAAAAAACAAAACTCAAACTGCTTTCCCAAAGCTATTTCTGTAAATTCTCATGCATAAATCTTTCTTTAGACTCATTTTTAAAAGCATTAAATATAAGATTATATCCTAGAGAATCCCTGCTTGCATATGATTTGCCCCATTTTTAGTGATTTGCTCTTATTGGGGGGTTTGTTTATGATTGCTTTATATTAGTTTTAATCTGATGACCAGAAGAACTTTAGGACCAAATCCAGAATTTGTCAGGATTTCTTGAATAATGTCTTGGTAGAATAAAAGATGGTGATGATTAGGTAACCAGAACTATTTTAGGGTATTTTATTCTAAAAACCAGATTATAAAATGTTGGGCATCATGATCAAATAGAGGATACAAAGAAGTTCTAGCCAGTAAGTGTTTACTAATAGGTGCAAGAGACTAGAAGACATCTAGTCATCTCAGAAAAGCATGATGGGTGTATTCTAAAACATTTGCAATAGCGTCTTCCTTAAAAAGAGAAAGATAACTCCTAAAGAAGGATAAAATATCTATGATGCAATGTCAGTTTTGCCTGGGGAGAGAGGGGAACGTGCAGGCTTGCCTGTGAACCGTCTTTAGCGTACTTTATTAAATGATGCAAGGATATTAAGAAATCCATGATTTATCACTATTTCCTTGTCTTGGTGTTTTCTCTTCTACAAGTTTGGATTTGCCTCAGAGCTTTTTTTTTTTTTTTTTTAATAAACCTAGCTAGTTACAACATGGGTCAAAAAAATTCTAGCTTTTTGACAAATTATTTTTTAAAAAGATTCAATACATTATGCGTCTATAGCCTGACAGAATGAAAGAGACTGAAAGGATTGTTTCACAGCAGAACTGTTTGGGCATGAATGGCCCCTAGGTGTACAGGACTAGTGTTGGTGACTGGCCTAGAAAACCTCTAAGGCATTACCTGAATTCAGATGTCATTAGAGAACAATGATTCTTAAACTTCACATGCATAAGAAAGCCATGAATAATTTACTGGAAAGATCCAGCCCTGCCACCACTACCACCATTGCTACCCCATGATTGAGGACCACATTTAGAAACCTACCTTAGAGTTTTGCAGAATGGCCACATACACAACGTCTTATCTACCTTCTTCTATTCTTGTCCTTGGACAGATCCAACCCCCAGCTTCTGAATTTGTAAAATGGGAACAAAAATACATGGTCTGGTAACATAACATGCCTTTGGGTTGGCATAAATAACAGAAGTTTCATGCAAGGATACACACATATAGAATTCAAAACTTTAGTTGTTGCACAACCTGATTTGGAGAAGTGGGAATTTATTTATCATTGCAAAAAATCTATCAGGGGCTTCGGGGCTCAGTAATAGCTCTCTCGGATCCAAAAGCACTTCCACATGTCGGGTGGGCTCTTGACTTTTCATATCTTCTTTTTTCTTATGATATTTTCTTACTTCAATCTGACTTCCTTCAGCTTCATGTATGATGGCATAACTTCTGCCTGCCAGTTGCCATCTCTCAGAGTCTTTATACTTCTAGGCCCCTCTGCCCTCTTTTTCCCTGTATGCTTCCCATGGAAGCAAAACAAGATGACGATGACAATGAACTAGCTCAACCGTAATCTAGAAGAAAGCAATCTTCTGGCTACTGGTGAGTCAATATTTGGGCCAAACAGGTGGTCAGGTCATTGAGATAAGAGTGGCAGAGTCAGCAAGAACAAAGCATGGCAATTAAGCATTGAAAATCCTTGAAAAATAGGCTTTGGACTGGACAGGTAGCTCTCAAGAAAGGACAGGGTACTTACCTGGAGAGCACTTTGCAAAACACTTATTCACTCAGCCATCAAATATTTGTCAGATGTTTTCTAATATTAAACACTGGCTACAAATTAGAAATAAACACAGTTAACAACAAGGAGCTTAGAGTCTAGAGAAGGCGATGACAGCTAAGTCCAGTATAGACGTAACAACTCCTCAGGACAGGTGTGCTCAGGTGTCTGGGAACTGAGAGAAGCAGGGAACCCAGAAGACCCTCTGCAGGATATGAACTTTGCACCAAGTTCCATCAGTGAGATGAAGTGATGTATTCTACCAGGTGTGAAGGCACAAATGGATTCACCCCTGTGTTTTTCATCTGACTAAATTCCAGCTACACTGCATCCTCAACTGTCCTTAGTGTACCTTGTGTTCAGATCCCTTTTCAGTCATTTCAGATTCTAGAAGGAAGGAAAATTAAAATATAAATTTCTTTGGAAAGGGGACTATTATTATCCATGGAATGGCAGAAAAAGGTTGGTCCCAGGGAGGTCAGCTTTGGGGAGAAATGTACACACTGAATGTATTGAAACAATGCCAATGCAGTGATAGCACAAGCATGGACTGACCACTCTATATAGAAATTCCCTTCCTAGCAAGTTCACATGCATCTCTAACTTCTGGACTGATGGTGGAGGATCTGTGAAAAGACCTATGAGTACCATCTGTAAACCTCCAGTGTTTATCAACATTTTAATAGATTGGTAAAATATTCTTCACCTGGTTAGGTTACAGTTCAAAATGTCTCAGATTTAATTTCCTGAAAAGAAAAATGCAGAATTTTTTTCTTTGTCTAAGAAATGTTAGTAAATTTTATATCCTGAAGACCTTTTAAAGCCATTGATCTGCTTCTGAGTAGACTTGTGGGAGAATAGTCAAATGACCTTCCAATGAAAATGTGTCCTGTTAATTAGGAACGTATAATTTGATCAACAACTTATTCCAGCCTATCAAATAACTCCAGGAAAGAACTAGTTTTCAAAATACCAAAAAAGTACAGCTTTCTCTACATCTTACCTCTGTGTTTAAGTTTCTTATTTATGTTTTGCTCAGGATGCTTCCCACTATTTCCGTAGTCAGGATACAAAAATGTTTCTCACACACTGGCAGGAACAGGTATGAAATGTCATAAAATGAGGCAAGTGCCTTGTTTTATATGACTTGCTAATGTTGTGCAGTGGGTAAGAGTTAAAGTGGTCCACTCCTTCGGCACTTTCCAGAATGTCACAGGATGCAAAAAAGAGTTCGATGCTCAAAAGGGTTTGGAAAAAGTTGAATGAGCAAAACTAGTTTTTATTTTTGCTTTAGTTTTTAATTGCAGAAAGCTCAGAAAGTGGTTCTATGCTAATATGTTTTTGAAATCTCTGAGAAGAGTCTATAGCATTTGCAAACACACTCGAGCATGAAATCCTTAATTGGAAATATGTTATAGGATTTATCATTGAATATAATCTGGCAAATGCTACCAAACTACTAGGCTCCTTATCATTTAGTAATTTAAGAAAGTAGCTCTGAAAATTCTCCCTCGGTCACTAGTTTGGCAAGACTGTCCACCTGTGTCTTTTCCCTCCTCCTTTTTCTAATAAATCTGTTCTTTTAAAATATAAAAAAGAAACTAGTTTATGAAAGCTGTGCTTATAGATAAGGAAAGACCACAAATAAGCTCAATCATTCTGTAGAAGTGGAGGGTCAGCCACTAACTGTAGGAGTTGTTATATCAAGGAATTGGGGTCAAAAAGACACGTGAAGATCACAAGTCGAATTTCCCTCTTGATCAAAGGCAGTCACAGAGCAAACCATATGGCCATCATCTTAATGTTTCTGAGTTCTGAGTTTAAACAAGTGTAAGGTCAGGAAGACCACAGGGCAGGTTTTCTGATCCAGCAGACCGGGTAAAGGAGGAGTCCGAGTCCTCAGTGGTTTTGCAGGTTTTTATTGGGATTACCAGGTACACGGCAGGCAGGGTCGCTGGGGGGCCGGTGGGCTGGCAGGCCTCCCAGCCCCTAGCAGGTCTTCACTGTGGGCCCTCCGGCCTTCTCTCAGCTTCTCTTTCGGCTTCTCCTCGGCTTCTCCTGGCATCCCCGTGACGCCGACCTTAAAAGCACAGTCTTAGCCCAGGTGAATCCCATGTACCTCTGCCCACACCCTACTCCAGGTGCCCGCCATCAGGCATGCATTCAGGGCCACAAGGATCCATCATCTATCCTGATGGCGGGAGGGCAGAAAAGCCTGACATTTTTCCTTACCCTACAACAAGAGAGGAAAAGAACCAAAGGAAGAAGTGTTTGAATTTACCTTAAGAAACAACCAATATCCAGAGAAAGCTCATAAAATCTTACAAATGGAAAATTTAACACAGCCAGTTTTATAATAAGCCCAACAATGAAAAAAGATTTAATAGTGTCCAAATTTGAATCTCTAGACGTAACAAAGAATAGTCACATTAGCAGACTCACAATGCTTAATTAAGGCACAGGGATTTGGAGGGAACAAAGAGCATATTTATTATGTTGCAATATGAATATTAATAGGGCATGTGATTTAATAGCAAAAAGGTTGAATAAAGTGCACGTCTCTAGAATTCCTGTTGGGAGTGACTGCAGAGGTCTTCCCTGGGGAAATGCTTGCTACCTAACAATGCCATGGATGGTGACTCATCTGAAATTCAGACCCAGGCCTAATGAAGCCCTGAGAGAAGGCCTGGCAGCCTCAGTTCTATTCAGTGTGGCAGAGTATAAAAGCAAACATTTTCAACTGATACTGTTTTCTGCACGCTCTGTTGTTTCTGCAAATCAAGATATAGGATTACATGGGTCAGATGATTATGTGACTGCCATATACACTTGGGTCACGAGAGGCAAGAAAAACACAAAGTACTTTTTTTTTTAAGTTTAAAATCTTGCATTTGAATGCCTTCTGAAACTAAATATGTTTTTGTTGAAAATTACTCCTCCGTTTCAGGAACACGGTCATCTGAATGGGGTGTTTCTGGTCACACCAAACCATACCAAACAATCTCATGCTTCCTGTGTTGTCCGCCCCTGTAGCAGAGACTCTCAAGCCTCGCTGCCAATCATTAGCTTCATTTGGGAAGTTTAAAAACCCACCCATGCCTACTCCACTCCCAGACCGGTTGGATTCTCCGGATGGAACTGGTATTTGTTAAAAGTTCTCCAGGTGATTCTAAGTAAGCGCCAAAAGCTTCCCCAAACTGTCATTTCACTGATGACTAGTTACTGAGTAAGGTGTCTAGTCTCCAGTGAGTGATCCCCAAGACACAAAGAATTAAGCCTGAAGAAAATGTTCCCACCCAGCCATCAGCACCCAGTCAGTTGCTTGAAAACCCTCTGTGCGACTCAAGAAAAAATGCCAAAGTTGAAGCAGAAAACCCTGGGGCTGTGCTGACTGCTTGTCAGTAGAATCCAAAGAATGACCCACAGGCTAGACAGAGGGCCTGCACAAAAGGTGGGCCAGCTTTCTGGAAACTGGGCTGGACACATCTGGGGGCCTGCAATGGGTATTTTTGCTCCCCCAGGTAACTGCTGCCATCAATACACTCACCACCACCATGACCCCTAAAAGTAAAAAATTATTTTCTTCTCATAAAAGATTTTAGATTGCATAAAATATATTAAAAAGCAATTCCTGCCACCAGAGAAATTTGCTGTTCATATTTTGGAATTTGAGCTTTTTGCTATGCAAATGTAAACATAGATTTTTACACATTTTTGAAAGTTTTCAACATGCAATGACAGGTTTTTCTTCCTGTAGTAATTGAATAATCAATTATGGCACACCCCTACATGCCAAAGAATTAATCTTTACAGTACCATTGCTAGTAATAACAGATAACATTTATTGAGAGCTTTTTCTCCTGAGGGCATTCACTTCCTTGGTTGAGAAATATCTCTGGGGAGAGACAGACAGAGGACCCCGGGCCTTAGGGGGTGCCCTTCCCAGGGAGCCATGTGACAACTCAGAATTCCAGGTCTTATTCCCCGAGCTCAGTGACTCTGTTCACTATTTTCCCCGCTTCCCAAACAGGTGACCTGGCCCTTGAGGCCTCTCCCTGGACCCTGTGAGGAGGCTATCCCTGGGCCTGGCCTAAACATTTTGTTATCACCTTCCCAGCTGGACTTTCACCTCACCAAGGTGTTCCTTACCTGCCTATCAGCGACAGGAATGAATACCTAAGGTGAAAGAGGCAGGGAGAAGAGCAGAGGGAGGTGGAGGGCTGCAAGGAAGAGCTTCACTTACTCAGTGTATCCCTGGGGCTGTGATGTGGGTCAAAGCAGTTTTCACTTCTAGGTCCTGACAACAATTTGGCTAGGGAGGTGCCCGTCTGCCCCCCCGCTATGTTAGTTAAGTCTGCATCTCTAACCCCCCACAAGATTGAAGGTAGGGGTCATGACCTGCTCATCAACAAATCACCTAGAATAAAATGCATAGATGCAGCAGCTAATCTGTATCCTAAAAAGCCTGGTTCAAAGATTCACAATTAAAAAAAAAAAAAAAAAAACATGAAAGAGGCAGAGACAGAGACAAAATTCCTCTCCGAACCCAGGTCCTCCTTGTGGGGTCCAGCCCTTCTTATACATTGAGCCAACATTTTCACACCTGCATTGTGGCGCAGCTACCCTCCTCAAGTATCCCTCCTGGTTTTCATGTGAACTCCAAGTTCAGTATCTCCCCTCCCGCATCTGTGTCTGCAGAGATGGGTTCAAGGACGGCAGCCAGCAGGGTATCTCTCTGTAAGAGGGAGATCGCTTGCTAATGGAGTTTTTTTTTTTTTATTCCTGGATTCAGTCTCACCCCCCCCTTGCCACTACGAAGAGAATTACAAGTAGGACTCCATCTTCCCAGATCTTGCACAGTCACCGATTCATTGTCAAATCTCTCTTCCACCTGCTACTATCTCAGATTTAGTCCCTGATCAGTTTGTGACCAATCCTAGAATCAACTCTCAGTAGCCATGTATGGTTAGGCCCAGAGGGTCCTGGCTAGGCCCCTTGGTCCTCAGCAACCAAGCCCTTGCTGGTCTGGATCTGATAACAGCAAGCTCAATTATTATCTCTCTCTACTCCAAGAACCTCAGCCAAACGCTACCATTGGATCTTGTTCCTGAGGGTTGCCATAGTCACTTCTTGCTCTTTCCTCCCCTCTAATGAGCTCCACCGACAATAAAAATTCAGGTCATTCCACTAGGTTGTGGTGAAGTCTAGGCTTGTTCAGAAACTCTGCTGTAAATCACTCTCCACTGACCTGAATTGGTTGTCTCTGCTCCTATAAACTATTCCATCGCACCTTGCCAGGGGTCCAGCTGCCAGAGTCCCCGAAGCGCAAACACGAAAGTCAGACCTTTCGCTCTCTTTCCTGGCCATGTATGACAAGACAACAACAAAGCAAGCAAAGAAAACCCCCAAACTTAGGAAATCCCATCAACTTGCCATGCATTTCGATGATCTATGACCACAGCAAAGGACAATGACAGCTTCTCCTATGATCGAATCTAAGAACAAATTGTGCAGGTTACTTTTCACGTCTGGTGTTTACCAATGTTGAGGTTTCGCTTTCCCGGCACCATTGAACACACAGTTACCTAGATCCTGGTCTGATGCTTTTCACAAATTTTTGAGTTTTTGATGTTACATGTCCTTCACCAGTGGTTTTCCAAGGCTGCCTGATAACTTGTCTTACCAAAAGGGGTCAGAGGCGGCAGTCTCCATGCATGGAATGGGGTGTACCAATCTAAACATGCCCACCACAGACTTCTTTTCCATATCCTCAAATGGCTTTTAGTTTTTAAATGTAATAAGGTGTCAATTTTAGCGCAGACTGCTATATCAATTTACCAGAGACTGGGCGACTCAATCAACAGATATTTATTTATCCCTTGAGGCTGGAAGTCTAAGATCAGGAGGTGAGTGTGGTCAGTTCTTGGTGAGCCCCTTTTCCTCGTCTGCAGACGGCTCTCCTCTTGCTGTGTCCTCACGGGGCTGGGGAAGCAGAGAGAAAGCAGAAGCAAGCTCTTTCCTGTCTCTTCTTCTAAGGGCTCTAACTCCTTCATGAAGTTTTTACCTTGGTGACCTAATTACCTCCCCAAATCTAACCTCCTTTTACTATCATAGGGGGTTAGGGTTTCACAAATGAGTTTTGAGGGATACAAACATTCAGTAAATAGCAGCAACTTTGAAATCTGGATTTAAAAAGTGCTTGGCTTAAAATGTCTAAGATCATGTCTTCAGTTCCTAATGAGGGTACTTGTATGCTGCCCACTGCAAGTGGGATTGCCATATCCCATCCAGTCCCCGCACACAACTTCCAGAGAGGTGACTCTGACCCCAGAGAAACCTACACCTTTTCTCTGATTGGAGGGAGGATACTCCAAGAGCCATCATACCTTGTGTCAAGTTGACCCCTGCTTCCTTGCTCCAAGTATTCCACAACAGAACAATGGGGAAAGTGTTCCTTGGCTGCATTCTGGATAATGATTTTATCCAAGGTGCAGCTGTGCATTATTTTTTTGAGTCCAAGCTCTAAGACATTTGCACCCAAATGTAAGCTGACTTAAACCAGACTGCCTTGCACCTGCTGCAAAATCTCTTTCAACATGGTGACCCATCCAAGAGAAACAGAGATATGTCACCAAAGACACATTAAGGGGAAAAAGCATTTTCCTGTTTTAGTAGGTCATCAGGGAGAGAGTGGAGGGGTTTTCACAGGGCTTCATCGAGCTGAACTTCCTGAAAATCTCTTAGGACTCTGGAGCCAAAGAGCACAGTGCAGAATCCTCCTTAGAAGAATGTGGTATGGGAGGCAAGTGAATGCTTACACAGTAGAATCTGTGTCTCCACAAGCATTGCATTCCAAAAGCTCTTTGGACCATACCCTCACAGTATTCAGAATTACCAGAAAGGCATCCTTCATTCTGGTGTAATGGCAGAAGGTTCTGACTCTTGAATGCCTTTTCCTTGCCAACTTCCTTCAGTAACAAGCAGAGAATAATGAAAATATTCTGGGACACGGCATGCCAGAAAAGCTGATTTCTAATGTCACTCTTGGAAATGTAGTTTGTGCATTCACATCTCTTGAAAGCCTGTCAACCATCCTAATTTTGGCTAGCACTGAGGGGTTTCCTGAGAAGCAGGACATTTCAGTGCTGAAACCAGGGACATCTAGAGCAAGCCCAGATCACTTGGTCCCCATGGTTCTGTGCCCGTGATGGACAAAGACTGAAATATCACTAAGATAAATGTCTGGACAGGGGCATTCTATGTTTTTGATGGCCAAGCTGCATCACAAAGTATGTTGCATAATGCTTTCAAAACTCCCCAGCCCTCTATCCTGCCCCAGGCCTAGCCACATCATCTCTTCCTCAGCATTTGGATGCACGTCAACAGCACAGTTCATTGTGCTGCATCCTGTGTTCCAAATAACAATGCCAGAAATAGATGCAGGTTTTAGGTTTTGGCTGCACGGAACTGGTTATGAAACATACATATTTATATCTGAGAGGGAAGTGGTAGCGGGAAGAATCCCATCTCCTTTGGCTGGTGTATGGAGTGAGCTCAGCACGACACACTTAGATCTGAAGTAATTAGAAATAACGAGTGGCTAGGATTACCCCAAGTCTTACAGGATACACACACTCTCTCTCTCTCTCTCTCTCTCTCTCTCTCTCTCACATTCACACTGTGCCCCAAGTCATCCTGGCTATGAAGCCTCCAGTTCATTATGGATAAAACTGGGAGAATTAGGTTAAACTCATTCATGGGCATAGGTCCAAAGATTATTTAAAAATAATGGTAGTGGAGGGCCTCTCCGGTGGCACAGCAGGTTGAGTGCAGTGCTGTGAAGCTGTCCACAGCCTCTGCAGCACTAGTTCAATTCCCGGCCAGCCAGGGAGAGTCCCATATGGCGTGGTGGACCTCCCCTGTCAAGCCTGCTGCTCCCCTCAGCAGTGTATTTCAGTCCGTCTGCCTGTTCTGCTTCCTGTGGTGTCTCTGGTGAATCCTCTCACCCTCCCGCACTTCTGGCTTGTACCCCAACTCTTGTACAAAAATAAATAAATCTTTAAAAAAATCAAAAAATTAAAATATGGTAGTGGTGCCACATAAATAATACATGGATCCCATAAAGCCATGCCAATATTGTGAAAAGAAATCTGAGTCATATAGCTCCAGTCCAGCGGCCCTGAAGACCTCATGGTGTTATTCTGGTTTGTAGCTGGGAATTCATTTAAAGGCTGGAGAATCTGGTTTCGGCTGTTCTTTCTCTGCTTAAGTCATGTCATAAGTAATGTCCATCAGATGTAACTCTATCTGTGAAGATGGCGCCATTCCTCCAGCAGAGACTCTGGTCTCATGAAGAAAAATGAAAAGTCTCTTTACCTCTTGGATTGGTTTCTGTCTCTTGTCATCTTTTTTCTCTCAGAGAAGCACAGCATTGGTCTTCATCTTTTTTTCTTAAAAATCCTGGACTTTACTGTTATTAAAAAGACTCTGTGCACTCTGTTTGTCATATTTAAAAAGGAATGATAGCGGGCCTCCCTGGTGGCGCAGGAGTTAAAGACACGGCACTATCAGGCTATGGCCAGACACTGCAGCACCCCCAACCAGCCAGGGAGCTACCCACATGGCGCGGCAGACCTCTTCTGTCTCGCCCGCTGCTCCCCTCAGCAGTGTGTTTCAGTAGATCTGCCTGTACTGCTCCCCACTCTCTCTGGTGAACCCTCTCACTCCCCTGCACCTCTGGCCTACACCCCAGTTCTTGCCGAAGTTTTGTCTTCTCTGGAAAGTGCTCGTATGTGTATCACGCATGTTTGAAATAGCTTTCTCCAATTTGGAAAGCCATAAAGCAGCAATAAACAAATGGAGCTGCGTGAAAGCCCCTGTGTAAGTACCGCACGTGTTTTTACAATCGTTTGTTGGTTAAATGGTCTCCGTTTGCCTTTGCTTTTGTATAGTGGACTCTCACTGCACAGCCAAACCCTCAGATGTGTTGAGTCCCTCTTCTGTCCACTAACGTAGGTATATTTGTCACTATTAACAACGTTTTTAGTAAGAAGAAAGGAACCTAAGGCTGAAAACCGTACCAAAAGCACAATGGACTGAAATCAATGCTACTAGCTAACAAAGGCCTTCTTCCCCAAAACATGTGTTCCTCAGCAGCGCTGTGGGGAAGCCACATCTGTGTGGGACAGTGCTGTTTCAGAATGCTATTTGAATACATGGAGAACAAGCAGCCATGGTAATACCGCCCATAGGTGGGTGTGCGAAGCATGATGTGGCAAGATGCCCCCAGCGTGAGCGGTCGCTGAGCCAGTAGGCACTGTGCATGGCTGTCAAGAGGCTGATTGATTGGGGTTGCATGATTAAAAGCATTGACCAAGAAAATGGACTGCTCTCTACAGGACTTGGCTCCTATTTCTAATAACGCATCTTTTGAGTACTTTTGTCCTAATGCCTAGGAAAGACAGTAAATTGAAAAAGCTCTTTTAAAACATTACTTTTTAAAATTCATATAAGATTCATTGAGAATTGAAATCATACTCATGCTGCAGTTTTGCACACATTCTGTCGAAACATCATGGAAATAAAGACATGATTTAAAAAAAAAACCTACACTGTGTCCTCTACCACAAAGAATTCATGTATCAGACAAGGAAAAAATGATTTATCTGTATTATCATACTTTTGGTGATCATGAAGACATCCTCTTACAGTTTCACAAAGAAAGGAACAGACCTGGGGGTCTGAGTGTCAGCATCTGGCCTGAGTCCATTTAGTGGCCAAAGGAATTTTTAAGTACTGACATTACATTTCAACAGGGCACAAAGACACTGGATTTAGGGGCCTCCCCGGTGGCGCAGCGGTTGAGCGCTGGGTTGCGAGAGGCCGGTTCGATCCCCGGCTGCTCCCCGGCCACCAGAGGAGGGTCCCACATGGCGCGCAGACCTCTCCTGCCGCCCGCTGCTCCCCTCAGCAGTGTACTTCGGTCCTTCTGCCTGCTCTGCTCCCCGCTCTGGCTCTGGTGAATTCTCTCACCCTCCCGCGCTTCTGACTGTACCCAGTGCATGTATAAACAAACCATCAAATAAATAAATAAATAAAACATGCCTCTATTAAAAAAAAAAAAAAGACACTGGATTTACATTCCTCGTTGGATTAGGTTTTGTTTTTTAGACTCATTCGCTCTAGAAAATCAAAAGCAGGTGGAGCCACGCCTTGCCAGCTCCACCAGCGGTAGACAGAGCAGAGCCCTGGGCTCCGTCGTCCAACTGGGGTGAGACCGAGAGACATCTGAGATGACATCTGAAGGCCAGCGAGAGCCACGGTCCATCCTGGGGCTTCGGCACCCCCATCCAGTGGGGGTGCTTGTAGTCCTCTAGCAGTACCTGGGGGTGTGAGTCACCAAAGCACTGCATGTCAGTTCTGGATCCCACCTGTGACTGACTCTGAAAAACAGCAGCCGCAGCCACGCTTGTATGAAATCACTTCCCTGGGGTCAAATGAGGAGCATGTCCCAGTCGGTGTATGAGGTCTCTGCCTCGGGTGATGGATGAAGAGTTTGGTGCTAACTGGGAAAGGCTATTCATGATGTGATTGTTAAGGAAGGAATGAATGTTCCTGCTTTTTTCTGTTTTTGTTTGTTTGTTTTTTAGTGTTGTGCAACCATCCCAGGCCCTGACATTTCACCACGGGCTCTAACAGTTTAAAAGGGAACTTTGGAGCCCTTAGTGTGATCTTCACAGGTTTTGTTTTTTTTTTAAAGATTTATTTTTATGCAAGAGCCGGGGTACAGGCCAGATGTGCGGGAGGGTGAGAGGATTCACCAGAGACAGAGTGGGGAACAGAACAGGCAGAGCAACTGAAATACACTGCTGAGGGGAGCAGCGGTCATGACAGGAGAGGTCTGCTGTGCCATGTGGGTAGCTCCAGAGTCGGCCAGGATCAAACCCGCCCTCCAGAGGCTGCGGACAGCTTCACAGTGCAGCGCTCAACTGCCTGCGCCACCAGGGAGGCCCTTCACAGGTTTTAATAGTTGGCAGGGGAAACAAATGAGCAGAGAGACAGCACTTGAGCTCCCCTCCCCCAGGGTGATGCCATCTTTTTGTCCCCTCCCTCCTAGGCACAGGTGTGCACACTTGCACATGCGCACACACCCATGCTCCAGGTGTCCACAGTCAGGCATGCACATCCCATACCCTTGGGTCTTCTGCGTTAACACAAGGCCACAGGTGATAGCCACAGAGGCTAGTGGTGTAAACAGCCTGATTAACTTATTTACCCCCATCTAGTCTTTGAGTTTTGCTGTGGGCACAACTTCTGTCTATTGTTGACATATTCATTTTGGCTGTGAGTTTAAACTGGTTCATGTTTTAAGTAGTTGACCTCAACTTTGTGTGTGGAGACTCTGTAGCCATAGATATTCTGCCTTCATTTTGTACACTCTTCACTCTCCTTTCTAACTTGTATTGTTTAAATCATGTGGATAAGGGATTCTAAATTGTGTGCATTTTAAAAAAAGATTTATTTATTTATGCATACAAGAACTGGGGTATAAGCCAGAGGTGCAGGGTGTGCGTGAGAGGCTTCACCCAAGAGAGTGGGGAGCAGAACGGGCAGATCTACTGTAATACACTGCTGAGGGGAGCAGCAGGGAAGACAGGAGAGGTCTGCTGTACCATGTAGGTTGCTACCTGCCTGGCCAGGATCTAACTCGTGCTGCAGTGGCTGACGATAGCTTCATAGTGCTGTGTCTTTAACCCCTGTGCCACCAGGGAGGCCCTGTGTGCATTTTTGAGATAACCTTTTCTCATTTCAGGCCTTAAGGATAAAAAAAAAATCAACATTAAGAATGAGTACCAAAGTCCTCCCCGGTGGCGCAGCGGGTTGAGCGCCGCGCTGTGAAGCTGTCCGCAGCCTCTGCGGTGCGGGTTCAATCCTGGCTGGCCACGGAGATATCCACATGGGGGGGCAGACCTCTCCTGTTGTGACCACTGCTCCCCTCAGCAGTGTATTTCGGTCCTACTGCCTGTTCTGCTCCCTGCTCTGCCTCTGGTGAATCCTCTTACCCTCCTGCACCTCTGGCCTGTACCCCAGCTCTTGTATAAAAATAAATAAATCTTAAAAAAAAAAAAGAATGAGTAGCAAATTTGAAAAACATTCAACATGTCTTCAAAGTAGGGTCGGTCACAGAATTAAAAGCATAGTTGTTGATTTCATCTTCTTTTCTTACCACGGGTCATTTGCTGGCATTTGTCTTCAGTAGGGAAACTCCACTGCAAGTGCTAGAGATGCAGAGCAGATCACGGTGTGATTTTACTGGAGAGAAAACAAATGGGGTTTTCTTAACTGAGTTCACCACATTTCATCATAGTCTTTACTCTGTCTCCTGGTTTCTGATTAGAACCCCATATGGTAATTAATGTGGGTGCCTCTAAGCATGAGCATCAAAATCACCTGACTGAGGAGGTAGGCTGCTTGAGAGAAATGAAGATGACTGCACTCCATCCAAATCTACTAAATCAGATTTTTCATCAGAGGTGCCAAAAAACTAAATTTTTAACAAGCTTCCCAAGTAATTCTTTAGGGTCCTGAAGTTTAGGGAATGGCTGCCATGGGTGTCACGGAGTGTGTAGAATGGAGACAGTGGCAGGACAGCTGCTCCAATGCCAGTTCGTCTTACTCCGTTCACTGGAGTTTCAGCCTGGCACGTGTCTCCCAAGCACTAGACTGTGGTCTGACTAAATCCACACAGAAGAGCTATGGCCACTTGCCCTTTGTCTTTCTCACCTGCATCTTCCTTCTTCCTTCCTTCTTCCTTCTTACTGGAGCAGGGACCTGATGACTGGCACTCAAGCAGCCATCTTAGAAAAGAGGCCACATACTGACAAGGGCAGAACAGCAAAATTGAAGAACCCAGAATCCCTGATGACCATGAGCTAATGAGCCTGAGCTCCCAAAATCTCTCATATGTGATACAGAAATAAATGCCTGTGGCTTCATTCACTAGCCATTTGCTCTTGTGGTTTGCTTTGTTTTTTAGTTGGGAGGTGAGATCAAGTAGCTGTTATATGCAGCTGAACCTAATCCTAAAGCTGCGACATCAAGATGAACAGTCTGCTTACCCCCCATAACACATGCCCATTCTCGATAAGCTGATTTTGTATAAGCCAGCAATCAGCTGTGGGGAAATGGGTTTGGGAATAGGTTCCCTCACTTTGGATTCATATATTTTAGCTCTAGAGGGTTACCAAAGCAGGAGTGTGAGCTGATCAAGGTGCAGGTGGCTCTGCAACTTTGTACAATCATCAGAGTTCAAGAAAGACTATAATGAGGTCAAAGCAAATACTACAGGGAGAGTCAGACTCACTGACTATGTGTCCTGTGGAAAGCTGCCCAACTCCGTCAAACTTCATTGTTCTGCACTATCACTATCAAAGGCAAGTGCTTTATACACACATACACACACAGACACACACACATGAACACACACATATATACAATGTATGTGTGTGTGTATACACATTTATACATATTTAGTTTCCTCTACCACCTACACTATAGACCAACCTTCTTCTTGAAAAATTAATTTGGTAAGGTATTGAGTTTTGACAGGAGAAAGACAGATTTTCAGATAGGATTTTGAATGAAGGCCTTACTGTTGTGATGCAATGCAAAGAAATCATCAGTTAAGTTCTATATTGTTCTTAGGGAAGAAAAGAGAGTAATTCTAAGAGAATAGGGGAGGGAAATGAGAGAGATCTCCAAAAAGGGAGTTAGCACTGCGGATATTTTATGGGCTGAATCATGTCAACCAAGTCAAACTCTCGCCTCAGTTTCTTTTTTCTGTAGGATAGAGGTTGTGATGTGTACTTCACAGGATAACTGGGATGAGTGAATGAAATAATCATGTAAACACACATACAAATTATAAAAAGCTGGAGCTCTGCATGGTTTTATGACATTCAGACCCTGTGTTACATGCCTGGGGTAGCAGGAACTCCTCAAAGTAAGTTTGCTCTGTGCACAGGAACTTATGCTTTGTGGAGGATTTGGGAATAGAAGCTTTGTGCATCTCTAGTTGCTAAATTTATAAAACAGTAAAGGCCACACTCTTACAGGTAATTCACCAGAACAACATGACAGTGCATCTCAAAAATCTTTCAGGTACTTTCACACTTTAGTCCCTATTTTATCCCTTTGATTATGCAGAAAGAAAGGGTTTTGAAAGAACAGTCATACTTGAATATTAGGGAGTGGTGCAGAAATCTCTTCTAAATATAGAGGAAGTAGATTGCAGGGGGCACCACCCTGTCCTGCTGAAGCTCATAGATAACATCAGGGATCCAAAATGCTACCTGTCACCTCTTCCCAGCCACAGGAATGGGTTCTTTTCTCCAAGATAAATACTGGCCAATATGAAATATATATTAGTTTACTCATAAGCTTCATTATTGCTTAAATCCTCAGTTGCATCATCTGCAAGGTCTTTGTAAATTTTTGCACAGATTTTTTCCACATGGATGTGCTCTCAGATTCATTTTCAGGTTTTTGGAAGGCAACAATCATTTTTAGAATATTCTAAATTCTACATCAGTAAATCTGAAAACTTAGGACACTGTATGTAGCTTTTCATAAGGTGGCTTCCCAACCATGACCAGGCCTTCACTGCCCCTTCCTTTGTGAACGTCTACTGTCGTTATGGCAGATGTACACGGGGTGCTGAGCTACAGATATGAACGTGCTCATGGAGTCCTCCCTTCTGGAGGAAAGTCACATCATACAAAGACTAGTGGTGGGAAAGCAGAGTCTAATGATAGAGGAAGATTTCTGAAGAGATAGGGCACATAAAAGCTAACACTTGAAGGATGGTAGAAAACCAGCACAAGAAGAAGTTGATATGGACCAAGGTTGAAAGAAAACTGGAATGTAGAAGAAAGATGGAGGAGTTGGAGACATGGTTACCTCATGTATCTCCTATGGAGCATGTCAATGACTTTTATTTTTTTTTTTTTTTTTTTTTTACAATTGAGATTTTATTTTATTTTTTTTTTTTATAAATTTTATTGTTATATTCCCCATACAATTGCAGCCCCCCATTCTGACCCCAATCCCTCCCCTCCCGCCCCCGCCCCCCTAAAAGTGTCTCTGGTTCATAGTTTTTTGTTGATTTTGATTTTCACTTTCTTATAGTTATTCATTTTCCTGGTCCCTTATTTAAGTTTTCTAGATTCCTGCTATGAGTGAGACCATCCGGTATTTTTCTTTTTCTTTTTGGCTTATTTCGCTGAGCATGATCCCTTCCAGCGCCATCCATGTTGCAGCAAATTGCATGTGTTTATCTTTTTTGAATGCTGAGTAATATTCCATGGTATATATGTACCACATCTTCTTGATCCAGTAATGACTTTTATTTTTAATGTAATTGCCATGGGCAACCACTTCATTGTTTTAGACAGGGGAATGACTTAAGCCCATCTGCACCCTTCAATGAAGATCTGAAGATCCCAGCTGTTGTGGGGGCATATTCCAGTAGGTTTTTCAGTTGTCTGGGCTGGAAAGAAGTGACGTAGATCGGACTGGCGACAGTAGAGTTGAGATACTTTAGGGCCTGCTATTTGTCACATTACAGGAGGGGATCTTTGTGTAGAACCATGTTCAGCTCTATGGTGAATTAACGTTGAGGGATGAGAATAACTAAGGCATCTGTATGGATAACCAGCTCCAGGGTTCTCTTACATACACAGCGTGTGAGAAGTCTGGAAGGATTGCACTGACACTTTTGAATCTCCTTGTTGCTAATGAATTCCTTAAAAGGGTGGACTCCAGAAGCCTAGTCTTCCCTAAATGTTTCAAACATCAGCTATTACTCTTAACCAAACAAATATGGTGTTCCAGTGAAAAATATAAGTCCTAATCAGCTATCAGTATGCAAGTCAGGCCTTTCCAATAGTAGTGATGAATTCATACATCCCCCCCACCCCCATTTTCTGACTTTTAGCATAAATGTTCAAGGAGGTAAGTGGATAAAATATGCAGCCTGCTGTCATGATAGAGCAAAATTAACTGAATCCTAGTTCCACGCTAACAGTGTAGACAGCAGGCATGATTAATGATAATTTGTTTCTTTTTTGTATTAATGATAGTTCCAAAACAATTGTCCTCCAATGGGCAAAAAATCAGGGAACCCAACCAAAAGGATGTTTTAACTATAGTGTTCATTAAAAAAAGTAAGCCACAGAGAAATACAGACACAGTATTGTGTCATGATCAGATTTGCATTTGCCAGAAGACTTTGGGGACCACATGAAGGCTGGTTCAGGGGCAAGACCCTGGGACAAGCACACACCACACCCTCACAACCTGACTTTCTTGCCTCTCAGGATAAGGCAGCGCCTTGTCAAGAGAATAGTCCAGACTCTGGATGCAGGCCGTCACTAAATTCCTGACTAAACTGTGGATGCCTGCCTTGCAGGATTTGTGTCAGAATGAAACAACTTAGTGTATGCAAAGCATACAGGTAGTAAGAACTCAGCAGATGTTATTTTCCTCCCATCTCATTTGTTTTTTTTAAATCAAAGTACTATTCTAGACTAGCGAGTCCCAAGTAGCTTTTGAGGTTCATTTCTCTTGATTCACTGAGGATGCTGGTTTAAAATGTAAGTCCTCGGGGCCTGCCCATTCTGATCCAAGTGGTGGAGCCTGGACATCTGCATTTTATCAAGACCCATTTAATTCTGATACACAAAATGCAAGTTTGCAAGGACATACTAATTATTCTGCAGCTGTTTCAAATGCAAATTGTTTATTTATTTATTTTTTCTCTTTCCCAGCCACTGATAAACTTCTAGAAGTTTAGAACCAGGCATTCCATGCTTGCTGCATTTAATGACATGCAAATAACACTGTGATGTGAAATTTTACTCATCACTATTAAAAGTTTGAGAGCTGAATAGTTTGTTTATTGTTGTTTTTGTCCTCCAAACCCTTATCTGGAGTTTATTCCTGAGGAGAGGAAGAAATTCCCCATCTTCCAGGTGGAGAGCTATGACAACCACCTGGGCACAGCACAAATCAGGTCTTCACCCCCTGCCCACTCTTATATTTTGATACTAGAAAATTTTCTCTTGTTTGCTTACTTTATGCTTTGCTGTTTATGGGAAAATGTCTGTTTGTCTGAAATCCAGGTCCAATTCTAGCAATTATGCAGACTATATTTCCATATTTCCTTGTTTTGGTGTGTAAGTCCTTGTCCCAAATGTATAAGAATTTATGAATAGTGGTGAAAGGAATGGCTCTTTTGCCACTTGCCAACCTCTCTCTTGGCAAGTGTGACCCAAGGGTTCCATCATTTCGTAAGATGGCAGACGAGCAGCCTGGGCTGTGAATTCCAGTAACCTATGACCCACCTTTGCTTCTCAGAAGCTTCTCACCCTGAATTTATGTAAAGATAAGACGGTGTGTAAATCTGTCATAAAAGCCCTGTGCAGGCAAAAGAGGGTGATTCTTCAGGTCTGTGAACACATGCTTCATCTGTTTGACTTATATGGGCACCCTAGGGCTTTTATTTGGGCCAAAAAGTGGAAGCCAAGCTTTCATTGTAAACAGATGGTGCTGCTAACAAGGAAAGTAAAGAATGCTTACAGTCCTGCTCCCCCACCAGAGAGCTGAAGAAGATTCTGCTTTAAAAACAAACAAACAAAACTATCAAACACTCCCTTTTCCCCTACCCCACAGGCTATAGGTCAAGACACACACACACACACACACACACACACACACACTGCTGCAGGCAATCAGACAAAACCTGTTCTCCATTCTTCACTTTCCCCCAATTTCCCCGTCCTCTTCCCATGCCAAATTTGACATTCCTTTGGTGTGGATACTATAAATATAAAGTGAACAAACTCAATCCTGAATCACGAGGGGGCTTTTCTTTGCATGACCACAGCATAAGCATTTGTCCATCATTTTGGGATTTTTATGAAGCCTCTAAGAATTTTCAGAATTCCAGTCTTGCTCAAACAATGTCTTGCTAGCTGGCCTGATTCAGCTGTTGAATCTTGGGACAATTGGTAAATTTCTGGCAAGAAGAAAATCATTCTGAAGGGCCACATTGTGAAAGGTTTCCATGTATTTCACTCCCCTCACCATTTTTTTTTCAAGCCTGGAAAAGAAATGCATAAATTCTTACGTTTCTTTTAACATATGCAATTTGAAGTTGATTGTAATCTTCTTGTCCCTAACCCCCAAAGAGAAGTAGCATTATTATGCTGTAATGGTGTCCTTACTTAACGCTCCATTAGATAGCATCCTATTACATAACATAACCACTTTGTGCCTTTAAATCTGAATATCATTGATAACAATCTCCTGTCAGATCATTCTTCTGGGGCCTCAGTGTGAAAATGAATCATCTGGACCCCTGAGATGTTCTTTTTGAGCATTCCAGAGGAAGGAGACACCGGAGGTTTATTCAGTCACCCATGCCTCGGGGCAGGACCACACTCATACTGTCCCAAATAGATGAGAATCTTTTATTTTTAAAGTGTCCCCAGAAAAGCAGATTTCACCATCTCCTTAAGTAAGCCCTCCAGCGTTTCAACAATGTTAGCTTTTTCAGAAGAGGGTTAACACACTCTCACTTTACTCATTCATTTGTAACTCTGTCCTTTCAATCCTTTAGACCCGAGGCAACATCTCTCACCACTTCAAGGCCTTTCTGTAGTCTACCAGAAAGCTGAATAGTCTGTCTACTATGTAAGAAAGGATGAGGAAATAAATTTTAAGAAATCTTACCTCAACCTCTTCTACCTGCTTATGGAGGATACCTCCTCTGCCTAACACAATGTTCTGGGGTGGATCAAAAGAGATCATGTGTCAGGTTGTCCAACTAGATATTTGTTTCACCACCAAGATAAGCACTCTAAAGCTCAATCTTTATCATAGAAATAATAGAGACTCCTGAAAAAAACACTGTAAAAATAAGTCTAAATTACAGATATTAACATTTTACTCATGAAATAGCATGTGAGTAATCATGTAAGAAACTTGGTGTTAGGAGCTATCTCACAACGAATCTCACAAAGAAAAAAAAATTCCCTCCCTGGAGTTGAGAAACTCATCTGAAGAAGACAAGAGGGGTTGGTGCAAGGGTTGGAAATCCATTGTCTTATAGCTATAGGTAAAGGCACAGGGTGAGCAAGGATGAAGGCAGTGGACTGTATCAGAATGAAGCTCTGAATGTAAGAGTCACAAGTAGAGCAAAGTGATTCAAGTACAAGTGAGAAAAAGTAAGAGAAGACACATTAGAAAAAAAGGAAACTGAAAGTAGGTTAAGACATTAATTACTGTAAGGTAGGGTGGGATTCAAGTCAAGTAAATATAATTTTTTTAAAAAAACTACTATATAATGCTAAGTGATAAAGCTCAAAATGAATCTGTAATAATTATGAGTATTTATTTTCCAAATAATATAGCAGTCACCTTACAAAGTAGATATTACAGACCATGTAAGGAGATATACACAGAAACGAAAACCCTCTCAGTCCATGACAAATCAAGTCAAAGTATCTGAAGCTCAAGGAAGACAATAACATAATTAATAATAAGGTGTGTTATTTTACTCTGTATTCTGAAAATACAAACACTATTTTTTCAAGTAAACAAGAAGACACATGAAAAATGGTCATAATTTGGACCACAAAGTCAAGCAACTCCAAAAGATGAAAACATTACACACAATATTCTTTGATCACAATGCCATAAGACAAGCAAAAATATCCAAATTTCAGTTATGAACATCAGTGCAAAAAATATAAAGTATTAGCAAATAGCATCTACCAGTACATTTAAAAATAATTACTATAACTAAGTGGAGTTTATTATAGGAATATAAGGGTAGTTCATTACTAAGATATTTATAATATTCAATCAAATTAACTGGTCTAAGGAGGAAAATTGTATGATTATTTCTAAAGATACTAAAAAAAAAGTTGGATTAAAGCTAATAATCATACTTTACCGAAAGCCCTCAACAAAATAAGAATAAGTTAATATTTCCTTAGTATAATAAGATACATCATTCTCAGTCCAAAATCCATAGCATGCCTAATATACAAAGATGTATGAACAATCCAAATGCCCATTGAGAAAGGCAGGGATAAAGAAAATGTGGTCTAAACATACAGAGTTTATAATATTATTATAAACTTTAATATAATATTAAAATATTATCCAGCCTTTATAAAGAGGAAATCATCGTACATGCCACAACATGGATGATCCTAAAGGCCATTATACTATGTGAAATAAGCCAGTCATAAAAAGGCAAATCCTGTATGTTTTCCACTTCCATGAGGTATCTGAAGTGGCCAAATGCATAGAAACAGAAAGCAGAATGGTGGTTACCAGGGTCTGGGAAGGAGGAGAAATAGGGAGCTGTTCATGGGTATAGAGGTCCAGTTTCATGAGATTAAAAATTTCTAGAGATCTATTTCAAAATAATGTGAATATACTTGACATTTCTGAACTAAACACTGAAAAAATGAGGTCATGGTAATTTTTATTATTTATTGTTTTTACCACAATTCAAACATTTCTTAAATTATTTTATTAAGTGATAGTGGGACATCTGGATCATGAGTTGGAGCAAAATTAAACAGAATCCATACTAAGGTACTTTATAAACTAAACCCTTATAATACAACTGGACCAAATATTTAAATGTGAAAAATAAAATCATAAGAGTAGATGAGAAAAGGTCTTTCTGCATATTTACTCCCACTATATAAAAATTAGAAATTTCTGCATGTCACGAAAATGATAACCAAGTCACAGCACAAAGGGATAATCTCCCAAATATATTTGGAATTTCAAGAAATCTGTAATGAAAGATGAAAGGCCGAGTAGGATATGGAGAAAACATAAATAGACCACAACAAAGGAAATAACATTGGCTCTTAAACATATTAAAAAGTTGCTCAACCTCACTTAAAATCAGAGAAATGCAAGTTAAAACTATCTTGAGACATCATTTTTCACCTATCAGATTGGCAAACACCCAAAAGTTTGATTACACACTCTGTTGGCACGGCCCTCGGGAAACAAGCCCTATTCAACATTGTCAGTGGGAGTGTCGATTGGTTTAGCTCTTTGAAGGGCAATTGGGCTATGTCTATCAAAGTTAGAAATACATAACTCCAGTAATTCCACATGTGGGAATATTCGAATACCATAGATAGACTTGCACAAGCGTAAAACGTCATTTGTGGAAATTTGTGACATTGCTTAATAGCAAAATGATTGGGAAAAACTCAAATGTCTTTCAGTGGGGTCCTGATTAAACAAATTGTGGTGCATTTCTCCAAAGGAATGTTATGCAACATTAAACATGAGTATGTTCTGCCTGTAGTGATAGGTATGTAAAGTGTATCATGCCTCTCCTCTTCTCAACACCCTCCCCTGGCTCCTTATTGCCTTAAGAAGAAAAGTCAAAATCCTTACACTGATTTACAAGTCCCTACATGTTCTGATCCCTTTTTGCCTCTCTGACTTCATGACTTTCTGCCTCACTTGCTTTGCTCCAGTCACACTGGCCTATTTACTGATTCTCAAATATGCTAGTCATACTCCCACCACAGGGCCTTTGCACAGGCAATTCCCGCTGTCTGCATCACCATATTCCCCAAATAATTCCAAAACTTACTCCCTCACCTCTGTCACTTTCTCAATAAGGCCACTTCTGACCATTCCATTTAAAATTAAAAATTAGACTTCTAGTAGTGAACTTAACGGAATGTATACACATGTTGATTCTCAATGATGAAACTCCTGAAATTTATATTATACTATAATGCAATGTTACTTCACTAAAAAAAAAGTAATTAAATAAAAAAATCTCACTGGATATTCCCAGTCTGTATTATCTTACTCTATTTTTCTCTGTTCTTATTATAACAACTATAATTTACTTATTTATTATGTTTATTGCTTGTTTTATGTGTCCCCAGCCAAACATAAATGCAATGGAACAGAACGTTTTGTCAATTCTGTCTACTTCTGTATCCCCAGCATATAGAACAGTTTTTAGCATATAAGTGCTTAATAAGTGTTTGTTTTCAAACAAATGACTAATTGATATAGAAAAAAAATCCTGAAGTCTGTTTAAGTGAGGGATTAAGACATAGCTCAGTAGTGGTTCTACAAATCATATTTTTAAGAAATAAAGAAAAAAGAATAAGAGTATCTGCAGGTACGTGCATAAAGAAACCTGAAAGTCTACCCCTCAAAAAGGAGTATCTGTCGTTAACCTGTAAGGAGATGTAGGAATTGGACACATGGAAAATTACTGCAGTGTATATACTTTTATTTAAATTGTATGAATGTATTACATATTCAAAACATTTACACTTACACACACACACACACACACACATGTTAATGTCATGGTTTCCAGATAGAAAGATCCTAATTCAATAATACTCAGCAGGAAATCAGGGAATTTGCATTTTCAACCAGCTTCCCCACCCACTTTCAAAGACACGTGCTATACAGACCACACACATTGAGAATCACCACTCCCCCTCCTGATTTTTGAAGCTCCACGGAACTTTCCAGATAGTTCTCATTTGGAGCACAAGAAAGTGGACACAGAAACAAAAAGCCAAATGTCAGGAACATTAGCCACCTCTAACAGCTGCCACCCCAAAGGTAAGAGAAACTTATCTATCCCTTTAGTCTCATCCACACACCCCAACAGGACCCCAGGGAGGGCTATTGTCTTTAGTAAGACATTTATACTTCTTAGATGTTTGAACTAAATTTCAGACTTCAAAAATGTTCACAGTTTTAGTAAAGGACATTGAAGAGATTCCTCCATTTTCTGTGCTCTGGATGACCAGATACTGACCCCATGCCCACCTGCCACCCCCCATTTTTCCTTCTGCTTTGGCCAGGGCATTTTAATTGCTAAAGCGTCTTCTAATTCAGAGAAAAAATTGTTGTCACACATCTTCCTGGAGATGAGAAAGGTGGGAGGGTCATGAAATATATCTTAGTGAGACCCACACAGCAAGCACTCAAGGTACCATGATGCCTTTCAGACAAAGTAGAAAACGATTGGTGCCTTGCTAGTGGATGGGTTGTGGTGATACATCTGAAGAGATGTGAGGGCCTCCCTGGTGGTGCAAGCGGTTGAGCGCAGCGCTGTGAAGCTGACCGCAGCCTCTGCAGTGTGGGTTCGATCCTAGCCGGCCAGGGAGCTACCCACATGGCGTGGCAGACCTCTCCTGTCTCACCTGCTTCTCCCCTCAGCAGTGTATTTCAGTCAGTCTGCCTGTTCTGTTCCCTGCTCTGGCTCTGGTGAATCTTCTCACCCACCTGCACATCTGGCCTGTACCCCAGTTCTTGTATGAATAAATAAATCTTAAAAAAAAAAAACTTGAAAAAAATTAAAAAACGACTTAAAAAAAGAGATGTGAGCCTACATCTCCTAATCACATACAGAGTGCTGTAGACCAATGTCAATGCAATAAAAATTTAATTTTAAAGAATATTTACAGTAGAAGAAAACAAAAGTATTTTACTATTATTCAGTGACTCTAGTAAAAACTCTACAAATGAAGTATAAAGGGGGAAAAGGATCTAATGACATACAAGACCAAACCTGCCAAAGCCAGAATATTTTGTTTGAAAAGCAAACTCATTTTTACTGCCTTTACATTGACTCATATAAGAAGAGAGAATTTTAATAAGGGAGATAAAAAAAATCAATATTTTATGACCCCAGGATAATAAAACTCAACAAAGGATAGCCTCAAAACTCTCAACATTTTATTTTCACTTCAAAACATATTTTTGGTACTATCTATGTCTCAAGATAATTCTATTTCTGGAACACACTTTCTGATATGCCTTCTAATTGACTTCAAGAATCTGTCATACCTCTGACATTTTATATGCTACATTAAAATGAATAGTTTCACGGGTCCCCTATGAATTTCTCCCTTAAAATTCCAAATACAACCCGGGGTTTCTGTTTCCCAGACTGACCAATGACAAGCAGTCCTGTGACTCAAAGATGGGAAACAATAAAAGTGGTGAAATAATCTTTTAAAATATTTAAAAATTAGGCACCGTCTGCCAATCAGTTACAGTTGGCAAGTAGGTAGGCCTTTATTAAATGCTTGGTTTCCTTTCTCCTATTGTTTCTCCAGAGTGTCTGTCTGTGTGGTAACTGAGTCACTATGACATAATGCTGCAAAGAAAGACTGTAGGACTAGCAGACATGCACATGTGCATCTCTCAGTGACTCGCAGTCTTGGGTCCGTTCCCTAGATGTTGGTGGAAAAGACTTGATTAATCGCAGATTTGTACAACATTAAAAAAAAAAAAAAAAGAACAAAAACCAGATTTATTCTTGGCATTCCTTTTCCTAGGGACTTCATGTGTAATGTAGTAATTAATTTATAGCTTTGTAGTAAGGCAGCATCCGAGCAGCCATTTAATTCACGAGCAGGCGTGCAGATGGAGAGAGTAATTGCAAGGACCCCCTGCGTGGCAGGGTATGGAAAGACCATCAAGATGGAAACTGATGTCTTTCAGGACGCATGCAAATTCACTAATAGTTGGCACCTGAACACGCCCCCCCGCCCTCTCGTGCTCTGTTTACTAAATGAGCCGCGACCTGCAGGAAAAGCTTCAGCCCACAGGTGGGGGCGGGCAGCAGCGGAGCCCTGCGCGCAACTTACCTGTTCCCGTCTCCGCGCAGGGCCGCAGCCCCCGGCCACATCCAAAGCCTTTCTGCGTGTGATAAGACTGGGAGCGAGGGCAGTTGCATCGCCTTGGTGCCCCGTCGGGGTTGTTTCTGGAAGCTCGCGGCGTCCCCTCTCAGGACACACCCCCTCCCCCTCCCCAGCAGCCCGCTCCCCCCAACACCCCGCGCGCTCGCGGCGGCTCCGCGCACTCGGCGCGGCTGCAGTCGGGCGCCTCGGACCCAGCCAGGCTCGCGGCTGCTGAGCCTCCAGGAGCTCCCCCCGAGCTGCCCCCGAGCCGGAGCACCCCAAGACGTTTCCTCGAGGCCCGAGAGGGGCCGGGCTTCTGGCAGCCAGGCTGCCGGTCCGTCGTCTCTTGCATTCTGCAAATCAGACTGAAGTCAGCCCTGAAGTTGCCAACTGGAAAGAGCTGAGAGCTGAACCCCCTCCCCAGCTCCCACCCCGAGGAGCTGCTTTTGGGTGTCTGCTGCTCAACTGGTAAGTGTCAGCGTGGAGATTTGTCTGCAGAGGTGCGGGAGAGAGCGTGCGGGTGCAGGTACCCCTGGACGCGCGCTGTACCCTGCTGGGTGTTTGCTGGAGGGGACCCCAGGAGCCCGTCTTCTGCCACGGTTGCCCTAATCCTTCCGAGGACCCCTCTTCAGAGGCAGGGGTGCTGGGACCTGCTTCTCGGGGCTCCTGTTGGGAAGTTGGGGTGGGGGAGGGGAGACGCGAACTTGAGTTTCTCTCCCTCCTCCCGCCCCATTAAAGAGTGGACTTTGAGAGAAATTTCTTTGATGCGTGTATGTGCTTGGAGGGGTTTGCAGCGAGTTGGTTTGTGTTCTCTCTGACTTCTTTGTGATGGGCTCCATCACTGGTGGAAGTCGAAGGAAACTTTCCCAGAGCCAGCAATTTCTGCCGGCCTAATTGCTGCTCAGTGGCTGAACGAGCTGGACCTGGGAACACTTTAAGGGAAGGTTTGGGTGATTTTTTCCAGGAGAAAGCTGGGCGTTTTCACACCTGTTGCTCTTCAGATGCTGAAAGCTGTTTGTTTGTTTCTGGGGTTCCGCTCCATTGCAGTCCTTTGTCTAACAGACTCAAATGCTACATTCTCCTTGGCTCTTTCTCCTCCAAGCCCTTTGGACCTGGGCCCGCTCTTCGTTTGCATTCTTTTGGCTGTGCCCCTGGGGAGCAAGTGGCAAGCAGAATACAATAGGGAAGAATGCGTTCCTGATGACTTGTCTGCCATGGAAAGACTTAGCTGAAAAACTGACGTTCCCCGTTGGTTTTTATGGAAAGCGTGACTCTCCTTGTTCTATAAATGTGCGATTTGGGTGAAGTCTTGACATTAGCTCATCTAGAAATAACCAGCGTGACTTTTAAAGAGAAACTTCCCCCATGCTACCTGCTGGGGAAGCGTGAAGACCCTGGCACTTGAGCTCCCCAGGGATGCTAGCGCCATCTCTTGCTTCCCTGGCAGGTGGGGTATCAGCTAGGAGGAGGGTGATGTGCAAGGCAGGGGTCAGGGAGTAGGATCACCTGAGAAGGAGGGTGAAGGATGTTTTCAACTTTCTGATGATGAGGAAAATCATCAGGCTACAGGAAGAGTTGAACATTTTGAGAGGTTTATTTGAATTCTTGTCCACATGATGAAAAGGACTTTCAATAGCCCTTCTCATGCTTCTAAGTGGGGCTCAGTGAAATGCTTGTTGGTTTCTGTTGCTGATAAATCCATGGGAAATCCCCTGCTGAACCCAGCATTTTGAAAAAGCGAGTCCTAGCTTATAATTGCCCACATAATGGCAAACAGGTTGTTCGCTGTAACTCAAGAGTCTTGCATTTTCTACGCCATTGTTTTAGAGTTTACTTGAAGGGTATTAAGAGCACGCATCTGAGCTTTCCCCGCCTCCCCAGATGAAATGGAAAGTTCTCCTGGGTGTCTGATGAAAAAGATTATTGCGGGATACCTTACCAGGCTATAAAATAACATGTTTCCGAAATGATTACAGCCGCTAGACATTAGTGTCTAGCTACTATATAATTTTTCATTGTTCCTTTAAAGAAGCAACCTACTTTGATCACTGCAGAGTTTAAATGTTTTGTGTGTGTGTGTGTGTGTGTGTGGTTTTGCTAGATCTTTTTCTTTTTGCTGTTGGAAATCTTCACTACGGTGAAATCACAGACTAGATTTAGCAGCAATGATTTCTCTCGGGGGCTAAAATTAGAAAGGTCTGTGGGACTTTTCAGGGATATCCCTCTTGTCTCATAGAAGATTCTGCTGCGTCTCCTTGCAAACTCCCAGTTTAGCAGTTACTGTAAGATCGTGTCCGAGTACTCTTTAACATTCTAGCATTCTTATTTGGACACTTTCCTCCCAGTGGACCCTTGCTTTACCAATGCAGTTGAACTTTATTTCTCAGAGGTGCTGAGAGGCACACCCAATAGAGTCCCATCCCGCCAGTGTCTAAAACTTAACTCTTTGAATAGTGCCTTTTTTTTTTATAGAGGCATGTTTTATTTATTTGTTTGTTTGTTTGTTTTTTGTTTATACATGCACTGGGTACAGTCAGAAGCGCAGGAGGGTGAGAGAATTCACCAGAGCCAGAGCGGGGAGCAGAGCAGGCAGAAGGACCGAAGTACACTGCTGAGGGGAGCAGTGGGCGGCAGGAGAGGTCTGCGCGCCATGCGGGACCCTCCTCTGGTGGCTGGGGAGCAGCCGGGGATCGAACCGGCGCCACAGAGGCGGCGGGCAGCTTCGCAACCCAGCGCTCAACCGCTGCGCCACCGGGGAGGCCCTTGAATAGTGCCTTTAAAAGAAATAACTTCCACTGGCACTTGCAAAATACAAGACTGGATGTTCTGATGCGATGGCAGATGGCAGTCACATGAACTTTGTTTATGCCCAGGGCAAGCCCGGTGTCTCTTAAATTAATCATGGAGTGAATAATTGATTCCTCACACCTTCAGCGGTGCTTAATCTCCAGCTATAAATTTAAATCGAGGTGACTATTGAAGTCTGCTTCACTTAGAAAATCCTTTCCCAGCTTATCAAATGATTTCACAGCTGGGCGAGATCTAGTCATCACACTTTTTGAAAGGCAGTGTGGCACAAACGTTGTGCTCTCTCCTGGCTTTTCCATTTCCAGGACAGGCTGCAGCGACCTCCCCATTTGCTGGTCAGCTCCAGAGACGGAGGGGCCGGTGGATACAATGGCTTTCTGTGAATGTAATTAAACGTGTCTCTGCCAGCTGCCTGTGGTATTCCTGAATGTTTTCGTAAGAAAAGCTGTTCTTCGGCTTTATCTGCCCACTGTGGTTTGTGGCGTGTTGTGCTATTCTGCAGCCGTTGCAGTTTTTTCCTGAATGATTGAGCTATGATGTCATGTGCTATCTCAGCGCGGAACCCTTTCAGGCCTTTGCTGGGGTCTGTGCCTGAGTGAAGGCAGTGGAAGCTCCCCCTGAGTGTTCTTGGTAGCGACTGCCCGTCTACTCCAGCACATTCCATTGCCTGGAGACCAAAGCCCCCAAATGATTTGCGGTCAGAGTGATTTGGGGCTGGTTAGAGATGATTTAAAAGGAAGGTTATGGGCACATGAAGTGTAGGGTAAAGAAAATATATTTTGCTACTTTATTGAGACCACATGGCTCCAACTTGAACTTTTTTTTAAACATGGAAATTGTGGACTGAACTGGCTCACACTGTCTCTCCCCCCACCCCCCCCCCTTTATTGCTTGGAGCAAAGAGCTATGCTCTGTATTTATTGTCAGTTTGACCTCCCCACTGTTACTGCTGAAAGTTTGAAGACTTTTTTATGCTTAAGAAAACAGGGTAAAGTAGGGTTTCTCTGTTGTCCTCTTCAAGGGCCGCTGTCAGAGCAGAGACTGAACTCTCGCCAGGACTGCAAGAAGGCTCTCCTGCGTCAACACAGGGAGGCATGGGTTATGAAAGAGGCAGGTGCCAGGGCGCTGCACTGTACGAGAGGGCCACACAGTGTCAGTCCCGGCAGTGCAGGCTCATGCCTTGATGAGTGGCATGCGTGATGTCAGTCAGCCTCCCCAGGATTCATGGTACCCTGTGATCGATAACGGGCCAAACTGAACATGGTTCATCTTTTCCAATGTATGAGTAGTGCTGATAGGGCTCAGCGCCCAGTGGCCCCTTCCACTAGTGGTCCCTGGGAATGCATACCTTAGCGTGGGCCCTTCTCTGTGGATAGACTGCCACAAATTGGCACAGTAAACCACCTATTACAGCTAAGCAAGTTCCCAAGTCTCTGTCCAGCCTGAACTTCAAGTATCTATTATCACTTCATTTTGTGGCTCACTTTCATCCCGTTTCAATCTCCAAGGTACATGCTGTAGCCTAATAGTCTATTACAGGCGCTCAAATAGGCCTCTCCGATGTCATTCTGGTATTACGAAACTGGTTAGAGGAGCTTCAGAGAAAGCTAACTTGTGAATGTGCCTGGGCCCATGGAAGCTGTCAGTCCGAGTTCTGCGGTCATGACCGTGACGTGATGGAGGCTGCTCGAGAGAGCTCCTACCAGTCTCCACAGTTGCTGCTCATAATTCCTTAGGAGAAGTCTGGATTTCCAGTTTGAGTCTGTGCCTATCCAAGGGGTTAAAGGAAAGCATGTGGAGATTAAATTAGTGTTGTGGCTTATAAGAAAATCTTATAACTGTAGAAATGGAAAAATATCAGGAGGGCAACTTTCGATGATGGAACTTGAACCATGCTGGAACTGAGGATCCTCGTTTTGCCACAGTGTGACCTTGAAAAAGCTTCATGTTGGTCAAACAGTATTTTATACTTTGTGTATTTCATAAATGCTGTCATGTGCTCCACAAAAACAAGAGAAAGCAGCGAGAGTAGGTAGTATTATTTCCATTTTACAAGTATGGAAACTGAAGCTCTAGAGATTAACAACTTGCTCAGGTTCACACAACATGTGACTTGGTTAAGTTTGGCCTCAAACCCAGAACTTCTAACTTCAAATCCCACGTTCTTTCCACTGTAGCAAGCAGCCTCCACAGCTCTTAACCTCTATGGACCTCACTCTTCTTATTTGCAAAAAAAAGAGACATTTGGCCCAGAACGTTATGGCCTATTCCAGTTGAAAATTCTGTATCTGATGAATCACCGACTGGAAGGGACTTTAAGAAATCACTTAGTCATATTCCTTCCCTCCAGCAGGACTCTTTCTAAACTATTTTGAAAAGAAAATGTCAGCCATTTTTTTTTCTCACAATCCCAGAGCAGAAAAGGGTCTTGGAGAGTGTCTGAGTGCATTCTGGGGTGACAGAGAAAGATGTCCATGCTTGGGGTGGGGGGAAGGTCCACCCCCTGGTCTGAAAAGCGAGAGTCTTGTCTCACTGGAAGTGAACGCTCAGTCCTGAGTTCAGCGTCTGAAGTGGCAAGGACAGTCACAGGCACTCTTTGCTGGTTGGAAAGGAATTCTGTGAGGAGAGATGAGAGAGATGATTACTCTGCGAAGAGGAAAAAATGAACTAAGTGACTCAGTAATAATCTTAGAGTTTATTAAGAGCTTCTAAAGAGACATGACTACAGAGCAGTGATGGTTCTATTTAAAGCCACAAACGGAAGAGTCCTCTTCATCCAGTGAGTGTGACGTACGGGAAGCTGTCTGGTTCTGACCTCCTTTGTGTCTGAGGCGTTGGTGGCAGAATGGGGATGGGAAGAGAAGCTCCTCCCTGAACGTGGTGCCCCTGCGCCTGAGCTGAGAGCCTCTAGGTCTTCTCACAGCTCTGTCCTCCCCGGGCTAACTGCATCAGGGAGGGTCTAGCAACTTCTCAAGGACAAGGGACTTCCCGTGGACAACTGCCCGCTGTCACACCAACTTGCAGGTTTTATTCTGCTAACTTGGTTGTCATTTTAAAACACTAGTCCTTTCCCCAGGTTCTTCCTGTTTCTCTCCCATGAAATAGATATTAGGAAAAAAGCAAAGGGCTTTGGAGCCAGAGGACTTGAGTAACTCCCACGACTCTACAGCTCGCTGACGGAGCTTGGATGCAAGGCATTTTCTACTCTAAGCCTCAACTCCTCATCTTTGAAATGAGTTAGTAATAATATCTACTAAGGTAATAATAATACCTTAGTAATAATATCTTCTTCAAAATGAAATATTCCTGAAGATCAGATGGAGGAAAATACTTTGACAAAGTTACTTTGGATCGTTAGTGGTTGCGGTAGTCTAGTTTCAGGCCTTTCTGTAAATCGTGTGGTCACTGAAGTTTCTTTTCATTCTGCCTTCATTCCATTCCCAGGTCTGAATCAGAATTAATGCAGTTTTCCCATCCTTGCTCTGTGTCAGGCACATAATCATATTTAATCCTCACAAAAATATTATGAAGTAGATATCCTCATTTTATTATCTGGAAATTGTGTCCTAACTCAGATAAGATCATGTCTAAGATCACATGTCTCATGAGCAGCGGAAGCAAAATAGAAACCTGGTTTGTCGGGCCTCCCTGGTGGTGCAGGCGGTTGAGCGCCACACTGCAAAGCTGTCCGCAGCCTCTGCAGCATGGGTTCGATCCCGGCCAGGCGGGGAGATTCCCACATGGTGCAGCAGACCTCTCCTGTCTCGCCAGCTGCTCCCCTCAGCAATGTATTTCTTCAGTCTGTCTGTTCTGTTTCCCACTCTGTCTCTGGTGAATCCTCTCACCCTCCCTCCCAAACATCTGGACTGTGCCCCGATTCTTGTATAAAGATAAATAAATCTGGAAAAAAAAAAAAAAAACCTGGTTTGTCTCACTGCCAAGCCTCTGTGCTTTCAGATCTTTTGGAAGAAATGGGGTCTTTCCTACCTGGATATAAACACAGACCTCTTGGTCTCAGGTTGCCATTGATCATCTGATAGTTCCTTGAATGGCTTCTTCCTCTGTTGGATCTAGAGTAGGTCCTAGTGCTTTGCTGGGTCTCTTAGCTGAAACTCTGGTTTCACTGGCTTATCCTGATTCGTACTCCATAGTTGTCTTTCCTCTTCTTATCCTTATTTGTAGGCTTATGGACATCCTTCATGTTCCCCTTCTGCTCTAGGTACACCCCTTCTCATGAATATCCCATTTTCTCTTCTCCGATTTTCCACAGACTCAAACAGTCCCCTGTAAATAGTAGCTCTCCATAGTTTGCCCTGCATCAGCCATGGCATCAGCCCATCAACCCCAAATCAAGTGCCCCATGCCCTCGGCCCATGTTCTGTTTTCTCTTCATTGGCAGGAAATCTTTCACATGTTAAATATAGCTACCTTGTTTTTCTCCAACATCACAGAATGTGAATATTCAGACCTGGGAGAACCATGGACCAAGTCATCAGGAGGTTACCTTTATTGCACAGATGAGGAAATGGAAGCCTAGAGAGGTTACTTTCTTCTGAGCTCTGAGCCAGACCTCAGTCTGATTGCAAATCCATCAGTATTTTCTTTCATTCCAAGTTTCATTTGATCACCTTTGTGTCCGCTGGTCCAGGGTGGTGCCTTCCTTGGTCAGTGCTTGGAAAGGAGACGTTGCCTTATACAAGAGCCTGTTTAGACTCTAAACATTCATCACAGGAAGAGTTTTCTTTTCCTTCACATCACTTCTGCTGAACTTAAGTTTGTGTACTTCTCAACAGAATGTGCCAAACTATCAGTCACTTTTGACTCTAATTCATGGACAGAAAGAGTTAAGTCTCCCCGTTGCTTTCTTTCGCTAGGTTAAATAATACCAGATCTTTTTTCCTTTTATTTTCCCCCTCACAGTTCTTCTTCTCCAACAATTTCATCATCTTTATTTCTATCTTTTGAACTAAGTCCAAGTGTTCCTTGCCTCTCAAACTGTGAAGTTCACACTGGACAGAGACGTCTCATAAAGGTACAATAAGTGACGATTACCTCACGGTTCCTTCAAATCGTGCTGCAGTTAGTGCAGCCAACTTTCAGCGCTCGTGTCTGCAATGACAGCTGGACCTCTCTGGACCATTGTCAGCTTCTTATCCTCATTTGGCTGGACACTGCTTAGCCTGCATTTGTGATAAAATCATTTCCTTCATGTATCATCCCTAACTCCCTCTTGAGCTGTTTTTCCTTTGTACTTGACTATTTCTCCAGCTTATCAACTCATTTGGGAACTCTAATCCTATTCTTTTTCTTAATTCTTAACCTCAGCTACTGTCCCAAGCAGCTTAGCACATTAAAAATCCCTGGAATTCACCCATCTAGGAGCAGGCTCCTGAGACTTCTGATCCCTCAAAGTTCTTCTCCCTCATGGTGCCAGGGTCTGAAAAGCCAGCATTCTGTCTCCCAATACCAGACCCTCAGACAGAGACCCCAGGAGACCTCTCCGAGGGCTGTAGCACTGGTCAGTTCAGAGATAACTGGCCAAACCTAGGTTTGTCTTGGCCACAATGCTGGGAGCCTCCACGATTTCACTTTGGCTCAGAGATGTGATAATTGCAAACATTTGCTTTGACCACTTTTATCTCCATGACCTTAAACAACCATTATAAAGAAACACGTTATCCCTCTTATTCAGATGAAGAAACTGAGTCTCAGTGAGGTTAAGAGACTCCCAGGATCACCTAGCCAAGATTAGAATTCAAGTCTCCTGTCTTCAGATTCCTTGTGCTTTACCACATTTCTGTGGTTTTAAGACTTCGCCAATCCTAAAATCTCATGGGCAGATGTTGGGGGAGTGGGGATTAAGCAAAAAATACAGTTTCCAAAAGTTTTGCTCCAAATCATTGATTCATTAAGTCTGAGTGGGGCTCTGAAATCTGCATTTTAATAAGCACTCCCACGTAATCTGAGGTGTCAGTTGATCTTACTTGAATAGAAGCCCTTTCTTAAACTGTCCTTCTAGAACATATGCTCTATGTGCAGCAGCTCTGACTTTGCCCTGTGACAAGGCTGGCACATAAGTTCCAGACATGGACATCTCCTTCTCCAGACAGTTGCTCAGGAGAGCCTCTTGCCTGCCCTGGGCCTTGGCTGTGTTTCTGGGGTCAACACATACTACCAAGAGTGGTTGAAATGCACATGGGACCCAAGTGGACTCCTAGATCTTGGGAGATGTCTGACACCTACCTCTTGGAGATTCCTTTTTCAAATGTGGGCACTTCTGCTGAGTAGTCTGTGCTGTCATGCACTTCTTGAGAAATAATGTCCAGATTGTAATGGTGGAACAGGCATCAATAACACATTGATAGTAAATAACACAGGCTGAAGGAGCTATGATCCCTGCTTCTACCTTGCTCTCTGCTGTCTTGTCACACACCCAGAATAGAAATTTCCAAACACAAGCCTCCTGAGTGATTGTCAGACCCTGCCCCATCTTCAGCAGATGTGAGAACTCCTTGAGAAGTCTTGGGGCTGAAGAGAAATAGATGTCCAGAGCCTCCTGGGAGCCAGCCCTGGAATAATGTCCATTCGTGAGCACTCGAGTGTTCCTGAAATAAAGTTACCTTTTCTGCTCTAACTTGGCAAGTTATGGAATAGCACTAATGTTAAATGACTTGTTAAAGGATCTCAGAACCTTATGACAAAGTCCTACACCCTCTCCTTAATTATGTCAGTGAGAGTAAATAATTGTCAGGCTTTTTTGCCCTGCCATTAGCGTTGATGATGGATCCCTGCGGTCCTGAATGCATGCCCGATGGCGGGCACCTGGAGTGGGTACACCTGGGTCAAGACTGGGCATCATGGGGACGCCAGCAGAGTGAAAGGAGCAGAGAAGCAAAGGCCACAAGAGAAGTCTGGAGAGAGTAGGAAGAGTAAAGACTTGCTGGGGCTGCCCAGGAGGTCTGCCAACCTCCCGTCCCACTCCACCTCCCTACCCCCGGCACCCCTGCCTGCCTTGTACCTGGTAAATCCCAATAAAAACCCTGAAAAAGCCACCAAGGGCTCCAGTACTCACTCCTTTACCCTGTCTGCTCGAGCATAGCGATCCTGCACTATGCCTTCCTGCCGCTGCAGTCATGTTAAACTAAAAAGAAAAAAGCTGTCTGGTTTGCTAACCACAGTGGAAGTATCACTTTTGGGTGGAATTCCTATCCAGTTTGGATTGTCTGGCTTGAGGATAATACCTGGGGGTTTCTTTGGGTTTTGATAGCTAAGCTACAAGGAACTGGCCATCCAGGCAGCATCAATAGCTACCACAGCCAGGACGTTGCTGTTTCAGAGCTGCTGGCTGCTCTTTATCATAATGTGAGCACACAAGATGCTGGGTATGATTTCCATTTCACATGTGCTAGGTCTTAACTACCAGCGTGGACTTCCACTGAGCCATTAATCAGGGCACCCACACGCCCTGCCCATGTGCTTTGAAACTTTATCTGCTAAACAAGCAAAATTCCCTTCACTAATGAACACTTTTAGGACAGCAGCCAGGTGGGTGGGGCAGCAGTGCCAACCCAAGGAGCTCCCATGTATATACAGACTGGGTGATCTTGACAGAGAATACAAGCAGAGTTCAGCATTTTAGTTTCTTGCGAAGATCTTCACTTTAATGATAAATTGTTAGCCTTTCCTGAGCACTGATCGGGAGCCTCGCTACTTTTGTTTTCTCCTTTAATAATTGGACACAGGTACTGTCATTATCGCCATTTCTCAGATTAGGAAACTGAAGCTCAGAGATACTAAGCAATTTACCTAAATTCATCCACGAAGGGAATGACAGATCCAGGGCTCTAACCTAGGTATGACGGATACCAGAACCCATTTTTCCTAGAGACTGTTCTTTCATAGCCAGTTGATGCTTTCAGAAAGGGAAATGATGAAGGAATTTAGTCGTTTGTGCTACAAGTGGCAAGGAGTGTTTGGATGCTGTTTTTCAAACACCAGTTAAGCACTGCCTTTGGCCTAAGAGGTTAGATGGTCTGCAGCATTGAATCCTGTCAATGAACAAAGACGATGGGTTTTGGAATCCCCCTTTTCCTGCTTAGTGACCTCCTGTTCTCTCCCATCACCCACCATTGCCTCTGTGGCTCTCAGGGTTGGCTTATATTCTATTTGACTGTGGGATATGAGTAGGTCTAAAAGAAATAGTCATTTAGTGGTGTGGGAAAGAGGACACAACAATAGAAGACCAAAAGCATGATTATAACTTGGACACCATCACTTATGGTATCTCTGTTCATCGTTTCTGCTTCTCTATTTCTTTTTCATGTATGTAGTATTTCCTCTAAATTAGGAGTATTACCTGTGATTACCTGTGATTTCATGATGCATTAGAAACAGACTTCTTTCCTAATTCTGGTTCTTACATAGAATGTTTGCATTTTGCTTACGTAGCCTCTTGCCCTCAGTATCCTAATCTGTGAAGTGGGGGCAGTAATTCCTAGCTCCAGCATGAAAGATTCCATGAGATGACACCTGTGGTATGTACAGCACAGCACTAGGTGTGCATTGTTAATCATGTCCTTTCATCCTTTCAGTGCTCACTGTGCCCCTCTTCAGTGGGGCATAAGGGACAGATGTGCCAAGGAATTTGTATACTGAGTTGTGCCAGCCATGCTTATAGGGAAGCAGTACTGATTAGTGCTTAGACTTTGATCCTTTCAGCAGACCGATGGGGTTGAAATCTCTGCTCAGCCATTTCCTGGGTGACTGTGGGCAAGTTACTTAAACACCCTAAATCTCAGTTTCCTCATCTTTAAGTAGATTTAATAATATACCTTTCTCATACAGTTTTGATAGCATCAAATTCATTTATATATGTGAGATATATATTATACAATTTATATAGAAAACACCTGACATTGAAAAGCCCTTATTATTAGTTGCCATTATTATTATTATTATTATTTGTTATCCTTTGGCCTCTTGTAAGCTTTCAAAATAATTGGTTATGGCTAGCAAAGCAGAGTGAGGCCACAAAGCAGATTTTCTCAGTGCAAATGGGGCTGCTCACAGGGGGCTCGTGAGTGGCTGAGTGCTGACCTTGGCCCCATTAGCACTGTTCTCTAACCAGCTCAGGCACGGGTCTGTAATGAGGATTATTGAAGGAACATATGGAAAACTCTTATACTTAGCTCTAGGGAGAGGAAAAAGGCACTAAATAAATACAAGGAATTATTAAAAACTAGGAGACGACCTCACAGGCCTGCTGAGCCTTGTATATTATTTGCTATTCTAAGAAGAAACTGGGACTGCAAGCCAACTTCATCACCAGGTGACAAAGTGGTCTCCTGGCTGCTGTTCAGGGGATGGCGGTTTGCAACTTTACCTCAGCAGATCCCGGGCCATAGCAGCCTCTTCCTGGCTGCAGGCAGCTCAGCTTCCCCACACAGGCTTTGAAAGAAGAACGGCTGGAGTTCCATGCCAGATTCTGTGCCAGTCCCTCCTCTGTATCACATGCCCAAGGGCCTCCTTTGCGGAGAGCTGGGAGGTGGTGGTCTATGTGAGAACCCACCAAGTGGAATTTCAGTGGTGAATTCTCTTTGGTTGCAGTGCGGAGACTTGGGGGCCAATAGCAATCGGCTTCCACAGCGGGACTCTAGTCCTGGACTGGGCCAACTCCAGGGCTTTGTTGCCAAGCTTTGACAAGTGTGTGGAGAGCACATGGCTCTGTAATGTTGGAGATAGCAGTCCATCAGTCCCTATTTACAACTTTACCACCCACCCCTGAAACATTCTTCTCTCCAGAACCAGTCCTAACACCGAAACGAAATATACTTAAAATGGTCTCCAGGTATCACTTGTAAAATAGTGTATATGAGGCTTCCAAGAATGAATCAAGATCTGGCCCACTGCCACCACATAGCTTAAGGCCTCCAGTTTCCCCTTGATATCAGTGGCATAAGATTAATTTCCATGACTCCCAGCTATGATTATGGAAACAGTCTATTTCTCTTTGCCACAAAATAAATAGTGTCTTAGCTGTGATGTCTTACATTATAAAGTCTTAGAACATAAGGGTAATGTCTATGTTAGTTTCATCTTTCAAGAATATAGCACGCCATGACATGTGACCTTTATTTCTACTTCTGTAGTAACAATACAATTTAAAAGTACAAATAACTGTCCAAATAATGGCATAAATATGAATTCTTAAAACTGATAAGCATCTTAGATGTTTATATTAATAGCACATGAAATAATATTAATGTATGAAATGTAAAAACAGTTTGCTCCCTCTACTTGCATAACAAAAAGTTTTGTGGAGAAGAAAACACAGAATTGAAAAGTTCACCACTGAAAAGGAAAAATCGTATAACTTCTCTCTTGCTTTCCCTGTTTTCCCTGGAGGGTGATACTGCACCCTCCATCAAATATGAAAATAGTTAAACCTAGAAGTACTGAAAAGTGGAAAGATTTGAATTAAGATATTGCCTCTGACATTTAAAATCTTAGAAGCATCTGGCTAGCTTAATTAAGTTCTTCAGAAAGGTCTGGTTGACTGTATTGACTACATATATTCAATAAGCATAAAATATAAATAGAATAAATATGAAAAAAATATTTAAAGATAAAGGTGTTTTCTCAGGCTACTCGAAAAATTCAGTCCTAACCATCCATCCCATTAATCCAAAGCTGATGTGTGAAATGATCTCTTGTACAAAGGGTGGTGGCACATGCCCTCAAAAGTAGTTGTGTATTCATAACGGAATACTACTTAGTGGTCAAAAAAGATAAACTGATGCCATTTGTGGCAGCATGGATGGAACTGGAAGGAATTGCCCTGAGGGAAATAAGCTAGAAGGACAAAGATAAATATCAGGTGGTTTCACGTATATGTGGAATATAGAGAAACCTAAGAACCAGGCACGCTTTAAAACCAGCCATTGATAGCTGACCATAGAGCTGAAGCATCCAGAAGGGGTGGGGAAAAGAGGGGGAAAAAATATGGGAAGGGAATTGAGAGCACACTGGACTGTGGTGGAGAAATCCTACGGTGTTAAAAAAAAAAAAAAAAAAAAAAAAAAACCAAGGATGTAAAATAATGGCAGTTCAATAAAAAATAAATTTTAAAAATAATTGTAAGAAGAACCAGTCAGGTTTTTAGAGCCCCTTCCATGCAATCACTCTATTGCAAGGCACCCCTCAAGTTAAAGAACTCCCATATTTTTAATGCAATTAATACTTTTTATTGCATCATTTTCTTATTTATCTGATTTATTGACTTAGATCAAGACTATGCCATGTCTCCTTTTTTCCCTTCTCCCTTTCAGTCCACTCAGGTCCAGCCCTGGGGTTGATGACAGCTTCCTAAGGTCATTTGACATGAACTTTTGCTCCCTGTTTTCTGGTTTGTCTGCTTCTTAGAAAGAGCTAGTATTGCTCCAGCGAGTCCAGAGACGGTGGCCCAGCATTGCCACGGGCCACTTTCTTCCACTTTTCCACCAGAGCCTTCCAACCTCTCAAAGGAAAATGCCAAAGGTTTGCCATAGCTACTAGAGAAATGCTTGTCAGCTATGAATAGCAGCTTCAATTTTTGAAATCTGTTCGTATTCATTAGAAACAGCTGCTTTACAGCTTAAGCAAGAGACAATTAGAAATCTGTGGCATAGTGGAGGGAAAAAATGGGCCAGTCCACTCTTGAACTCTATTTTAAGTCATAAGTGAAAAGTTAGATCATTAGAGTGGAAATTAACATGAGAGAATGCTCCCAGAAAGTGTACATTCGATTTGCCTAGAAGATGAGAGACGAGTCAGCGAGTCCTAATACAGCCAAGGAGGGCAGGGAGCTCTTTGGAAACGGGTAAAGACATTGCTTATCAACAGAAGCTCTCTTGGAGTGAATACGTTTACATCAAGCATCTGCTTGCAAGGTCTTTTCATGCATGTTCCTATCATATGTTAATATCTGTATTCTTCCACAAACTTGGTGAATAACACTCTTGGTGCTGTTTGACAGGAAATGACCTCGTCATGCTCTGTTGTTACCCTGCTACCATGATTTGATGCGGTACTTGAAGTGCTTATTGCTTCTTCCCCACTCACCCCATGGGAGTGAAAGCTGCATGCCAGTAGGCCCGTCTTCTCTTTGCTTCATAATTCACTTCTTTCTGCTCCCAGCAAGATTTTCCAGAACCAGGGCTGGACACTTGAGCGCCGGAACTGAGATGCCTTTGACATCTGCAAGAATTGCTTCCTGGTTAAAAGGCATCTTGTTCTTGAGACATTAACTCAGCTATTGCGTGACACTAAGGAAACGCCTGCCTGGCATGCGACGCTAACATGTCCCACTCCACAGACACTCGCTTATGATGCTCAGCCATACTTTTCACCCACCAGTTGAAGCAAGATGAGAGGATCTCTGTGAATTTCTTTTCATTGTCCCTTTGCAATATTCTTGGCTTAAGCATATAGGACAATGTGCTAACCTTTGTTTCCTTTACTTGAGTTCATTTGAATTCTCTCATGTTATTAGAAAAGTACATGTGGCCCTCACAGCAGTGGGAAGCTTTGTAGAAAAAAGAATAAAGGCACATGTTATCAACTCAAGAGTATATAACTCAGGTCTAGTGGAAGAGTTCTCAATAACAAAAGGAGAAGTCTGATAATTAGGTGCATATATCAGAAGTCTGACACTTGCTTTAAAAAAAAAAAAAGATTTATTTATTTTTATGCAAGAGCTGGGGTACAGGCCAGAGGTGCAGGAGGGTGAGAAGATTCACCAAAGGCAGAGCGGGGAACAGAACAGGTAGACTGACTGAAATACACTGCTGAGGGGAGCAGTGGGTGAGACTGGAGAGGTCTGCCACGCCATGTGGGATTCTCCCTGGCCCGCACGGATCGAACCCACGCTGCAGAGGCTGCGGACAGCTTCACAGCGCTAGGCTCAACCGCCTTTGCCACCAGGGAGGCCCCCTCTTCAGTTTTCAAAATGCTGCATAGATTGTGGGCATTCCATTATTATTTTTCTTTAGGTTTCCTTTTCTTGTCCATTTTTAGTAAGTTTAAAATATATGAGGTCATGTTTGCTTGTGATTAAAAAAAAAAAAAAACAAACAGAATGATACAGTGAAAGATCTGTCTCTCCTCAGAATGGAAAAGTCACACATTTCTTGTATAACTCTCCAAAAGTCTACTGTTCATTCTATACTGTTGTGATACACTGGGCAACATTTTTTGACCACTTCATGTAATATTTTTATTTATAAAAAAAATTAAAAATTGAAGCAACATGGGTTTACAACGCTGTATGTGATTTAGGGAAACTGGTGCACATCTCTTCAGGTGTAAGTTACCACACCACAGCTACCACCAAGGCACCCATAGTCACCCCTCCCCCACTAGTCTTTTGTGGCTTTGTGTCCCCTCCCCGCCTGTGATCTCCCTCCCCCCACCCCACCCCCCTTGTGCTCAGCTCTACAGGTAGATATCTGGGATTTGTTATTGGCTTTTTTTTTTTTTTATCTTACCCTTTGTTTCATTTCCCTGTATTCCACATATAAGTGACACCTTTCAGTATTTGTCTTTCCCTTTCTCACTTATTTTTCTTGGCATAATTCCCTCTAGTTCCATCCATGTTTCTGCAAATGGCAAGAGTTTTGCTGTTTTTTTAACTGAGTAGTATTCCTTTGTGCATAAGTACCAGATCTTTTTAATCTACTCATCTGTCCTTGGACATTTAAGTTGTTTCCATAATTTGGCTATTGTTTTCATTAAAATTTTTAAAGGCTGCTTTCATGTGGGATATTTTGTGGTATATCATCACTGCATTGCTGTTTCCTCTGATGGAAATTTAGGGAAGGATTGAGTGTTTTCCTATTACTTTTTGAAAAGTGTCTGTATGCTCTTTTGTGAGAATATCAAAGCATAACTTCCTAGAAATGGAACTCCTGGGTCCAGTACATTTATATCCTAAATGCTTGTGTTGCCAAATTTTCTTCTTAAAAAGTAATACTGATTCATATTCCCACAGTAACTATAGGAATTTTCAATAAATGTTAGGTTGTATTTGAAATATGTTCATCTTCCATTTAGATGTTATGGAACTCCCAGTTGGAAAACTCCTGTATCCGTTCTATACCACCATCTCCTGTAAGACTTCTGCACACCCTATGGGGCCATGTGTGTGTAATAATGTTACATAGGACAACAGTGCTTCCTGCAGTCTACAAGTATCATAGGTGTAGAGTAATATTACAGATTGCAGTAATGCTTTCTGAATATCCTTATGATCACTTTCATGTGAAGTGTGTACATTCTGTTACTGTTTGCTAGAAATATATGTGTACTTAAAGAACTTTCTAAAGATGAAGTGATAGGATCCAAACTTTGGAAAATCAGATCTTGTCCCTCCTGTGGCATTGTGATAGGGGGATGCCTTTTCAAGATTGTGACTGAACTTACTTGCAATTCAAAGACTGATGCAAGAAGGCAAAAGGTTCAAGAGTGAAGTCAGTTTTTCCTGACGTTAAGAATAAATCTATAAATTCTGATTATATGAATTGCTGAAGAATTACCATTCAGGGATCAATAAATCACTTGTAAAGTTGCGTTAGAAGACTTCCATCTCCTCGGTGTACTAGCTACAATTACATTATTAGGCTCCAGAGTGTTGGCAAACTCATTCTTTTAGCTTTAACATTGCAGTAAATGACCTGGCAACAGATTTAACATTTTCTTTGTAATGTCCCAGGATTAACTCTTTAGTCACTGGCCAGAAAGTCACTCTCTAATCCTACCAGAATTTTTATAGAGCTATTAGTACTTTAGTTCTTAGTCACTTAAAAATCATAATGATGCTTTATGGGAAGAAAGGGCAGGGTGGGGGAAAAAGAAGAGGAAGGAATTTCTATTCAATGACGTGAGGGCAAATTTGATTTGAAGTTATGGTTATGATGATTTTGTCTGTTGTGTACATTGTTGCACAAATAGATTTGTCAATTGTGTATGAAAGCTCAGGTGTTTGTATAAAGTATGAAATTGTTTTTTAAGAAAATGTTTTGGGATGCAACTGTTTGGCAAACATGAAAACATTGTAGCATTTTGTGTGCTGGCTATAAACTCTATTTTATAACTAATGCATCCCCAATAAGTCATCCTAATTAAAAAGCCCCTGGAAATCTCAAATAATCTTGATTAAATTAGGCTAATCTAGTAAATGAATGGTAATTAAGAGGATTACTCCCGCCATTCTTTAGTATTCTTTGTGCCAAGCATTAGATGTCCTACTTTTTATGCATCTGCTGTCAATTGTTGGCTAAAAGAAAGATTATAGCACCAGTCATCAGTCTCTCAATTACCCATCTAGTTCTTGAATTTTCTATAAAGTCCCTGCTAATTGCCCCTCCATCTTCTATATATTTATACTGATAGTAACAAGGAATTCACCTACTCAATCCAATAGATCCCATCTTGGGGCTTAGGGAATAATTTTAACCATAAGAAACTTGAGGGAATTTTTTTAGATACTTCAAGATTGACCTAACTTAGTACCTAGACCATTTTTTTTTTTTGGAAGGGAGAACATTATTTTTTTTTAACTTTTTTTTTAAGATTTATTTATTTATTTATACAAGCACTGGGTACAGTCAGAAGCGCGGGAGGGTGAGAGAATTCACCAGAGTCAGAGCAGGGAGCAGAACAGGCAGACTAACGAAGTACACTGCTGAGGGGAGCAGCGGGTGGCAGGAGAGGTCTGTGCGTCATGTGGGACCCTCGTGGTGGCCGGGGATCGAACTGGCGCTGCAGAGGCTGTGGGAAGCTTCGCAACCCAGTGCTCAACCGCTGCGCCACTGGGGAGGCCCAGAACATTATTTTTTAACCCAACTTAAAATAACCTTGAAGAACTATGGACCCTGGAACATTGAGTCAGAGGGAGACTGATAATTCTTTGCCAAAAGAATTGACAAAAGCATGAGTGAAATAACAGGAACACTGCCACCTTTTTCTAGCCAAAGAGTAATTTTTTTATCTCCCCAGTATCTATACATTGCTAGAACAGTAAGGTTAGCAAGGAGGTGCTTTCTCATAAAGTACACAGTCTCAAAAGTGAGCTGTTGGTAGCTTTTCCTTGTGACAGGCAATTCTGGGGAACCACAAAGACAGGTGTGGCTGAGGTGGGGATCACATTATCTAGATGCCCTGTACTCTCATACTGGGCTCTGAGAATTCAAATGTTACTCCTCAAGGCAAATGTTGAGGTTGCTGTTCTTTTCCACCACAGCCAGCACATGGAACTGTTATCAGCAGTGGCATTTTTAAATATGAAAGTCACATATTTTTATTTGCTATGCAAATATGCTATGCAAAGGAATGACTATAATTTCTCATAACTTGTTAATGTTCATGCTAAAAAAAAAAAGCCTTCCACCTCCTGACCCCCTCCATAATAGTTTCAGAGGTTTTTTGCTTTGTTTTGTCTTTTGCCAACTCTTCAAATGTCTCTGAAACTATCCCACTGTCACTGTCGCTTTGGGGCTTGCAGGATACAAGCCCAAAATGATGGCATGCAGCCAGGTGGTAGGTGCTCTCGCTGTAACCAGCAAGAACTTTTTCATCATGAAAATCCTTATATTTCATTGAAAAAGAAACATCTATATCTGATCACAACATTAATTTTAACACTTTAAAAAATCTAGTCTATTGGAATGAACTATCAGCCTCAGGTAATTTGCTCTGAAAAAACTGCCTGAAACATGCCATTTTATTCGTTATTCAAATAGCCAAATAAAACAAGGTGTAATTAGTCTGACTTCCTGCTCTTGCTCACACACCTGAGGCCCCTCCCTGTAGAGGCCACAGCTCCACTCCATGCACCTGGGAATCAGAGAGGAAACCGTGGAGACAGCTTGCTTGGAGAAAGGCTCTTACTTCTACCATTCAACAGTATGTATTTGCTCTAAATTGCTGGAAAAAGGATGACTGTTAAAGAAATACCTGGGTGGCTGGAATTATCAGGAAGGTGGTTGCAAAGCAGCATTTGCGGTGTGTAGAAGCTCTTTTCAGTAACCTGAGTCAAGAAGCACATGAGGTGTCTGACCCGGGGGGTGGGGGGGTGGGGGTGTTTGTGTGTGTGTGTGTGTGTGTGTGTAGAGTGTTACTCAACAATTTTGATGACAGGCGGCATTCAGGATGCAGTTGATAGGAGAAGTGATCTATGCATGTTCCCTGCTAGCAATATAATTCCTTCTACACCTGACTTTTCCTTATTGAATTCAGATTTCCCTCCTCAGGGGATACTCATTTAGTCTAGCTCTTTTTGGAAAGCTGATTTCTAATGTGCACTACTAGAAGACACACAAAATAAGAACACGGGAAAAGCATTAGGACAGGAGGGTGGCTTTGGAATGAACTAGTTGAGAGAGAAAGCAAGCAAATTTCTGTACCCACAGTTACAGACAGGGATGGTGAATAGTTTGATTTCACTCATATTCATGCTCTGTTTTTCGTGTCTGCTTTGTGGTTCCTCAGAGACCACCTAGCCATGTTGGAAGATCTTTAGAATAAACTAGAGCCAGGGCACTATGCAAGGAGGTCACGTAGCTCCCCTCCAAGCCCCGCCGGAACATCCACCAAATCTGAGAGGCTGAAGCAGCTGTGCGTGGCTCAGTGGTGTTTCCTAAGGCAGTGCAGTGTCAGTTGAAGGCTTTTCTGGAAGGAAATGGAAGGTGGAGAAGCAGAGTCCTTTGAGTTTTTAAGTTTCTGCTTTTCCCCCCAAAAATGGGGGGAAGGAGCATTTCCCCCTCATTCTCTATGCCCAGTTACATCCCTTTTCCTCTTCCCTCACCCCTAATCCTAATTAGTTGGCAGATGATGAAGGCAAGAAATTGAGGGAATAATTATTAAACTAGGAAAAACTGTAGATGATACTTCCTGTATTTTGACGTTGGAAAAGATGTTCATTGTTGAGGAAGAAGTATTCACTGTAATTGCTTGTTAAATGCAAAGAAATAACTGCTTTCTAGAGGTCTGTCCATGCACTGATTTTCTGTATTTCTATAGTAGTAAAGATACCAAGAAGACCTGCTTGCCCCAACCCTATTTTGGTTTTAATCCTTTTGGGTTTCATAAGTCTGAGGTAATCATTTTATCTCCATGGACAAGTTCCAAAAGCATAGAAGACTGACAACGTTGTCTAATAAAACATCACTGATTTTATCCCCTTTGGAATGTAATCCAGGTTCCAACAATAGCTAATAATTAGCTGCCATAACTGAAGCAACAAGATTGCTGAGTGTGCAATTTAGCTGTTTTATGTATGTGATTTCTCATTCTCAGGCTGTCTGTATAATCCATTCTTTCCCCCGAATGCTTTGAAGGCTTGGAAACATTCAGGACAAATTTTCACAGCATAGGCAGCTTTGAAGTGTGACTTGTCAGGTCATGCTGACTGACTTTCGTGCCTGCAGAGAGGATTGGTGAGGAAGAACCTATTTTTTAACTAACAGGTGTAATTTGAGAATTTGTGAATGAGTGACATGAGGGTTGGGAACACTGCCCCCCCCAATACTGAAATTTACTTTTGTCTCTTCATGGGAATGAATGGAAGGTCTCTTGGAGAGAGTCAAGAGATCATTAAAGCCAAAATCATTTTTCCAAGTTGCTTTTGCAGTACGTGGGATGCCATGTATCCTGGTGGGTCTGGAATAGCCCTATTTGTCCTATAATTATGAATGGTAGCCTATTTCACTCCAGAAACATCCTGATTTGGACATTATTATATGGTCACCCGGTGCATGTCCCAAAGCGGGGTTTGGGTGGCCAGTCATACCATATGCCATGGCAAAATGGCAGCTTGTCCAAAAAAAGAAAAAGAGCAAATCCTTAGAGTTAACAGTGGAAGTTGGAAGGATGGTTAGCAATCAGTATTTCACAGTAATTCCTCTCTACGTAAATAACATCTAAACATAAACAGTTAAATCAGACATGGCAAGTGTGATTCAGCTCAGGTGCCAGCTCTATTCATTTGGTAGTGGCTGCCCAGAACACCCTTCATGAAGGACTCTGAAACCTCTAAGAAATCTGGAACCAGCAAGAAAGAGCTTTACCTTATGACTGATGCTTGTCATGAACACTAGAAGAAGTGGCTATAAAATGTAGGGTGGGTATTAAATGTCACTGTTGTAGAGTTAGAGGGGATCTCAGTGATAATTCAGCCCAGGGTTTTCTGAAGCGTGTTCCACAGAACACTGATCCTTCAATGTGATTCCCAAAGCATGTGTTCCACAGTCAGGCAAGATCAAGAATGATGCCTGCCATTTTTTCTCTTGGAAGGAAATGCAGTGTTTATTGGCACAAAGTTCTGAAAAGTTGAACTATTCTGTAGTAAAGATAGATGTTTAACTTTGTTTAACCCAGAGCTCCGTAAACCTATTTGGCCACAGAATGCTTTTTCAATGGTATCTGTCAACTTGCTTTAGAACCAGTTTCTTGGGACACATTTGAGGAAATCCTAGTCCAGTTCATTCCTCACATTTCGCAAATAAGGAAACTCAAGCCTCCAAAGAGAGCATGACTGGCCCTCATTCAGCTGAGCTCATCTGTGGACCAGGCCTAACCAGAACCCCAGACTCCTGGTCCTAGGTCCTTCCTGCTATGCCACCATTGTGGAAAATATGAGATACTTTCTAAGATATAAACAGCTTCTGGTAACACAAATAGTTGGCATAGATTCTACTTGCCTTTTTTTTTTTTTTTTTTTTACAGATTTTGGGGGAATAGCGATTAAATATCTTGATGCTGATAGTGTCCAAACACAAAGCTGCCTCTCATGGTGAAAATAAGATGAAATCATTTTTAGTTTGATCTAGGCTGGGTTTTTTCCTTCCTCTATTTTCTTTCTTTCCTAGAAAATACAGTAATTATTAGAGGAAAGAATTGTTAGACGTGACTCCAGTTTGGCTTCAAAATCTATTTTCTCATTTCCTGGGCTTTGAATTTCAAAAATTAACCTATTTATTGGTCTCTTTTGGATCATAAGGTTAAAGTACATCTGTTGTCCACACAAATTTAGCTATTGGCCTTCGAGCTAAGTAGTCTTGAAATTATAGCCATAGTAAATTTGGACAAGGACTAATTTCACTTTGGTCTGCCCATAAATCCACATGACAGGATAAACATGGTGTGTCTTGTGGTTGATGTGAACACATGTGAAAAATTAAGAAATCTTTGGTGACAAGACAAAAAAAATACTCCATAAAAATTAATTGATGTTTAATTGAGGGTATATGAAATACAGTATTTATAGATGGCTTGACTTTGAGCTTAGGCATAAACAAAATTCATCTTGGGCATAAGTTGCCAATTTCATTTTGGTGGTTCTCCAGTTCATGGCAGGGAGCACTGGCTGCCTTTCCTTTGGGAGAAAGAAACACCTGGAAAATATAACCAATGCTGAACCACTGGTGTCTCTGGGGTTTTTTCCTACCCTCTATTTCCATTATAATTGCATAAAGAAAGCTGCTTGCACTTTGGGAGGAGGGGACAGCTGGGGGCTAAATTTGCCATCCAGCAATCACCACTGACATCCCTTTGAAGATAGATTTTTCCAGGAAGTACAAATCAGTGAAGCCATGGAAGCAAAAATAGAGATCTTTCGTGTACATAAGGAAACTGACTTATAGAAGAAATATATGTTAAATAAAAACCATTTTTGAAAGGTTTTTATTGAGTAAGTACTTAATTGTTCCTATTAACTAACTTCTGAGATGTACATTTTCCTTAGTACTGTTTGAGCATATTAGCCAAGGGTCATTGATGAAGCTTTATATATTTGATAAGCCAGATTTGTTCCTTGTAAAACATGTTTAAAATGCATGGCACAGAAAGTTCCCATGATATATTATATAGTTGTAGTTCAAAAAAAAATAAAGAAGTTGTTAGACATAAAATCTATATTTCTTTGTAATGGTAGTATTAGATTAGATATCACCAGTCAACTTGTAAGCCAAGTGAAGCCGTATGTGATCTTTTTTCCTTAACACAAACTATTAGTAATACTATACTGGAAAGTATATATTACGCTTTGCCAGTGGATTTGTTAGTTCCTCTCATTTACTAGTTGAATTTATTCTTATAAAAATCAACAATATTACCCTATCATGGAGAACCAACTTCTGAGCTTTCCCAGATGTACTTCTCAACTCATCTATATAGTTCTAAGCCCCACTACCCATTTCCAGGGTCATAGGAGAAGAAAGAAAGAAAGAAAGAAAGGCTACATCAGAGAGGTAAATTTTAAAACTTTCTTACAATGTCTAAGAATGGAGATGATCAGTGTTTGCAAAGCTGACCATTTGCTTAAGAAGCAGTTGTGATCCCCTTGGTTTTACTTATCTTTCTGGTCCCCTTGAGTCCTAACCAAATTGCAGTCAGATGTAGCCTCTTCCAACAATCAGTCTCAGACCAAGTCACCTATTATGTTTCACCTCACCTTGAAATGTAGAAAGTGAACAATTCAATATTAAATTTTTATATGTAAAACACCTTCTTGAATTTCAGTCCTACCACATCCTGCTGGTGCTATAATATGGATCCTTGAATTTTTGGCACCATCTCACTTTTAGGCTGGAGTGTTTGAAAAATTCTGAGAACAAAAGACATTATGCAACAAATGTGTGTGTGCGCGCGTGTGTGTGTACCTATACACACACACACACATATATTAAAATTCCAGCACAGAATAATGTAAATAATTCTGCCCTATTACCGAGCTTTAAATACTGTAGCCTTTTTTATGTTATAATTCTTTAGAATTAAAAGGAAAAATTCAGAATTCATGAAGTTCATCGCCTCTCTAATAAATTGATTTCAACCTATTTTATCCAACTCAAATTTAAACTCTCTGTGAAGCTATAACCAATTTTTTAAAAGATTTTTGAAACAGTATGCGCTTCCATGTAATGGAAGAACAGCACTTAAGTAGATAAGTGGGTTTCTTTTCTATTTTCATTTACTAGTAGTCTTAAAAAATAAGAAAGGCAATTTAGTTGCTATTCTGGTATCTGGATTGAAGTTGAAGTACAGTAAGCTCTTGTTGAATGAGCAAGTGATTGATTATGAATGTATGTATATAACTACATCTCCTCAACCTTTTATATTTATTTCCAATTAGTGCAAGGTTGTTTTTATACCCTGTTTATGGTCTTGATATCTGACAACCATTCTCAATTGTCTTATATTAGCAACTCACTTCTATCCCAGTTGAATGGGAAATTTTCAAGGTTTGCTTCTCACCTCCCTCTTGTGTAGCAATCCTAGAGCTAGCTGCTTAGCAGCTTCACCAGCAGTAAGGGGAAAGAATCAGTAAGCTTTGCTAGAACTTGTTTATATACATAACAAATAATTGATTACAGATGAAGTTGAAAATATTGAGGAAAATGAAGTTCTGAAATTAATCTGGATTTAATTGTCCATGTTCTTCTTTTTCATTAATATAGCTGAGAGTGGCTTGTATCTAAAAATATAATGGCAGCTACTTCACAAGGCTTTGGGGAAATAAAATAAGGCCATATTTGCAAAGCACATGGCATTTAATGGGCTTTCAATAAATATTAATTCTCTTTCCCTTAAGTTGACTTTCAGTCCTTAAGAATTCTCAGTTGTTCCCAATTATTAACATTTCTTCATCCTTACTATGCGGTTGTGATAATACATTTTAATAATTTTTAAGGTAGAAAATTTGAAGTATGATTAAAGTTGAAATTTATCAGAGATGCAGAAAGAAATGTTGATAATTGGATTTAGATTTCTAATATACTACCCAATATCATACCCCATTGGTAAATGGCCTCCAGATATTAGAAATGGAATGAAAAACAGTACAGGGTTGTCCTCAAGTGGAATTTCACCTATGTAGCTACATTAGTCTTTCACACAAGCTCTCTTCTCTCTCCACTGAACCCTCTTACGTTACAGAAAATAAAAATAGCTCTCAGAATCTAGAAAGAAGGCAGAATGCCTCTTTTAGAAAGAAACCAAGTTGAGATGACAAACACGTTTCCTTGCAGACTTCTCTTTCACTTGCTTTGTAGCCTGCCTGAGGATTCCGAGACATTCAGTTTCACTAGCAGAGAATATTGGGATCACGTAGTCATGTCCACCACAGGACACAGGAAGACCGCAGTGTCACCACTTGTGCATGCTTTCACCAAACCTGCACTTGGTCCTATTTTGTATTCTGCACATTTCCTCATAGCAGCATTGCTTTCCTTAAGTTGCCCTGCATCAAGAATTTAATGTAGCAAACACTTCAGGAGCTCAAAATTTTGTGAACAGACCTGATTTTTTCCCTCTTCTTTAAAGAATACTAAATATTTTATTCCTTTTCCAGGAAATTGATAGAATTGTGACATTTGAGAAATTTAACAAAACAAACATGAACTTAGCACGTCTCATCCAGCCACCTGGAATCCCCACCAGGATTCTCTTAAGTTAGATAAGATGATTTGTCATGATCTGCCACATAAAGAGTGGCCGAAGCTCATTTCTCTTCTGATGTATGCATTAGCTAGATTATTTTATTTCTATGCTATGTAAATGCACTTCAATTTGAGCAGGTGAAAGTGGATAAACTCACTCCTTAGATTTCTGAAGGTGGTAACTGATAGATATTGTTTAAACTTTTTCTGCTCAATCATCTCTTCTTTTGTAAATTTATTCATAATTGATTGCTTCAGTTTTTTAAAAGTAATTTTATTATTCAGGTATGAGGAGGCCAACAGATAAGAAGGAGTTCACCTTGATAGTTGTTCACAGTTCCCAGGAAAAGAGGGCATGCCATGCTATGGGGGTGGCCCAGGGTGGATGCACACAGGGGAAGCACCAGGGTCTTCCAGCAGGTCGATAGTAAGGAGAAAATATGGGCAAGAGCCTTTATTGTGGTTTCTGCAGGAAAGAACAGCAGATGTTTCAGGATAAGCAGATTTAGGACAGGCTAGGCTGATAAATTCAGCAGACTCTGGCATAGGTGTGGTCTCTAGTTGTCTGCTACCTGGCTCTGGCTGATTAGGGAAAGTGGATAGTGGCCCTGAGTGTGAGAGTCCAATCAAGGAGGTAGTAGGGGTGTGGGCTCCATGTGAAAGGCGTGCTTGGAAGAATCGGCCAGTCCTGGAGGGACAAGGACCCAGATGTCAAAGCATTAAATATACAGAAACTAAAAAGGCTTGATTCATATGTTCCATATGCCAAACATTATGCTCTCATGCTTATTAACATAGTGAATAAGTTCAAAAGACCAGGCCTTTTCTCTGGAAAGATTGTTGTAGACTAGAACTACAACTATAGAGCTCATCTCGATAGAACGTGGAAAGTTTTAAGGACCTTGGTAGTGATAAAGACAAGGTGCTAAATCCAGTGATATATCTAAGGACCCAACCTGGGTGTGTAATCTTAGAAACACTAGTATGTCCTAGGGCATTTACAGAAGTGAAGCCATTTCTTGCTCCTTTCTTTGAAGTATGTTTACATTCTTTCTTAAAATATTTGACTGCCATCAGTCAATAGACATCCCTTTCATTTCACCAAAAACCTTAGAGTCAGGAAACCATAACCAATAAGTGTCAGCTCTACAGACAGAGAGCCTGAACCAGGAAGGCTAAGTGACTTTCTTAAGGTCACAATTGAGCCTCCTTACTAGGCCATTGCTATCTCCAATGTGCAAATGGCTCCAATCATAAATTTATCTAAACACTTGCCAGGAACCATACTGCCCTTTCTGTGGATACAGGGAATCTGCCATCGAAATATTTGCCATTTCCTCCCTTCTCTTGAGTCACACCCTGTCTTACCACATTTTAACAACAGAACAGGTCACTTGACAGGTACTCACATCAATAACAGTCTGATTTTCCCTGACCAGGTCAAAACAATATTAATGACTAATGTTAATTATTGTACTTGCCACCTAATTTGCACAAATTTAATCTTTGCACTGTTTCTTGTGTGTGGAATGCTCAAAGGCTTAATTTTATTCACAGAGCTGGGAAACAAATAGCATGAGTGTTTAGAAAGCAGTAAACAGGTCAGCCGAGTGATTTGTCAGCATCAAACATTTCACCGTACGCAGTTGTTGAAGATGTGCTGAACCATTTCAGAAGATTGAATAGATGTGCAAGACTATTGTAGAAAACGCTCATCACCTTAATCTTCCTGACAATTTGAACATACATTTCAATGAGCTTACTGTATTCACTGATTCTTTCCTTCATTTTTACACACAGCACGATTGCTTAGATGATTAGTTTTTTAAATTGTAAGTCTGTGGGGTACATATGCTAGAAAATAGTGGTTTCTTAATGGGATTACTGAAGATGGTAAGAAGATAATTCGAAGGAGGATAAAGTAGGAGCAAAGGAAATTAGGCAAATAATACATGGACTAATGTAGGGAACAATAAATTCACGCAAATCTTTGACAGAAGTAGCATTAGATAGAGAATGATAGAAAATAAAATCAGGGCCGGGTTATATGCAAGACTTCAGTGATAAATCTGAAGTTTATGAAACAAGGTATGTAGGAAAGAGTTTCAAGAGCTTTAATGTAATACAGAATACAGGAAGAATTGATAGCTGATTAGAGATGATGAAGAGATCAATTAAAAGACTTAGGCACACTGTCAGTTCTCATGGAAGGGGATCTGGACTCTTGACTTCAGAAAGAGAACAGAAAAGGGACTAGAAGATGATTCTAGGCTGGAACGTTCTCGAAGGCTTTATGAAACACACCCATACACATGTACACACTCTGCCAGAAGCAAGAAATATTGTCCTTCTCACTTGCCTCAATAGTCATATGCATTGTGCTGCATTGGAGGCTCAGTAAGCTGAGTTTCCTTTGTATGTTTTATTCATTTCCAAAATGGTATCTGTTCTTTTGCAAATATCCCATATTTATTTTTAAACACAGTTTCTGGAGTCAATACTCAGAATTATTGAGTTTGTTTTCAGATTAAACATAGTCAGATACCTAAATTATGCTCTAAATCCACCAGAAATGTTAGTCTCCAATACCATATTGTCACAAAAGGAATGCCAAGGCCACAGAATTTTACATAAGATTAGATTCAGAGAAAATCCCTATGTGCTGATTCAGAGCTAAATGGACAATAAGGTCCCAGAGACTTCAGTCCTTTTAGTTGTAAGCAACACATTCCAACATATTTCTTTAAAAATCAGTCACATTTGGGGGGGGGGGTTGGGGGGCAGCTTCATATTGGTGAAAATCTTGTTGAGAGTTTGAGGTGCTGGGGAAATAAAGAAGAGAGTGTCAGAGAGAATCTGTGTTAAAACAGTCTGGCAGTTTGCAGCCTCCCACACTAAGGCCCATGTTGTTTGGGAAAGGGAAAAGTGCTGACTAGCAAGAGTGAATTACAACACCACGGCCACATCGCCCTACATGTTGGAGGCCAGGCAGTCAGCTAGAAAGTTTTATAAATATGCGAAATGTGGAAGGCATTAAATCTGTTGCTGCTCAGCTGATCAGAAGTCTTAGGGGCAACAAAAATATTGCTGCCTGGGACTTTTTAACATAATGATTCATTTCCCTTGATATGTTTGATATTTTGACCATTATGTTCATGTTACTTTCATATTTTTCTCTAGATAAGAGGAATAGCTAGAGTTATGATAAATGTAAGAGCCATTTATTAAGAAAACATTTTATAAGACTTTGAATTTTGGTTCCTTTTATTTTGTGGCTGAAATGGTCTCTGGAGTTTGATGTCCCTCCTTTCAGTGCAGATAAAAATGTATGAGATGCTTTACAAAGAAAGCCTATGGGAATTGTCTAGTCATGAATTTCATGGTCTAAAATGTAAAGTTTCCATCAGTCACATCGATACAGATTGTTTTTATCCAACAAGCATCTTATTACATACCATCCAGTTGTTCCCTTCTGCTTCGTTGTTTTAAATATCATCCTTTCCTTTCTTTCTCTCCTGCCCTTTGACCTCCATTTGGCTTGCAGATGGTTCTGTGAGGGGAAAGAGCTGCTCAACACGCCTGATGTTCAGATCCGCTGTGAGGGTGGGGACCTGCACACCCTGACCATCACAGAGGCCTTCGAGGACGACACAGGTCGCTATTCCTGTCTGGCTACAAATCCCAACGGCTCCGACACCACGTCTGCTGAGGTATTCGTTGAAGGTAAGGGGAGCAGCAGGTCAGGGTGTGAATGATCTGGCAGCTGGAGTCTTGTGGGGCTTCCCTGGGAACATGCTTTACCAATACAAACAGCATAATGGTGCTGTGAGTCAAACCTCATTTTTCCTGAAAACTTTTAAATAAATCCAACAGTTCTGACACTTAGACATACATCACTAAGTCTAATGTCAACATTTCTTCCTTTTAAATTAAAACATCTCAGCTCCATTGAATTGAATTTATCTAAAATATAATAAAGTGTTCATCTTATCTTTAACTGTAGCTGATCTCAGAAATCACGCAAATTTTCGGTGATTGAATATTTTTCAATGATCTCATTTTTAATCATTCTGAAATGTTTCCTCTTTTGTGAAGACTCTTATTCCTTCAAGCTGTACCATGAACTTACTATTAGCACATTCAAAAATTCAAGGAGCAATACTGTCTTAAAAAGGAGTCGGTAGAGAGTTGGCTGTTGCTATTGTTCTATTCATTTTTGAAAGTCTCAGTCAGTAGAGAATTAGAAAACTTAATGTCAGTGTATGGAATTTTACACTGTACTGCATTTTGATTACACCAATATTTAAGTTGGAAATGCTTTAGGCTCTGCAGGGTTTATACTGTCTCTGAATCCATAAATTGGTGAATACCTGATTAATTGCTTGCTTTTCAAAATAGCACTTCAAATACAGAAAGATCTAAAATCCTTGAAGTCTCCATTACCTTTATCTTTTACTATTTTTTAAAATATTTTATACCTTCATATTTCTTCATTTCAATTAGAAGACAGCACGATGTCAATCATCATTTATAACTACTTTAAAAACTAACAAAAAAAATTAGTATTAGAAGTAACTGTTACTTAAGACTAAAAATTTGTATACATTTGCTTTCAATAAAAGGATCCTCTGCATTGTCCTAGAAAGCAAACATTGCGAGCTCTTCAGAGAACCTAGTCCTGTTTTAAAAAAAAGCAAACATTTTGTATCTAACAATAACTACTACTAGCATGACACCGAGAAATGAATGCACATGTATATATAATCATTTAAAATGCATTGTAAGTCTATGAGGTATTATTAGTATTCCCTTCTTGCAAATGGGTAAACTGAGGCCCAGGGAGGTTAAAGGGGTTACTTCAAAGTCCCTCAAGGATCTGAACCCAGGCAAGCTTGCTCTGTGGCTTCTTTTCTTAAACACTAGGTCACATACATGTCAGAGTATAAAGAATAAAAAGGGCTAATAAATATTTTTTAACGTTTAATAAACTAGTGGTAAATATGACTCATAGACAGACTGTGTGGCACACTTCTTGAAGCATTTAGAATGCCAATAGGGAAATTGAATTTCGATAAAAACCTGTTGCTAATGATGATCGGCTGTATCTCCCAAATCTAAGTTCAGATAGAGCCTCTTAAAATTAAATGCTTTATTCATTTTCGGCCTTGCTAGAAGTGGTGAATTTTATATGTATTGCTTCTGTACTACAGATAATAAGTGAAATCCCATGCAGTTTAATAATCTACCAGTCAGTTGCAGTGATGAGGGCCCTATTATGTGGCAGATAGTGCAGGTAAAAATAGGAATAAGACACAGCCTCTGATATCAAGAAGTTCCTTGATAACCACATTAAAAAAAAACCAGTTAAAATGATAGGTGACCTTATAATAAGTGATATAGTAGAAATACATTAACTGTTGCAAGGATATGGATTAACTTTAATAACTGCAAGATATAAAAGATCTACAACATATGCTAATTTTTTATATAATTAAAAGAAAAACTATCTGTCAAACAGTTTCAGTAGCTAACTCTGATAGACACAAAACATACAACACTGTCTTTAATTTTTATTTCAATAAATTTGAGTCATCTTTGTAGAACTGCCAGTCCTTCAGGCTTAGAAATTATCTGACTGAGCTGCTTAATATGGAAAAAGTACACCTTTAGTTCTATAATGCTGTGTACAACCAAGATAGTGGATTTTTCCCCCCAGGCCTGTTTTCCACGTAACACTGAACTTACTTAGCCAACCAGCCCTGGGTCTCTGTGATGTCAGCAAGAGCATGTGTGAAGGGAGCGCAAGGGGTTGGGTAGACAGAGATAAAGGGACATTAAGATTCCATCTCCTCAACTTAATATGAAGAACTTGAGAAAACAGGCTTATTGGTCTTGTGAAATGTGGATACCAATTTTTAAAAAAAAAGACAACAAAACTCAAGAGACTTCAGTGTATTTTTATCCCTAGGGACAGTTATATGAAGTAGGAAAGATTTTCAGATAAATTCTTGGGCTTATATTATGACCAGAGGTAATTAATTTTCGTTATATTATGACCAGAGATAATTCATTTTTGTACATGTTCCTGTAGACTTGAGCATGTCCCTACCGACAGGTTTCCAAAGCACCTTCTGATTCCCACTACAGTGTGCTCTCAGGGGGAATCTTATCTGAGGAAAGTTGTCAATAGAATTTAAAAAATCTCAGCAAAAACTTCCCTAAAAGTTGAAAACACATAATTGGAAACTCTAAATGTCACTGTTTTATGTATCATGTTTTAGAATGATACAGAAGAAATTATAACTTAACAACTATAGCTAACATTTATTTAGGAGCCAAGTCTGTTCTTCATTTTTACATGGATTATTTCATTGATTCCAACCTATTTTTGGTTGTGGAAATTGAAGCTTAGAGAGGCTAAGTAATACCCAAGGTGTCTCTGTCTCTCTCTCTGTCTCTTTCTCTGTCTGTCTCTCTCTCTGTCTCTCTCTCTCTGACACACACACACACACGGTTCTGATATGTTGGGGCGGCTGTGATCCACACTCAGTCTGGTAACAGGAGTTGGATGGACGACTGTCTAATATCCATCCATCAAGCATTTGCTAAGCATCTCCTGTAAGGCAGGCTGTGGTGCAGACACCACGGGCACATGGGTGGACGAGCAAGTCTCCATCCTGTGTGCACTGACAGCCCAGGGGAGGATGCAGAGTGGACCAGGAAGTGGTTCAGGGTAAGGGAATCAGGAACACCACTCTAAGGAGTGGCTTGATCCAAGACTGGAGCTCTGAGAAGTAGCTAATGTGAAGATTGGGGGCTCCTCAGAGGGGAGGGACTCATGGGATCCTGGGTGGGGAAGAGCAAATGTGTTTAAGAAGCAGAAGGAAGTTCATTGCAGCTGGAATTTAAAAGAGAAGAGGCAGCTTGGAGGTCTGGGCAGCTCATGTAGGACACAGGACTTTGCGGTCACTATTCTAAATAAAATTACTGATCGTGGAGGGTTTAAATTTAAGTCACATTATCTAATTTTTATGTTTAAATTGTTGCTTTGGCTTATAACTGAGAGATGTTGTAGAAAAGCCTGTGGCAGCAGGACAGAGAATGGTGGCATTACATTACAGCGTCAGTGGAGATGGAGTGGCAGAATCAGATTCCAGTTTAGAATCGGAGGTAGACTCCACGAGCCATGCAGTAGATTAGGTGCAGGGATGCGGTAGGACTCTGTGGACTTAAGCTTTACTATTTGTGGGAATGAGGCTGCCAGTTTCTGAAATGGGGAAGCCTGAGGAGGAAGCAGATTAGGAGATAGGGAGGCAAGTGCTTGTTTTGAACACGCAGAGGTTGACATCCTGACCTAAAAAGCCAAGTGGATGTGTCAAGTCCAGAGCACAGGGAGAGAAAAATATTGTTGGGAGCATAGGATGTGGAAGGCCATGAAAGCTATGGGACTGGACATAGCGCTGGAGGGACCAGCGAGAGAGGAAATGCCATTGAAGGAGAGTCGGAAGGGCAGCCCCCAGGGCAGGAGAGAAACCAGGCATAGTGGAGTGAAGGGCAGCGAGAAACAGTGTTCAGGAAGGAGGGTGTTACCTGCTCGGCTCACTGCTGCTAAGTCCAGTCAGCTCAGGACCAGGAGGAAACCACTGAGTTTAGCATCTGTGATGTGGTTAGTGATTTTAACAAGAAGGATTTGAGAAACCCAGAGAAAACCAAAGATAAGATGGAATGAGTTGAAAAAGTTTGCAAAATATGGAATGGGGAGCAACAAATAATAAATAGGGTTGGGAAAATTCTATTCAAATACCAGCAGAGATACAGACTGGTCTCTAGAAAGGGATGTAGGGTCAAAATAGGTGGGTCTTGCAGTTCATTTGTTCGCTTGCTTGCTTTTTTTTTTCCCCTCATAGAAAAATCACTAGAGTATATTTACATGCTGATGAAAATAATCCAAGAGGAAAAACATAGATGCAGAAGGGAGACAGAACAAGATAGCAAAGTCTGTGAAAATGAAAAAGGAAAAGGAATCTGGACTGCATGTGCGCTAGGTGCTGAGAGGGGCAGCCTCAGGACTAGGTGGTGAGAGGTTCTCAAGAATCTCACAATAGGGCCTCGCCAGTGGTGCAGCGGTTGAGCACTGGGCTGTGAAGCTGTCCGCAGCTTCTGAAGCGCCGGTTTGATCCCCGGCCAGCCAGTGAGGGTCCCACGTGGCGCGGCTGACTTCTCCAGTCTTGCCCGCTGCTCCCCTCAGCAGTGTACTTCGGTCCTTCTGCCTGTTCTGCTCCCCGCTCTGGCTCTGGTGGATTCTCTCACCTTCCCGTGCTTCTGACTGTACCCAGTGCTTGTATAAAATAAATAAATAAATCTTAAAAAAAAAAAAAAGAATCTCACAATATAAATAGGAAAGGTGTATGTTAAAGGCAAAGGTTTCTCTAAAAAAACAATCCAAAAGATCAATGAAACCAAGAGCTGGTTCTTTGAAAAAATCAATAAAATAGACAAACCCCTAGCCAGGCTCACAAAGAAAAAGAGGGAGAAAGCACAAATAAACAAGATCATCAATGAAAGAGGAGAAATCACAACGGACACAGCAGAAATCAAAAGAATAATCAGTAACTACTATGAACAGTTATATGGAAACAAGTTTAACAATCTAGAGGAGATGGACAAATTCCTACAACTCTACAATCACCCAAAGCTAGATAAAGAAGATATAGAACACCTAAACAGACCAATTACAATTAGCGAAATTGAAATGGTAATCAAAAACCTCCCCAAAAACAAAAGCCCAGGACCTGATGGATTTACAAATGAATTCTACCAAACATTCAGAGACGAATTAGTGCCTATCCTTCACAAACTCTTCCAAAAAATTGAGAAGGAAGGGACAATACCAAACACGTTTTATGAAGCCAACATTACACTAATACCAAAACCGAACAAGGACAACACAAAAAAGGAAAACTACAGGCCAATCTCCTTAATGAACACTGATGCAAAAATCCTCAATAAAATTTTAGCTATCAGAATCCAACAATGTATCCATAAGATAATTCACCACGACCAAGTAGGATTCATTCCAGGGACACAAGGATGGTTTAACATCCGAAAATCAATCAACGTTATCCAACACATCAACAAAAAGAAATATAAAAACCATATGATAATATCAATAGATGCTGAGAAAGCTTTCGACAAAGTGCAACACCCATTCATGATAAAAGCCCTTGAAATTCTTGGGATACAAGGAACATACCTCAACATCATAAAGGCCATCTATGACAAGCCAACAGCCAGTATCATTCTCAATGGTGAAAAGCTGAAAGCAATTCCATTAAGATCTGGAACAAGACAAGGATGTCCACTCTCTCCACTACTTTTCAATATAATACTGGAAGTCCTAGCCAGGGCAATAAGACAAGAGAAAGACATCCAAGGAATCCAAATAGGAAAAGAAGAAGTCAAACTATCACTATTTGCAGACGATATGATATTATATATAGAGAACCCCAAAAACTCCACAGAAAAGCTAATTCAACTCATCAATCAGTTCAGTAAAGTGGCAGGATACAAAATCAACACGCAAAAGTCAGTAGCCTTCCTATACACAAACAATAAATCTGAAGAAGAAGAAATCAAAAAAACCATCCCTTTTGTTATTGAAACAAAAAAAATCAAATATTTGGGAATAAATCTAACAAAAGAGGTAAAGGACCTATACAAAGAAAACTATAAAACACTATTAAAAGAAATAGAAGAAGACACAAAGAAATGGAGAGACATCCCCTGCTCATGGATTGGAAGAATAAACATTATTAAAATGGCCATCCTTCCAAAAGCAATATACAGATTCAATGCTATTCCAATCAAAATTTCAATGTCATTCTTCAAAGAAATAGAACAATTATTGATGAAATTCATATGGAATCACAAAAAACCCCGAATAGCCAAAGCTCTCCTGAAAAAAAAAAGAAGGGAATGGAGGCATCACACTCCCAGACTTCAAACTATACTACAAAGCCATAATCATCAAAACTGCATGTTATTGGAACAAGAACAGACATACAGACCAATGGAATCGAATAGAAAATCCAGAAATAAACCCACAGATTTATGGTCAACTAATCTTTGACAAAGGAGCAAAGACTATGCATTGGAGCAAAGAAAGTTTGTTCAATAAATTGTGCTGGGAAAACTGGGTCGCTACATGCAAAAGAATGAAGCTTGACCACTACCTCACACCATACACAAAAATCAACTCAAAATGGATTAAAGAACTAGACATAAGACCTGAAACCATAAAATATATAGAAGGAAATATAGGCAAAACACTACGTGATTTGCACATCAAAGACATCTTTACAGACACATCACCCAAAGCAGTGATAGTGAAGGCAAAGATAAACAGCTGGGACTACATCAAATTAAAGAGCTTCTGCACAGCAAAAGAGACAATAACAAAAACAAAGAGAAACCCCACCGACTGGGAGAACATTTTTGCACCCAACACTAATGATAAAGGACTGATCACAAAAATCTGCAAAGAGCTGATGAGACTCAACAACAACAAAGAAAATAATCCAGTCAAAAAATGGGCAGAAGAGCTAAAAAGAAACTTCTCTGAAGAGGAAATGCAAATGGCCAACAGGCATATGAAAAAATGTTCAACATCACTTGTCATCAGGGAATGCAAATCAAAACTACCATGAGATACCATCTTACACCAGTGAGAATGGCACATATTAAAAAAACTAGCAACAACAAATGTTGGCGAGGGTGTGGAGAAAAAGGAACTCTTCTGCACTGTTGGTGGGAGTGCAAACTGGTCCAACCACTGTGGAAAGCTGTGTGGAGATTTCTGGACCTACTAAACATAGAGCTTCCATATGATCCAGCAATTCCACTCCTAGGCATTTACCCAAAGGACACAGAAACATCAATTCCAAAGAGCACCTGCACCCCTATGTTTATAACAGCACTGTTTACAATAGCTAAGCTTTGGAAACAACCCAAATGCCCAAAAATAGATGACTGGATCAAGAAGATGTGGTACATATATACCATGGAATATTACTCAGCATTCAAAAAAGATAAACACATGCAATTTGCAGCAACATGGATGGCGCTGGAAGGGATCATGCTCAGCGAAATAAGCCAAAAAGAAAAAGAAAAATACCGGATGGTCTCACTCATAGCAGGAATCTAGAAAACTTAAATAAGGGACCAGGAAAATGAATATAAGAAAGTGAAAATCAAAATCAACAAAAAACTATGAACCAGAGACACTTTTAGGGGGGCGGGGGCGGGAGGGGAGGGATTGGGGTCAGAATGGGGGGGCTGCAATTGTATGGGGAATATAACAATAAAATTTATTAAAAAAAAAAAAGGCAAAGGTTTCTACTACCACCACCCACTCCTGATTATAAACTGATTACAACAGACTCTTAGAGCTTTCAGGCTCCAGAGAGGGTGGGATTGGTCCTAAAATGTGGGTTCGGAGATTGGTTTAGACCCCAACTGGTGAGTGAGGACTTGGGTTAGATGGAGAGAGGAAGCAGGATATTATAAAATAGTTGGCAAAGAGGGTAGGAGAACTCGAATGAGCATGTTGGGACATCCTGTTTGACATTTGTTTATAGATTCTCAGTGCTTTGAATAGTCAGATAAAAGTGTGCACCCATTTAAGCAACATTTTTGAAGCTTGCTGAGTTGTTTTATGAGAAACTGTTCCTGTTGATCCCGCAGGATAAAACCTCTCGAGCATAAGGTTTCTTCTGCTAGGTTTGGAAAACTTAAGAAAAGCTAAAGGCATATAAACACAGTTTTGGCCATTTTTACTATTTAGTTTTAAATAATTTTCATATTTTATGACGAGCTGTGTTCCTCACTGCTGGACCTTGCACAGTTATTCAGAGGCCCTATGGTTCCTCTCTGAATGGAGAAAAATAGATCATTGTAAGAATTGAATGAGTTAATCCTCAAGAGCAATGCCTGGCACGTAATTTCACTTATTATTAAAATTGCAAAAATAGCACAACTTCATTTTTGAAAATCTAAAACAGATAAAAAGAAGATACAAAAGTTAGAATCCCACTGCCTTGTGTCACTATTAATATTTTGATCTTTCTCCTCTTTTCCCTATAAGGGTGTATGTTTTTCACTGTATGCTCTTTTGTACTGTGTTTTTATTTTGCCTATTCTGTCACAGACATCTACCTATGTCATTAAAATCCTTTAAAGCTCATTTTCATGCCTTTATAGTTGTTCATCATTTATAAAATTTTAAATTGCTGGCATTGTTTCAGCTACTCTTTTCCGAGATTGCAGGTAATTGTTGTTGTGCTGGTAACTGTAGCACCTGAGGAAAAAAGGGAGAGAGGAAAATGAGCAGTAGGAATGGGAGTCAGAGGGAATCTACTCCTTAAATTTTGAAAGGCAAAAGCATATACAAAGGGATAAACTCCATAGCTAGATTCACTAAAATCGTATTTTTTAAGTTGTTGAAATCTGCTTTCCCAAAGTCTTCCTACTTCCTGAGGTTGAAACCCTATGAGTTAATGTATCAATATTTGCTTCCACTAAGAAATACAGCATTTTTTTAAAATGAAAAGATTATGAAAATAAAAGTAACTATAGCAAAGTGTTTTCAGGATGGGGGGAACACTCCATGCTGTTATGTCACTGTTTTATAAACCTTTCTGGGGAAATGTTTACAAAATGGAAATGATAAATATATCCATTAATAGCACAGTGTCAAAATTCTGGTAAACCCAGACAAATGTATTTGAAGCAGATATTAGAAAACTTACATAGGAAGGCATGTCACTGTGTATGGAGGGAAGGGGAAGCAATAATTGACCATATACGCAGCATCATCATACTATGTAAAATATACTTAACTATTTACACACACACACACACATACACACACACAGCACACACACAGCACACACACACAGGTGAATTTTTCAGGAATATTCTCCTAAATGTCTCGGTGGTGGTATTATAGTTGAGTTTTCTTTCTTCCTATTTTTTGCTATTGTGCATTTTCTGGATCTTTTCCTAGAAGTGAGTTTTAAATTGGTCACATTTCAAAACTGGGCCAGGAACACCTTTTTTTTTTCCATAGAAGAACTGGGGTGTAGGCCAGAGGTGTGGGTTGTAAGAGGATTCACCAGAGACACGGTGGGGAGCACAACAGGCGGATCTACTGAAATATACTGCTAAGGGAAGCAGCGGGTGAGACGGGAGAGGTCAGCTGTGCTTCCCGGCCAGGGATTGAACTCAGGCTGTAGAGGTGATAGCGCTGAGACTTAACTCCTAGGCCACCAGGGAGGCCCATGGATCAGGAACAACTTTTAAAGTCAAAGCTCATTTTAATATTTACATCTTACTCCATCGCCAGAACAGAGGTCATTGGTAACTGTCATTGGTAACTTCACTCCCTGTGGGAAGCAATACACAAACAGTTAGCATATAGGAGGTACATACTAACCGAACAGGATAGTGATTACAAGGACAGACCATGTGCCTTTCAGAGGGGAGCCTGCATTAAACCGAATGTGGTAGTATGGAAAATGTAAAGAAAAATGTCTACCTGGGACTGGAGTGTTTTTTGCTGACCAGCAGGTGCAAAGCAGATGCCTGAAGGAGGAAGCAGGAGGAGGAGGGAGGAAAGACTTACGCTGAGGGGGAGGGAGGGAACTTATTGGCATCAGATGGAGATTTGATCTGCCACTTTCCACAAGAGCTGCTCTGACACCTGAGAACTGACGTGACATTGAGATTTCACATGTGTTGAACAAGTGTGCAAAAACTAGCAAATGTGTCCTTACTCAGGCAATCCTTCACCTTTTTCTGAAAATCAACTGGGAAAAAGTAGCAAAAAAGAATACTTTCTAAGAGGGATAATGGAAGGGGTTTTTAGAAATGTTTCAAATCAGATGGAAAAAGTAGCTATTTGTCACCCCAGCTTCTGGCTGCTTCCAGCGCTGGAGTCTGTGGTAACTTCCACAGGACTTTTGGCAGCCCGCCCCCCTGACACTCGTGATTCCTTTAAAACTGATCTCTCAGTTTACTGGAACTCTGTGCTAACAGGCTGTTGGTTCCCTGGGTTTCTTCTCAGCTTCCCCCACCTCCTCGTGGTGGTTAAAACATTCTCCCTGGTCACCTTTTTTGGATTAGGTTTTTCTGTTAGCAAGTAAATTTGAACTTTTGTGTTGCTCTGGTTATTTTCCTACATCCCATCTCAATGCCTACACCTCAAGTCCAAATGCTTTGGCCCTGGTATTCCAGGGACAGCCCTCTCCCAACTTGCTGCTTTTTTCTAATTGCAGTGTCCACTCTGCCCCCAAGAAGCTAGGCAACACTGGAAGTTAAAAGACCTGCCATGAGTAAAGCTCTTGGAGGAGTACAGACATGTACTGCTCGTCAAGGTCACGTGCCTGGGGAAGTCACAGACCAAAGTTCAGAAAGCATACGTGCACATCCCGTTGCTACTGCTTTCCGCTTATGTGTCCTTATGCAAATTCCTTAGCCTCCAGGTGACTCAATTCTTATCTGTAACAGGACATAACTCAGTATTATAATAGTTAAGTAATATAAAGTGCCAAGTAGACTGCCAAACTAATAGTAACTAGTCAAATATTGGTAGTTCCCTTCCTAACCTTGCCTGTTTTCACAAGGAACTGATCATTTTCTAGCATGTAATGATGCTGTGACCTGTGTAATGTAAGCAAGAACACTGGGTTCAGAGAAGACACAGTGTAGATAAATGATGAGCTGGTCTCAAAAGAGAGAATATCAAGAAGGGGCTGGGTAGTCATTTCCTGCAAAAGGAAGATATAACTAAAGGCACAAACATGGGAAAAAGTCAAGAAAGGAAAACGCATATCAAAATTGGATCTTTATTAAAAGTCCCATCTCGGTGGAGGCTTCCCTGCCCCCCTACTCAAAGCTGCATCCCGTTGTATTCCCATCCCGCCCCACACTCCTACTGTGTTACAGTTTTCCCATTTCATTCACCAACACATCATGTATTTATATATCATGTCTAGTCTCTGTCCTTGAAAGAAGAGAAACTCTGCAAGGGCTCACGTGTGTGTGTGTGTGTGTGTGTATTCACTACTGTATTCCCCTTATCTAGCAGAGTAGACACCATAAGTACCTTCCATCTCTGGATTGGGATGTTAAGACCTGAAAGTTCACAGTGTTCAGGCAGACAGAGCTAGAAAACCAGGTTACAGATGATGACCACTCATTAACAGGTTTTGAAGTTTTCAGTTTACTGAATAGAGGGTCATATAATCTATGTTTTTGGTTTAAATAGTGAAGATGTGTTAAAGAAAAATTGATCTGACAGAAGTTAAAGATATGAATGAGAGACTGGGAGGCAAGGAGAGCAAGATAAGAATTTGTTGTTAAGTAGTTCAGGAACTAGGTGAAGAAAGCCTTCCCTTGGTGGTAGTTTTGGAAATAAACAGGAAGGGACAGCAGACATTCCAGTAGAGTTACTAACCTATGACTGTTTCAACATCAATAAAAGATGGGAAAAACAAATTAGAGGCACAGGAAGGAATATAGGCAACCATCCAAGAGAATTAACTATGTGTATATTTAATTTGTCCTGATAGGCAAATCCAAAAAACTAATTATAAAGAGTATATGTAATATGATGTCATTTGTATAAATATGAACATGAACATACTATGTTAATGCATTAAATGGACTGAAAGATACACACCAGGCCATTAACCTATACAGAATGGCATTAGAAAGGTACCCACTAATCTTCACTGCTATCACACACAATTCTGTTACTGTTCTATAAGCATGTCTTACTTTATACTAAAATACTTTTAAGTAATGAAAATAACTCAAATATGTCTAAAAAAAGAAATATCAAGGACATACATCTAGCCATCACATTATTTAAAATCTATAACCTTAACTCTCTCATCACAGAACTCATGAGATTAAAGGGTAACGTTAGTTTGCACTTTGAGTCAGCATCTGATCAGGTGATCTTTCATTCAGAAATGGTAAATGTAGCAAATTAATTTGGGAGGACATGACCCCAAATCAGAGTCCCTCTTATTCAGTCATGAAGCCCTGTCATGTTCTTATTTAGCAAAGAGTCAGAAAAATATCTCCTAAGGAAAGGGTAATAAAGACAGTAATCCACACCAGGTACTCCCCTGGGAAAGGGTTAAAGATTAAGACCGTGGATGTTTTACACATGGACTCACGTATTTATTTTATAGCTTGTAAGCTGTTTAAAAGTATGGCTGCGATGGCCAAAGTGATAAAAATGAAACTAATAATAAATCTGGCATTGAAAACACATTGCTTTGAAGAAAGGTTTTTATAGTTCTTTTGTAAATGACTTTCTGCAAAAGCAGTCTAAGTCAAAATGGTCTCAACCATTCTCTATTTCAAAGTAAAACTGTGTGTTAATTTCTAAAGATGAAGTATGTTACTCTTCGAAACGATTACAAATGCTACTTACATCTTAACTTTATTATTTTTAATATTCTCCCAGGTGCCAGTTCAACAGATTCTGACAGTGAAAGTTTAGTTTTCAAGTCAAAACCTGGAGCTATGCCACAGTAAGTGCCTGCAGTTTCATCACTTATCCACATGGCAAAGGGTGCCCGCAGAAATGGCGGGGGATGGAGCCAGGCGCATCATGCTCTGAAGGGAAAGGTCAACTGATGTCAAAGATCCAAGAACTGGGAACACAGTTTTAAACTTATGAATTTGAACTTTGAAGTCTACATTTCATCCTTGGTATGCCAAAATCAAACCCTATGCAATGTTACTTTCAAAGCAACTAACTAGTTATAAATTTATGAAAAGAACCGTCACATTGAGAGAGTTAAATCATTACTTTAAATTGTAAATGAGGGGCCTCCCCGGTGGCGCAGCGGTTGAGCGCTGGGTTGCAAAGCTGCCCACAGCCTCTGCAGCACTGGCTCGATCCCGGCTGCTCCCCAGCCACCACAGGAGGGTCCCACATGGTGAGCAGACCGCTCCTGCCGCCCGCTGCTCCCCTCAACAGTGTACTTCGGTCCTTCTGCCTGCTCTGCTCCCCGCTCTGGCTCTGGTGAATTCTCTCACCCTCCCGCACTTCTGACTGTACCCAGTGTTTGTATAAATAAATAAATATTTAAAAAATAAAATAAAATAAATTGTAAATGAGTGGGCCTCCCCTGGTGGTGCAGTGTTTGAGCGCTGGGTTGCAGCCTCTGCAGTGCCAGTTTGATCCCCGGCCACCGGCGAGGGTCCCACACAAAAAATAAATAAATAAATTGTAAATGAGGACCAGTTTATCTGTGCAAATGAGAAAATAACAAAGTAAGTCAGAAATAGGCTTCCATTTGAATAAAAATCTTGTCATGAAAATTGCAAAATTTAGTCCTTACTATGGAGACATATGGAATATCAGTAAAATGCTGATATCTTAATTATTTTGCAAAAATGACATAAAATCTACCAGAGTTTCATAAAAAACTCCATGAACATTGAAACTATCCTGATGTAGTTCTTTGATCTACTAGTATATACGTAACAATTATGTCCATCTGGCATCAAACACCCTCTGATTATTAATGCTGAGGGGCTGTTAAAAGATCATATACTCTGCCACCTCTGATTTTAGATAAGGACCTCAAATCTGAGATTGCACAGCTAGCTACTTAGCAAAACTGGACCTAAAATTAGTGTTTCTCTACACTGAACTAATTTTTTGCACTAAGAAAAAAACAAAAATTCCAAGATGGTCTCAATAACATTAGAAACCAGAACAGCTGCTAGGCTTAAAATAGACAACCCAAACTTTGAATTAAATATAGAACCCGAGCCCTAAAGATTTCAAATAACTGCTTACTGCTAAAGATTTTACTTATTCCAAGTATAGTAAGTCCTCAATGCCATTGACAGGTTCTTGGAAACTGCAATTTTACACAGAACAACATGAAACAAAAAACGTGTCCTTCAATAGCATGGTCTCCTTTAACATTGGTTGGGGTTTTCTTTTTCCTCATCAGTGTTACAATGAGACTACATTGACTGAAATGTTATTGGATGAGCTGCTGTATCTTCTTTTCTCTTAGGATTTCCAAGTTTTTTAATCTGTCCTCTGGCAATATTTGAGTCACAGTATTTTTTTTATGTGTTTATTTGCTAATGTCTACAAGGTCCACTCTATGGAGATACTGAAAGAGCAATTCTGTGCATTATGACTTGCTATTTCAGAAGTGCTTACAGTTGAGGTGGTTTGAGAACACAAAAACAAACTAGTCTGTTCTGTGGACATGTTACAAAGAATAAATCCTGCTTTAAAAAAATTCTAAGTGCTTGCTTCCCTATTTTTCAGAGCTCAAAAGAAAACAACTTCTGTTTCCTTGACAATAGGATCATCATCTCCAAAGACAGGCGTGACCACAGCTGTGATTCAGCCATTATCTGTCCCTATTCAACAGGTAAGTTTTCCTTGGCCCACAATGCACAGGAAGTCAAAACTCATTAGCAGATTTTTTGGTTTAAACAATATGTGACATATATAGATGTTGTGTTAATTTTACTGTGTACCTGAAATGTATAATGTTATAAACCAAAATTATGTGAATAAAAAAACTTGTAATGATAAAAGGATATATTTCTCAACAAATAAGAAAGAAAATATAACATTGATTGCTAAATAGTACATACCCTGAAATATTTTCTAAGTGAAAACACACTGGGAGAAAAGAAAATGGTAGGTAAATTTCTTTTTTTTTAATCCACTAAAAATAATCGTTAATCCAAGTCACCACTCGTAAGTCAACATCTGGACTTGCACTGGGAACTGTTCTTTCTAATAGGAATTTGCTAAAATGGTTATCTGTTGTAGCTATGACTGTTTACTTATTCCCCAGCTTATGTGCCCTCTTCCATTTAGCCAAATTCATTAGCTCACTTAAAATAAACTAGAAGAAAAAAAGTCCACATAGCAAATTTTCCCCATCCCTAAGAGCTAAACAGATAAATAAGAAAAAACAATAATTCAAATTCCTTGACTTCATGAAGTATTTTTGTCTTGTTTTTATTTCATTGTAAAACTATCCAGGAAAGAGCAATGCAAAGTACTGGCAAGAAATTATGATGAGTTTACATTGCAAACACAAACATGAAGGCTTAAATAAAAAATGTTAAAACCTAAATGTCTCTAAACTAAATAAGGTACTTTGCCTTTATGAGTATCTTTCAATACACCCCTTATGGAAGGCTTCCCATCCCACACTTGAAATATAAAGTCATTCCTAGTAAGTATGCTTTATGAGAACATCTGTGCCCTCTGTCTACTGAGTATTCAAAGGTGTGTTAGCAATTGCAGGGTGTGAGATAAATACACTGTGATATGTGCAGTATGCAAACAGTATAGAAAAGACATTTGAGTTCATAAACTTGAAAGAACCAGCTAGCATAAGTTTCTTAGAGTGGGCATATAAAGTAAATATTCCCTTTAAACCCCTATAAATTCCACAATGGAATTTATAGAACTATTTCTGATTAAACTAATGCACTTTATTATATTTGATGTTCAAGTATTAATAAGTATTTAATGAATGCACTCCACTATGCTTCACATTTCAAGACAGAAAAAAAAAATCACCGCTCCATTCCCAGTTTATAAACTATGTACAGGAAACAGGAAATATAGACATGAAACACTTCATGAGAATGAAAAAAAAATATATTAAGGTGTAATAGATGCCTCAGAGCAGAAAAACAAATGTTTCTAAATATGTGAATAATAAAGTCAACAGCAGGTGTTAGAATGGTTTAAGTCTATAGGAACACTGAATGGGGAATAACATGTTCCCCTTTCATAGTTGGGAAAGTGCAGTGTTCAGAGAAACCCCATTGCTTTATCTTTGTAGGCACCTGGAGTAAAGGTTAATGCCCTGGAGCCTGCCTCCCTGGGTTTGAGTCCCTGCTCTGCTGCTTACTAAGAAAGAAAACCTTAAGCAAGTGATGAAACTTCTCTGTGTCTAGTTTCTTCCCTGTTGAAGTGAAAATGGCAATACCAGCTAATTCACAGGATTGGCATGAGGGCTCAGTGTGTTACTGTTGATGTGATTCTGGAACAGTGGAGTCTGGCACAAAATAAATACATGTAAATGTTTTTGCACATAAAAAGACAGTGAAAAGTGAGACCCAGTACTCCTGGGTCACAAGCTGGTAAGAAATCTCACAGGGATGATGAATAAGGTCCATTACTGCCCTCACCTCTTTACAACTCTGTCAGCACACAGGGATGTCTGGTGGAGTAGTTAGACATAAGATATCACAACCCTATTATCTTGGATTATATGCCTAATGATTACTTGTATTGAACAGAAATAATTATACATGAAGAGGTGATTTTCATTCACTACTCTAGAATCCTTTTTATCTCCCCAGAGGGAAGTGCCATTCAATGAGTTTCAATAAATTAGATGTTTGTATATTTGGGAGGAAAAAAAATCCAATATATTCATTTTTTTTTATTTCTTGTAATCTCTATCTAAAAATGTACAAGTTTAAAATAAGATAGGTAGAGATCTGATCATTTACTTCCATTCCACTAGCAATAACGTGTGCTTTTCAGTCAATGAATCCAGGCTATATTTAAAAATAAAATACAATGTCTGTGATAATTCTTAAAAGACCCCTGTGGAAGTCCCACACACAGAAACCCATTTGGTAATAGCATTTAAAATCTCATAGATCCCTGTGGAACCAGAGACCTTTTACCTTGAATATCCTCATGAATAGAGAAAAGGAACAGATGTGAAATGAGGAAGTAGAACAATGTCTGTATTGTAAGGGCAGACTAGCAGGATGATGTATGGCGATACATCCATTTACTCGTTTTCATTCATGTGGAGCCACCCCAATAATGGAAGGTTTCTCTAGTTCATCTTTTCAGCAGTTTATATATTTAGAATTTGATCCATGTGTCTCTACCTTTTCAGGTTCACAGTCCGACATCGTATCTCTGCAGACCTGATGGAAACCCTTCTGCTTTCTTTCCTCCTGTCTTCACAAAGGTCTGACATCTGCAAGTCTCGTTTTCTGTGTTTCACAATCCTTAAATTTCATTCACATGTGGCTTCTTATAGCTGTCTTTAAAAAATTAAAATGAACACATCCGTAGCCGTATCGTGGCTACTTTGGGGGCTAAATAGATGTTTATTGAGCAGCTGGTGACTATAATCTTGTAAAAGGGCTGACAATATGGATGTGGTCGGTGACCAACAGAGCTTAAAATAGTGGGAAAGCCAAGACAGGGAGCAAAAAAAATAAGGCAAAATCCTGTGCAAGAAGTTATTTGGGAGAACCAGCATGCTTTCTAGAATTTCTTTTCTAGAATGTCCTAAGTTGGTGATTTGCATTGCCAGGGCTGAGTGACATTCCATTTCATTGGTTGGTTCAACTCCATAATGGTTCCATGTAGCATTTCTTTTCCTTCTCCTCCATGTTTTAAGAAAATCATAAAACTTCATTGAAAAACATTTTAAAAGACCCAAATAAGTGGAGAGATAGGCTGTGCCTGTGGATTGGAAGATTATAAAGAAGTCACAGCTCCCATATTTATTTACGAATGTAATGTAAATCTAGCTAAAAATTTTACAGGTTCCTTGTTTTTTATTGTTTGTCATAGAACTTGACAATTTGATTCTAAAAGTCACGTGAAAGGAAATTTGGACCAAGAATAGCCAAAGCTCTTGTGTAGAAGAAAAATAAGGCATTAGGGAAACAGGTCCAGTGCGGGATTTGTTCTCTGAGATACTAAGATTTTCCAACATTATAGTGCTTGGGATAGTTTGGTGTTGGTACAAACTCATAAGAATACTCTAGTGAAAAAAATATTAGACTCCTGCCCCCACACTTTTCACAAAAATCAAGTAAATATTTAAAGACAAATGTGTAAAGTAAATCCATAAAAATTCTATGTGACCAATAGAATAGAGCAGGTATCTTGATTGAGTAGGGAGTGAAATTTTTCCCTCCTAGCCAGCCTATATCCAGCTTTATTAAATATCTCTTCCTAAACATAAACAGCAAATGATAATAAATGACAACATTTAGAAACTCCCCTCCTAGATAAATACCAAGAAAAAAAAAATGATGTAAAACTCTACCAAAAGCAATGTCACCATGAAAGCCACCAGAGGCTTCAATGGTGCTTAGAATAGGAAGTGTTCACAGAGGTTGATATTTCTTCACCTTTGTGTTGTTTCAGGCTTTTCCTAAGCAGCTTTGCTAAGTCGTTTCTAGAAAGTCTGTGTCACATGATGGGTTACAGCTCAAGACAGTTGATTTGGTGGGAGGAAGGTGTGGACAGCCCAATACACCTTTTGGTTTAAGCAAATGAAGTCCATGCAGGGGACATGAGTGGGACATCAGGGGACATGAGACTGTGCTTCCCCACCACCATGGCGTGGCATGTGGAGATCTTATAGATTCTTCCTGGGCACCAAGAGAAATCCTTCAAACCATGTCATCACACCCTCTCTTTGTAATCCAGCTCCTGGGACACTGACATTCTTCTAGTGTTGGTTTTTCCTTCCCCAGTGAAACTGTGAAGTCTTTATACTAACCACATAGCTTCATACAAATGAGTAAAAGAAAATTCTCCATGTTTACAGCAGTTGGTTTAAAAAAATCTTAAGCTATAGAGCAACCTTCCTGCAGCACAGAACACACCACCTTGGCTGTCTCAGGACCTTTACTTTCTGTGTCTGCACAGCATGTCTCTTTTCTGCAGGGCTGTTTCCTTCCTTGCTCGCATTTGCTCTCCCCCTTTTTCCTTTCAGGCAGCATCTCTCCCACTTTGTAGAGTCATTTTTGAGTGTGGACTCTGGTTTTGGGGGGGACAGGTTTAGAAAATGAACATGTTGATCTCCATAACTCAAACTAGGCTTTGCTTTGTTGCCCTTCACACCTTTGTCCTTGTCTTCGTATGTCATGATGATGGCAGAAGGGCTTTGCCAGTCCGAGGGCAACTCCACCTGTTTGTTTTTTCATGATATTCTGGAAGAGTTCCAGATTTCATTCCTGGTCAAAAGCAAAACCAATGCTTCTGGTTCAGACCAGTAGGCTTAGCTGGGATGGCAGAGCAGTTATGGACTCTGGGACAGGGATTAAGAGCAACACCCATGAGGACAGCCCACATGGCATTTCTTCTCAGACACTTAAGTCCCTTGTACCCCTTCAGGGAATATCAGGTGGATTTGATACATGGCAAGAGAGGGTCTTATGTGGACCCTGAAACATCAGGAGCCCAAAATCCTATCTTGAGTTTATGATCCAGATTGGCAAGGATAACCTCTAAACGTTGGCTCTCAGTCTCTTTCAGAACTCCTGGTTATCTTCTGCTGGTTCTCCTATTAGCTAACTGTGTTAGCTGTGACTTTTGTCAAGTAGAAAAAAAAAAAATCGCACCAAAAAAAATCGCACCAGAAGGAGCTAAGTTGCAATCCTGGAATAATTATGGAGTTGTTTGGCTTTTTTTTTTTTTTTTTTGACTGCTTAAGCTTTATTTCTTACACCTCTGACTTCCCAAGGTTTGAACAAAAACACATAACTCTAGGAATAAATCAGTCTCCCTCAGAGCCTGAAGGTCAAACATGAAAAATACTTGGGTGCTGTTTGTGATCTACTATGAATGGCTTCCTCGGCAAGCCTGGAGATGTTTAGTAATTCATGCACACAAGCTGGACAGCATTGGGGACACTTTCCTGCCCTGAGCCACTAAATTAACTCATCTCTAGACCCAGCACAAAGTTAAAAAGTCCAGTTAAAAGCAGAGATTGGCTACATTTAAATATAAAGGATAAGGAATGCAATCAGAAGTAGTTAATAACCTTAATCTATTAACTTAAAAATTCTAGCACCACAAAAATTCTTACCTTACTCCATTTCTCCATCTGGCTTATTTCACTAAGCATCTTTCCCTCTCAGTCGTGCTATGTTGTTGCCAATGGCAGGATTTCGTGTTTTTGTTTTTTGGTGGTTTTTTTTGAAAAGTATTCCATTTGTGTGTGTATACCAGGTAGTCTTTATCCAGTGAAACACCGTGTGATTTTACTCGTGGTAGAAAGAGAAAACAAAGAAACTAAATAAAGCAAAAATAAACATTTTAGACTGGAAGACCAATTAGTGGTTACCAGCAGAGAAAGGGGGCGAGGGTGAGTGAATCAGGACACAGGGGACAATGTTATGGTGCAGGATTGAATTAGACTTTAAGTGGTAACCCTAATGTACTATATACACATGTTGATTTTCAGTGGTGCACACCTGAAACTATATAATGTTATAATGCAGTGTTACTTCAGTGAAGTAAAATAATTCTTACCAAATGCCTTCTCAGACTTTCCATGTTTATGCTTATTCTGCCGACACAGACTTTTAGAATTTCCATAGTGCTTTTAGCACAGCCTCTGAAGGCCACTTGCAAGATTGGTTTTTCCCAGCACACTATTCGTTTTCTCTTTCGATAATGGGAAAAGCAAAAAACACACTTCTTAATGTGAATTTGTTTATTTTCACCTGACATATAGGTAAATTACATCACCACATTTGAATTATTTTAAGAGTTCTTCGTGCCCTATATCAGATCCAGTACTCTATAGTAGGTAGTTTAAATAGCCCAACAGTTCAAGTGGGCACCATGGCTAAGTTATCCTGGAGGAGGGAGGTAGGAAGCAGACACATTAAGGAACTATTCATCTTTTGATATTTAACAAGTATAAAAGCTTTACTGCTTTGCATCTATGAAGCCAAATTAATTTCTAATCTGTTGGATTTTAAAAATTTATTGGTCTAGAGTAAGAATGTGTATATGTGGCAGGGGGTGGGGGTGATGACAAAGGCAGCATCCAGGGAGGAGGAAATGAAGGTCAAGACCAGAGAAATGCTGCCTGTTTTATTAATTTACTCAGAACCTCAAAATGAGAAAATACCAAAACCCCTTATCTTAATAAACCTGACATAGGAAGCTGGTTGAGCGGAGGTGGTGAGGGAGTACATGGAAAGTTTGGAGCATGTGAAAGCAAATGTCTTTTTCCTTGTCTGCTTTTCCTAAACATATATATTCAAAAGGAGTATAATTGTTTAAAGATTTCATTCCACCTTTATTTACCCTTAAATAAAGGCAAACAGTTGTTTCTGTAAAATTGCATAAATAGGAAAGAGTCAATACATTTTCAGACAGGCTAAAAATTTCTACAGAATTTATGGTAAACCTTACACATTCCATGACAGGGAGGTGGTGGAAAGCTGATGATCAGTGGCCTTAAGGGAGCTTATTCCTACCCAAGTTAGTGGTAATTATTTTATGATGCAAGTGTTGGCTATTTTTCCTCAAAGGTTTGGAGATCTTATTCTCTCTTGTGAAATTGTGTAAGAAGACACCAAAGTTTAATGCAGAACATTTCCCTGAATTTCAGGAACTGCAAAACATAGCGGCATCGGAGGGCCAGGTGGTGGTTCTGGAGTGCCGGGTCCGAGGAGCACCCCCTTTGCAGGTCCAGTGGTTCCGACAGGGGTGTGAAATCCAGGACTCTCCGGATTTCAGAATTCTACAGAAAAGTAAGGAGAGTTGCCCATTCCCCCAGATAGGACCTCTTTTCCCCTTTTGACATCAGGAAAACCAAGAAAGGTTTAGTCACTCAGTGAAGGTGTGACAGTCTATGCATGTGCAGGAGGGTCCAGTCAGTTAAAGCTGTGGTGCTCGCTTACATGTGGACTCGAAACTCTGATGATTTATAATCCTTTAGAAAAATGCATGTATACTTTTGGACTCAAAGTTAGGCAACAATTTTAGGGAGTTCACAAATTTCCTATAAACCCTTTATGAACTGCGATTTTAAAAACTTCCTAGTGAAAGCTATACCTGAAATTTGAGTTTCTTTATTTATAGAAATATAAGTTGACCTACTATCACTTTATGTCCTTTATGAGTTTATAACATTTCTGCAGACAGATCCTAACCATGGTACTAAGAAAGACAGGTTTGTTATGAAAAGAACTCAATTCTAACACAGTTTTGATTTTTTTTTCCCCTCATGTGGCAAACAGAACCTAGATCTACAGCTGAACCTGGTAAGAAGCCTTTTCCTTTTTCTTCAGTTTTGTATCTTTGGGGTTTCAATAGTTCTTTGTTTCTGTTTTAAAGCCATAAGCAGAACAATGTTTTGCAGTTCTCTGGGAAATGTGAAACCCCCTTTCAGACCATATCTTCTTCATCCTGAGGTCGGTACACTGCATTTTACATCAACTTCTTTATTAGTAAAACATGAAGTTCCATTCAGACCAGAAAGTCAAGCTCAGTGACTTAAGGCTTTTGTAAATATAGCCTTTTATACTCAGAAAGCAAACGAACGATGAAAAAACATCCTCCTAAATTCCAAAGAAAAGAGCAATCTGTTGCATATTTCTACTGACCAAAACCCACAAACTTAACTACCCCCAGCTTAGAAATGTGTCTCACAGGAGAGCAGCCTGAGAGGGGAGCAAAATGGACCCCCAGACTTTCCCCATTTATGTGCCCTGAGCCATAAACTTTTACTAGTCTACAAGCATGAGGAGAGTCTTCTTGCTCTGGGATCGCTCTTAATTGCTGGCTCTTCTGACCTCACCAGAGTGCTGTTAGCCGGTAGCATCGGGTCCAGAATCCTCTCTCCTCCCACCTGAGGCTTCTTGGATGTTTACGACTCCTCACGGACTCCAGTAATGTTTGTAAAAGAAACAAAAACTTTTGTCCAGGGATTTCATAGACCCACCTCCTCGACATGCCTCTCTTCTTTATTTTCCCATCACCAAACCTCCAGGTTCACTTCTTGCCAAACAATCTTGAGCCTCTGCTTCGGCATCCTGCCACTGTCCCTTTGGAGTTGTGACCTTGCTCTGCCCCTTCACTGGGAACTAGAAGGTTCTGGGGGAGGAGGGGCTGCCACAGGTTGGATTACTGCCAGCAGCCCTGAACCTCTCAGAACTGAGAACGGGTCGTTAAAAGTGGGGAATACAGCAGGGGGTGCTGAGTACGGCCCTTGGGGAACAACTGGAATTGATCTACTGCCTTCTTGTCATGAGTTACAACTAGAGCGTGTCGCCTCGCTTAATGTGTCAGTCACCACATCAAATACTGTCGTCCTTTCCAAACGTGGAAATACACAACTTCACGTTTTATATGCGATGTGTCTTAGTGTAAAATTGCATCATGCTGGTTCCCTGATCCGTGGATATGTGAAATTTCTGAGACTCACATTACTGCCTGAGCTAAAATGGAAATCATAAAGGGAGTTAGGTCACATCTTTTGTATTTACTATTTTATTAATTGTATTTTTTAATGTGACAGCATTGGTTTACAACAGGAAATGATTTAGGGCTATAGATTCACACCTCTTTAGATGTGTGTTGCCATACCACACCTACTACCCCCAGGGCACATAGCCCTCCACCATAGTCCATTGGTTCCTCTTCACCGCCTCTCCCCTACTCTTCCCTCTGGTGGTATCAATTCTGTAGTCAGATTTCTAGGGTTTGTTTGTTTATTTAGTTTTTGCTGTTCCTTTGTTTTGTTACTTTATATTCTACATGTGAGTGAAATCATCTAGTTTTGGAGATCTGGCATATACACTGAATGGAATATTATTCAGCTGTCACAAAGATGAAATCTTGCCATTTGTGACAGCATGAATGGAACTGATGGTGATTATGCTAAAGCAGAAAGTCATGAGAGGGAGAAAAATACCATGTGCATTTACTGTTTTTAATAGAGGATGGATGGATGGATGGATGGATGGATGGATGGATGGATGGATGCAGGCAGATGGAAAGAGAATATAAATGGAATTATCTGAACTCAAGAACTTACTTAAATGCCTTTTGGTTTAACATGGCAAAATCGTGACGAAAAGAGCAAGATGTGAATTGCCTTTTTAAAAAATATATACATTAGCAATGTATTAAAGAGTTTGTCCTCTCCATATTCATGAAATTTTCCTACTTTTATTTGCCCTTTTGTTAGAGCTGAAAGAGTTAAAGAGGACAGACTACTCCATTTCTGCCACAGAAATGGTGTTTGTTGAAAACAAATGTTGCTTGGCAGAAAATACTTCAAACAAATCTGTCAATACCTGAAAAAACAATTTAAAAAACATAGTAAGGAGCTATTGAAAATGAAACAAACTAGTTTTCCAAACTGATAATTTCCCACAATTTTATTTACTATGACACCACTAGAATTGCTCCTTGTTCTATATAGTGGAGCATTACAATGTTCCGCCTCGGGAAAACTACAATCAGCATGTAGCATTAAGTAAAATCCATGATCATATTTTTTAAACAAAAAACCTTAAACACATGAATGTCTATTCAAATGACTGCATGAGTTGTTATGAGTAAAACTTCAGAACAAACAAATGCTAGAACATATTTGTATTTAAACAATGTATTTGGCATGCCTGACAAAACTAGGTATAATTATGATTCTTTTCCTAGGAGCCAAGTGTTCTCCTTACACTGACCTTGAAGCTGACCACTGACATGTCAAGGGAAATAAACAACATATCAATTGAGCTGTTGGCTTTTCTTAAATGACCTGATAAACTATTTTATCCAAAAGGCCACTGAACCATTCAGCTATATAAAATGAATGTAGGAGCTGTCTTCCCTGATAACTGTTTGTCTCATTGCTAAGTGGAAAACAGACATGACTACAGCACATCTGAGGCAAAAGATAAATTTTATGGGACTAGGTCAGTGATGCTTTCCAAATGCTAAAATATAAATAGCCTTTGAAATCCAGGAACATATTTATGCATTCGGGTTTTATTACCCTTTCTTCCTACTCACTTCTCTTCCTCTGACACATTTACTTTTGCGCTCTCATTGGGGCTTAACTGGACCTCTCTCGCCCTTTATTCTCCTTTCCCTCTCTCCCTCTCAGCACCTTTCTTATTTCCCTCCCTCAAGTTTTTTTTTAAAGATTTATTTATTTATTATTAATTTATTATTACAAGAATTGGGGTACAGGCCAGAGGTGTGAGAGCTGAGAGTATCCACCAGAGACAGAGCAAGGAACAGAACAGGAGACTGACTGAAGTACACTGCTGAGGGGAGCAGCGGGTGAGGGCGAGTCAGGAGAGGTCTGCTGCGCCATACGGGTTGCTCCCTGGCTGGCCTGGGATCTTGAGCTGCAGAGTCTGCAGACAGCTTTACAGCGCTGCTCTCAACCCACTGCGCCACTGGGGAGGCCCTCCCTCAACTTTTTTTAATCTCTTTTCTCTCTCCATGCTCTTCCCTTTCCTTATTCATGTGTAAGATGTCTTAAAACTCTAAAGATAAAACTGAAATCACTAGTACCTTGATACAACTCCATTAGGAATCAGATATTTAGATAAAGAAGGAAACAGCAGATTCCTCCCAAGACATTTGTGAAATTGAAACAGGTTTTTCTTGTCACTACTGTGTTGTATTTGTCTAATGTGTTTTACACTCCCTCCTCTGTCTAGACAGAAGTCATCTTGCATCACAAATCTTTTCAGACTGTTTTGTGAATTAATAGCTAGTCAGCTTACTTAAGACCAACATCCGTTTGTCTTATTACTTACTGTGGTCTTCCATTGACATTCAGACTTTACTCTGATTAAATCCTTCAAAGAATAGTCTGGGGGTGCGGGTGTAAAGGGCACAGAAGACTCATCTGGCAGCTGTTAATACTCAGGTCTTTACTCAGCTGTCTGGAAACAGCCACAAACTGTATTGAGTTACATCTATAGCATTGTCTGATGGCATGCAAAATTAAATATACCAAAAAAGGCTCTTACTGGCTAGAGAACTACACATAGAAAAGTGTGGTGTCACCAACTTTGCCTATGAATCTGCTTACCAATGACACCTGTCATCCTAGATCTTCGACATAGTGTCCATGTTTTGATTCTGTGATTCAGAATGTAAAGTAAATTATAGTTTGTTGATGTGCAGGTAAATGTAATGTGCTGAATTGGAGGAGGGCAGTAGTGAGATTGTTGAGATTCTCATAGGTTATAAATAGTTAAAAAATTAATGTTGGTCTAAGTTAAGATGGCGGGTTATACAAAATGGATTTTATATAGCCCATAGTTCTCAAACTGTGTGACAGAGTACCCCGGGGTGCCACATCAGACTGACAGAGGTCTTGTAATATGTTTGAAACTTTTGATAGATTCAGGAAAACCACTAGCTCTAAATAGTTCAGGTTCTCAACAAAGATCTTTCTGCATTCTTTTCTATGACATCCTGTATTTGTGAGATTGAAATTTTGATAAATGTGTGATTAAAAAGTAAGCACCACATGAAAATCAATATGGAACATGAAATGAGGCTGGGTGTGTCCAATCTGATTCCAAGAGAAATGATCATGCAGTACCCCACCCCATGCATACATGTGTTAGTGAGTAATTGTAGTTATTAAGAAAAAAATAATCTTTCCGTATATGTGTATGCTTTTTCAAACAGGAACTAACTTGTCAAGATCTGAATGCTTTTTAAGTTCTTTGGCAATGACTGCTTAATAAATGAAGTTGTTAGGAATATCTTTTGGCTTAGAAGCACCATAAAATAATTATTGAAACACTTAGGGTCCTGTGAACAAGGAAAGTTTGGCTTAATCTTTGGGAAGAGAGAGGAGATTCTAGGCATGTTTGAATGGGCACCAAGTAAACTCTGAGTGGCTATTTGGATTCTGAGTGCTGAATGATCCTCTTGCAGCCCTCAGCCTGTACTCACCTTCCAGGTAGCTAGCTCATGAACCTAACCTCTCCTGGAGGAAACTAAGACTCCTCTCCAGACAATCTGACCATCTCAAGTGGGGAAAAAAAATCCATAGACAATGAGAGGTTTTTCACACAAACTATCTCAATGACACTAGTGGGAAGAAGAAGGATGACATGCCCCTCACTTGTTCCCAGAGCTTCTAATCAGCTCAAAACCATGTCAAACAAGAAGAGAGAAGAGCTGCTGATGATACCTCTTCCATATGTGATAGAAAACAAACAACTTCCCCAAGAGCAATTTGAAGGAAACCGACTTGCAAAGAGAAGAACATGTAAAATCAAAACTCCATGCAGAGAGATTATCCAAGAAGTAAAAATAAAAAACCATAAAAGGAGCAGCAAGGGAGGAACATGAAGATGAAAAAAAGTCATTAGTAGATAAAAAAGAGAAATATTCCACAAAGCAGAGCAAGAAAATAAGGCAAAGAGAAAGGGATGTGAGAGAATTTAAGAAAATCAGACACTAGAGAACCCACCCCAGAAGACTGTGTATATGTTGTTGGAATTCCAGGAGGAAAGAACAAAAAGGGTGGAGGGAGATTATCAATGAAATATTTTTTTTATTCTTCAAAATGAAAGCAATCCATTTCCAGATTCAAAGAATCTCACTGAATGTGCAGTGTATGAAAATAAATTCGTAGCAGTGTATGTCCATCATTGTGAAATTCAGAATATCCAATACAAGAAAATGATGATATGTGTGCCCAGCAAGAAAACATCAGGTCACATATAAGCCCTTGGCATCAGAATATCTTAGTACATCTCAGCAGCCACAGTACAGATAGATTGAAGCAAAACCTTAAAAAATGTTGAGGTATGGGACCTCCAATTTTCTGCAGCCAGCCAAACCTTTAATTTGATGTGAAACTATAGTCAGGATGTTTCAGATGCAAAGTCCCTAAGACTTTTTCCTCCACAAACCTTTAGGTAGGATGTGCTTCAACATATTTGATCCAGAAAGTGCAAGATGTAGGGTACAGAAAGCAGGAGATCAAATGGACTTGAGGAAAGGGAATTCCCAGGAGGATAGCAGCTGCACATCAGGAATGAGGGACAAGCGCAGATTGGAACACTGGTCAGAGACAGACACACGGAGGCTTTCATCACCAAGGGCCATCACCACTGCTGCATCTTCTACCTAGAAACAAACGCAGGATGGCGAACCTGACCCAAACTCTTATCACTATGTGGCATGTCCTGCTCACTCCTTCCTGCTATGCCTCTTGGATCCACTGCAAACACTCATTTCATCCCCACAGAAGTGTCTGATTTGATCCAGTGCTGGGGTCTGGAAGTCGGCCATGTTTAATTTCAAAACAAAGTCTGGAGGCCCCCCCAGCACCAACTCTTCCTGCTGGCTGTGAGCTTCCTGCCCACGCTGAGCCTTGCACTGTGTCTCTCCAGGGTGAGCCTTACATTTCCAGGATTCACTCATGGCCTTGCCCACAGACTACCACCTCTGGGGGATTTTGTAAATTCGTGGAAAAATTGAAGTATTGATAGTTTATACCCCAAGATATACCCTGGCAGCTTTTTTCTAACACAGGACAGTTCCCTTTTCTTTAGACAAGAGTAGTTCTTGTGGTATGATGACGTATAACAAAAATCAAAGGAAAGATGGACTCAAAGGAGAAAACAAGAAGATTGAGTTGGGCTTATGCAGAGTTTCTGAAGTATTGATAGTATCTTTTTTAAAACTCGATGGGCAAACAGTGGTTCATTTATCCAGTCTGAATCTCATCTTGTTGGTTTTAGTCCAGGATTCTTCATTATCAGTTGTGTTAGCCAAGCCATGTGGTTTGGAAGTTAATTCTGGATTTCTTTTTACTTAGACTATAACCTCTCCTGCCAAACGCACATACACACACACACAAATTGTGAAGGAAGGTATTTTTGAAAATGCCCTCTTATTATCCAAGGGACCCAGTAATAGTATCCTTGCTGCCTCATCATTTTGTGTTTCTGCAAATAAAATGGTTTTGTTTGCATTTAGCCAAGGGTTAAGTAGGTCCAAGAACGTGAATAAAAAACTTGACTTCTGGGAGATACTAATGTAATTAGGTAATTTTTAGGTTAACTATAAAGATCAGAATATACCTCCAGCAAAAATAAAAAAAGTTTCCAATTTGGTAATTCATTATATGCCCTCCAATCAAAACCTTTCACTTAGGAAAATTGGATTAAAGTAGATCATAATTGGAGTTATTAATAACTTAAATTTTTTTCCATTTATACTGGAGACCATTTTTTCAGTATAATTAAGTAAGCCTCTAACTCCCTTTATTTGACATAAGCGGTCATTTCCTGATTTCCATTCCTCACTAAAATGTATTTTACAGCTGTCTTAAACTCTTTGTTCAAGTACGAGGCTACCAGATGAAAGTTGAGTATTACTGCCTGGCTCATCTCATTTCCTCATGGCTTCCTTCATTTTTATAAATGTCCGAACCAATCAAGCTGTGATGCTCCTCTTTCTCAACAAAATGGGAACCTATTGTCCCTTTCAGATAAATTTTCCAAGGAAAAACTGAACAGTCTTGGGAGGACTGAATTAAAATTTTGTCAAACAAAAAAATCACTGAGATGTAGCAAAGAACATCCCACATAAAAGAACATGTCAATGCATTTTTCTTATGTTCTCTAAGTTTGTAATCACTTGTAGATGCTCATCACTTGTAGATGCTCATTCATCATCAACTTGGTGCATGCCTATACCTTATGTATGCAATAGAAATGTTCCTGAAAATTCAGCTAAAATGAATATTGTTCAGATTTGAGTCACACAGAGGAAACGTGGGAAAATCAGTCTTTCTGAGAATTCCATTAGAAAACGGTCTTCTGTAAAGCAAATGTTTACTTTCTGTCCCCTCAAACAAAATTTCGTCCATAAGTTTATTCAACCATATTTATGGAGAGCCTGCTGTGGAAGTGATGCAAGGGTCTGGCCATGCACAGAAGAAATGCTGTCTGTTCTCACAGAGGCCAAGTGTGTCAGGGAATGAGAGAGCAACAAGCCAGTTACACAACAAATAATTTAAATATAATAGGGATAGATGTTTGCCATCCCAGGGGACATGCAGGAGGCAGAGCTGGCCAAATCTCATCAAAAAAGGATTCTCTGAGATTGTAATGTTTAGGTGGAAATGGCGAGGCTAAGTAGGAGAGGGTCGAGAACTTAAGGAATGCCACTTCTGCAGGAGCTGCCCAAGAGCCAGGGCACCTATAGCTCAGCAAAAGAAGGTAAGAGAAACAAATGAACCTGGCAAGAAAGCCGGTGGTTTTGTAGACTTTATGAGACATAAAGGAATTTTAACTTAGCCTCAAAGATAGGGGAGATGATAAAATGTCATTCCCAAGAGGACCCTCTGGATTAGAAGGACAACTCCATATACAAGGTCAGGTTTTGTGAAAACCTCCAAAATCATTTTATCTTATTCTGAAATGTAGGTTTCAAGGCACAGAAATATGCCTATGTTTGCAGTGAAAGCAATCTCTGACATTCAACTGGCAATGGGTATTTTTCTAAATGTCTACAGAAACTCCTATTTCCCCAAGTGAAAATGATCCAAGGTTAAGAGCACCAAGTCCTGGGAAGGTAGTGCAAAGATGGAGGCATTGTTTCTCCGGGCAGGAAGCACTAGGAGCAGCTGCAGTAGGAGCAGCTGATATTTTCATGTGTCAGTATCTCTTAAACCTTTACCTGAAAATCCTTTAGTAGCCAAACACTTCTCTGTGGATTCATGGATATTTACTGAGCCAGGAACTGACCTTGGTCCATGGGGGCAGTGTTTTTAAACAGCCATGAAAATAAATGGCAACCATCATTATTTTAAAATAAAATAAAATATAGGGCCTCCCCGGTGGCGCAGCGGTTGAGCGCTGGGTTGCGAAGCTGCCCGCGGCCTCTGCGACGCCGGTTCGATCCCCGGCTGCTCCCCGGCCACCGGAGGAGGGTCCCGCATGGCGCGCAGACCTCTCCTGCCGCCCGCTGCTCCCCTCAGCAGTGTACTTCGGTCCTTCTGCCTGCTCTGCTCCCCGCTCTGGTTCTGGTGAATTCTCTCACCCTCCCGCGCTTCTGACTGTACCCAGTGCATGTATAAACAAAACAAACAAACAAACAAATAAATAAATAAAACATGCCTCTATTAAAAAAAAAAAAAAATAAAAAAAAATAAAATAAAATATAATACAAAATAGTAAAGGACACTTCATATGAATTTAAGTACTGTTTTGTGAAATTTTCTGTTAGGTATGTTTGTGTATGTGTCTGTATGACTGGATCAGACATAAAACATATTCTGTGATTTCCAATCAAAAACATTTGACATTCATTTTTAGGATGAAGTTTCCTATACTTTCCTAAAGATAAATCTGGTCTAGAAAGTGTGTTGTTTGTTTTTAGAAAAATCCTTAGCCCAGGTCTGTTGCATCAGAATCTCTAGGGGAGAGGACTATGTAGCCAACGTAGATAACAAATGTTCCAGGTGATAACTAACAGGTCTGGGAAACACTATCCTAAAAGATTCAAGAAATTATACCGAGTCTTATAAATTCCCCTGAAAACATCCTAGTCCTAATGTAGAGCTAAGTGATATATGCAAATTTAAATAACATTTTTATCTACATCCTTGACTGTATAGCAAGAGCAAGTGTAGGGTAGACGTAAAGCTAGAGCAATGCAGAATCTTGCCTATTTCTAGTCTGTCTGTATTTTCTCTTCATCTTTTTAAATGAAAAGCACATTGTTGTAGATTTCAAAATTACTTATACATATTATGCTTCATGGTTACACCTTGTAACTGTGGGAACTGGTCTTTTCCCAGTTCCCACAGTGTGTCTTGAGATAGGGATCTTTTGTACTGATTGAGACAAAGGTGAGCATGTCTGTGATAGGTGCCATAAATGTTAAGAAATAATACAGGTTGCTCATATATTTTCCATCTTAAACAGCAACACTAAACGATTCATAATTCCAACAAGGGGATGACAGCAGATTAAATGAACTGAAGACCTTAATAATGGAAGGTTATAAGACAAAAGGTATTTGAGGCAAAATCTGGAATCTCCTCCAATTAATAGCTTCTAGAAACTTTAACTATTCATGTATCTACTTCAGTATTTTTAAGAGGACATAAAATAATATTATGTTGCTATACATACAAAGATAGTGGTTTCTGCCCTCAATTTTGTAATTGCGTTATTAAAGATTGTAGTCCGTTTACATCAGTAGTGAAAATAAGCAAATTTGTTGCAGAACATATCTTGTGGTTTAAATACTAGGTGAAAAAAGTATAACTGTGGGTAAAATTGCTACCTTATAATTAAAACCTTTATTAAAGTGGCCCTTAAACTGGCCACCCACCTCAATTCTAGTGCATTGTAGGTTAAGCCAACTTGCAAGGCCAACCCAGATTCTAGGGTTGAAGAAATAAACTCTGCCAGTTGGGGGAAGCTACAGGGTCACATTACAAAGGGGCCTGGATGCAGAGAGGGAAGACAAGGCAGGTTTTGCTAAACATCTACAGTGTGGGGTCTTACACTGCCCACATATTATGCAAATATCCAGTGGAGTCTCTGGGAATCAGAAATAGATCACATTTCTTAATATTTGTTAATTTAATCATCTGTTACTTCTCTGGTACAACATGAACGGTTACTCCAGATAGCATCTCTCTAATGGAAATTGCTAGCACTTATGGCTACACAGCATCTTCTAGGTGCTGTGTCCTGAGCCCAGTCTGTATCATAGCGCAAGAATAAGTGGTGGTTTGGAGTATGGAATCTAGAACTCAACTTGGTTTAAATTCTGATTTTACCATTTACTCGCTATGTGACCTTGGACAAATCAATTAGTGCAATTGTGCTTCAGTTTCCTACTTAGAAGATGGGTGAATAATAATAAACATAACTCATGAGATTGAGAGGATTAAGTCTGAAGTGATGTAGGTTAAGTGCTTGTAATAGTACCTAGTGCCTAGTAAGAGTGCCCTGGGTATTAGCAATTGTCATGTTCATCTGCATCCATCATAACCCGGTGGTGGTTAATTTTATGAGTTGTGACTAATAGAAACTGTCAGGTAGATCCTGTCATTGTCTCCATTTTACAGATAAGGATGTTGAAGTTCAGGGATGTTGACCAAAGTCGACACGAAGAAGCAGGACCTTATTTAAGCCTTGGTAGCAGATTCTAGATCTGAACTTTTTGCACTGTATAACACAACCCACTGTTCCAGTAGCTTCCAGAATAATTGTCTGCAAATCAAACCTTTACATATTAGGTTCTTAACTCCATTGTCAACATTTTAGAGAAGCTTGATTTCCCCTTCTAGTTGCTTTTCAGTTGAACAGAAGTAAGAGGCAGCTCCATTGTAGTTGAAAGAACTTCTACATACCAGTAAATTAGGCCGGGGAGAGTGGAGCTGACATCCACTTAGCATCTGCCACATGCCAGGGCAGGGGTACACACTTGGCAAACATCTTGTTTTACCTTCACAGATACACCATTAGGTATTAAAACCCCATCTTATAGATGAGGAAACCATCTATGGTTAATTTAGCACAGCTAAATTAAATGGAAAAAGATTCTATTGTGAACACTTTTGTAAAGCACTTTCAGGATAATCATTACCTATTTGTTTTAGAAAAGCAGTTTCTGACTTCTTCAAAGTGGCTGTGGCTTTACTCTGATGAATTCTGTTCTCTACACTTCCAGAGGAGATCTGTACCCTGGTGATCGCAGAGACTTTCCCTGAAGATGCGGGGATCTTTACGTGCTCGGCAAGAAATGATTATGGATCTGTAACCAGCACTGCCCAGCTGCTTGTCACGTCAGGTATGTGAGGAGTGAGGAATGGACTGGGTTCTGTTCCCCGCCACTTAGTGTGGTTCACCACAAGGTCCCAGGAGGAGAGCTCAGCCCTTAGGAATGCTCGCTGCTGCTCCAGGAGTTAGCCTGACAGTCAGTGTTTCATCAGGAAGCTAAAGGCTTTGGAGAAAGGGGCCTTGGAAGTGGTGACAAAAGTCAAAAGATGATAGTATAGTCCTGAACACACGGGCAGAGGGGTTGGTTTTTAAATCATGCAGTACTGGGGCCTCCCTGGTGGCGCAAGGGGTTAAGACACAACCTATGAAGCTATCCCTAGCCACTGTAGCAGGAGTTCGCTCCCCGGCCAGGGAGGAGACCCACATAGCACAGCAGATTCACCCACTGCTCCCCTCAGCAGTGTATTTCAGTCAATCTGCCTGTTCTGTTCCCTACTCTCTCTGGTGAATCCTCTCACCCTCCACACCTCTGGCTGTACCCCAGTTCTTGTATGCATAAATAATCTTTTAAAAAAAATCATGCAGTCCTGGCCTTGGACACATCGGAGCTGATTTCCTAACTCCTTCCTGTGAACTCAGAATCGGCTCACATCAGAAACCATCTCTGAATCAGGACCATTAATCTCTGCAGGGCCAAAGCAGGGGCTCTGCAGAGATGTGGACAAATAGATCATTGTTGCATGTTATTGAAAAAGTCATACAAGATAGACCTAATATAATTCAGAGAAACTGTGAAGATCTTAGAGATTAGATTTTGTTAGTAGTAGAATATAACCCTGATATGAAAAACTAAAGCAGTATATTATTACAACCAATATTCAAAACCATTGGATTTTTTTTTTAACTCAAACCTGTAGGGAGTGCAACAGGAACAATTATTTCTTTTATTAACTTTAGTTGACTGTTTTCTGCTATTACTGACTGGCTTTTTCTTTTTTAATTGTATTTTTTTGTTGAGGTAGTGTTGGCTTACAACACTATACATGATTCGGGGATACAGGTTCACACTGTGTCAGATGTGTTACCATAGCACCCCCAACACCAAGACATCCATAATCATTCTGACTGGTTTAATTTTATTTTTATAGCCTCCTATCTGTGATTTTTTTAAAAAAAAATTTAAAAAATATCTCTTTGGCACATAGTATGCACAGTAGGTGTCGGTACATGGGGTGTGGGCTGCATGAGAGATCAAGGAGAGGACCGGATCACTTGGATCCCTTTCCAAGAGTCTGGAAGTGGTGCTAGGTGGCAGCAGAGGCACAAGCAACAGGGGTTGAGGGAGGTGCAGTGGGAATTGTAAATGCTTTTTCATCTTAAGAAATGGGAAGTTTACCTCCATGGGGAAACTGTTGAGATGAATGATCCTTTGACAGTGAAAAAGGAAACTCCAGGAGCCTGATTAGAGCCGCAAAGCAGAAGGGATCCCAATGTTAGGAGTCTGAGTTGGCTTGAAAGTGGCCACACCAAATGGCTCCAGCAGGGCTGCAGCAGTCTGGGCCAAACTCTGGACTCTCAAAGTCGGTGTGGCATAAACTGGCTTGCAGTATTTTCCATTTTCATCTGGGATAAATCTGCTATAGGCCAGACGCAATCAATAAATACTTTTGGGCTTTCAGCGTACCTCAGTGAGCATTTTTGAGTACGTTCCATAAGCCCCACTGAGCTTTAGTTATTTACCTTTAAAAAGCATGAATGTCCATGGCTTACCACATACAACATTTATAGCTTGAACTAATGTCAGTCAAGTACAAATGGGATGGATTTTGACCCACAGGTCAAAATTAGAGAGGATGAAGCATTATTATTAGTTGGTCTTATTTGTGTTGGCTTTTTTTTTTTTTTATTTGCCAACTTCTATCTTTAGCTCTTGTTTGGAATTTGTTAATGAATTGGTAGCTGGTTTCACCACATGTGGGCAATTCAGGAAATGAAACAGTGGCAGCCACTGAAAACAAGCATGGAAGAATCGGGTCCTCCAACAGACTTGGCTTCTGCATCAGCAGAGATAGTACAAAGTCATCTCTTCTTCAGCATCTTAACAGGGCCCAAGGGAAGCTCAGGTGCTCCAGGACAATGTGAACATAACTGTGGCATCTTATTATTCTCTCCTGCCTTTCTTTTTCCTTAGCCAACACTGAAAACTGTAGCTATGACTCAGTGGGAGACGCCAACAGCGATCTCTTCCAAAACTTGCCTCCACCCCCTCCACTCTTGGAAGCAAGTTCCTTTGAGTTGGCATCAAAGAACCCAGCTGAGATCCAGCAGGTGAACAGCCCTGAGTTAGGACTGAGCAGGGCAGCCCTTCAAATGCAGTTCAGCTCTGCTGAGAGGGAAACCAACGGCGTCCATCCCAGCCATGGAGTAAATGGACTGATTAACGGCAAAGCTAACAGTAATAAATCTCTTCCTGCACCAGCTGTCCTGCTCTCACCCACTAAGGAGCCGCCACCTCTGCTTGCCAAACCCAAACTGTGAGTATTTCTGCATGGTTTTATAATACTTTCCATACCCCTGCTAAATTGCCTCTCTGGGCAGGGAAAACGTTTTGCTGGACTCAAGTCCATGGCAAGGTGTCCCTTCAGCAGGCACGTTGTCCCTGGTTGATGTGACCTTGCCATTGAGTGGGGTCATCCAAAAATATAAAGGATGTCTGAAACTACAGAAAGTAAACGAGAAGCTTGGTTCTCTTTGCCCTTTGCTAAAAGTTTTAACTGGTTTCAGCTGTGAAAATATCTGTGCGTGGTGCGGCTTTCCAATGTACAGCAAGGATGTGGCCATCCCCCGGAGGTGATGGGAGAGGGACCTACTTTGAGCTGTCTGTTAAAAGCTTTTCCAAATGTTTTAAAATTAAGCATCGGTGAGGAAATCCAAGTCAGACAAGACTGAAAGCTGAGGATGGAAATTCAGTGTGTTGAAGCCGGGTTGGGGGCTGAAACCAGAGATAGGCAGGCTGGTCAGGAAGAAGAGAGCTCTTCACAACTCAAGTGACTTGGCTTTGGAATTCTTGGAACTGCATATTTCCGTGAATTCCACCTTCATATTTGATTTCCATTATTTTCTTAGGATGATAAACCTTGCATGAGCTGTTTCCATTGGCACCCTACAGCAGAGAGTTGTTATGAATGGAGCCATTACAATGTCAGAGAGAGGCAGAAATTAATTAACTCAAAAGGTTCTATCACAGCATAACAAACCTTGAATTACTGCCCTTATAGAGGTCGGTGGAAATGTCAGAATCGTATAAAATGTATACTTTCTTAACAAGGCCACATTTCCAAGAGAATGAGTTTGTCAGAATCTGAGAAAGCCTCTTAGAATTTCCCATGATGTCTGATGTTTTTGATCTGGAAGGAAGGATAATAGGGGCAGGAGTTACTCTGTTTCCCTGATACTTAACCTACTCTCATCTCTCTGTCATCAACGTCTTTGTTAGAAATATTACAGTAAATGGAGGTTCAAATTAAAGTTCAAATCTGACATTTGTCTATCACTTTAATATTGAGTGATTTCCTGAACATTATTAGTGATTTCATGAACATTATAACAAATCAGCCAAGCAAATGCCTTAGGTTAGCAAGAGGGCAGACACTTGGGGACCGCCTTGTGTTGCAGTTTTTAAAAGTCTATTTGTTACTACCCTGTCTGCAGTGTTACATTCCATCCCAGCTCACTCTTAGCCAACAGGGCCACTAGCTTTGTAGACAGGACAGTGAATCCTCACCATCAAGGATAGGTTTTTGGAAACTGTGACTTTACATGAAACGAAGCGTAAGGAAATTGGGTCTCAGTAATGTTTCCGTCTCCATCCGCCTGGATTCTTTTTCTCATCATTGTGGTTCAAGAACCTGATGGGGTAGGAAAGGTGCCAGGTGCACTTTTCATACCTATACTCCAGCGCCATTGAGACTCTGCACAGGTGACATGAGTTCAAGAGTGAAGAGGCTTAAAAAGGATTTACTCTTGAGCCCCAGCCCATAAAATTAATTGCTGCTGCTGACTGCTTTTATCTTTGCATTTTGAATATATATTTGAAGTGCTTTTACTGAGACAAGGACCTGCTGTTCTGGGGAAGAAAAGGCCGTGTGTTTAATAACTAGGACTTGACTGTGCTCTTGGTTAAGTAAAGTATATCTCTCATTAATGGCTGTCATAAATTGGATATAAATCGCAGGAGGGCAAACATGAGGAGCTGTTAACAGGCTTTTACGGCCCTTCTTATCTCAGCAGTTTCAACAGCTCTTCAGCTTTTAGCTTCACTTTGCAGTGATGTTGGTGTGTGTGATGGGGGCAGAGGCATGTCTGCAAAAGACAGACAAAGCAAACTTGTTGCCATCAAGAGGATGAGTAGCTTAAGCAGTTTGAAGAGTGATTTCACTATTTGCTTATAGTCCAATTTTTAATATTAAATAAGACACAGGGAAAATGGACTTTGGTGTTTAACATCCATATAAAGAGGTTTTCACCCACCCCTGCCTTCAGGAAGAAATATAGGAAAAGGCAGAGCACTTAATCACAGAACTTGGTAGCTTAGAAATAACATTTACTTGAGATGCACACAATTTATCTATTCCTCCATTATTGGACACTTAACGTTGTTTTCATGTCTTGGCTCTTGTAAATAATGCCAGTGAACATGGTGTTTAGGTATTTTTTTGCATTAGTGTTTTCATTTAATTCATACAGATACCCAGAAGTGGACTTGCTGGATCATATGATAGTTCTTTAATTTTTTGAAGCACCTCCATATTGTTTCCCCGAGTGGCTGTTTTAATTACAAAATGAATGCATACTTGATATGATAATTCAAACTACAAGGTAATTAAAGTTAATACTCTTTGCTTTGCTTTCTTCAGAGTAACATCTTTAGGTGTGACCGCTGTCACTGGTTTGGTCTGAGGTCTTTTCCTTTATCTTCATGGTAACTTAATAAAAGCTTTGCTCATGTTGTAAAAGTTGCATGCTTTGATAGAGAAAGGCTGTTGAATGGTACCTGCAAATAAATTAGAATGGCATCTGTTATTGGTAATCAATGAGTCCAGGTAACTTCCCAGTAAAATTCTTTCACTCATCTATTTATTTCTTTTCATACATTAAAGGGAGATGAGATTTTGCTTCTTATTGTTGGCAGTGAAAAACTGTGGACCTTTCTAATACCAGCACACTGGGATTTTTTTTTCCCATTCATAAAAGGAGAGACTTGTAGTTTTGGCTTAGGGCATTTCATTCATCTGAATTATTTATAATCAAAAAAATCAAACAATTGGGAGGGACAAGCAATAGGAATTAAAATGTTTACTGTTGCACTAAATTAACCTAGAAGTCGTGTTTGAAAAAGAACCTCACTATCAAAAAAAAAAAAAAAAGAAAAGAAAAAAAAAAAACCTCTGCATTATTTTCTCTCAAATAGCTGCAACAATATTAACAGGAAGAAAAAAAAAATCAGACTAAAATGAAAAGATAAAAATGTCATGTATTCTTTTCTTGATCAAGTCCAGCCTCCATCCTGTATAGAAATCTTCCACAGTGGACTTGCAGACTGTGCCCAGGCTGTCCCTAGGGTGTCTCCTGGCTCATTGTCCAGGAGGCATCCACTTCAGTTCCTGCATCTCCCATTGTCCTTGTGTTGACTCACTCCCTCAAGTGTAAGTTCAACATGATTAAATGTAGGCCATTCAGTAAACACAGGTGCTTTGCGCCACTGACTGGTGAAATCCCTTACTGTTGCAGAAATGTGCCAGGACATCATGCAGGGAAATTCACATCTGAGGTTATTTCTATTATCCGGTATCTCACACTCATGGTCTTTTATCATGGTACAAAGAAAAGATGCATCATGGTGTTTGAGTCATTTTTCTTATCAGAGATAAAGAGGAAGGAGGAGTAAACACCCTAATTTATGAACTAATATTATTTTCCTTGTTCCATGGGCACCAAATCAGTCTGTTGACACCCACTCTGCAAAGGATTCCAGGAGATTCTAAATATAGGGCTCAGCGTGTTAGTAAGAAACAGAATCCTGCTTCTGTTTATTCTGGCCAAAGCACAGTCCTTCAAAGTTATGGTCATGCATGGGATCCCCAGGAATAATCCTGAAGGAAACTTGTGAACGCCAGCGTTAGTGGGTGATTTGCGAAACAGAAAAGCACAGTCCTGTTTTTCCACTGAGCTCCTCTCTTAAATTAGGCCAAACAATATACATATAACAAAGCTGTTTTCAAACCCCATTTATTTCTGCTTTGTTTATATTCTTCCTTTGTCTTGCGGGGGGGAGATAGAACAGACACCCATTGCAAGAAGCAAAGGGAAAAATAAAAAGGGAGATTACTGAAGAGTGAAGCAGTGAGCAAGTTCATGTACCAGGGAACAGGACAGGGCAGCAGAGAAAGTCATACTTATTTGTTGCTGTAGTGCCAAAAATATACACATGGCCATAAAAGTCCACGCTTTGGGGCAGAAAGATAATGAAATGTTTAAATGAATTTTACATGCTTTATCAGTAGATATGAATTTAATCGCCTTTCTCCTATCCTTCCTATTTTCTCTTCCCTGTCCCAGCCTCTAAAAAAAGGCAGTGTGAAATATCAGACTAAATAAGGTTTCTCCAAATAATAGCATTTTATTTGGCTTCTCTTCTTTCTCTCACTCCCATCCTTCCATACAAGTGTTCTTGTACTTCTTGTCTCAAGAAATGGCCATGTTCTACCAGCTTAATCTTACCTTAGCAATTTTGTCTGTCATCTCCACCCAGTCTGGACTGGCCAATGAAGCTACCATCTTCATAAAAATAAGCAATAATAAGCTCTGTGTAAAATCAAAGCAATGTCCCTGCACCGCATAGGCAGGAATGAGAGATGATGTGCTTTAGAGTTAGAAGAGAAGGCAATAGCAGCCCTTGTCACTCTTATCAGGGAGTTAACTGTGCCAGACTTTCTGTATTTGGAAGTTCCTTATGGTTTCTTCCACACTCCTAAGCACAAGTTGTTCCTTGTCTGGAATGTTCTACTTACTCCCTGGAATGTTCTGCTACTTATGGCTGGCTCCTTCTTGTCTTTTCAAATCAGCTTAGTGTCCCCACCTTCCCCAACCACCCAATCTGAAGCAGCCTCCTGGCCAGCCTCAAATAAATCATCCTCTTTCATGACTATATAGCATGTAATTATATCCATAGCTAGCTTAGTTGTTTGTCAGTTTGTGTATGGTTTTTCCCACTAATATAAGAAAAGCTTTTGAAGAGTAAGAACCTTCACGCTCTCTTTCACTGCTTTTTCACTAGGACTTCAACCAAAGCCTGACAAATAGTAAATGCTCAAAACCATTTCTGAATGAATCAGCAAAAGCAGCCAAAGAGAAAGTGAAGTTCTTTCTCTAAATGTGAGAAGGGTCTCACATTTAGAGCCACCCCACTTGTTTTTACTTTGTAGGTAGATTTACCATAGGATTTCCATTTCCAAACCTCACCGATTCCAGAATTTTCCTACTTTAGAGTGCTTCCAGCTGACATCATTTAATCTTATAAACTGAATGAATATAAAGAATTAAATAAGAATCTCAGGGGATAGAATTGCATTAGGAAAGTTTTTCCAACCAAGTTACTTAATTTGGGAACCCTTTCAACTCCTTCCTCATTTCTCCTGTGTTTTCATTTGATGAACATCTCATCTCATTTTAAAGCATCTTGGAGAAAATGAGACATTTGGAAGGTCTGGAAAGACATTTGCAATCTCTAGTTCATATTTGCAATGTCAGTTGGCCACAGTACAATCAAAGTGCTGTTTCAAGGTGTGTATGCTTGACATGTTAACACCCCCATCAGAAGCCAGATTTTTGATGAAGGGCTAAGCGCTTCTGTGCTACTCCCTTCCTATCCTGTTTATGTTGGACTGCTGCTTGATCTCAAATAAATGTGTGGCTCGGTCAGTATAACTTAGAAAGTGTAACATTTTTCCATCCTTTAACCTTTAGTTGGTAGGGTTCAAGATCTCACTATATCACTGTTTGACATTAGGATTCAAATAGTTTCTTAGCTTCTACTTCTAGTATAAGCCTTACCTGGTGGATTTTAAATGTATACACACACACACACACATACACACAGAGCAAGAGAATATAAGCAGAAACAATTTGGGGCAAGGTAAGTAACAAAGGTCAAAGAGAGAAAAATCTTTTTTTTTTACAGCAAACATGATACAAAATTAATTTTAATATGTATAAATTCATATAACCTCCACCCAGATCAAGAAAAATAGACATTTCCACCTCCCAGAAAGTGTCCTTGTATCTCTTACCACTCAGTATCTAAGGTAACTATTTCTCAACTTTATCACCATAGAATAAATAGTCTTGACTATTATTCAGTTTCATATGAATAGATTGCATGTAGTCTTACATATTTCAGTTCTTTTACTCATCACACCATTTTTTAGATCCATCCATGGTGTTATGTATAAAAAATTTGTTTATTTTCATTGTTGTATACCATCAGTTGCATAAATATAGCACAGACTGCTTCACAGAAGTCTTGGAAACTTTGTTTTTCCTTTTGCTGAGTATCTAACTAGGAATCAGATGGCCGGGCATTTGGATTAGAGTATATTTTCATTAGAAATTGCCGAACAGTTTTCCAAAGTATTATTTTTTCCATTTTAAACTCACAAACATCAACCTGAGAGCATACCAGCTGCTCCCATCCTAGCAAAAGTGTGATATTGGCTTTTTCAGTAATTATATCAATGTGCCCCCCAACTTCACTGAGGTGTAACTGACATATGCATATATATGTTTAGGTTGTACAGAATTCATTATGGCACAATTTTCACTTCTCTCATGAGTAATGATATTTGAACACCTTCTTATGGTTTTTATTGACTAAATATATTCTTGTGAAGTACCCATTGTAGTCTTTTACTCAAAGAGAGAAAAATCTTTAAGTAATTATGAAAATGTTCCTTTAACTGACATAAATGTATTTCAAAATCTAGCATACTTTTTATTCCCTCACTGTTAATTGAGCATCTGCAGAGTATTGGGTAATTTTAGGTACTGAGGAAAGTTGACACAGACAATAATAGTCTTACCTTTGAATAATATAATCCATTGATCTGTAATATCATATTGGCAAGAGCATACACACAAAATTCTGTTCACCTTTTAACATTATGTAAATGTGTACAAGAATAACTAATTCCCAAATTAGCATCCATGCAATCCAAATACTTTCTTTTCACAATTTAATGTTTGTGAGTAACCCATTCTGCTTTTGGTTCTGAAACTTAATAGACACCAACTCCCATTTCTAGTGAAATTATTTTCCATATCTGCTGAGTACAGTCAAATAACAAAGCAGTTTAGAAATAGTGACACTCTAGGATCAGAAAGGTCTTCAAAATGTAGTATTAGAGAAAAAAGCATAGGGCAGAAAGTCATTTTTTTCAATTATTGTAAAAATCTCACACGCACACACTCACCAAACACATTGGAGAATGATCCATAAGGACTGTAAGTTCAGTCCTGTTCCTAATTCTAAAGCACCTGGCTAGGTAAATATGGGCTCTTTATCAACACAACAGGATGATAACTTTGCATGAACAGTGTTGGCATTGGATCACCTTGAAAACAGTCCGTCCCTGAAATGGAAAGCGCAATCAAGGAACTTCCTGAAGTATGAAACTTTTAATGGAGGAATAACATTTTGACGTATTCTTCCTTTTGAATTTTTCATGTAATTGTTGACTCTGACACAATGTCATGCTCTTAGATATTAGGATAATAGTGCTTTGGTTTACTATGATGAATGTAGTGTTTTAATTACATTTCCAGAAGAAGGTTGAAACATTATTGTTATGGCTAATCTTATTTGGTGTCTAAAATATATTTGGAAATACCTGTAGATACCCTATAGACACGTAAGTGGTGCTCAGCCATTCATGAGAAATGCCATATGTACAACTCAAATATCAGATACTTTCCATGAAAGTACACGATGGTGCTATATTTATTCAACATCCCTGTCTCATCTTGCCTAAATATATATGAGAAGAGCTCTTTTGGTGAATACAAAATAAAACTGAACAAAGTAGTCCCTGCTAGGCAGGGACATTTATTTTTAAAGAGGGAGAGTCTCAATACAGAAAAAAGATGGAACCACATATGAAAAATGTGCCCAGAGGTAGTGCTGAAAATCCAATGTCAAAGTATTAGCAATATACTGTTAAACAAAAAAGTACTAGAATGAAAATGTTATATGCAATTTAGTACTGATTTATACAATATAAAACACTTTAACCAACTGAAATATATTAGAAATAGACCACAATGTTACCAGTGTTTTTTTTTGACTGGTGGAATTTTGAGCAGATGATATTTTCTAGTTAACTAATCCTGATCGTTCAACTTTTCAACAATGCTTATAACTTTTATATTACAAAGTATTTTTTAAAAGTCCCTCCAATCCTGTCTCTTCTATCCTCTTTCCTCCATTCAACCTCCATTCATTTTATTCTTCAGTAACCAAACTCAATTTTGAACACAGTTGGGAACAGAATTTCCTGGTACTGAATGCTCTTATCATCTCTCTTTTCCTGGAAGCCAGAAATTTCAGGAATGGGAATTTTCCTGGAAAGCCTCTCCCCAAAATGTCCTAGACTCCAAAACGACTTTATTTCTCCGCAAACACTCTCTAACACCAACGCCACCCCTGCAACCATAACTCCTTCTTCTGAAATTATACATCTTAGGCATTAGGATTAAAAGTAAAAAAAAAAAAAAAAACTTCATAGGGTAGATCAACATTTAATGTATAATCCTTATTATACCTTAAACAGAAAATAAGTTTAAAAGCTTTTCCTCAGAAACAGTGGTGAAGGAGAAAATATATGGTGAGGAAAACTGAGGTTCCAATTCAAATAACAATATTATCAGTAAAATATGCAGTGAAGGGGCCTCCCTGGTGGCGCAGCGGTTGAGCGCTGGGTTGCGAAGCTGCCCGCAGCCTCTGTGGTGCCGGTTCGATCCCCAGCTGCTCCCCAGCCACCGGAGGAGGGTCCCACATGGCGCGCAGACCTCTCCTGCCGCCCGCTGCTCCCCTCAGCAGTGTGCTTCGGTCCTTCTGCCTGCTCTGCTCCCCGCTCTGGCTCTGGTGAATTCTCTCACCCTCCCGCGCTTCTGACTGTACCCAGTGCATGTATAAACAAAACAAACAAACAAATAAATAAATAAAGCATGCCTCTATTAAAAAAAAATATGCAGTGAAGGTATCTGCTAAAAGAGGAAGGATGGTTGTGAGAACTAGGAGAGTAAGAAGAGTGAAGAAGGCTGAAGAGAACTATGAGGAATGAGAAGGAAAACCAAGAAAGCAATTGCGTATTTCCTGGCACCCATTTGAAATAAAAGGGTGAGACCTCCTCATGCAGCATGGTTTTGTGACTTCATTTCAGTCACATTCAGCACTCTGCCGACAGTAACAAAGAAGTGGCTAGCTGGTGGTATGGGTGTGATAGGGATGCTATATTTAAGTTGATGATTCTTGAGAAGTAGTATGGAAATCATCCAGGCAGTATGTAGGGTGAAGAAGAGAAGCAGATCGAGCAGATACCTTCACTGGTTCAAGGGGGAAAGCAGACTTGGCCTTGAGAAACTGGAACAACTCAAAAAAATGAAAGTTAGACTCAGAAAGAAAATGATTGTCAGAGGATGTATAAGATAGGAAAATATGGAAAGTGAACAGTTGTGCTCAAAGAGAGGTCTCTGAAAGTAGAAACCTTCAAGAAAGTACTTCAAGAGATAAAGGAGTTTAAGATATATCTGTTTGAGTGGCTAGTTGGAGTGGAAGTTAAGGTCACCAGAGTAGAGAAAATGGCAAAGGAACCACAGAGTCAAGACTTAGAAGGAATATTAACATGGCTGATGGCCAAAGTTGACGGCAGGAAACTCAATGCTAAACAGTCAAGTCATTGAGAAAAGCGAGGAAATGGTCAAGGTTGTTGGTGATAACAGGGAAGAGTGATTATAGGTGGAGTGCTTCGACTTCAAGAGAGAAGTACATGTTGAATGATGATGGCAAAGTGTTCTGACAGGAGCTCTGGGAAGCAGGAGCATACAGAACTCTCTGTGCTCAGGGAAGACCATAGTGTGTTTAGTAACACCATCAAGGGAAGCCAGATTTCTTTTTTTTTTCCAGATTTATTTATTTATGCATACAAGAGCTGGGGTACAGGTCAGAGGAGTGGGGAGTGAGAGGATTCACCAGAGACAGTGGGGAACAGAACAGGCAGATCTGAAATACACTGCTGAGGGGAGCAGCAGGTGAGACAGGAGAGGTCTGCTGCGCCATGTGTGTAGCTCCCTGACTGGCTGGGGATCGAACTCATGCTGCAGAGGCTGTGGACAGCTTCATGGGTTTTGTCTTAATCCCTTGCACCACCAGGAAGACCCCAAGGGAAGCCAGATTTCACTTAAGACCAAAGCATTTCCAATGAGAAAGTTTGAGCAAATGGGAATACTGATTAGGAACCAGGAATCCCATCCACAGGGGCCGAAACCCAGAAAAAGGACTTTGGGGTCAACTGGAAGAAAAAACGAGAGTTGTAGAGGTGAGATTTTCACCTGAGGTGGTAAGGTAGGAAAATGAGAATGTCATCCTGGTGATCTCTGGCTGTTATTACATATAGAACAACCGAGATGAAGCTGATACAGCCATTTCTGGTGTAATTCTTCCTTGTTAGCCCCGGTTCTTTCCAGTACATCTCAGTACCAACATCCATTTTGTGGCTACTAACCTCTCTTACCCAAGTAAGACTTTGAGTCAAGTTTTTATTGAATAATATTTCCTACATTCAGACATTTTAAAGCCATTGTTCTCAATGAATGACTCTCTAATTCATATTTATTGAATTTCATTTCTTGTCTACAACTTTTACTCCTAGAGAATTTGCTGCAGGCTGAAATACATTAGTTGCCAAATTTCTGCCATTGATTTATTTTTTCTGTGAATGTGTAAGTTTTTCATTCAAACTAATCCATCACCTAATGATGAGAACGTTAGTAATGGAGGTTTATTTTATGTGGTGGCTGTTACATGTCTAAAAGCTGATTGTTCACTTTCTCAAACTTGAGAAAGATTGTTTCCATACTTTATTAAAATTGTAATTGCACAACCTTGTGAATAACACTAAAATTGATGTCTTTTTAAAAAAACATTTCCCATACGTGTCAAGGAGTTAGATTTTCTTTCATTTGTTTTTAATAATAAGGCGTATACTAATCTAATTTGTTAAAGCATGTAGATTTGGTAGCATAATGCTTTCTCTGTTTAAGGCTATTGTGAGGATACACATTGATTGGAATGTGTCTGATGCTTCAATGATACACTTTAGTAAATATGTACATTTATTTAATTTCTTTCTCTATACTTCCATTGTGTTGGCTGGAGCTCATTACTCTGCCCCTTCTCAACTCAGAATCCTAGAAAGTCGACTCTCTCTGTGTCCCGCTCCATTTCACAATGTTCCTTGGGTCTCGTTCTTTATTTTAATGTCCTGATGTCTGTATCCATAGTAGGCAGCATTTGAGGGACTCCAGCTGTGGACCTCCCACTGTGAAGGTGACAGAGTCATTGAGTTATTAACAAACCATCCAAATGTTTACTTCACTCTATATGTGAGGAACCAAAAAGAGTAGGTACAGCTCTCTGGCATTCTTCTTCCTCAGAGGAGTTTATAAATAGGTCAAATATGGATAATTATATGCCTCAGCTGTAATTTCCAACTTGCTGCTTTCCTAGTAATTGCCATTAAATGGGAAGGTTGTGAAAGATTTCTGGAAAGACCGCAAATATTTTCTTGTCCTTGTTTTCTTTCTTCGTGGAAATAGTTCATCTGCCATCTGGTTTCAAGGATGTATCATTATGTGTATCATTATGTGTAGTAATGTTTGCAACAAAGAAAAAAAATCTGTAAAAGATGGCCTAAGTAGAATTGCAGTGCAAAGTAAAAATGCCCTTAGTTCTTGAAATAGAGTCTGTAACTTGGACCTCCAAACTCTTTAGCCAGGGAGGTAAGATTCTTGCTCCTGATCATTGTTTTCAACAATGCCTTCCTCTTCTTGTTTGCTGTTACTTTCTCCAAAGGATATCCTAGGAATCAACAGTGAAATATTTGCACTAACTTTTATTCTGTCATAAACCAATGTTATACATACAGGAAGATGGTTCATGATGGAGCTTTCTAGAGTTTGTTTCATTTCATGTTTGTTCTAAATATTGTACCTTTAAAAAGCAAAAATAATTTTGTCATCATCAAAATTTTCCAATACTTAATAACTGCCTTCCTGCAGAGTAAATACAATAAAGATTTTTTTTATTTTTGCTACAAGTTGGCAGAGAGTTCAGAAATCTCAATAGATTTAAATAGATGGCTCCTGAATGTTCTATTACTGGAAACGTTGATTTATGCCTAGAACCGTTGTCCCCATTTTCACCATGGTGTCAACTAGAGAGAAATTTACATTCCCTTATTTTACATTATGACAAAGAACCAAAACTGTCTTTATAAAATGAAGCTCTATTTTATACTCATGGTGATAGTAGTAGGCAATCTAAATAAAATAGAATTCCTACTAAAATTGGAAGTGGAATGGAATGAGGAAAGTAGGTGCGTAATTAAAATTTTGTCTCTGTTGTTGGTCATTTTAGTCAGGACAAAGGGAACCACCAGCCAAAATTGATTCTAGTGTTCCTCCTGGCGCTGCTTTGGACCTGATGCTGCCTCTCTCTGCTGTCTTCTTAGACCTGAGTGTTCCGAAGTAAATAAATGCAGACAGGCAAATATGTAGACCTCAACCTAGATCCAGCTCAGCCCCAAATATAAAAATCTGGATTTGGGTGGAATAAAGAGGATGAGAGGGGGTCTTTGCTGACCAGAAGGGGTCTCAAAGACGCTCACCATTTCAGGGTACCCTTGGGAAGCCATCTTCCAAGGCCATCTTCCTTGTCATGGGGCCAAGAGGGAGGCTAACCTGAACTAGACTGCCACTTCCTTAAAACTTGACCTCTGAAAAGTGGCCAAGCATTTCCCCAACTTTGTGGATGTCTAAAGATGGATAAATTAAAGTTTTGACTCCCTCTCTCTCTCTCCTAGAACCCATATTCATCTGAATTGTACTCTCCAAGTGATCTAGAAGAAAATTATTTCAGTTGATACGAAATGACAACCACATTTCTCTTGCTAGCTGCATTCCACTTAATCATAAGCAATCTATCAGACATAAATACCAGGTCATATTTCCTCCTAGTGTCAAATTGCCTCCATGATCTATTTGCACATGAAATGTATAAGCATTGACCTTTCTCATTCGAGGAAACAAACTGTTCATTTATGAGTCCATGTTGACTTTAGCATGTACTATTCAAAGGTGAAACAGGAATACCATGCAACTTAAAGAAAATGAAAAGCCTCTATACACAGTTATGAGCCAGCCTATACCTTGTGCTGAGCACTCAACCCCTGACAAAGTGGAGTAATAGTTTGGGTATTTATTTAGATTGAAACAATTATGTCATCCTGAACTCAGAGTAAGTAGACATTTTGTTGTTTTTTATTTTTTCTCCAGAAAGCCTGATTATACCTCCTTAAATAACCTGGCCTCTGCTGTGCCAGGTGTTTCTGGGTATAAAATCACCCTGGCTGTAGTCTCCATCTGGAAGCCTCCTGTCTAATGTGGTAGGGGAGGGACAGTCGACCCCAGGATGGAGGAGAACAGCTGGCTGCCTTCCTCCAGCCTCACAACCCTCTGCTCCACTTCAGACAAATCTAGTGATCAAGTTCTCCGTTGCTCAGATAGCTTCCTCGTCGCTTGCTTCACTTTCAGTGGGTACCTGGGTTTTCGCTGTCCTCTCCTGCTAAGTCAGCAACAACTTACTTTTTACTCCAATGAATTGAATAGTTTTTCACTCCTATCTTCTAATCATTTTTACGACTTAAGGAACAAAAAAATGCACACACCATTCAACCCTCCATGTTAAAGTAAATGCAAATTTGAGACTTTGGAGCTTGTTTTTTTTTTTTTTTTAGTATATTTTATTTATATAATTCTTACATCATTTTTATTTTTGCACAATGTATGCATTTTCATTTTGGTTATATTCCCCATACAATTGCACCCTCCTTATTTTGACCCTAATCCCTTCTCTCCTCACCCCCCTCCCGATACCCCATAGTGTGTCTCTGATTTATAGTTGCTTGTTTTTAAAGAATATTCTTTCTGGTCTAAGAAAGCTGTGGAGGGTGAGACGGTCTTCACCACTAAGGTAGGTGGCCTGGAAAAGCTTCTCAGTGCCCTGCCCCCTAGTCTCAGTCTCTCCAGTAATAGGGAATTAGGATAATACTGACTTCGCAGTCTTATAATCAGAGGAAGAAAACTTGGAAACACAGGGTGTGCCACAGGACAAATTTTAAGAGACATTACCTAGCGTCATTTTTGTTATTATTTAAAAAAAATGTTACCAATCCTTTGTGACTTGAGTGTACCGATGAAAAGTTGCTTAAAGAGGTGGTGAGATATTTACAGAAAAATCACAGACAAATTAGGAGTTTTTTGTTTTGTTTTGTTTTTTCATTCAACTCATCCTACAGTTCCTGGAAAGTTTGGAAGGCAAATCTGACCGTGGCAGACAGAGTGGGAACACACAGAGACCGGTGTCTGGAGGGGCTGTGACTCTAGAAAGACCAGTCCTGCCCCTCCAGCTAGAGGTGGAAATTGCACCCACAGACTCTGGTGAGCTCATATCACAAGAGGGGGTTGTGCTGCTGGCAGGCTGCGGAGCAGGGCTAGACACGTCTTTCTTTTGTACAAGCTTAGATGTACCATCCTGCAGAAAGCGATGTTACCAGATTGCTAGGAGGAGGAAGGAGTGTCTTGTGACTCATGTTACATGCTCATAGGCTGAATTATTCATTCTGGTATATCACACTTTCTGCTTTGAAATGCTGGAGCCCTTCCCCAAAGCATTTGAGTAATCAGCTGAGCTATCATTAGATGTATCTACGTATCATCCTGTGACAGACAACTAGACAAAATAAACCTAGAACTTCCATTCAAGTCTCTGACAATCTTACAGAGCTCAAAAGAACTTTGGACACTTTTCTGCCAGTTTTCTTTTCCTCCCTTATTATTCATGTAATTGAATATCTAGAAACAGTGCTAAATAGTAAATAATGGAAAACACATCTAGAGATGATCTAGAGAATCATTATATATACAGGTGAAATTTAATATTTATTGCTTGGGGTCAGCCTGGAACTATCTCAACTGAGAAATAGCCCTTTCTTGGGGAAAACCAATCTCTCTTCTGTGCTTTTTTGTTCCTAGACCATTGTTGAAGGGTCAGAATAATCCAGGGCATATGGGAAATGTTATTTAAGGCTAGGGACTAAATAAAACTCAAAATTCAAAAAAAAAAAAAACACAAAAACCCCAAAACATAGGGTTTAAAAGTGATTCCAAAAGTAAACACAAACTCGAAGTACAAATCTTCCCTTAAAGCATTTCCATTGTCTGAGATTATCAAAGGAAAATCAAAGACTGTTGAGCTGATTTATAACATAAGTCATCAGACCATTAAAATAAATGTGATATAGATTTATTTTATATGATCCAGTAGTATATTCTTTATAATTCATGTTTGCTCCATTTAACTCTCACACAGACACACACACACACACACACCCCTATAATTGGATTTAGCATGTAGCTAAGTGTTCCCTTGGTTGTGGTGGAACAGGTAATAAGTAACAGGGCAGTTCCTCACACTCATAAGAAAATTGTTATTGTGTATCTATAGCATAATCCAAGCACTCCTGATTATAAGAATTTCTGGGACAACATCTGGATATAAATTCTTGGTATTCTAAAATGCAAAATATCTTCATTCCTAATCCTGAAACTATAAATCTGCTTGTCTGTTCTCTCTTCCTCTTAAATAGGTGAGTGTTGAATATTAGCTGGATTATGTTAACTATTTGGCAAATTCATTTCTTTGTTTGTTTTTGAGATGTATTGGAAAGTAGGACCAATGTGATGAGTATAATTTTAATTATAAAATATTAGTGTGTCTTCATTGCTAGTAACAAAGGAAAAGTGAAATGTTTTCATCAATGTTATGCTGGTTTGTAGGATTTCAAATCCAAATTACCTAGGATCACTTTTATACTTAGAAAACCATGAGATGAGATCTGAAAACACTTCAAAATTGGACCAAGAATTCTAATTCAAATCTTAATTAAATCAACATTAGCTGCAGCAAATAGTTTATTTGTAAAAAAGCAGTATTATTTTACTGTTTAAAGCTAAATATTAAATAGTGTTATAAGTCCTGGCTTTTTATTTCATTTCAAACTAAGAAAGTCATCTGTGTTCAGTAGGCGGAGGGAACCAGCTGTACATTCTTCTTACCCAAAGCCATCCCAGCTTGACAGCCAGGTCAGACACCCACCCGTGTCTTGGCCATGATCTACGGGTCTCTTGCATTGTTTTCATTTGAAAAGTCTTGGGGTGGAGGCAGAGGTAGAGGGGTGGCGCATACGATCTGTGTATGAGATTATACATAGGTGACAATTTCCTTTTTTCTAATTTAAATGCCTTTCTGATTTGAGCTCCTTTTACCTCTGAGAAACCACTTTGTTTTATGATTTCAACTCTGTCTTTAATCTTCATTAGCCTTTATTTTGGATAAGGAGAGGTAAAGATTTTTTCAAAATCAGGTTCAAGGAATATAATATTACATAAAAGTGAACTTTGGAAAAAATGATCACTTTTAGTAACCAAAATTCAAAAGACGAGGAAAGAAGGAGGTGGGGCAGGGGAGTAATAGTAGTAGTGTTGTGATGATGATGGAACTGTTCTGAAGCACCTCCAGTTATATGCATAGCTGAAGCTTTTTGTGGACACTCAGAGTCCTTTTCATGATCCTCAAAGATTGGGCCTATTAGCTGCGGAACAGCTCTTGCATGTATACTGACATCTGCTTTCCCCTAAACAGGTCTTCCTCCTACCCAGTCGCATACACAAAGAGTTCAAAAGATGGGTCAAAACACTTAACCACTTTCCTCGTGAGCAGATGGACCGTCCATTCCGCAGCCACATCCCAGGGTCATCAGAAAGACCTCCTCTGCCTCACCCTTGTTCCCTTGGCCTCTTCTCCAGGGTCCCGGCCCTGATTCATCAGGCCTTTTCAGTATTGCCCCAGAGAGTAACCCCCACCACCCCCAGGCAGCCATGAGAAGGAAGGGGGGTGTTTAGAAGAAGTCAGTCACTTTGCTGTAAACCCTCCCTCTTACGGGAACTGCTTGTGCCCTGAAATGGACATACATTATTATTGTGCTAACTGGCCAGTCTCTTTCCTCTTCTCACCAGCCTATTTCGTTGTGACCTGAGTCAGGCCAGAAAGAGGTGGGGAGGTGGCAGGGGACAAAACCCACTTCCCACTGATATTTAAAACTTTTCTCTTACTTTCAAGTTTTTCTCTCCTACATTTCCCTGGGGAACTATGGCTGTGCAGTGCTTCTAGCATACTGCCTCATTGCACACAAAATCAGCAGTTATTACTGAGCATTCCCTTGAGGGTTTGTGGGATTTTTTTTCCCCTTATTTTTTTCTTTCCTTTTTTCTTTTTTTTGTTGAGCACAATAAGTGCTGGGTCTATATCCTGATGGTTTATGGAAAAGGGGGGATTAAGTGCTTCGTTATTGACTCTTTTCCTCTCTTCCGCCCACATTTGCCAATTACTATTCTTACTACTTTATAAAAGAGTTATTGGATATTTGACTAACATCCCATAGGTTAATTTAAACTTTACCGAAGGGAGAAAACGCCAGAACTTCTCTAATGATATGCTATCAGTGGCATTAGGTCTGCTGTGGCAAGTCCACCCCATTTTAATTTGACTTTAGTGCCTTGATTTTGTTTCCTGTTTCTTTCTCAAGAATGGCCACATTTGGGAAATACAGAATGTTTGTCTTCTTAGCTATTCACCTTAGTGTTTCTGGATATCCTTACTTAGGCAAACATCACACACACACAAATTTGGTGTGTGTATTGGCAGCCACGGCCTGTATCACGAGCTCAGAGATGTCAGAGTTTGTTTAGAGTTTCTGCGTCTTTACTTCATGGTTGTAAAGTGGTTCTGTTCCCCAAAGACCAAGTTCTCACCCATCTCCTGAATAAGAAGGGCGAGGCAGAGCCAGAAGATTTGTGACACTCCATTTATTTTATTTTGAAGAAAATGCTTTCCAGAGGACTCCCCCCTAAATGCCATTCATTTGCAACCATGTTTTGGGTCCCTTTGTAGCTCTAAGAAAGGATGGAACAGTGTGTGTCTGGCAGAAGGGAATAGAATCACTTTTACTGGCTAAGACAGTCATCATTCATTCGTGGACCTGCAGAGGGCCCGTGTTGAAAGGATCGTCACCCATTATCTGAAAAATTCAGAAATGGATTTGGGTGGAGCAGGAGGGCTGTTGTTAGGGAGCTAACAAACAGTGAAACACAGTCTGTCACAACATGTTTTCAATCGTTCCCGAAGACTGGCCCTTGGAGTTCATGCTTCCGATGACTAGTGACCTCCGTGTCAAAAATGTGCTGACAATTGTGCTGTAGAGACAGGGAGGGAAAAGCAGACCATTGGAGGAATTAGCAGTGGGGGCAGGGGATAGAGTGTGAAACATTTGAAGTGTGAAATATGCAGAGACAGGGAAGAAAGGGCTGTGTTTGCTTGTGCACTGAGGAGTAAGGAGATCTGAGTTGCAGGCGTTCTTCTCAAACTTCATTTGGGCAGAAGACAGTGTTAAGTGCCTTTGGGAGCACAACCAGAATATAGAAGCTGATAACCACGCTTGCTCTATTTACTGTCTAAGATCTATGAGTGCAAAGCAGAATGCCAGCTTTTTTTTTTCCCTCTTTTAAGTACCTCTGTATACTTAGTTGACCTACAGAATGAAAAGGGCTCCAATGCTTATCAATAACCCTCAGCATAGTGGAATGGGGGCTCATAACAAGACGGCCACCTCTCTGAGATGACTCAGACTGTTGATACAAAACATACTTGGGGCCTGCTTAAAAAAAATCATATGCGAGGAACAGCATTTTTGAGTGCCAGATGGAGAAGACATCTGTAGAGTGACAAACTACAGAAAACACACTTGCCAACTTTAGGCACATTAGAAGAGAATTGTTGGCTTTGATAGTAATGAGGAGTTTAGGAAAGATTGTCTCTACATACAACATGTTCACTTCACTTAATGGATCCTACAAATGGCAGCTGCCAGTTTTTTTTTCTAAGACCATTTTCTTTACTAACAAGGTGCTATGCAGTAAAACAAAAGCACATGGCTTTGTTCCCCTGGACTTTTCTGCATTCCTTAGTGAAATTCTGGTTATTTCTACTGCCATGTCAATCCCTAGATGTATACCACAGAGTAGTAGGATGCTGTCCCTTGTGTCTACAGCAACATGCTGTTAGTCATGCAACAAACTGAGAGCAAGTCAGAGAAGAAGGAATCATTCAGCCCATCTTCCTAAGTCTTCCAAAGGGCAAGGCTGATTGGTAGTTTAGTAGTCTCACTGCACAGACCCCAGAACAGTATGATTTTCTGACAGGCAGAAGCTGTAGCTGCAATGCGTGCATAGCTCATTGAGGTTCTGAGAGGCAGCAGCACTGGGGACACATCTGCCTCCCGATGCATTCCCTAGACTATGACGTTCTCTTGGAGGCGCAGTGGCAGTGAATTCCAAGCATGGCAAGAATCTGACCACTCTCATTTTCCAACCTTGTTACCTGTGTCTTATTCCTCACAGTTGAAGGCCACTACACTTTGCATTTTTCATGAATTTGTGGCTAGAAACTGATTGGAAGAGAAGGAGAACTTAAAGTTTGTTATTTAGTGAGGGTTTGGAACCAATTATCTTCAAGAGTCATTTTCTATAACTAAGATTATCATTTTCAATAGACACACATTTAGAACGATGACTTGAGGGGTGTAGGGGGGTGGTACCCCAGGAATGCAGGATGTCTAGGGGAGCCCGGGTGGAAGACCTAAGCAAATTCTTGAGACATGTATGGGGCGAGTATCATGAACAGTGCACGAGGTTGGGTAATTTCAATTTTGTTTCTTCATCATATGTTCTTGCTACCATTCTTCTCCTTCCAGGCCCACACTGTTGGCGGCCTGGGTATCCTTTTCCAAGCCTTCCCACTGTATCCAAACTGATCTGTCTGCTTCAGTTCCCCTCATTGGCCCTCCTTAACCCCTCAAGTTCACACCTAATCTTTCAAAGAAATCAAATTCTTTAGCTTTCATGATTTATATTCATATTTTCATAGATAACAGTTAGCATATTACAAGTTGAAAATGGCAGCAAGTGTAATATTTATTGAACAAATATTTTAAATTACAAAGCTTACCCTAAAAAACACGTAGGAAGGAAATGGTCCAGGCAGGGAAAATGATCCATTTTTGATAATACAGAAGCTGCGGCCTCCCCACCACCCACGTTAAAGTATCACCAGCAGCAAACTGTTTCCCAAGATGAGTGCACCCACCTCTTGCATGATTTTTTTCCAGATCTGCTTTATTACTGCTCTCATTAAAAGAAGGTGATTCCCTGGTCTTTTTGTTTCTGCTTTGTAGCATATATTCATGTCATTTCTTCTCTGATCTAGCAGAGACACTTGCTTCACTTTAAAACAGCTCCTGATTTGTAGGTTGCATGGGGCTGCTTACACACACAACAGACAGCATAGGAATTCACTGCTTCCTCTTAGACACCACATCAGGAGGAACTTGGAAAAATCATGCATGCTATTTCTAGTAGATGGTTATTTCCTGCCATATAAAAAGCATTTGCCAATTTTGTAATCCTACTTGGGATGTATGTCAATAATCACCGCATGTCTCAAACTTAGGGAAACATCCTTAAAAATGTTTTAAAAGACGAGTTATAAAAGAAGACAGTGACAGATTCTTTTTTTCTTTTTAAAGTACTTTTTTTTTTTTTTAAGATTTATTTATTTATTTATACAAGCACTGGGTACAGTCAGAAGCGCGGGAGGGTGAGAGAATTCACCAGAGCCAGAGAGGGGAGCAGAGCAGGCAGAAGGACCGAAGTACACTGCTGAGGGGAGCAGCGGGCGGCAGGAGAGGTCTGCGCGCCATGTGGGACCCTCCTCCAGTGGCTGGGGAGCAACCAGGAATCGAACCGGCGCTGCAGAGGCTGCGGGCAGCTTTGCAACCCAGCGCTCAACCGCTGCGCCATCGGGGAGGCCCGACAGTGACAGATTCTTTACCCCTGTTTGGTTGCTGTTGCAGTTCTACATTTTCCTTTGGTGAATACACTTTTTAAGACTATAAACCTCCTTAAGCTCATGTCTAATTTTAAATTTTGCTTGTTGTAGAAAAACTTGAAAATACTGCATATCATATTGAAAAAAAGACATTAAAAGTCTGCTGGTAGATGTCTATGCTTGGGTACTTGACTTTCATCCTCCCAAATTTCATCATGTAATGATTTTTTTTCTGAACTGAAATTGGCAAATAATAAGTTCTTAGTCAACCTAGTGTGTCCTCTCCAGAAAATGGAGCATGAGACTACCAGGATGGACCATAAAAACACCAGCATTAGAGTTGGTGGTATAGAAAGTTCTTATGAAAGATGGAAAACATCCATTTAAAAGAGTTCAAGAGGGGGCCTCCCCTGGTGGCACAGGCGGTGAGCACAGTGCTGTGAAGCTGTCTGCAGCCTCTGCAGTGCAGGTTCGATGGAGCCGGCCAGCGAGAATCCGACATGGAGCGGCAGACCTCTCCTGTCTCACCCGCTGCTCCCCTCAGCAGTGTGTTTCATCAGTCTGCCTGCTCTGTTCCCCGCTCTGTCTCTAGTGAATCCTCTCACCCTCCCGCACATCTGGCCTGTACCCCAGCTCTTGTATAAATAAATAAATAAATCTTAAAAAAAATAAAAAATAAAAGCGTTCAAGAGTTTAAGCCAAAAGAGCTGGTCCGGTTTGCATAGCAAATAGTACGATGCAAGACTCCCCCAATTGTACTTCTCTTTGAATAGCTTTTCTACTGCCAATTATATGGAATTGATACAAATTCTCCCCGTTCCAACAACTCATGAACTTAAATACAGGGAATGATAGCAACTGCAAATGAGTTTAAGAAAACAGCCTGAATGTCATTAAAATCTTTTTAAAACGTTCGGTGACATCTGTTTTCCATTTTGCATTGCTGTTTAATTAACTTCAGTCTTGCAGAATTGCAGAAATCTTATTTGCTCAAAATAGTATCTTGAAGGAAGTGACCTTTATTTAATAGAGGAGAATGTTAAGTGTAATGTGGGCTTGATTAACTTCATCCCAAGTTTTAAAATTTTCCCATTGGCTTCAGGATCCATCCCACTCTACAGCTCATTTCTGCACAGCCAAATCAAACTCTGAAGAGTGGTGAGAGCTGATCCATTGGTGTCCTCTGTCATACTTGAAATACCAGCAATGGAAATTTTAAAGAGAATAGATAGAGTTCGGAAAACTGCACTAGTCTTCATATCTGAACTAGTGAGAGAAATTTTTTTTTAATTTTCCTTGTATTCGTGGGGTGTATGTGTGTGTAAATGATTTTTTTTTAATAAGAATAACTGGGGAGAGGAAGAAGGGAAGGGACAGAGAGAGGAAAACATATTCTGTGAAGTCCTGGAAAGTCTGTGTGCCTTTAGCTGCGGGGCAGTAGTTCTAGAACCTCGTACTAGACAAATATTAGAGGTAAAGAGAAACATCGTGGAGAAGAGGGAAAGTGGAGAGAGGCAACTAAATGAACAGCTGACTTTATTTTTCTGCTTGCCAGAGCACACAAAAGCCCTGTGCCCTGAGATCAGGACACAGAAGGAAATGGCTGCCTGTCAACATGTCTTGGCTCCCCTAGAGAAAGCCTACTGGGTTTCTGCTTTTCCAAAGTGGACATAAGCTGGCAAATCAGCTGCCTTTTTCTCTCACTGCCCAGCAGCCTAATGGGCTTAGCTATTCTAAGTGATTTCTGAGAAAGCAGTGAGGATTGTGCTGGAGCTGGCTTTTCTATTCAGAAGAATTCCTGGATTTTAATAGACCCTTTTACAGGTGGAGACCCTGGTTTCTCTGCCTCATCCTGGCAGTTGTTGCTGTTCCTCCACTCTCCTTGAGATCCATGCCTGATGTCTCTTGAGCAAATCTAACCTAGGTGGATTCCGCTCTCCTAACTCCTGCTTTTGTTTAATCCTCAAAGGAGATATTCCTAGGTTTCTGACAGCTGCCTTAATATTGAAGCCAAATTTGTCCTGGAAAAGGAAGACATCTATTTGAAACAAGTTGCTTGGAGAACACTGTGCTTTAAAGCCAGGTTTGTTTATAAAGTATTGCAGTAATATTAGGAGGTTCTCTTAATATCCCATAAATAATGCAGTTGCTAGAAAACCAACTGTATGACATTTTGAGGATAGTTTCTGCTGGATGAACAGACCTGAACAGGAGATCTTTTTCTTAAGTCATTCTGACATTCAGACATTTATTTACTGGGACAATATTTCCCAACGGTGGTTTAAGAAAATCAATAGTAGGAACTTCTGAGTAGTTTTCAGTATTCCTAACAATTGAGTAGGTCGTACAGGTCAACAGAAATGGCGGTGTGGTTTTGGGTGCTATCGTGTTGCCTCATTATGGTAACCCTACCTATGTGACCACAAGCTCTGACTAATAATTATGTAGCCCTGGCCTGGCACTAACTGAGAAAACAATTGAAGTAATTTATTGGATGTAGCTGGATTTCCTTTAAACTATAAAGTATGCATAGACTATCTCATCCCTCCTTTCTGTTTTCCGTGTTCCAGGTTCTCTCTCTGGCCTCCTACCCTTCCCAGCTGTGTTGTCTCCTCTAGTCTCCATGCGCACAACAAGCTCCTGTCATGTAAACACCATCTGTGCAGTCCTTGAGGCACACACTAGTCAGGTCCCCCTCTGGCTCTCCCCTGGCACTGAGGACTGCCCTCAGGAGAACTCTCCTGTCATCATCTCCAAGGGTTGTCTCCCCACAATTGGTGGGTTCTCTGGCTTGTATCTGTCTTGTTCTTTGCCTTGCTCTAGCCCCTATCCTGGTGCCTGGCACATAATAAACAATAAATATTTATGGATTTAATGAACTGGTTACACTCACCATTACACTAACCAGTATTTATCCCTTCCACTGCTTGATTACCTCACTAGACTGTCATGTTCTAGGGAGTAACAGTCATTTTCAATCCCCAGCATCTAACACAGTGTTTGGGACAGAAATTTGATTTCATTCCATGGCCAATGAGACTTTTTTTAAAAAATGAGGACCCTCTAGATTTCTCGGTAAAAGACTTTCATGATGAGGGTTCTTGTCCTGTCATTAGGTAGTCCTATAAAAAGACTTTCTTTGCTCAAAATTCCACTTAACTTGTAATGAAAGATTCTAAGGTTTTGTTTAATTCCTAGTAAGTGAGCTCTACCATGGTTTTAAGTCTGTAAATAGTTTAAAGTTAAACTTGGGATGTTGATTGGAGATGGTCACCCCAATCTCTGTTGTAAAGTTTGAATGAGGTTGCTGACTGGGCTTTTTAATTTGCTGTTCTTGTTTATTCTTTGCTTGTTTTGTTTGTTCAGGTCTGGCATGGAGCCTGAACCAAAAAAAAAATTGTTTGCAGTTTGACTTTCACTGTAATTCAATTCTGCAGCCTTTGCCAAACACCCTTCAGGAGACCTCCATATATCTATGGACATCTCCTGGGTTTTCCAAAACAAACATAACATAAATAGGGGGAATTTGGAAATTTCCAAATTGTAGCAGTTGGGAATTTGCTTCTATTGTCTGAAAAGTCTTTGCTCCAGTTAGAGGGGATTCCCAGAGGAAAGCAGCAATCTGAAAGTCCCATGGGGTTCTGTGCCTTTGCTCTCGATGGCAAGGAGGGAGGGAGAGCAATCAGATGTCAGAATCCAATAAGCGCTCCACCCCCAGCCCCATGAAACCTCTCACTCAGGGGAGCACACTCTGGGTTAGTCACCTAGTCATTGGCTGTTTCCCTATAATCAGAAGTTCCCTCCCCTGATAACCAAGGTGGAAGACTAACCTCTTGGGTGGGAGTGGTGTCTAATTAAAGTTGGAGAATTCTGCCATCCAAAGAGAGCATTGCAAGGAATGAGTCTTGGAGCCTCTTTCCTTCTACCTGTTGACTGTATCGTCAGCTTGTTTTGGAATATGGACCAGTGAGTATCCATTTCAGACAGTCTGTCTTCTCTAGTCCATGGGCAGCCAACAGCCGGAACCATTGCTACAACCTTAAGGTAATATGCATACTGCCCTAACTTCTCCAGGGTACAGACCAGAACAAAGCCAGTCATGTGGTCTTCCAGAAATAGGTCAAAGGATATATGAAAAGTTAAGGCCAAAAAGAACCTCAGCGATCACTAGGTCCAACCCTTCCATTGATCCGGGAAGCAAAATGAGACCCCCTCTGACAGCTTAAGTGACTTGCTGGATATGGTCTGTTGACCATGGAGAGAACAGTATAGACTTTCAGGCATCAGCATAAGTCCTGATCCTACCTCATTAACCTGGTTGTGATCTTAAGTATGTCACTTGCTATCTTTAACCTTCAGCTTATTCATATATAAAATGCTAAGAGATTAGAAGAAAATTCACATAAAGCACTTTTCATAATGTCTGCATTCAACAAGTGAGTAAAATTGAATATCAACTACTTAAAGTCATCATCACTATCACCATATCACCATCAAAACCAGGACCTGGGATCCACATTTCTTGACTACCTTCCTTTAAATTATTTTCATATATTGTTAATTCTGCAATGGATACCCCACTCAATATTAAAGTACAAACAGCGATGAAAGAAAGAATTAGAGACTATGAGATGCTAGACAAGCCATGCATTATTTTTTAAAAAAAAGTAACTGTAAAAAGAATCAAGATAATGACCTAATTTTTTTTAAATTATGTTTCCATATGGTTGAACTCTCCTTATATTTTATATAGAAAATATATTTCAGTAGTTTTGCATTTATAAAGGAAACAATAGGATTTCCTTTTTACTGAAGTAAGTGCATTAAAACATTGTGTCAGGTGTTCACTATTGAGAATCAGCATGTGTCTATATTAAGTTCATGGCTAAAAGTCTTCCTCTCTCCTTCACCATTCCATTATCTCCTTTCCCCCAGTTTACCTACCTCCTTCTCCTCTCCCTTCTGGTAGCCACCAATTGGTCTTTTCTTTTTTTAAAAGATTTATTTATTTTTATGCAAGAGCTGGGGTACAGGCCAGAGGCGCAGGAGGGTGCGAGGATTCACCAGAAACAGAGCGGGGAGCAGAACAGGCAGATGGACTGAAATACACTGCTGAGGGGAGCAGCGGGCACGATAGGAGAGGTCTGCCCGCCATGTGGGAATCTCCCTGGCCAGCCGGGAATCGAACCCGCGCTGCAGAGGCTGTGGACAGCTTCACAGCGCTGTGCTCAACCCGCTGCGCCACCTTGGAGGCCCTAACTGGTCTTATAGTCCAAAAGTTTATATCTGTTTTATTTAGTTCGTGTTGGCTTTTTCTGTATACCACATATGGCTGAAACCATATGGTATTTATCTTTTTCTGTCTGGCTTATTTCATTAAGCATAATTCCTTCTAGGTCCATCCATGTCTTTGTAAATGGCAGGATTTCATCTTTTTATATTTAGTTGAGTAGTATTCCACTGTGTGTATTTACCACATCTTCTTTGTCCATTTACCAGTCGGATATTCCTGGCTACTATAGATAGTGCTACACTAAACATGGTGGGCATATAACTCTTTAAATGTTTGTAACTTGGGGGTAAGTACCCAGAAGTGGGTTGGCTCCTTTTAAGAATACTTTTCCTGATGTATGACGTGTATATTATGAGTTTTCTCCTACTTTAATTCATTTCTTGTTCTGATAATAAACTTATACAATTGAATAGATTATACCTGGCCAAATTCCAATTTGATTGTTTCAGTAGCAAAAGGGGCGTGTCAATCCAAGAACTACCCCATGTGTAGGAGAGAAGAGGAAGGCAGTGCAAGTTTTCCAGCTTTATTTTTTTTTACTGTGTGTCATCAGGGATGTTGCGTCCACGTCCTCATATCACCTCATCAATGTTGCCTTATAAATTACCCTAAGGTCAGGAAATAATGGATCTCGAATAAATATTTATTGAGCTCCACCATTCTGGCTTAGTAAATGCCCCAGTTTTGTTGCTTTTCTCTCCACTTTCACCATCTTGAATTAAATCTCCTAGTTTGACATCATTTCCCTCCCCCGCCCTATAATCATAAAGAATATATGTACGAATTCTGAGAAAATTTGCCTGAAGGATCAGATTACCTTAAGTTTAACTGTTCATCAAAAGGAAGGGCTTGAAATGATAGCATTTGCAGTAAAACCCATGGGGGGGGCACGAACCTTAAGGCAAGGACAGTGTTTTCTTCATTCACTTGTTCCCATTGCTCGTGTAGTACTTAGCACATAGTACACAAGTAGTCATCCTTTTGTCTTAGAGATGTAAAATGACACAGGCATGTTTGGAAAATAAATTAGTATATTTATTAGTCCCCCCAAACCAGCACCAGCTACAAACTTGAGAGACATACAGCTTCTCAGGCTTATCCCAGACCTTCCGAATCAGAAATTCTGAGCTTGGGAACTGTCTGCAGCACAACAAATTTACCAGGTGATTAGAAACACTATTATAATTAATTCATTCAGACAAGAACAGATGATTTAGAAGATAGTTCTGAGCAATACAGGAATGAATACATCAAATTCTTAAAAAAAAAAAAAAGGCTTTGTTGATTTCTGCAGTAAATTAGTTTTCTATTGTTTTGTAACCAATTTCCACAAACAGGGCAGACAAAACTCAGAGATGTAACAAATTTACTCCAGACTACCACAATAAAGCAAATGTGATAAAATGAGTCACACGATGTTTTTCATTTCCCAGTCCATATAAAGTTATGTTTACGCTATGCTGTAATCTATTAAATATATAGCAGTATGTCTAAAAACAATGTACATACCTTAATTAAATGTGACAGAGACGGGAAGTGAGCACATGCTCCTGGAAATGGTGCCAGTAGGCCTGCTTGGTGCAGGATTGCCACAAACCTTCAATTAGTGAAATACGCAATAGCTGTGATGTGCAGTGGAGTGAAGGCCAGTGAAAGGAGGCATGCCTGTACTTATTTATTATCTCATGGTTTCTGTAGTCAGGTGTCTGAGCACATATGGGTCATCTAGATCCTTTGCTTTTAAGGTTTGTAAGGCTGTAATCAAGATGTCAGCAGGGCTGAATTCTCATCTGGCGGCTCAGCTGGGGAAGTGTTCGCTGCCAGCTGCTCTCAGGATGTTATATTTTCTGACAAAATGGAACTGACAGCCCCTATTTCTCACTTCCCTTTTGGTGGAGGCTGCCCATGACCATCCCCTAAAGCAGTTCACAGAACCATAGCTGGCTTCTTCAGAGCTTCCAGCCAGCAAGAGTGTCATTCTAGTTTGCTAAGACAGACTTATTGCACAACTTATTTAGTGCACTTTTTCTTTTCAAATGAAGCACATTTGAAAAAAATGCATCTTTTTCAAGAAAAAGTAATCTTGTGACTCACTACAACAAACTCATAACTCATTCTTAGCAAACTGAGGTCAACGATAGATTTTTCCTCTAAGAAAAATTTAATGAGGTTTAAAAGAATATATCATACTTCACTTGACATAAACTCTCTCCCTGGCCTCCCACCCTCATCTCCTACTCCTCCTCCAGAGCTGCCCTCAGGTACTTTCTCTCCACAAAGCCTTTTCTGATGCTTCTAACTGGAGCTCTCTTTCCTTTGAATGCTCACAGTATCACTGCATTTTTCAGCTTGCTCTGCAGTTAGTTGGGTAGATGATTTCTCTCTTACATTATTCTTTTCTGTATCATTAGGGGCGCACTCAATAACTGGTCATGGGAGAAATTCAACAAAGATTAATATTAACAAGATCAAGTTTTGTATCGTTGGAGCTTTTCAGGCAGCTTAATATATGCTATTATTAAAGTTTGTTGAATTATAAAAACAACTTATTTTGGATGTTTTGATTTCCTAAAATCTGTTCAGTAGCATGCACCACATTGGCGGGGTGGGGGACAATAGCATGTAGTGGAATCAGATAGCCCCGGGCTCCACCTCTGCCTCCTTCAGTTAGTATCTGTGGCCTTGGGCAAGATGCTTAATGTCTCTAAATCTCACTTTCCTTTAATATGGCCATTACTTAATAAATACCGAGCCATTATCATTATCAACTTGGAAGCATTAACATTTCTTAATCATTACAATAAGCTCACATGAGGGTAACGACTCTGGAATTTCAGCTTAGCTCGGGAAGGATATTACTCTGCCTGTCGACTAGGAAGACACAAATCATTCCTATAGTTACATATAAATATTCTCCATGTTGGGTGGCGATTTCAGTGGTTAGAATACTAGAGAAAATAGTCGATGGAGTGACAGGACATAGTAACTTCATTTTCATCAGTAGCATGGGAACGTCGGGCAAGCTGACAGAAGAGAAGATGAAATAAGCAGATTTCCCTACACAGTGCTCTGAGGATGACACAGAGCTAGAGGAGCCGCATCCAGGGAGTCAGGACTCTGAATGACTGAGGGATTGGTGCTCTGCTGAACATGTTGTCCCGCCATCTTGCCCTGCAGGGTTGCCATTCGCAAGACCTCACAAGGGCGGCCTCAAACTTTAAAGTAAACTTCTTGAGTACCAGGCCAGAATTGTTTTTATTCCTGGTGATAATCTAATCCATTTCCATAACTTTTTTAATATGAGGCAAAATGGTAGTACCTTTTTCCCTGTCATGGAGGATTGTTTTCTTGGCCACCCTGCCCATGTGAGGGAGTAGGTAGTAAGAGAACTCTGAGTTTGTACCTTTAGAAAGTCTGTTACATGGTTCTGTGTGCTAAGATTAGGTGAGATTGTGCTGTCCTCGGCTGGTTTACTGTTTTCACATGATAGGCCTATTTATTTATAATATTTTTCTATTAAAGTATCATTGCATTATAACATTACATGTGTAATGCGTATCTACTAAATTAAGTTCACGCTATAAGTCAGTCCATCCTCACCAGGCCATTGTCTCCTTTTTTCCAATTTACCCACCCTTCTCCCCCACCCCTGCTTTCCTTTCTGGTAACCACTAATTGGTCTTATATCCCAAAAGTTTGCATTTGTTTTATTTAGTTCATCTGTTGGTTTGTTTTCTCTACACATCACAATGAGTGAAATATGGTGTTTGTCTCTCTCTGTCTGGCTTTATTTCACTAAGCATAATTCCTCAGTGGTAAGCCTGTTCAGACACTTGGGAATGACCCCTAGTAACTGTTCAGTGAATATGATGCATGGAAAGCTATATGCTTGAAAAATATGGTAATAATGTCTTGGGGTTTTGTTTTTTTTTTTGCCATTTTTATCTACAGGTGACCTCATAACTTAGAATTAGTTTTTAGTGACCACAAACTTACCTACATTCTCAATGCCCATTGACTCCTCTCGCTTCTAGTGTCTGAAATCTTTCCAAACTTAATATATAAATAGTAATAAAATAATTTAGAGGAGGAATTGAGAGAGAGAGAGAGATGACTAAGGGACAAGAAAAGTGACGAAGGACTAAGAGGAAGCAGCCTTGACTGTGACCACATATTTCTTGGGAAAATAAAAACCCCAAAATATATTAGCGAAAAGTGGAAATGAACAAGTAAGCAAGGGTTTTGATGCATCTCTACTGAAATTAGCAACACTTTCATTGCCTCTCCTTGGAGGAAATAGAGCAACAGCTTCACTACTGAGCAGCAGCCAGTGTAGGCAGGCCCTGTATACCTTCCCTCTTAACACCAATAACCTCATCCCCAATTCATTCTTCCATTTTAAGTGGAGGGACAAAGCATGGAGAATGTGCATAGTCAATTCTTTAAGCACCTGAAAGTCTGTTTGGGCCCCAAATTCAGATTCCTGAATGTTTCTACCGCTAACACTCATCCTTCCAACCTGCTCCCTCTTCCCCCTCTCTCCTCGCTCTTCCCCTTCAGCCTCTCCCTGTTCTGTCTTGCTTGTCTTCCCCGTCTTTCTCTCCTTTCTCCCCCTCCCCCTGCCTGCTCCTCTCCATCTTCTTCCTTCTTCACCCCCTCCTCCCGCTTCCTCCCTCCCTCATCTCTTTTTCTGCATAGCTTCCTTTTGTGTGGGGAGGCAGGTGCAAGGAGTGAGCTCCTGCAAGCACCATTATAGCTGGTATTCAATGCAGGCGCTCACAAACCATGACTCCTGTTCACGCCTTTCTGTCATCTTCTCTCACTTTACTCAGAGTTGGTCTATGTGACCAGTCGAGTGCAGTGAAGATGACAAGCGTGGCTTCCAGGGCCAGCACCTAAAAGGCATTGGGCTTCTGCTAGGCCTTCCGTGTCAGCCTCCATTTTGCGAGGACACTCACCTGCCCTGGGGGGAGACCCACATGGATGGGAATTGAGGTCTCCCTGCACACAACCAGGACTGGTCTGCCAGCATGTGGTGGTGCAACCTTGGGAGAAGATCCTCCAGTCAGCTTCGGTGACCTGGCCCCTGTCCCTCATGTTGACTGGGGCCTTGTGGGAGATGCTAGGCAGACCCAGCAGCTAGACCCCTGCCACGTTCCTACCTTCCAGAGACACTGAGCCAGTAATTGCTTATTGTTGTTTTAAGCCAATAACTTTCAAGGCAGTATGTTAAGCAGCAAATATATACTATGTCTACACTGGTAAACAGTACTGCAAATACTTTAAAAGAAAGAAAATTCAGAAACCAAAAGTCCAGACTTACTCTGTTGTTTAATAGGAATTTTATTTCTTGAATGTTTCAAGCCTATGGTTAATTGTCCTTGTATAAATTTCAGAAGACCGCACTGATGTTTCTCTTCTTTGTTATTTAGCGGAAATTGAGAGATATATCAAAACCTATAAAAAAATCACTGCTAATCTATGTTTGAGAAGTCTGATCCACTACTGTGCTCTTAAAATTTGAGTCATCCTTACCTTACCTGGTTAAGATTACTACATGTAGGTATACCTTTTCATTTACTCCCTTTCGTCATGTGGTTTATTTCACATGCCTAAGGTAACGATTAGATTTATGTTCATTCTAGTGAGTGGATCTGAATGCAAATTCCTCAGTACCATGCAATATAAGCACTATTAATGTTTTCCAGAGCAAATCTGAGATAAGATGATAAGTGTGGTTTTCTAAATATTACTTTCCAAATACTGTTAAATTATGCTGACTATTATTTTCCGTTCTGGTCTTCTTAAGCCTATTACATGGTGATGATTTTTATATGGGAAAAGTCTGAAGGAAAACCATTTGGTGACTTTAGATAGACTGAAAATTCAGGTTACAACCAAAATAATCATGGTCTACTCAGAGCACATTGGGTTATTCCCACCTCCCTGATTCACTTCCATCATTCTGTTTAGTGTTTGAGTCTAAGCCATCCAGCTTTCGTTCAACATACACTAGTCAAATTTCACCAAATGCCTATTGCACATGGCCCATGGCTCAAATGTGTCAGGCACTGTTTTAAGAATAGCAGATGGAACAGTGAATAAGATGAAGTAAGATGAAGGCTCTGTCCTCATGAACTTACATTTTAGTCTGGAGTATAGACAATAGAGAAATACGAAACAATATAGCTTTGAGTACAGACAGATCCTCAGAACCAGACAGGGTAAATGGTTAGAGAGAGAATGACAATGACAAAACAAAATGTATTTTAGATAGAGGATCAGGAAAGTTACATTTGAGCAAAAACTTGACATGAAAAGGGTAAATCTGTTACCAGGCAGGGAGAGGGGCACCCTAGAACCCCCAAACCTGTCTGCACTAATAGTTTCTGTCACCTGCTGCATCAAGACAAAATATAGTCCAGTGCTTAAGACTTATAATGGAAAAGAACTTTAAGAGAATTAGTGTGTAATAAAGAGAAGGGAAAGAATAGATAAAATAGTTTCCAAATCAAGCACCCAAAGTCATGGGTAAATGCCCAGACAAACAGGGGGCCCCGAAGGAGGGCCTCTGAGGCCCAAAAGCTTGCCACAGTCTAAGGCATCTCCTGGTGAGGACCTATAAGAAAGGGGCAGAAGGGGCCAGACAAGTCTGGAAGGAAAAGAACAAAATTAGAATCAAGATAAATGCTGCCATTGTTAACCTTCCCATGGGTCTCTGACTCACATCTATTTCAAGTGTCTCCTTCCATGTCCCAAATCCCTGGTTCAAGTCCAAGGTGAGAAGCAAGCGCAGCTTCTTCACATGTCTCTCTGCTCCTTGTTCTTCTCCAGGTCTTCTTGCTCTACATCTTCCTTCCTTCTTACAGACTCCTCTCCAGCTTCTCCTTCTCCCTGCTTAGGCTCCACCCTTCCTTGGGTGGGTCGGGAAACCTGGAACCTCCTTTTCATGGGGTACACCCTGTTACAGGTACACTCTGTTACATCCTGCATAGATCTAGGGGAAGAACATACCCAGCAGAGAAAGATCAGGTTGAAAAGTCCTGGAGTGAATTGAAGGATAATGTTGGTTGCTGAGCACAAGAAATTAGAAATGGAACTCAGAGTGGGTACAACATGGTGGGAAAGAGGACTAAAGATGGAAGATGAGATTGGAAAAATAAACAGTTAACTTGAGAGCCCGGGAAAGGTGTTGGTTATTTATTCAAGGTATGGTGGGAAGTGATAGGATATTTTTTAAGCTAGCAAGGAAATTCTATGATCTAATTTAACTCTTAAATTATCTCTCCGGTAACTGCAAAGACAATAGATTGGACACTGCAGGAAATAAAGCAAGACCACTAAGTAGCTGATTATAAATTGGGTAAAAAAAAAAAAATGATGGTGCTTTGTGAGACTAATGAGGCGGGGGCATGTGAAATCAGGGATTCGGGATACTCATGCTAGGATTTTCTGAGGCATCTGGGAGGTAAAAGAAAGAAGTGATTCAAGGCTGGGTTTGGGTCTAGGAACTCAGTGCAAGGTGGTACTTATGGGCGTGGTGAACAATAGGGAAGGAACAGTTGGGAAGGTGGGAGGGAATCAAGAGTTCTTCTTTGACCATGTTTAGTTGGAAGTGTTGTTACAGGTTTCCTTATGAAATGCCAGGTGGGCAGTTGGAAATATACATCATAAAGATATTGAACTTGAGCTTTCAATTTGAGAGAGACTGCCAAAGTGGTGGCATTTGAGACCCTGAGACTATGTGTTGTCTCTTACGGGACTTCATATAAATGGAAAGGTAGTCTAAGAATGGACCGTGAAGCACTCCAACATTTTGAGGCCTGGAAAGAGATGAGAGGGCACACCCAATAGAGCAGGAAACCCATAAGTGTGGGGTGCCAAATGAAGAAAGTGTTTTAAGGAGAAAAGAAGTGAATGATCAGCCATGTTAGTGTGGCTGGGAGGAGGAGAGTGAAACGGGATGAGGGAGAGAGACAGAGACTGAGGAGAAGTATCGTTTGATTTGGCAAGATTGAAGTCCTGGTTAGTTTGAAGACAAACTTCTCCCATGTAATGTTGGAGACAAAAGCTTGAGTGAAGTGTTCTGAGGAAGGAAATGGACGGGAAGAAAGTAGACACAAAGAATGTGAACAAGCCTCTTTGGATATTTATTATGAAGGCAAACTGAAAAATGATGTAATACCTGGCTGGATATATCAGTTTCCCCCAGAAATATGCAGATTTCCTATGCACAGGGCGAGAGGTTTTAGATGACTTCCCAGTGCCAGTGCACTGCCACTGTACTTTGTTTTCCAAGTGAAATAAGTACCTTGGAGGAAAAACCTGATGGTGCAGATATGATGTGACATCATTGCTTGGGGCTCATAATAGCATCATTTGCATTGGAGCCCATGGGATGTGTTGCAATAATAAAGAAATCTTAGGAAAGTATTTGAATATTCTATTCTGAGAACCACTTTCATTCTTTAGTTTATCTCCATTTACTTCTATGTTTCAAATAAGTCTTACAATACTTTCCTGATAAAAAGAAGGGAGTCTCTGATGGATGTGTCTGCATAGCCATAATTAGACCGATAGACTTCTGCTCCTCCCTGGACACATGGATTGCAGCGTTAGAAGTGTGTGAGCAATTGCCATTGGTCTGTTGTAGCTGCTGGTGCCAGTGAAGATAATACAACAGCAGTCATAACTGGTTTATCATTCCCACTTTAGAACTGACAAAACTTTTTTGCAAAAATTAATTTTAATCACAGAGACCACTTGAAATGCTCTTTCACATACCTGAAACCTGCACATCTGTCTCTGACAGTTTTGAGCATGCCTCAGCTATCCTGATTGAGCTTTTTTTTTTTTTAAAAATAAAACCTTTTTTTTTTAAAAAGATTTATTTATTTTTATGCAAGAGCTGGGGTCCAGGCCAGAGGCACAGGAGGGTGAGAGGATTCACTAGAGACAGAGCGGGGAGCAGAACAGGCAGACGGGCGAAATACACTGCTGAGAGGAGTAGCGGGCGCGACAGGAGAGGTCTGCCGCGCCATGTGGGATTCTCGCCAGCTGGCCGGGATTGAACCCATACTGCAGAGGCTGTGGACAGCTTCACAGCACTATGCTCAACCTGCTGCACCACCGGGGATCTTTCTCTTGCCTTTAACTTATTTTTTTTAAATAAGTTTGCAACTCATATTTTCAGGCTCAAGAACAGTTGCTTTGGAGAGGATTTGAGATTGATCTCTCGAATCGCTGAAGCCACTACCAGAATGCTTCTCCCAGGCAGATCAAAAGCAAATGTGAAATATTATCTTATTCTCTTACTCTCCTCTCAGTGTTTCCACTTTCTCGATAGTGACACCCCCAGCCCCAGGTCAGGCAGGCTTTGTGAAGAATTCCCCATGTCCCCTTTGGTATTTAAGTTCCACGTATGCATTCAGAAGGTGCACGGTGCATCTCAGCTGTGTAAGCTCGTCCGCATGAATCATGCAAACTTGGTGAACCATAACCCTCTCCCTGTGGATATGAATTTGTTAGTATTTTAGTCTGCTTGGAAACAGTCTGAGAAACATTAAACCCAACTTTTTTGAGGTTAGTCCAAATTATTTTTTTAGACAAGAATAAAAAAATATTATGTCTCCTAAGGAAACTTGTAACCACGAACAGTAAATTTAAAAGGTTTTAAAATTATTTTTTTCCTCCCACGTTCCCCACTTGTACATAGTTGAAATCCCTAGTTTCTCTCAAAAAAAAAAAAAAAAAAAGCTGACTACAGATCAATGGGCTAGGCCTGTGGAAATGTATTGCTTAGGTTAAACAGATAAAAACAGTTTGCCCTCAGTTATACTGACCCCACCAATCTTACCCTCTCTGCATTTCTAACATCCGCCAAGTGTTTGCATGTAGTATGTTTTTGCAATTCAAACCTGTCCATGTCCATGCAGAAAAGCACCTTTAATTATAACAGATAAACTCAATTTGCTGTATTTAGTGAGCGAGGAAGAAGACCTCAACTCACCAATGCAAGGTAGCTGAATCACTTCCTGTTTCCAAAATGGGCTTTTTCAGATTAACTTATCTCTCTAGAGTAAATGCTTAGCCTAGAAGGAACCCATCCACCCAATCTTTCTGTCCTCTGGGGGCAAAAGGAACTCATATAATGTAGGGGCTGCAGTTAAGAGGCTGGGGACTTCTTGGCCTCCATGTGATGGCTTTTCTTTTCATGGTTTGTTCTTTGAGTGAGAGATGGCCCTGATGCAGGCTTGTTCTAGCTCCTGCTTCAGACTCTGCACAACCTTTGCCCTCCTCATCTTGACTCCAGGATCTTTGCCTTCTCACCTAAGCCACTGGAGCATTTGGGAGATTCTGTGCTGAGATTCTGGGCACTGAAGAGCAGGTGGAGGCCTAACACCCCATCCCCTTTGCCACTCTGTTATAACTACCTCCTGTGGGTATTGGACAAATTTCCAAATCCCAAATTGTAATGTGAAACATTTCAGATTTTGATTCTGCCTTAGTCTATCTGAGCTTCTGTATCTCTTTCATACTCCTCTTTTTCCTGGTGATGAATAAAAGAGGGAGGGGTTATTGGGTGCCTGAGAGGGACCCAAAACCCACTCAGTAGTTTTCATCTTATCTAGATTTCTCCAGAAAAATATTCCCATTGTCTAGGAAGAATTTTTACCACCTCTCTCTGAGGAGAATAGCTGCTTCCTCCACCAGGCCTACCGTGTGCCCCATATTGAATGTTGGAAAATTCTTTGGCCTCAGTGCCCCCAGATTGGGTCTGGATATTCATTGCCCAGCTAGGGGAATCCCAAACAAGACTTTTCTGTTTTCTCCCTCAGGTGACTGGTTATTGAAATTGAAATACAGAACTTTTTTCTTGTAAGTTAAAAGTCTGTTTTGAAAGTTAGCGCTGAGCTGTGGTTTCCTTGTTATCCATGGAGTCTTGTCCTTCCTGAGAAGTAGCTCTACTTCACTAGGCGGTAGGAGGACCAAGGAACAAAAAAAGTGCAACATAATGTCAACAAATATTATCTGGTGTATTTTTTTTTAAAGATTTATTTATTTATTTATACATGCACTGGGTACAATCAGAAGCGCAGGAGGGTGAGAGAATTCACCAGAGTCAGAGCGGGGAGCAGAGCAGGCAGAAGGACCGAAGTACACTGCTGAGGGGAGCAGCGGGCGGCAGGAGAGGTCTGCGCGCCATGTGGGACCCTCCTCCGGTGGCCGGGGAGCAGCCGGGGATCGAACCGGCGCTGCAGAGGCTGCGGGCAGCTTCGCAACCCAGCGCTCAACCGCTGCGCCACAGGGGAGGCCCATCTGGTGTATTTTTTTAATTCTCAGTCATTCTTTCAGCCAAAGAAGAAATTGGATGTCCAAGGGTTTACAAAAGTTCATTTTGAACCGAAACCTGAATTCTCTCACTTGTTTTTCCTTTCATTCTGAAGCTACTTATACATTTGGACACTGCCAGGTAGGAAGAACTATTTTTACTGTGTCATATGGAAGAGTTTTAGTACACACATTTCCATGGAATATGTTTTTCCCACAATGTTTTCCAAAGACTTTGGCTTTCAAGCCACAGCATTTCTCCAACTTGAAGTTTCACCAGAGTCTCCTGAGGTGCTATGTGCCTCTGTGGCGATGCTCTTGGGTCTCTGCTTTATCGTCACGTAAAACTTGGAGATTTTTTTTTTCTTTCCAGTTAAAATTACATTCACTTGATTCACATAGACTACAGTATTAGATATGGGCACATTTTTAGAAAAGACTATTCTTTCAGAATATTGCTCTGTCAACAGAAGGAGGTGATGTTCTGTTTTTTCCCGCAACCTGAACCTGCAAAAGATTATAATTCTAGTCATTCTTTCTTAATGAACCACATTTAGGCTTTATATGTTGTGATTGCTTGCTTATTCCATACTCTTATGATTTTTTCTTTATAGGGAAAGACAATAAAAGGCAAGATTTTTATTTTATAATTTTTTTAATGAAGTAATGCTGATTTATAGCTTCCAGTAGGTTTCACGGATACAGGATTATTTATCAACATATACATATACTATGCTTATCACCAAAACTCCAGTTTTATCTTTCACCATACAAACTAACCCTTTGACCTGATCTATCCACCCAGCTTCCTCCTGCCTTCCTGGAACCACTAAGATTGTGTTTTTATCTTGTTCGTTGTTATTCTCATTTCTTTTTCCTCCACTTATGAGTGAAATCATATAGGCTATGTCTTTCACCGTTTGACTTACTTCCCTTAATATAATTTTCATGTCGATATGGGCCATATTGTGGCAAATGGTAGAATTTCATCTTATTTTCAAGCTGAGTAGTATTTGATTGTGTATATTCCACATCTTTATTCATTCATCTGTCATAGGCACTTAGGTTGTTCCAACACTTGGCTATTGTGAGTCATGCTACAGTGAAAATGGGAGTGCATATATCTCTTCAAATTAGTGTTTTTTAGATAACTGGATCAAATGGAATTTCTGTTTGTTTTTTTTTTTTTTTTTTTCAGACAACTCCATACTGTTTTCTAGAAATAGCCATATCAGTTCACAATCCTATAAACAGTTTCCCATAGTTCTCTCTTCTCCACAACCTCTGAAATACTTGTGCCTTGACTTTTTGTTAATAGCCACTTCCACAAATGTGAGGTGATATCTCATTTTAATTTGCATTTCCATAATAATAAGGTCTGATGAACATTTTTTCATGATACTGTTGGCTATCTGTAAGTCATCTTTGGAGATGTGTATTCAGATCTTCTGCCCATTCGTTAATTAGGTTGTTTCTTTTTTATTGTTGAGTGTGTATGAGTTTTTCATATATTTTGGATATTAGCTCCTTGTCCAATATCTTCGCAAATATCTTCTCCCATTTGATAGGAAGCCTTTTCATTTGATGGTAGTTTCTTTCTCTGTGCAGAAATTTTTCAGTTTGATATAGTCCTATTTGTTTATTTTTACTTTTGTTGCCCTTGCTATTGGAGTCAAATTCCCAAAGATATCCCTAAGGCCATTATTCAGGAGCATACCTTTATTTCTGTGTTTCCTTTCATGTATTTTATGGTTTCAGGTCTTACATTTCAAATCTTAATCCTTTTGATTTATTTTTATGTGTTGTATAAGAGAATGGTCTATCTTCATTATTTTGCCAGCACCATTGATTGAAGAGACTTTGCTCTATTGTAAGTTTTTGTTAGCTCCTTTGTCTTAAATTTGTCTTTATTTCTTACTGGAATCCCAATTCTGTTCCATTGATCTCTGTTTCTGTTTTGATTCCAATAGCATTCAGTTTTGATTACTATCACTTTCTATTATAGTAAAGACAAATTTATTTTTAAGGATTCATGAAAAATTCATCTCAAATAATTGTAAACATTATGAGATGACTTGGGATTCAAATATACACTTATAAATCCATTACTTAAAATGGCTTACTATAATTGCTAATATATATTGAACATCTATACATTACTAAACTTAAAACACATAAAAGTCCATTCTTACGTGATGATTTTGCTATATTTTTAATCTTATGTCTTAACTACAACACTATTTTAACATATAAAATTATTTCAGTGTTTTCCCATGAATTTAGACCCTATCACCAAACACCAAGGAAAACCTGGTACTCTGATTGATATCTTCTCTTTTGCTATCATCTAATTCTCTCAAGAACCCTACAAGTCAAAGATATTGGAGGCTCTGTGTCACTTCGAGATCCCACGCAGAATAAGGGGTGAAGTAAGATTTGCAGCCATGTCTCACTCTTTTTGGCCACACTGCATACAGAGTGTTTGAATATATGTGAAGTAGATGACTATATTTAACCAACCACAAAGTTTACTGAAAAGATAGTAGGAGATGAGTTGAAGGTCTGGCTTCCTAGAGAGTGCCACACGAGTGGGAGTTGGGCCAAGCCATGCAATCCTCTGACCAACATTTCCTGTTGGTCAGAGTAGACTCAAAGTTTACTTCCTATCAAGCGTCACTTCTGCATCTGAGAGCTTTTCTTTATTTGAAGCAGGGATTTATATATTGTTCAATATACAATTTCCAATATAAGTTGGAAAGATGCCTGTTTCTACCCAACAGGTAGATTTCCCCTCAGGACTTCTATTATAGTGTGCTGTAAACAGGTTTGGGACTGAGAAAATTCTCATTTCAAGCTCATCTCTAGCACTTAATAGCTTTGACTTCAGCAAGTTGTTTCAATCATCTGAAAAATTAGTATAAAAAAAGTAATGATTAAATGAGAGAATGGATGCAAAACATACAGTACAGGATTTAACAAATAGAGGCTAGTCAGTAAGTGGAAGCTATGGTGACGGCAATGATGATGATGAAGACTAAGAAAATTGATTTAAAGGGTAGTCGTCACCTTGGAAAGCAGAGCTCATGACCCTGAGGCCAGGAGATTAGGCATATTTTAGTAGGGAAATGCAACATGAGGATAGGAATGTTCTAGAAATTTTATCCAAAGAGGGCTCAAGGTAATATAAGTAAGAATGGTTCCTTGGAGGCAAAGAATGACCTCAAAGTAAAGATAAAATCATAGCACAATATCATCTCTTTAACCGTTTTGTCTTAAGTTAATTTAGTCACATATTCATATTGCAGAAGTGGGTTCCGGTTTTGTAGGCCAACTTACTGTGCACCACTGATCTTAATCTCTTTCCCAAAGAGCAGACATACCAGGAGCCAGAAAATAGCTTTTAATTAATGAATTTGTCGTCTAGGGTTCACTGGTAATGAGGGAAATCCTGTACTGTACATTCTTTCAAGTGTAGATTCAGGATCTGGATATGTAACTAGTGAGGTAAGCAATTCAGGCCTTTTCCTATGATTGTGAGCCAAGTAAATGGCTGAATTACTAATGGGTATGTGGATTTTTTTTTTAAGAGTAGGGGGTGGGGGAGAGAAGAGGGCGAGTCTTTTCTTGGCATATGGCAAAATGAATGAAAATGCTTTGAGTGTTGTTATAATCTCCTCTGTCACGATTTCCAGGTGGCATTCTGCCATCACTCAGGGCACACCCAAATGGACTCGATCCATTTCTTTAGGGAGATCGCATTTTCTAGTTGGCAGGGTAGGGACCAAAGCAGATAGTGCTCTCCCCACCCCAACGCACCCCTGGCTCCTGCCAAGTGTGAGGTGTGGGAGTGATGTATCAATGTAATAATAGTAATAATAACCTTGATGGGTCCTGTTAAGAAATTGGGAAATGATTAAGAAGTTTCCTCCACCTTATTCACACACCAACCAGTATTTCTAAGTCTCCAGGCTACTCCTTAATGAACATTAGAGCTTTATTTAATGCAATTCTGGCCTTCTGATTATTTACCAAAATTCAAATTGTAGCAGCAGCATAGCCTTGAAAGGAGTCTTAGAGATTATTCATCCCATTCAATCCTGCCCTTCATTGGCATTCCCTGGGAGCACTTTGACAGATGGCTGTCCAGCCTGAGCTTGGCCTCAGAGACTGGGAACCTGCTCCTTGAGACAAACAAGCCATGTGGGACAGGCATCTGCAGTGACTGGGAGGCAGCATGGGGAGGTGGGGGGGGTGCACAGGGAGGAAGCATATTGGATTTGGAGGCATGAGAGTTGGTTTGGTCCTTGATTTCCCACTGACCAGCTGAAGAGGCTCAAGGATAAGTCACTTTGACTCAAAATGAGTCACCTTTGTCAGTGCTGATGCTATTGGATGTGATCTCAGTCACTTGTAGCCACAATGTTGTGGTTGTTTTTCCCTTTGTCCAGCTCATACTAACTTCCAGCTATTGGTGTTAGCTCTGAGTTTGAGAACTGGCGAGGACGAGTGTTATCTTTCAGTGACTGCTAGTTGAGTATTTGAAGATGGCTGTTATAACCCCGGTCAATTATCTCTTCTTCTGGACTCATATCTCAAAACAGCATGAATCTGCCTTTTGCACTTGGGCTTTCAGACATCTTCTCATTCAGGCAGTCTCCTTCCAAACAAACTCAACTTCAGCTCCTTCGATTGTGGTCCCCAGAACTGGATGCAACCATTTGGAACTGATCTTATGAACACAGGAAGTATTGGGACTCTAACAACCAATTTATCCATCCTCTTAATCCAGCTCTCTGCTGGTCTTAGGTGATTCCACCATCACAGCCATCCCCTGGCACAATGGTGTCCGTGTTCTTTTTTTTTTTTTTTTAATAGAGGCATGCTTTATTTATTTATTTTGTTTGTTTGTTTGTTTTGTTTATACAAGCACTGGGTACAGTCAGAAGCGCAGGAGGGTGAGAGAATTCACCAGAGCTAGAGCGGGGAGCAGAACAGGCAGAAGGACCGAAGTACACTGCTGAGGGGAGCAGCGGGCGGCAGGAGAGGTCTGCACGCCATGTGGGACCCTCCTCCGGTGGCCGGGGAGCAGCCGGGGATCGAACCGGCACTGCAGAGGCTGCGGGCAGCTTCGCAACCCAGCGCTCAACCGCTGCGCCACCGGGGAGGCCCTGTCCGTGTTCTTGTTCACATGAGCTTCTCTGCAATTCTGTGCACATTTAGTGATTTCCACTTTTTTAAAAAAGTTTTTTAAAAAACTTAAAAATATCCTACAAAATTGCAGTATACAATTTGGAACAGAGGTAACTCTATAATATTAACTTTTCAAGTGGGTGGTTTAAAAAAAATACTAACATTTCATGTGTTAATACATATACATTAATTTCTTAGAAAATAGCATTTATGGCTTCCCTTACATGCTAAGGTTTGTCTCACCCTCTTAGTCTGATTTTAGCCTATTGCTCTGCTTCTGAACAGCCTAACTAACACGCAAGCTCAGTCTGAGACTGATTTTCACCCTGGAACAGCCTGTCTCTCCAACCTTGTCTGCAAACATTGCCCAGCTGCTGCCCATGCCCACCATGGCTAAGACCCCCGTCTGCGGTGTCGTCTCCTGGTCTTCCCCATCTCCACTTGTCCTTTTGGAAAACTCCTATTCATCCTGCAGGTCACCCCTCAATATTACTTCTCTAGGAAGTTTACCTGACTTCCTCCCCATTCCCAGTTCACCAGAACTTGCTGTTCACTTGTCTGTATCTCTGATGATCTTTGACATAGCTCTCTTATACTTCAGTCTGCAGCTAGATGTCCCGAACCATGGTGAATTCCTACCCTGAGAGCCAGGTGTCAGTGGACTTACTTAAGTTAGTCCAAACCATAGCATCTGAAAACCAAGTCAGAAAACCAAAGAGCCCAGCACCTCCCTTGCTTGTGCTAGCTCCTCTGAGAGTGTTGACATTCATCGCTGTGCACCTCAGACACTTTGCCCCAAGACATGGCAGATTGGATGCTGGAGTAGAGCTTAAGGCGGAGGGTAGAAAAAGAAAGATAGGTTGTATTTAATAGGCTCAGGACAATGGGTTTCAAAATAAGTTTCTTACAAATGTTCATAACTTTGTATGTTTACAATTCACTTGCTTAAGGTCTATTAATTAAAGTTGTTTTCATTCGGAATATGTAACACAGACTCAGTTTAATTTTGGAGAATGCAGACTAAATTAATATAAAAATCAGTGCAGCCAAGGCATCTAACTTGAATGGTATGTGTTTTGTTTGTGTGTGTATTGGTGACTTTTCCCAGGAAGAAAGTCTGTTTTAGCCCAGTCGATTATGAAAAGCGAGCTGTTCTGTGTTGCTTGTATAAATCAGATGTTCAAGCACACTTGATCCTGGAAGAGCATGCACGTGCATGTCTGCCCACAACCCCGAATCCACAGACATTTGTTATAACTGTGCTCAGTGACAGGGAGAAATTTGCTTTGTCTCGGTATAAGCTCCCTTTTTCAGGGAGAGAGGAAAGGATTGGGAATTTCAGGCTTGAAATTGCAGGCCTGAAAGGGCAAAAGGTAAGGTAGAGTCTGGACTCTGGGAAGGCGCTCTCTGCCTGTGAGAGGCAGCGCCCAGGCCTGGCTGGTCTCAGAGCTGAAACCTAAAATTTAACGGCCCTCCCGGGCCTCCCCTTCTGCACTCCCTCGCCTCTGCAGTGCTGGTCTTGACTCTGTCAGGGATCCCAGGACAGTTGCTGCTCCAGACTGTCTGAGGAGTCCAGGGAACTCTGAAAGGAAACCTTTTATGTCTGCTTTTCTCGAGAATGCTAACCCAGCAAAACTTGGCCAGACGTGGTTTTGGTTCTCTCCCTCAGCAGTGACTCAGAAATCTCAAAGGAGAGCAGGAAAATCTAGAGGAACGTTAATAGCGTTGAGAGGGCCGAAGGGCAAAAGGGATGAAATTTGTGTTTCCATTGAGTGGGTGATATTTTTCATTTCCAAGCCTGATGTAAAATCTTGCTGGTTTTCAGCTATCTACAGACTGAGAATATAAACACTGCTATTAAAATATTTCATCTCTCCCCAATGAGGCCCTGCACAAATTTCCTTCTATGTGCAGAGCTTTCAGCAACATCCATACAAAGCACAGGCAGCCATCCAGAACCCACTCTTGCTTGATTTGAAGTTAAACACGGCCCTATCTCTGGGGGAGACCATGGGTGAGAGTTAGGGGGAGTGGTCATAGAAGAAGGTCAAGGTTAAGTCTGGAGGGAGGGAGACAGACACACAGATCCCAACAGTTTTCTCTGTCACTATCAGCATAGTCTCCTGAACCAGGTGTTTGAAGTTATGCCCTTCAGATTTGGATTGCCCACCAGTTCAGTTCAGATGACTTGGCCTAGTTTCCAAGTATGATTGATGGTTAGAGCAAAAAAGTCTGCATCCCTGCAGGCCGGGCCTCCTGGGTGCAGTCCTTGGCGCCCCAAGCAATGCTGGGTTATAAGAGGTTCACAATCAAGAATCTTTGAGCTGTATGCCAGCAGCTCTCTAACACTGCCTCGGGATTGGCCAGGTCCTGAAAGAGATGAGCCTGCAAAGAAAGGGTGATGTGGATCCACACAGCTCCTATCAGTGAAAATGGGGGACTCAGCTTAGGTTTTAACTCTCCTGTGAGAAGGAAGCATCTCTGTTTTCATCTGCACAAAATCGTGTCTATACTCTTCTGTCTCTGTCTTCTGTTTCCGTTGTAGTGAATCTTTGTACTTTTCCCCTAAGTAGCTCTACATTGAGTGGTTCTCTCTGACTTTCCATGACTATGTCCAGAGTTCAGCCAAAATCCAATTTTCTTTCTTTTTCTTTTTCTTTCTTTCTTTTTTTTTTTTTGGTAACATATCTTTTAGGTAACATTGCTTTACAACCCTGTATATTATTTGGAGGATAGGTTCACATCCCTTCAGATGTATTTTACCACACCAGACCCACCACCAAAGCACCCACAACAAACCCCACCCATAGACCAATGGGCCACGCCTTCTGTTCCCCAGCCCACATTCTCCCCCTCTTATAGCCTCAGTTCTGCACTACTATTTCTAGGGTTTGCAAAACCCCATTTTCTGCAATCTCGGATATAACCAGTTTCAGAAACCAGTTAACAAGTTCCTAAAGACTGAAACTTCATCTCTGAAGTCAATGATGTCACCGGTATGCCTTCAAAGGTCTCAGAATTCTTACCTCAAAACTACATAAGTCTTGGGCCTCCCCTGGTGGCGCAAGCAGTTGAGCACAGCGCTGCGAAGCTGCCCGCAGCCTCTGCAGCACTGGTTCGATCCCCAGCCACAGGTGAGGGTCCCACATGGTGCACAGACCTCTCCTGCTGCACCTGCTGCTCCCCTCGGCAGTGTTTTATCAGTCTGCCTGTTCTGTTCCCCGCTCTGTCTCTGTTGACTCCTCTCACCCTCCCTCACATCTGGCCTGTACCCCAGTTCTTGTATAAATAAATAAATAGATCTTAAAAAAACTACATAAGTCTTTTGCATTTGAAATATGTGATTACCATATTCCTTTGGCATGCATTAGCATGCATTCCTAGACAATCAGTATGTAACGTACAATAAAAACAAAAATTTTTGAGTACCCCCTACTGCAGAGGTATGCAAGCCTGATATTCAAAGTCTGACACATTAAATACGATGACATATTTTATAGGCCAAATAAGAACATGAAGGCACATACACTCTCCTTGCCTGAACTTCAAAAACTGAACATTTGTCCCAAGTCTGAAAGAGGCATTGAGGATTGGGCTCCATAAGCCTTGCTGGTCGGCAGTTCTGCATACCCAGTTGTTGCTCAGTACTGTCTCTTCCCAGAAGGAATAAGAGACATGCACCCATACATTCACTGCCAGGCTAGTGCCAGAGCCATCCCACACAGTAACACCTGCCAGTTTCCGGTTTCCATGTTACCTCTGTTCTTAATTTCATCTGAATTGTACATCTCTTCTTACATGTATTTTTCAAGTCTGTCATTTGCAAAATGGGACTGAAAATTGCTAATCATCCTCAAAAGGAAACTACAAATGGCTGTAGGCTGATAATGCCCAAGTTGAAAATGACCACCCAGATCAGTGACACCAAGCTTGGGGCTGAGTTTTGGTCTTATGTAAAGAAGCTTCAGTTGAAAACCTTTAAATAGAGTTCCTGTGAACTGCATCCATTGTCCCATTGGATTGTCTTCAGTCTGTGTTCTTATTGTATAAACATGCCTGACACCCCAACAGAGCAGGCTTCTTAAAAGCAGGAAACATGCATCTCATTCATCTCTGTATTTAAAGGGCTTAGAACTAGTAGGTGTTCAATAAATGCACTAAATGAATGAATAAAAGACCAGTAAGTGTCATAACCCCTGCTCCCATAAAAAGAATAGGAGCGATGGGAGGGGGTGAGAGAGTGCCTCTTAGAGTATGTAGAGTTTCGTGTGTGTGTAGTGTGGCACTGGCTGGACCTCTAATGGGCTTTACACTATTCCTTAACAGTCACTGTTTCCAAATGAGGGGTCCCGTCTCTTGAGGGCTGCAAGCTGGCTTGTCGGTCTGTCTGTGACATTTTCCCAGGAATTTAGAGTATAACAGGATCATTTAGAAATAAGAGTAACCAGTGAAATTAGTGTTGTTTAGGGGCCAAATATTAGAAATTGTTGCCTTAAAGTGAATAATGGAGCCATATGGACTACAACACCTCAGCCTGCCCACTATCTATCAAAGCCCTGGTGTCTGAAGAACCCAAACGAAAACATACTCTAAACAAAATTCCTGGCAGGAGCTCCTTAGCAAGTGTTTTTTGTTGTTGTTGTTGTTTTAATCATGGCAGGTGCTATAAATAGACTGGAATACAAAGATAAACTTTAATAACTATGTTCCCTTATTTAACTACTAAGATTTGAAGTTAATGCATTTGAAAATTCATCTAGAACAGGTAACCTGCCTACTGTGTGTCAGCTGTTCCTTCTGAGAGCCGGACAGGTGTTATTTACTCCTCATGACATTTCATGCCATTGTCACTACTTTACAATTGAGGAAAAGGAGGCTGACCACAGACAAGTACTTGCCTAAGTGAGGGATAGAAATATGAGCCCAAGCACCGTGACCACGGGGCCCATGCTCCAAGCTGTTATCACATGGTGCCCACAATGAATTTCATGTCGGTATGCCAAGACCCGCTGATCTTTTACCCTGGCCGTTCTGATGAATGTGTGCTCCTTGGCTCCAGTGGCATCTGTAAGCCACACCCTGCCTCCCTGCTGCTCCCTGCCACTCTCCCCCTCCAGTCTGGAGGTCACAAGTACACACCCAACGTCAGATAGCCTTAGTTAGCTTCCCCTCTCACATTTAGGAAGTGTTCATTAAATGCTCCAGCCATTTAACAAGTCTATTTTACTTCATTTTCAATTTAACCACGTATCATTTCAATTTCCTTTTCCTCAGTATTGTGTAGGCCTGGGAATAAGAGCTGGAAATGTGCCTATCGTAAGCTGAGTCACATTTTATGTCTCTCTTCCTCTCGGGCTGCTATTTTCTTAACCTTTTTTTTTTTTTAGCATTTTTCTTAAAAATCTTTGTATTAAAAAATAAAACATAGACATAGAAAACCTTAAATACATGACTTAAATACATGACTCAATATTTTTAATAGCTCATTATATAATGTATCCATATAGAATGAATTTCCACATAATAATTGACTATAAAACCAACACCCTCCTACTACCACTCAGGTCAAGAAATGGAATGTCACCACTTGCCCTAGAAGCTTCTTCCATGTGATCATCCCAATTTCCTGCCACCACCCAAAGTTAGCATTTTTCTATCTTCTATTCCTCACATCCTGGTGGATTTTTTTTTCTTGCAGATAATTTAGAACATATTTTAAGGTATAATTAGCATACAATAACTGGCATATGTTTCATTGGTACAACTTGATGGGGTTTGACATATGTATATACCCTTAGAATCAGCGCCACAACCATGATACTGAACCTTCTCAAGTAAACACGAGACCAACTACTCAGTAATTCTCAGTATGGCCTGAGGGAGATGATACAGAAGAGAAGCAGTAAGTACTGCTATTGAAGGAGCTCTGTGCTACTGCTCTGTCTCTTTTACTGCTCCCCATAGGCCAACTTTAATACAAGGCTTTCTGCTGCTGTGCACTAATATAGAGTCTCACTGACCCATGATAAATGTGATAGGGGAGTTAGGGTTTAAGAAAAATGCACAAATACTACCTTTGACTGGAGGGAAGACCTTTGGCCTTCCTCCATTATTATATCAACAAAGATCAATGTATATAACTTAATTCAGAATCTGATTCTAGAAGAACTAGACTCAGGGATGGAGGGTTGAAGTAAGAAGATGTAAGATGATAGAGGTTGGGAGGTGAAAACAAGGAAGCAGTAAAACCAGTGGGTTGCATATGTGACCTCAGAGAATAGCACTGGGAGCAGGGACCCTGAAGACCTTCCATGCCAGCCTCCCCACCCCACCCCCCAGATTCCCAGAGGAGAAAACCAAGCCTGGACAGTTGAGGTTGTTAATGCAAGAACATATTTTTCCCTCTTCTTAAGAGTTCAATAGTTATTACCTTCCCATCCTAGGTTAACAGTAATCTATTTCCGTGGAGAATGAGCTAGTGCTTATTTGTGCACGTTCAGGCCCTAGGTTAGTACACAGGCTGGCACTTGGTCCCCACCTTGCTCGTTCAACACTGTCTAATGAGCATTCTCTTCTAAAGGCCTCACCTGCTCTTCAGCTCACCACTTGCAATTTAATTCAGGAGCCAACTGGCTTGGGGAGAAGAAAATATCTCCACCAACAGTTTATAACAATCTGTTTAATGATCAGCCCTGGAGAAACCAGAGGAGGGACCTGTCTCACCTCAACCTCAGACTGTCCTTTGGTATCCACATTCTCCGGTGGATGAGCCTCATGTGTCTGGGGAGGGCACTGTGGGGAGTGAACACGGAAAAGGAAATGAGTAGCAGAGCAAAGTTAAGACAGCTCTTTCTCTTATCTCTCTGTATATTTTTCTCCAGAGAAATCTTAAAATGCTTCCATCTCAACTTTTTGGAAAATGATTAGTAAGATCTTTTTGTTTCTGACTCACAGAATCTTAGTACCGGGAGGCAGTGGGAGGCTGGATACTTTTTAGCAAACATACGTCACCCTTTCATCTCCAAAAGAACATCCTATCTCTAAGAAAGTGATCCAAATTGTTAATATGCTTATGGCTTAAGACAGAGAGATGAAGAACCTGTGTATCACTGTATCTAATGTATTTGGCCCATTGATAGGAGCGAGAATATAAATTTAAAAAGATCAAAGAAGGCTAAGTGTGCATCTTTGCTTATATGGCTCATAATCATGATTTAGCTGCTGTTAAATCCTGAGGGCAGTCAGTACTCAGTAGATGTTTACGTAACCTGTGTGTCTGATATACCAGACACTGTTCTAAATACCTCAGAAACATCAGCTTATTCCTTACTCACTCACTAAAGGAAGGTGGTGATAAAAAATCTTCACATTACAGATGTCCAAAGGGATTGAACAAGTTTTCTGAGGTCAAAAAGCTAGTGAAGGGAGGATTCACTATTTGAAACCCAAGCGGACTGACTCTTAACACTTACTAAGGTTATATTTGAATTTTTAATCATCAATGCTATCGACACTTAATTATGATATGATTCAGCATGAAAAATGGGGATCAGATGACATTTTCATTGATCTAAAGGAGTTAAGCACCGGACACCCGGATATGTATCGTTCCTTCCTCAGTTACCTCAGATTATTGATTCCACTTTGGCTGATCCATAAAGAGTCATCTTTTTATTGCAGTACAGGCTTTACCCCAAATTAACTTCTGCACTAAAAGAGTATCATTGCTTTTCTTACTATATGGAAATAAAAGAATCCTAGAGCCCTTCTGGGTTGTATTGCTCTGCATTGCCACGTGAAACCAGTCCTTTGACCTTCTGGAACTGCTACCTTCAAACTCTCCAATATAAGAAAAGTTGGGAAGAAAACATTCCTATCTTTCAATTTGGTAGTGGGATATTGTTTAGAAGTAAAAATTCACTGCAAACATCTGATATACTCACACACACACTTTTACCTAACTCATGGCTTCTGGGATAGGTATGGACACATAGTGGATTTTGTGACTTACTTGATTTGTAATGCACCACAGGATAGAACTTTCTGTCTAAGAATTTCCTACCCAGTGATAATACCTACAATTGGGTAAAAGCTGCTCTACTATTTTTAATTACTGAACTCCAAGTAATTCCCCATAATATTGTAAACATAATGATACTACTATGAGGAGATTTGTTTTCTCTTTCAATAACTTTATCACTTTCTCTTCAGATTTCATCTAGGGTCCTTGATTTTTTATATAAATTTTGCTGCTTTTCTTTTCTTCGTTTCTAGCATACTGTAAATTCTTAACTTGGTTTGGTTCTGTATATCACAGAATCCTCTTGTTCCTCCTCCTCCACAGAGCAGAACCTTTTCCTATCTACCCCATCTCCCAGGGCAGGCCATGTTGTCACCAACAGTAAGCTGTAAGTGCAGTATTTTCTCAAAGGTTCTAATCTAACTCTCCCAGTTCTTACTTATCTTTATGGACTATTAGAGACTAGATACATCTTTTTATATTTCTTAAGATTTAGGTTACTCACAGCTATTCTGTCTTACTGCTCTGGGCTATTTCCCCTTACACAGAATCATCCAGTACACTCTCCTACCCTACCTCATCCTTTCCTTTTCTGTAGCCAGTTGTTATCAAAGGATTAGCCATGGACAGGCCCAGTGGTGAGAATGCTAATGCCAAAGATTTTATATACATAATGTGCATATACTCGTGTGCACATGTATGAGTCCGTGTGTATATATATGCATATAAAATACCATATATATTATTTTTGAAAGAGCCAGACAAAAGTCTCCATTTGAAACCTTTCAAAACGAACGTTTTTTAAATGTCCACATAATGCTGCTTACAAAAAAAAAAAAAAAATCCATGGATACTGTTGACTTTCTTTAGTTCTTGTGATGACAAAGTTGTTGGATGTGAATTCTGAGTAGTAAGACAGTTGTCCTTGGGGCCCTTAATAACCCTGTGGAGTGAAAATTATTGTACTTTGGCTATGGATGCAACAGTTTGATTGTTGAACAGTCTGATATTTGAGAGGACTTAGGGAGGGCTGTCTCCCTCCCCTTCATTTTGTCCAATCTCCTGTCAACACTGGGCGGTGCCCAGTCAGTGCAGTGGGGCAGGGTGATGAGTGGTGGCCAAGGGAAGCCCACTGGGAGATGCAGTCACAGGTGCTTAGCATGCCAGTGTGGCAGACAGGATCCCCACAACACAGTCTAGGGCCCAGGGCGGAGGCGGGGCGGCCCATCACAGCGCACTGATGACAGAAAGACAGGAAGTCTGGGAGTAAATTCTGTTGGGAGCGTTGAGGGAGTTGAGCAAGCTGTCAACATGGAGAAAACTCGTCAGCAACAGTAGAGACCCAGCTGCTCAGGAGTCAAGTCAGAACCCCAGAGGGCCGCCACGAGCACACCATTGTAGAAGGGGGCTTCCTGGGCAGGTTCCCAGGAGAGGGCGTCAGGAATGAGAAGTCAAAAACCATTTGTAGAAGTCAAAAGCGAGGCTGAACCCGAAAAAGTTCAAATAAAAGCTTAATCCATCACTCTATTGAAAAAGTGTGATTTAATTCATGAATTGACTGCTTTGCATTATTTTTGAATAGTAGGAAGGTACTTTCTGTCTTTACTTTGGTTTTTTTTTTAAAAAAAACCATACTAGCACCCATTTGAGCTAAATGCTGTCTCTACCTGCCTTCCCAAACCAGGAATAAATGCGTGGGGATTATCTGGCTTTATTACCAGTCTCTTCCTGCCTCCATTGGCCTGGAAAATTTAGATAACAGCAAAGCAATCTTGAGCAGACTGCTAACAATCACTGAGATTTAATGTTCTCATAGACCTGTGTGAAACGTTCAAAGATGGAGATTATAGCAGGACACTAAGGTCGAAGATTATCATTACCGAAAGGAAAGAAATTTTCAATACACACTACCGTGCCACCTCTTTTGGAGTGTATTTGCTCCTGGGTGGTTATAGTGACTAAATTATGTTGACTCTGATTTTAAAGCCATGTCATAGGTAGATGCCTAATTTTAAAAATAGATGATGTCAAGAAAATTAATAGAGAAAAGTAAATTCAAATTTAAAATTAGAGCATTTGTTAGATGCTTCGTTGTCTTGTCACAAACAGGGAATAGCAAACTTTGTAAAGGACCAGGTAGTGTATACAGTTAGGATTTTGCGGTCCTTGTGGTCTCTATGCAAATGACCAACTCTTCTTGCAGGGTGAAAGCAGCTATAGACTATCTTTAAATAAATGGGCTTGGCTTTATGTGAGACTTTATGTCCAGGAGTGGGCAGTGGGACAGATTTGGACTATGGGCCATGCATAGTTTATTCACCCCTGGTCTACAGAAAGCAATAAAACAGCATTTTTTAAACCACAAATTTAGGTAATTTCCTCTTCTCATTGAATAGATAAAAATGTATAATCATGGTAGTTACAAAAAAGCAAAGGATACCTTTAGGTAATTGTTGTTCTTTTTTCCCCCCCTTGAGTGATAGCAATATTTATCATTTTGATTCAGTGAAATAATAATTACGTATACCAGTTATATTTTTACTCATCACTGGAGGGAGATAAAAGAACAATAGAGGAAGATAAAAGAAAAGGCCTCTGCCCTCCAGAAGCTTGTGAATTGAATTAGGAAAATCAGGCAGTCCAGGAACACGACAAAGCAGGAGCAAAGGCTCCTTGCAGAGGGCACTAGGAGCTGGAAAGCTGGGTCTCCCTGCGTAGGTGTGGCTCTGACAGAGTCGTGGAGGCCAGCACATATTTGTTGAGTGGAGAGAGGGAGAGACAGAAGAGCATTCTGGGAAGAGGTGATGAGATAGAAGGAGCATAAGCAAAGGCTGTCCATTCAGAAAATTAATACGCAAAATACAGTTACATGCTACGTGGCACTTCAGACATAATGGATAGGATGGTGAGCCTAAAGTTTCTGTGTATTTTTCTAGATTGTATTTGTATTGCTATAACATTGGTTTACAATAATGTATATGATGTAGGGTTACAGGGTCACATGTCTTCAGGAGTATGTTACCGCATCAGAGCACCCATAGTCTCCCCCATAAAATAAAGTTCCATTGCCCGGCGATGTCATAGCACACACTGCCAGTGTCTTTACTGGAGCAATGTGAACTCGTGGATGACTCAGTCTTCCAAGACGCCCTCCTGAATTGCTTTGCCAATGACCTTGAGCCATCCTCTTTAGAAAAGAACATCTGTGCTGGTCGCAGAATGAAGCTATCACCCATGGCTGCAGCTCCCAGAAGGATCCCCATTGTTAGGTGAGGCGTAAAGGATGTAAAGGATGATGGTAACCACACTGGGCAGGGCCAGGCAATCACGCTCTCTGCACCTCCTGTCCACCTCTGTGAGATGGAGAGGACAACGTTAGGTGCTTATTGGATTGTCATAAGGATTTTAAAAGTTAACGTTTTTAAAATACCTGGAGTAGTTCCTGCCATAAAGTACCTGCTATGTAAGTACTTGTCAAATGCATAAATGCTGGACGTGGAGGGAATGAGCCATTATAAGATGTGATACGATTGAGTGAGAAGGAGGGCAGAATAACTTTCCAGAACCATTTTGAACGTGAAGATACATAGTCAGGCATCTGCAGGGTCCTCTACTGTCGTGACGGCAGCCAGCCCCCTCCCCTGGGCATCTGGGATTGTCTCTGGAACCTACTGTGGGATGACTAAGTGGGGAATGTAAAAGGTAACTCACAGGTTTAGGCTCTAGGGCCCCTGAAGGTGTGAGGGAGACAAGCGGGAGAGTGATTTCATGAGTGATGGGGGGCGAGGATTCATTCTGCTCCGGTTGTGTTGGAGGGGCTGGGGGGACAGGTGAGTGGAGACAGCCTGGACACAGCGGTTTCTTGAGTTGGGGCTGGAGATGAAGACTTGGGACCCACTCACACGGTGGTGACACTCAAGGGTCCAGGCCCAGAGAGTGGGTCAAGAGAAAGGTCCCGCCTTGGCCTCTTGGACCTGACGCTCACCTTCATTTATTGGGAAGAAATAAACGACTTCTCTCAACCCAAGTTTGGGGGTAGGGTGGGAAGAGAGGATCTGTGGATTTCCTCCCTCCGCTTTTCTTGTAAACGTAAGTGTGAGCTGCAGAGCAAAGCGGAGTGTGAAGTTGTAAAATGCACGGTAGTCTGTGCGCACAGATTTTTCCCATTTAGCACAGACTGCAGCGCGGCAAACAATGCGGCCTTGTGAGCCCTGGTCAGTCTGGTCACAGGATACCTGTGGGGATTTCTTTCCTGCCACAGAGAAGCGGCTTCCCCGGGACTTGGCAGGGAATCCAGCCTGAGGAATGCTCGGGCCCTGGGTGCATTCCAGCCCAGGATGATGTCCCAGACATTTTCCCTTTAATGAAACCCCCATTCTTTTCTCCCTCTCACTTAAAATAAAAAAAATTTGTTGCAAGTGAAACATAATGGGGGCCTGACTGTGTTTCATTAACTTTTAATTTAAGCTGTTAGCATGGAATTAGTTAGCAGACTTGTGAATCAATGAACTGGCCGGTGGGATTCTGTTTTAACAAGGGGAGTACTGTGTGCTTTCACACGCGCCGTGCGAGGAGCTGTGCTGCTGGTCCAAAAAGCTGAAAGTGAGTCACACAGGCTTCTGCCGTCTTTACTGCTTCCAAGTGGGTGACTCGGCTGAAACAAAGCATCATCGGACCCTTATCTTCTCTGCAGATATATTTGGATGACTGCATAAATCCCGTGGAAATTCATTTGTCATGCTGAGGCACTCGGATCCAGAGTGAGAGCAAGACAATGGACCCAGAACTCTAGGAGGGATTGAAATATTTCCTCTTTTATCCGAAGAAGGTCAAGGTTCCTCCTACTCTGGGAAGCAGTAACTGCTTAGAAATTCTACAGGAGTCTTTTGAAAGTTCTCGTAATTGTTTCCTTCAGGGATGAAACTGCTTTCCTCTTCATTCCCAAATCCCACCTCTGGCTGGGGGGATCTGGCAGCTTCCTTCTAAGTCATGTGTACCGGCCCCTACCGGTAGGCAAGAGACCCAGAGAACAGTTTGTATCTCAAATCTGAAGTTATGTCATCTCAAAGGAAGGTGGTGACTTAACTGGGGGTGCTAGTACTCACCCTACTGGATATAAAATACAGGGGGAAGGCCAGAGTCAATTCTAGTAAATTGTAGAGATTTATGTTGAGTTTTAAAATCAGTTTTAATAGGTAACATTGTTAAAATAGCATCAGAAAGGCACAAAGCAAAGTGCAGAGGGTGAGAGAGAGAGATTCACATTAATATTTCGGACAGTGGAATACTGTATTAGCAATAAAAGTGATTTAAATAGTAGAGTAGAAACATACTGACTCAGATAGAAGTATGTTCATCAATTCTGGAATATTCGAAAAAGAAACATACTATAAAAGACAATCCAATTTTAATTTTAGATTATTACATTAACACGTGCATAGTCCGCAAAAAAGGACGTTATCTTTTAGCACAAATCTATCAACACACACACACCATGGGTATTTTCTTTTTTTATTGTTCTCAAATTTGTTTCTTACATACATGTGTCAATTTCAGAAAAGAATTCCATTGTGATTTTAAGGTATTGTTTTAAAATTACAAATCGATTTTACAGAGAATTGCCATCTTTAAATCACTGACTCTTACCATCCATGAACATGACTTCCTTCTCCAGTAGTTCTTCTCACTCAGTTAAGTTTTATCATTGTCTTCATGCCGATTTTGTATATTGCCTTTCATAGTCCCATGTCACAGTGGCTGAGACTGGCATGTACAGCTACAGGACTGGTCCCCCAGCACCCCACACTCACTACCCTCGGGCGCCAGAGGAAGTGTATGTACAGCTCTGAGCTGAATCTTCCACGGCCTCCTCCTCCACAGTGACCACTTGCTTACCTGTGACTGCTTGCTTACCTGTGCAAAGTCCACGGAACATCCTGACCTGGTGTCTCTCTTCAGAGCAGTTCTTTCTTCAAATTGACTTCTGTTTTATTCTCCCGCCTCCACAAGTCAAACTCCATCTGCCCCTTGGGATCCTTGGAGCTTTTGGCTAGGGGTTGGATTATCTGACTCAAGTAATTTCTCTGAAGATTGTTTTAAGCACCTAGACAACAAAGTGTTCCCAGAGATGCCTTTTGGAGGGTAGGATTGGAGATGGAGGAAGGGACAATCTACTTTTTATATTTCTCTATGTTTACAGTTCCCCATGGTGTTAAATTTCCCAATGCTTTTATAACATAAAATATTAAAAATGTAAAGGAAGAACTGTTCAAATGAATAGTACACTAGTTCTCTTTTAGGATCAAGGTACTCTTGATTTTTTCAATATTTATATACTATATATTGTATATTTGATAAAAACTTGACACTTTCCCTTGAAAATGTACATAAGCTCATTTTGTACAAGATTTCAGAGAACACAAGACCTCTGTACTACACCAGAGAGTGGGGTCTCCGCATGAGAAGTGTCCAGTGAGGTAAACATCATTAAATGAAGACACCTGTGAAGGCTCTGGCGCTCTTAGCTTCCTTATCACACCTCATATACTTCACAAAGAGAAACTGTTGTTCAGAACTTGACTTTCAAAACTTACCACTTCCTTTTTGAGAATAAAAATACCTACAGAACAGGGTAGTTAAAAAAGAAAATGATATGACTAATTTAAATGATACTAAGGAGATGAAGAAAACCACTAGAACTAATCTAGAAATACTAGTAAGTGGGAAAAAAATCACCTTTATTCATAATCCCTCCTCCTCACCTCTGAGTCTCCTATGGGCTTGTGCTTTTTCACCCATCCAAATGTTGATGTCTTTTTTTTTTTTAAAGTTTCAGCTCTTTGTGATTTATTTATTTATTTATTTATTTATACAAGAACTAGGGCACAGGCCAGATGCGCGGGAGGGTGAGAGGATTCACCAGAGACAAAGCGGGAAACAGAACAGGCAGACTGAAGAAATACACTGTTGAGGGGAGCAGCGGGCGTGACAGGAGAGGTCTGCCGCGCCATGTGGGACCCTCGCCAGCTGGCCGGGATCAAACCAGTGCTGCAGTGGCTGCGGACAGCTTCACAGTGCTGTGCTCATCCACCTGTGCCACCACGGAGGCCCCCAAATGTTGATGTCTTTAAGGTTGATCCGAATCCTCTTCACTCCAAGCAGCTTTCCTTCAGTGTTCAAATTTTCCTACAAATAGTGACCCAAATATAAAAGAGGGGTGAACCTTTACACCCCAGGACTCATGGTCTGTGGCAATCAAGGGATTCTCTTATACATCTGTGTTTGATATGTTGAGTGTATGTTCCCAGCTAAAACTTGATGTTTAATCTCACAGTTTTAAAATTTATACTAAGACTGAGGGGAGTGTTTTTTTAATATACATATTAATACAGGGCTAGTGTATCAATGTGCATACAGGACTAGTGAATCTGTATTTATAAGCATCATAGAATGGAGACCTTTGCCTAAAGTATATACTACTTACATTATTTAACTTCCCTTTCTGTTCCTTAGTGCCCCCTACCACCACCACCCCATCATTCTGCCAGAAGGGATGGTTGAAATATTTTAGGGAGACTGCCTGGTCTTAAATTCTGACTCTGCCTCACTAGCAGGAAATTTTGGCCAGAGACTACTTAATCTTTCTCTGAGCATCTGTTTCCCCATTCATAAGCAGTGGATAGTAAAGTATGTCACAGAGTTGTTGGAAGGATTAAATAAGTAATGTGTTCAATAAACTCTGAACATGTAGAACACAACGGTCTAGGCAGTGAGGACAACCTAATCTCCCTCCCTCACCAGATGCAGGCTTCCCCTGCACTGGATGAAATCCCAGAAGATCCCATAATTTTGTATTAGCTTTTGAAGAGTGAGCAGAAACTAGAACACTTTCAGAGTCACAGTTAAAACCCTATTTGATACAATAATCCATGTTGGGTTCCAGTCCTATAAAAGCTTCTCCCCACCCCCACCTTACTGTATCCCAGGTGAGGCCAGACTCTGCCTGGGCTGTCTCAGGGGAGGGACGCAGGGTTGACCGTCTCTCTTTGACTCTTCCACCTGCACCTCCCCACACTCTCTGCTGGTGTTGCTCATCCAGATGCCCCTTACTCTAGCTTCAGCCTCCCGGCCTGTAGAGGTTCAGTCCCTCCAGATGCCATCTCAGTTACTTCCTTCGCTCTGCCAGACAACCTCCTGATTAGGGTTCCTTTGAGAATGACACAGGCAGACTCCCTCGTGGGCCCACTTGGCCATAGGGGGAACTCAAGCATGCTTATCCAGCAGTCAGTGGGAGTGCCACCTTGTCCACTGCAGCCTGAAATTCCAAGGGACTTACTCAAGCCTTCTGAGGGGAGCTCAGGGCACCTCTTGTTCAACTGGAGATGAGGGGAATGTGACCCGACCTTACCCTGGGGTGGTAGTCTGAACACATAACACACACACACACCCCCCATCCCCATGCAGCACCCCCTTCTTTGGCAACCTTAACTCTTTTGTTTGCTGGTGGGGGCTACCTTCTGCTAAGGGTAGTGGAGCTGGTTTTTCAGTCTCTGGACATATCCTATGTGTCCATCTTTTGGTCTCTTGGCATAGTGATCTAGCACTGTCCTTCAGGGGGTGGAGCATCTATTTGGCATTGATTTTAATAGTAAAATTCTGTTAGGTTTCAGCCAAAGCTGAGATTGAAAGATTTGCCATCTAATATCCTCTAATAAATGTGAAGGCATTTAAACCAGTGTTTGGCATGTAGTAAATGCTCAATAAATGTGAGCTGCCTTTATTACTATTAGCAGTAGAAGTCTGTGTTTCCTATGGTCTCTCAAGTCTCTCTACTGTATAGCTTTACCATAGTTGGAGAAGTATAATCTAGGGCAGCATTTTTCATAACCACAGTGATGAAATTAACTGTAAAGATTCTTTGATTTTGATTTTATTGTGAAACCACCTTAAAGATTCTCAAGGCAACTTTCAATAAACTCAGAGTAGACAAAAAGAATAGAAAAATTAAGGGTGCATTTCTCAAAACAGGTATTGTTCATGAAATTCTTGTTTTAAAATATGTGTGTGTGTGCATGCACGTACCTGTGTGTGTGTATACACGTTGTAAATATAAATGTGTTTTATTACTGATTGTAATAAAAAAATTAAAAGCCAGCAGCATCTGAGGCTGTCCATCACAAAATGGCATATGAACTTCCCCCATTCACAAAACATGTGGCTTTCCTAAAATTTGATTGTTGATCAACTCTAAGAAATATAGAGCCTTTGTTTCCCATAGATTCTCAGTAGTGAATACAGTTAAATTGTAAATAAGATGAAACTATTTTTATCTTTCTCTAATATTTTTCTAATTTTCACTAAGTGGGGAAATTATTTTTTAGGGATAAATGTTGCATTCTTAAAACCACACCAAGTATAGAGCAGCCCGTACATTTCTAATGGAGTCCTCACAGAACCCAGCCCAGGGGACCATCAGTATTACCTGATGTCTGACATTCAGTTCATTTTCCTCTTCCTGTCATCATTTTTGTTTTGCTTTGGTTTTTTCATTTTGTTTTGTTTTTAATTATTTTTTTATTGAGGTAATATTGGTTTGCATTGTTGTTTGTATTTTGGAAGTATAGGATCCCCCTTACAGATGTTATCACCATAGTGTATCACTGAAGCACCCACAGTCCACCACCATAGCCCTTGGTGCCTCCTTCTGATCTGAATATCTCAGTTGTGTAGCATTTTCAAGGGTTAATTTGGAGTTTGGCTCTATCTCACCCTTTGTCTGGTTTCTCTCTATTCCACATAGAAATAACATCATATGGTAATTTTCCTTCCCTTTCTGATTTATTTCATTTAGCATAATCTCTTCCAGCTCCATCCATGTTGCTGCAAATGACATGAGTTTATCTTTTTTGATAGCTAAGTAGTACTCCATGTGTATATACACCATATCTTCTTGATCCACACATCAGTTTTGAGGTTTTTTTCATAGTTTAGCTGTTGAAAATAGTGCTGTGGTAAGCATGGGAGTACAAGTTTTCCTTCACACTGTGTTTTTGCTTTTTTTAGGTAGATACATAGGAGTGCAATTGCCGGATCATATGGTAGATCATTTTTAATCTTTCAGAAAACCTTTGTACTGCTTTCCATAGGGGCTGGACCAGTCTACACTCCTACCAACAGTATAATAGGGTTCCTTATTCTCCACATCCTCACCAGTGCTTGTTGTCTTGATCTTTCTCACATGCCCTGTGATCAATTTTGAAGGAGATAATTGATTTTGCTTATGTAGCATACATGACTTGCGTTATTAACAATTATCAAAATATACCAGGCTGGAAGTGATTCCATCAGGTCCAGGCCTGAACCATAATTTCTGGTCAATAAATGTTCATGGCATCAGTCGGGTTTCCATCTGTGAGATGAAAACCACTGGTTGCTGTTGAGTTTTCAAATGGCTTATCTCCTGTTTATTTTAGTGTTTCAATACAATTTACTACTTGAAGACAAGCTTCAAAATAGTCATATGGCAGGAATGAGAACACAGAATTCTCATAAAAATGCATTTGACCAAGCTGAGGGGCTGCCTATTCACCTTTTGAGAGTTACTGTAAATTTGTTACAGAAAACACATTTTCCTTTCCCTGTCTTCTAATGCGAGATTATGTGTAACTGAGCTACAAGGAGCAAAGTACATTTTGTTCTGCATGAGCTGTCTCCAGTGAATATAGTAATTACGAATACCTGGCCTGTTCCCCAAAAGCAAGGGGGATAGTGCTTGGAGGAAAACGCTAAACTTCCCAAGAAATCCACTAAGTTTGGGTTATCTTCACTTTCCTCATAAAAAGGCAAATAAGTACAGTAGTAATGTCAGTTTGCTTGTGGTTTTGACCTGTTCAATGTAAACATTTTAAACATTTTAACACTCTGAAAATTTACTTATTTTGAAGACATAATTGAATGAGCAAAGACAGAAGAAATAATCCAAAGATTTTCGGATATTTTTGAGTGACTGTGAGCTTGTTCGAAATCCCTTGTGTCCAGGCCATGTCCATCCTGTCTTGACTTCAGACCTTCTTTACTAAATACTATGTAGCAATATTTTTGTGACTCATCCAAAAATCTAGTATATTTAGACCACCCAGATAATCTCGCAGGGTAAACAGAAATACTCATCTGTCTGTTCATCATCCTTTCCAGGAAATTGTTTAATTCCTAATAAGAGTTTATCAGATGACCCTGAATGATGTTATGTTGGGATAACTTCATAAGCAAGGAAATTTATTTTTTTTATTTTTTTTTTTTTAGCAAGGAAATTTTTATAGGCGTTTTTACCTTGGAAATGAGCATATGCCTCAAGCAAAAGAAACTAAGTTTGTGGGAAATAGATTTGTGTTTCAACATTATAGTCTCAGCTTTACTCCAAAGAAGATGGCTTGGAAGAAGTGGTAGTAATACAGAGACTTACCAGTTTTCCATAGCAAGGTCAAAGTGCTCCTCATGTTAGTTCACCAGAAAAAGTGAATAAAAAAATAAATCAGAGACAAATTAACAATTGAACACACAGCCAACTTCCAGATTTAGCTGTAATCAGGTTTTTGTTTTGTTGTTCTACTGTAGCTACATGTAACCTTCGCCCCTTCCCACTCATTACCTCCACACCCTGTCACACAACTGTCCCTTTGCTAATTACCCAGCATATTTCTCCCAATATATTAATCGTTCATTCATTTAACCTGGGTGGGGTTTTGTAACATATTGAGTTAGGAAACTTTCCTTTGATCCCAATCTATTTTTCTTGAGTTCAATGTCATAACCTCAGAACTAAAGACACTTTTGTTAAAGCTGTCAGATTTATGATTGTGTACGAACAAGTCCACTTTATTTTTAATGAAAAGCTTGCCCCATCACCTACTTTATCACTATCCTGATAGAGTTCAAGGTCAAGCATTTGCTGTTTAAGGTGATGTGGAGTACAAATCAGAATGCACTCTGTTATTGATAGATTTTTGATAATATATTTCCAAATCTGCTCTTCTCCAAACAGGTAACTTTTGCTTTTCTAAATGCCCGCCCCATACCCCAAATGTAAAGGGTATGGCTACTATTTAATAAACCCTTCTAAATAAAAATGCCACTAGAAGAAATTTAAAGTACATTTAAAAGAATATCAGCTTAAAAATGAAGATTTTCTTTTTGAAAAATTAGTTCAGAAATTACAAATTTGCAGTGTTTTCTGAGTTGCCAAAATGAAATAAAATTCACTCATTCTGATGAAATTTTAATATTAGAAACAAAGCTTCTAATGACTAGAACAAAACACTTGTTAAATTTTTCTGATGCTTCTACCACATTATCTATCTGCCTATAGATGGATTATGTAGCTAGATCCAGATTTGCACCCTTAAGTCATATACAGTGTTGTAAAGCCATTTACCTCAATAAAACGTGCCAAAAATAAAAGCTACTCCCCTATTATAAAAAAAAGATATAAATGTGCATGTGCAGGAACATTGGAAAGTACCAAAAAGCATAAAGAGGAAATTTTAAATTTCCTGTAACTTCCATCTATAGGGGTTATCATTGTTAACTATCATTGTTAAGTATGCATATTTTTAAAAATGGAATTATATATATACTGATTTTATCCTAATAAATCATATATAAGAAATGTCTGCTGAAATATTTTAAACTTTATAAAAATATACCCAGACTTGCTATAACTACAATATTTAACTCATTGCTGTCTGTTTTCAGCAAACTTTAAATAAACAGACATTTGTTGAAGAATGAAAGAAATCATAATTCCTTGAATAGCTAAATCATTCAGAAGGAAAATGTAAAATAAAGAGAAACCCTTTGTTCCTTGCTTCATCCAGGTTAATAAATTTATAGAAAATGAAAACCTTTTACTTTTGAAAAGTTTTAACTCAAGCCGTTTACATCATACTATTCCTACTCACCTTGAACTTTAGGAGCAAATTCCTTATCACTTGTGCTAGCACATCTTTTATTTAGATCATGAATTGAATAATAGTGTTTACATCCCAGCTTAATGGAAGATTCAGTGCCTTGCAGTTCATTGTAGTTGTGGGTTGAAATAGTTTCTTTACTCCTTAAGTAACCGATATTTTCTGTCTGTGAAATAGCTGAAAATAAGCATGTCTGTTTGATAAATGGATTCCTAAAAGCACATACTCTGGTAGTTTATTTTAAATGCTGTATTATTTTCCCCCAAGGCAGAAAATTTAAATAATACATTCCCCACAGGTAGCTACTATATCTATTTCCTGTGTATCTTTCCAAAACTTGTCCATAATTTACAAGCATGTGTGTGACTTGTGCACATGAGTGGATCCATGCACTTATACTGAGTACCCCTGGGGACATGTCCCACAACATATATACACTTACATGAGACCTGTCACGCATATATATATATTCTTCTCAAGGGAATTAACAGATAGGCATTTTGTTGTCGTTAAGGTATATAATCTATTTGCCTCTTTTCAGAGGCGGACCATCTGTCTGCAGCAAAAAAAATGAAAATAGAAGATACTTAAAAGTTTTTCTTTTTAATAAATAATACTTGCAAACTTTTAGACTTCTGTTTTTAAAATTAATTTTTGCATGAAAATGGTCACAAAAATAAATTCCAGATGGATTAAGCGAGACATAAAAAGATCACCAGAAAAAGTTTCATAATTTCGTGTATTTTTTTAAAAAAACTTTGATAACCAAAAGATAGCCTTTAAAAAAAAAAGACATCCTAAAGAAAGTCAAAAAGGCAAACCACAGAGCAGAAAATATTTTCAACTCCTGTAGACAACCCTGGACATCTACCAGATTATGTAGATTATAACCCAGCCACTTCACCCAAGAGGGAATTCAAATTGCCAATAAACATAAAAACATGTTCAACCTCATTAGTAATAAGGAAAGTATGAATTAAACCAACAAAGAGATACCATTACACTCCCACCTGATTGGCAAAAAATTCAAAAGTCTGACAATGTCAAGTTCTGGCAAGGAAGTGAAGTAACAGGATATTTCATATGCTGCCGGTGGGAGTATAAATTGGTAAAAACCACATTGGAAAAGAGTTTGACATCTTTTGATAAACCCGATGTTACACAAACCCTTTGACCTAGCAATTCCACTCTTAAGTATATTCCTCAAAGAAATGCTTACATATGTGCACCCAGGCACATGTGTCAGATGCATATGGCAGCCCTGTCCAGAATCACCACGAACTGGAAACACCCCAGAAGTCCATCAACAGTAGAGCAAATAAGGAAATCGTGGTAGAGTCATGCAATTAAATATCATTCAGCAATTAAAATAGATGCACTACAGCCAGACAAAAAACAACAGGGATTGTTCTTACAGACATAGAGAGAACAAACAAAACAAGACAAAGACACGCACGGTAGGATTCCACTTACAATTCCACTGAAAAGGGGAGGGCAAAGGTATATTGTTCAGAGATGTATGCAGGGAATAGTAAAACTACAAAGAAAATCTAGTATCAAGAAAAACACACAAGCCCAGATTGTGGTTTTCAGGAGGGCAGAGGTGTGGTGAAGGCACACCCAGGTGCTTCCTCAGTGTGTGTCCTGTTCTATTTTCTGACCTGGGCAGTGGTTACCTGAGTGTTTGCTTTATATCTCTTTGTTAAGCTTTGAGTAAAAAAACATGCAGAGAGGAAAAAAGAAAAACTTTAAGAATTACTTAAAAGGTAAAAGGAGAAAGACAGCTGCTCCAAGTATCCAAGATGAAGCAGATTATGGGTAAGATATTCCACACTGTGAAAAGTAAGAAAGGGCTTTGAAAACCACTCCTTTTGTCATGATGAGCACCTGGTTGTGTGTGCAGAGGCTCTGCTGGCTCTCAGGTGGCTCCTCCACGATCACCCCCTTCACCCTTCCATCATGAATGACACTAGCTTTGGGGTACATCCATCTGGACACGTGGACCTCCTTCCATGGCGGGCAGCAGCAAGGGTGATTGCCTGGCGATAGCTGACACAGCCCTTGTCTTACTGATTTTGAGAGAGCGGCTTGGAGAGTCATGTCACTCTATGCCCGTGAAGAACAGGACACAGGTCTGCTACCAATTAGTAACCTCAGCGCAATTCTTTTTTTTTTTTTTTTTTTTTTTTTTGTGGGACCCTCACCGGTGGCTGGGGATCGAACTGGTGCTGCAGAGGCTGCGGGCAGCCTAGCAACCCAGCACTCAACTGCTGCGCCACCAGGGGAGGCCCCTCAGCGCAATTCTTTTTGCCCTCTGTCCATTTGTATCTTAAGTGTTTGCTCACCTTCAACAGAAGGGAGTTACCTGTAAGGAATTCTCTTATCTGTGTAGTAAATATAATATGGTATGAAATCTGGGTTCTCACATATTGAGAGCATATTGTTTATAAAATTTAAACCAACAAAAGCTATTTAACATGAAAGCTCCATAAATAGACGTGACCTGCTAATAGAAACTGCTTCCAGGCTCATCCAGAAATACCAGCTACTTTACTCCAGTTGAAAATTGTCCCAGGAATTTTTGAAATTTTCTTTTTGGTTCTCTCTTGGGCCATGACTGTGACAGTTTAAAGAACAGCTCAGGGCACCATGTTGGTAGAAAGAACCGGCCTCTGACCTCAGCTGGGGGAGAGGACTGGCACAGGAAGGTGAGCAGTGTGTGCTGTCAGAGGAAGCTAATTTACACCCTCAGCAGGACTAAGGGCTGCTTGTTTGGAGTTGTTTTTCCTGTGGCTGAAGGATTCCTGGGAATGCTGTCCAGGCAGGTCTCCGCTGGTGTCATCTTTGTCTTTTCCATTTACAGTATGTAGCTTTTGCAGTTGTAAACAGGCTTTACTTTTTGCAATATTACTCACAGTGTGTGGGAACAATGTATGCTAAGGACACAACATATTGCTCTTGAAAGTATAACCCAAAACAGCACCAGGTAGAAAATTGATGCTTAAAGATATTTTTTTCCCAGTCAAAGTGAAAAAAGGAGCTGGGTGACTTCATTGTAAAGAAAATTTGGAAATGCAGTAACTTAGAAACTAAATAGGCAGCACTTTCTAACTCAGTGATGAGTCTTCTGGGATATTTCCCAAACTGTTTGTCTAAAAGCTGATAGAAACCAGAAACTAGTTTCCTCCCTGGTAATATCTAGAAACAAGTCAAGGGTCTACAAATAAATGTTTTCCGGGACAATCTTCAGACTTTTGGGGCCATTATCTTTCAATACCTAGTAGTATAAAAAAAAAAAAAATCCACAGTAGTAATTAAAGTCCCTTCTCCATTGTAAGAGTCTATGGCTCTGACCATGTGTGAGGTTTCTGGTTGGTGGCAGTGCAAACTGGATGGTCAGGCACGTGGCCACATGTACCCACTTCTACTCATGGGCCAGCAAAGCTTACAGCGGTATCTAGTTTTAGAAGCATATTGACTTAGTTGTCAATAGCATATAAATAGTTCTACCGGTGATATTTGGTGGCTGCTATAGTGATGGACAACAACATCAAATCTTTGCTAACTGTTCTAAAATGAAATATTCTTTTTATGGCAAGAGTTATCTATTCCAAGTAAATATGGGCAGATGTATATTTTCTCTGTGAAGGGACAAGACTAGAAACTGTGCATATTATCTTAAGAGTTTCCAAATTGAAAACATCAGTGAAAAGTTTGAGGTGGGAGGTTGAATTTCCTCTGCTGGGCATTTAAAGGGTCATACAGCAAACTATTCCCAGTCTCTAGACTGAGTTCTAGAAGGGTAGGTGAAGCAGCAACTTTTCTCTTAGAAAGTGAGGTTCCAGGAGAGCTTTGTATTAAGGGAGGAGAGACTTCAGCCAGAGTACTTACTGTTTGGAAGGAAGCACAAAGGTGAGAGCAGGAAAAATAAAATATTCAGGGGATTTTTTGCCTCCCTTTTTAGGCCTGAAGCACTTTTTCCTTTTCTCAGTGGAATTCAATGCTTAAACTTGCCTGATTTCCTTTAGGGTTTTGTTCAAACCACTTCTCACTGTTGTAAGCATGCAGGATTCTTGCACAACTTCATGCCTGTGTGCATAGTTTTTCTACAAGTTGGAATGCCCTTACCCCCACGCGGCCTTAACTCCTACTTATTCATCCTTTAGGGGGCATTCAAAAGAGACCTTTGTGAATGGGGAAGCCTCCCTTGTGCCCCTATTACAGAGGTCATTGCTTTGGCCTTATCTATTTTAGCTCCTGGTAAATTAGAGCATTTAGCACACTAGTGTAATTATAGGTCGTGGCTTATCTCTGTTTTCCTATGAGCATGTGAGATCTTTGAAGGCAGGGATTTTATCTCATTCATTTTATTTATATCTCTTGCACCTCACCCAGTATTCAACCCAAGGTGATAGATATTGACAAATGTGCATTGTGTGAACTGCTCATTCATTTGAGCTCCAGTCACCTTTCATTTCAATGTAAAGCACCAGGCTGTTATTCACTTTCATACTGTTTGTTGCTAACTGAGCAAAAGTTTCATGTAGATGGTTTCCCTCTGACTGGGAGAACTGGTGATGGAACTTGACCATTAACTTTAATTGGCATTTCCATTTTATCAAGCAGCAGTTAGATTTGAGGAATTAAGTAAGTGAGATCATGTGTTTTTCTTTTCGCAGAACTTGCCAGTCACTTAGGTTGTACATGTATCTACACATGTATACACTTACAGTTTCACTTGTGCATTCCACAAGTGCATGCTGTGTGCTGAACATGTGTCTGGGCTGTGCTGCCCCGGAGATCACATTGCACCCACCTGCCAACCCTGACACCCCAGCGCCCGGCCCCATGTGATCCATCCCCAAATATGTAAGAAAGCATCTCCACATGCAATGGGGAGGAGAGAACGTACAGAAGGGAAAATGACATAAACAGGAAGTTCAGATGCCAGTATGGAATTTACAAGGGGCTGTGAGGAGACAGTCAAGACTAAAGGTTTTATAGAGCATTTTGGGTGCCAGTGAAAAGCGTGAATACCGTATTTTTACTTTCGGCTATAAGAATTTGAAATCCGGGCCTCCCCGGTGGAGCAGTGGTTGAGCGCTTGGTTGCGAAGCTGCCCGCAGCCTCTGCAGAGCCGGTTCGATCCCCAGCTGCTCCCCGGCCACCGGAGGAGGGTCCCATATGGCGCGCAGACCTCTCCTGCCGCCCGCTGCTCCCCTCAGCAGTGTACTTTGGTCCTTCTGCCTGTTCTGCTCCCCGCTCTGGCTCTGGTGAATTCTCTCACCTTCCCACGCTTCTGACTATACCCAGTGCTTGTATAAATAAATAAATAAATCTTCAAAAAAAAAAAAAAAAAAGAATTTGAAATCCAGGAGAAACTGCTTAGCAAAGTGAGTGATATTCACTTGCACCCAATTCAACAAGTGCTTGCTGACTTCTGTGTGTGAAATACTGCACATTGTATCATGACACAGATTTAAAAAAAAGAGAATCTTTACAAAAGAAGGGAATCAAGCACTTACAGTGCCCAGAATACACCTGTAATAGCCTACGACTACTCTCTATGCAATAAGCCCGGAGAATATAAGGGATGGCACATTAATTCCTTCTGGGAGATCTGGGAAGACTTCATGGACGAGGCAAGATTGGATGTCTGAAAATCAAGTCTTTGCAAAGGAGGAAGCCTATCCAGATAAGTTTCATATAAACAGGCTGAGGATTTTAAGCACGTGCAGTGAGACATCACTAAGGGCTTTTGACCGAGGATGTGAGAAAAATAAAAGATTTGTCTCATTTCTTTAAGCAGTGTTATGTTTACATATCCTATAATCTCATAAGTCCGGGAACTCCAGTACTGGGCATGTTTGTGGCTCTGTGTCTTCTGTTATTTCTGGTGATTTTGGCTCATGGTATCTCATTCCCACAAGTCCTTAGTGATTTTCTTTCTTTTGTCCCTAAGTCCTTGGTGTTCCTTGGAGAATTGTGAGAAGTCCTTTTGGCCTCTGACGAGTTGTCTTCTTCTAGAGAGGATTTGTTCTACCACGCTTCTGAAAAACCACCAGTGTGGGACTGTTTTAAACTAAATTCAAGGCCTAAGGGTTGTTTTGTTTTCTTTTTTCTTTTTTTTTAAATCATCTTGATGGTGGCCATCTGGGTTGTAAATCTACAAAAAAAGGTACTTGTAGTTTCAGCCTCTGGGGTCTGTTTTCCCCCCTGCTCCTCTGAACACCAGGGTAAATTCCTTGTAATGCCTGGCTGTAGACTGGGGTAGTTTTAACTCCCAGTTTCCCTTTAAATTGAAGGCCTTTTGGTGAGGGCTTCAGCTTTTGGGGTAGGCATCTATGATTCTCAGACTCAGCAGTTTAGACCAGCCAATTTATTTTCCTTCTCTCTCTTGTTTACATGAGGTCATGAAAACTGTAAAGTTCATTCTCTAGCTCCTAGAAATTTCCCTTAGGGTAAAGCCTCTTTAAGTACCCTGCTTACAACTCTTGTTCCCCACCTTTAATTAAATTTCCCTTTGTAAATCCTATTTTATGATGGCCTTTCAGTGTTTTAAGAAAATGATTTTACAATTTATCATACTTTAATAAAACTTGTGTGTAGTGCAGGATCAAGACACCTAGCCAGCCACACATTTTGTGAAGCAGAAGTTCTCAAATAAGATTTGTATTTTAGGGAACCAGTTATGTTGGGATGTATTGGATAGAAAAATTGGGAGGTGATCCTACTAGTAGCAGGGATCTAAGCCAGGACCCCTAGAATAGCATTAAGAGTATGGTTAAGTTCACTTTTAGATTTGTCTTCAGGGTGCTAGTGGACATCCTGGTGGATATGGTTGGAAAGATTTTTCTGGACTGAAAGGAGAGGTTAAAACTAAAAACATATTTTAGTCATCTGTCTAGACAGAATGATTAAAGCCACTGGAGAAAGACCCCAGTGAGTGTAGAGTAGACAAGAGGAAGGCTGACTGAAGGCAGACACTTGAGAAAATGGATCAGACACAGGAAACAATGAAGTCAGACAACAAACCTAAAAAGGAGTTGTTGTTAGGGGTAAAGGCTGTCCTAAAGCTAATTCCATACAGGCTTTGTGGACTCCACCCCCACCCCAGGCCAAAGCCAAAGACACTGGGAACTCCAAATCCCATCACCACCAAAGGGAAGGTGGCTGGGACCTGAGGGTGGGGTTAAGCAGCCAAGTGAGTATAACGACAGACACGTGGGCTTTGGGGGGGAGGTCCCCCATTTTGGTTCTCCACCAGCTCGCAGCATCTGGCCAGCTCTGAGAGTGACTTTGGGTTTCCAGGTCGTCGGATTGGGTAGGACGCATTAAAGACTTTATTTCCCTATTTTCTCCCTGAGTTGTACATTTTCCTTATTTCCTTTTCCCTTGTAAATAAACCTTTTATTAACCTTTTGTGTGTGTCTGTAGTGGAGTATTCATAAGTCCCTTTTAAGCGCGCGGGTGAGGACCCACAGCCAGGAACCTGTTCAATATCGGGGCTGTCCTATAACAGCTTGGCGCCCAACGTGATTTCCAAGCTTCACCCGTGGTTGACCAGCCCAAAGTAATTTTTCTTGCATTGGTCACCATAAAGCACATTAGGTAGAAAAAGGGGACTGGAAGAGCAGAATGTTGTGGCAAATGCAGGAGGTCAGCCTCTGAGGTATATTTGTTGAAGTGTAATTGATATACAACTTTAGCTTCAGATATAGAATAGAGTCATTGGACATTTGTATATAGGGTGAAATAACCACCATAATGTGTCTATTGACACTCTGTTCTTAGCATTTTTCAAATTTGCAGTACAGTTGGTTGACTTTCATCGCCGTGCTATATGCCATGATTTGTATTTATTTTATAACTGGAAGTTTGTGTCTCTTTATCACTTTCATGATCATTTTGCCCCCTTTAGTCCCTTCCCTTTGGGTAACCATCAGTCTGTTCTCTCCATTTATGACTGATTTTTTGTTTGTTTGTTTGTTTGTTTGCTTTGCTTTGCTTTGTCTTTTAGAGTCCATGTGTAAGTAAAATGATGAAGTGTTTGTTTCTCTGGCTTATTTCACTAAGTGTCATCTCAAGGTCCATCCATACCATTGCAGGTGGAAACATTTCATTCCTTTTTATGGCTGAGTAATATTCTGATGTGTATATGTACTATATCTTTTTTATCCATCATCGGACACTTTCATTGTTTCCATATCTTTGCTGTTGTGAAAAAAATGCTTTAATGAACATAGGGGCACATGTAAATTTTTGATTAGTGCTTTTATTTTTGCTTGGGTTCCTCAGAAAATTAAAAATAGAATTACATCTAATTCACCAGGGTTCATTCCTTAGTTGGCTGAAAATTAAACAGGGGGGAAAGCAATTGGATTTGGTACTTTAGTGACTGGTGAACACCTCTTTAGGCCAGTTTGAGTACATTGCCAGGGGAGGAAGCAAGATTGTAAGCAGTTGAGAATAAAATAGGAGTATGTGAAGACAGGGAGCATGGAGACCATGCCTTTAAAACATTTGCTGATGAAAGGAAAGAGGGAAAAATGGTGTCTCCATAATCAAGAAGGGTCATTGGGAGATGCCTGAGGATAGGGAAAAGTTGTAATAAACCCATTGACAAGATGAAGAAATGTGAAAATTTAAAATTCAAGAAAGCAAAAGTATGATGTTGGTCCTGGAGGAAGCAAGAAGAAATGAGAACTTGAACACAAATTGGGAGCTATGATGGTATTTCAAGATTTCTTGTATTGCCTAGATTTTTTGTTCAGCTAATATGAAAAGCAATGTGACTTCCAAACATAGTCTCCAGGATCCCCTACATGGCCTCCAGGATCCTCTTGCACGGTTTTTGCCCAGTATTCCCATGGCTCCAGTGTGGGAATCAACAAGTTCCCTTCACTTTTTTTCTCTTCTACTGAGACTAATCTGTTTTGGAGTAGAATTGTCCATTTGTGTCCATGTGCAAGAAAAGATGACTATCTTGATCTTATCTGGCCAGAGAGGGAAATACTTTTTAACTAATAGCTGTTCCAAAAAATGTTTTACCAAATAGAAGTGAAACTGGAAATTTAGAATACTTAGAGGATTTCAGGGGAAAAGGCTTTGTTTACCTACCTTTCAGGGATATGAAGTAAGATATAAAAACCAAATAGAAGTATGGATTAAAGGTGGTAGATCTGCCATAATCTGCTTGCTGGAGATCTGTTGAAGGACATAGAAAGATGGTTGTTATAGAGCTATTCAAAAAGCTTATTAGACAGCATAGAAGAACCTAAGGTATGACATAGGACATGAAAGAGTGAAAAGGTGTATTTCAACAAAAGAAAGGAGAGAGCACAAGGTGAGAGTGATTATGATGACTGAGGAGACATGTCAATAAATGATTTATAAAACTCTTAACTGTTGGATTGGTGAGAAAGAAACAAAGACTAGACTTTGGTGTAGAGAAAACAAACCTCAGATTATGGCCTAAAGTCAACCAAGATCTAAGCCAAGATTACTGTTGATCATCTTTGTCCAAATCTCACCTCCTCAAATATGTCAGTACAGATCATTAATAAGAGGTACCCAGGACTTGCTAAGAATCTCTGCTCTCTGCACTGTGGAGCCGGCCAGCTTAAGTCCATTTGTCAGGGCACTGTGTACATAAAAATGTCTTTGTTGGGCCTCTTCTGGTTAATCACAGAATCTGATCTGCCTGGATAGACAAGGAGGGCAGCTTCCATGGAACAATGTTTGGCAGAAATTTCAGCAAGGAAGCGTCCAGGGTAGTGATCTGAGTCACAGCCAGATGTCAAGGGGGAATACATTTCCAACACATTGCTGGTAATAATTTAAGTTACACACACTCTCTCTCTTGCCTGCTAGTTTTTAAAGATTTTCCATTTCAGGGGCGATTTCTGCAGCTCTTCCTAATAGTAGTTTAATGTGAAGACATTGTGTTATGAGCTTGTTATATTCACAATTAGGCCTCCTTGATGAATATTTGGATTCAGAGCCAAATCTGGAGAATCAGCTTTCAATTATACTCATTTGCTTGAAGTTGTATAATGAAGAGAATGTGTGTATGTTTGTGTATGTGTATTTGTGTTTGAAACAAACGGGAGCATATGGCAACCATTTTCCTCTTTCCCCAACAAAACCTAGAATATGGGTATGGAAATTAGAGCAAGACCTAAAACTTATTCTGATTCCCACTGTTCCCCCTCCCCCCATACACACATACACGCACACACACAAACACACTGACCAGTGCAAACACTGGCTCTGAAAGAATGCTGAGTCTAGCAGTAAGGAACCTCCCCAAGGGCAAAGAGAAGGCTGGAATGCTGGTGCAAAAGGCACAACATCCCTGAAGCTGTTTGAGAGTAGATTTCTTCTCTTTTGAAAATGGTAATCATGTTTGGGAGGGGGGACCATTTGGAATCTATTTCCTGCTCCATGTTTGAAGGTCCAAATGATGCATCTAGTAGTTAAAATTCTAAGTAAAGAGCCAACCCTGTGGAAGTTAGAGATTATATAATGAAAATTTATTGATTTTACTGAAATCAGAGCATTGAATTAAATTGTCCTCTTACTTCCAGGTTAGCACTCTTCTGATAGCTCAGCCAATGCTTTCTGAGGTATGCAGAGGATGTGAAAGAAAGGCTTGTTCTGAGAACCTTCCCCTACTTCCAGTACAATCTGTTGTACTTAGAATGAAAAAATTAAGAGCATAATCAGATATATTTTAAATGATAGGTTTGATGTATATAATAGTTTGAGTCCCCTGTACAATAACTTGTTGAAAGCTATTGCTATGATCACACAATGTGTGTATCAGTAACCTCCTGTCTCTGAGCTCCACCAGTCACATTGCCTGGACGTAACCCTCATGGTGTCCCTGAGCCTGGGGTGAGAATGAGAAGCAGGGCACCTCAGGGGCAGAGCATGGAAAGAACCCAGCCAAAGTGAGCTCTGAGTTCAGTAGGGAGAGATGGAATGAAACAACCATAAAAAGTATCTAGACGCTGTCAATAATAGATTGTTCCAGCATTTTTGAGAGAGTTCAAGCCAGCTTCAGAAAGTGCAGGGTCTCAAGAGCACAAGTCAGCCTGGGTCTAATCAGACTAAATCTCTGGTTGTGTTTGGGAATCGCCGGCCCAAGTCAAGACCACCAACCCAGATTACAAGAACCGATAACCTTTCTCTTTCTAAGCGTTTAGAGGTTTAGATTTGGAAAAGCTATTTGAAATCATTTTATCTAGTGGCTCCTGATTTTTTCCCACCAAGAACTCACATTTCAAATCCCTCAGCTTTCATACCAAATTTGTCTACCAGCAAAGCAGGGCAAAGGGGATGGAAATTGCATTTAGTAGTAGCCTATAGGGTCTGTCCAAGAAAATGTACAATGTCTGCTGAGCCTTGGGAATATCAAGCCCTAACCACATAGGGCATTCTGATTTAAAATGAGATCTGCCTTTTAAAGATGTGCATGAAATAACTTACTCAAAAGTGACACAGCTGCTTTGCAGCAAACTGGCAGGAGAACACAGGTTTGTAAGCCCAGTTTCAGGCTAGTTTCTGGATGCCAGTGGTTCTCTGGGAGGTGTGGCCCAGAATACTGGCTTGAGAGTGAACAGTGATGATCTTTCCCAAGTCCTGGTAGAATTTTCTGTTTAAAATTGTTCTCCCGTAGAACAATGAATTTCTAAATCTTTTCTTGACTGCTACCACTTTTCTTCTTAATAACAAGATGAACGCATGAATGTAAACATGCATTTGAAAAACTCAGCAACAGGCTTTCACAGGTTCCCTTTTTGTGCACTGGTGACTGCTTCAAGATGGAGGACACAGTCTCATTTCCTCGGAACAGAAGGCGTGGTGCTCCTACGGTAGAATTCAACGTAATTGTGCACAGACCAGCACGACTTCCCTGTGCTGTCAAACTTAAACAGGTTTAACCCCAAAGACCCTGCTGTAAGGCACATCCAGATTCCTTGAGGCTACAACCGATTGAAATGACTGAAAGTGTATTTATAATTCATGCCCTGCCTGTATCTGAGAAAGATTTAGAACTTCAGAACAAGAATGCATCCCAGCCCATCTGAAACTGTCCTAAATAAAAGGGGGTTATACACTCTGGGAATTCCGTAAGCTGAATGCTATTTCCACTGGTCGCCATGGCGAACATAAATAAGCAGAATAGACCAAATGGTAACAAGCCAGGGAGAAAATGCACTTTCCATAGAATTGATCTGGTCCCCTCACGGCCAGAGTGGTGCCTCTGAAGGTCAGTGACAGCCTCTAATCCAATGCCTGGACACTCTGAGGGCTAATTAGTACAATGGACAAAGGAAAGTGCAGACTATTTTCGGTGGCTAAATGAGAAATAGCATTAAGTGATAGGATATCCTGTATGTTTATATGACTTACCTTTGGAAACAAGCTCTGATTCTTTTTCAACAAACAGTGGTTATTTAATCTCAAAGGGTACTTCTCCTGGGAAAACAGCTCATTCTTAATTTCTCCATCGAGTTAGACAGAGCTAATTGCCAAAGGATTAAAACTTTAAAAACTGCTTTGTTCATCTTATTGTTTCAAGTTCCCCTTTGGAGTGTGGATGATGTGTTTATTTGACATAATAAATACCACCAGCCGCTTTGTTCCAGGAACCAAAAGGCTATGTGCTAGCCCAAGGAATTTCTCAGTTGTTTATATGTAAGGAAACACTGCTCTGGTTTATTGGATGGGGTCATTGCAGCTTCTTTCTTAAATAGGGAATGCAGCAAGCTCTGCTTTCCCCACACACACTTGAGCAGGGAAACCAGAAAACACCCTTGCACACTCCACATGCCTCCTGCTTTCAACCCCAAAGAACAGGGAACAACGGTTGCTGAAAGCTGTGTGTTCCTCCTTTAGGAGCCCAGGGCTTTCCTATGTGGTTTTGGCACATCCATTTAGGCCTAGGTTATATATATATTTTAAATATTAGATTGGAGTGTCCAACCTATACCATCAATTGGTGAGTGTTGGCTATAAAACCAAACCACTCTATCTCTCAGCCAAATTTATGTGCCAGAACACCAAGGAAGAACATAACCACAAATTAGGCAGCCTGGAGGTTTGTTTGTTTGTTTGTTTGTTTGTTTGTTTGTTTGTTTTTAAATACATACCCTGCCCCAGGAGGAGGGCAAGTATGTGACACACATACTCTGCAGTGACTTGGAGTGTAAGCAACAGAGCGAACCTCCCCCAACAGCTGACAGCTCTCTAGTCTCTTGTGATTTCCAAAAGGTACTCCTTAAATGGGCATAAGCGGTGGGTGATTGGCTAGTGAACAACACAGAAGGCTGAGTCAGAGACCAGCTGAAGCTGGCCGTGTGCATGTGTATGTGTGTGTGTGTGTTTGTGTGTGTGTGTAGTGAAGGGGGGCCAGTAGGCAAGGGGCGGTGGTGAAGGAGGCTGCAAGCTTAGCAGAATGTTTGAACAAGACAAAGAGCAGCTCCAGCAACCAAATAAGGAAGTCAGTGCTGAAGGATTTCAGAATAGAAGTGTGTCAGAGATTTGAGGCAATCTGGGAGATTAAAATAATAATCATCATAATAAACAGAAGAAAAAAGTCTAAGAATTTTTGTTTCACTTGACTACACAAAATATATAGGAAAAAGTAGTATCATGTGTAGTCTTTAAGCAGGGGTGAGAAATGCAAATTCTGTCTTTCCCTTTATGTTAGCTTCTGGTGGGTATGGTCTGAGATGTTTAGAAACTCTGAGCAGCTGAAATAATAAGCTTTCTCTTGTTAAACATGGAAAAATGCAAGTTGTACATTAGAGCACTGTAGCATTGCTTTTCTGCATAATTTATGAAAGTTTTAGAAAAAGATGGTAAGTTTCTAAAAAGCCACAAAAGTATCTTGAATCCATTTTCAGACATGACCCAAACACTGAATTATAATTGTGTCCTTTGAGAAAAAGCTTAACTTTTAACACATTAGTTTAATGTCCATTTGAAATACTGTCCAATTTAAATATGTTGGTAGTTACTGAAGAAAATGTCAGTAGAGACAAATTATTCAGAGAAACTATCAGTGCTTATTTCTTTCTTAGTGCCCATTTTAATTTTTATGTCATCTCCTAGACTCTCCAGAGTGATAAATAATATTTTGTACTAATCATATAAATTAATATTGATTTTTTTTTTTTTTTGTGGGCCCCTCTCTGTTGGCCAGGGATCGAACTGGTGCTGCAGAGGCTGCGGGCAGCCTCGCAACCCAGCGCTCAACGGCTGTGCCACCAGGGGAGGCCCAAATTAATATTAATCTTATTTGGACACTTTTTTGCAGGGTGGATGAAAGAGGACAGAGGTTTGGGAAAATTTCAGGATACTCCTAAACATAGTTAAAAACACCTTTTTTTGGACATAAAACCCACATAGAGAAATTATTTCTCTTAACCTAGAAGCCAATTTATTTATGTTCACAGCATGGAATAGATATAGAGTATCCATCTGGGTCAGATTTTGTCTTAAATCTACAAAACCTTTAAATATTGGCAACCTTAATATAGGCAAGTGAGTGAACCTATCTTTCTGCTCCTGCCCTAAAAACACAATTGGAGGGCCTCCCCGGTGGCGCAGCGGTTGAGCGCTGGGTTGCGAAGCTGCCCGCGGCCTCTGCGGCGCCGGTTCGATCCCCAGCTGCTCCCCGGCCACCAAAGGAGGGTCCCACATGGCGCGCAGACCTCTCCTGCCGCCCGCTGCTCCCCTCAGCAGTGTACTTCGGTCCTTCTGCCTGCTCTGCTCCCCGCTCTGGCTCTGGAGAATTCTCTCACCCTCCCGCGCTTCTGACTGTACCCAGTGCATGCATAAACAAAACAAACAAACAAATAAATAAATAAATAAAACATGCCTCTATTTAAAAAAAAAAAAAAAAAACACAATTGGACAGCCCACCCTTGAATCAGAAAGTCCCAGAACACCAGGACTACTTACACTGTTTACCACTAGTTGTAAATAGTAGTAAAGAGTCTGAGCAGAGCGCCGACAGGCAAAATAAAGGGCTCTCCAAAGCACACCAAAGAATTCAGGGGATCAAAGAATATACTATACCCCTCCCTTAAATTTGGTATTTAATCCTATTTAATAAGCCTCCTTATTGTATTATTTTTTTAAGATTTATTTATTTATTTATACAAGCACTGGGTACAGTCAGAAGCGCGGGAGGGTGAGAGAATCCACCAGAGCCAGAGCGGGGAGCAGACCAGGCAGACGGACCGAAGTACACTGCTGAGGGGAGCAGCGGGCGGCAGGAGAGGTCTGCGCACCATGTGGGACCCTCGCCAGTGGCCTGGGATCAAACCAGCACTGCAGAAGCTGCAGGCAGCTTTGCAGCCCAGCGCTCAACCACTGCGCCACCGGAAGCCTCCGTATTTTAATAAGCCATCTTCAGGAAGATGTCACCTTTATGAGAAAATGTTTATCATCATAAACAAAGAGTTTTTTTTTTTATTCAAACTTAACTTTTTTTAAAAGCTTTCTACTTTTTTTTTAACGATTTATTTATTCATACAAGCACTGGGTACAGTCAGAAGCATGGGAGGGTGAGAGGATTCACCAGAGCCAGAGCGGGGAACAGAACAGGCAGACTGACGAAACACACTGCTGAGAGGAGCAGTGGGTGCAGCAGGAGAGGTCTGTCTCACCATGTGGGACCCTCGCCTGTGGCCGGGGATCGAACCCGCGCTGCAAAGGCTTCGGGCAGCTTCACAGCCCAGCGCTCAACCACTGCGCCACTGGGGGGCGGGGGGGGGCAAAAAGAGTTTCTTTTTTAAAAAAGCAAATTAACAAGAAATGTCAAGAAATATGCAAACATTATTTAACTCCCAAATCATAATTTTCAGTATTTGTCCTAAGGAAATAATTCAAAAGAGGAAACATGTAAGTTCAAAAATATTTGCTATAGCTTTTTTTTTTTTTTTTTTTACAATTTCAAAAGAAAGAAATCTAGGAGCCAGATTAAATAGTATGTTAATTCTGTGGCTGGAGGGAATATTATACAGTCACTAAAATGAGTAATGATTAAGACTATGAAGGCAAAACATTTCTGACAAATAATGCTGGAAAGTTAGCTTATAAAATTTTACACTACTTTTAGAGTTGTGCTTTGAAAATGACAGGGAGAAAACACTAGTTTTGTATATTATAAATATGGATACGTTTTCATAATGAACACCTTCCTCTTAACAAATTCTGGGTGAAAAAAACACCAACCGGCAGTTTCAAGGGTAAAAATGAACTGAGACTTTAGTTTATCTATATAGCAAATATAAGCCACAAGTTCTATTGTGATATTGTAACAAACTTTGTTGCTTAGAAAACTTATTTTTTGACTCAATGTGTCAGTTACTTGCAAGATAGCAAAATGAGCTAAAGTTCTGTGAGAAAAAAACAAACGCCATGTTAACTGCAGAGGCTGGAGGTTTCTGTGTGATCTCTCCATAGAGTTCTGCTTATGTGAGCTCCCTGGGGCTGGTGAGGTCGTGGCTGGGCAGCCTCCCCAGAAGGGTCCCTGTCTAAAGAAGGCAGAGAACACATAAGCAAGAGTTGCCACTGGTAACATCCTTGACCTTGAGAGCTCAGAATTCTAATCTTTGTTCTCAGGGAGAACATTCATTGGCTCCTCCAATGCTTCTGTTTTGACCATCCCTTCTTTACCAAAGATTCCATGGGATTAGAAAACACTTTGCATGAATCTGCTCATGTGAGTCATTCTTTTGATTAGGAACAGTTAAAACAAAACACAAATTCTTTATATACCAGGTGTTAAGAGCAGAAAAGTAAATAGAATTACTTTCTAGAATTAGCTATGATGATGCGTAATTATTTAATAGTAATGAATATCAAATGTCATTTCATCCAACCCTCTGTAATGCAGATTTGAGCCTTGGCACCCAGAACTCAAAGTGAATTGTGAACCACCTCACAGTCAGTTCCTGGCCAGGCAAAGCAACAGAGAGTAAGCAACAGTTAGCAAAGTCCCTTAATGGATGTTCTTTGTTAGCAAAGTCCCCCCCCCCCTCTGTTAGCAAAGTCCCTGAATGGATGTTCTTCTATCAAGGCTCCCCTACTGCTCTTCTCTTTTTGTCTCCTTGTGTGGTCAACATAACCTTTCTGTCAGTCTTGTTTGATAGACTAAGAGTTTACAGGAGCCTTAACTGTGCTCTTGACCTAGTCCAGGTGATACCTAACAGTTGGCTTCATTTGGTTACTTGCTGAGAATAATAACTGCTGGATGGCTCTACAAGGCCACATTTGTCTGTGATAACAATCGAAATTGCTAAGCTTGCTGGTAGCCATCCCACATGCGCTGTGCTGAATGATTTCCAACATCTCATGTATTCCTCCTAGCAACCCCATGTCACGTGCCATCATCTCGTTCTCATTTACAGAGAAGGAAACAGCCACACAGAGGTTAATTACTTACTGAGCAACGAATGTCTATATTTTCTTGGATGGTGGGTCCTGCCACATGAGTCATAAAAAGATTTGACTGATTAAATGCTCTGCTTGTCCACAGCCTGCAAACTTCAAATACAGCAGACAGAAGCTATAGCCATATTAATCGACTCTGTTGCTTCAATTACATTCATCTTTGAAGCTATGTGTCTGTGAGTCAAATTGGTAAAGCTAGAGACGAGCATTCTAAAACAGACCCTCTGCCAAACAGTATCTGATAAATTGACTTGGTTACATATTTGTTCTCCAGCCCTTTCATCTTTTCTTAAATCCATGGGATACTATTTTTTTGGTCATGTATCCCCTTTAGTAAAATTGTGTGTGTGTGTGTGTGTGCGCATAGAAGCATATGTGACATATATCTATGTTATTATACATATGAAAACATACAGAAATTTTAAAAAATGTAACAGGCTGAATTTAAATATAAAGAGAGGTTTTAGTTTTTTCCAGCAGTTCTCAGTGGATTATCATTGAACACTATGTTCTGTGTTATAGCACAACACCCATATTAGAGATTTGCTACAAAATCCCTAGACCGGACCTCAGAACCATGCAGGCTTAACAATCACACTGCCCATCACCCCCACTATGAGATTAAAGATGTCATTCCAAGAGAACCCATGACCTGATGAGATCTTTTGTTACATCTAAAATGTGGTGTACTTGAAATTTGCTGAGAGAGTACATTTTACCTGTATACACACACACACACACACACACACACACACGGTCACTGTGTGGAGTGATGGCTGTGTTTTGGCTTGATTCACACAAGGTATACATATGTAAAAACACCATGTTCTAAGCTTTAAATATATATTTCTTTAATATGTCACAAAAGCTTGAAAAAATAGAGACATTAAAAAATAAAAATTCTGAAGTCTGAGTAGATATGTGATCACAAGTAATCAAGCTTAGGAATTGTTTCGCCTAGTTGGGGGGCCTGGCAGGGAGAGGGCTGGCAGCAAAAGTGCTCTTCTCTCACAATTGACTAGTTGAAATTGAAAAGGAACGTGAGAAGTAGAGCCTTTTGCAGATGAAGTTGATGGACACCAGGGCCCAAGGAAGAGGCGGCCGTGTGCATCAGAGTGGGCGACCAGGGAAGGAGGGAGCTGGCACTGAATGCAGAACTGGGGTGACGGATTCCCAGATCACAACCTTCAGCCTGACACTAAGTCATTCTTCAGACATGAAGAAGTCCGGCTTCTCAGTGCTTCAGGGATTTCTGTTAAGCCTTTTAAGGGTATCCAGATGAATTAGTTATTGTGCTTCACCTACACTCCAGTAATTCACTTTCAGTGGGCAGTTTTATTTTCCCAGATGTGTACAAGGGAGTTATGAGTAATTAACTCGTAAAAGAAATGTCCAAAGGAATGAACAACTGCAAAGCACCTGTTGTTAACAGCTGAGATTGTCTCCTTGCTTAGATTATAAAGAGCTTGAGAATATGGAGCTGTGATTTTTCTCGTCTTTTAAAAACTTGTGACACCTACAGATTCAGGGTCACACAGAATGCAACTGTGCATTGAGACTAGAGCTTGTCTTTATTGCTCATGAAAGGAAGGTGTTGGGGTTCAGACAAACATCAGCTACTGGAGATTAGAATTGCATCATAGCTTTCATGGGCCCTGGGCATTTTGGCCTTTGTGGGTCCTGTTCTCGATTGAAAAATAGAATTCAATTTTATGATGACATTGATGTAAAGATGACTATAGACTGGATTTATTATTCTGTAGCCATCATTATTTTCATTTCTATTCATTTTTACCTTCTGATTTTAAAAATAATTAAAAGTGCTGTGTGCCCTATATCTGCACCTACCAGCCTATTGGATAAATGGGCCCTAAGATTACAGAGAAAAACATTTTATAAATGGGCCTCCTCTATTTTTAAGCAAAGAACATTGCTAGCTCCTTTTACTTCTTCTGTTTTTCCTGATGCTTCTCTCACAGGGATGGAGAGGATCAGTGATCCCTTCTCCTGAAGTTACACTCCTTACCCTGGGAAAGCCCCCAGGGGGCTTGAAGGTGACCCTCTCTTCAAGGGCTGCACACAGGGGTCTTGAGGCCAAGCTGGTGTGACAAGGAGGCAGGTCCCCACACCTGAAAGGACGTTCTCTGTGCTGCCTGGAGACTGAACGCACTTTGTTTTCTCAACTGGAGTCAACTTGAGATGATCATTTTTGTCAGACCATATTATCAGGTCATTTTGTCAGTTTCTCCAAGGCTTGGACACCAGGTTTTAAGTGTCCTGTGGTAAGCCAACAAACAAGGGAACAATGACCCCAGAGTTCCGTCAGTCAGGCTGCTACCTGCGCTGCCCACAGATGAGAATGGGATAATAAAGTTACCGCCCCACAGCTAATGAGCTAAAGGCAGTAAAGGGCAGAAACGTGTACGTACCTGTTGCTAATAAATTATCTCCAGTGAGGCCTTTTAAAAAGTTGGGATAATGATTTGCACAGGTTTGGTGTTCAGGAGGCAGGACTGAACTTTGTCTGTCTGGTAGCTGTCTTTCTTGGAAAACTTGTCGTTGAAATCTTCGTCAACTTTGTTCAAAAATTACATTTTTTCACACTGGTCCTCTAACCTCTGATTTGCCCCAGTGCAGTCTTCTTTTTTCCAACTCTTATTCATGGGCCACATTTCATTAAAACCCATTACACTTTATATGACATGCCACTTGAAAATCACGAGAGGCCACTAGTTTCTCTGAGTGGAGATGATTCACCAAAATCTAATTTGAAGAGTCTCCTGATAGAATCCCACAAAGTGACCAAATTTCCTGAAAATCCCTTAGCTCTTTCTAAGGTTAAAGAAAACAAACCTGATACACTGATATAAGAATACTGATCTCAATTCTTTGGGGAGGGAGAATATTTTTTTACATCTAATGGACTCTTACGTTAAAATCTTATATTTTTTCCTCTTGAAATCCAGTATTTCATTGTATCAGTAGTGATATGGTAGCCCTTATGGGCAGCTTCACTATTATTGTCAGTTATTGTAACTGTCAATCCTATAAACCATATATATCAGATAAATTAATTCCTTTGATTACTGATGTTACCAAACATTTTCTCTGATGGGTCTTAGGCTCTGCATCCAGGGATTTTTCCAATGTAAAATATGCATCCATTAAATGTCTATCTTTTAAGAAAATTTAATTTGAATATTTGACTTTTCCTTATTCTCTCTCTCTCTCATTTCCTTGTCATACTATAGTTTAGGTTTGTATATTTTATTTTGTCAAAGACACATGCTGTGCAATAATCTCCAAAATTCTTTTGGTAGTTGGGTATCTGTGCTACAAAACCCTTAACTGCAGCATCTAAGTAAATCCCTATGTATTTCCTTAATGAAAAAAAAATTAAGCAGTTCAGATAACAGAATCCCACTTATTTGAGCCAGTTCCAGAAATGAATAGTCAAGTTTAAGGTGTTGTAGGGCTTGGTAGAGGGGAAATTTCAGTTAGGGGAAAGAGACCCAATTACCTCGCTTCTGGAAACATGGTCCCCTATCTTACCCCTTGGGAGCCAGTGATTTCCTTTGTATTTAAATCATCATTTTGAGCATGACACTGGCCAGCACCCATGGCAGTTCTTTTACTGAAGTTTTGCTTTCTCTACTTCTGGAAGCAACAATATGGTAATGGCTGATCTTCGAAATGTCCAAAGGGCGTATGAAATGGCACCTTGTTATGGTGCCTCAAGCGGTAATAGTATTAGGAAAATCAACTGGAGAAGTTATGCATCATCTCACCATGACTTTGTGAACTGCCTTTGGGATTAATATAAAATGTAAATATGTATAATCCTAAACTGATTATGTCAGATCTATTATCAATCACCGCATTTGTAAGACCCAGTTTATGGGTTTTTCTTATGCTGGATAAAAGTGAAACTAGCCAGTCATCTGATAACAGTATTTCACCATTTACTCAGAAGAGTCACATGAAAAAGGGAAATTCCTACTTTTAACTATGCCTCTTCAGTAATCCCCGTAGAATCTGTGGATGATTCCATCAGAGCCAGCATAACTCATTTGATTTGGAAATGGATACTCAATAATGAGTCAGATTCCTCTGTGGATGAAAGCAGGACATGTTCAGAAGCCGCCTTAACTATTTCAGGTCAAACAGACATTATTGTGTACAATAAAACTTTGCAAAAGTAGGGCCTCCTCGGTGGCACAGCAGGTTGAGCGCAGCGCTGTGAAACTGCCCGCAGCCTCCGCAGCACCGGTTCGATTCCTGCCAGGCCAGGGAGATTCCCACATGGCACAACTTCCCACATGGCACAACTTCACTTCTCTGTCATCCACCACAAAGGGTAGTAATAGTCGTTGATCTCTGTAGATTGTAGGAGCAGATAAAATGGAAGAAGGCATGGGAAGAGATGGCATAGTGTTGGGACAAAGTAAAGTTCAGATTCCTTTTTACTTCATTCTTAACCAAATACTGTGTTTTGTCCAAAAAAAAAAAAATCCTAAGATCCTATAAGGGTAAAAACGTATAAAAATGGGAAAAAAGCCAAGGCTGCCATATGCCAAGCCCTCTGTTAGGCAGCATCTCACTTTATCTTCTTAAAAAAAATCCAATGTCAATACAGCAGGTTTTCATATAATATTTCATTATAATGCTGATGAAAAAAAAAAGAATCCTGGTTGAATGAAAAGATACAGAGACCTGTTTTTATTATGTTGTTTTGCTTTAAGTCCAAGTTTCCAAGAACCTATCAGTGACACTTAGCAAGGGTTTAGTGTATCTTTACTCCCATTTTACAGATGGGAAAACAAAAATTCTGCCAATTTAAGGTTATGAACACAGTTTTTGATGCCAGTCTGTCCCTCCAAAGCTCATACCTGAATACTAGATGATCTCTTCAGGCCTCTACTAGCTCCAATTCTGCAGTTCCTCTGGCATTGTTTTGGAAGATCAAGATTGACTTTGCTCTCATAAACTCAACCTGTTCTTTGGCTTTAAATTTCATGATCTTTTTTTACATTCCACAACTGCAGACCCTCTGGTCTCATATTGTCACCTTCTCTGTCTCCTGAATTTGAAAACCAGTCCATAGAAATGCTTCTTTCTGCGCTGCTGTTGTTGGAAAGATCTGAATGAACCTGTGTCCACTGGGTTCTAGTCACATTTGCACAAATAAAAACAATTCCATTTCCTTTCTCCCTTACCCTTTCTCCTTTTTAATAAAAAGTTGTGGACACACTAAAGAGCCAGAAAGTTTTCTTAGCCAAACAGAATACATTAATTTGTTTTTATGTTGAAAGTATGAATTGTCTTTGGAGGTTTGCCCTTTCTCCTCCTTCAGTCTGTGTTTGTGATCAAATAATAATAATGCATAAGGCCTAGCTGCTTGAGAAGACCCACATTTTCATTTTGAAAAATGTTAAAATAAGTTGTTAAAATAAGTTGGTAGTTGTTGATACGGAAACATGTGCTCGTATAAACTGCAATTAATGACAGTCAAATTCAAAGTGGCCCAAGCTTTTAAAAGGTGCTTGGATAGAAAATGAATAAAGCCTGACCTTAGACATTCTAGTCTCAGAAACATTCTCCCAAAAATAATATTAGTTGGAGTCAATAGCAGGTAAAGTCTATAATTGGTGTACTGTTTTCCTGGTCTTGTTCATGTTTGCTGAATGTGTTTGCTGAAAGTAGTAACTACACTGGGAAAAAATATGCCATTCAGCCAAGATTTTGTACCCTTTAAAAGTACACTAAGAGCTAAATCAACAAGTTTTTTTTTTTTAAATAATAGCAAAGAGGTTAGTGAAAATAAGCTCTTATGCTGACTTGATAACAGGACATCTGTCAGATACACCATGGCTCTCTCTGGGGAGATCCATTGTGAGCCTTCTTATAGAAAAAGTGCCAACCCAGAAGCCAAAAATCCTCTAAGAAAATCTCAAGTTCTAAATCAGTTTCATTAATATATGGTTTTAAGCAAAATTTCTGAAGCTATACCAACTTTCTTTTACTGCTACAGGTAAATGAAAGGCATGAAAATACAGGTTTTATTTTATGTTTTAAAAGTGTGGTTTCAAACGAGTGTAGACTTCTGCTGGTAGTTTTTCTCAGGGACATGGGTACGAAGACATTTATTTGGTCTGCTGATACTAACCATTTTATAAATATGATTGGGATAGGGGTAGCATCTGCCAGCAAGTATGTCGATGGTATAAGATCTTATGTGTTTAGTGAATAGCATTTGTTTCTAGCTGTATTTTGTTGTTGTTTTTAGTTTTTAATTCCCTCTGTGTCACTCTTTTCATTTGTGAGAGAATAGGAAGAGGAGAATACAGGAATGACTTGAAGGATTGCCTTCACCCATTCATTCCATGCTCCTCTCTTAACAACTAGAAAATGAAGCAGATTACTTCAGCTCACATTCGTACATTGGAAGCTATAGGTCTGTGAGTGAAAGTGTGGTGAAGGGGAAGACAGAATCCTGTACAAGCCCTCCCAAACATTCCCAGGGCCCAGAGGGACCCCCAGAGGGAATCCCAGGAGAGCAGCTCCTGTGAGGTCAAATGTGATTGCTTATTCATTTTCCACCCCTTTCATCTTACCTTAAAATCATAGAACTGCAAGTTCAAGCTAAGGGAGACTAAAGAAAAGTCATCTAAAGAGAAGGTCGTTGACCAGAATCTTTAAAGTACACACAAGAGGGTGGAAGGCTCTTTCTCAACCTTGGCCGAAATTCCATTCAGTGCGCCTTCTTTTGATAACAGTTTTCATCAACCTGGGACTAGCCAAGGTGTGCTCCTGTCTCCCACGCTTCATGCATGAAAACTTTACAAATTGAAAACAAATATTGTGAGTGTTGTACCAGTTCCTTGAGTGCTTCTGAATTTGAAAACTAGTCCATATGACTGCTTCTTTCAGGGCCGCTGTAGTCGGAATAAGACAGAGACAGCAGAGCTAACCAGAGCATGGTCCTTCTTCCACTGCTTATTGAGAGTAAAGGGATTGGGTGTTTTCTGGAAGTCCATCAACCCTCTTAGACTGTTCCCTCCTGTTCCCTCCTGCATATCCTCCCAGGTAAAGACTAGGTGGTAAAGACTAGGTGGTAAAAAATAGGTGGCTGATCTATCTTACTCTTTCTGTGCTTATGTTGAGAATGGCTCCTAAATCACACAGCCTCAAACTTTAATAAGTGTAACTTCATCAGTCCCCTTATTGTGGAAATTAAAAAAACAAACAAACACTGCAGAATCCCACCATTGATGGCACAGACCACTAAGCCTTGATTCTCTTTCTTTGGTGTCACACTGCAAAAAATTCTGGGAAGGGCCAAGTGATGTCATTGCTGTTTTCCTAATGGCCATTTGACATGGCAGTGAGCAAACTAAAAATTCAGCATCAAAGTTATGGAGATGTTTGTTTTGTTTTTAACTATCACCCTCTCAAAAATTGAAAAGATAACAATACCTTCTGTTATGCTTGAAAAGAGGATGACAGTAGGTTTAAAAAAAAAAGTGTACAGGTTCATATGTCAAAGATGAATCTGCATTTTAAATATGCATACACAAGTCGGAAGCATAGCCTCTAGGCTATTACGTATGTTTATCTTTGAGGACAGAATTACAGGAAGACAATCACTTTTGGTTTATTGTTAGAAATTTTTTCAGACATCAGTTAAAATCTAAAAGTCAATAAAGACATTTCAGAGAGTGAGAGAAGTAGGTTATCTGGCTCAGGACTATGACCTGGAAACACTATTCTTCAATATTAATAATGAAGTAGGGGTAGAATTCCTAGACTACTTAAACAAGTTGTCCGCTGGCAAACCACACCCAATTGGCATTTACTTGGGGTCATTTTACAGAAAGGACCTAGCAGACATCCAGTAAATGTTGGGTATTAATAGTTTGTTCATTCATTCCATCCTTTTATGGACAGCTTATCATCTGTTAAAGAGATTTGGTCCCAGAAGCACACACTCTGGTAGAAGAAACAGACCAACATAACTGATATAATAAGCTAACGCAGCTACTAGGAGATCATACATTGGATCAGGGGTGTCCTTCACTGAGCTGGTGAAAGGAAAAGTTGCTGATCTGGAGTTAAGGATAAGCCCACAGTAATCACAGATTTTACAAAAGGTGCATTCTGGAGTGAATGAGTCACTTTTTTTCCTTTAATAGTATTTCTACAGAAATCCCCGTGTAGTGGGTTAAAGCAAGTGACTCAGGACTTCTAGGAGTTGATGAGAAGATGGAACTCAGGATAGGGACCGCGTTCCTGAAATGTTACTAAACCAGAATGCACTGCACTCCTTACCCTGAGGGCTTCTAAAACCTAATTACTCATTGATAGACCGAGCAGAGGAAACTAATTGCTGCAAATCTAGAAAATAATCGTTTTCCTTAAAAAAGAAAAAAGCACACGAGGTGATTATTTTTGTGCTTTTCGGCTTAAACGCTGTGTGGTCATTCCACACTCTACCTACCCGCAAAGCCTCAGCTTTGGGGTTCCAAGTCCAGGGAGCTGGCCCCTCCCCCCTCCCTGCCCCCCAGCCCTGCATTTTCTTTCCTGCAGGGCTGTTTCCATTCTGTCCCGAGCCTTCATTCCTTTCCCGGTGACTGTTGCCCCGAATCAGCTTTATCGGACACTTCTCACTGGTCTGTAAAGGAAAAAGCACCATCAAAAATTGGGGAAGAAACATCATCCTAGATGAATGCCTAGAAAATAGGCATTTCTGTTGGCCTGGAAAAAGAAAGTTCTTGCCTGTTGTCATTATTTCCTAAAGGTCTGGGAAGGCCGGGCTGCGGGCAGGAGCGATGCACGGCGCCAGGTGGGGCGCCCTCCCCGAGCTGGGGGCCAGCCGGAGGCCGGAGCCCCGCCTCCTCCCGGGGCTCGGCCCCTCCCTGGCCTGGAGCCGGGCTCTTATTTTGAAGCGGCGCGGGCGCCGGGGAGCCTCACTGAGTCACGGCCCTATATAGCCGGTACCTGCCCCGCGCAGCCCGCGCCCCAGGCTCGCGCCCCAGCGGAGCCGGAGCCCGGAGCAGCGCAGCGCGCGACCCAGGTAGGCGGTGGCCCCGGCCCCGGCTGCAGAAAAGTATGAATTACCCAGAGTGGAGGGAGCCGGCCTGCGAGGGGGGGAGGCTATAGACGGGGATGAATAGGGGGGTGGGGATGCAGAGCAGAGTTTCCACCCGGGGGCCCTTTCTGGGGATCCCCCCCCTCCCCCAGTGCTCCCCCCCTTGAAAGCCCCTCCGAAAGCTGAGCTCCAGATGGGAACTTTGCATCGTCTTCGTGAGTCCGGACTGGAGATGCTTTGCTGCCACGCATCATCCTTTTCTCTCTTCCAACTCTCAAACTCGGTCCCCCGCTTAATCTGGGGGTCCCCCTAGGCTTGGAAGGGCTGGGAAAGCCTGGCTGGCAGAGGTTGGGGAGGGGGTTGGGATGATCTCATTCCCTGGCAGCTGATGGAGGGAGCAGGCCCGGCCAGGGCTGTACCATCGCCCCTCCCCAGCCCCCAGCCCCCAGCCCCGTCTGCTTTCTTAGCTCGCCCTACCTTGGCGCCATTCAAAGAAAGTTTGCTTGAAACTCGGGGAGCTTTCCCAGGCTGGGGTGTGCTGCTGAGCAGGCAGGAGGCCCAGCTTCCAGGCTTGCTGGGGTTGGGTGGCTCCGGGCTCTGGCCCCCGCGGTCCCAGGCGGCGACCACCCGCCCTCGCTTTGTTGGCCGGCGCGGCCTGAGCCTGGAGACGTGGCTGCAGAGTCAGCTGCGCGCTCACACCGCGCGGGGTTCCCGCTGCAGCTGCAGGCGGGAGAAAGGATTCTGAAAAGCCTCAGGCTCACTTGCTCTGGGATGTTGTGTGTTCAGAAACCTGGATCATCGCAGATCTGGGGACTGGCCCTTGGAGGAAACTGTCCAGCCGATTTGCCTTTAACATTGAGGGGCGCTTCTGTCTAGAAGGGCGAGTGACCAGGACTCCAGAATGGAGAGATTGGTCTTTGGAGTGTGCAGTGAGGCTTGGGACTTTCGCTGTCCCTGAGGACTGAAGGGGGCGCGCTGGGGAGGTGGCCGGTCTCTGAGATGCAGGCATCTGTCTTTCCACTGTGCTGAGCTGGGTCTTGCTGGTTGCAGGCCTGGGCAGGCCAAGCCCCCAGCAGCGCGCTATGCCTGCTTTCATCAGACCCAGAGTCTCCAGCAGTCGCAAGCTAGATGCATCTGTATTTTAATACTCAGTCGAGAACGGCAGAGTGGGCAGACCCAAGTTTCTGAGCCATGGAATAATATATTCCTGGGTGACCAGCAGTTGAGCAGCTGCCATTGCCACCACTCCCACCCGGCCCCCACCCTCCTGGCTAGTGGTCTCACCCACTTTGGCAACAGCCAAGTTCTGCATTTGAGGACTTCTCTTGGTTTGTGTGATGGAATGTTCATGTCAGAACTGTCTCAATAACTGCCACTAAGGATAAATTGGCTGGCTAATGTGGGTTGCTTCTGGAGCCCACGATGCAATGGCATTCACTTTTTTTTTAACCTTTTTTTTTTTTTTAACATCCTCAACAAAGTTCCCCCACCCCTAAAACCTAGAAGACTTGGATTTAGTGATAAGAGCTTTGAGTGGGATTTTATTTTTCCCTAATCAGGGTTTGTTTGTTGATACAGGAACTAGTAGAAAGTATCCCTGCACTTTAGAGTGGTTGTTAGACCTTAGGAGAAGTTCAGTGGCTTATATCCTTGAACAATAAATGTGTGACCAATAGGCAAGAGCTATATAATCTACAGATTTTTTTTTCCAACTATTTCCTAAGCTTTACTTTTCATTTGTTCTGTTTTACAATATATTGTCTCCAGAGTAAGGTGTGGAGCGGGTTGCCCAGTGCCCACAACACATGCTTTTTAGAGAAAGTCCACGTGTATTGCAAACAGCAAAACATGCCAATCTCTCAACCCTCTCTTTGGGGGTGTGAAGCTCTGAGTGAGGATGATGGGTAAATAGGTAAAATAACATAGCTTTAATTTCCATACCTTCCATACCATGAATCACAAAGCTCTGGCCACTGGTAGTTGAGTAGCTCAGCTGCATGCCTAGTCTGTCCAGGGGAGGACATTGACTCGGCTGCAGATAGATGCCAGCTTTCCTCAGCGTGCTCTTGATGACTCTAGTTCTTAGTTGGTTTTTTAAATTTTTTACAATAGCAGAATAAAAATTGATGGCCAGTTACCACATTGAATTCTGATGGCTTTCAAATAATTTGTCTTCTCAAGAATTAGCATCTATACTATGTTTGACAATAGTTGCACTTTTTTCCAAAATATTTTTCTAGACTATGATAAAATGTTATATTTGAAACAGTTATGTATTACTGAAACAAAATACTTCCTGGAAATTATCAAGGAGTCCATACCTTTTCAAGGTGCTAAAGTCATTATTTTAAGAGGAAGTTACTAATTTGTTCAACCAATTATTGACTTCTCCTCACTTTCCAAATTTTTTTTCCAGATTTTTTCCACAAACATTGGGAACTATAGAACATGTATTAGAAATTGTCTTCCCTTTTGTGTACATTACCCATTAATCTCTCACCAAAATGTATTACACTTTTTCAGCACTTACTTTAGAAGGCCCAAATACACATTGGGTAATCAAGGCTTACTAAACTTCTAAAATTCCCTGCAATTTAACTTCTTTTGAAATAATTTTCTTCAAGTAAATGGGGGAGTAGATACTAAATATGCTTTAAAATATAGAAAAGAGCATGAAAATCTTTTTTGAAAATGTCTCTCCTACATTATATACTTTAGTTCACGCCAGTAATAAACTCTTTTGCGACACAGAAGAAGAGATGGGATCTACTTGATTTGAAGGAGAGTACAGGGATAATGAGGATTTTGTCCAGGGTCAAGCACGTAAAACTGAGACTCTTATTCTTCCTCATTCTGCCTCAAGGTTCTGGGCTCTAGACAGTCTCTGCAAGATAGCACTGATTCAAAAGATTTTTTCCCCCAAGGAAACTCAGTTAGATTTTGTCAAAAGACAAAGAATTAGAGATGGTAGGTGGTAGGTGAGAAAGCCTTCAAGATTTTATCAGTGGAAAGCAGTGGCCATTCCTGCCAGGAAGGCTGGAGATGAAAGGAAAATCTGAGATGTCAGGAAGGAGAAACACCATTTTGAAACCACTAGATCCAGCTTTCTGCCCGACGCCGTCGACTACTGCAGGCACAGATTTTCTTCCTGCACAGTAAATCTTAGCTGCCTTATTGGTTATGTGCTTTAGGGTTAACCATAATTGGTAACATTAGCCATTTTCAGTTCGGGGAGCCTCTTTGACTTGTATAATTTGGATAATGACTATAGGCAAATAGGCCAAAATGTGGGGTGGTTAGTTAATGTCACTTCTGGGTCTCTGCTGAAGGCCCACTAGCCCAACTGCCAAAGTTTCGGCACCACTGAGACAGTAATTTTCAGTTTGGCACAGGTTTTTTGAAGATGTATTGGATGGAAAAGATTTCCTCCAGAGGGAGAAGCTGCCATTTACAGACAAGGTGTGTCAGCCAGAAGAAATGAGCAAATAACAGTTTTCTGGTTTCTGTTGGCAAAACTTTGCATCTTTTTTTCCATATAGAAGTGTTAAAAATAGTCAAAAGACACACAGAACCAAGAAAAAGGTGTGGGCACTGAAGTTTCTCCGGGGGAGTGGAGAGCAGAACTCACTGTAGTTCCATAGCTGTCACTCACCATGCCAGGCTGGGGGCCTTGCATTCTTACCCTGTTTACTTCCCATCATACCTCTTGGTCTGATAGAACTGGTTCAGGTATCCCATCCAAGTAGAAGGGAAGGCCCCATAGGCCGTCATCCAGGAAACTTGAGCCTGAGCCGGCTCCTCTGACATTTGTGGTGCTTCTGTGCAACTGTCCAGCTCTCAGATGGATCAGGCTCTGGGTGTGGATCCACAGACCGATTGCTGGAAATTGCTGGGAACTCAGAACACTTTTGCATGGACACTCTCACACTTCACAGTTAGGTTCCCAGGACAGCCCCGAAATGGTAGCTGAGGCATTCTACCATATTAATAGCACCATAGAACCCAGCCACTATATATGACATGAGTTTTTGTGGGAAAGTGCACTCAAAGCTCCAACTTGATTTTTTTTTAAGGTTTTCATTCCTAGCAACAATGGCAAAAAGGACCCCGCCTTCTCTTTTTCCATTTACAAACCCTGAAGGGAAAATAAAGGTACACAGAGATACATTTCCTTTCATACTCCCCTTATGCTAACAGAGACCCCACCCTGAACTGCAGAGCTATGGGGAAAGGATTGCGAGATGGGGCAGAAGTGAAGCCCCCTTGACAGCTTGACAGCGAGGGTCTGTTTTGCATAATCAGTGGCTTTGTGCTGCCTCTTGGTTGATACTCTTGCCTTACTAACCATAAGTTTTATTCTAATACCTAGACCTAGACATTGGCATTACTGAGTTGTATGTGCAAATATTTTTAAAGTCAGGGTTAGGTTTTAAATAGAGTCTTTTAATAATAGAAAGAAAGTATATTTACAGGCATTTTCCTTTTCTTTTTGATGCTAGTCTACTGCATTCCCAAGCAAGGACCTATTTGGGTCTGGCTAGATGTATGGTAACCTTGGATACAAATAATAATTTTTATTACATTCCAATTAGGCAAATACTAAATACCATTGATCAAGCACTCCATAACAGAAAATGTGGTAAAATGTTTACCACACTTCCTATTATGTAATCCTCGAACACAATCCCACACGGGAAGTGCTGTCAGCGCCCTCATGTTAACATTGACAGGAATACAGTTTCACAAAGGTGAATGATTTACCCAGAGTCACACAGATCAAAGGTAACAGATTTGTTGTTGTTAATTCAACAACTACTGTTGAGCAAGTCCTAGGCACTAGGCACTGGCTATAGAGAATAAAGTTGTGACTTCAGTGGGCAAATTTGCAAAAATCTTGAACAGCCAGTTGGAGCTGGCTCTGGGAGAAAGACCAAGCTAGGGATGGGGGGGTTGTCAAGTTGGGGTGCCAGTCCACTGAGGTAGAGAATACAGGCAGAAGAGCAACCTTGAGCCTACAAGCTAGTCCAGCAAATTTACAGTATTGTGTCTCACCACAGCCCACCTAGTTTTGTAATGTTTGAAGACGTGCAATCTCCTCCTTCGCTGTCAGTACTCCAGCAAGAGGCTGGGGAGGTGTCCAAGAACAGAGATGAAGGGCTTGACTTTGTCTAGCCAAAGGTCAGAGAAGGTGGGAAAGGTGCTGGGGGGACATCTGGAGAAGGCTGGATCCAGCGCACTGGCAGAGAACTTGGCCTAGGCACAAGTTGGTTCTGTGGTTCTGGGAAGGAGGCAGAATGGCCCCAGGTGTGAGGAGGGGACAGAAAAGCGAGCAGATCAGGGAAGTCCTTTGCTTGCTTCTGTTTCCTCAGGGAAATAGGAAATGTGGCTGTCAGCTGGGAGTCAGGGGTGGATAGGGTTTGAGAGAAGTTTGAGGAGAGAAGAAAGTATGCAAGGCTCCCGAAAAATGAGAGGCCTGAATTTAGCTCTGGCCTGCCGAGGTCTGCTTAAGTCTGCCTGGGTCTGCCTAATGTCAAATTCCTACTCTACACCCTCTGTATGCTGGGGCTCTCAATTCTGTCACCTCCATCCCTTCCCGAGGAGGATGACAGTCTTATTATCCTTTATTCAGTTGTCACTTGGGGCAGCAGATCCCTGTACTTAGTAGGTGTGTGGTTAGTGTTTGTTGAGTGACTACTATAATAAACCTACACATGTGTCCAGACATTTCAATTTTTCCATCCTAATATCACATTAATTATCCTGTACTCAGAAATGCTGACACCAGTGGTCCCTGTAGCAGGTCTTGTGTACCAATTATGTACACAGTTAGTACCATTGTGTACTCATAATTCCATTGAGTTAATCTTATCTCTGTAGAACTGAGTTTTAGATTACCAAATGTATGCTCTTTTGTGTTACTCTCAGAAAGCCACCTAGATCAAACCTCACTCCTACCAGATTATGCCTTTGATAGGCACAACCAAGATGCCTGTTCTCTGTCTCTCCTGGTGGTTAGCACACAGCTGGCACATGCTGTAGGAAGCCAGCTGGAAAGAGAAAACCATTTGGGGGGGGGGGGGTGTATTTCGAATCCAGGTGTTGGAAGTCTTAATTAAATTTCTGGCAAAACAACTGACGGAAGTAGATCTTTCCAGGAATAGTTTGAGACCATGGACTTGACTATACTTGGTGCTGATGACATGTGCGGCGCATTGAGGTTTCTTGCAGGTCCTCCAAGTTCTGGTTAGAGACAGACCAAAAGGAGGAAGAGTCTGAGGTTTTTGAACATCTCAGTGGCGGGGTGGAGGGTGCAGTTGGTCACCTAAGTCTGCTGTTGTGTGAGGAGGCCAGAGTGGGAGACGGTGATTTGGGAATGGTCCCCACTGGGAGGTAACTGAAACCTTGCTAGAAGATGACTTTGCCTTTGACTTTCAGTATTTGAAGATGGAGCAGAGATCCTGTCAGTTGACTCAGTTCTAGTCAAAATCTCAGTTCTGGTCAAAAGAAAGAAACTTCACAGAATATTCAAGGCAAATCCTTTCCCAGTGAAACCACAAATGAACTGATTCAAAACTGGAATGGGAAAAATGTGTGGTTTTCTTTGTAAAACTTTGTTTTCTACTTGTCTTCATAACTATAAATGGATGTATTTGTATGGAAGATGACGTGGATCTTGTAAAAACCTAGGGATATATTCAGAGACCAAATAATCCAAATGCACTCCATATTCTTCTCACACACCACGCCTTCGTGTTGTGCAACAGAATCTCAAGCACATACTGTCCATAGTATAAATCTGTCCCAGCAAGTGACTTCAGGGTAGCAGGGACAGTAGATAAGGCATTGGGCCTGACCTCTCAAAGGGAAAGCTTTTACTTACAAGCTTTTATTCACACTGGCTGAAAAATCATCTATGGATAAGATGGCAGCCGTCCAAGTTCAGACATTCCTTGTCCCTTCTTCATACACAGCCAGCAGGAGTTGTCAGTTTGCAAACACACGGCATTATACCATTTAGCATCAGGTCATCGTCTGCTTTCCCAGCACTGGCCTGCAGGGTGGTAGGGGCTCGGTAAAGCCACCAGATGTGATGCTGCCAGACCTTTCCGCTGCTCAGGTCCTCCTTGCTGCAGAGCACAGATAAGCGATGGCATCAGACAACACACGTGAAACTTCTATGTTAAGAGGTTAGGCCCATCTTGAGCCTGACAAGGTTGAGACATAGGAACTGCAGCCCTGCTTCTAAGAGGCCAAGTTCTCATTCATTGAAAAATCCCAGAACCTTTGCTGCATCCCAGTAGGTGCTGTGGGGAGCAAGCGCCTCACCTTTGCTACTACACAGATTCTAAAAACCTAGAGGAGCGTGGGAGTAACTTTCCAAAGGTGCAGTTATGCGGCTAAAAATTGGATTTCCCGACTTCAACAGGGTGTTCTTTTCAGCCTCCCGAGCTTCCTCTGAGATGCAGGGTGACATTACCCCTGGAAAATGTGCACCAAGGGCAACTGCAGGATTTTCCAAAAGCTTAAGGCCAGATGGCAGATCTGGCAAAGCCAAACTGACAACACTGATTACAAGGTCAGGAGCAGGTTTTTAAGAGTACATACTAAATGTTTACTATCCTGAAGACCAGTTTACTTGGGAAGTTAATCCCGGTGGACAGTGTGGTTGGGTTATAGAGGCAACCACCCAGAGCCACTTTCTGCATCGTGACCTCCTGCCCCAAAGCAGCAGAAGTGAAACAACAGTGCTGAGTCCTGGGCTCAGCCATGGAGGAGCAGCCAGTGAGTTACTGGCACTCTCTGGCTGTCGTGGTGGTTCCCTGTGGGGCTCTGTCCTGTCAGTAGCTCGCAGGCAGGCCCTGAGCAGCTTCTCCAACTCCACTTGGAGTTCAGCCTTCTTGTGTGTTTATTTCCTCTCTAACCCTTTCATTTTGATTTTCTCTCCTTATGAAGCCACCTGCAAATCTGGAAATGAAAGCGTATCTTCAAATTGCACTCTTAAATGTTATCTTATTATTATTGTGGCCCCAGTTTTTTTTTTCACTTTCGTGTTCTAGTTAAATCTGCAGTTAGGAAATTCAGTAATCCCCCTTTTCAAAAGTTCATGTTATGCCACTCAGCTTTTACAAAAGGTGACCTACATGAGTCCCTGTCTTCACTTGTGTAACAAAAGGTTCAGATTGGTTTTGCGTCAACCACACCCCAAACAGCAAAAGTGACCCCACTAAACGCTTTCCCTGAGAACTACTTATTTACAGGCGGTGTATTTGTCCTAGCATTCCACTTTTTACTTTTAGGTACACTGTTAGGTTTTCTGTGTTATTTGGTATGACTTGGTAGGCTATTTTTGGTGTCTGAAAAGGCTCAACAATTTTTTTTATTCAAATTTGTTTTAATTGGTTGTTTTATACCATTTTGGTTGATGAAGCGTTCCTGGGAATGTTTAACTATTGGAGAGTGGGGCACACCCACTGTATTCCATGATTATATTGCTAAAGAATCATATATTTACTGTGTGGTATGACAATTATGATGTTCTGTGTTTTAAAGAAACAAAGTAGAGTAAAATAGTTACATTGCTAATTATTCAAGTGACTGAATATTAACAAAGAATAAGATGAAGACTGAGTATCTTGAAGCACACTTTAGTTATATGGTTGGCTCTGCTCTTGACCTTGGGGATGGTTCTCTTTACATGTGGGTCTTCTGGCTTTGAGAAAGTTGTTCATCCTTTCAACACTGTGCTTTAGGTCTGGTTTAAAATATAATCATCCATTTGCAGCTTTTCATTTAAAAAATCACTTTTATTGGCATTAGACTTTTAACCAAAACTGTGATTCAGAAAAATACTGAGGCTGTTCTGGCTCTCACCAGTCACATTAAAGATTCAAGTATTATGAAACAACAGGATCTGATATGGGTCATCTTCTGGCAAGGTTCATAGATTCGTAGTGTTTTTATTGGCCACCCAGAAATCTGCATCTTGGTGTAGGTATCTTGAGTTCATGATGTAGTCAAGTTTAGAAATAAGTCAGTGACTTGCAGGCTTTGCTTTCTACTACTTTCTTTTATTTTTCTACTACCTTCTTTTATTTTCTTTTATTTTCTGACAGCTAGCCCAGCTCTGTCTTCTGATGGCCTGAGAGTCCGAAAACAGCTTTTTTTCCCCAATACCCCATACTGCCCCTGGGTCTCTCTTGGCCTCTTATAAAATAGACTAGATGAGATGAGCATAAATATCCTTTTCAACTTTAATATCCCATGTTAGAAAGGAAATAAAAGACACTCCCATCCAACCTGTCAACCTCTTTCGTCGTCACCTCCTTTCCGTGCTCTCCTGGAGCAAAGATTTGGTTAAAACACTTAAGAAGTTGATGACTTCATGGGATGTATCAATAACTCCTGTGAAGAAATCTTTGAGACTACAAAGATGCATTTCAGACAGCAGTAAACACCACACTCTAGTTCACATTCCAAGCCTTTATATAATTAGTAAAGCTGTGTTAGAAATAAGAATTTCACAAATACCCCAAGTGTCCATTACTCAAAATCGATAATCAAGGTGGTTAAACAGTGTGTAGTTGTGTGTATATGATCGTGTACAAAGACCAGGGGACTGGATAGTGTCATCTAACTAAGTTTCCACGCATGACTGCTGTGGCTTTGCCAGAAAGGAATTCTAAATGCAGGGAAGTATACCAGTAGTGGGCAGGTAACATGAAGACTTCCCGGCAAGCCTTCTGAAGTTTTTCATGCCAGTTTATATTTCTGGACACAATACCCTTTGGATAGACTATATATAATTTGGGACATGGGCTAATTAATGAATTGGCACAACCGCTAAGGTTGGAAACAGCAGAAACTCTAGCTTGTAAAACTTAAAAGTTCCAGCTGCTCAGGAGTTTTATCTTTTCTGTTTAGTTCATGTTAGAGAAAGTTACATGGTTTTAAAAGAGTATTTTAAGTTTCTATTCGATTTTCAGTGACGTCAGTTCCCAGGCCTTTGGAATAAAAATGAACCCAGCACTTATATGTGGTAAGAGATATGGTGACATAACGCGGTGGTCACAGTTAGAGCCCAGGACTCCAGGTAACGATGCTGTGAGCAGAAAGCCTGCCCGTGAAATAGGGGTGTTGAAGTGTACGTTCGTCAGTGCTTCTGCTACTTTCATAGCCAAGGAGGTTCATCACACGAATTAGAGGCCTTCCATATTAGGCTTTTGGAGACACCGCCAGGGTGGGGATCACGTGAGGTATTCGAGAAAAATGGAGACTTACTGAATGCAGAGGCTTCTGTGGGGCAAGCAGAGTAAGGAATTCAGTCAAATGATGTCATCCAAGGGTAGCAAGTCCATGCCCGAAAAACTGGCAGCAGCTTCCCCAGACCAAGCCACCTGAGACATTTCCTGGGCTGGAAACAATGTGACGGAAATTGGGCTTCCCTGCCAAATACACCACACCTTGCCAGAGCTTGGGTGCCTCTCACTGCCTGGAGAGAAATTGCAGCTTTACAGCACACCTACCTAAAACTTGCGTGCAAGTGAAGAAGGAGTCAGGAATGCCTGTATTTTAGCAGACTGGAGAAGGAAAATGGGTGTGCTACCCCTCCCATTAAAAATGAGTGTGCTTTTTACATTACATGTGCATAATAATTCACTGTATCTGCTGTGCAAATCAAAGAGCTTTGTGTTTGGTTTGGTTTTAGGCCTCAGGTCCTCCAGAAAACAGTGATTAGATCACCTTTAAATACTAACAGTCATGATTGAATATGCCTGGAAATCAGGCTGCTCTTGATTGATCTGTCTCACCACGTTCGAGTGAACTGCTTTATTCATTGATTCAGTAATATTTAATGCACTGTTTATTTTAAAGTGTTTATGGATATATATTCTATATTCTTATAGCAATCCTGTGAGATCATTGTTTATCCTTTAGAAAACTCCGTCTCCTTTTTTCAGAAGGAAAAACATGAGCCTTGAGAAGGGAAAGTGATGCCGGGAAACTGGCAGTGATGGGGCTGCAGGGCTGGTCAGCTTTCTTCGCTCTCCAGTTTTAATCTCCCTCAGCAACCCCAATCCCACGGTGGGCACAGCCCGGTGATGTCCAGGGTCTTCTTCAACTCCTAGGATTGTGAAATGACCTCAGACTTGTTAGAATATATGAGGTGGAAAAAAGTTGTGCCAGAACAAATTGAACTGTAACATCCTAGTGTGTTGTATCTTTCCTGCCAACTTCCTGATAAATAAAGGATGAATTCCAAATATTGAGAGTTACTACTTGAGTATGGCATAGTTGAAGCCCTCCCCATTGCTTTAAAAAGCTAGCAAACAAATCCAGTATCATTTATTTACTCAGTAGACTCTTAAGCAGTTTGTGCTATGCTCAGCATTTGTCCCTGGATGAATAAGACATTGAAGATGGATGCTGGATAGGCCTGGGGACAGGAGAGCTGAGCTGCAGAATGGAGTGACGGGCCCCAAGCAGACAGTCCTCAGAGGAGGGGTGACCAGCTCTGGATGGGAGGAGGAAGAGCTCAGGAGAGAAGCAAGGCCTGAAAATCAAGACGTTTGATAGAAGTTGAAGCTGCTACAGAAGGCAGCTGGGCTATGTGTCCACAGGCCCAGAGGTGGAGGAAAGGTCGTGTGACAGGACAGTGGGCAGTTTGTGTGGCTGGAGAGGAACCTGTGTGAAGGGAGGTGAGGGGTGAGGGTGGCCTTGCCGGTCTGTGGAAGGCCTTGTTCTCCATACCCAAAGTGTCAGGGAAAACACGATCACAGCTTTTTCTATGAAGGGATCCATTCACCAGCTGACCAGCATGTGACCCTGTTGTCCACATAACTTGAGAAGTCTTTCTAGATGCTTTAAAAAGGAAAAAGGTGACCTGTTAAAGAGCCTGTGTGTCATGGTAGCGAAGTGTAGCAGAAGGATTTAGTACAGTAATTAAGGTGACTGATAATCATATGTCATATTATCCTAAAATACTGGTCTCCTACCTCAATTACTGCCCAATAATGAAAGAGCATCTTGAAGAGCAGTTTTCTCAAAGTGTGGTCTCACCAGCAGTGTTGGTATCAGCTGGGAGATTGTTAGAAATTTAAAATTCTTTTTTTTTTTTTCTGTGGGACCCTCACCAGCAGCCTGGGAATGAACAGGCACCACAGAGGCTGCAGGCAGCCTCGCAGCCCAGCACACAACCGCTGCGCCACCAGGGGAGGCCCCTTAGAAATGTAAAATTCTTACATGCCATCCCAGACCTAGTGAATCAGACCCTCCAGAGGTGGGGCCCAGTAAATACTTTTTCAAGCCCTCTGCATAACTCTGGTGCTCACTGAAGTTTGAGAACCAAGGCTCTGAAGGAATAGCTGGGCCCCTTAGATAAGTGAGGTTTGAAAGCAATGCTACACCAAATACCAGGACATCTGTTTCTTACCTATTCAAGAAATGCTACTTCTGGAAATTTTCCTTTAAGGCTAGCAGTATTACCAGGAGGAAAAATGTTAATTTGGCAACTAAGACTAAAACACAGAGAATTCTAAAACTTGCTCCTGAAGAAAAGGCTCAAAATTCGTAGCCTCTCTGAAAGGACACTGGATCCAGCTATGCCTGGCTTCCATTCTGGTTTTAAAGGTTTCGTAATTGAACTGAATTGAAAGTTCAGTTGGAAAAAGATTAAGGAAGGATCAGCTATTCTTTCTTTCTGTTTCAGATAAAGTTAAGGTCATAAGATTCTTTGCGATCTGTCCATACTCATTAAAATGTAAAATTCACATACTCTTGGACCCAACAATTTCTAGAAAATTTTCCCACAGAAAACTCAAGACCAGTAGGCAGGTTGTGCAAGACTCTCCATTGCTACAACATTTGTACTAATGAGAACTGGGAGAGAGCTAGTCTGTCATTAACAAAGAATGGTCTCCTGTGGAATGTTACTGGGCCATGAGAGAGCTTGACATAGGGGTGTGTGTGCCCGCGTGAAAGGCAGTCCTTGATAGGCTGTTGAAAGATTCGAGATCACCAAAGGAAAATATATACACTTGAGCCAGTGTTTGTGATCATGCAAAAACCCAAACTATAAATGTGTGCGTGATACATACTTACATCTGCATAGTAAAGGTTCTGGAAAGCTGGCTCTGAAGTACCAACTGGTTTTGCTTGAGAAATGGGTTTGTGTGAGAATGGGTAATTGTTCTCTTTATGATCCTTGTAGCTTTTACTTCCTTGTCATTAAATTTCCTATAATGAACATTCATTCCTTTTGAAAAAAAAATAAAAGAGGAAGAAGCTCAATGCTGGAATGTTAAAAGATGACTTAGAGCAGTGGGGCTGGCTCCAGCATCTGCATCTCTAGTTCCCAATCAGTGTTACTCAGGATTATTTTCACTTCCTTATAACAGAGTTACTAGAATTTTAGAGCTAGAATTTAGCCTAATCTGCTCATTTTGCTTATGAGGCAAAACAGCCTAAAGGGCCTCCTCCATGACTTCTTGGGATTGTGGTAAGGAGGGGGTTCCTGCCCTTCTCTGGGCCAGAGTGGAAGGCAGAACTGAAGGCTGGCTCCCTGCTTTAAATACAATGGTCCCTCACACAGATCTGTTTTGTCTTAGCATCTGCCCTTGATGGGCTTTAAGAAAGGAAAGTTGTACATTTATGTAATTTAGAGATTGACTATACTGATCTTTGTGGCCAGTGACTAGAAACAAGGGCTACTGAGCAAGAACCATTATTCACTACTTTCAGCCCAGCAAATAGGCCATAGGATTTGGGCATGGTTATTCTGGGAATGCTCTCACTTTTGCGCTCTCTCTCTCTCTCTCTCTCTCTCTCTCTCTCTCTCTCTCTCTCTCTCTCTCTCTCTCTCTCGCATCCTACGTTATTACTAGTAATAAAATGATGACAATGTATGCACACTCACTATGAAAAAAGCTAATGTTGAATGCAAAAAGTCAGACACTTGTCAAACTAAAAACTATGCTAATTTGAACCCTGGGCTCTAAAACCTGGTAGAATCCAAACCTTTGCTATAGAATGTACTTTCATTAGATGCTGTAAATCATTGAAAGGAACATCTTAGACTCGCAAGACACATGTCACACTGAAATTACCCTGAATATTAGTCTCTTGCAAAATAATGAAAAGATTCACTTTGTATTTCTTTTTTGAACTTCGTCGTTGTCAGAAGTTACTTGGAGTTTTTCAGGAAAAGTAATCTCAACATGTTCATCCTCCACATGCTTTGTGGTGTGATTAACTTCCAAATTCACTATAGACACAAATGAACTTTTCTCCAAAATGGAACATCAGAGCACTAATTACACTCAGTAGAGAAAGGGCCACGTTATTTTGCAACTCTTTCTGCAGAGGGTAAAAAATTTTTCCCTTAAAGCAGAATATACAGATTCAGTCCTCAGCCTGCAAGGCACTCACTTGGAACATAAATTAGCCCTACCCTATTGCAACATTCTTGAAGACATTCACATTCCAACTGGGCACAGAGTTGACTTTTGTCTTTATCTTTTCTTGCAAACTGATAACATCTGAGGAAGAGATAAGCCATGCTGGAGAACTGAGTTGTAATGGCTTCCAGACCTCTCCTGCCCATTGTGCAAGTGTTTCTTTTGAAGATTCGGGTTATATTAAGTGCTTGGGCTGTTTTGTTGTTGTTTGCTTTTCTAGAAGCTAGATCAGATTTTGTTCACTGAATAAACTCCCAAGGTGATCCCTATAAAGCTCTGGCAGCTAAAGTTATGGAAGGAAAGGGAGAAAGGAAGAAACTGTATATTTTGGCAGGTGACAATTTCTGTAGTAACTATGAATTCATTGACGGACCCGTAGAGAACTCGATGCCTGCTTTTAAAAGCCTAGAGTAGGTTCTCTGCTGGAGCCTGAGACCTTAGAAAGGACTACAGTACAAGTCAAATGTAGTATTCATAACTTATCAGTATTGTAGAAAAGTGAAAGGAAATTGAAAGTTCTTGAATGCCAGGTTCAGCATAGTCTTGCATTCATGACCTCACTTAAGCGTTATAAGAAATCTGATAAGCATGTATTAAAAATACCATTTTTAGAGATGAGAACACTGAGGCTTGGAGAGGTTCGGTTATGGCCAGAGCAGTGGTGGCTGACTCTCCGGTACCCAGTGAGATAAAGAATGTACAACCAGGCCCAACTCCATTCCCTCCTCTCCCCCAACTAATAGGGAGATCCTGATATTCTGTTTTATTATGTACCCTTAGGACTGAATTTGCTAAAATTTCGTGTCATCAAATGCAATGAGTAACTCCAGTTGTTCAATGTATTGGTTTAATTTTTTAAAGTATTAAACTCCCATTATCCTCCCACATTCCTGAGGAATACTACGAAATGAGGGCAGAACAGATTTGTCTGACTGTAGAGCAGAAAGATTACTTTGCCTAGTTCCTGCCATTTAATTGATTAGCCAGCACCCGAGTAGTTTGGGAGGCCTACAGTGTCCAGGCCTTCAGTCTAGCCTGCCCCAGTGCTCTCCTCGCCAGTGCTCCCCCATAGGCTGCCATGCCCAATAAATAAGAGATAAGGCGGAAAACACTTCCCTGACTATAAAACAGTTTCTTAATATGGTGTGTCTAGTCATAGCCTATTAAATGCCCTTACAAAAGTCCTCTAAAACATGACAGTGCTTCCCATTCCAGATCTATTTGAGAAACCTGGAATAGCCACTTCACCGTTGGGCAAATCAATTTCCTTCCTCTGCTTATATAACTTTAATACTATAATTTCTATTGTGGTCATTCCTAGCTCTCTGTCTAGCTCAGCAATAGCCAAGTGTTCTATAAAGTAAACACATGTTCCTGCTTGGCCTGAATGTCTGTAGACCCTGTCACCCCACTTGGTACACTGGGAGGCAGGCAAGAAAACTTTGCTTAGTGCGCGAGCATCACTGAGAGGCTGAGGAGGCCAGGAGGCAGGCGTGTGCCAGGCCAGCAGCCTAGGATCTACTTCCTGAGTCTTTCCCTTGTCTTGGCTCAGTTCTGTCTTCTCATTCCCTCCTCCCTGAGTGCCAAGCCTGCCGGTCACACCTGTGCATTTTCGGGGGTGGAAAACTGCTGAACTTTCTCTGTCTCCAAAATGTCTTTCCATTATACCCTCTAAGTGAGAAGAGACCTGGGTATGTAAAACAAAAGAAAAAGGCAGGATAAAATGCTGTTTGTAAATGGGACAGGCAATTTGAATCAAATTGGAAAAATCTCTGGATTTTTTGTGTTCACTCCAGACCTGTTTCTACTGAAGATTCAGACGGTGGCACTTTAGTACGTAATTTGTCAGAAACCACTAATGCTAGAAATTTTTTAAAAATCTGTAAAACCTTAACCTCCATTAAAACCTCCATTGGATAAACACATAGTGACATTAATAGGAAATCGTGGCCAGGCAGCAAGGAGCCCATCCACCACATTGTGTGTCTTCTGGAAATGTGTTAAGGACTCCTGGAAAATGGAGACAACTTGCTGCAAGGACAGAAAGGGAGGCCAATAAGCAAGGTCCAGATTCGGGACCAGATTTTCTCTCTTGCTCAGTGGAGTTGATTTGGAAATCACTTGACCCTCCTGAGTTGATATATAGAAGCACCCCCACCCAGCAAGGCTGGAGACATGGAGGGGCCAAAGTTACAGCCCCCCCAACATGTGCTCTGAATAGGAACGCCCAAGGTCTTTGCACAACATGCGGTGCTGCAAAAGCAAGCAAATGAAGAGTGAAGAAATAACAACCTTAACGGCAACGTGAATTACCTCGCTGCAGGGTAGACAGACACTGGTACTTGGGGTTTTGACCACACGGGACTTGCTGGCTTCTGGGCCTTCCTGAGGGCTCTGCCCATCCCTGCTCCCCAGCCCTGAGCCTGCAGCCCAGCGTGCAGTAAAAGCTCTTGGGCAAAGAGGCAGAAGGGAAAAATAATAGAGACCAACCTCTAAGTGAATAGTCTGCATGAGAGTTTGTCATTGTTCCCTAAGCTTGAATGTTTGGTTATTTTGTAAGGGGCATTAAATTTTGCCTGGAACCATGATGAATGGATTTATTCTGCTTTTGTAGACTTTTGGGTAAATGAAGTGGTGACTGTTGCTCCTGGTTTCTTTCTAAAGCTTTCTGGGTGTGTGTGGCAGGAAATCTGCAGCGTGTACTCAGAATACTCGTGTTGGACTCACTGGTCTGAAAACCCCAAGGATGACTCTGTCTCAGATGCCCTTGGTAGTATTAATTGCTCATTGACGCTCAAGGTTTACCAAAAACCCTCAAGTTATTTTTTGTTAGGCTTCATCAGTTTTCATAATTCTAGTCTTTGGAGGAAAAACAGAAAAGACCACACTGGAACTGGGAGGGAGAAGTCGGGTCATGGCGGGAAAGCAAGAGGGGCGTCAGCGGCGGCTATGAGCACCCCACAGGGCCGCTTTTTCCTTCATGTGCCTTTCCCGAGAGTGGGCAGAGGTGGTTCTTTTTTTTCTTCTTTTTTTTTTTTTTTTATTAGACATTTTGGTCTTCGAATACTGGTGATTTTACAAGGCGGACCAGAATGAAGACCAGAAGGAACACGCCAGGGGGAGGCGAGGCCCACACCACATCCCCCTTCTGGAGCAGCCTATTGGCTCCTCTGTGACCCCCTGCCTCTGCTTCTCCTGGTGGCCATGGAGGGGGCCCCCCAGGGGTGGTAGGGGGAATGACCAGACTAGATAACAAATGCTCTCAAAGAAAGTGCCCAGCTCCCAGCCTGGAGGAAACTCCAGGGCTTCCTCTAAGCTGGAGGTGGGGGAAGGGGCCTTTCCCCAGGAAGTGACCTTTGAACCGACATCTGAGGGTGAATGGGGCTGAGTGGGGGGTGTTAAGTCAGGAAAACCCACACTGAAAGGGGCCAGATTAAGGGATTTAGAATCTATACCAAACAAGTTATTGGGGCAGGGCAGGCCAAGAGTCACAGATAGGACGTGTGCCGTGACCCTCAGGCTGCGTGAAAAGAGCATATGGGAGATGCTGGAAGAGAAAAAGGCAGGATGTAGTCGTGGTTTAGCTATGGCAAGTGAGGGGCAGGCGGGGATGATGTGAAACTGGATCGGTACCATTTCTTAAGGAGGAGGAGAGAAGTATAGCAAGTAATAGAGCGTGCCTCTGCGCCGTGCTGTGCGCATGTCAGCTCCACCACAGCCCTGTTGCATAGGCCCCGCTGTGAGCCCATTGCACGGCTGAGAAAACTGAGGCGCAGGAAAGCTAGTCAGTTATCCAAGATCAGATGGACACATGAATTTCTATAGATGAGACAAGTTTTATATACATAAAAGTTATAGGTGACATATCTGAAACTTAAGTTACATGTATGACATAGTCCCATGGAACTTATATATGACTTACATGTATTAAGTTACACGTATAGAATTTATATGTGTACATGTACGTGAAAGTTTTATATATGTTTTCTCCAGTAGCTACTAGCTGTGTCATCTTAGATAACTTGCTTGACCTTTCTGTGCCTCGGTTTTTTCTCATTTACATAGCGGGGTGGGGGTTTGTGTGTGTGGTGTGTCTCACACACATACATATATACATACATATGAAGTAGGACAGTATCTGGCATTAATTATTCAATAAATGTTAGCTGCTACTGCCTCTTCTTCATTCACTGATTCATTCATGGACTGTGCCAGCTTTAGGTGACGCATTAGGGAATAAGAAAGATATGGACCCTACTCTTGAAGAGATTGCAGCTGAGTGGAAGAAATGAACAATAAGTAAACAATTCTCTTGATTGGACAGGCTGGTCAGGCAGGGGTGGTGGGGTGGCCTGGGACCCTTAGACTGAAACATAAGAATTCTAGCTCTTGCATAAATCTTGGATAGACATATGGGGGAAATGCACATTATTGACTCAGCCAAAAAATGTTTCCCAGATGTTCTCTGAGGTTCCAGAGGCACCCCCAATGAGTTAGGTCAGAAATAGGCCTTGCGCCAGTTTTATAGGTGGGAGACTGAACATCCAAGAGAAGATGGTGGTGGGTGTGGCAGCGCCAGCGAGAGGAGCAGGGGCCTGGAGCAGGCTCCAGGGACCTGGCCACTCTGCAGCCCCTTAGGTACGGCTGCCTGGGGCACGAGGCTGCCTGCCTCTGTGCAGGTCACGTCCCGGCTCCCCGTCCTCTGCTATATATAGTAAAGAACTTACATAAGAGTGCTGTTAAATAAAGATGACAGAGAGGAAAAGGGAATGCCAGCTGAATTTTTTCCACTAAAGCTCATTTTTAACAGATGTGTTTTCTCTGTTTCTACGATGACAATGAACGGGGGACGCGTGTTCCCCAGGTCAGAGGGAAGCAACCCAATTACTTGTTGAACTGCAGAAGCATCTGTGCTGAGCACAGCTGAATCTGTAGTCAAGTTGTGCTGTTAACCTTTTGTTTAATGTTTCTCTCCTTCCCTACTCCCAGATTCCCTGATGTCTGTGGGAAAGGGACTATGTAGTAGGTGGAAACATTGCTAAAATGATCTAAATGAAACCTTACACTCGGGATACTGTTGAAAGGAATGTCCTAAGTTCAGTAAAATGGGTGCTTGACCTATAACTGTTAAGATAAATGGTTTAAGAGTCCTGCACTCCTAAATTCATAGCAGCAATATCCACAGTAACCAAGCTGTGGAACCAACCCCAGGCCCAGCGACAGAAGACAAGATAAGGAAATTGTGGAATATGTACTCAATGGAGTACTACTTAGCTATGAAAAGAGATGAAATAGTTTCTTCTGTAACAAAGTGGATAGATGTTGAGGTGATTATGCTAAGTGAAATGAGCCAGAAAGTGAAAGACCTGTATTAGATGGTTTGATGTTTTCATGGAGTATAAATAACGAAAGAACGCATGTTGGCAAAGCACAGCAAAAATAACTCTCAGACTCAGAAAAATATAGTGGTTACCAGAGGGGATAGAATGGCGAGGGAGACTGGGGTAGGGAAAGGAAGTGGTTAGGGCACTAGAGTATTGGTAGAGAGTGAGGGAATCACGTGCACATATGAAAGTGTAATTCCCAAATTATTGATTTATAAATAACTGACAGTTAATTTTTTTAAAGAAAAGATAAAGGCTTTAAATTACAATTAGTGACTTCTTTTTTTTAATTAAGGCAACCTTATTCCATCTAATCTTGTACTCTCTAGTACCCAGGGATGAGCAGATTTTTTTAATTTTGTAAAACAGTTTCTCTGTGTTGCATGATCTTGACATTGTATGTGAATCGGATGATTACATTCATTTTCCCTAGGACTGTCAGCTTGCCTGTTTTCTAAGAATTTATGCATTTCAACATATTTCCCAGACAAAAGGGTCCATTTGGACACTAATTTGTGTAGTCATCTGAAATGTTAATTGATGGCACTGAAGGTTTGCTTAAGCTGTGCCCTAAACTCAGCATATATGTAACTCACTTCATCATCACAGCCTACCTAGGAGCTAAGTGCTATTTTAACCCCCCTTTAAGGTTCAGAGAGGTTGGAATCAAGCTCCTGGACCATTAATGGAAACATATTCTAACTGCACAGCTTACTGTCCCAAGAAATACGCCTGCACCTTTAAGTTCTTAATTCTTAAGTCAGTAAGACTTCATCAACAAGACTCCCTGGAGACAGAAGGATCTGTTAGACTAGAAAGCACTTGGAATTCGTAAATGGAATTGTTCTGTCAATATGCTAGTGCAGCAGCCTTGATGGAAACAGTGAGAACCACGCAAGATCCCATTTAATTTTACTGAGTGCAAGAGAGTCAGGTATATTTTTCTTTCCTTTGAAAACATCAAAGTTAGAAAAAAAAAGCTGAGTGGTAGTCCAGATTTCTCAATGGGAAACTGTTAGAACCACTCTCCCTTAAGTTTTAACCCAGTATTCTTTCTTTCACAGTCCTCTCGAGGCCATTCTTCACTCCACAATTTATTACCTGGCAGAAGTAACACACAAAAAGTAGCTTCACCTCAGCATCAGTGCATTATATTCCCAACTCATTGCCTCTTGGGAGTTTATTTATAAATTAATCATTTACAATGTGGTATTAGCTTCATCAGCACCATTGTGGACTTTAGACTTTTCCAACTGTTACTTCTCATGAACATAGTCCCATGTTATTACAGTAGGAAAGAGATAAGTAGTAAATAGAATCACCAAGCTGATGCCGTGCCCTGTTTATAGTCATGGAAAGGTAATTGTTTAAGGAAGAGGTTTACTCTCATTGAATTTTATTATATACATTTTAACTTCATAAATCTTTCCTACTAGAAGTATAGATCAGTTAACTTTTGTTTAACAAGTTTATTATGTAACTATAAAATATCATTTTTCCCCAGCTTTATTGAGTTATAATTGGTATGGCATTGTGTTAGTTTAAGGTGGAGGACACAATGGTTTATTTGTATATATTGCCAAATGATCACCGTAATAGCTGTAGTTAACATCTCTCTAGTTAACATCTCTCGTCACACATAGTTACATTTTTTCTTAAGGTAAGAGCTTTTAAGATCTACTCTTAGCATTTTTCAAATAAACAGTACTATGCTGTACTTTACATGTCCCAAACTTATTTATCTTGTAACTCGAAGTTTGTATCATCTGATAACCTTTACCCATTTCACCCACTGTCCTCCTGCCCCTACCTCTGGCAACCAACCATCTGTTCTGAGTTTGTTTTTTTAGATTCCAAATAAACATGAGATCATATGGTATATCTCTTTCTCTTTTGCTTAACCCTCCAGGTCCATCCATGTTGTCACAAATGGCAGGATTTCCTTTTTGAGGGCTGAATAATAGTCCATTATATATCATGCCATGTGCTGTATAATGCTGTCTTGGTCAACAGCAGTGGTCCTTACCTGTAGCCTAGGTGTGCAGTAGAACTGTGCCACCTGGGTTAGTGTAAGCACACTTTGTGACATTTGCACAAAGATAAAATTGCCTAGTAACACATTTCTCACAATATGTCCCTGTTGTGAAGCAGTGCTTGACTATATATCCCCCATTTTCTTTAGTCATTCATCCATTGACGGGCACTTAGGTTGCCCGGGTCTTGGTTAATGTTAATAATGTGGCAGTGCATAAATGGATGCAAGGTATCACTTCAAGATAGTGATTTCTTTTCCTTGGGATAAATACCCAGAAGTAGAATTGCTGGATCACATGGTAGTTTTATTTCTAATTTTCTGAGGAACCTCCATCCAGTTCCATAGTGACAGCACCAGTTTATAGTCCCACCAACAGGGCATAGGGCCCTTTACACGTCCTCACATTTGTTACTGTCTTTTTTGATGGTGACCATTCCAGCAGGTAGGTGCCGTGATACCTCATTTTGGTTTTGATTTGCATTTCCCTGATGATGAATCATATTGAGCATCTCTTCATTACCGGTTGGTCAAGTGCCTGTCTTCTTCAGAAAAATACCTATGCAGAGCCGCTGTCCAGTTTTTAAATTTGTTTGATTTTTAGTTTTTGTAATTTTGTGTCATGTAAGTTACTTTGGGATATTAATCCTTTATCACAAATGTGACTCGAAAATATTTTCTCCGATTCTGTGGGTTGTCTTTTCATTTTACGGATGGGCTCCTGTGCTGTACAGAAGCTTTTGAGTGTAATGCAGTTCCATTTGCTTATTTTCGCTTTTGCTGCCATATTAATACAGTAGTCCCTCCCTTCTCCCCAGTTTTCCTTTCTGTGGTTTCAGTTACCCACAAACCATGGTCAGAAAATACTATGTACAATGAAATATTTTGAGAGAGAGATTCTACATTCATATAACTTTATTATTAAAGTATATTGTTATAATTGTCCTATTTACTTGTCCTATATTACTTGTTACTCTCTTATTGTGCCTAGTTTATAAGCTAAACCTAGGTATGTTTATATAGAAAAAGGCATAGTATAACTAGGAGTCAGTACTGTCAAAGATTTCAGGGATCCACTCTAGGCCTTGGAATGCAGCCCCCTTCCATGAGGGGTCTGCTATCTGGTGATACCTCAGAACAAAAAAAAAAACTCAAGGTTGACTAGAAGTTAAATACCGCATGGAGGGATTTTTCAGGGACAAGGAAGAGAGGAGTCTTTCTTAGCTTATTAATTTCCACTTCCCTGTGTTAGGATCACTCAGTTCCAAAAATCTTTGGTCAGAACCAATATTGCAACTGTAGTAAATCAGAAATCATCGAATTCTCGATTTTTTACCCCTCTCTTCACCAGAACACATGTTGATATCAAAAAATACCTGGAAAGCAAAAATCTGAGCAAGATTAACTGTGTAGTCTTAAAATGTGCCTTCTTCAGGAACAGCTAATGCACCGTTATGCTTTCCATGATGCCGCTGCTGTTTGGAGAATGAACGTTCCTTTGTGAGAGAGAGGCTGTGTCACTCCCAGATTTCCCCTGACCTGCCAGGTCTCCCTCTGAGATTGCTCAGTGGGAGTTAAACCCTGATTGCTCAGAGCAAAATGTCAGATTTGAACTCTTCCTAATAAGGAAGAATGATGTAATGTTCGTGGAGGGGGCAGTTTCCCTCTGTTTGTTGTATTTTTATTAGCTGAACTCCAGGGGAAAATGTGCAACTGACTATATTTAGTGACACCAGGGGCCTCTGGCCTTTTTTGTTGTTCTTTAAACTTACACATTATCAGTGTGTGTGAGATGACGCATAAATAACACTTATTAACATTTAATCTTTTACTTTGAGGGTGAGGAAAGTCTCTTCTACATTCTCTCTTTAACTTGGCAAGTTTTCCCTGAAATACTGGTTCCGAGGTCAAAAGATAGGGACTCAGTGATAATACCTTGCTTGAGAAGATCATGTTGACTTTTCACACCGGGTGTTAACAGAGGGCTACCGAGTGACGATGGTGTTTAGAAGATGACAGAGCTGACCTGCTGCGTCCTGTTCAGTCCCTTTCTCTGTCACCGAACCTTCCTCCAGGCAGAGTAGCAGACAGGCTTTGTAAGGCAGTGAGCTATGGCTTTTGAATTGCTACTTTCACATTAAGACTCTTAAACATTTTAATGAACCAGGAGGGAAACAAGCAAATGTATAACCTTACTTAAACAGCATAAGCCTCAGCTTTGTAACTTGATTATTCCCTCTCTTGTTGACATGTTCCATCACTTTGCTTTTGCTCTATTACATGATCCAAGGCTGACACTGCGTTTCATGTGAGAGGAAATTCAAATTCATCTCCATCCAAAATCTCTGTCTTAGCCTTTCGCCTTACAGTTTCTCCAGGATTGATGGTCTCCCCCGCTCACTAGCTGGCAGGCTGACTTTCTCCTAAAAGCACAGCCTTATAGGGTGACCTAACAGGAGGAGATTCCCTGAGGGAGGAGAGTCTCCGCCTCCTGCCTGAAGCAGGGTGCCCTGCTGTGTGACTGTCTCAGAAGAGTGGAACAGTTTGAGAAACACAATCTTAGGATAATTCCTGATGTTACTTTCTGGGAAATCAGCACATAAGTCAGAATATGAGTAAGAAGTTGGAAGATACTCGTTGCTGCTTTTATGAACTTATCCACCACCAACCAACCCCCCCACCACCACCACGTTGCGCTGTCATATTGGTCCCTTAACACTTAGATTCGGAGCCCCTGCAGCATGTTTCCTGCTCAGCAGAGCCCTTAGTGGAGAACTGACGAGCCGGGGACAGAGTAACCCTTGTTGAGGAGATGGAGGGAATTTTCAGAACTGGAGCCCTGTCTAGTAGAAATGTAATGTGATATAAATGCAGGCCTCATAGACAGCTCTAATATTCTAGTAGTTAATATTCGAAAGAAACAAGTGAAAATCATCTCATTAATAGATTTTGTTTAACCCAATATATTAAAAATATTATTTCAACATGGTCAGTAACGCTCAACATTACTAATGAGATCCATTTATGCTCTTTTTGAACTAAATCTTCAAAATCTGGGGTGTATTTCACACAGCACATCTCAATTTGGACTCCCCACATATCCTGTGCTCGGTGGCCACATGTGGCTGATGGCTGCCATATTTGGACAGCACAGTGCAGAGGAGATTACATTCTTGTGCACAAGCCTTTTCTCTCCAGACCAATGTAGCAGAAACAGCATTGAGGAGGTTAAAAGATCGCCTCCATCTTTTCAAGTCTGAGAACTGTTACTGAATTTACAAACCATGTAGCAGGACTAGAAGGTAGTGCTAGGAGTGGAAAGGAGTCCTTTCACTGGAGAGAGACCTGTTGAGTCCCTACTATGGGTCAGCTCCACTCTGGATCCTGAGCCTCGTACAGCTGGACAGAAAAATCACTGACCTTCTGGGCCTGGAGGAGTGTGAGGAGGAGGGCTGGGCATTCACACAGCAGGTATGAAAGAGGAAAATGCAATAAATCCCCTGGAGAAGGCTGTGGAGAAGTCAATCGGCATGAGTTGGAGCATGGTGGGAGGACTCGGCCTGCTCACTGGGGTATTAATGGGTCATTTAGAAAGTGAATCTGCTGTGTGGTGTGAAAAATGTTTCTTTCAGCTTAGGCAAATACTTTCTCTAATTATCAAAGTGACTAAAGAGATCCTCATTTTGCCTTAAAAGAAAATTTCATTATTTAAACACCGCCAGCATCCACAGAAATGGCAGCAACTTAAGCAAGTACTTCAAATAATATTTTGGTGCCAGGCCCCAGATGACAACACCCCTCCCCTAGGACACAATAGCCGACTTAATTAAAATGTGAAGTCTGACCTAAATGATACACGATGCAACTAATAATTTAGGAAAGATTTTGGGGAGAGGTTTTAACTGAGGCAAATTATTTGTTCCCTTTCCATATTTGCTTAAGTAAACTCCAAAACTAATGGCTACCAAAGAATTTGGTCTCAATTATGTGCATGACCAATAAATACAGTCAAGGGTGTGGAACTAGGGCCTCCCCTGTGGCGCAGCGGTTGAACGCTGGGTTGTGAAACTGCCCACAGCCTCTGCAGCGCCGGTTCGCTCCCCGGCTGCTCCTCGGCCACCCCGCTGCTCCCCTCAGCAGTGTACTTCGGTCCTTCTGCCTGCTCTGCTCCCCGCTCTGGCTCTGGTGAATTCTCTCACCCTCCCGTGCTTCTGACTGTACCCAGTGCTTGTATAAATAAATAAACAAATTAAAAAAAAAAAAAGAGTGTGGAACTACACCGAAGATTCTCCAAGTGTATTGAATAGGAATGTTTCGTATTTAAAAAAAAAAAAAAAAACTTGACCTAAAAAAGCAGTATGAGTGAGTCATGTGTCATTTGCAATGGGGTGCGTTCTGACAGAGGCATCTCCAGGTGACTGTTGTGCAAACACTCCAGAGTGTGTGGTTGCACCACCCAGACGTACAGCCGGCCACACACTGCGGTTTATGTAGGGACCACTGTGGTCCATGTGGTCTGTTGTTGGCCAAAGCGTGGTTTGGGGTACAGGACTGTGTATTTTGCTTATTATGTATGGGCTGGCTGGAGAGGAGACACAGGAAGTGGTAACACCATTGTTGATGCTGGGGAGGGAAACGGAGTTGTGAGGGGGAGTATGAAGGGAGAACATACTTGTCACAGTGTCTTTTGCATCTGGAAGGGCAGAAGTTTTAAATTTTAATGAAGTTGCGTTTATTTTTTTTCTTTGATGGGTCATATGTTTGGTGTCTTAGCTGAGGAATAGCTGCCTCATTTATGGTCACAAAAGTTTTTCTGTTTTCTTAAAATTGTATAGTTTTAAGGTCATATTTAAGGTAAAGATTCATGAATTAATTTTTCCTTAAAATGTGTGTTTTGGGTCACAGATTTTTTGTTTGTTTTGCATCTGGAAATCGTATAGGGTAGTGTTTTAAACTTTCTATCATGCAATTTTTTTTTTTTGCGGGGGGGACCCTCATCAGTGGCCGGGGATCGAACTGGCGCTGCAGAGGCTGTGGGCAGCCTCACAACCCAGCGCTCAACCGCTGCGCCACCAGGGGAGGCCCATTTTTAAAAACAGAATTTAATTTCAAAAGAGAAAAAAAGAAATATTGTATAGAAATTTCTACAGCTACTGGTTATGAGTTCAATTTTAAAAAGAAAAATGATGATTATAAACTTTTCAGGCTTAATCTTTGTGGTTTAATTCTCTAAGTCAAAAAAAATTCAGTTCTGTGGGTAAAAAGGTGTCTTGTTCCCAACCAATTTCATAATCAAGACTTCACGGCAGTGTTTTGTTTTGGGTTAAGAAACTATAAAAATACTATAAGGCATTTGTCAGGGTCGATTAGAATTAAGCATTTAGACTGGCTGATTCAAGGTGACTACACAGGCATCTTCTATCTTCAGGAGAAGGTGGGGGTACCAAGGCTTCACTGGAGTGAAAGGACACGGGTAAACTTGTATTCACCCCAGCTCCCTGGGAGAGTGTGCTGAGAGGAACTCTTCAAATCCCCTAGGTGAGGAGCAGGACCCGCCACCAAGCAAGACACAAGTCATCAACAGCGAGGCCTCAAATTACCTTCCAAGAGTAACTGGGCCATTTACTGCTTTATTTTGTTGCTTCAGGTAAATCTGAGGCCACCCTCACTTCCCTGCCCTTTTCCTGAGTTGGGACTGGCCTTCCAGGTAAATGTGAACAAGCCAGGACCACTGGTTTAAGGATGCACAGGTGTGTTGAGGGAGCCAGTGTAGACATCAGGTGGATTCATGGTGTGGATTTGAAGGGAACTTTTCTCCCTATTCCAGTTTGGGATCACATGGGTGGTAAAACCGAGGAGTCAGAAATAGATCCAAGCCTGGGTTTGCACTGGGGAGAGCTCGAGGAGAAAGCAGATGTGTGGCTGTGACAAGCGAGCTTCTCTTCTCACGCTCCCCCTCGTGGTATTTGGCTTCTCCCTTCCCTCTCACAGACAGGTGTGCATGTCCACCGAGCCAGACCCACCCCCATGAGGAAAGAGGAGAATTACTCTCCCTGTAAGAAGCAGACCTGGAGCAAGAAGAGGAAGGCAGGGGCTGAGTTTGCCTGTACCCACCAAACAGGGAAGACAGAGGCAGAGAGTGCCCCCTCCTTCAGTATCTTATGTCCTGCTAATACTATGTAGGAATAATTTTGCAGGATGCTCTGGGGAGCCCCTCCCCCTCCAAGAAATAGACCATAAATGACTGTAATGTTCTCAGGCTTATTTTGACATTGTTAAAAATTCTGTGACATCTTTACTTACATATTTTTGAGCTCAAAAAATATTCACAACACGGAAAAACTGACTAGTAAGTTCTTTTATGTTTCTACACTTATTGTGTTGTTACTGTCTTAGACCAAAGACATTACATTAACAACAAAAATATGTGTCTTGGTTCTATAGTACGAATTGCTTGTCCTTCTGAGATTACAGAAGGTCATACTTGAAAGGCCAAGTTAGGAAATTAAAGCATCATTGAATCAATGCTGTATCATTTTCACTTGGGACTATAGTCCTTACACAAGAATTTCCTCACAGTTAACCTTGAAAATATGTGTTATGCTAACATGACTCTCTCTCGTCATATGTGAGAGTATATTCACACACACACACAAATGATGTGGCTGTGTTACTGAGACCTAAAACTGTTGGCCCACCCGCTCTCCATTACTCCTAAGCAAGGACTCACTGCTCGCTCTTCAGGGAAAAAGTAGCTCTTGTTGGAAGCTGACTGATTTAGAACACATATTTCCTTTGTTCTTTTGCAATGTTTATTGTATTCTCATTAGAAATGACTTTCTGGTTTGTTAGTGAAAGTGTCTTAGTGAAAGAAGTTTAGTGTCCCTGGGGGGTCTTCATGTGAGGGACTAAAAGGGAAAGTCCTGGTCACTAAGCTCGGTCGACGATTGCCTGCGTGGTGCTCCACCAGCTTCTTATTACTCTGCTGGGCAGGAAGGTCCAGGCCCTTCCACCTGTACATTTCATGAGCCCCTGCTCACATCCTCCCATGGATGGTCCACCCACCCCAATGGTGTTCCCTGAGGTTGTAAATTTTAAGAGTAGTAACATCCAGGAGTATATGGTATTTCCCTAAATGAATGTATAAAATGTAATGTATATAATTTTACAGTAAAATCGTAAAACCCATTGTGGCATGCAGCAAGCTTCATTATTTGCGTGTTTTGGAAAAGATTATTGAAGAAAGCTCAACAGTACTTTCAAAAGGCATTCCAAGATGTTGCTGGGGCTTTACCATATTGGAGATAGTCATAAATACCATATTCTAGAAAACTCCATTTGATAGCATGCCAGATAGATTCTTGACTGTACACAGTCATATATAACTATGTTGGAAACTCATGTAGCTACGATAAATTTCTCCCATTTTTTTCTTTAAAGAGTAATTTTATTAAATAATTGGGTTGTTTTATCTAAGAATGATTTTAGTGGTTTTAGTCATTTCTCAGGGAGGGAACCTCATTTATTATAGTTCTTCCCAAGACACATTTGGATAGATTTTATGTACTGCTGGAAGGATTGGCTGTCTCCTGAGGGGGAAGGTCCATCAGCACCGTCATTACTGCATCTCATCCTCTGGCCTCTAAGGAATGTCAAGGTCAGCTGGTCAAAAGCTAAGAAGGGTCAAAGCCATTTCAAATTTACAATTCTTTTCCACGGTCACCAGTCTCTTAATTCATGCTGCTGAGCTCCATGTCTCAAGCTTTGCCAAAATACATTTCTGTGTTTTTTCAAGAACATTTTCCTGCTTCAGACGAGAGGTTGGAGTTGGAGCCTGATGCTCAGACAAGGCCTGCATGACACTTTTCTCTCTAGGCCGTTAACATTCAAATTAGCAGTGGTCAGCCTTTAGGAAAAAAATCAGCTACTCAGAGTGCCCAGGCCTAACTGTGCATGCCTTTCATTTTTTTATTTACCTTCATGAGGTTGAAAGATGTAGGAAATGTTATTGGAAGTTTATCTATTCAGAAATGTTTGGTTCTTCCAAGATAGGCCTATGTTGACAGAAAACTAAAAAGTCTATAAACTGGTGGTGGTCTTCAGCAATTTTTAAAAATTCCAGCATGTTCAGTGCTGCAGTTTCTCAAAAGACAGAGTAACATACATTAGTAATAATCAGATGTTCTGTCTTCAAAGACCAGTGGATTTTATCTTGGAGGAACTTTAAAGAATAAAGGTACTATTTAAGAGTTGTCCCACTTTCTATTTCAAAGCTATGAAGAAACTCAAACCCCTCTGAGTCAAGGCCACTCAAGTAACTGGGGACACACTCACTCTGGCCGGGGATCTGAGCCCCAAGGCAGGGGTGTGTAAAGAAGCTGCCCGTGCTTTCACAACAAAGCTGTATTTAAGAGTAAAATTCAATTGCTTAAAACATTATTTTTCTCATTTCTTTATCTGTTTCTGTGACAAACACTTTCAAAGAGGAGAGTGAAGGATAAAACTGTAAGCTTCTAGAAACTTCTCTGCCATGGTCTTTAGTTGTTTATGGTACTTATTTATTTATTACTATTTCGTGATATGTCTCAGTTCTTCTCAGAAATTTGGATTCACTACTTGTCAAATACGCACTGAAACTCTTTTAACAATGAGTTTCCTCTTCCTGTGCCTATAAGTCAGTCCTTAATGTGGTCAGTAAGTTTTTCGAAATTGTGGCTTTAAGCGAAACGATAGAAGGAAAGTAAATAACATGGTTTTGTTTATTGTCCACCAGGATGTTTTTTCTCATGGATGTTTTAACAATAGATAATGATGTTGAATGAAATAATTATTACCCAAGGACATGCTGTACTGCATTTCAGATGGTGTGGAGCTCTAAACAGAGGGTGTTTAGTTAATAGAGCATTTAATAGGCTCTCCGTGTAACATATACAGGTTGATGATGCAGATACGACGTTCTGGGTGAAAATTTAACTGCTTAGTCTCAAAATCTGTTCTTCAAGTGGCTTTGTATGCCCTTAAAGCTTCTCCAGTAAATAAAAGCTTGTAAAGTCTACCATATGAGACATAAACATGACCTCCCTAGAAGCATGCACACAGGATGTCTTCAGGACATAACCAGGCTGTCTCACATGTAGCTCTTCTGACTCCACCGCAGTGTCTTCTGTCTCAGTGACAAAGACACAAAGGGGACAGGAGTGACAGGGTTGGAGCCAGTCTTCAGAGCATCTGTGGCTAGAGAAATCACAGTGCACGTGGAAATACTCGATGTGTCATCCTATTGCTTTGAATAGAGAAACCAGACCAAACAGGCATGCGCCCCAGTTCCTCAGTCTAATCCACTGGCACCACTTCCAGTCATGTCATCCTGAACAACTTAATAATGCCTTGTGCCTCAGTTTCTTCATTTGTAAAATGGAGACAATAAGAGGCCTGTCTCTTAGGGGTTTTATAAAGATTTAGTAAAGATCTAGGGTTATAAAGATTTAGCTGAAGCACTTCTGATGGTATTTGTGCAAAGTAGTGCTGGGTAATGCTTAGTAGTTATCAGTGGTAATCGTGGTGGTGCTGTTCCAGGAGCAGCACTGGCAAGTCATGATGGATGATCCTCTCCTGGGGGGCCTCTGGTGACTTCAGACACAGGACGGATGGCCTCAGGCTTCCAGGAGAGCTAGAGGTTGTCTAGGACAGTAGTTCTGTTCTTTTTATGATGTGACCATCTTTAAAATAGAAGCTTCTGAAACTGTATATGTTTTAAGAATTAAATGCTTATAATTTATACATATTAAGAATTTTATATGCGTTTAACCACTAGACTTTTATGTGTGTGGTTTAGAAATATTCAGACATCCAGTATAAAAAGACTATAAAATGCAAAAATAGAAGACTTCCTCCCTCTACCTCATTCCAGGCTCATTCTGAGAGATCAACACTTTTAACCATTTGTTTTTTAGTCTTCCTGGTGGTTTCAGACTTTCACAATTTCACAAACTGTACATGTATTCCTCATCTATTGATTTATTAAATTCACGTGGCACTATTAATTTTTAATATCATTCTTACCAGCAAGATGCAATTCTTGGCAGACTATTAGCACTAACCAGCAGATAACTTTGTGGCATTACTTAATCCCTATCTCTCTTTCTATTTCCACTATCCATAAAACAAGGAAATTGGAGGTTGGTCTCCTAGGCTGCTTATTAGAAAGTTTTAGAGACCAGTTAAACTACCAAAGAGAGGGGGTGGGGAGGCAGCTCATTTGTTCATGAAAATCAGACATGAAACCGGTTGGAGGGTCATCTGGACCTAGCTGCTAAACTAGCCTCTCATTTTAACTCTCTCCTTGTCTTTTCTCACCCTGGCTTTTCATCATTGGCTCCCTTCTGTGGGGTCTCCCACTGGGCCTGTCAGCTCTTTTTTTCCGTCGGCTGTCAGAGGACAGAAAGACACACCTTTCTCTTTCATCTCCAATATGACAGTTTCTGATTGGCCTGGCCTAACTGGATCCTAAATTGATCCTTGAATGATTTGCTGAAACCATACAAGAGTTAGCTAGGCCTGGGCAGCAGGCTACCCCACTGCAGATCTGCAAGGAACAGAGGAGCGCTTTTCCCAGATGAAGGGAAGAATGGTAAATAATAAAAACAGATGTCCACTCCTCTTGCAGCTTCAGGAAATGGTGCTTTTAAGAAGGAACTCCTTCGGTTCCCCACCTACTCGTGAGTCACTACTTTTGTGCTTGTTTACTGCCATGTCACCCGCCAGTGGTCTCCGTCTCCTTCCAGAAGGAAAGCCTGACCTCCACCTACCCATTCTTTGCTCCGTGTCTGCCAGCCCGGAGCTCCTGGCAGTGCTTCCGCGACAGTGAAAGAAACGAGTCCAGACATCAGCGTCACGTTCCAGTCAGATTTCTTTCTTCAGATCCCAGCTCCAGCACAGACAATGCAGGGCAGCCTGGTCAGTGAGTGACTCGATTGGGTCTCCGTGAGCCCCGGCACAATGCACACGCGGGGAACCGTTTCCTCTCTCTGTGCAGGGCCCGGCTCTGTTATCTCAGGATACAGCCCATGCCCCGAGAAGTAGCCGTGGAGCCTGGCCCCGGTGGGAAGAATGGGCCAAACTCAAGAAGAGAATTGCCTCGAAATGACTGAAGTTCTCACCAAGTGCTGAAAAGATCCCTGAGTCATTTTTCCTCAAAGTAAACAGAAACTCGAGGCGACTTTGACGGAAAACCAAACAAAACGGAAAATGGGCACTGGGACAGGCCACTGCCTGGCATGGGACGGGGGCCCTTGCAGACGCCAAATTAGGAGCTGCGGCCGGGCCCACTGACCCCTGGGTTTAGGGGGTGGGGGCGTCCTGTGTAGGGCACTCAACCCCGAGAACCTGAGTGCTGGGATTGCAAGAGCTCGAGCTGTTTCCCTTTCCCGTGTCCCCCGTCAGGCATGTCTGGCATGTGGCCCCAGGTGTTTGGTGACGTCTGCGCCCCGAGCAGGTTGCTCATCACCGGAGGACACGACCGGGCCATCTGGCTGGGGGTGGGAGAAGGTAACCTCCCCGCCCGGCCGCCAGGGCCCCGCCGGCCTGTGGACGGGAGCGGCCTGGAGGAAGAGGGGGGAATGGCCAGGTGCCCGGGGAGGGCTCTGCGAAGGGGCACAGGGGGCTGCAGCGCGCGGGCCTCCCGGGGAGGAGCAGTGCATGAGACAAGCCCAAAGTGGGGGAACCCCACGCAGGTTGGGCCCCTGAGAGGACTGCGGAGGAATGACAGCGCAGAGGGCGGTCATGGGGATCCGGGTGTCAGAGCGGCCTGGAGTCGGGCTGTGGAATCTCTGACCGTCAGACGCTGCCAGGAGACGTCAGCCTGGGGCTGCCCGGGACGCTCAGGCAGGTTGATGCGAGCAGGAGAAGGGGAGCGGACTTGGAATTCAGGCCTGAGGACCGGGTGGGAGGTGGAGAGGAAGGCGTGTGGGGCCTCCTGGTGCGACGTGAGGAGCAAGAGTTGGCCTCTGACCGTGCAGCTTCCGTAATGAGCTGGGAAGGAACTGGCGAGGGGCAGAGGCACAGTGTCAAAGACAGGCGCATGAGGATGGGAGTGTTCATCATGCCAGGGGCGAGGGCTGCTCCAAGAAACAGGTGGGGCCCCCTTGCCACGGGCTGAGAAGAGCAAGAGCGGGGCAGAGAAAGGAGGGGCTGCTGGATGACAACAGCTTGTGCCCAACTGCACCCTCGGTTTACGTTAAATGAAATACAGGTTTCCCCACCCCACCCCACCCACCCCACCCACCCCCATCCCTGTGTTTCCATTATCTGCAGTTGGAAAATATTAAGCCACGATAAGATATTCTGGGAGAGAGACCACATAACTTTTATTACTATTATTACAGTTTTTCTATTATTAGTTCTTGTTGTTCATCTCGTCCTGCGCCCGATTGGCCGCAGGTGTGGACGTGTGAGGAAAACCCGTACACGCGGGGCCTCGTGCCACCCCAGGCTTCAGGATCTGCTGGAGATCTTGGAGTGTATCCCCCTTGGATGAAGGAGTGCTGGTGTGCTTTAAATTGATTTGTAGAAGGTTTACAAAGTCAGGGCAAAAGCCAAAAAAGGCCTTGGGGCAGAAAGAAAGGGTTGGTTAGCAGAACGGTGGCTACCGAGCCACTGACACAGTCCACGTTTTATGAGAGAATATTACAGAGAACCGCACCCAGCTCAATCCCCACAGGAACTGTTTTGAGACACACACAAGCCAAAATCTATTTTTCCTAATTTTGGACAAAATTTATCTATGTATGTATCTGTCTGAAGAAAATAAATATGCAAACTCTAGAAATCTGTCTGTAGGATTATGTCTAGCAGAGGGGGTGGGAGAGGTTGGAAAGCAAAGTGTGGACAGGACCCAGCTGACCGTGGGGAGGACAGTGCGTGCCTGGTGGTGGGTGTGGTGTGGGGACACACACGTGAAGGGGGTGATCCTGCACCACTCAATCATAGTGTTGTAAACAGTGTTTGCGCAGTGCAACTTAAAGAGAGGAAAAAAATGCAACTGGGCCTCCCCAGTGGCTCAGTGGTTGCGCGCTGGGTTGCGAAGCTGCCCGCAGCCTCTGCAGCACCGGTTTGATCTCCGGCTGCTCCCCGGCCACCGGAGGAGGGTCCCACATGGCGCGCAGACCTCTCCTGCCACCCGCTGCTCCCCTCAGCAGTGTACTTCGGTCCTTCTGCCTGCTCTGCTCCCCGCTGTGGCTCTGGGGAATTCTCTCACCCTCCCGCGCTTCTGACTGTACCCAGTGCTTGTATAAAATAAATAAAGAAGAAAAAAAATGCAACTAATATTAACTAATTAGGTGACAATTATTCACAGTATAAAGCTACTTTTTTTTTAATGGTTCTTTTCAATTTTTTTTAAAGATTTATTTATTTATACAAGCACTGGGTACAGTCAGAAGCACGGGAGGGTGAGAGAATTCACCAGAGCCAGAGCGGGGAGCAGAGCAGGCAGAAGGACCGAAGTACACTGCTGAGGGGAGCAGCGGGCGGCAGGAGAGGTCTGCGCGCCATGTGGGACCCTCCTCCAGTGGCCGGGGAGCAGCTGGGGATCGGGGATCGAACCGGCACTGCAGAGGCTGCGGGCAGCTTCGCAACCCAGCGCTCAACCGCTGCACCACCAGGGAGGCCCTAAAGCTACACTTTTAAAAGATTTAGTGTGGAATTAGTTTGCCTCTCAATGCCTGTTTTAAACATCTATTTACAGAAAAAAAAATTCCTTTTTCAAAAATAGTGGAAATGGTTGTGAAAACCGCATACACGTATGATTAATATTTGTGTACAAATAAACAGCATACTTGGACTTGGTTAGTTGTTTACAAGTTCCTTTAAGATTAGTTTTATTTTCCTTAATTGCGATAATGTTGGTTTCAAGTGTATGAGACCACACCGTGCCCAGCATCAAAGTACTAATAACCTTCTGCCACAGTCCACTGGACTCGCTCTACCCTTTACTCCCCAGTACTCCCACCCCTTCCCCTCTGGTAATGTCAATTTTGGTGCCAGAATCCAAGGGTTTGTTTTTGTTCGTTGTTTCTTTATATTTCACATATGAATGAGATCATCTGGTATTTGTCCTTCTGACTTATTTCACTTAGCATCATCCCCTCCAGTTCCATCCATGTTGTGGCAAATGGCAAGATGGCAGCTTTTTTATAGCTGAGTAGTATTCCCTTGTATATGTACACCACATCTTCCTCATCCAGTTCTCAGTTGATGGTCACTTAGGTTGTTTCCATTTCTTAGCTATTGTGAATAGTGCCCCTGGAAACACAGGCATGGATATTTTTTTTAAATTAGTGTATTCATATTTTTCTGATAGACACCTAGAAATGGAATAGCTAGATCTTATGGTAGGTTTGTTTCTTGAGAAGCCTCTAGAACTTTTTGAAAGGGGCAGCACCCATTTAGATTCCTAACAACCATGTATAAGGATTCCTTTTTCTCTACACCCTCGCCTGCTCTTGTTAGTGGTCTTTGATGTGGTTCCGTCCTGTAGGTGTGAGGTGACATGTCATGATGGCTTTGCTTTGCCCTTCCCTAATAACTGGTGTGATGTGCTGTCAGTCATCTACCTGTGTGGTGTAGCTGGGGCTCCATGCCATCTTTGGAGAAGTATCTGTTCAGATCTTGTGCACATTTTGTGATTAGGTTGGTTGTTTGATGTTGAATTGTAAAATTCTTTTCTTTATAATACTTAACTATTACTGGACTGAACAGTAAGAACCATAAGATGTAAAAGTTGATTTGGATCTAACAGATACTACATTTTAAATTTCTATTGCAGATTCCTAAAGAGCTGACAGCCAGACTATTTGGACGTTTCTGTATGTGGTTAACTCCATGTTCTTGCAAACTACCTGTGTGATATAACTTTGTCTGCAAGATAGCTGTATTCCCTTAGGGAAATGCAGCTGTGTGTTCCTAAGTGGCAGATAGTTTAATGGAATAGTGAGTTTTGTACTTGAGAGAAACCTGGGAGTTCTAATGAAATTCAAAAAATATTGAGCATCTTACATGAGAGTGGAGAGGGAGATACTGAAGATTAAATGTTTGGTGGGGCAGAGAAGTGAGAGAATTGCTGTTTTGTCCCTGTGGTGGAATAAGGCCACTTCGTGGATAGGTAATGGATATTCTGAAAGGATGACATTGCCGTTAGTCATTCTGTTTTGTATCACTTAATGAAGGAGCTATGTTTGGAAAAATGTGTCATTAGGCAACTTTGTCCTTGTGTGAAGGAACATTAGCAATGGGCCTTGTACACTTCAGGGCCGTGATAAAATAACACGAGATTAAATCAAGCCTTAGGGCAATGATGCTCTCAAAAGAGTGGAAACCAGGAGCCCATGAAGCTGCTGACAATGTAAAACAGCTGCCCGGGGGTGACGCTAGGAGCTGGGGGACACCATCGTGTACACCTTGCAGCACGGGACTGATTTGCTCTGACCCCCCCAGCGCTGACACGTGGTGGAGCGAACAGGCCCTGAGAGGGAGCTGATGCAAGGGACAGCCAAGGACTCGTTAACCGGGTGAAGCCTTAAACTAGGCCAAATCTGTACCTTTGTTATAAGACTGAAAATTATTTGTTCATCTTTTTTCCCAGTTCTTAAAATCTCAGGGAACTTTGTGCTTAAGACCTTACGATTCCTCAACAGCTATCTCCAGGGCTGGTGTTTTAATCAGAAATGAGATCACTGATTTTGCCTCAAGCCTTGACAAAAGGTTGGAAAACCGAATTTTCTACAAAATCATACCTTATCTCTGTTAAGAATTGCTACCAAACATTTTCAATTAGGGACAGTCCACATTAATTCCCTTTAATGTCCCCTAAATTACCATCGTTTTCATTAAGAATGAGCAAGCTAGTATCTTCCTCCTGTTCTCCCTGGCCTATCTGGCCGTAGAAATTAAAATTATTTAAAGCCTTTAGCTGTGATTGTGGAGCTGATGCTTTTAGAAGCTGACCTCACATTCCTCCCCCAAAAAAGGCGAAGGCCGACTGGCCAGGGCCCGGCGTCATTCAGTGCATCGGGCGACTCACGAAGGCACACGCCCTCCCTCATCACACATGGTGTATGCAAGAGGCAGATCCTTTGCTTTCGGAGGGACAGCAAGGGCTGTGGACCACATCTTGCAGCCTGCGCGAAGCCAAAGGACCATGTACCCCACAGAGAGTGGGTCCCACGGACCTTCCAGAGGAGAGTTCTGCACCTCTGGGAAGCCAGCCGCAGGACGTCCCTTCTGAGCAACAGCCGTGTGGGTCCTGGCGGGTCAGAACTCCTGCCAGTCTCAGTCCTTAGTCCTGTGCCATGCGAGAGACAGCGCTGTCCTTTGATGCTCTGGTGTTCCCAAGAGGATTAGGAATTGGCCGGCGCTTGCTCCCTGTTTCTCATGGTACAAGGAATGACTTCAAGTAGGGAGCGACTTTATGTGTTAAGACATAAAGAGCTACTGTTTTTCTGTAGCAGAGCCAAATGCGGTTCTTATGCTAAGTGGAAAGGACAAGGCTTTCTTAACAGAGACTCAAGTCGTGGACTGATTTCACTCAGGTCACTGCGGCCTTGAACCGGCCTATGTAATTGATTGCGCTCGGCCCTGGCTCATCGACAGAGTCAGCCTGAATCTGCAAAAGATGCAGAATGCATTCAATCAAAGAATGGGGCTTTTGTGAAGAAAACTGTGTCCTTTGGAAATACATTTTAAGCACTGGTCAATCTTAATTTGATTTTGACATTCTGTTATTGAATGTGCTTTATGGAAAATCCAAATCTTCATCCCTGCTCAACTTTAGAGAAAGTATTTAAATTCATACTTGTTTTTGCACTTATAACTTCCCCATCCCCAGTCTTATATAGCATTATACTCATTGTGTAAGTGATTGTTCTCAAGATTGTGACTTAGTGGATTTATAATATTCCTGCTCTGTACCAGGTGCCTTATTGGTTCTTTTTTTTTTTTTTTGTGGGACCCTCGCCGGTGGCCGGGGATCGAACTGGCGCTTCAGAGGCTGCGGGACAGCCTCGCAACCCAGCGCTCAACCGCTGCACCACCAGGGGAGGCCCACCTTATTGGTTCTTAATAATGATAGAAAGATGAGCAAGGCTAGTCCAGACCACTGAGGAGTTTACCATTAAGTACAGATTCCAATATAAGCAGAAAGCCCTGGCTATACTGTGACTAGTACTATTGTTGATCAGAAGGTGCTAGAGGAAAAATAAAAAGTTATTTTTTGCCTGCTTAATTCTAGAAATTTCCTCTGTTCCTGATGTGATGCAATATAAAGTACATAACAGCAGAAGTACAAAAAAAAGAAAAAACGTGATTTATATACCTTTTACCACGGCACAGTAAGCAAGTTGCAAGATACTCACCATCTCAAGGCAGACCTACTTTCTGGAATGAGAGTAAGAACAAGGAGTAAGAACAAAGCAATTCAAGTACTAATGTAGTACTAGGCAGAGCTCTGCCACTACTTCCAGAAATGAAGCCCTTGCAGGGCTTTTTGATTCTGTTTGATTAGTTCCCAGATTATTTCACTGAGCTCGGCTCATATGCAGGCTACCCAGCCAGAGAGGGATACGTTGCAGGAATACCCAGCAGCTCCTCCCCTCATTCATTTACCTTCCTCCATTTGAAACTCCTAAAGTCCCCCAGTCCAGGATGCAGAACTGCCCTGCTGAACCTAGCCGGGGGAAAAGAGGTCAGCGTCACTGCTGTCATTGACAGTGATCGTGTGCTGTATTTACAGTTCGGCTGGTGTGAAGCTCCTCAGCCACAGTCCCACCCTCAAAGTGCTTATAAATCCCAGGACCGAAGCAGCTCACGATTCAGAGGGCGCCTAGCGTGCCCTCATCATCCAGGGGCTTCTGTATCACACAGTAAAAAAAAAAAAAAAAGAGAATATGTGAGCCAACAGCGTATTTATTCGGAAAACAAATGTTTTCCAGCTTCACGATCCCAAGAGTTTCTCCAGACAATTATAAATACTCCATCTTTATTAGTAGGAGCAGGAGATAAATGACTTGCAGCCCAGACACTGCTCCAGAGAGACATACTGGGAATTTCCAATTTCCATAAAAGTTGTTCTCCAGAAGTCTACTTTCACATCATTTATTTTGAGCTTGGGGCACAGTTCCCTAGAGGGAAAGTGGTATGTAGTAATCACAACTAACATTTTAATAAGTGTTTTTGTTTACTGGGCACTTGGAGAGGGTAATGTAGCACAAGGCTGTGCAGCCAGCCAGCGCTTCCCAGGCAGGTCTGTCCTGAGCAAGTTATTGACCTCACTGGCCTACAGGGAATTTTCCAATGGGGATGATAATCCCAGCCTCCCGGGGTTGTTGTGAGTCAGTCCAGTGCCAGGTGCTGCTCAGAACTCTCTGCCTCCTACCCCTGCCATGGTTCTGAGAACCAGGATGCAGAGCAGCTGGGACCAGGCCATCACCATGGCTCACGCCACCTTGACTTCCCCATCTCCCCACATGCCACTCCTGACCCCCTGCCAGCTACATGCAGTGGGAATGGGTGAAGAACAAACTCCCCTGCAGTAAGAGAACGTTCTCTCCATTTTTAAAGGCCCATTTTGTAAAGGAACCAGATCTACGGTATGATCCCTCTTGCGCTGTGACCCAGGCACTGCGCTCATGTAAATCCTCACAGCGACGGGAAGCTCACAGCAGCTGGAGTCGGGGTCTGAGTCTGGAGGGGCTGAGTGTGAATCGAACCTTTTCTCCCACTGCCTCTTGCCTGCTTGCTTTCTTCGAAGGCAGCTTTAATCTAGTGGCAGCACAGATTACTGATTGGAAAGCAAATCAGGTTCTCTACTGTCTATTCCTGTCAAATCTAAATCTTTGTCCCATTCCACTACCTGTAAACCTTTCTTATTAAAACCTGTGGCCCGAGCATTGAGGTGAGGAGAAGGGGATTCTTCATTCCCTCAACTGTGGAGGGGGATTCACTGAGTTAGCACTTAATCCCTCTCTCTGGTGGCCAAGTTGAATTCATCTTTGTACCATTTCACCCTAAAAGGGGTCAAATTTGAAGTCAGATATTCTTGAATATTTAAAACCTTGACTGACTCTGATCACAAAGGCCCTGGACGACGCTCTGGCTGCAAGGACATGGAGAGTGAAGGTTTTGAAAATCACATTGAAGACCAGAGTTTTTTATGTGGATGTATGTGGTCAGCTAGAGACAGGCCAGTCTCAGCCAACCCTAGGATCCATTTACCAAAGAACTGACAGGGCCTAGCAAAATGCCCGGACTCACTTCCTTAAATGTTGAAACCTTTAGCATTGAAGGAAGCGTAAGAGTGAGGAATCCTAGACTATGATTTGGGGTAATGTGGGGAGAGAAAAGAATACAAGCTGGGGCAGGGTTTGATGCAGTTTTGCAAAACCAAAGATTTTATGCTGTGACACCTGAAGTGCGTCCTTGGCAACCAGGGCTGGCTTGCTAGAATTCCTCACCTCACTTTCCAGCACCCTTTACCTGGTATTTCCAAGAGAGTCCATTTAGGTTTTTTTTTTTTTTCTTATTTCAAAGAAAGGATAGCAGAAACAATGGGGAAACCAGAAAATGAATTTTTATAACAAAAGTTATGTGATTTTCAAAGGCCACCATAAATCTTCTCTTTCTGATCCTTTTTATTCTCTTTACCTTTTTACCCTTGTGAAAGTCAACTTTTAGAAAAATAATTGAATGAAATAATTTAAGTGAGAAAATGACTCAAAATTGCGCATTTCGTCCTCTCAAAATGGAGGTGGCTGGTCCATTTAATTCAGGTTTTTATTATCATTTGCTCAGAAATCAAGTCAGGCACTTGAGATTGAAAATAACTGGTGGTGCTGTCCCTTCTCCCAGCCCCAGCCCTCTCATTCCCTGCAAATTACAGTCCTACCCGGTGCAAAGTGGGGGGTGGGGGGGGTGTAGTATGGGGAGACCCTAGCAAAATTCTCCACTGCAATATATATCTTCATATATTACTAGTATAAGTAAACATTTCTTAGTAACCAAATCATTAGAATGCCTAAGCATCCATGCTACATTAGTAATTTCTTGAACTGTCGAGGAGTCCTGCCCCAGCATGAGAGGTGATGACTGACCGGGGCAGCCTCAGCAGACCCACTGCACACAGCTGTTTGTTGAACAGGCCCAGTTTAAAATACCTTGTAAACAGTGAGGCCCTGGCCTGGGGAGCACAGGTTGGCCTGGCAGAGGGCGGCATCCCGGAAGAGGCCTACATGCATCACCCCCAGTCCAGGTGCCCAGGTCAGCTCAATGTTGATAATCAATATCCCAGGCGAAGGAGGCATTTTTTCCAGATGTAGGAAATCAGAAAGAGATGGTGAAGGCAGGGAGATCGGGAGTCCAAGGGAGAGTGTCAGTCCGTGGTTTCCACGCTGCCGGGTGGCTTTATGACTTCTATTCCTGGGCTAGTTGAACATCCGTGAAGGCAGGAGCACATGTGCCCAGCAGTCGACCCGAGCCACGGGGACATCAGGAACTTCCTCAGACTGCGAGTTGCGGCAGTGGCATGGCTGCTTGGAAAATGCTGCAACTGAGTTCAGAGGACCCCACAGAGTTCTTCTAGTTGGGGTTTTTTATGCTCAGCACAGATTAAGCATCTAGAACCAGCTTCTCTTTATACATCCCAGTTCCAAAGAAAGTTTCTTGTTCCTTTCATGAAGTGCAGTCCCGTGTAGAAGAGCATAGCAGATGGGGGAGGAATTTAGACTTTCTGATCTTCCCACATGTAATGATGCTTGATAACAGATTTAATTAAATCTTTTTATCGGCAGCTTTGCCTTTTTTTGGTCTGATTTTCTGAAAGTTTTATTTTAAAGATTAAATACCTATGGGTAAGGTAGTTGGGGGGGTTGTGGCTTCTGGTTTGAAAAGGCTTCAGAGCTTTGCCCATGCACAGAATTGCGCCTGTTTCATCTGGTTATAGTGCCACCTCCTGTTCACCGTGTCTTTCGGCAGCCACTGGTCACGGCTGTGAATAACTGGCACGGGAGGCTCAGCCACACAGGAACACTTTCCAGTAAGAAACAGCCAGAGTTTAGCTAATTGCTAGCTGCCCAGTAACTTCAGTTCCAGACATTAAAATTCAAACTGTCTCTTCTCAAGGGAAAAATCTGGGCAATTAAAACTGCCTGACTAAATCATAGCAGGAATCTAGAAAACTTAAATAAGGGACCAGGAAAAAGAATAACTATAAGAAAGAAAAAATCAAAATCAACAAACAACTATGAACCAGAGATACTCTATGGGGGGCAGGGGGCAGGGAAAGGAGGGATTGGGGTCAAAATAAGGGGGTTGCAATTGCATGGGGAATATAAAAATAAAATTTAAATTAAAAAAAAAAACTGCCTTACTTAAAAAAAAATGTTATTATTGCCTATCGAACACTAAAGTGTTAAAAAAAAAAAAAGTAGGTGTCCTCTGCATGGATTTTGGATTTGGCACAAAATATCAATATGTGCTGTGGTTTGTATAAATAATTGACAGATAATTGCCTGCTTCGCTTGCAAAACGTGGCACACTGTGTAAGCAACAGAAGCAGAAATTCAGGTGCATCCCCCCACCTCGCTGCCCCCCAGAAAAAGGCGCCTGCGGTGTTTTACTGGATGCAGAGCTGATAGCCCTGAAGTCGGCAAATTGGACTCGCCCGAGTCTGCCAAAAATAACTTAAATCAAGTGGTGTTTTTAACTTCCTCATTCTGATAGAATTTTCCAAAAAAACTGGCTCCAAGGGAGAGAACTGAGGACTCGGGCTGGAAGTTTTTCTTTGACTGTCCCGGGTTCTGGGGCCGTGGCCGCAGCAAGGCCCGGCGCGTTTGGGGAACCCAGTCCCCCCCCAACCCTCCCCCACTCCACCCCCCACCCTCCCCCACCCTCCCCCACCTCCACCCCCCCTCCACCCCACCCTCCCCCCACCCTCCCCCACTCCCTCCACCCCCACCCTCCCCCACCCCGCACCCCCACCCTCCCCCACCCCGCACCCCCACCCTCCCCCACCCCCCACCCTCCCCCACCCCCATCTGCCCACCCCACACCCCCCACCCGGCTCACCGCGTCTCTTGTCTCGCAGGGACCCGCTGCGGATCCAGCAGCTGCAGCAGCAGATCCGCCTGGAGCAGGAGGCCGCGCCGCCCTCGCCGCCCTTCCCGCCGCCGCCGCCCGAGCTGGCGCCGGGCCCCGGGCCCCGGAGCGCGCTGGCCCCCCGCGCGGCGCCCGCCATGCAGTCGTCCGGCTCCTTCAACTACGCGCGCCCCAAGCAGTTCATCGCGGCGCAGAACCTGGGCCCCGCCTCGGGCCCCACCACGCCCGCCTCCAGCCCCGGCTCGTCGGGCCTGCCCTCGCCGCTGGCGCCCGCGCCCCGGCCGTTCGGCCGCGCCGCCCCGCCGCCCTTCGGGCCCGCCCCGGGCGCCGCCGAGCCCGAGGCCCCGTGGGGCCCGCCCGCGCCCTCGCCGCCCCCGCCGCCCCCGCCGCCCGGGCCCGCCGCCGGCCCCGTGCCCGACGCCTTCCCGCCGCCGCCCCCGCCGCTGCCCGGCGCCGCCCGCTTCGGGCCCGGCCAGGCCCAGACGCCCGCGGCCTTCCTCAGCGCCCTGCTGCCCGCGCAGGGCCCGCCGCCCGCCGTCAACGCGCTCGGCCTGCCCAAGGGCGTCGCCCCCGCGTGAGTAGCGCCCGCGCCCCCAGGCCCGCCCGCGCCCGCCCGCACCCCCAGGCCCGCCCGCACCCCCAGGCCCCCAGAGCCAGGCACGCGCTCCCCGCCCGCCCGCGCGCCCCCTCGCGCCCCCAGAGCCCGGCCCGCGAGACCGGGAGCCACCACAGGCCGCGCGGCGGTGCCGGCAGGGCCTCCCCCAGCTCTCAGGGAGCCCGCGGCCACCGGGCGCCTCGCCTCACCCCCGGCCGAGGTCTGCCCTCGCCCTCCGAGGACTCCTGGGGCTGCCCTGCCCGGGGTCCCAGAAACCAAACGGATGGTTGACTCCATGTCTGGCTACCCCTGCATCCACGCCCTCCGCACATGACACGCTCGGTGCTGCTCGGCTCCTGAGGGAGCCCCTCAGGCTCCACTCCACCCGCGCTCACCGCGGAGCGGCTGCCGCACACCCCCTGGCGGGCCGGGAGGAACACAGGGCGGTGTCTTCACGAGGTTGAAGCCGGGAGGGCCTGCGCGGCCTGCTGGGAGGCAGCCCCGTGCCTGCCCGTCACCTCCAGGTGTTGCACATGGCTCCTGTCTTGCCCGTGTTGCACCCTACCTAACACTGGTCTCTCCCTGTCTCGAGGATCATGCGGCAGCCCTCCACAGTCCTCCCACTCGGGGACAAAATCTCTGAGGACAAATGACCTAGACAGTGTACACTAAGGTCGCAAGAGAACTTAGCGTCCAGGCGTTTGGCGTGTTTGCTGAAGCATGGTGTGAAGGCAGGACTGGACACGGGGCAGGTTTTCTGATCCCATGCAGACCGGGTAAAGGAGGAGTCAGAGTCCTCAGTGGTTTTTTGCATGTCTTTTATTGGGGTTCACCAGGCATATGGCAGGCAGGGGTGCTGGGGGACCGGGAGGCTGGCAGTCCTCCCAGCCCCCAGCAAATCCTCACTCTCTCTGGGCTCTCTGGCCTTCTCTGCTTCTGCTTCGGGCTTCTTCTCTTTCGGCTTCTGCTGCTGCTTCGACTTCTGCTGCTGCTGGCGTCCCCGTGACGCCGCCCTTAAAAAGCACAGTCTTAGCTCAGCTGAATCCCATCTACCTCGGCCCACACCCTACTCCAGGTGCCCGCCATCAGGCATGCACTCAGGACTGCAAGGATCCATCATCTATCCTGATTGTGGGAGGGCAGAAAAGCCTGACATTTTTCCTTACCCTACACATGGTGACTTGAGATAAGCAGCCTGGGGGTCTTAGGGACCACCTTTTGCTCAGTTCCTGGGATGCACCTTAGTTCCCGGTAGGAATCTTGCTTCACGTTAGACCATTTACCACCGTGAGGCAGAATGGACCTGCAGGGGTCCCATGACTGTTGACCCTTTACTTGCTCCTTGGTATGCAGCTGTACTACTCCCTCTTGGTATGTAGCCACATCATATCTCACCATGTACAGCTGCCAATGCAAACCCACCCAGAACCTTGTAGAAACTGAAAGCGTATATAAGCCCCCGACTTCCTGCAAACTGGGCTCAGCCTTTGGATGCGAATCCTCTGAGTCAGCACCGGTGCTGCTGTAAACCTGCTTCTTGTTAGCCCCGGTGTCTAAGTTTCCCGCCTGCCGTGTAGCAGAGTGAGTAAAAGCTTGCACCTGCTCGTTTTACTGGAGTTCACAGTAAGTAAGTGCTGCAGGGGCAAGCCAGTTCCCATATCTCAACTCGTCCTGTTGAAAACCTACTTCAGAGTTTACCAGAATTGCAATATGGCTCAAAGAGAAAAGAAGGAAACTCTGCTAAGGCATAAGACCTTACAGTTCGGTTGTTTCCATTCCTGTGTAAGTTTTCCACTGACTGGATGTAGACACGCCGCCTCAGAGATGAGCGATGCTGTGTTGGTCCTTGGCCTGCTGTGTCCGGGTGCTTCCATTAGCACCTTGACCCTTCACTCGCTCCTTGGTATGCAGCCACGTCATCGCTCAGATGTCTTGTTTAGCAACAGATGTCTTGTTTCTAAATGTTGATCACTTGGGTTGTTTGAAATCTGGCTGTTTCTCAAATCCTCATTGGAAAAGCGCAGTCAAATGAGTAGGTGAATAAATAAGTCAAAGGAAGGTGGGGAACGGCAGGGTAATGAAGTGGTCATGTGCTTCTACTGAGCTGTCAGCCAGCTGGTCTGTGGACAACCTGCCTTTCTTCTCTACTTTTGTTTGAGTTTGCGGCTGCAAGGACCTGTACTCTCTTGCTAAAAGGAAGCTGTTAGACTGAAAACCTGGGGTTTTATTTTGTCCTCTTTTACTATGAAATGGTGCCAAATCTTCTAGGAAGATGATTACTGTATTGGTATTATTTCCTCTATAGAATTCCACCAAAGATTAGTCTGACCAAGGTGTTGGAGTGCAAAGGGAGTCATCCCATACCCCTCTGGGTTCTTCTAGGCCAGAAAATAATCAGACACATCAGAGGGATTAATAAGAGAAAAAGCCAACAAGTTTAATAACATGTAGCCCTCCTATATATGGGGGAGACCCCCAGCATGGCTGAGTGACTCCTGTAGGACCGTCCAACTTAAATAGCCTAGCGACACTGGCATAAGAGAGAGAAGATTCGGTCAGGAGTCTATCCAGAAAGGCACAGCAGACAAAGGCATGCAGATTTAAGTTCTGCCTTTTCCAGGAAAAGAGATAAGGTTAGTTCTTCCTGGGAGAGGGTCTTAGAGAAGCTAACATACAAATATGAAAAGCAACTTTCCCCCAGCCTTCAGAGCCCCTCCCAAGAAATAAACTTCTGGCCAAAAAGGCATTAATTTGGGGTAGCAGACTTCCGTTCCCCTACGGCGGTCACACCTTTCATCATCTTAATTAGAAATAGTGGCTTATTCTCATCTTTGACTTTGACATTCTCTTAAGAGATAAGCTGTTACGAACTTAAGTAGTAGAAGCATTTGCTCTTTATGCACATCTGTCACAAACACTCATTTTATGGAGTCAAAATATTTTGTGTTATCCCAGAAACCCAGTAAAAGCTCCTGCCATCTCTTAAAAATTAATGGGGAAATCATGCTGATTCTGTGGCTGTGGAAAAACTAAACCCAGGGGCTGTCAGGTGCTGTGATACCCAAAGTGGCACTACCAGGCTGCAGATTTGCAGCTCAGTGCCAGCCCAACGAACGATTATTGTTCGGGTACCCTTCTGTCTTCCAAGGAATTATCTGATGACTAAGTCACACAGACTTGAAGAATGAATTCTTTTGGTTTGATACATGTAATTTTTGAAACATTTTCCCCCTCTGGCATATTTTTGGATCCCTCTTTTGTATTCCGATTAAAAACAAAAATGTAGCTATTTATCCATCACAATAATCCAAATAATTTGCCGAAGCTTGAATGTCTTTCAGGACTACCATGACTAATTGGTGTCCTTGAACTTGAAGGAATTGCCAAACTATTGTCAAATGAATCTTTTTAAATTACTTTCACTTATACTTCATTGGGAACATGAGATTATGACAGCAAATTCAGTTTTACTGCTGTTGTTTCTCTGGCTGGCTGGGTTTGCCGTGTTTGTCAGGTGCCAGCGAACAGATCCATTACACATGATCCAACAGAACTACCTTCGTTTTTCTCCCCTGCTTTGTTTTACCAAAATCTTACTGGAATTTCAGATTCCTCAGCGTTCTTTATCGGCTGCATGCTAGCTGTTTCATTGTGTGTGTGTGTAGCACTGCCCTTCCATCTGGAGAGTAGGCTGGTAGCGTACTTAGTTTCTGAAGAGTCTTGGAGAGAAGGCTCTGCTTCTCAGGCCATGGGTGCCAGAGATAAACCACAGTGAGGAAGGCAAAAGACAGCGCCTCTCACTGACTCCAGCCCCAGTGTTTGGTTGTTGATTGACTGTGGGCTGGGAACTTCTGCATATCCGATTCCTCCAGAGCCTTTCTTTTCTCAGGTGGCTGCATTTTCCCCTAAGGTTACTGGGGTCACTGACAGAAAACATCACCCTTCTCAAAGCTGTTGACGGAAACCAGTGTTAAGGACTGAATGTGTCTGATGGAGGCAGTGAGAATAGGCCTCAGAGGAGACCTGGTTGCACTTTTATGAAATGAATAGAAAGTTTCTACTCCCCTCACCACCACCGGGCTAGTTTCCCAGCTTCCATTGCTTGAAGGAACCTTGTTCCTCTACACATGAATTAGCCCAAAGGGGCTTGGGGCCGCCCCTGGAGATGGTGCAGCATTTCTCACTTAGCACATCAGCTCCAGCCTGGAGAACCAGCCCCACTTCATTTTCTTGGAACTGTCCTCAGGGAGTGCCACACAGCCACAGTGTGACAGTGTCTTGTGCTTCATTGTCTCTTTCATGTAAGTAGGGCTTGGCTTTGACTGCCGCCCGTGTCTGTCAAAAGAAGAAGATGTGTCACTAAGAGCTTTTATACCTGTGTGTTAATGAGAGCTTCTAGGCTGTGGTCAGCTACTCCATGCTCAGCTCGCTACAGACATGTCATTGTCCCTCTCCCCCGTGGCGTGTAAGGGACAGGCAGGCCGGACCTTGTCATCTGTTGTTAAGGCTTGCAGTCCCGAGCAGGGAATCCCGGGGTAGAGAACAGTGTGACTTAGTCTTGATCTATGGCCAGGTCGGCCTCTCATAAATCTGATGTCTGTTAAATCTTCATAAAAGAAAACTGCTGCAGACCAATGAAATGAAACCCCCAGGTCATAAGGAAAAGATTGCAACAGATTTTAGTTGTATTTTAGTTTTTAAAACAAGATAGTGGTTAGAGTGTAACCAGCAGGAAAGCACCCGGAAGACAAAGCGACGTGGGACTTTGCACACTCCCGCATTGGCTTTCTCTTCTGGCAGGAAGCAGGTGGGCGGGGCCCGTGTCCTTCCCCATTATGGGCAGAGGCCTGAAGGGATTCCAGGTCTTCCCAGGTCTTGTCCCCGCACACTCGACAGTCTGTCATGGAGGAGTCACAGAGAGTTGCCTCCAGACCTGGGCGAGAGTATCTTAGTAGGCCGCCAGGGTCTGCGTGACTGGGTGACGATTCTGCCCAGGAGCAACTCAGTCTTAGCCACTGTGCACCCAGGTGGCTGTGTACCCAGATGCGCGGGGAACCCGGGCTGTGCACCCAGGTGGCTGTGTACCCAGATGCATGGGGTACACAGGCTGTGCACCCAGGTGGCTGTGTACCCAGATGTGCGGGGTACCCAGGCTGTGCACCCAGGTGCTTGAGTACCATGATGCGTGGGGTACACAGGCTGTGCACCCAGGTGGTTTGTACCCTGATGCGCGGGGTACCCAGGCTGTGCACCCAGGTGGCTGTATACCCTGATGCGCAGGGTACCCAGGCTGTGCACCCAGGTGGTTTGTACCCTGATGCGCGGGGTACCCAGGCTGTGCACCCAGGTGGCTGTATACCCTGATGCGCAGGGTACCCAGGCTGTGCACCCAGGTGGCTGTGAACCCAGATGCGCGGGGTACCCAGGCGGCTGCATTCAGATGCACGGGGCCAGCACATAGGCACAGTGCACACATGTGCGAGTTTATTCTCTCAAGAACCCAGAAAGTAATGTGAAGAGAATTAAATATTAGAAGAAAGCTTTCTATTTCCCTTTAAATCTGAGCGGAAGGTGCACCTATTTGGCTTCATTATAAAATTTAGTTGAAAACCTGGAATTGATACACAAAACCCAGTGTGTGTATCTCGGGTGCCTTCTTAAATATGAAGGATGCCTGAATGCTGATGTGGTAATGACTCTGCTCACCCTGGAATCCTGGTGTTTAGTGATCATCAGGTTCTCCCGAACATGGCAAGAGGAGAATAAAAGGATGTTTCATAGTAAGAAGAAAAAAAACCCTCTGGTTGCTAGACAGGCGCGTGACCTCTTAAATCAATATTGTGCTCTGGAGATTTGAGTTTCTGAAATACGCTGACAGACTTGACCTACTAGAGCAGATCCGGGAAGGATGCTTTCAAGATTATGCAGTAGCCAAGAGTAAAAAAGAAGAGAAGAAAACCCCCCTGGGATTTGGTGGTGGTTGAATCTGGAAGATTTTACCTTCCAGATGCTGGTGTATATGTTGGAGATGTTTTTATCTGCAGCCACGTGAATATTATTTGAAAACGGTGACATGTTGTTGAAGCCAGAATAAGCAGAGCAGTGACGTGTTTTGCACTGTTTGGGCCGCGTGTGCAAAGCTGAGGCAGCGCGTGTGGGAGGCCTGGCGTGAGTTGTTTACTAGCACCGGTTGCCCCTGAGCCGCTTTCTCTGAAGAGTGCTGATGTTAGCAACAGTTTACTTTGAGTACAGGTTTTATTTTCTAACTATACAAACCAAGAGGAAAGATGATGTTACCAGACATTCTTATTACCTGACGAGTTGTTGCCCTTCTTTATTCTAATTCATCAAAAGTGGTGCCATCTGGGTGAGCAAACCACAGCCACTTGACATCAAGCTCAAACAGAGAATTCATTTTTTTTTTTTTAGGAAAACAAGTTGCCAAAACTTTGCCTCCACGAGTTACAACTCCCTGCTTTTCCTTTCCCGCTGCCTTCGTTGTCCAGATACCCCAGTTTGGTGTCTAGCCCTAACCTTGAACAGTCGGCCTCAGCTCCATGCACGGTTTGAAACACAGTTTCTTAGAGCATTTTCTGAGTCACGCTAGTCCAAGCGAGATCATCTGAGCACAGGGAGAGTTGCCCTGAGGAAAGAAGCGTGCAAAGGACTGTGCCCCGGACTTCTGTCCTGGGGGGTCGCAGTCACCGCCCTGCCCAGCTCTCCGGGGGTCTTCAGCCCCGTGGTCGCCCACACTCCTGCTCACGCGCCTGGCCCGTCCCAGCGCTCCAGCCTTCCCCCCTCCCCAGCCACCCCCATGACCGGGTATAATTTCTGCAAACAGTGACTTAGTTTTCTCTTCACCGTCGCATTCCCGGCGCCCACCCAGAGCTGAGCACGGGAGCGGCTCCGTGGGGTGTAGCTGTACATCCGTAGCCCCTCGGCCTAGAATGGGGGCATATTCCCTCACGCCTTCGCCTCTTCCATTCGTTGCCCTCGGCCAGTCTCGTCTTTTCCATCGCCCTTCGCGACTCCCTTCCATGAAGACGGTGTCTGCGCCCCCCCCCCCCCCCCGGGAGCACCCGGCCCCCCGGGAGCACCCTTCCTGCCGGGCACCGGCCTAGGTGCTTCGCGTATAGTAGTTCATGCTGTTGCCCAGTCATCCGCGAGGCGCCTGCTGCTCGTCCTCACGCTCTGCACCTTACAGAGGAGGAAAACAAAGCAGATAGCGTGCAGGCGACTCACCCAGACCCCACATGCACGCTGAGACCCTTCCTCTCCCCCTCCCCGGCTGCCCTTCTCCTTCCATCAACACCTTCGACATCTCTTTTCTGGAGTGTTCTGCAGTCATTCTCACCAGCGTCCTTTCCTGTTTCTCTTGCACCCCCATTGTACCTAGAATTACAATCACCTACTTTGCTCCTTAACTCCCCCCCACCCCGCAAAGTTTATTGTTAAGTAACCTCTTGTGATCAAGGGCCCCCCTTTGGGACTTGGCTATCCTCTCTGTATCCCACAGGCTAGAGTTGAAACTATAGTGATGACACTCTCATTTGGGGTCCCCCCTCATTTTCATGCATTAAATTTGTAATACATAGAATTCCAAGATGTCATCAGGTAATAGTCACTTACCTTGCAAACCAACTCTTGGGTTCCAGGCTTAACAGAACTTACTGATCTTTTTGCCCAGCACTGGGCCTTGCTAGATGTCCCATAAGTATTTGTGAAATGACTATTAGACATAACTTTCAGTTGATTTTTATTTCAGTGTTAGGGCTTCAGAACTAAGAAAATATGCGCACCTCAAGTTCCGTAAGTAAAGAGTGGCTTCAAGAAAGGGGGAATCCAGAATGGCATAAATGCCCTTCAGCTGCCGGTGATCTTGATGTGTTGAGGGGAGTGGCTTGTTAGAAGAACTACAGAATGATAAGGCTTTTATTGTCATTGTGAAAGGGCAAGAGTTACTTTACTGTACTCCCTGAGACAGTAAAATACCGGGTGGCAGGAACTCACACCGAGGTGAGCAGCCTCTCTGTGAAATGTCCCAGAGCAGTTTTCCCAAGGTCCCCTACAGAGGTCGAGGATGCCAGGCAGCGCGTTGTGAGCAACAGGACTTACTCTGTGCTGACTAGGCGCGTGTGTTCTTGCTGCAGACAGCCTGTGCTCCTCTAGGTGAGGTGATCTGCTCTGCGCCGGAGAGCTGCCCTTTTGCCCCCGCCCTTCTGTGCGCAGAGAGCACTGCTCTCGGGGTGATCTGCCTGCACAAACAGCGAAGCCCTCTGAAGCCAAAGGCTGCTCGTGAGCACATAGTCGTGCAACCGGTTTATGTGTCAGGTTGAAAGTAATAAAGGGAAGCCATGTGTTCCCAGAATCTGACCTCACAGAGAACCAGCTGTCTTCAAATTTACCTTTCGGGTGATGTCAAAAGTTAATTCTTCTCGTTTCCCAGATGGGCGGCTCTAGTTAAAAGTAACATAGAACTTTGTTTCCCAAGTTGTGTAACTTGTACTTGCTCTAAGCCTGGCTCTTGACATGTATTTGATGTCCAGTGGCTCGGGCACAGATTTCCTAGTCTGACAGGTGAAAGGTAGGGAGGGGCCGGATGTGGGCATGGAGTGGCCAGCGCATGCCTTCACTCACTCCATGAGTGTCATCTGGGGGTCTGCTGTCCGATGGCCATCCTGATGACAAGAATCCGGGTGAGGGAGAGACAAGGAGAACATACAGTAATGAAGTGTGATGAGTGCCAGGAAGAGACAAACATGGTATGACAGTGAATGGGGGAGAGTTAGTCAGTGTTGTCCTTTCTGAGGGGATAACTAAAGCTTCAAGGCCGATGACATGACCCCCAAGAAAAAAAGCAAGGCAGAGAGCCTCCACGTTTACAAGGACTGACAAGCTCTGCCTATTTTTATTGAAGAACTGGATGCAAAAAGATTGAGGTTATAAATCAAATTCCTATGGCTCTTGCTATTACTAAGTGTCAGGTCCATTGCCCAGATCCCTAAAAACTTAAGTTCCCAGTGAGGAGACAACTTGAAACCTGATTAACTACTTCTTTGATATTATAGACACGGTTTATCACAATATTTTACTTTTCTTAATGTCAGTGTCTAATATCATAGTATTTGAACCTCGGGGCAAATAACCAGAAAGAAAAGGCCTGCAAAAGCCACCAATTAGGGTTTTTCCACCATCAGTAGAAGACTCGACTACCGCCAGGTGAAAGGCAGGAGGTTTCTTGACTTCCATATGGTTCCATGGCCAGTTAACACGGTGTCCCAGAAACGTAATTAGGATCCAGGGTCTGTCTGTCCCAGCTTCGGCCCTGGCTGTGTGGGTCCTTCCCTCCCAGTCATGCAGTAGTTGCAGCAGTTTTTGCATAAAATTTTTAACATGGTGGTAGTCCGTGGAAGAAGATTTTTTTCCTTTTTTTTAATTGACAAGGAATTTTTAACTGGCACGCCTCCCCCTCCCACTGCCACCTCCGTTCCCCAGCCTCGCTGGCCAGGGCTGCGTCACCAGCCTCTGGCTAAACCACAATCCCAGGATGGAGACAACTGAAATTGGACTTCGATCAGTCATGTTTTCAGGCACATGGAAGGTCGAACACCCAACAAAATCAGGGACTGTTCAGCAGCAGAAAAGGGATGGGCAGGCGGGAAGAGGCTGCCGGGAAGACGAGTGCACAAGCCTCAGGCGCCCTTTCTCTCTTCTCTTTTTAACTTATATATGTATGTTTCCCTCTAGTTAGTCTGTTAAACCTTCATATGTATCCGACTCATCTGGAGGGGATGTCCAAGCACAGGCTGCTGGACCATAGCCAGACTTACTGGTCCAATAGGTCTGGATGGAGAGGGGAAAAAAAATCTGTATTTATAGCAACTTCTCAGATGATGCTGACACTGCTATTTCAGGGACCACCCTTTGAGAACCAGGGAGCTGGTGGTAGACTGCACAGCACTTGCCTCTTTATAAATGCAAGCACAGTATCTGTATTCTGTGACTTGCTTTTTTTTTTTTTTTTTTAATTGGCATTACATTGTAGAAATTTAACGTTGGTGACCAGGGTTGCTTTAGGGTCATTCATTCTTGCCATTTTCTAGTATTCTATTCTTATTAATCTCCTTAAAGGAAAAGGAAGAGATTAGGAAACAAATGACTTAAGGTCCCCACCAAAAGTGATTTCACAACCACTTAAGCATCCAGCTCCAGTGACCCCTGATTCCCATGGCTATTGCTGCCCTTGGAAGGAAAGCTTCTGAAATGTTCATTTGTCTTAAAAGCTCTAGGCCATCCAAGAGTAAACCTCCTGGAGGCTTAGGCAACACCAGGCATAGCAGGGCCTGCAAGACCTGCCACGTTGCTGTAATATAAAATAGTCCTTAAATTAGGTAACACTGGCCTACCCATCAAATGAGGTAGGAAGGGCATTTGAAGAGTGCGTAACAAACATTATTTCACTTAAAATGGGCTAGGCACTGTTGAATAAATTCATTACAAAGAATCAGAAGGACCGAATACCAGCATGAAAGAAATATGTTCTCTTTCAAATCTTCTCAAAAGTCCTATGTGGTATATATTTTCATACCTGGCTATAAGAAAAGCTAAGAAACTTGCCCAAAAATCACAAATCTAGTAGAAGGCAGAGCCCTAGGTCTGATACCAAATCACACCATGTTTTCACTGTACACTTTTGCCCACCAAGGACAGAAACACAGGCCTTCACTATCCTCGCATTTATCTCACCACTGAGGCACATCTCCAAAGGTATTTAGTAAACTGCTTCTGAAATCTGGTTGGGATCAGGATTACCTGAACACTGAAACCAGCTTCCACTGGTTCTTCCCAGAGGTGGCTGGAAAGATGCAGCATAGCGTGGGAGGGACACACTGGCCCGTTGTACTCCCTCTTGGACTTGAATGTCTGATTTGCTTTTATGTCCTTGGACTTGAATGTCTGATTTGCTTTTATGTCCAACAACTGACTATTCCACTTTGTGCTTTTGTGCTGCAGGGGATTTCCAAAGAAGACCAATAGAACTGCCAGGATAGCCTCTGATGAGGAGATTCAAGGCACAAAAGATGCTGTCATTCAAGACCTGGAAAGAAAACTCCGCTTCAAGGAGGATCTCCTGAACAATGGCCAGCCGGTACTGACAGACAGACGTGGGGCCCGAACTTGGAGCATTAGCCACCCGCATCACACATTTCCCTCGCTCCACTGAGACAGGGGTCCTTAAGATTTGCCCACAAAATTGATTTTATTACCCCTGAATCTCCACATCTGGCTTCAATCTAGAAAAAAGGGAGAAAATGAAATGGTTTCTACTCCGTGTTCACTGCTTCGTGTATTCACAAAGTTGTTCTTGGAATAAAGACAACTAGTTGGATAAAGGAAGGAGAAAAGGCTGATCTTAAGGTTGGGAGTAGAACAAATGAGTAATTGTGTGTTATAAAGAAAAAGGACCTTGGGGTTCCCATCCCCACTGGGTGGGAGATGGGGGCGAGAAAAGTGTGTTCTAGGATGATTTGTACCTGCCCGAGAGCCGACTTAGAGTTCAGTGCCAGAAAGAGAGGTTCTATGGCAGGTACTGCTTCTGCAGAAAAGTTTCTTTACAAAGGAAACTATTGCTGGCGTGGCCCTACTCTGTGAGACACTTACTAGATGTTGACTGAGTGATCTCATCGAGTAATATCTATTCCACAGTCTTGTTCTAGTTTGTCAGGAAAGACTCAAAAAAAAAAAATCTGCAGAATTATAGAGTAAATATATATATGTATTTTCTGATCAGACTCAGAGTATTTTAAGGAAATGGGAAAAGTAAATCCAGCAAATAAGATTTCCCAGGCAAAGGAAAGGACCTTTTGTGCCTCTGTATGAATTACTATTAGAAAAATTTGCTTTGCTCTTAAAGTACACAAGGAAAAGTATCTCTTTGTATAAAATGTTGCTCTTAGACACCTTTTTCAGAGTAGAAAGTTCTCTATTAATTATGTTTTCAAGGAGTTTTAATTACCAAGTATTACTAAATAAAAATGCAAGAACAGACCATGTTTGATTGGAAAGGTGAGGAACAGAGTACTGATGCTGATTTTAATTATTAGGGCATTCTAACCTGAGTTTAGAAAGATTAAAATTCTAATAAGCTCCTGTAGTAGTTATTCATTTCACTAAGGATAGATTTTTCACATAGGGAAAATATTTTCTCCCTAAAATAAGTGATTGCATGTGTAAATATACATGCTCTGGAAGTTTTCCCTGGATCTGTCAGCCAAAGCCTTTGAAATATTAAAACAAATATTTATGGGAACTTTTTCAAGCCAGGTAAAGGCATCACTCCAGTTTTTTGGTTTTTTTTTTTTTTTTTTTTTTCCTTTTTGGTTGGTTGTTTAAATATTCCTATGGACTAAGATACTCTTGGTTAAAAAAAAAGACTTCTATAAATTATTGTACTATATTATGTATATGCATTTTACAAATACATACAATATATTTATCTGTTTAGAAGTCAGTGACATACACAATAAATTCCATGGATTCTGACATCAGAAAGTTTAGAAAGATAAGGTTTTCTTTTTAGAAAAAGGGACCCTCAACTTTTTCCTAATGTTAGATATTTTTCTATTGCTTGATTTTGACTTCTGAGACAGGGCTGGTATATCCACATGGCACAGTGGGTTAGAAACAAAACTATGACTAAAATTTGACTCCTGAAGGTAGCAGGTGCATTCTGGTGAGGGACAGATGTCAAATCGGCAGTTCTGTTTATAAGGAACAAAAAGGAAATTACTCTAGACCTCCCTTTGATGTTAATACAGTTCTCCGTAAAAATATGAGGAAAGCTTTTAAGAGAGCAGGTATTTAAAAGTCTCTTTGAAATTGAATTCACTGATTTTTTTAACAGACACTGAAAATTAAATAATAACACAATAGACTGAGACATTCCAGGCCCCAAACACCTACCTGTACCTCTTTCTGGCCTCTGCCCCTTCTTTATTAATGAAATAATTTGAACTTTGGGACTGTCTGGCATTGGGCACTTGGCTTGTTTCATTTCCACATTTCAGCTGAGACAGAGCCAGAAGTTACTGGAAATGATAATTTTACCAACATACTTTCCTGATTGTGGAGTTTCCAACCAACAGAATTTGCATCTATATTCAGAATTTTGGAAATTTATTTTAAATGATTTGTACTTCTCCTAGATTCTGCCTTACTTTTTCTCTATTTTGAATCAAACGTTTGTTTTTAAAACACCCCTGGTGGAACAAATGGTCTCTGAAAGTTTCTCTAGACCTATAACTATATGGCATTTTTAAGAACCAATACTAAGAACCCAAGTCACTCCAACAGAACAAAGAAATTTACTGGCATTTCTTTTTTATAAAAATGACTTGGCAGGGCCTCCCTGGTGGCTCAAGGGTTAAGACACAACCTATGAAGCTATTCACAGCCACTGCAGCATGGGTTTGATCCCCGGCCAGGGAGGTGACCCACATGGTGCAGACCTCTCCTGTCTCGCCCACTGCTCCCCTCAGCAGTGTATTTCAGTGGCTCTGCCTGTTCTGCTCCCCACTCTGTCTCTGGTGAATTCTCTCACCCCCCACACCTCTGGCCTATACCCCAGTTCTTGTATGCATAAATAAATCTTTAAAAAAAATGAATTGGCAAAAATGGCCTCTGAGTAGAATCATAAATTATGGATGTTGGCTTTAGCCAACCTTTGGAGTCCTTGTGCCACTTTAGCCATGTGCACTCCTCTGCTGCTTACTGGATTTGCCTACAGTCACCGATGTTACAGAGCAGCTCGGATATGCTCTTAGAGATGAGTATCCTAAAGCAGAGAAGCCATCACTGCCAGCGTGTCACTTCCCTATCAGGAGTCTCAGAACTGACTAGCCTGTCTGGAAGCCTGTGGATGGCTATGAAAATAACATTTCCTTTAAAAATATATTTTGCTATTTAAGTATCTTTTTCTCTGTATTTGCTGCTAATGGCGAGTATATGACATGTATTTCTATGTGGCTTCTTCCTTGCTGCTTATTTAATTTATGCTGCATCAGTTGGTGGCTGCCAAGATTAATTACCCCCATCTTCCAACTCTGGAGTAGGTCACTGGGACCCAAAGGGGAGATGAAAGACTAGACAGCTGAAGCAAAAAACAGACTCCTTTTACATACAGGTATCGGAAGGGGGAGCCAGGATAGTTACAGAAACCATGAAAGCTAGCTTGTGTTGGGCTTTTTAAAAAATCCCTTTCCATGAGGCTCAAATAATTGTGACTTTTCTAATTTTGTGTTTTCTGTGATTTACTTTGATTAGAGGTTAACATATGAAGAAAGAATGGCTCGCCGATTACTAGGTGCTGACAGTGCAACTGTTTTTAATATTCAGGAGCCAGAAGAGGAAGTAGCTCATCAGGTACTATGTTTCTCTGGATCTCTTAGAAAAATAGCAATTACTTGTTTCCTCTCCCTGTACTCATTGTGGACACTATTCTTGGGATCATTTCTGTGGAAAGTAGAGGGCAGACAAAGAAAAGTGCTAACAGCATCAATAAGCCCCATGCGTAATATTTATTGAGCACATACTGTGCCAGATGTTGTGTTAGGTGATTGGAAGGATTGTTTCTGTCAGTGATACCTGTTCTTTTTATCTTCTCTAGTGATCATGTTTTCTCCTGTCAAGTATCTTGCTGTTTTTCCTATCCTGTGCTTTACTGCAGAGTAGTTTTGTACATATTTTTATTGAAATTGCTTCAAAGAGTGACTATTTCCCATTAAATTTTTAATGTCTAGTCAAAATATCTATGCATAGAAAAAACTGTATTTTCCTCCACATATTTAGTTATAAATCACCTATCAGCAGAAAACCTAAAATGTTGTTTTTGTTCCCCTTCTATACTACTTTGTGGCTTTGATGTACAGTGTTTTATAATCTCCACTGCTTCTGTTTGGAGATTCAGATGCAACCTCAGGATAGAAGAAACTTTTCTAAAGCCAGTTTAAAGGATCAAGTAAACTCTTTTTCATTGTTTATTGAGAAATGGATCTGCCTTCAAAATCTGAAAGTTTTTCTGTGTTAAAATAATGCTACCACAAAAATTTCACTTTAAGAAAACTAAAAATCTTGCTAGATTCTTACTATTCTATATTAGTCTTCACTTCTTTTTTTCTACCATTACAGGAAATTGGGTCTTCCCATGCTACTGTAGGGAGTCCTCAGGATGGTCAAAAGGTTAAGCTTTTCGCCTTTCTTCTCTTTCCAGTCTTTCACTATATCTCTATCTATATTCTTTTGGGTTTTTTACTTGTAGCTCTATCTTTACTGCCATATAGTAAATACTGTGACCAGTGTCTGCGTTCATTTAAGATCAAGTGAATAAAATTACACCAGTGTGGCTTTTCTTATAATTTATTTTTCACTTGTTACACCTTTCAGGGGCAAATGTGCTAATTCTTACACTGGTTAATTTGATAGTACACAAAAGCACTTGGGTACTTTTTGCAGTTTTTTTCATACATAGCATTTCTTTCCTCAAACCAATAAACTGGTTTTTTTTCCAATGTTGAATGAGTTCTTTAAGAACTAATTAAAACATTATTTTATTTAATATAATACTTTATAATGTGTTGCCTTGCCTTCATTGTATTTTGTAAGCAAGAGAAAAAATATAGGACCCACCATCATCACCATAGGATGGTGGCAGTTTCTTTGCTTTTTTTTTTTTTTTTTTTAATAGCCAAAATTATTGTCAATCCTATTTTTCTTTTGAAGAGGGTGGAGAATAGTTCCTAATAGCTGCAGATCTAAGGAGGACTTCAGAGGCTATTTGCTGAGGATTGTTATGATTAAAAAAAAATACATAGTGCCATTTTTTCCCATTGTCTGTTTAATGGATGCTCTGCAATATTACAACTGCTTGCCACATGCACTTTCACCCTTCTGGAGAGATGCGCCACCTGCATCAGCTTTTACCCAAAGAAATCAGTGTCCTGTCCTGCAACAGTTAGGAATGTATAGTCTTTGTGTTTCTCTTTCTCTTTCTTCCCCCCAACTCTGGCCCAAGAGGAAAGAGAAAGAAATTCATCTCTAAAGTTTCCTTCTTATTTGGATGATAAAACTTGCAGACAATTTGAAATATCACATGTACTTATTTCCAGATGTTTTTTGTTTTCCATGGAATTGAACTGGGTTCAGTTTTCAAGTGCTATGATTAATGTCTTTTGAGTGTCATCTTAGAAAGGGGGGTTTAGACTCATGGGACATACTGCACAAGGGACATGGTAGCTAACATGACCTCTTTGTTTGACTAGGAATACAAAGTCTCCAGTTGTGAACAGAGACTCATCAGTGAAATCGAGTATAGACTAGAGAGGTCTCCTGTGGATGAGTCAGGTGATGAAGTTCAATATGGAGACGTGCCAGTGGAAAATGGCATGGCACCTGTCTTTGAGATGAAGCTGAAACATTACAAGATCTTTGAGGGAATGCCTGTAACCTTCATGTGCAGAGTGACTGGGAATCCAAGGCCAAAGGTGAGCTGAAAACAATGGCTTTTTAAGAGTCATACTCTCTGAAGAAGAGTTTTAGCTTCCAAAATATAGCATTCTGTGTCTGGGAGGAGGAAGAAATACAAACTTTCTCAATACCCATCATGTAAAATGTTTGAAACACTCTTAAGTTCAGGGCCATCTTCAGGAGGCATTAGAAAACAAAGCAAGGTAGAAGAGCAGCAGAGTTTGGGTTTGAAGAGTAGAGTAGAATAATAATAACGAAATAATTAACAAGGAATGCTTCCTACACCTACATCATTTACTCCTGATATTGCCATTGTTGCTCCCAAATTATAAATGACTAAAATGAGCTCGGTGAGGTCAATGAATTTTCTGAAGGTCAGAAAGCTGGTAGGTGGCCAGGCTTGACCATGTACCCTATGTTCTGTACCACACAGAGAAGGAATGCCTACCACTGATAATAAGCCTTCAGATCTTTAATCTATAAAGCCAAGACTTCCTATATTTACAAGGGGTGGGGGGAGAGGAATACTTTTAAAAGAGGATAATCAAAGAAATTTCTCATATGCAGGAGCCCTAGGCTGACCTGGCTGGCAGCCCTTTCCCTGCAGACATGTGGAAATGCTAGATAAAGTGTTGCCCTGTTTTTAAAGGGAGACTAGAATGACTGCTCCCTAGCCCAGCAAAATAATAAACAGGATTGCACTTTCCCTAGAATAGAGAGGGCAAAATGAAAAAGGCACACCCCCACGAGGAACTGGAACTCCAGATTTACATTATCATGCAATAGGAAGTTAAGAGCTGAAAAATTAATGCGAAATTTCATGCAGGATGATTAAATGCTTAGTGTTCTGGCAGAAAGCAAAACACGGCCCTGTGGGACATCTTCACACTGTGGGGTGTATCAGACTTCTCAGGGTAGAGTGAGGAAATGTGAGGTCACAGTAAAAACTTACAAACCATATGAGGAAATAAACAACGAGGGGAGTCAATAGCACAAAAAGACAGGAAAATAGAAGCCCAAGTATTGCACAGTATTTTCAAGGAGACGTGTTTGAAATGATTGGAACCGTTGTAAAGGGAATAGAAACTTAAAGAACAGGACAGCACCAGGCAACACAAGTTTGTAAAATCAGCACATAGAAATAAAAAAAGCAGTCACTGAAATTACAAGCTTAGCAGTGGTGTGAAAGAGCAGAAATGAGAAGCAGGAGCTGGAGGGGTAAGTGCTATGACGACACAGCAGACGTGCACTTGGCCATGCCGTTGCTGCACGCGTTGTTTTGTTCTCACCGTAAGGTAAATTTTACCATCACCTTCTTTCCCTAAAACCAAATTTCAACCCATAGCCAGAAGGACAGGGCAAAGAAATGAGCCTTAAATTCTCAAACCCAAATCCACTAATGAGACTTTAAATTGTTAGAGACAACTTCCTTGTCCTATTCTTGGCATCACTCGGTAACTGTTGTGTATTCCCAAAGATGACATCCAATGTATTACAAATAACTTTGCAGCTTATGAATGACACTCAAGAAATTATATATTGAACTCCAAAATAGCCACAGGGATACCCAGATGTTTAAACATGAGTCAAGATTTGCGAAACGATTCCTGTTCCTAAAGAACACTGTTCACTTCAAAGATGGCCTGTTGTCTTTAACATAACTCTGCTTTTTCTAGGGCAAATTTAATTGTTTCACAGCTCAAGAGGCTCAGTTTATTTTTAGATATTTTTATTATGAGGTTTTATTCTTTCATCCTTCCTCCTTTCCTCACTGCCATACTTTTTCTTCTCTCCCTGGTCTACTGAAGAATAATTTCTTCTGTTACATAAATTATGTTAGGATGATTACAGCTTGGAATATTCACTGTGTTTTAAAAAATACATCCTATTTCTAGTTCAGTTTTTCTTTTTCAAATTATGTTTATTGAGGTAGTTGGTTTACGTCATTGTATCTTTGGGGATTGTAAGTTTAAGCTTTTAAGCTTCTACAATTGAATTTCCACACCATGCCCACCACCAATGCCCCAGTAATCGCCACTCTGTTCTACTTGTCTAATATATTTCAGCGGAATAATAATAGGGGTTTTTTTTTGGTTTTTTTAAAGATTTATCTATTTATTTATTTATTTGTTTGTTTGTTTGTTTATTTATTTATTTACACAAGCACTGGGTACAGTCAGAAGCGCGGGAGGGTGAGAGAATTCACCAGAGCCAGAGAGGGGACCAGAGCAGGCCGAAGGACCGAAGCACACTGTTGAGGGGAGCAGCGGGCGGCAGAAGTCTGCGTGCCATGTGGGACCCTCCTCCGGTGGGCAGGGAGCAGCCAGGGATCAAACCAGGGCTGCAAAGTCTGCGGGCAGCTTCGTGCTCAACCGCTGCGCCACCGGGAAGGCCCCGGAATAATGACAGTTTGGAGTTTGTTTTTATTCTCTAAGACAACCTTTTAAGCTTCACTGTACAAGTAGTATGTGTGAAGTATCAGTACATTTGAAAGTTGAAAAAAGCAAAAGGAAAAATGCCTGTAATGTTACCTCAGAAAAAGTCACTATCAACTTTTGATATAGAGCCCTTCATATAAATAGTCCTTTATATAAATAGCATATGAATGTAAATGTCTACTCATACATATATTTTTAAAATTAAAATAGAATTAAACTTGTTGCCTACTTTTTCACTCAAAAAACAATTTCCCATTCCCATAATTAACATGAAATCTCTGACCAGCTGTGCAGATCACACCGGTGTTATTTATCAGGCCCCAGATAGAGTAGGACTGCACCCACTCTTAATCTTTAATGTGTTTCCGTTCACAGATCTATTGGTTTAAGGATGGGAAACAGATCTCTCCAAAGAATGATCACTACATCATTCAAAAAGATCTTGATGGGACCTGCTCTCTCCATGCCTCGGCCTCCACCCTAGATGATGATGGGAATTACACAATTATGGCTGCAAACCCTCAGGTAAGGAAGGATAGAGATCTGGGCTCAGATCTAGAGTTTAGTGCTTATAGGCAATTATTTAGACAGAGGAACCATTTCATTAAAAGGTAGGTCATACCCCTTTGACATGAAACTCTTTCCAAATTCTACAACCACCTGGTTTCAGAGGAGAGAGAAATTCTTTGTTTCGTGAGTATATATTAATTCCATCAGATATTTTGTGCAAGAATACTTTCTGGTGCAGAGGTGCACTTTCTTCACAAATAGTATTGAGGGCTTCGTGTATAAATTTTAAGGGGTGATCAGGCTGCAGTGGTGGATAAGGACTAATCCTGGATAGAAAATAAGCCAGCAAACAAATACATAAATAATTTCAGATAGGATTAAGCTTTTTGAAGGCAAAAAAGGAGGAAAGGATAGTGAGTGGCATACTCATGCTGTAGTAGAAAAAGTCAAAAGAGGACTTCATAATCTTGTATAATTTACATACTATGCTGGGTATGAAGGACACAAAACTTAAGAAGTGATTTTTTTTTTTAACCCTAAGAACTCAGTGTGTGACAGGTGAATGTTACCAAGTCTGGAAAAGGCAAGTAAATAACATTCTTTTAAAAAGCTAAAATTAACAATTTTATTATATAACTAAATGATGATTGTCCAGAAGTCATCTTTTATATCTTATATCAAATTCCTTATTTCATTATTTCTTTTGAAGGCAACATTAAGTATTAGAAGATAAACAATTCTAGCAAGGTTTATAAACTTCTAAAAGTTTGTACAATGTTTATCCTATCTTAATGTTACACTCATAGCTATATTTCTGCAGTAATATTAAATTAGAACAGTCAAATTATCCACAAGTGAGCGCACAGCAACCTCTTCACTGTCAACATACGTTTCCATTTTAATGCACCATCTTGAGGTTCTGATTTTTCTGGTCAGTGAATACATACATAGCAATCACCCTGAAAAATAGCAAAATCACAACCTTTTCTAAAAAGTTACATGTTAATACTATTTGTATTTGTGTTTGATGTGTTTAAGAGAACAAATATGGTTGCTTTTTTCCCCTTACTGTGTTTTTAGTTTACCACCTATTAATAAGGTGGAAAATTATTACAAAATCCAAAGCTTTTCTTCATGTTGGGCCTTTTAGTCCTCTTTACACTAAGGCTGGGATATAGTACAGAGATAGATATAACTATGTTCCTTAACCACTTGCTTGTACTGGGATCCTGCTATTAATTTCAGGGCATTTTTCCTAGCAAATGTTTTAAACTGTTATTGGAGTAAGCAATTTTGTAGAACAACAAAGAACAGAATAGCGCAATCTTGCTGACACTAAAAAGCCTCTGTGGTGTAGGTCAGGGGTTAAGAACTGTGGCATCAGTAAGAATTGAGTTGGAGTTCTAGCTCTGCGGCTAGATCTATGGGACTTTTTACAAGTTACTTAACCTCCCTGTGCCTGTTTCTTCTGTGAAATGAAAATAATGTGGATTTAAATAATGCCTATAAAGCTTTCAGTTTACCTGGCACACAGTAAATATGCTCTCAATAAATGCTAGTTATTGTCATTATTTTTTCTTAAGGTTTATATATTTATGCATACAAGAGCTGGGTTACAGGCCAGAGGTGTGGGGGTGAGAGGATTTACCAGAGACAGAGCGGGGAACAGAACAGGCAGACTGACTGAAATACACTGCTAAGGGGAGCAACGGGGAGACAGGAGAGGTCTGCTGTGCCTTGTGGGTAGCTCCCTGGCCGGGGATTGAACTTGTGCTGCAGAGGCTGCGGACAGCTTCATAGGTTGTGTCTTAACCCATTGTACCACCAACACCCTGTCTTAGAACATAGCCCAAGAGCTGGCAGAAGCCTGTGGATCAGAATATGAAAGGATCAGTCTGCTTTTAGGTATGCTGCTCCCACAATACTGTAGGAGAGTAAGCAAGTCAGTTTGGGATGGAATTTGTGCCCAGCATGTTGCTTGTGGGTGGTCTTCCGACTTCCTGGCTTTTCCTTTTTCCCATTCTCATGGGAAGAGTGTGGCTGTGCCACAGCTGTGGGCTTGAGTGGGGGAATTGTGAGGAAGGCACGCTCCACACATCCAGCTTGGGGAGCTGCCCCCAGCACATGCAGAGTGGCCGCTGCCTTCATGCCAGCACCAGTGAATTCTCACGCTTTATCAAATCTTGGTTAAGCCCCTCTGGTTCTTTGCCTTTGAAAGGAAACATCAGGTAGCTGAAAGCCTAGCCCTTCTAACAGAATATCCCATCCCCTGTGATGCAGCCGACAGTAACATGACAGCTGACATCTCAGTGGGAAGGAGAGATTCAAAGAACCTCAGGAGACAGGAACCTAAGCAGTTCTTATCACCTACAATTCCACCTGTCTCTCAGGGTTAGCTCCACCAAATATTTTAATTAAAGAGTGTAGGGTCTCCCTGGTAGCACAGGGGGTTAAGATGCAACCTATGAAGCTGTCCGCAGTCACTGCAGCACAAGTTCAATCCCCGGCCAGGGAGCTACCCACATGGCGCAGCAGACCTCTCCTGACTCGCCCGCAGCTCCCCTCAGCAGTGTATTTCAGTCCATCTGCCTGTTCTGCTCCCCACTCTGTCTGTGGTGAATCCTCTCACCACCACCCCACCCGTACACACACACCTCTGGCCTGTACCCCAGCTCTTGTATGCATAAAAATCTTTTTTTAAAAAAGTGTAGAACTGAAGTCTCCTTTTCTATCTAAATGACCAAGGCAGGCTTGGGAAGGAAAGTTCAGAAGAGAAACAGGAAACCCTAAAAATGGGTATTTGGGCCTCAAACTTGAAATAGTTGTGAGACAATTTTGATATTTTCAGCACTTGTAGTAGTTGCTGCTCCAAGTTTCTGAGTATATTGCCTGGTTGATTTTAATTTCAACAATAAAACTCCTTTTCAATTCTGGGATATTCAGCAGCAGAATTTCATTACCTATCAGGAACAAAATGGTATTTAAAGTGGCAGGGGATTTTTGTACCTAATCTTTAGCTTAAGTTTCCATGTCTGGCTATAGGAACACCATGCTTAACACTGTCCCAACCTCCACTTTATAAAGTTTGTTGTCGTCCCCAGAAGTATTTGCCATTTTTGTAATTTGTGAATTAAAACATGATCTAAAAGAGCAAGCCAGCACTGAAAAATATGTCAAATGTAAAATCTTAAATTTCAAGATTAATCCCAGAAGCATAATGTGTAGTCAACAGAAAACTGACATTTTCCTTGATGCCCTTTGGTTGCCTTTGATTTTTTTCCACATTTTAAAAAGTATTTGGGCTTGAAAGAGAAACAGCTACATCTATTTTTTTCTGGTACACTCTAGCCTACGTAAGATGTGAAATGACCGAGAGAAGAAAGGGCTTGAGTGGAAAAATGAGTTCAGTAATGAAACACAGACGGCAGAGCCTTGCTGAGCAGTGGAAAATAATTACAGCAAGTGGCCACGAGAAGGGTGAGAACCAAGGAAAGATGAAAACACTAAAGTTCAGCAGAGTATATTACAGAATACTTTTCCACCTGGCTTGATCTTCTGGGAATAAGAGAACACGCTGGATAGCGTGAGCGCGTCCAGATTCGGCTTGGGATGGACACACAGCTCCCAGCGCACACCGGGCAGTGCGCCGTCCTCAGCGTGTGCCGCTCAGGTGGAGCGTGAGGCCGCAGCGGCCACACAGGGCTGAGATGAGCGTGGGTGCAGCCTTGCACCAAACAAACGCCAGAACGAGGATCACAAATAGAGGTTTAGACTCGAATCCTATCTTTACGACACAACTAAATCTAACCAGGAGTGTTTTACTTTGTTTTGCGTGTTGCTAAGGTACTCGGTGTTGCACTTGGATTGCAGAATGGCTGTTTGCAGTTGGTTTCCTCAAATTGCAGAATATATACAAGTGGCGAGCTTTTGTAAAGCTCTGTGTGCCGCAAGTTAAATTTCATAAACGAGGAAATATAAATGTTATTTCGGTATTATATAAATAGTTGGCCTTGCATGAGACATCAGATATTCTCACAAGCTGGATGTTAGTGCAGAATCACTTATTACTGGTTCCTACAGCTTTAAACTCTGTGGATTTGTTTGGAAGAGGGAAGTTACACACAGCTGAGTTAAATTTAAAAAGCTAGTTTATTGACTGTGTTTTGTCGTACCATTGTAAGATTTCTTGGCTCATTTCAAGCTTCACTTTAAACATTCACTTCCATTATTACGTTGTGTTAACAATAAAGCAGATAGAAATGAGAATGTTAATAAAAGCTGCAGCATTGATGTGCATCAGAGCCTGTTAACTATTGTGATTACCACAGTTAATTGGCACATTAGTATGATTAGAATTATTGATACTAATTCTGTATCTTTCTCAAAGGTTCAAACTTAAAACCTTGAACTTTTACTTGTGCACACTGGAGGCATCTTTTCAAAAATCCTTCACTAATTTCTGGATTTTTTTCCCAAGTAAAATCAAAATTATACAACTAGTTCATTTGGATGCCTTCTAAATGTTCCTGATCACTTGCTGGTTAGTTAGTAACATTTAGCCAATAATGCTTTATTATCAAACTAATAATTCTGCCTCCTAAAGACCATGCTTTTTCCCTTTATGTTCAGAAGTGAAGGATGGTATAGGAATTAAAAGGTGACAGTAGTAACTTTCCTTTTTCTTAAATTTAGGTAGTAAATACCCTGTGGCAATAAGGAATAACAGCGAAAACCATAGAAATGTGTAATCTTTACAGAATAGTATGCCAACCTATTTACCTTTTTATTGGATAAGTCAAGAGGAACCAGGGCTTAGTCTACAGATAGTCATGTTGTTAAGAACTGAGTGGTATATCTTACATGTTAACCTCAACTGCAGCCATGACATAAACACATTAAATATACCCATGCATGTGACACCTTTCAAGCACTAGCATAACTTAAAGAGTGATCTCCATATATTCTGCCTCCTTGCTAAGGATATTTTCTTTTTCCTTTGGTGCAGATTGCATCCTAATATTAAAAAAAAAAAAGTTTATGGGGGAAAAATGTTGTTTAACAAAACATTTCTAAGCGATGCATCATATAAGAACCCATGTGGCATTAATTATATAGGCCTGTTTTACAGATGTAGGAGGTTGTTATTGCCTAAAGTCACAACTGTAAGTGACAGAAATGGTTTATAGACCCAGACTGACGCCAGAGCTCAGGAGTGGCATACAAAGGTGTTCCAGCATTAACAGCACTAGGGATGTGGGGGGCATTGGTTATTTGAAGGAATCAAAAAAGGAAGCAAAAGCTTACCTCAAAGTTATGTTCACTTGAAGTCAGCAAGCTCCTGGGGTTCCTAGAAATCATCTTAATGCATATCCATGCACATATAACTTGACAGGCCCATAGTAACATGGAGGAGTAATGAGGACTTAATGTACAACATCAAGTACCATTTGATCTTTATAAACTTACCTGACATTTCTTTACAACATCCTTGTGAGCTAAATATAGCACCCCAGTTTTTAAAGAAGAAGAAACAAAGGCTTAAATAAATTCTGGGATTTAACCAGGGTTTCAGTCAAAACTCAAATCCAGGTTAGAGGAAATTTTTTAGCAATCAATTGATATTTACCCAAATTCAAGGTTAAAGGTTAAATTTAAGTTTTATTTTTTTCTAACTATATAAATGACCAGTTAATTTTCTTTGTGAAGCCTTTAGATTTTCTATTACAAGGAAAATTGTGTAAAAAATATATTTCAGTGCAACCAAAAGTAAAAACTCTGCTGAAGCAGCAAAAGAAATAGTCAGGAAGCCATATTCCTTATCAGTACAATTGAAGTTGTTTATGTAAAATAAAACAAACAATTCCTTGTCTTCAAGCTGCAGAAAGAATCGTGGCTCTTATATGTTCATTTGTTAAAGCATCTACTAAGATGCATCAACTGGGTAATTTATAATGGGGGGCTTCTAAGCAAGTCACATCTAGATTTTTTATAGCAGGTACAGATTTGGAGGGGCTAGACAAAATGAATTTTCAGATTTCAAGCTACTTTAAGAAATTACAAGTGTTTGTCAAAGGTTCGGTATAATAGAATTTACATCATGTGACCTGAATGTCAGATAAAATTAATCTAAGAATATTTCTCCCTCAGGGCCTCCCCTGTGGCCCAGCGGGTTGAGCACAGCACTGTGAAGCTGTCCGCTGCCTCTGCAGTAAGGTTCGATCCCAGCCTGCTGGCGAGAATCCCGCATGGCACGCACACCTCTCCTGTCGTGCCCACTGCTCCTTTCAGCAGTATATTTCAGTTGTCTGCCTGTTCTGCTCCCTGCTCTATCTCTGGTGAATCCTCTCACCGTCCTGTGCGTCTGGCCTGTACCCCAGCTCTTGTATAAAAATAATAATTCTCCCTCATAGTTTTATATCTCTTATCTCCTTGCAAAGTTTCAGGAAAGGCGATTTTTAGCATGACCTCAATAGCAAATATTGTGAATGCTAAAAGAAGTTACATAGCTGGTGGTAAAAGACTACTTGAATTTGTCAATTCCTAATTCTCCTCCTGTCTGTATTATTTTCCTGTGTGCCTTTGCCCAAAGAAGGCCAGGCTCTGGGGAAAGCTGGGGAGCCCTACTGACTGAGCTTCTGTCCTTCTCTGAGTTCTGCTGTAAAGTGTTCTCTGTGTCCCCTCCATCAGCCTACTTGGCTCAGGTGGACTTCAGAAAGCAGTTCTTCAAAACACACAGAAAGCTTCTGTTACCTATAAATTTAGAATGAAATTTAGAATGAAAATGGGCGTCAATGATAAACTTTACTTCAACTGTAAGTGTACCTAAGGGCTGCTCATCAAATCTGAGCGAGAATTCACTAAGTCTATTCATTAAAAATGAGAAGCAGATTTATCTTTAATCTTCCTGTTCCCTTTTGACCATCAGAATTTAGAAGTACAGGTATAATACCTGGTTTCATTACACTTTGTTCTGCACCACAGATGCTGCATTTTTTACAAGTTGAAGGTCTGTGGCAACCCTATGTCCATCAAGTCTATTGGTGCCATTTCTCAAACAGCAGTTGCTCATTGTCACATTTTTGTAATTTTCATAATACTTTAACATTTTTAATTATTACAGTCATTTCTGTTGTGGTGATTGTGACCAGTGATTTTTGATGTTACTGTTTTATTTTGGGGCACTACAACCACGCCCAGATAAGATGGCAAATTTAATTGATAATGATCTCCCCCTTTCTTTAGGCCTCTATAGTCCCTGAGACACAGCAATTTTGAAATTAAGCCACTTAATAACCTTACCATGGCCCCTTAAGAGCTCAAGTAAGAGAGTAGTGCATCTTACTTTACAGCAAAAGCCAGAAATGATTAAGCTTAGCAAAAAGGCATATTGAAAGCCAACAAAGACTGAAAGCTGGGCCTCTTATACCAGTTATACCAAGTTGTGAACGCAAAAGTTCTTGAAGTTACAAGTGCTACTCCAGTCAAAATGTGAGTGATGAGAACACAAAGCAGCCTACTGCTCATGTGAAGAAAATTTTAGTGGCCTGGATAGAAACTCAAACCAGCCCTCAAGCGAAATCCTAATCCAGAGCAAAGCCCTGACTCTCTTCAATTATCCGGGGTTGTGGAAGCTGCAGAAGAAAAGCTGAAGCTTTGAGAGGTCAATTCATGAGGTTTAAATAAAGAAGTCATCTCCATAATATACAGGTGCAAGGTGAGGCAGCAAGTTCTGATCTAAAACTATAGCAAGCAATCCATATCTGATTAAAATCATGGATGAAAGTGGCTAAATTAAACAATATTCAATATAGATAAAGCAGCCTTCTCTTGGAAAAAGATGCCATATAGGACTTTGATAGGTAGAGGGGTGAAGTCAGTGCCAACTTTAAACTTTAAAGAACAGGTTGACTCTCTTTAAGTTGAATCCAGTGCTCATTTACCATTCTGACAATCTTAGGGCCCTTAAGAGTTATAGAAATCTACTATGCCTTCTCTGTAAGAATGGAACAACAAAGACTTAATGACAGCATATCTGTTACAACATGGCTTACTGGCTATTTTGGGCCACTGTTGAGACCCTTCTGCTCACTGAAAGGGCACCTGATCACCCAAGAGCTCAGATGGAGATGTACAAGGAGATCCATTTTGTTTTCATGCCTGCTAATGCAGCATCCACTTTGTAGCCCATGTGATCAAAGAGTGCTTTCTATTTTCACATCTTATTATTTAAGAAATATATTTCATAAAGCTATAGCTTCCATAAATAGTGATTCCTCTGATGGGTCTGGGCAAAATCAACTGAAACCTTTTAGAAGGGATTCACCATTCAATATGCCATTAAGAACATTTGTGAATCATGGGGGGAGATCAAAATACCTACATTACCAGGAGTTTTGAAGAAGTTGACGTCAACCATCATGGATGACTTTAGAGGGAGCAACTGAAGATGTGGTTGAATTGTTGCTATCTCCCAAGTACTAACCTGCTAAGCTTTGGAAGTCAGACCTGATTGGGCACCATCAGGATGATCTGTTTGTAGACAAACTGTTGCAATCTCATGATTAAATCTGAACCAAAGAAAGTAGTTTCTTGAGATGAAACCTATTCCTGGTAAAGATGTCGTAAACATTGTTGAAATGACTGCAGAGTATTTAGAGTATTACATAAACTTAATTGAGAAAATGGTAGTTTAAAGGAAGTTCTGTGCAGTCAAAAAGCATCACCATCTTTTTGGATGGTATACCATTAACTTGCTACAGAGAAGTCTTTTCTGAAGAATCAGTGTAGCAAACTTCATTGTTACCTAGTTTAAGAAATTGTCACAACCAGCCCAACATTTAGCAACCATCACCCTGGTCAGTCAGCTGCCATCAACAGGGAAGCAAGAGCCTCCACTAACAAAGATTACAACTTGCTATGGGCTCAGAACATGGTTAGCATTTTCAGCAATATTTTTCAAGGTGTATACATTAGGTTTTTTTAGGCAGTATTTCCAATGTATGTCTGTACAGCTACACATTCTCCTGGGAAATGAGAAGGTAGAGAAGAAATCACCTATTTTGCTACTCTGCTAATAACAACGATGAAAAAATTAACAGGCTAATATAAAAAGCCAGAATAACAATGGGTGACTTCCCCATGCCATCTGCATTGTCTATTACTTCTGTTATAATACAGCTTTTCATTACATAGGCCTTCATCATATGACCCATTTATATTAGGTTTTTTAACTGGCTCTGGTTTTTAAATCTCAAACATGTTCATTTCCTGTTCTTCAGACCATGTGTTCTTATTGTCACCCCTGCATACTTCTTACATAATACTTTTAGCATGATACCATCTTTTTGGAAGGTATACCATTAACATTCGTTAAATACATTACTAAAATCATTCAGTTTGATTTCAGAATTAGCTATAGCTTAGAATTTGACCATGAAAATAGAATTCATGATTTAATCACAGAACATTGATATCCTCCAGCTATATTTTACAACTCAGCCTGTTGTGTTAGAGGGACCTTAGTTAGTAGATAAGGGTTGTTGTTTTAAATACCATTCACGATGAAACAGTAAAGAGCATATTTAACAGTTCAAAGAAAGACCCTGGCACTTGATTTCTTCAGAGTTTATCCCAGGGAAAATACATTCCTGAGAGGAGGAGTTGTCATTACTTTTTGGCACGTAACGAAATGAAATAATGTCTTATGGACAACAGGACAATAGGCATGATGGTGCTTAATGGCTAATTGTTTTGCATAGCAAATAATTTATTTTCTTGATGTCTCTGACAGGGCCGCATCAGTTGTACTGGACGTCTAATGGTACAGGCTGTCAACCAAAGAGGTCGCAGTCCCCGTTCTCCTTCAGGCCATCCTCATGTCAGAAGGTATTTCAGATGCTCCTTCCCGTAGGTGTTATTTTATTAGGATAGATTCAACAGTATTAGAATCATAGTATGACTATGAAAGTGAAAATTATCGGAAGGCAGAATGTGAACACTGTCTTAAAGTGTGTATGATGTAAGGTTTCTCTTCAGTTAAGAAAAGGGAAGGGAATGCCATTTGGTAATGTGTGCTAAGGCCATCCAGAGATACCACCACTAATTTGTTAAATAGGGCCCAATTTCTGTGTGGAAAAAAATAAAGACTGAGCACATTCAGGGGCAGGCACGTAAGGATATACTCATCCTTGGTAACCCAGTGTTTCAAACCAAACTTCTGTAACTAACAGGTGTGTGGACTGACCATTGTAAACTACTGCTACTAGATTTCTTAAAAATCATTTAGTGTGCTCAAGTTCAATTTGCAGTCACTTAGTTCAAAACAGTTCATTTAGATGATATATCTTGTAGACAAGATTTGTTATTTTAAAGGCTCAACAAAAATCTGCTAATAAACAGTGCTTTTCCATTCTTAGTAGCCCTGTGTTTATGCAAGGATGCTGACTGAATAATGGTGGACAGCAAAGGATATTACTTCTTAGTAACACATTTGAACTTAAAGAATACAGCAAATCAACCAGCCTGTCATTTGAAGGTTCCTATTTAGATATTTTACAGAGCATGCTTCAATAGCCCTGACTAAAAACAACAGGTGCAAACGCCTCTGCAGCACCTTTAGTGAAGAGCACGCATACTAAATTCACAGGATATAGGCAGGTAAAAACATGTAAGTGCCTAACAAGCAGTGTGTCTACACCTCCTCATGTGACTGGATCCACAGAGCCCTTTGTTCACCAACAATCCTAGCACCTGAGCACATGCAGGTAGAATTCCAGTTTGTTTACAGTGCCGATCTATACACAGGAGCCCAGGTCTGGATCTATGCTATGAACACAATATATAGTTGTGTGTTTTTAAACTTGTATAGTGACTGCTGACAATCTTCTCTGAGGTTACTTTAAATTGTATTTCTCTTAAAGGCGCCTCTAGGAGCATATTTAAAAGCAACAGAGATGCACAAAACTTAGCAGTTTTGCACAATTTTATTATAAAGCAAGAAATAATGTCTTTAGGTACAGGGATAAATGATGCAATAGAAAGCCTACCTTAAAAATGTCATTTATTTTCCTGGTTAACATAAAAAGGGATTTTGATGAAAGATACTAAATTTTACAAAATAATAAGAACTTTGCATTTTCTACATATTTAAAATCAGTGTGGAAAGCTACAGTAATTTCTATTAAAAAAAAGTCTGTTGGAAAAGATTTGGCAATAAATGAGCTACAGCTGCTTCTCATATAGCTTTGAAAATATTTAGGAAAAAATAAGTTAGTATAGAGTCCCTCGTTTTCTTCCCATTTTTCCCTTTGATGGTATATGCTAGCTTTAAGTATTAGAACAGCAGATTTATGTAGGATCTGCAGTTAGCATACTGTTAAATTTATAATAAAACTCCAAATGAAAAAAGATTTGCCCTTCTGAGTTTTTTTAATGTATAAATCTTGGGGTAGGAAGCAGGTAAAAAAATTATTTTTATCTCATTATTTTTAAAAAGATGACTAAAAGCCTTAAAAATAACTACTAGAAATCATTATTATCTTGTTTTAAGACCTCGTTCCAGATCAAGGGACAGTACAGATGAAAATGAACCAATCCAGGAGCGATTCTTCAGACCTCACTTCTTGCAGGCTCCTGGAGATCTGACTGTTCAAGAAGGAAAACTCTGCAGAATGGACTGCAAAGTAAGAGTTTGCTCTTTTCCTGCACATCTTTTGCTTCCCTTTTCCCCTCATCAATCATTTTTCTTTAGTTATTTTGGGGAAATTATGTAAAGTATGTATCTTTAAATGTCTTCAGCTTAGGAGAAAGATGCATGAAATATACTGGATTTAACTCTATACCACACTCCAGAAAGTCACTGAGCAGTTTTAAGTTTTCCAGTTTGCTGAAATAGTAAATGTGCTAAATATCAAATATCCTAATCATTACTTAGTTGATCTTCATTCCTTTTTATACCACTTTTGTGTGCATGTATCCACTCTTGACTCTTATTTCTCCCATTTTCTAAGAGAAGGTGGACTGTCAACCTTAATGCACCAGCTTTATAGCAAGATTGCTTAAGCCTTGGTCCTTGGGTAGAAGGTTTAAATAGATATGTGAACTCAGAATTTTCACAGAATTGTGTGTGATCTAGCTTTCAGCAATTTCTCTAAGTAACTTAAGGCCAAAAAATGTTTAAGATCCACTGCTTAGAAATTTTCTAATGATTTAAAATTTAGCTCTTAAGTTAGTAAGGTCTTTAATAATTGTACGGGCGCCCTCTGCTGGTTCTCTCTGGGATTGCAAAACACAAAGATCTGAGCATTATGTTTTTTCAAAATGTCCATCTGGACTTGTAGAAATGTATAAAAAAATCTTACCTAATCCAGCATTCTTATTTTTACAATATAAATTTTCAGTGTATGTATTTTTAGCCTATAATTAGTGATATAGACCATCTGTAAAATGACATCTGATTCAAGAGCAGGAAATTTCATTTTAGATGGATAATTAGAAGATACCAAAGGATTAATTTTTTTGTGTAAGAAGAAATAGTTTGTCTATAAAATGTACTTTAAAATCATATAAAATCATATGAAATCTGAGAGCTACTAAAAAATCACAGAAAGGAATGATTCTACATGACCATATAATGGGGAGTCACCATATTATCAGCTCTAATTCTGATTATATTTAAGAAATCATTATTTCACTGAACAGCAACATAACCAAAGTAAAAATACTTTTGTATTTAACTTTTTAAAAAATACTAGAAACAAAAAGTAATCCCTGCTTTTTGATTTCACAGTAATATGATGTGACCTGGATAAGAAACATGTAGAAAATCTTGTCACATGAACAAGTGAAGGTTATCAGCTTGGGGGAGGTGGGAGGGAGGCACTATAAGCTTTAAAAGGAACAAGAATCATGAGAAGCCATGGCCATAGTAACAGCAAGGTTTTCACTACCAAAGTAGCCCCCACCCCAAATTTAATTCTGAGGTACACTCCTAGACATAGGCTACCCTTGACTTGGTGCTACTCCGGCTCTAGTACACTGTCTCCTCCTGCCCTCCTCCCTTCCCAGCCCACTAAAATCACAGTCTGTTAAAATTATCACCTGCTTAAAATAATCTTCAATTCCTGAGATCAGGCTTTCTTAAGCAAACAGGAATGCTAGGGTTTTTTTCCTTCACCTTAACATAAATAACTGCACAGGCCCACTGCTATTTAAGGGGTTAAGCATACACGGTGCTTTGGACAGCTCTCCTATTGAATATTGCCTGGCCCTGCATGTCTGGGATCTAAGCTAGTAAATTTGGAACAAGCAGTGCGACTCTATTTACTAACCTTGAGAAAGGCCTGGAGACTGACCAGTGTCCCCTACCTCTTATAAGAGCTGAGGGATAACAGAGACAGACGGGAGCACATGGAACCTTCTCAGAAGTCAAGCTGCCCGGCTATGGCTGTTTGTGTACAAATGCTCTTTATCCTTTTAACCAGTCATTTAATTTTTTTCATTTATATTCACTAGACCTTTGCTGCATGGCACCTTCTAAGCACCACAAATATCACACAGCAGGAATGGAATTTGTCAGGTCTCCAGCTGATTTTGGTAAAGCTGGTTCTTCAAAAGAATTGTTTTTGTGCAGCTGACATTCTTTTTGTATATAATTTCCCATTAATAAATTTGGAGTGGGGGTAAAAAGGCCTTTCTAAAATGGTACTTTACTCCCCATTCAAAATCAAGGGCAAAACTGTAAAGAGCTGACAGATGGTAACCATCCCCACCCTTCACAGCACAACATGTTATTAGCAATTAAATGTGCTTTTATCTGATCTCTGGTCAACACAACTGTCATGGGCTCAAGACTTTTATGATGTTCCCATTGTGATGCTAATTTGTTCAGATGGCTTTCTGGGTAATTTTGTATTCTTGTTACTTAGTTTCAAAGGTTATAAAATAATAGCCCTGTGTGCTGATGGATACATTAACTCATGTCTCCATAGCTAAGGCAACTCTTTGATGAGCAGCTTCAGTGTGTCAGTCCCAGCTGAGTACTTGTTATTGTTGTTATGGTTGGACATCTTTTTTCCAACAAGCTCAGAGCCCTGTACTGAATTCATCTCAGTAGTTTTTATAATCTTTTTTTTTATTTAAATAATAAATTTTATTTTTATATTCCCCCATACAATTGCAAATTCCCCCATTCTGACCCCAATCCCTCCCCTCCCGCCCCCCACCCCCCAAAAAGTGTCTCTGGTTCATAGTTTTTTGTTGATTTTGATTTTCACTTTCTTATATTCATTTTCCTGGTCCCTTATTTAAGTTTTCTAGATTCCTGCTATGAGTGAGACCATCCGGTATTTTTCTTTTTCTTTTTGGCTTATTTCGCTGAGCATGATCCCTTCCAGCGCCATCCATGTTGCTGCAAATTGCATGTGTTTATCTTTTTTGAATGCTGAGTAATATTCCATGGTGTATATGGACCACATCTTCTTGATCCATTCATCCATTTTTGGGCATTTGGCCTGTTTCCAAAGCTTAGCTTTTGTAAATAGTGCTGCTATAAACATAGGGGTGCAGGTGCTCTTTGGAATTGATGTTTCTATGTCCTTTGGGTAAACACCTAGGAGTGGAATCGCTGGATCATATGGAAGCTCTATGTTTAGTAGGTCCAGAAATCTCCACACAGCTCTCCATAGTGGTTGGACCAGTTTGCACTCCCACCAACAGTGCAGAAGAGTTCCTTTTTCTCCATACCCTCGCCAACATTTGTTGTTGCTAGTTTTTTCAATATGTGCCATTCTCACTGGTGTAAGATGGTATCTCATGGTAGTTTTGATTTGCATTTCCCTGATTACAAGTGATGTTGAACATTTTTTCATATGCCTGTTGGCCATTTGCATTTCCTCTTCAGAGAAGTTTCTTTTTAGCTCTTCTGCCCATTTTTTGAATGGATTATTTTCTTTGTTATTGCTGAGTCTCATCAGCTCTTTGCAGATTTTTGTGATCAGTCCTTTATCATTAGTGGTGGGTGCAAAAATGTTCTCCCAGTTGGTGGGGTTTCTCTTTGTTTTTGTTATTGTCTCTTTTGCTGTGCAGAAGCTCTTTAATTTGATGTAGTCCCAGCTGTTTATCTTTGCCTTCACTATAGTTTTTATAATCTTGAGTGAGGTAAGGCAATGACAGAAATTCTTCTAATCCCTATTTCACTTTTTCCTACATTGCCCTGTATAAAAATGTATAGAAGTAAACATATAAGGTGTTCAGAAAGTCACTGAAAGGTACTAAGCAAAAAGGTAACATAAGTTGATACTAAAAGTCATCCTTTCAGAGGAAGAATTTAATGTGGTTTCTTAGCTATGAACAATTTCATTCTGTATTTGTATTAAATTTGTATCATTTCCTTTTTGGTTTAGGTCAGTGGGTTACCCACCCCAGATCTAAGCTGGCAACTGGATGGAAAGCCAATTCGGCCTGACAGTGCTCACAAGATGCTGGTGCGTGAGAATGGGGTACACTCTCTGATCATCGAGCCCGTCAGCTCACGAGATGCTGGCATCTACACATGTACAGCCACCAACCGGGCAGGACAGAACTCCTTCAGCCTAGAACTCGTGGTTGCTGGTAGGCTCATCTGTGTTAAGAATGTAAACTAATCCTGCATTATTGACCCATATGGAAAATATGTCTAACTGCTGAAAAATAGATTGTACCATCAAAATAGCCTATTTGGACTTGTTAAAAGGCTTATGAGTGCATTAGAAACTAATTTTTCTTCAGGGTAGCCATTGCTACTTTTTGTTCATTTTCCCTACAAGCCTGACCAAGAGAAAAAAGGATTTTAGTCACTTTTCTGGGTCTTTATACTTCTCCTATGTGTGATGGTCCCAGTGTTTCACAGGAAAGAACAGCAGCTGCATGGGCTCCAAGAACCAAACTTGATGTGTAACAATGAGCTTATGCATAAGTTCTACATATATACCTACTCTTTAGAATCTTAAATTTTGAAATTACAGCAGATTTAAACAATCTATGCCTAGTAGTCAATTAAACTCAGATTTTCTTTAATTAGGTAAGTTTCATAAAAATATTATAATGTGAAGTTTCACCCTTAGATAAAGAAAACACAGACATAGAAATGTGTCTACCCCTCTTAGGAGGTAGGCGTAAGTAAAAATTCTGACAATCTCCTTTAAAACATGATTATTCTCAGATTTGCAAAAATCACTTCATATACTTGGGGTCAAAATAAGGGGGTTGTAATTGTATGGGGAATATAAAAATAAAATTTAAATTAAAAAAATGATGCATTAAAAAAAAAGAATACAAAGAGAGGCTCTGTTCCCCCAAATAGCCTGTCAGATAACCATGTAAAAAGTTCAATAAAAATATAACTCTCAGACCTTGAATTATGTAGATGGTTATAGATATTTGAAAATTTCAGACAAAATTCTTAACTTCACCTGGTTCTCCCTGACTACTTAGCTATTATGTATCTGCCACACACTCGGGCGCAGGGAAGACATGCATCCTCAGATTCATAGCTGGTAGAACACCCAAATCCAAGAGAAACAATTTCCCATTAGATAATAACCAGTGCAATTAACAATTCTGATACTTTTAAACCAAGTTGTATTTTTTATAGCATCCTTCAAAGACTAATTAAAATTTGTAATGCATAGACTGTACTTTCCTAGTTTATAAAACTTCTAGATTCCATTCCCCCCTTTAGATCATATGGTATGTGTCACTTAAGCCAAGATTTTCAATCTTCAGAATCTTCCTAGCAAACATTTCAGAGAGACTCTTAGGTGCATACAATTCCTAGAAACATTTTTCCCCTTCAGAGTCACTAGGTGGCAGTGGTTGGTAAAAGTTGTGAGCACTTGGAGCATAATTATAATTAGTACAGCCATCCCAGAGGCCAGCATTGACTTACGAGTCTCACACAGGCTGTCAGACAGGCATTCTGTGGAGCAGATGGCCAGTGCACTGTGTGGGCTTGTCAGGCTTAAATTAATTGAGGCGATAAATGAGTAGAATAAAGCAAAGGAACTCTTCTTGATAAAAGAATAATTTGGGGAGGACTAGCCGCTTCCCACCTGAAGTGAAAAATGGCACCATAAAATGAAGGATCTATTTAAGCAATACTTCGAAACACTTCTGCGTTCTTTGTAGTGCTCCTTTTGTGTTTCACTGATAGGTAATTCATCTCGTTTTCTTAGCTAAAGAAGCACACAAACCACCTGTGTTTCTGGAGAAACTACAAAACACAGGCGTTGCTGATGGGTACCCAGTGCGACTGGAATGCCGTGTTTCAGGAGTGCCACCACCACAGATCTTCTGGAAGAAAGAAAATGAGTCACTCACTCACAACACTGACCGAGTGAGGTAAGAATATACAATGACATAATCTAATCCCTAACTGCTCCGTCCTCAGAGGTTTAAAAAGATACACTTTTACATGCTATATAAAATGTAAGGGTCATGCTGCTCGATGAGATCAAAGGCAAAAATCACTCTTTCCCTTTAGTTATGATTAAATGTGATTTTTGTGTGTGTGTTTATACCTTTAAAAGAAAAGATGGATTCACATTTGCTTCAGTGATGACAGAGAAACTATTCTGTGGTTTTTGTAAAAGCAGATCCTCAACTAGAAATCAAGTGCACAGATTTATTCAACCTCTTGACGTCTGCTCTTCTCTCCCATTAACTTTAATGGAGCTTGCAGCCTCTCCAGAATAAGTATGACCCTATTATCTGCTACTTGCACAATTCTGTTTCTAATGATCTAATTAAAAATGATGCTTCGTGTCCAAAGCCACTTTTTAAAAATTTAGAGCCCTAATGACTTTATCCTTTCTCCAGCATGCACCAGGATAATTATGGCTACATCTGCCTGCTCATTCAAGGAGCCACAAAAGACGACGCAGGGTGGTATACAGTGTCAGCCAAGAATGAAGCGGGGATTGTGTCCTGTACTGCCAGGCTGGACGTTTATAGTGAGTGCCACTTCATATCACATTCATTAAAATTATGAAAAATCAGACATCTGGGCAGCAAATCACAGGTTACTTTCATGTAGCCTTATAAACAACTATAGTTTTACTTGCCAAAAAATTCATATTGCTTTTTCTCTTTTTATTTATAGTTTCTCATCATTAATAGTGAAGTACACGAGGAGAACAAATACCCAAGTATCTATTCAGAAACTCTGCATTACTAGTAGAATATGCATGTTGGCTAGTCAGTGGTGGCTTCCTTACTTAAGCATCCTTAGGAGTTAACAGTAGGCAAAAAGGCATAACCACATTCTTCACATTTTCTTGTTTCTGTGTTCTGCAAATGACTGCCTTTTAACATTTCTCCCTATCAGTGTCTTAATGTCCTCTAAATGTGCGTACCACACTGATCCTGGAATGCTTACTTTTGTGGCTTAGTGCTTGTCTTGTTAATATTATCTTAAGCAGCTCAGCAATAGGTTTGTGTTTGTGTATATATATTTGTGTACATGCATCATAAATTTGAAGAAAATCATTCCAATTTATAAACTAGTACAATCCCGTGAACTATTGACATAAAGAAAACTAGAAAAAAATTAACTGATTTCAATTTTTACTTCTTGAATAAGGAATTCATTGTAAGGTTCTGCTTCAGGAAGTGAGTGGCATCAACCTTCCCTACTGCCCAATTCCTTTAAACTAATGGTGTTAAAACCATCCATCCTGCATTATCTAGCTACTATAATTATTGTGGGATTTATACATTTTGAGCTTTAAAGAATTTTTTAAGAAGGGGAGGTATGAATTAGGAAATTTAGCAACTATTTCAAATGATTCCTGTGCTTCACTAAGTAAGTATTTGCTATAAACTATGTCTTGATTCTCTAGCTGTTAGCATGAGTAAATGCAAAATGATTTTTTAGGATTGCTACCATCAATGTGTTCAGTCTCACAAAGAATATGTACCCAGTTTATATCAAAAGACATTCTATATTTACTTGAAACATAGAAGAGCGTTCCACTTATATCTTGATTAAAAAAAAAAATTTGTTTTTTGTTTTTGTAGCCCAGTGGCATCAGCAGCCACAAAGCACCAAGCCAAAAAAAGTTCGGCCTTCAGCCAGTCGCTATGCTGCACTTTCAGACCAGGGACTAGACATCAAAGCAGCGTTTCAACCTGAAGCCAACCCATCTCACTTGACATTGAATACCGGCTTGGTAGAAAGCGAGGACCTGTAATCCAACATTCTTGTGAAAAGCTGAAACACTGAATACAGCCATTGCCTTGACCAATATATTCCTTTGTTATATTATGTAAAAGGTAAAAACATACTTTTGATTATAAAAAATAAAAAACCACCAAAATAATACTTTTCTTACTTGATATAACAATTTTAAGTAGGCGATGCTAATAGAAATATACACATTGCACAGAAAATTCACATTTATCATCTAATTTAAAACTTTTGGAATTGCTGTGATTCAAGGTCTGAAATGCCAAAACACTAAAGGAAATCAATTGTTCAAGGTAACTACAATTTGTATTATCATAAATGCCTTTAAACACTAGCTATAGGTGCTACGTACCGTGACAGTGTGAAATGCGTGATGAGAGGCAACTGTACCACAAATAATACTAAGATGATTCTAAAGTGGTAGAGAATTCAGATAAGTATAGTGAACCAAGTGCAATATGTAAGGATAAGAAGAGGAAATGACAAAGAAATCCAAGGAAATGCCTTGTCTTTGCAAATTGTTTTATATTGAGTCATAAAAAATAATTACTTGCCTTAAATTTTAGGAATATTGAGTTGTCTAACAAGGTTAATATCTTAGTTCTTAAACTTTTTTAATATGTAGTATTTTTTTCTTGCTACCTTGGTAGGAAGCTTATTTACAGACCGTATTGAAAGGCTAATTTAAGTATGAGTAATATAAAGTATTCTGAATAAAGCAGAAATATATTATAGTCCATTCCAGGAAAGGCATCCAGACCACCCAAATGACCAAGGCATAGTATTTGGAGGAACCAGTGGATTGGAGGGAGAAGAGAATGAAGGGAAATGCTGCCAGCACACTTGTATTGTACTCATTTAGACAGAAGCAGAAAGAACAGGAGAAATGTAAAGTCCAAGCTTTATCTTTGGTTTTCTTCAAAATTAACCTAAATGTCGGTGAAAAACACTGCCATTCAAAAGTCAGGGAAAGTAGAGTCAGCTGGAAGTTTGGAGCGTATGTGCTATGGAAATTTCAGTGTGTCTGAGGTTTGTGTATTAGTTGAAGATTTTAGATGTGCAGAGCAAGTTGAAAATGGACTGAGACTACAAGATTGGCATAAATGGGAAATCGCCTGATAGGATCTAATTTAGTTAAGAGAAGTGGAGACTTAGGAGAAACAAAAACAGGTTTGTGCCATAATGTATTTTTTTTCAATGACACCAAGATAAAGTCAATGGAAAATACTCGTTCACTTCCCTGCCATCATGAAACCTTGCCTTACGGGGCTTTGGGTGCCAAGTAATTTGTAAAGGCATCAGCAAAAGACTGGTTTTTAAATGCGTATGATTCTGCATCAGCTAGATTAAGTTGATTCTGACCAGACTTGATGGTTTTAAGTCGGAACCAATAATTTTTAAAAGGAAAAAATTTGGCCTAATACTATAAAACATGAGGCTTTAATGGTACTTTGCTATGAAAACAGTTATCTTATGCAAAACACATATATCTTTCATTATTTATAATAAAAATATTGAACTCTTAGCTCAGTTATTCAATTCAATACGTAGTATTTTTAAATGATTTTATATCTGTGTACCACTCTATATATTTCCTATTACTGCTTCACATGTACAGCTTTCTACTTCTTTGTCAGAACACCAACCAAGTTTTAAATAATGAATAGGCTTGCGCACCGGGTGGCAGCTGTTCTATGCAGGGTGGTACAGGTTTCTTTTACCACACTTCCGTGCATTTAATACGGAATGTGAGATAGCAGGCAAAGTCTCGTGAACCTATCTATACTGTAGAATTATGACTTACGTCATATCTTACTTGCCAAATTTTTCTGAATGTGACTTTTTGCTCACTTGCTGGGTTTGGGATTAAATAGCATTATTTTGCCACCTTCCATGTTGTATTTATAAAAAAAATACTACTTTGGATTGTTGTGCTGGTGTAATGTGGATCTAACATCAATAAATATTTAACAAATAACAGTTGCAATTTTATGAAGCAAAATATCAATTGTTTGAGTTGTCTATTGTTGCTTTAATGAGTACAAACTTAAAGGCTTAAAACACTTCACTAGTTCAGAGGTTAGGTCTCAGAAGGTTAGGAGCGGTATGGCTGGGTTCTCTGCGCAGCCTTAGAATGCTAAAATCGGTATGTCTACTGTACTGCATCCTCATAGGAAGTGTGGAATGCTTTTCCAAGCTCAAGTACTTGTGTCAGAACTCAGTTCCTTGCAGTTATAAGACAAATGTCTTTAGTCAGGTGAGGGCAGCTCTGAACTCCTAAAAGTCACCTGCATTCCTTGCTATCTGGGCTCCATACCCAACCCCCTATCTTCAGAACCAGCCATGAAATTCTCCCACCTGACAATTTCCTCACTATGAATCTCTTGCCAACAAGAGCTAACTCTCTTTTAAAGGATTACCTGATTAGGTCAGCTACCCAGATAATCTCTCAAAATACATGATTTGGGACTTAATAACATATACAGATCCCTTGAAAGCAGCACTGAGATTTTTTTTTTTGATTGGATGACAGAAGGTGTGTGTATACCAGGAAGTGGTAATTCTGGGAGCCAGCTTAGTTCAGCTTACCACATCAGAAACTTGTATTTATGTTATTTTTTAAAATATTGGTTCTTGGGCCTCCCCAGTGGTACAACGGTTGAACGCTGGGTTGCGAAGCTGCCCACAGCCTCTGCAGCGCCGGTTCGATCCCCGGCTGCTCCCCGGCCACTGGAGGAGGGTCCCACATGGCCCGCAGACCTCTCCTGCCGCCTGCTGCTCCCCTCAGCAGTGTACTTCGGTCCTTCTGCCTGCTCTGCTCCCCGCTCTGGCTCTGGTGAATTCTCTCACCCTCCCGCGCTTCTGACTGTACCCAGTGCTTGTATAAATAAAAATAAATCTTTAAAAAATAATTAAAATATTGGTTCTTGTGATACCCCATGGGGAAAGTATTTTGTGACCATGTTCTATCTTAGATTATTAATATATACAGGGTTCCAGTTCAAAATGGCTGCATAGGAGGATCCTGAACACACCTCCAAGCACACATTGAATCGACAACTACATATAGACCAGTTTCCTGAAAGATACGCTCAAAAAAGGTGAGCTACTCCTACACATTAGACGAACTAGGAAAAAACCCACACAAGAACATATAGGAGACAATCTTGCCAAAAACCCTACCCAAGCACCATCATTCGCAATCAGGAGGGAACTTAGAACCCTGAGCTGCTTCCTGAGGAGTGAAGTGTTGAATCCCTTGTTGGGCACCCCAATTCTTAAGATCTACAACTGATATGAGCTCCTAAAACATCTCTTTTTGAAAGCCGATGGGGCTTGCATCTACAAGACCCAGAAGGCTACAGTGAAAAAACTGAAAAACCATTCTTAAAAGAGATCACAGGGACTTAGTCCAGGGTACCCTGTATAGGCAGCCAAATGATAAGTGCCATCTTTCTGTAAAGGAAGCCTATTTATCTCCAAAGTTTCAGCCTGAGGGGGAGGCATCTAACTTAACACACATCTAGGGAATTTTGAAATACTTTCCAGAAGCAGCGCTAGTGGGCACCATCTTTGCATTCTTCCTCTGCCTCACTCCAGAATTGGAGGTTGTGCACACACTAGGGGCCCTGATTTTTGCAGCTCATATCCAGAGACACCCTTTGATAGTCTACTATGGCCAGTGGAGCTTACAAGTCCAACAGGATTATAATGGAAAAATAGTTCTTAACTCTTTACTGCCCATGGGGCACAGAAGAAACACCCAGTCTTCATACCTGCGGCCTGAGGGACAGACTTCTAATTACACACATCAATGAGCTGACCACAATCTTCTCCAGAGAACTGAATGTATCTTCATACATTCCCTCTGCCTCACTCCAGATCACCAGTATCTTCAAAAAAGTAGTTTGACTAAAAAAATCTCCTCACAAAAGTCCAGGACCAGACAGCTTCATTGGTCAACAAACATTCAAAAAGAAATTAGTACCATCCTTTGCAAACTCTTCCAAAAAATAGAAAAGGAGAGACTCCTTCCAAACACTTCTCTCCTAAGGCCAGCTTACCATGAAAACACAACCAGACAAGTACACTACAACAAAGAAAATTACGAATCAGTGTTGATGATGAATACAGATGCAAAAATCCTCAACAAATATTTACAAATCAAATTCAACAATATATTAAAAGGATCAATTATAACTCATGACCAACTGGGATTTACCCAGAAGTGCAAAGATGGTTCAGCATCTACAAATCATTGTAATAAAATCCATTAACAAAATGAAGAAACACATGATCATATCAATAGCTAAAGAAAAAACATCTGGCACTATACACAGCCACGTACGCTAAAACACAGCCAGGTGGCCACAGAGAAAATTACCTCAACACCATATATGACAAGCCCACAGCTAAAATCACACTTCAGTGGTGAAAATATCAAACTGTTCCTCTAAAATCCAAGAACAAGGCAAGGATGCCCGCTCTCACCACTTGTATTCAACGTAGTATAATAATCCTAGCTAAAGCAATTAGGGAAGTAAAATAAAAAGCACCCAAATTAGAAAAAAGCAAAACTTTATAAATTTGCAGGTGATTTGCATATTATTATACACAGAAAACCCCAAAGATGCCACCACAAAACAATCAGAAATAAATGAATTCAATAAAATTGCAGGACACAAAAACAATATACAAATATCATTTGTGTTTCTATACACTAAAGAAAAACTATCAGAAAATTATTTCATTTATAATTGCATCAAAAAGAATAAAAGATCAAAATATAAATTTAACCAAAGAGGTGAATGACAATGAAAACTAGGTGACTTGGAAAGAAATTGAAGAGAACAAATAAATTACAAGATATTATGCTCATGGATTAAAATAATTAATAGTATTATAATGTTCATACTAGCCAAAGCGATCTACAGATTGTAATGCAATCCCTGGCATTATGTTTCTGTGAAAAATCCAATGGCATTTTTCACAGAAATAAAACACACAACCCTAAAATTTGTATCAAATCACAAAATATCCCAAATAATCTTGAGAAAGCAGAAAACACTATGCTTCCTCATTTCAAACTACATTACAAAGCTACAGTAATCAAAAAAAGAAATAATACTAGCATAAAAATTGACAATAGCTTAATGGTACAGAGAACTCAGAAATAAACCTGTGCATATATGCTCAATTAATTTACAACAAAGGAGGCGAGAATATACAAATGGATATCGGACTGTCTCTTGAACAAATGATGCTAAAAAATTGGACAACCACATATCAAAGGATGAAACTGGATGACTGTTTATACCATACATAAAAACCAAAATCAACTAAAAGACTTGAATGTAACACCTGAAACCATAGAACGCCTAGAGGAAATGTAAGTGGTAAGCTCTTTGATACCTGTCTTGGCAATTATTTTTTTAATTTGACACCAAAAACAAAAGTAAAAAAGCAAAAATAAATGTGGGACTACAACAAACTCAAAAGCTGCACAGCAAAAGATATCAGCAAAATGAAAAGACAGCCCACAGAATAGGAGAAATTATTTGCCAATTTTATTATCTCATAAGGGTTAATACCTAAAATACATAAAGAGCTCAACTCACTAGCAAGAAGAACTACTTAAATATTTTTAAAATGGCAGAAGATATAGAGATGTTTTTTCAAAGACACACAGATGGTCAACAGATACATAAAAAGATGTTCAACTTTACTAACCATCAGGGAAATACAAATCAAAATTACAATGAAATTAACACCTCACACCTGTTAGAATGGTTATTTTCAAAAAGACAAGAAATAACAAGTGTTGGCAAAGATGTGCAATAAAGGGAACACTTGTGTACTATGGGTGCTATTGAAAATATGGATGTTCCAGTGTTTTTCGTCTTCTTTCTGGCTTATTTCGCTGAGCATGATCCCTTCCAGCGCCATCCATGTTGCTGCAAATGGCATGAGTTTATCTTTTTTGAATGCTGAGTAATATTCCATGGTGTATGTGTACCACATCTTCTTGATCCAGTCATCTATTTTTGGGCATTTGGGTTGTTTCCAAAGCTTAGCTATTGTAAATAGTGCTGCTATAAACATAGGGGTGCAGGTGCTCTTTGGAATTGATGTTTCTATGTCCTTTGGGTAAACACCTAGGAGTGGAATCGCTGGATCCTATGGAAGCTCTATCTTTAGCAGGTCGGGGAATCTCCACACAGCTCTCCATAGTGGTTGGACCAGTTTGCACTCCCACCAGCAGTGCAGGAGAGTTCCTTTCTCTCCACACCCTCGCCAACATTTGTTGTTGCTAGTTTTTTAAATACGTGCCATTCTCACTGGTGTAAGATGGTATCTCATGGTCGTTTTGATTTGCATTTCCCTGATTGCAAGTGATGTTGAACATTTTTTCATATGCCTGTTGGCCATTTGCGTTTCCTCTTTGGAGAAGTTTCTTTTTAGCTCTTCTGCCCATTTTGTGACTGGATTATTTACTTTGTTTTTTTGAGTCTCTTCAGCTCGCTAAGAGCATTCATTATTCTATGAGGACATCAGAAGTCTGCATACTTAAATCTCTAGAAACTTCTAAATATTGATTTTACACACGATCATCACCAAAGAAATCTTTCAGGATCAGTACAATCCTGATTACTTTCTGAACTGTGTAGGTTTTTCTTCTGATTCATCAATGAAAAATACTTGTTTTAGAATTGAAAAAATCCCCATACTTTGCCCCCTCTTGTCACCGATGAAGACATGGAGGTGCCGCTGAAAGCCATCTTCCCTCAGCGCCCACGGGCCCTAGGAGGAGACAGTGATGATCACTGAGGGAAGGGCAGGGCAGCCGTAGTCTCTTCTGACTTGCTGGAGAAGCCGCTGTCAGTAGTTCTCCTGAAGCCTCCTAATAAAGGTTAAAGGCTCCATTTAACTAAGCCCCTGGCGGGGCCTCCAGGATGGCCTAGGGGTTAGTTTCAGCGCTCTCACCGCTGCGGCCTGAGTTCAAGCCCCGGCCAGGGAGCTACCCGCAAGGAGCGTAGGAGTTAGCCCCCGCAAGGGGGCATGGAGCTAGAGCGCATGTGGTGCAGCAGAAGGTCTCTTCTCTCTGTGCCTGCTGCTCCACTATGCTCTGTGCTTCAGATCTCCCCTTGCCCCGCCCCTCCACAAGTTCTTCCTAATAAAATCTGACACCTAGATACTCCCAGAGTGCAATGTGAACATCAGTCGATTAAGAACCACCATGCCACTAAACACCCCTCCGTATGTAAAGCATCTATTACCTTTGAGTTTTCAATTTTGTTCTTTAACTCAGCCTTAATATTCCCATACAAATCATAAACATACTAAGTGAGTTCTCAATGAAGAAAAAAGAAAAGAAAATATGGATGTTAAAACTTTTTAATTTAAAAAATCAAAAACTTCCATATGATCCTGCAATTCCACTACTAAGTATTTATATGAAGAAACAAAAATACTACCTCAAAGATATATGCACCTCCATGCTCATCACAGCATTATTTACAATAAATAGCGAAGACAGAAGCAACCTAAGTGTCCATTAGTGAATGAATTTTAAAAAATGTGATAGATGGGCATCCACGTATGCGCGCGCACGCGCGCACGCACACACACAATATTATTTAGCCATAAAAAAGGAGATCCTGCCATTTGCCACAATATGAATGAAACTTAAAGGCATTATACTAGGTGAAGTAAGTCAGAAAGAGACAAATAATATGATCTCACTTACATAGAATCCAAAAGAACAAAACTCATACAGACAGCAAACTGATACTTGTCAGAGGAAGAGAGTGGGGTGGGAAAAATGGATGACGGTGGTCAAAATATACAAATTTCCAGTTAAAAAGTCAGTCCTGGGAATATAATGTACAGCATGGTTACTATAGTTAATAATTCTTTGTTGTATATTTGAAACTTCCTAAGATATTGCTCTTAAAAGTTTTCATCAAACAAAAAAATCTATGTGTGGTCATGGACATTAACTAGATTTTATATTGACCAATTTGCAATATATACAAATATTCAATCAATGTTGTAAACCTAAATTAGTATTAAGTCTCAATTAAAAATATGTAATATGTATACATAGCAAATACTGTTATAAATCTTTCAAGAAAGAAATTGCTTGATCAAAGGTATTGACCACAGGATGTTTTCAAGAAACATAAAAACCTTTTTATTAAGTCCCCATGAGACCAGTAGCATCATGGGCTGGGTTTCTGATATCACTTACTGAAGAGGTTACTCCCATACTAGTTTTCAATATTTAATGCTTTAAAGTATGCTTTGCCAACAGTGCAAATTGCCATATGATTTCCAGGCATTGTCTGACTCTTTCAAAGGTATAAATGCTATATTTGGGATGCATATGCCAAAATTGACAATTCAAACTGTAAAGGTAAAATTGTTTAAGAATAAAAGTAGTTACTTAGAAACAGAGCTGCGGGACCTTAAGCCTAAGAAATGCTTGAGGGTTACAAGATTGTGAAGGTTAAAGCCTACGGGACTGAAAGTACCATACTGATTACTCTCTGAGCCACTTAGCAGGCCCTTTGATAATTCCTTGATCTTTCCATAGCAATCAAAAGTAGGTTTCTCAAAAAAATCTCTAAGGGTCTCCCTGGAGGCATAGGGGTTAAGTCTCAGCATTATCAGTGATGCCGAGTTTGATCCCCGGCCAGGGAGCTAGCCCACATATGGCACAGTAGACCTCTCTCTCACTCGCTGCTCCCCTCAGCAGCATATTTCAGTAGATCCACTTGTTCCGCTCCCCACTCTGTCTCTTGTGAATCCTCTTGCCCGCCGCACCTCTGGCCTGCACCCCATTTCTTCTATGCAAAAATAAAATCTTTAAGAAAAAAGTGCTTTTTAAAAAAAAAATCTCTAAAGTTAGTACATAACTACTCTTTCTTCAGAAGAGACAGTGATATTTGCACATGGTTCTTTATATTACTCCTGAGAGCATTATACTAGTAAGAGGTCTGTTCTCTTCCAATGAAACTATCATCATAAGGCTTCAGGAACTCTTAATTTGCTGAATCAGAAGAGGCAGCCACACATTACCCTTTAGGATCTCTAGAATGCTGATAAACATCACCAGAATGCTAAGTGTGAAAAAAGATTACCCTATCTAAGAGGTAAACCCTAAGAATGTGTTCTCTCCATGAAAAAAGAATGTCCTGTCACGTAATGTAATTAAGTGATAGAGAAAAATTCATTTAAATGGCACTTCTGGGATTTCCAATTAAAGATGGCACCCTGAAGATACACATTTTGAGCTCTACTTTCATCTGTTTTCTGACTATCACCTGTTCTTACATTTACCTCCCCTTATAGCTATCCCTTTGTTTTTATGCTTACAAGAAACAAAAAATCTTAAAGTGCTATTTTTGGTGTTTCTGGCCAGTCAGGGAGCAACCCCCATGGTGCAGCAGACCTCTCCTGACTCGTCCACTGCTCCCCTCAGCAGTGTATTTCAGTCAGTCTGCTTGTTCTGCTCCCTGGTGAATCCTCTCACCCTTTGCATCTTTAGCCTGTACCCCAGCTCTTGCATGCATAAAAAAAATCTTTAAAAAATAAAGTTAACCTCTGAAATCACAACCCAAGTCAAAAAACAGAACTTTGCCCAAAGCCAAGAAGCCCTTTCATATGCCCTGTAGATATTCAGCCTTACCCCTGGTTTTCTTCTTTAATTGTGGGAAAATAAATACAATATAAAATTTACTGGTTTAACCATTTTTAGCACAAAGTTCAATTTGCCCTGTTTTTTATTTATACAAGAACTGGGGTACAGGCCAGAAGCGTGGGAAGGTGAGAGAATTCACCAGAGCGGGGAGCAGAACAGGCAAATGACCGAAGACACTGCTGAGGGGAGTAACAGGAGAGACAGGAGAGGTCTGCTGTGCCATGCAGGTATCTCCCTGGCCAGCCAGGAATCAAACCCACACTGCAGAGGCTGTGGACAGCCTCACAGGGCAGCACTCAACCCACTGAGCCACCAGGGAGGCCCTACCCTGTTTTTAAATGTAATGTTTTTAAGGTCTCAATCTACAGGTTTCCATCCATTTCTTTCTTTTTCATACAATTTGTTAAGGAAATTAGGTAGTCGGGCTGGTAGAGTACTTTAGAGAACACATTTTGCTAACTGCATATTCACGGTACAATTCAATGTGTTCCTTTGTCCTCAGTATTTCTTGAAAATTAACAACTGGATTCAGTGGTTGATCCAGAGACTTGATCAGATCTGAGTTCAATTCAAGCTACTTCTTAACATTCCCAATGTTAAGAAGACCGCCAAGGAACACCAAAGATTCGAAGAAAACATCTAATGAGGATCAAAAAAATTAAGCAACCTAGAAAAAGAGGACATAAAGGAAATAATAAAAGCAGTTTCTATTTTTAATAAATTCAAAAGAGAAGAAAACACTGTATTCAGAAACAAGCACAGGATGTTACAAATAAGGAATACTCAGATGAAAAGGAACTTGGGAATTAAAAATAAGTAGCTGAGGGCCTCCCCGGTGGCGCAGCGGTTGAGCGCTGGGTTGCGAAACTGCGCACGGCCTCTGCGGCGCCGGTTCGATCCCCGGCTGCTCCCCGGCCACCAGAGGAGGGTCCCACATGGCGCGCAGACCTCTCCTGCCGCCCGCTGCTCCCCTCAGCAGTGTACTTCGGTCCTTCTGCCTGCTCTGCTCCCCGCTCTGGCTCTGGTGAATTCTCTCACCCTCCCGCGCTTCTGACTGTACCCAGTGCATGTATAAACAAAACAAACAAACAAACCAGCAAACAAATAAATAAAGCATGCCTCTATAAAAAAAAAAAAAAAAAAATCCTTTAATAAAAAAAAAAAAAAATAAGTAGCTGAAATTTAAAAACTCTAATATACCTTTAAAGATAAATTTGGGGAACTCTCAAAAAAAGTAGGCGGAAAGATTGAAAGGGATGGAAAAGTAGAAGGAAAAGACTGAAAGGGATGAAAAGACCCATACCAAAGCACACCATACAAAATGTAATACCACGGAGAGTACAGAGAAGGTGCTAAACACTTCCATAGGGAGATGGAGACAGACAGACACACACACACACACACCAGGTTTTATTTAAAGAAGCAACACTGGAAGAATAAAAGAATGGAGCAATTCTGTCAATGTTCTGAAGGAAAATGATTTCTAATGTAGTAGCCTATACCCAATTTAGTAAATGGAAATTAGATATTTCAAACGTAGAAATTTTAGGAAGTTTTTGGAAGAGACGTTCCACCAAATGAGGTCCTACGAAAAGTCCATGCAGTAAGAGATCCACTGAATAGCAGAAGCAAAAGAAAAATGCTAGTGGTAGAAGATCCCAAGAAAACATTATACAGTAAATTCAAAGAATAAGCAGTCTAACCTGAAGCATGTCAAGAGACTCCAGGAGAGATTTACTGAGCATATGAGGCTGATGAAATGACAGTGTTTCTCCACAGGTGAACAGGATATTCACACATACTAGGGTTAGTGTACAGGAAAAGAAGTCATCAAATATTACACAGCCTCGCTGTGAACAGTTTACAGAATTATAAAAATGTAACTGTGACTGAACAGAACTAAATGGAGGTAAGGTGAAATGGGAAGTGTGTATGAATGTGGCAGCGGTTAAGGGTACTGTCCACAGAGAGGTAAATCTTCATTTTCCTTGATGGGAAGTCAGCATCTAATGCCTAATTTTGAAAATCAATAAATATGTTCAGTAGAAATTAGATAGTTCATACCACATAAATCAGAAATTAAAGTGATCCCCTCTGAGTAACAGGAAATGAGTCTTTAGATTATGTTAATGTATATATGATAAATATAAAAGCTAAATTCAAACACTAACCTATAAAAAGCGTATTGCTAGAGTTACAGACAGTAGATATTCTTTCAACAACCACAGAATATATTTTATACATTCACATTGCCACTTAGGATGATTCTCCCAAGACTGTTTTCCAAGTTGTAGAAAACTGAAAAGTGGAGCAACTATGAAAGGCAGCTCTCCAAAGTATTCTGCAGGACTATAGCCCAGCCCTAGCCCAGCCCACTCACTCCAGATCATTGATTATGGGCTGGGACAACCAGTCTTAGCACTGACATCGGGTGTGAATGCCAAGACTAGCTGAGGCAGACCATGCAGCCTGGGTCAAAAGCATTCAAGCTGCCAGCTGTGGAGCAGAATGGCCACAGGGATTAATCTGAGCTGAGTACAACAGAACCACAGGAAAAGGTATGATTAAAATGAGTCAGACTCTGGGAAACCATGAGAAAGTTGCACGTGGCTGGTCAGATCCCTAATGGCCCGAGGGTACAAATATTTACTGCTAACTGATCCCTTAACTAAGAGGAGTAAATTGTATTGATGCAAATAACACAATCTACACAACAGCACTGCTTTCACTCTCTGAAATAAGCTGAGATACAAATCTAGGCTTAACATCATGTAAATAAACCAGAAATTATACTGCTCCAAACCCATATGTTTCAGATCAAGATGAATAAATTTGAAAATAGGACTTCAAAATTAAGGCTCAAAAAGTAAATACATGAAAAAAAAAAATACATGAAACACTGGAGTATAAAATATGCTTCCAGCAGTGAAAGGACACCAGATACACAGAATAGAAATGAAAATGGAAATACCATTTACTGAGCATCTACCATGTACCAGTATGTTAATAATATTCAATCTTACAGTAATTCTAGGAATTATTACTCTCATGTATAGGCTCAAAGGGAAGATGCAATTTGCTAAAATCACAATCAAACAGAGTCAGAAGTTGGAACTAGGACTTTCTGGATCCAGAGGCTCTATTTTTCTACTAACCTCATCGTAAAAGCTGTGAAACTCTCTATTGGGACCAGGCTTGAAAGTTGATGAAAAAGCACTAAAAATTGGTGAAATAATCACTTTTCAGTGCCTCAGAAGTTAAAGGGTCACTCAAAATTCCAGTAAAATATACATAGACAACATTCCTATATCATCCCTGGCAAGCACGGTAGGTATTGATTTCAAATACAACCACATATGTTTACATAAATGTTGGTTACCTAAATTAATTTACAGATAATGCACAGATTTCTATCACTCCCACAAAGAAATTGCCACTGAACATCATATCAAAACCACCATTCATTTGAGGACTATATCACCCAAAAGCTATCAAAGGAAGAAACTATTACTAAACTAGTAATAAACATTTAGACTTAAGAGTGATTACATTTACTGCTGAACACAATTTAGAGGCTTCTAATTAAAAGACTAAATATTTTGACTGCTCTGCCAAATGTCCAATTAGATGACATATATGAATACTACAAAACTATAAAGACATTGTACAGATAGAATTTTTCTTTTTTCTTTTTTTTTTTTTTTTTTGCCAAATGCTATGCTTCAGGCTATATTCTGATCCAAAATTCACTTATTTACCCTTACCACTATCATCTTCCCATGCCCTCTGATCTTTACTGAGGTGTAATCCATTCAAAGTATATAACTAGATTAATATCAAAAACATATGTACCCATGAAACCGCCGCCAAGATCAGATCAAGCTGTTCTCCACTCCTGAAAGTCTTCTCATGCCAATCTGTGGTCCTTTCATTCACCCCAGGCCCAGCCAATACTCATGGGCTTTCTGCCATTTGTATCAGTTTGCATTTTCCAGCACTTTGATTAACTAGAAATATCTGACTTCTTTAACTCAATTTATAGCTGAGTTGAATTACAGATGTTTAACTTTTTAAGATACTACTAAACAGTTTCTCAAGGAGTTTGTGGATTTTTTTTTTTTTTTTTTTTAGCATTATATATTCTCTTTAGCAGCACATGAGAGTTCTGGCTGGCTGTCTCAAATTCTCAAAAATTGGTACTGGAGTCTTTTATTTTATCCATTTTAGGGAGTATATAGTAATATCTCATTGTGGTTTTAATTTGGATCTCCCTAATTACTACTGATGATTTTTCCATGTGTTTAGGATCATCATGGGTCTTTTGTGAAGTGTCTAATAAAATCTTTTGGCCATTTTGTACTTGATTGATTTATCAGTTTTAAGTTTGTTATATTCTGGAAACAAGTCCTTTTGAAATGCATACACACACTTTCTCTAGTCCATGACTTGCCTTTTCATTTTCCTAATATTGTCTTCCAAAGATTAAAAGTTCTTAATTTTGATAAAACCCAATTTACCAAGTATTCTCAGAATGATTCTGCCTCTTGTGCTCTAAGTAATCTTCGCCTGCCTACCTCAAGGTCACAAAATTTGTTTTCTCTAAATTTTCGTCTAGAAATTTTACAATTTCAGTTTTTATATTTATGTCTTATGCATTTCAAATTAACTTATGTATGGTATGAAGGAGGAATCATGGGTAATTTTCTATATGATTGTACAGTTGTTCCAGCACCATTTGCTAAATGCATTTCCTTTCTTCACTGAATGGCTTGGGCAAGTTTATCAAAAATCTATTAACCATTCTTAAGAGGCGGCATGGATAGGTTCTATTCTAACTGACTTATATCTACCCTTTCATCAATAACATACTATCTTGATTAATATAGCATTATAGTAATTTTTTTGTTCTCCTTATATAAAATTGCTTTGACTTCCATAAATATTAAAATCAAGAAACGTTAATTCCAAAGGGCACCTGCACCCCTATGTTCATAGCAGCACTATTTACAATAGCTAAGCTTTGGAAACAACCCAAATGCCCAAAAACAGATGACTGGATCAAGAAGATATGGTACATATATACAATGGAATATTACTTAGCAATCAAGAAAGATAAACACATGCAGTTTGCAGCAACGTGGACGGAGCTGGAAGGGATCATGCTCAGCGAAATAAGTCAGAAAGAAAAAGAAAAATACCGGATGGTCTCACTCATAGCAGGAATTTAGAAAACCTAAATAAGGGCCAGGAAAAAGACTAATTAATACAAAGTAAAAATCAACATCAACAAGCAAACAGAGACACACTACAGGGTGGAGAGGAAGGATTAGGGTCAAAATAAGGAGGGGTGCAATTGGGGAATATAACCAAAATGAAAATGCATACATTGTGCAAAAATGAAAAATGATGTAAGAATTATATAAAATATTTTTTAAAATTTAAAAAATATTAAAATCAGTTTATCAATTTCTATACTAAAAAACTGGTGGTATTTTGATTGGGGTAATATTGAATTTATATAGAGATGAATTTAATATAACTAGTATCTTAAAAGATGAAATTAACATAAATAACACCTTTAAATTATTACTTTACGTATACTGTGTCAAACTAGGAGAGTGGTATGATTTCTCAGCTTACACATATTTTCATTTTACAAACTAGGAAAAAAAATGTGTCAGCAATGTGAAGCCCAACTCGTGAATATCCAGATTTTTTTCCCCTTTATTCTAGACAACAGAAGCATATAAATTAAATGATCCTCTTTGGACAAATTTTGTTCCCAAAGTAATTTATAATACACAACTCTATCTCTAGAAACAACTGAAAACCCTCTCAGAAGCTGAATGTGAACAAAAGCATGAAAAGGAACACAATTTTTTAATACAATGGCTATAACCATAAGCCATTTTTTAAAAAGTGCTAAACACAGGCTGGATTTCTGGCTCCTAAGTGTCAGATAACAGCAACAAATAAGTTTTCTTGTTACTTCACTGAGGTTTTTGAACCCTGAACATAAGCAACAACTGGCAAGTGACTTCAACAATATGGTACAAGAATTAAACTATAAATTCTAGCAGGTTAGTAGAAGATGGAGAATTCACCTATAATGGGACAGTGAAGGCTTGTTTTACCTCTTTCAAGATCTCTCCCCATGTTCTACTGTTTGATATGGGATAGGGAAGGAGTTGGAACAGTTTAAAAAGTTACACTTCTTACAGTACAAATATACAGACGTAAAGGTTAAACCTATCTGTAATCTATATACATCTTAATATAACCTACATCTTAGTGTAGTACATTTTTCTTTCCTTCTAATGACCACCAATCAAATCAGCCTTATTGATGATTTCAGAACATGAGGTATCCAGAGAAGGGAGCTCAAGTCTGAGAAGGATGTAAGCAGCAAAGGCCTAAAGGTGAGGCAGCACTATTAGGAAAAGGGCCTACTCTGCATATAGTCTCCTAGTATAGAAGCATCAACGACATTTGAAGATAGACTGATGGCCACATTTCCTGTATGTGCATGAATTGTTAATGCCTAATAAATTCCATATACTACCATGCTTACATTTAGCAGACACTTGATTAATACATATTTTACATACACTTAAATAACTTAAATTTTTCTATGACTATGTGAAGATTAATTTTAGGTAATTTTCAATGAATCAGAAATCTTGATTTAGAACATAGATTTAACTTTATTTTTATTATTTTAATAATTTTGTATTTTCAGTATATTCATGGCTTCCAATATAAAATCAAATCTATTTTCATAAAATTAAGTTCAGTTCTGATAAAACTTTAAAAAGATTACTTTTTTAAATGAGACAAATATTAAAAATACTTTTAAATGAAAAATAAAAATCAGTATGAATCCAGTAACGTTTAAAATATTATACTGGTCCCTACAAAAGAGTTCAATGCTAAATAGATACCGCCTGATATTTTACATGTAGTTTGTGTCTTTATTATCAAATATTTCTTTTAATGCTTTATCTGTTCCTTGTAAAAATGTTTCAGTGTTAGTGAATATTTAACATTCATGACTGTTCAAGTATTATTAGCATTACCATAATTTTTATTCATTTTTAAAATGTCATTATTTCTTAGACTGTTCTTAAATAACTTGCTATAATGGGTGCTTTGTGAATTAAAAAATACTTCCACTTCCTAAGTTAATGAGCTCAATGTCATTCATTACTGTACCATTTAGTATAATCTTAAGATAAGGGTTAATCACCTTAGAGAATTTCTATAGATCATATATGAGATTATTTTACCCAGTTATTCAATCAAGAGTAACGCCACTCAAAGAAACCAAACTAAACTAATGTCAATGTCAGACACTTTCTTTTCAATCATCTAAAAACTGATTTGCAAGGCAAAATACAAAGTTTAACATTTGCAAGGTGGCTAAATGCCCTATAAATACTTATTTTGGCAATAGCCCACAATATTAACTTCTAGAGAACTCACCCTGATACATAAAATAACTCATGACAATTAGACTACATAAATTTTTCCACTTCTGAGAAAAACATACTACCTGTTTAGATGACTTAAAAAAGCCCATATGCTAAAACTTATTTTCTATATAGTATATACCATTTAGAAAACATGCTGTTCTTTTCAGATATATTCATAGAGAGATGGAAATCACCATGTAGCATCAATCGGACAAATTAATAGCTAACATCACCCATTAGGTATCAATCTAATCAACAGCCAATAGTCCTTGATTCTAACCACCATCATAACTGAATAATCAATAAATTATATCACGAGTTGTAATCCCCCATCTACTACTAAAACATGTCCTGTAACATAGGGTGATTCTAAAAGAAACACAACTGCATGGGCCACATCAATAGGTTCTCCAAACCTCCCAAGAGGAATATTTTTCTTTAAATGTTCTTCTTTCAAGTCTTTCGTCATATCTGTGTGAACAAATCCTAAAAAAGAAATGTTAATTTAGTGGAAAAGGATAGATACTAAGACATTGCTCAATTTCAAATAAAAATGAATTTGCTACTGAAAATTTGACATTATTAATAAACCTTATTTAAGAAACCATTTTCCAAGTAATCAAGTCTATATTTTTATTCAATTTAACTCAATAAACACCTATCAAACACTAAAGTATCTGATTTCCAAATATTTGTCCAAATCCTAACACAATATAGGTAGGCAGATACAAAATGAATAAAAACTGTTTTCCTTGGAAAATCTATAATTAATGGGGGGAAGAGTCATTTGCAACCTTAATTATAAGGAAGTCTAGTGAATATCCTCATAGAGGTATACACAAGGTACTGATTAATTTTTGTTTGACGAAGTGCAGGACAGAGGTAGTAGCAGGCATCACAAAGGTGGTCACATAAACTACTTTGGCGATTTTGACAAAAATTAGCTCTATTTCCTTTAGCTAGGACAGCTGATGATCTGATGGCTAGAAAGACCAGTGTTTCTTCTATTCAAATAAGAAAAATATGATCATACCCAGTTATGATGTAAATATTCAAAATTTAACATGGAATTGGTATATGCAATAAAGCCTACAGAAAACTTTTATGTTCTAACACATAAACTGCAGAGCCTCCCTGGTGGCACAAGGGGTTAAGTCCCAGCACTATGAAGCTATTCACAGCCTCTGCAACGAGTTCAATCCCTAGCCAGGGAACTAACCCACATGGCACAGCAGACCTCTCCTGTCTCGCCCACTGCTCAGCAGTGTATTTCAGTCACTCCGCCTGTTCTGCTCCCCACTGTCTCTCGTGAATTCTCTCTTATACCACCCCCCCAGCTCCAGCTCTTGTATGCAGAAATATATATTTTTTTAAAAGGTAGAAAGGGGCCTCCCTGGTGGCACAATCAGTTAAGACGCAACCTATGAAGCTGTCTGCAGCCTCTGCAGCACGAGTTCGATCCCCGGCCAGGGAGCTACCCACATGGAGCAGCAGACCTCTCCTGACTTGCCCACTGCTCCCCTCAGAGTGTACTTCAGTTAATCTGCCTGTTCTGCTCCTCACTCTGTCTCTGGTGAATCCTCTCACCCCCCCCCCCCCATATCTCTGTATCCCAGCTCTTATATACATAAATAAATAAATCTTAAAAAATAAAAAAAAGATTTACATTACGGGTGCTTTGGTAATGGGAGAGCAATGGCAACCACACTTGAGGTGAGAAACCCTATACTGTCAAAACATTAAGAAGGTAAAACTATGGTAGTTCATTAAATAATTTTTTTTAAAATTAACATGATGCCGCTAGTTTACTATGTAGTTCTTTAAGTTTTTCTTTGCCTTAGGTTTTCACTTCTAAGTATCTAGACATTTTCTTAAAAGTCTTGCAAGAATCAGATTTTTCTATCATAAAGTGACAGCATTATTAGGAAAAACGGGAACCAAGTTGAATGTCTTTCAATAAAGAAATGGTAAAATAAATCATGGCCCATGCACACAATAGAATAACATTTCTAATGTTATTAAATTTATTCTAATAGGTATTAAAATGATGCTACAGAATATTTTTAAATGAGAGAAAAATAGCATTTGTATGTTAAGAAGTAGGTTACAAATTAATTCATTTATACTACTAAAAGCAAAAAACTAATATATACTAAACTAAAAAAAAAAAAGCCAAAATATTAACAGTGATTATCATTTGCTAGTAAAATTACATGTGATGATTTTTATTTTCTTCTTTGTACTGGTCTGTACTTTCTAAGCTGTCTGCAACAATATGTATTTGTGTTCCAAAAAATGTTATTAAGAAAGGAAAAGTAATAACTTGAGATTGTAATGAGAGCCTGGAATAACAATTTTACATGATTTGTGTGCTTCCCTGCAAGTTTACATTGAGAAATACAATCTCCTCTGCCATAAAGATCTTAAAACATTTAAGTCAGCAGCATTTCCTTCATTCCCTTTCATCTTTAAGAACAATGAGATGACCAGAAGGAAAACAAGAATAAAGGCAGCAGCTGACAAAGATAATGATAAAGCTAGATAACCAGTCTCTGCAGAATTGAAAGTAAACTGTAAACAAAATCTGTGCGAGAAGAGTTGTAGTAATCGATAGACAATCCAGTCATATCAAGAAACACTCTCATGAGGCTTCCTGATAGACAGTTTGATGCCTCTAGCATATTTTCTTTTTTTTTTTAAGATTTATTTATTTAGGCATACAAGAGCTGGGGTACAGGCCAGAGATGCGGGAGGGTAAGAGGATTCACCACAGACAGAGTGGGGAGCAGAACAGGCAGATGGCCAAAATACACTGCTGAGGTGAGCAGCGGGTGAGACAGAAGAGGTCTGCTGCACCATGTGGGTTGCTCCCTGGACGGCCGGGGATCGAACTTGTGCTGCAGAGGCTGCAGACTGCTTCAGTGTGGTGCTTAACCCCTTGTGCCACTAGGGTGGCCCCTCTCTAGCATATTTTCAAAGGTGCCTCAGAGAATATAAGAAAACAACTCACCTCGCATGTTCAAAAAGTTGAATTAAAATTATGAATGTAAACATTTAAAAGTTCATGTGTCTTCTCAGAGTTCCTACTACAATTATCCTTTATTCTAAGGTCATTTTAAATTCCAGGTAATTGGGCATAAAACTGACTCTCAAATTATCAGAATATCAATGACGAATTTTAATCTGAAGGGGACAAAAACCTCAAACTATAGTTAAAAATGGCTTACAAGAAACACCTTATAGGGCCTCCCCAGTGGTGCAGTGAGTTGAGCGCAGCGCTGTGAAGCTGTCTACAGCCTCTGCAGCATGGGTTTGATCCCCAGCCGGCCAGGCAGATTCCCACGTGGTGCACCAGACCTCTCCTGTCTTGCCCACTGCTCCCCTCAGCAGTATATTTCGGCCGTCTTCCTGTTCTGCTCCCACTCTGTCTCTGGTGAATCCTCTCACCCTCCCGCGCCTCTGGCCTGTACGAGAGAGAGAGAGAGAGAGAGAGAGAGAGAGAGAGAGAGAGAGAGAGAGAGAGAGAGAGAGAGAGAGAGAGAGAGAGAGAGAGAGAGAGAGAGAGAGAGAGAGAGAGAGAGAGAGAGAGAGAGAGAGAGAGAGAGAGAGAGAGAGAGAGAGACCTTATAACTAGAATTAGGGGATTGGAATTTTTGGTTCTAACTGGCTCTAATGACTTTTTTCCGAAAGGCAGCATTCTGTGGTAAAAAGATCACTGCATTAGAACATATGAAGATAGACTCTCTTCCCTACTCTACTAATACTATCAAAGCCATTACCTTGGGTAAATCATGTACTATCTAAAAGTGCATGCTGAATACTGTTTAGGAAAATGAGTGATATAGAATGAAAATGATAGATCTTTAAGATTTCTTTTATTTCTACAAAACTACAATTTGAAGATGACAAGTTCACCTCATTAATTAGTATTCATGATTTCCATATTTGAAGTTAGGACAGTGAACTCCCCTTGAAGGACCCTTAGTGCCTACCCCTAAAAGCTGTGTAGACTAAATTAGAGTTCCAATTGAAGACATACTGATGCTAATCTGCCTTGTTTTTGGTTTTGTTTTTTCCCATGCTGTGCTAAAAGGAATTGATTTGTCCTGTTTTTGGTGGATGTTAGTTCTGATGTCCTTTTCTTTTGGGTGACAAAGGGTAAAGCCACACAACATGTGAGAGGCCATCTGAAGTGTCTTCACCTTGGGGAAAAAAGAGCAGATCTAGAACAAGGTATACGTTATGAAAAGACAAACCTCAGATAGGGAGATTTAGGCAGTGAGACAAATTCAAGGACAATCCCAACAAGAAGGAAAGAAGGCCTCTGCCACATATTTATGGGCCACGAGGACACACTGTGTTTCTCCAAGTAAGCCTTATAACTAGATCAATCAAGTAAGCCAGACATCCAGAGCAGATAAAGGCTAATGCTTCAAATATTTTGTTCAACACCACAGCCTGGATTCTGCTCTGGTATGGCCTGTGTCCAAGTCAGATCAGACTGGAAAATGAGTCCAGCAATGATTACCAAAGTCTAGAACTGGGATCATGACAGTCAGATGTCATGATCACTGAAGATTCTCCTGTCACTGCTCAAGTTTGGAAGACAAAGATGTTATTTCACTAGGGAAAGCTGGCCTCAGCCCCTCCCCAGACCTGTGAATGGACAGTTGAAACTCAATCCTTATGGGACAGCCCCCAGCCATCACTTAACTCTACACTAAAATATTACAGGTCAAGTTTAAAGGAAGGGCTGAATCCACCAATACTGATTGGTTTTGCCTCTGCTGATGTTTGATATGGAGAACAAGAACATGTCCAATGACTCAAGAGTTTCTCATCACAATCTGAAGATGTTTTTAATAGACTTCAGTTTTTAGAGCAGTTTTAGGTTTACAGAAAAAGTGAGCAGAGAGTAAAGAGAATTCTTGCCTTAGTGTGCAACTTCTGATGAACTAAGATTGATATATTATTTAGCACATAGTTTAAGTAAGGAGTGAACTCTTTGAATTGTACAGTTCTATGTTTTGGGGTTTTTTTGTAAGATTTATTTATTTATACAAGCACTGGGTACAGTCAGAAGCGCGGGAGAGTGAGAGAATTCACCAGAGCCAAAGCGGGGAGCAGAGCAGGCACAAGGACCAAAGTACACTGCTGAGGGGAGCAGCGGGCGGCAGGAGAGGTCTGCGTGCCATGTGGGACCCTCCTCCGGTGGCCAGGGAACAGCTGGGGATCGAACCAGCGCAGCAGAGGCTGCGGGCAGCTTCGCAACCCAGCGCTCAACCGCTGCGCCACCGAGGAGGCCCAGTTCTGTTTTGACACATAATGTTATGTATCCACTGTCTCATACAGAGTATTTTTACTGACCTAAAAAACTATCTGCAGCTTTTTAAAACATACATATCTTCCTCCAATTTGTCAGAAATCAAAAACAAAGCTAGTCTAATGATAAATTATTCAAGGCTTCTACCAAATTTCAGCGTCATTTTACATTAGAGTTTATGAACGACATGATCCACAATCCAAGACACTGCATATAAACAGTCTTTTGAAGTCTGAATCACAATACCTGGGTAAAGATGTCAGCCATTCTTAAATATTTCACAGTTTTTGTGCCATATTGCTTTCCAATTTGTTCTTTCCCATAGGACTCACTTCTGTATCATTTGCTATATTTGTAAAGTTCTGGAAAGTTTGCTCCATCTTTCATTTACTACATATTTACGTGCGTTTCAATTTGGCTATAAAAATTAAAACTATTAGGGGCCTCCCCAGTGGAGCAAGGGGTTAAGACGCAACCTATGAAGCAATCCACAGCTACTGCAGCACAAGTTCGATCCCTTGGCTGGCCAGGGAGCAACCCACATGGCACAGCAGACCTCTCCTGACTCGCCCGCTGCTCCCCTCAGCAGTGTATTTCGGTCAATCTGCCATTCTGTTCCCCGCTCTGGCTCTGGTGAATCCTCTCACCATCCACACCTATGGCCTGTACCCCAGTTCTTATATGCATAAATAAATAAATCTTTAAAAATAATTAAAACCATTAGATGCCACTATCTAACAAATGATGTTATTACTAATCACTGGACAGTTAAAGGCTTCCAATTGATTACAAAGTTATCACCCTTTAAACCACAGGTAGATAAATACACTCAACTTAAAACAAGAGTAAGTCTTAGTTCCATATAATTACAACATAGTCAGTATATTCTTACTATATTACAAAATAGTCAGTATAATTACAACATAGTCAGTATATTCTTTTATAAATATTAACTCTTTAGAAACAGGAATACTCTACTCATGAAAGCAAGTGCATATTCCAGTAAGAAATTTATTTGATAAACTCTAAAGGAAACGTATTTTTTAATCCATTTTTTGGCTAGTTACGTAGTGTAAATAAATAGCACCTCATTTTTATACTCCTAGATGACAATTTTTGAACAAGTTTTATATAAAGCAGAGTTTTTATACTTAAATAAGACTCCACAATTTTAGTCTCTTACCGTATTAACAATTGCGGAATCGGTATTTTGAATGATCAGCTCAACTGTCAATTCTCTAATGCAAGTTTCTAGGACTTAGAAATAATCCCAGAAACTTTTCTAAGGGAGAAGATATAAGGCTTTTGCTAAAATACTACACATAGATTTTAATCAAAACATATCTAGATATCTTACTATTGTGTTTGTAAGCATGGAGGGAAAGATAATAGGGAAGCAGTGTGAAAATAAGCTCCATATCAAATAGCATGTAAGAGCAAGCAGAACATCTATTCTGAGTAGCTGCAAAGATTACATAAGCATTTGTCGATAAGATTTTCTCCAAGTAGTAAACAGAAAGTCTTCTCAACTTAAAAGGAAGAAAGAAAAGGACGGAGCACTCAAGGTACTCTATAAAAATAAATGTATAATTTTAAATGCATTTACCCTGTGATTCTTGAGTCTTGACCATTTTATTCCCAGAATTACTAAACGCAAACTCACACAAGCGCAAAAAAATTATGTACAACTGTCACTAAATTAGCTAAAATAACAAAAGATCAAAAAAAAAGACTAAATGCCCATCAAGAGGCAACAGATTAAATATGTGGTATAACCATAAAACAAACATTACTATCTTTTAAATATTAAAAATGTACCATTAAAAAATGATACAGCGGGGCCTCCTTGGTAGTGCAAGGGGTTAAGTCTCAGCATTATGAAGCCATCAGCAGCCACTGCAGCACAAGTTAGATCTCCAGCCAGGGAATTACCCACATGGAACAGCAGACCTCTCCTGTCTCACACACTGCTCCCCTCAGCAGTGTATTTCAGTAGATCTGCCTGTTCTGCTCCCCACTCTGACTATGGTGAATCCTCTCAGGTACCACTCCACCCCTGCACCTCTGGCCTACACCCCCATCTCTTGTATACATAAATAAATCTTTTTAAAAAGACACTGCAGTCACAGAAAACTACATATTGCATGATTTATATGAACAGTCCAGAACAGGGAAATCTACAGAAAGAGAAAGTAGTGGCTGCCAGAAGATGGGGAGATTACAGGACATAAATGAATGCTAATGAGTATGGGGTTTTTTAGGGGATGATAAAAATGTTGGAAAATGTATGGTGGAAATAAGAGAACAATTCTGTGACTATACCAAAACTACTGAATTATACACTTAAATAGTAAATTGTATGGCATGTGAATTATATTTCCATAAAGCTGTTACTTTAAAAAGTGAAGCAGTTTTATATGGAATAATACATAAAACAACTCCAAGAGATGCTGTCCTAGAAATAAAGCAAGATATAAACACTGAATAGTATGAAATAATCTGTCTTTCTAAAAAAAAAGGATAAACACACACATCATGATTGTCTTGTACATGAAATACAGAGAAACAGCAGCTGCTTTCGAAGAACTGTTCACTCTACACCATTTTGTACTTGAAATATTTTATATGTTCATGCTACCTATACTGAAAACATTTTTTATAAAGCAATATATCCATCATGATTTCAATTTATCAAATATTATTTCCCATATTCAATAGTTTCCAAACAGTAAGACTTCTCTATGATGAGAAATGTATTTAAAGTAATACTAAAGCTTAACAAATAATTGACCTTTAAAAAGAGAATATTAGACAGCAAATGATAAACTAATTATTGTCCTTGTTCTTTGCTGTCTTGTTATGAATTGCTTTTTTAACTGTTTTCCTTAACTAGAGACTTAATTTAAAGGTGACCATGGGCCTCCCCTGGTGGCGCAGCAGTTGAGCCCTGGGCTGCGAAGCTGCCCGCAGCCTCTGCAGTGCCGGTTCAAACCCCAGCCACCGGCAAGGGTCCCACATGGCACGACAGACCTCTCCTGCCACACCCGCTGCTCCCTTCAGCAGTGTATTTCATTGGTCTGTCTGTTCTGCTCCCCGCTCTGGTGAATTCTCTCACCCTCCCGCGCTACTGACTGTGCCCACTTCTTGTATAAATAAATACATCTTTAAACAAAGAAAATAATCCAGTCAAAAAATGGGCAGAAGAGCTAAAAAGAAACTTCTCTGAAGAGGAAATGCTAATGGCCAACAGGCATATGAAAAAATGTTCAACATCACTTATCATCAGGGAAATGCAAATCAAAACTACAATGAGGTACCATCTTACACCAGTGAGAATGGCACATATTAAAAAAAAAACTAGCAACAACAAATGTTGGCGAGGTTGTGGAGAAAAAGGAACTTTCCTGCACTATTCGTAGGAGTGCAAACTGGTCCAACCACTGTGGAGATTTCTGGACCTACTAAACATATGATCCAGCAATTCCACTCCTAGGCATTTACCCAAAGGACACAGAAACATCAACTCCAAAGAGCACCTGCACCCCTATGTTTATGGCAGCACTGTTTACAATAGCTAAGCTTTGGAAACAACCCAAATGCCCAAAAATAGATGACTGGATCAAGAAGATGTGGTGCATATACACAATGGAATATTACGCAGCAATCAAAAAAAGATAAACACATGCAGTTTGCAGCAACATGGATGGAGCTAGAAGGGATCATGCTCAGTGAAATAAGCCAGAAAGAAAAAGAAAAATACCAGATGATCTCACTCATAGCAGGAATCTAGAAAACTTAAATAAGGGACCAGGAAAAAGAATAACTATAAGAAAGAAAATATCAAAATCGACAAACAACTAAGAACCAGAGACACTCTATGGCGGGTGGGGGCTGGGGAAAGGAGGGCTTGGAGTCAAAATAAGGGGGTTGTAATTGTATGGGGAATATAAAAAATTTAAATTAAAAAAATAAAATATTTTCAAAGGATGAAAATAAATATTTTTTAAAAAAGGTGACCAGGAAAACTGACATAAAACATTAATATGTTTACCAGCTCTATTAAAAGATCTGATGAAGAATATGATGGAAATTGCTATCTAAAATGAAGTTAATAATCCATAGAATCAATTTAATTCTACCAATTCAACTTGACCTTAGCTTCTGACCAATGAAGCATATTCATAGCATGAAAGCTACTAAATATATCGCCAACATAATAAAGGTCACCCTATTAAATGGCCCCATTTTTAGTATGCAGTTTTTTTCCTATAATTTAAATTACACTGAAAAGTCATTTTTAAGAAAGGCTATACCAATATACTTTCAGAACAGTCATATAACAATCCCTAGTAGACAAAATGGATTCCCACTGTATAGCCCATTGCCTTGAAAACTAACTCATTCTAGACAAAATCAAGTTTCCTTCTTCAGCAATTACATAGCATCATCAGGTACCTCTAATTTACATTAATACCAGGACACCAAAACTATCTGTTTATATATATCTGCCTTTTCCACTCGCTGTATTTTGGAACTTAGCACAGTCCTTGCGCATCGAAGACACTCCAGGAAGTCTGCTGAGTGAGTTTACTATGAGTGACGGATACTTGCATTATCCTTACACTATCTCAGTTTCAATCATCATAAAGTAGAATTAACTTTATTACCTACCTTATCCCAATTGCTAAACAGCGAAGAAATTATATGTAAAAGCACAAATAATCTATTATTTGTAACAGATCTATTATTTGTAAATTGTATGTAAAAGCACAAATAATCTATTCAATAAATGGTTATGCCAGGCTAACCCTACAATCCAATAGGTGGCAAAAAGCACAGACACAGAGAAAGCAGCTTCAAGATCACGGTGCAGCTTTAGATTAGGTTTTTATTCCTTCCTCCCCCGCTCCAAAATGGCTATATCTAAACCACAGTCATTTACCACAGAGTTAGAATGCTTGGATTTAGGTAGTTATTGTAACTAAACAGTGAACAGGGTTGAAGAACATTATTAGAGCAAAAGAATTATCAGGACATCTTGATAATTTTCTGGTCCCTATTGAATTCAGCATTAATGGCAAAATTAACACCAATAATACGGTCGAAACTGCAGCTATCAACAACTTGAAATGGGAAGGTGGCAAAGGTCTACTTCAGCCCACTCTTTATTATAAAGAACCAGTAAATCAAAATTAAATCTTTTATTCAACTGGCCATCAATCCTTAAATATCGATAGTAATCTAGGACAAAGATTCCATGGTAAATTGGCAAAAGTAGGACAATACCCATTTTATTCAAAAATCAGGAAATATGTAAGCAAAATTTCTATTATAGCAGCTGATGAGTAATAATGTAGATTTGAGTTTTAGTACTTTACTGCCCTTTCAACCAATTCAAGCAATTTTATCAAATAGTTACTTGCAAAAGGCAAAGAATGTAAAGGTAAGTTATAAAATTGGAAGAATTCAAATAGTTTCAATAGGTCATATGAGCAAAAGAAAACAAAGACCTAAGGTTTGTAACAATATAAAGGAAATGTAAGGGGGCATAATTTTTAAGCTTACCCTAGCTGGAAATCAAAAGAAAAGCTTTTAATAACAGTTCTGCCATAATCTGCACATAACAATTCTGTGTAACTTTTGGGAAATCATACTGTCTCTTAGGTCCCAGTCTTTCAAATTGTAAAAATTGCTGGAATAAGTGATCTCTAAGATGCTCTCCATCTTAAGTTATTCTATTATTAAAGTTTAAAAATAAAGATTTCATATAAAACAAAGTATAAGGACTATTTTACCAGTCACCAGGAACTTTTTTACCAGTTACTTGATTCTTTTTGCATTCATTTTTAGTATTACTCTACCCAGATGTCAGTTTGAGCACCAATTAACAGATAAATTAATGGCTTCGTCTCTATAAATCACAAATCTATAACAGCTATTTCAATAAGAAATTTTAAACACACCAACATGTGTATGTACTTAAACAAATACAATCAACATTGTATTTGTCTTTTATTAACTATCCATTTGGTCCAAAATTTATACTTTTGTAATCTTGTGATGGTCTCACATCCTTGATAAGTTAAATTTTTGTTTGTACCACCTGTGCTCTGCTGAATTGATAAATGACAAAGAACCAAGTTCTCCATTCTGTACCTCCTCTTAACAGCTTTGGGCCTATTCACATTGCCATATAATTCACAAGAGAACCAACAGCCTGTTATCAATCTGCTGAATTGTTCAATTCTTTTGAAAAAAATGGACATCACCCTTGTAGAGATCTTTTTTTTTTTTTTTTAATCCATTTTTGTGTACAAGAACTGGGGTTTAGGCCAAAGGTGCAGAGAGTGAGAGGATTCACCAGAGACAGGGTGGGGAGCAGAACAGGCAGATTTACTGAAATACACTTCTCAGGGAAGCAGCGGGTGAGACAGGAGAGCGCTGTTACACTATATATGGGTTAGCTCCCGGGCCAGAGATCAAACTCAGGCCATCAAGATGACAGCACTAAGACTTAGCCCCTAGACCATCAGGGAGGCCCCTGTAAAGATCCTTTCTATTTCTCCTTATTTTACTGTTTATGAATCTATACAAACATTTAAATGGTTCTAATTTCCAGATAAGTGATTTCTGATGTTATTGTTAGGACTTAGTAATATTTTTAGGACACTGAATTTTAACGTTCTCTTAAAACCAGAGTCTACTTTGTTACACAGCCTGCAAATTTGTGGGATCTCAGATATTTGAGGTAGCATCCACAATTTTCATTTTGTATTTCTAACTGGATTAATACTAATTTCATACCTGCTTAACTGGTTTGTATATCTGGGGATGCTACTTGGTGGTATTTCTGACTAATCTTAACACCCCTGTTATTAGTACTTGCACATTCAACGTTTCTGGTCCATTTTGTCAGAATAATATAGGGTTATGCACATTTTGCATTCCACATTTAACACAACCTAATATGGTTTTATATATGTATTTTTTTTAATTCCATCTGCTTACTCTATCCTGTGAGCTAAGCACACTGAGTCTTCTGCTGGATGCCTATAATGCTGTGCTGTTTTAAGTTCCTACTGTGAGGACCAGCACATTTGTGTATCAGACAGGGAAACCAGAAAACAAGACACCTTTCTCAAACTGAGATTTTGATCAACTTCACCTTTTAAGTTTTCCAGCAAGTTTTCTCTCCTATTTCTGTATTTTAAGGAAGGTGGAAGCTGGTTTTATAGCTCTGCCTTCAAGAGTTATGTCAACACTCACACTTCATCCCTCTTTCCCTTCTGCCCTGCAGATTACTTTAGTGCAATCCAGAAGTTGAAGTCAAAGGAGGAAATTTTAAAATGGGTCTTTAGTTTGTCGAATGTTTTGTGTTACTGAGCACAGATGGCAACCAAATGGAATAGAATTTGTTTGAAAATTGGGGCTATTTGAACACTAACAACTTGCAAGTTATATAGCTGAATTTACTTTAAAAAGCCCTAGTATAAGAATTGGAAAATTTCTTTAGCCTTTAGCAATCCAAACTATAATTCCAATCATTATGTCTTAGTATTTTTCTATTACTTATAACTGACAGAACAAACTGACTTTGCATCTCATTTAATCCATCAGCATTTTCAAATCCTATGGAATGTCCAAAGTCAAAATAATAAAAGGAGTAAGTATGCAAAAATGTACTGCCTGCCTTCAGAAGGCTCCGATTTCTGCATACTTAGCACAAGTCACACTTGCTTAGTCTTACAGATGAACTGCATCTCTGTTGGCTTTTTCCTGCATGTTTAACAAGAGCACAAGAGTTCCTGATAAAGTTCCTAAAGGAAGCCAAGTCTGTAGTAAGCATCCCATTGTGATTTCTGCTATTTGAAACATCACTAGTCACCTTTCTAACCCTCATCACTGTTAGCCACTCCAAAATAAATCTGGTTTTAGAACACTTAGTTGCGCTAAGCTGTATTGCCCTCATGTGATAAAACTTGTTCAGGCCAAATTGCTTGTATTCATTTCCATTCCCACATACCACCACTCTCCTCCTCCCATACCCCTATACATAAGCGTCAGAGAGCCACTCATTTACCAAAGAGGTAACTACAGCTAAAATCAGTTAAAATCCTACTATTTTAATAAAGGGATTTTTAAAAATGTTTCTACTTCCTAAGTCTGTATACAAATCTTTTTTTTGTCTTCAAATTTTTCTTTGTATTGAAATTTTTTTTAACATGAATCCTGGTGGCTCTCTGGGGTACACTGAAGTTCACTGAAAGGCATCTTGTCTATTTTGAAAACAAATATCATGCATGTGACCTCTATTAGTTTTTTATTTGTATAAACAGTGACTTTCTGGGATTAGTAAATCAATTGTTGTACATGATTGCTCTGTGGAATGTAAAAATGGTATCCCCTATGCAGCCTTGTTTATTTCCTCTGATTGTACTATTAGTAAAAGCATAGTTATTATAAAGCTATTTATATTTTAAATATAAAGACGCGTTTTTTCCATAATAGACATACAGAATACATTTAGGTTATTAGATGTGTTACTTGTAAAGATCTGCTTTGACAAAGTATAAATTAAATAGCAAACATTATATCCCTGTGAATATTATCAATGGAACATCCCAAAAAGGATATTTAAAATGCAGTTCTCCACAGCACATAATTTGGATTTGTTCAGTCATTGCATATATGTTGCCATAGCCACCACCACCACTACACGCCACCCCACCTCACCCCACCCCCACACTTAACTGAAATTCTGACAACCAGCTCTTAAGAGTTCTTAATGATTTTTAAACAAACTGACTGACTTAACTGATTTTTAAACAAGAAGTTTTTCTCATGGTTTTACTTTGGGAGTAATCATGCAGTAAAAAATGCTATGTGATTTATGCAAACAAAACAGCCTGGCATTATTCTTGGCCTCACCCTTGAGAGAAGTGCATGGGCTGGCAGTGTGGCCACGTAAGTCCTGTCAAGACAGAGTCACGTTCTGTGGCATTTCAAGTTTAATTCCAATGTAGAGTCTATGTTCCTGTTCCATTACTCTCTGAGCAGCGTTCGATCCTTACTACGAATGTATAAAGTAATAAATGTACATAAAATTATGCTTGCAATTTTTTTTTCACTAACCTGGTGCAACTACATTCACTCTTATTTTCTTTCTTGCAACTTCTTTAGCAAGAGCACGTGAAAATCCAACTAATCCTCCTTTACTGGCACTGTATACAGACTGGCCAGAATTGCCTTTTAAACCAATAATACTTCCTAGGAAAAAAAGAAAGCAAATTCAGTCCAATCAATAGGACTATTTGAATGTTCAGATAATTTACAGTAAACAAGAAAGTTAAAATTTTATCTCTTCCTTTGCTAAAAGTAGGGATTCCAGTCATAGTCATACTACTTTGAGTAATAAAACAGAGTGAGCCTAGCCCAAACACATAGAAAACAGGATCTGAAAAAAGTTAAGGAGAACCTTGAATGTCAGACAGGGGCTTGATAACAGAGTCATTAGTGAAAGGAACTCATTCTAATGACCGAGACACAATGAAAATTCTAAAAAGGCTTTTAGTAGTAGCTTAAAATCAGATAGAACCTGATTTATGATTCTATAACAGATGTAAGCACTCATTCCCACCTGAAAAAACAGTTCAACTGAAAGTAAAACTCACTAAATTTGGGGCCTCCCCTGGTGGCGCAGCGGCTGCGCACTGGGTTGCGAGGCTGCCCGCAGCCCCTGCAGCGCCGGTTCGATCCCCGGCCACCGGCGAGGAGGGTCCCACATGGCGCGCAGACCTCTCCTGTCTCACCCACTGCTCCCCTCAGCAGTGTATTTCAGTCAGTCTGCCTGTTCTGTTGCCCGTTCTGTCTCTAGTGAATCCTCTCACCCTCCCGCACATCTGGCTATGCAAAAAAAAAAAAAAAAATTCTTAAAATAGAAGTGGAGAAATAATTTTCTGCAACAGTAACCTGTATTTATGATAAAAAATTAGTCAAGAACCTAAAAATTGGTGCAAGGGGTTAAGCACTGCACTATCAAGTAATCCACAGCCTCTGCAGCATGAGTTCGATCCCCGGCTGGCCAGTGAGCAACCCATATGGAGAGGCAGACCTCTCCTGTCTCCCCCACTGCTCCACTCAGCAGTGTATTTTAGTAGATCTGCCTGTTCTGTTCCCCACTCTGTTTCTGGTGAATCCTCCATCTTCCTACATGCATGCATAAATAAATCTTTAAAAAAAAAAAACTTTAAAATTTTTGAAAAATTTTTGAAAAAAAATTCCAAACCCTTTTTACAGTATAACCATCAAGACAGAATTAAAATATTTATATGTACTATATATTATATGCCAGTTAATAACAAAGGAAGAGAACCTGAAGCACAGAAATAGATATGGAACAGAGAAAATAAAGATAAAGAGCTATTAGAGAGAAAGGGAAAATGGAGATACAAAAACAGGAAGAAAAATAGGCACAAAAGACCAAACAGGAATCTTTAGTAGCTTTAATTCATATTCATATGGTCAAGAAGAGATAACATCTGAAATATTAATGAACTTTCTAGCAGGTTAAAGTAGTTCTTTCTGTAGTAAGATTTTCTTATTTTCAATCATAAATTTTTATTTATTTTCAGCACTGTCTACTAGATTCTGAGCAGTGGTTGACCCTTCCATTCTATAAGGCCACTGGACTATGAAGCTGAACATCATTTGTCATATGTCACTCATCTAAGCAGGTATTAACCTGCTTGACCACTACAGGGATAAGAATCTGTGATTCCCATTTACCCATTCATCAGTTTTTTCCCACAGATAACAAAATACCGTTCTTTCAAGTTTCACACCTGAATAAATGGCAAGTCAGTCGATTAAATAGTTTTATGGTATTAGAGACAATAAAAATTGACAAAGGTGAAGACTCACCTATATTAACAATAGACCCTCCCTGTTGTTGAATCATGGTCTTGATCGCAGCTTTACATGTCAGCATAGGACCCAAGAGGTTAGTATGAAGCTGAGAGAGCATGTCTTCAGATTTAGCTCTTACTAAAAGGCTATCCCTACAAAACACACATATGCAACATGTAAAGTTAAAAGTAATTCCTCAAAACTCCTTTAAAAAGCACTCTTAGATATGTATCCAAGGAATATAAAACAGTAATTTGAAGTTCATTGCAGCACTATTTACAGTAGCATAACTATGGAAGCCACAAAAACAGAAGACATGGTGTATATATATACATAATGGAATACTACTCAGATAAACTCTTGCCATTTGTAACAACATGGATGGAACTACAGGGGATTATGATGAACTAATTAAGTCAGAGGGAAAAAGTGTGTCATTTATATAAGAAATATAGAGAAACAAAGGGTCAGATATAGCCAAACTAATAGCATACCCTAGAAATCTGACTGTAGAATTAAGGCTACCACACCAGGGAGGGAAGAGGGGAGGAGCAAGCACAAAATCCAGAGGGAACACAATGGATTATGGTGGTGTGGTAGAACAACACCTGAAGGGGGAGATTCTATAGCTCTAAAACAGAAACATAAACCAATGTTTCCTCAACTTAAAAAAAAAAAAAGTGCTCAAACTGGGCCTTACTGATGTTAGAGATATATTGCCATAGGAAAGAATGGTACAGATTAACAGACCAAGCTTTAATATATAGTATTTCTTCCAATTAGAAGTCAAACAACATAATAAATTAACTCATACTAGTCAAAGACATATTAAGGAAAAGAAGACATATTAGAGGCTTAAATTTTCGACCAACCTGTTAATTCCAGCTGCGTTTACCAAGAAATTAACGGGACCCAAATTTTTCCCCATTTCTTCAAATGCATTTTGAACATCACGTTCTTTGGCAACATCACAGCTAAATGCAAAATGACCTCCTACAAACAAAGTTACATTAGAATTACTTACAATGTGAAGTTTAAAACCATTCAATATATACTTGCTAAGCATCTATCATAAACTAGGCCTATGATAATCTAGAATGCAGAGATAAAAAAATGACTGTCATAGGCTTCTGCTCTCATTGATTTCAGTCTAATGAAACTAACATGAGAGAGAATGGGAAATGAGAAACAGGTAATACAGAATGTTCACCTCAAAAAAAATTTTAATCAAAAATAGGAGGGCATTTTTCCTGTTTATAAGACTTTGTAAGATTTATTTAACAATATAGCTTTGATACTGACCCCTTACCACCCAATTGAAGAGTCTTCTGAGTTTTATATTCCTGTTTTGGAATTTATGTCTAATTCTATTAGGGTTATGTAGAATTGATTTCTTGGCCATAAGTGTAAACTCTAATGGGTCTTTTTATTTTTACTATGGCATACATATTATCATGACTATTATTCAAGCCTGCCCATTTGGAGGGTTGAGACATAGCAGGAAACTGTAAAAAAATGCCAACGCTACAAACTATGAAGGAAAAAAAAATATTAAAACCACTGTTACTCATCTTTTTTAATGTCCACTTTTTAAAAAATGTTTTGATTAAATGCCCCCAAAATTACACTTCAAAGGAAAATAAAGCATTTTAACACTAAAATAGACTTTTGAAAAATGATTGTTTTCCGGCTGACTTCCAGGAATGTCGATTACCCCTCAACCTTTAGAAAAAGTAAGTCACCTGGGAAGTCACACTTTCTGGGTGAAAACCAGTCACTGATGAAACACATGGTTCAAGGAAATGAAAAGCCACAAACAACCTCTGAGTCTCACTCTTGGCTTTCACCTGTGCCTTGTTGGGTCCGCAAATTTCAACCAAGATTTTCACCTAGTCCAGCAAACACTAATAGCTTGGGGGCCCCCCAAGGAGTATCACTCTTTCAGCCTTTGTTAGTATAACATAACGGCAATAAATATAAGGAGCAAGAAGCATTCACTGTGATTCTCTCTAGCCTATATAAATATATATATTTTTTTTTCTCCTTTTAGTCTAATGTTTTGCCAACCCATGTAAACAATTAGGGTGAGTTCACGATACCAAACCAATGTGTAATGTCATAAGGTACAAACACGAGGTGCATCCCGGGTCGCTGATTTCCCAGTGCCCCAGGAAGGTAAATGAGAGGCATCTGTTCACTCTCGGAACTAAACAAACTGCAGCATGTTAGTTTTCTAGCATTCTCTTTCTTCTTACCAGCAAGACGAAAGTTCACAAAACAAGTAGTAACCTGTTAATAAACAGGCAAAAATTGTAGTTTTTATGCAGTAAGGAATGTGGTTGGATAAATCTCAATTGCCCATTCATAAAAGTCACCAATGGGCCTCCCTGCTGGTGCAAGGGATTAAGACGCAACCTATGAAGCTGTCCACAACCACTGCAGCATGAGTTCGATCCCCAGCGGGCCAGGGAGCAACCCACATGGTGCAGCAGACCTCTCCTGACTCCCCCGCTGCTCCCCTCAGCAGTGTATTTCAGTCAAGCTGCCTGTTCTGCTCCCTACTGTCTCTAGTGAATCCTCTCTCTCACCACACCTCTGGCCTGTACCCCAGCTCTTGTATGCATAAATAAATAAATCCTAAAAAAAAAAAAAAAAAAAAAGTCACCAAAGCCTGGTAACTCAGTAATGCTTGCGGGTGTGGTAGAGCGAACCCAGTGTAGTTCACACTGGTACTCAGAAGTCTCAGTGCATCCGCACCGGGACCAGAACTGCACTCAGCACAACTTCAGGGAGGCCCTAAAGCCTGACACGCCCACCTTTCCTGCCTGAACCCCCTGCACAGCTTCCAGGACTCCCAGAATCTTGCACCAGGGCCGAGCCCTTTACCCCACAGAAAATGTTAACCGTTGCGTGGCTCTCTCCTACCAGATGCCAAAACAAACAGCTGCTCCCGGGGAGCCCTAGCCTCGAGGAGGGGGGTGCCTATTAATGGGCCCTCAAAGACCTCTAAGTCCCCACGAAACTCCAAGAGTTAGTCCCGGGACGGCAGGCAGCGCGGCAGGAGGCGTTCTGCGGCCAACAGGGAGGCTGCGGGCAAGGGGTATGTGCACGGGCTGCGGTCTACACTCGGGCTGCAGTCTGAACTCGGGAGTGCTCTTGCACCCCGAAAGCTGAACTGCTAAGCCTCAGCGCCCCAAAGGGCTGACCCGTTCGTTTTACAAACCAGGGGACCTGCGGCGCTTGAACTGCTGACACCACTGCAAAGCTGTAGTTCGGTACCTACCGCCGAGCTCACCGGCGGCGGCTTGGGCCATGTCCAGATTTCTGGCGAGGACGGCCACGCGGTAGCCTTTGTGGGCCAGTAACTGGGCGACCGCCCGGCCAATGCCCCGAGAGCCTCCAAAAACAGCACAGACTTTGTCCATCTTGGACCGGGGCTGCACAGGCGGCCTCTTTCCGCTTTTTAACCACCGCGATTCCAAAACTTAAAACCTAAAGGCCAGACCGCAGGACTGTGGGGAGCACCGTGCAGCGCCCCGACACCTCCCTAAACCAGAGGAGTCTGGCAAGCCAGGAGGACGCGAAGAGGCGCAAAAATACCGCGTGTGCCTGTCGACGTCAGCGCGCAGGGCTCCCAGGCGCCGTGCCTACGGGGTCGCAGGCGTGACACAGGCAGGCTGGCCGGTGCTGCACTGCATGCTGGGACTTGTAGTCTTGAAGAGGGACCGGCATAGACGTGAACGAATTGCTCAGTCGGGAAGTTATTCCTGGTAGTTAAGAGGTACCTCCGTGGTCGCTGCGACCTGGGAATAGGAATTGGAGCTCGAGGGACCAGGTATTCTAGTTTGCCTGGAACTACTGGTTTTTGTTTTTTTAATTTTGATGAAATCTAGTTTATTATTTTTGCCCCCTTTGGTTGATAGCACATCCTTAGGTGTCATATATATGAAACTTGCCTAATCCAAAGTCAAGAAGATTTATACCTATGTTTTATAGTTAACGCTCTTACTTTAAAGTCTTCGATACACGCTGAGTTTATTTTTTCACATGATGTGAAGCAGAAGGTCCAATTTCATTCTTCCACATGTAGCTGTAGAGTTGTCCCATGACCGCATCTTAAAAGATCATTCTTCCCCATTACATGGTCCTGACACCATTGTAAAAAGCAAACTAAGCATTAATGGCAAGGTTGGTTAGGGTCTCAGTTTTATTCTATTTTTTTAAATATTTTATTTTATATAATTCTTACATCATTTTTCATTTTTGCACAATGTATGCATTTTCATTTTGTGGAACTGCCGGGTTTTTAAGGCACTTGACTTTCTAAAATCAGGGAAGTCGCTGGCAAACTAGAGGAGTTGATCACTGTAGTTAAAACTCAGAATATATACACAATGGAATATTACTCAGTAATCAAAAAAAAATAAACTCATGCAATTCGCAGCAACTCGAGCAATTTGGAGCTGGATGGGATCATGCTCAGCGAAATAAGCCAGAAAGAAAAAGAAAAATACCAGATGGTCTCACTCATGGCAGGAATTTAGAAAACCTAAATAAGGGACCAGGAAAAACACTAATTATAATAAAGTAAAAATCAAAATCAACGAGCAACTATGAACCAAAAACACATTAGGGAGTGGGGAGAGGAAAGGAGGGACTAGGGTCAAAATAAGGGGGTGTGGGAATTGTATGGAGACTATAACCAAGATGAAAATGCATACATTGTGCAAAAATGAAAAATGATGTAAAAAAATATATAAAAGAAAGAAAAAAAGAAAAAAAACATGCTTTTGGCATCACTAGTTTCCACCTTTCACACAGGACTTGTCTCTGGCTGGAGCTGGGTGTCTTACTTGATAGAAGTAGTCCCAGAATATCGGACTCACACAAAAACCTATCCTACCTGTCCCTTCTCTAAGTTACAGCAGAAATGGGCCTCAACCCACCTAGACGTTGCAGCTCATCTGAAAGAGTGCTGTGAAGGCAATGCCTGGTGAAGAACACACATAGTGAGCCCAAGAAATGTTAATTGAATAGTCACAAACAGGATCAAACAAGCAAAGGTTACTGCAGAAAAATAAAAATGGGTTCCTGCAATTCTTACTTGGCTGTGCTGATTTCTCTGTTAATAAACTGAAATTGAGTGTTAAAATTATACTGTACAAAGGAAGATTTCCTTGACACAATATCATTGTATTATATGGCTAAGAAAATTATAAACGGTAATCCCTTCTACTTAAAGAACACACAACCTGGAATATCAGCACTAATAAACCAGAAACACTAGTGAGTAGGCCAAAGCCATATTGAAGTGTAAAATTACACTATCAATAGCTCAGAGCTGATTCTGACTTGAAGAAAATGAGGGGGTGAGCAAAAGAATAAACCTGTAAGCAAATTAACATTACCTTTTAATAATTTTATTCCAACTTGATTCAAAAGAGATATAAAATGGTAAAATTACCTGAGTAAAATCTCTTAGACGTTAAGATGGCTATTATCAAAAATAAAAAGTGTTGTGGGAAATTGGAACTCCTATGCATTGTTAGTGGGAATAAAAAGTGATAGAGTTGTTGTGGAAAACAGTTTGGTAGTTCCTTTTGAAAAATTAAAAATAGAATTACCATATAATCCAACAATACTACTTCTGAACTGAAAATCTCGAAAGAATTGAAAGCAGGGTCTCAAAGGGACATTTGTATATCCATATTTCATAGCAGCATTAGCTACAATAGCTAAAACATGGAAGCAACCCACGTGACTATCCATGGATAAATAAGGAAATGTATATATGTATATGTAATGGAATATTGTTCAGCCTTAAAAAGGAAGAAAATTCTGCAAAATGCTACAACGTAGGTTAACTTTGAGGGCATTAGGATAAATGAGAGAAGACAATCACAAAAAGACAAATATTATATGACTCCACTTATATGATGTCATTAGAGTAGTCAAAATCATAAAGTCAGAGAGTCAATTAGTGATGTCTAGAGGCTGGAGTAGCAGGAATGAGAGTTACTGATTAATGGAAGTAATGTTTCAGTTTCTTCAGATGAAAAGAGCTCTGGGGAAGGATTTGGTGATGGTTGCACAGTGTGAGTGCATTTAATACCACTGAGGGCTACACTTAAAAATGGTTAAGATAGCAAATTTTATGTTCTTAGTACATAATTTTATTTTCTTTATATTTTACCTCCATTTTTTAAATTCAGGGTGTGCTTAACAATACATATATTAACAATGACAACAAAAACACTGAATGCAAGTTTAGGTTTCTATGGGGTTGTTTTTTTGACCCTAAATTATATACAAATACTGTCAAAATACTGTGATTTAAAAGCACTTTAAATATATTTCCTCTGGGAAGTGATACCATAGAATGATACCAGCTTTTCAACTTTTAGAAATTGTTTTATGTTTTTACCATTTTCATTTAGTTTTGTCTTTCAATTATATAGATTTATACGATCTTAAGTATAAAACACAAAATGGTATAAACCACAAAATCATCGATAGATTCTTGGAATATGCAACTTGAAGCCAAATGTAGAACAAAAGTAGATCTTCAAATAACATTCTCTTCAACACCATTGGGGTTTTTTCATACAACATTAAAGTTATTTGACCCCCTGCTGTACAGTCAACGAAGTATAGCTTACTTTACCATTTTGGTTAACTTTATCCCTCCATTCTTTCTTTTTAAAAATATTAAAAAAATACATATAGCTTTCCTGCTTTCACCTCTGTAGGGTAAGTGAATTGTCAGGCTTTTACGCCTTTGGCCTCTATGGCTATCACCTGTAGCCTTGATCTTGCTAACTTAGGGGGCCTGTGGTGTGGGGCCCTTGTGCCAGACTATAGACACCTGCTCATGGGTGTGTGCACGCCTACGCACATGTTTTAAGTGTGCACACCTGAGCCTAAAGGTCAGTTATAAGGGTAATGGATATTACTCAGAGATGGTTATGGAAGAATAGCTACAAGAGGAGTGATGGCTACAGAAGGAAGAAACTGTGAGAGAACGCCAGAGAAACAAGTGTACAGACATTTGCAGGGGGCCCAAGCTGCTCTTTCCCTGCTGGCTTGTTTCCCTTGCATATTATTAAAAAACCCGTGGGGGTGATGCCAGTGGTTCCAAAGTTCTCTTCTAACCTGCCCGAACTGATGGTGAACCTGGCCTGGGTGGTTGCACAACAACCTCTTACCCAGAAGACTGTACATAATAAATATTGTTTGACATCTTTCTTTAAGATACTGTATCTTGGCAGTCATGCCAGCACTGTCTGCTGAGATTCTCCTTGCTCCTTTTCATCGCTTCATAGTGTTGCATTATGGGGCTAGTGATTGTCAGAGTTCTAAAGAGGAACCTTCCCCATCCTACCCTACCTATTCAATCAAACGCTAATCTAGGAACCGCTGTGAAAGGAATTTGAAGATATATTTAAATTCCAACTCAATTAACCTTAAACTATGGGTAAGCCTAATCTAATCAGATGAAACCCTTAAAAGAAGAGTGTTTTCTTTGGCTAGCAGCAGAAGGGAGACATCTGAAGCATGAGGCGGATCCCAGGCATGATAAGTGTTCCTCCAGGACCCCAGGAGGAAAGCTAATAGCTTTGCTGTGAACTAATGGAGAAAGACAGCCCAAAAAAAGCTGAGAGCAAGCCCCAGTTAAAAAAAAATAAATTTAGAAAATAAGGACCTCATTCATGCAGGTGCAAGAAAACCAGTTCTACCAATAAGCTGACTTGGAAGAGGATCCCCCCCCACCTCAGATGAGAAATTGCAACATCAGTCAAAACCTTGATTTCAAGTCTGTAACACTGAGCTGAGGATTCGGCTATACAGTGTCCAGACTCATTGCCATGTCAACTTAAAAAATGTATGTTGTCTTCAACAAATACATGAGTAAATGATTTTAAAAGGCAGAGGACTACTCTCACGCCATAGTACCAGAACAGTACCATGAAATCAGGGGAAATTTTGTACAAATAAAGGCATGACTAAGAAGCCATTCAATACTAAATAAGAGATGAATATGTGATTCTGAGTTCCCTAGTGGCCAAAGCACTAAGGAAACATGATTAATAACAAGTAGCAATTTCCTTAAGAATTAAATACACTGGTTGTACAACAGAGAGATGTGAGCAAAATCTCCTCCCCATGTATCGTCCCTCATAAGGAGCACACTAGGCATTAGAGTGGACTGTATTTACTGTGAAATATATATATAGAAGCTATTTTTATTGCATCTATGATCATAAGCAGAGCAAACAATACCAAAGGAGACCTTAGGAAAAGTGAATATAATAGGCAGTTAAACAATGCAAGCAAACAGTCAGACACAAGAATGAGTCTTTGTAAGTCTGAAACAATGAGGAAACAAACTTGATAATGGAAAAGCGGCTTTAAAGCCAGGTGCAGGCATTAAAGAAGGCGGCACTTTAATCCCAAAAGTCACAAGACAAAAGCTACATTTAAGAATAGTCTAGTTGTCATATCAGAACAGGTTAGACTAAATTTGTCTAAGCCCCTCTCCCACTATACATCCAAATGCAATCTTCAAAAGGAAAACCTATTTTAGATAAACTACAACTATATAGGTCAGACTTAATGCCAATTATATTCCAGCAACACATGGCAAACCAGAGCGGCTCCATCTTTGTGGGCAGTTCTATCAATTTCAATAGGAAAGGGTTTATTTTTTCTACACTGCTATTTTAGCAAAAAGCAAAAAAGCGCGGTGTTTAGATCTGTTCCATTTATCACAAAGATCGTTAACACATGATGTGAGGTGACATTCAAAATTCTCAAAACCTTCCAATTTTTCTCACCAACTATTTCCAAGAATGGTGAGGTTGAGCTTTTCTTTTGATGCACATTTCAGTTTAAACCCCAAAGCTATTATTCCCCCTACTCCTTAACACAATACTATGACACTCATCACAATAAATCAACTATTAGCCGGGAGGGTTATGGCAGAAGATCCTTTCTGGCCCCTTGATAGGGAGTTGAGAGTCTGTAAATTAAACTGGGCCTCCTTTTCCCAGCAGGACATTGAAGATGGCATGATGGGAGCCCACCTTTAGTCTTTTCCTCTCACTACACATGTACATTTGCAATAATATTTTGACCATATTTTACACTTTTCTTTAATGTAAACCCACCATAAAAATGTACTTTCTCAGATTCCAATCAGTGCAAGCACCTGAGAAAATAACTTAGGTATAAGGACTGCTATATATTTTTAAATATATATACTTAATATTATTGAATTGCAAAAAAAATTAGAAAAGACAGTACTATTAAAGAAAATGAAAATTATTTGAAAGCATTGTATACTTTCAGTGAATGGGTTATATGGAATGTGAAATATAACTCAATAACTCTGTAATAAAAGAAAGCTAATTGAAATCCTACTGCTCTACTATGTGAAGTTTGAAACTGCACCCAGTTCTAAGTGGGCCATAACTTGCATGGATATTTGGATTACAAGTCAAGATTTCTAATCCCCAAGATTCCTAAAGGAAAATGCATTAAGAAATCCAAATAATTATTTGCTATTTCTTGGGAATCCTCTTTACCCAGCATCCTGGACTGAGTGCCTCCAACTTAGAGGACCCAGAATGGGACTGTCACCTTCCCTTCCAGGATTCTCTAGGCAACAACGAAGGAGTCTGCCGTGCCCACATAGCCTGTGACCAACCTGCCTTCTCAAAACAGCCAAGCTCTTATTTCAAGATGAAAGATTTAGAAAGCGGCTGCAGTGTGGCTGAGATTAAAAAGCAGTGTTGGTTTTCCCCTGACATTCTTTTATCCAATCTCCTGGGTCATCTGGTTGTCAAGGAATGTACTTTTATTATGTACAAAAGCTAATTTCACTTGCAATGGGGGAAAAAAGGATTCTATGAGTACTTTCATTTTTGTTGAACTGGAATCCATGTCAAAGGGCCTGCTCAAGGAAACCCACCATCACACATTCAATTCCTTAAGGAAAAATCTGGACTGTACTCCTACCCTCTCTCACATGCTCCACTCCCACTCCACAAAGTTCCACTGATTCTCCTTCAAAAATCGCTCCACCCTATACCCCCTCCTTAAGCTCCATGGCACAACTTAAGGACAGAATAACTAGTACAGAGTTTACATTGTCCAGAATCTTGGATCTCAACACCACTACAGGAGGACTCCCTCTAAAATACACACATGCTATCACTCCCAGACTAAAACCTTGCAACAGCTCCCCATCAATCACAGGATAAAGCAAAATCCTCCCTAATCTCTTAACTCTCCAGGACCCTCTCCTGACAGCCTCTCCCCACCCCCTGCCCAAGAAACTTTCCAGTCTGTTTTCAGTTATACAGGACACTTGCAACTCTCTGTATTGACATGTTCTTTCATGCTTCCACAATTTTCCAAATGCTGCCTTCTCAACCTCTAACACTCTCACATCCCCTGGTGAAATCATATTTATCATTCAAGCCATGACTCAAGCATCTCTACCAAGGCCAGCCTTTCCTGACGCATAGCAGGGCATGCTGAAGCCCTCCTTACCTTTAGGTCTTTGTTTCATGCAGGAATCCTGACCTCAGAATTCAGGGAATTTCAGTGAATAGATTCTCCAGAGATCTGTGAACGTAGTAAATTAAATACAAAATTTTGCATCCATTTTGAAAGAGAATTTCTGGGGAAAGGAACCACTTTTTCATCATGTTCTCAAGGGGAACTCTCATCTCCAATGATGATGAATTCTGAACTAAAGGGTGAACTCTTTGAATACAGACATTATAACAATCATGTTTGTTTCCCTGTTTGTAGCACAGTTCTAGGGCTTGTGAACACTAAATACATTAGCTAATGGATGAATAACTGAGTGACTGAAATAACTCATTTAAAAAGAATTTATTGCTACGGGCAAGAAGCAGTGTTGGCTATAGCTATGATTAAAATAGACCTCATTCCTACATTCATTGGGGAAATTATCTGGCAAGGAAAACAGATATTAAACAATTAATCATGCAATTGCTATTTAATTGCAATGTGGAAAGGCCTATAAAGAAATAGAGGCTGCTAGGAGAGGGCATAACTGGAGTTTTTGATCCAAGTTGGGGGTCTGAGGATCCTTTGAGAATATAATGTTCATATAGTCAATAAATACTAAGAAACATTACAGAGAATGGTAACTACAGTTACTATCCATTAGTACTTCCAGAATTAAGTAGGAGATAGCATAATTCACACATAAGGAATAAGCATCTTATTAAAATATTCACTTTGAATGATGCAAGAGATGGTTAGTCAAAGTAGGGTTAGTATGACTCATAGATGAGATCATTTAACTTGGACATTTCAGCAGGAAGTCCCACTGACGAATTTAATGCCTGAAATTTTATGAAACTCCCTTTTTCAACATGTGAAAAATTTTCTAGTGGTGTAAGGCCATCGCTGGTACTTAAGATCAAGTCCCCAAAGTGGCATATCTGCCAAGCCACACATGAAAGAACTCACTGTTCCAAACTCGTTCTGAGGCTGGCCTCCGTCCTTTGACCCCATCCTCCTATCATTCCATTTCTATCTCTGCTTCTTCGGCGCCTTCCCTGCCCTGACTTTCTGGCCATGGCATCTCACTTGGCTCTCAACTCACCTGCTATGTTTCCCAGACAAAGTGAAGTGAGCTTTTCCCAGCCTGGCCCTGCTGCTCCAAGACCGATCGATCTGTATCAGGGGCCCTGGCAAGGCCTAGCTCATACCCCCTCCTCAAAGGACTCCATTTTTGGCAGCTCTGTCTGCACTTGGACTCTACATAGTCTGACTCTTCCAAGTTCATTGGGAAAGTCAGAATCTACAGCATGTGGTTTTAACAACTGAGACAGACCTGAAATGGAATGGCTTCTGTATTTCTCGAATGTGCCTAGTGCCTGGGGGCATCTCCCTTTAATGATCATTGCTTTCTGTTCCTGATCTACAGGCTACAAAGACCCATCCTCAGCTTGGATTTGGGTTAGTTAGGCAAAGTGGAAAACTTGGGCCTCTCAGACACATGCAAAACTTTTTCATTACAATAGGATTCCCACTGGGATGGATGTGTGTTATGGATTGAACTGTGTGCCTCTGAGAATCATGCAGAAGCTCTAACCCCTAATGTGATAGTATTTGGGATTGAAGACGGTAATTAAGATTAAATGCGGTCATAAATGTGGTTTCAGTGCATTTAGGCTGCTATAACAAAATACCATAGACTGAGTGGCTTATAAACAGGAATTTATTTCTCACAGTTCTGGACGCTGGGAAATCCAAGATCGAAGTGGGGGCAGCTTCAATGTCTGCTGAGGGTCCTCGTCCTGGTTCCTAGATAGATATCTTACTATAACCCCACACAGTGATAGGGGTAAGGGAGCCCCCCTCTGCAGTCTCCTTATTGAGAATACTGATCCCATCCACAGTGGGATCTAATCACCTTCCAAAGACACCACCCCCTAATCCCATCACATCAGAGGTTAGGATCTCAACATATGAATCTGGGGTGTGAGGAAGTACATAGACATTCAATCTATAGCGAGGGTGGAGGCCTAATCTGATAGCACTGGTGTCCTTACAAGAAGAGGGAGAGACACCAAAGAGCCCTCTCTCTCTCTCTCTCTCTCTCTCTCTCTCTCTCTCTCTCTCTCTCTCTCTCTCTCTCTCTCGCGCACGCGCGCTCTCTTCCTCTGAGCACACAGGGAAAGGTCACGTAAGGACACACACGAGAAGGCCCATCTGCAAGTCAGGAAGGTCTGAGCAGAAAACAATCATGACAGCCTCTTGATCTTGGACTTCACAGTCTCCAGAACTATGAGAAAACTAATTTCTGGGCTTCAGGGCCAAGTCTGTGGGATTTTGTTATGGCAGCCCCAGAAGACCAATACAATGTATCATTCACTTTCGTCGTTACAACAGCCAAGCTGCCAAGCACTGCTAGATAACATCACGCAGCTGCTGATCATGGGCGCTGAGTCAGGAAGAGAATGCTACCAAGAGAACTGCTCCAGAACAAGAACTAGAAGAACACGAATCACACTCTCTTCCCTTGCCCATCGCCTGCAGACATCCAGACTCCTAGGATCTCTCTCCTATCCTCTGAACTCATCCACTCTTTGCTAGAAACTTCCTTTCCCCAACCCTTTTCCCAACTAGAAAATCTTTCATTTTGTTTAGCTCCTTGGAGTTCCTGAGTCTGCTAGACTAGGTGCTGACCAATTTATGAGTCACTGGATACAGACAACAAGATCTTTAATTTTACTCAGTTGAATTTTGTTTTTGTGTTAACACCTGTGCTGCACTAGGAGCAGTGCTGGGGGACGAGGGTAGAGGGAGGACTGAGTGAGTAGGTACGCAAAGCGTTAAGACACATGGACAGCCTGACACCTGTGCCTTGGGGCTCAGGGTGGAAAACAGTTCTAAGAGGGACATGGGCTTGGCAAGAGTGGCATCCTCCAAAGGCGATGTTTGGTTGTACTGTCAGGAACTGGACCACAGTGCAGGTTTTCTGATCCCATGCAGACCAGGTAAAGGAGGAGTCAGAGTCCTCAGTGGGTTTTTGCAGGTTTTTTATTGGGGTTCACCAGGCATATGACAGGCAGGGGTGCTGGCTGAGGGGCTGGGAGGCTGGCAGGCCTCCCAGCCCCCGGCAAGTCTTCAGTCTATCTGAGCTCTCTGGAGTTCGTTCTGCTGCTCCTCGGCTTCTCTTTCGGCTTTGGCTTCGGCTTCTACTGCTGCTGCTGGCGTCCCCGTGACGCCGCCCTTAAAAGCACAGTCTTAGCCCAGGTGAATCCCATCTACCTATGCCCACACCCCTATTCCAGGTGCCCGCCTTCAGGCATGCATTCAGGACAAGGATCCATCATCTATCCTGATGGCGGAAGGGCAGAAAAGCCTGACATTTTCTTTACCCTACATTGGTAAAAATAAATACTTCACTTTAGAAGCCAAGTGTACGTCTTATAGTTTCCTTAACGGACTATAGAATTTTTCTTTTTTCAAAGTGGCTGAGACCAATGCCCCATGAAATCTGTTTTGTTCCAAGTAAGTCGCAGGGGTTCCCAGAACATCATGTACCATGGGATAGATAGAAAAGTGGAAAAGGAGGTGATGATGTCTGCGGAGAGATATATGAGTTGTTAAAAAGTGTAACTGACGCCAATTCTCTAAGGAGTAAGAACCGGTCCCCCTGAGGAAATGTACTCATTTTGCTGCAGTTAGGGAGTTAAGGAGCAAATATTTGTGGGTTCCTACATAACCTACCAGCAGTCATCTTCTTATATATATATATATATATATTTATATATATACATATATGTGTGTGTGTATGTATATATATAGAGAGAGCAGGTTTATTAGAAAAGGGATAGGCTAGCAAAAGACACTTGCATAGACACAAGCAGGCAGGAAGAGCTGCCCCGAAAGGGACAGGTTTGCTGAGACACGCCTGCATGACTGCAGGTGCGCGGCATTGAGGAGAGCAGCCTCCACTGAGGGAGGTCAGTGAAGAGAAGTCCCGGCATGGTACAGGTCAGGGGCAGGCGGGAAGCTGCTGCCCTGCAGGAGAGTTGGTAAAAGGAAGCACCTGCATAGTCACAGATGGGCAGACGGAGAGCTGCCCAGAATTCATCTTTTTATTTAAAAAAAAAAAAGACATATTACACTATGGCTAATTTATTAGACTAACCTCTAGACCACAGTAATTTAAAATAAATGAGCATAAATTGATGATCCTTAACCAAAACTATGAAAGTGTCCTGTTTCCCTTCTGTTGAGTAGAGGTAGAATAAATCGGTTGAAAAGATCTGTTTACAGGGTGACAAACTAACACTTGAATACTATTCAATCAAGGCGCCGTCTAGCCTGCTATTACAGACAAGCCTCTAAATAAATATGCGGTTGACAATACAGCATCATGTTTACTCAAGTGAGACCACCTGGGTTTGAATCCTGACTATACCACAAACTGTGTGATAATGAATCAATTATTAAACTTTCTGGGTTAAAATTTCTTGATCAGAGAAATGGGGGAAATAGTATTCACAGGAGGTTATTCCCAAGTGTAGGGGCAGGAACTGGACACAAGGCAGGTTTTCTGATCCCATGCAGACCGGGTAAAGGAGGAGTCAGAGTCCTCAGTGGTTTTTTGCAGGTTTTTTATTGGGGTTCAGCGGGTACATAGCAGGCAGTGGTGCTGGGGGGCTGGGAGGATGGCAATCCTCCCAGCCCCCAGCAAATCTTCACTCTATCTGTGCTCTCTGGCGTTCTCTGCTTCTGCTTCAGGCTTCTCTTTCGGCTACGGCTTCGGCTTCTACTGCTGCTGCTGGTGCTGCTGCTACTGCTGCTGGCGTCCCCGTGACGCCGCCCTTAAAAGCAGTCTTAACCCAGGTGAATCCTATCTACCTCGGCCCACACCCTACTCCAGGTGCCCGCCATCAGGCATGCATTCAGGACTTCAAGGATCCATCATCTATCCTGATGGCAGGAGGGCAGAAAAGCCTGACATTTTTCCTTACCCTACACCAAGCATAAGAGGATTGAGCCTGCATAAAGCACTTATCAGGGTTGTCACTTCCTAATTTTTTTTTTTTTTTTTTTTTTGTGGGACCCTCGCTGGCGGCTGGGGAACGAACCGGCGCTGCAGAGGCTGCGGGAAGCTATGCAGCCCAGTGCTCAATAGCTGCCTCACCGCCAGCGGAGGCCCCACTTCCTAATTATTAATACTTAGTAGCTCATTCAGTGCGAGCCCTAAGCATGGCATTTGCATTGGAACCATGGCTTCTTAGTAAATTAATATTTAGGGTTTTGTCTTCCATCATTCTTCTGCTTTCTCAATTTAATAAGCATCTTTTTCTCGGTTTGTTGTTTGTTTTCTCTGACATCTATTGTTTCCTGTATCTCAGACAAAACAAATCAAGAATATTTCTGCTTCCTCGCGTCTACTACTTTCCTGTCAAAATCAATGAATACACAAATATACTTTATACCTGAGGGCTCACCTCAGACAAGTTCATTTATTTGTAAAGAATTATCCTCAAATATGTTTGCAAAGGTTCAGTACTTAGAATGACACTGATATATATGACAAAGTGTGTTTTCCTGTTAGTTTCTAGCACATCCTCCTCTTCCTTTTTCGTGTCTAAGTCTGGACTTCTGGAGAATTTTGGGAGCTGTTTTGAAGCTACTGACGAAATGGTGATTCAAAGAGAAACAGACATATGCTTAAGCAGTGTGCAGTGGATACTGAATCACCACCGGATGGCTCATCCTCATCTTGTCTGTACAGGACAAATGTTGACACAAGCCAGCATCACAGCAGTAGTATATATAACACCTGAAAGACACGGAACGTTTCTGCGGAGTGCCAGCAAATAACCAATATATTTAATCTCATCACATAACCTAAGGATAATCTTAGTCACTAAAACTATATACTGCATACTATACATTTTTAATATTTCAAAAATTTAGCCTGCACACAGAGCCCCCTCGATGAGTGGTAGGTTAACTCCAATTCTGTGTGACCAACTATTTTCAAGCTTTCTATTAAAATGTGATTGGTGCTTCTTCATTAAGTTGGAGGATCACCTAGGTATCTGTAAGGACCCAAACCAGAGTTTCAAAATAATAACTGGGAAAAATTAATTTTAGAAAGATCTATTGATTTATATGCTATAATCTGAGTACAGGAAAGGATCTCTATTTTTTAGGCACAATAGTGGATACCTCCGTGTGGCTCCCTGGAGACACACAGAGATGCGCAGTCAAAAGACATTCAGTCTGGGACTCCCTGGTGGCTCAGTGAGTTTAGGGCCGCACTGTGAAGTTGTCTGTGGCCTCTGCAGCGTGGGTTCGATTCCCGGCCAGGCAGGGAGATACCCACATGGCATAGCAGACCTCTCCTGTCTCACCTACTGCTCCCCTCAGCAGTGTCTTCAGTCTGTCTCCCTGTTCTGCTCCCCACTCTGTCTCTGGTGAATCCTCTCACCTTCCCACACTTCTGGCCTGTACCCCAGCTCTTGTATGAATAAATAAATCTTTAAAAAAAATTCAGTCACATGGTCCCTTCATTATGTTAGGACCTGAGGAGCCAGTGGTGAAAAATGGTTATCCCTCTCCTAAGATAGACACTGAACATGTATTTATAATTGTGACAAGTGTTATGAGAGAAAAGTATGGGTAGAGGAGCCTTAGGAATGAATTATGGGGATAACTAACCTACCCTAGGCAAGCAAAAGAGATTACCTAAGGAAATATCAATAGTATTTCAATTGCACCTTTGTGAGTGGGAAAGGCTTAGTCAGGTGAAGAACACGGTGGGTCTGGGTATCAAGAGAATCTCCAGAAGAAGAGAGACACGGGCACCTCACTGTGTAATGATCTGCTATGGAAACTGTTCTAGAAACTGATCATTGAACCAATGTATAGGTCTGAAGCTTGAGAGAAGATGAAAGAATAAACACGGGACAGGTTATGCTAGGACACTTAGATTTCAAAGTTTATCCTGAAGAAATTAGAAAGTCATAGAAGAGCTTTTAGAAGATGACTTGGATACACTAGGACAATGAATTGAGAGGGGAATTAGGGGTGATGGATGGAACCAGATAGGCGGCTGCTGTAGAATGCAGGCATAGGATTAAGATGGATTAGATGGGGGTGACCATAGTGAGGACAGAGAAAAGTTGATGGATTTAAAAGATATTCCAGAACAAAATCAACAGGGCATGGATTTTAAAAAGAGATCTTAGTAGAACAAGTCAATGCAGAGAGTGGGAGTATGAGTTGATCAGAGAAAAACTAGGACTACTGGGCTATAGTAAGTGTCCACTTATGACTGTGCCAGTTTCCCCAGAAGTGCTCTGCAGTCTAGCGGTTATTGAGTCCTCCCAGTGATATTGATTTTTTTTCCAGGCAGGTGTGAAAAATGGACAACTCAGGAAATTCAGTGATGGGTAAGAGAGTGACTGACATGGTGGACCATGGAATCCAAGCATAAAGAAGAAAAAAAAAGCAGGAAGATTTAACACGAGCTAGTAAGTGGTACAGCATGACAAGGGACCTGGGTCTGTCTTGTGGCCAAAGGTCATCTTCCTTTCATCTCACAAATGAGCAGGGATATTAAAAAGCTTTCCTTCGCTGCCACATAAGTTTAATATTTCAGGTGCCTTCTGCTTTAAATGATCTTTACCAGGTTATCAGCAGATACAACAAATTAAAATTCTGTATATTGTTATAAGATATGTATACTTACTTCCCTATATAAAATCTCAGAATCAGGGCCTCCCCGGTGGCGCAGCAGTTGGGCGCTGGACTGCAAAGCTGCCCACAGCCTCTGCAGTGCCAGTTCGATCCCCGGCCACTGTTGAGGGTCCCACATGGCACACCAACCTCTCCTGCCGCGCCCTCTGCTCCCCTCAGCAGTGTATCTCATTCATTCTGTTCTGTTCTGCTCCCCGCTCTGGCTCTGGTGAATTCTCTCACCCTCCCGTGCTTCTGACTGTACCCAGTGCTTGTATAAATAAATAAATAGATAGATAGATAAATAAATAAATAATAATCTTTAAAAAAAAAATCTGAGTCACATAAAATCCAGATCTTTTCTAGACTTTTGTGTTCCAAATTATTTTTTATTCCATAATTAAGGACAAGTTAATTGCATACAGTCTTACAAAGGTTGTAAACTAACTGTGACTCCAAGAATATGCTCAATAACCTTGGCATTAAGTACAGTTAAAACACAAAAATTAATAAAGAAAAATGTATAAGGAACTGCAGGAGAGGTTATGAGAGAAACAAAGTATGAAGTGAAATTTTTCTTTACGATGCAGTCTAATTAGAAAAACAAAAATATCCAAGATAAAACAGTAGATAGAAATGAAACAAAAATGCAAACATAGTATGTAACTCACTGTGACAAGAGTATTTTTAAAAGAGGTTTCCATAAAGTCTTACGAAGGACCTGAAAGAACCCTTAGATCCAGGGAAATAGCAAATGAGAAACAATATGCTTGTTTCTGTCCACAAGAAAGATGCATCGAGCCTAAATAACAAGCTAAGATAAAAAAAGGTCTCGTGATACATGGCTGACAAGCAGTATCTCTTCATCCCAAGGGAGACTTTCCAGAAGTTGATTTTCCAGATTTATAGAACACAACTTCTGAGTGGTCACTGTAGCAACCGAGACATTTTCCTGCTTCTCTGGCTGCACCAGTGACAAGTTGCATCACTAATCCCGAGTTTATGAAGAAGTGTCATCGTCTCAGGTTAGAAACGCCTCTAGAGGGTTTGGTGCTGTTCTCTCCAGTTGATTATTTGGGATTTATGTTCTGGAATACCAAAGCGCATTTTTAATCTGTCATCAAAGCAGATTATCAGAACCAGACACGACAAGATTTAACACACAGTTTTTCATGCCTAAGACGAACAGCAAATACTGCAGTGTATTTCACCACATTGAGAGTAAACATAATAAATTAATGAGTGGTTTTCCCTCTCTCACTGAGTAATTATGGGTTCTTTCCTACTAAAAACAAATTATTTTTATTTCCCTTAAGAAGACTATGATTAATTGTGTAAAATTACACTTGTCTTCAATTGAATAGATTTCCGTCTTTCCTCTGGATTAGTGGGATATTATCTATTATTAAATAGCTTGGGAAACCCCAAAAAAGAAACTCATGCTCTTCAGAACTAAAGCTGGGTTGGAAATGTTTTTGGAATGATATAAGAGGCCCTACAAGTTTCACTCATTGATTAAAATGACCTATGGCAAACTGAGCAAACAGTGTCTTACAGTTCTTGTCTCGGTTTTATGAGACAGCAATAATGAAATACAGATTGAATAGTTAATAAATAAGAGAAATTTGTTTCTCACAGTTCAGCCTCCAGAATGGAGGCTGAAAATTCAAGGTCAAGGTGTCAGCATGGTTGAGTGAAGCCCCTCTTGCTGGTTCATAGTCTAACCTTTTTGCTATCTCTTCTCGTGGCAGAAGGGGCAAAGGAGCAGTAATCCCATTCATGAAGGTTCCATCCCAAAGGCCCCACCTCCTAGTACCATTACAAGGGGCATTAGTTCAACATATGAATTATGTGGGTAAGGGAACACTCAGATCAAAGCAAGTTCCCCAATTCTGATTTATTGGAAGCACATTGAAAGTGCACAAATCTCACCTAAGAGGGCACTAGCCTTAGAAATTTTCTGGAAAAAGCACAAGATGAAGCACAAGAAAGATTGTTAATATGTGGAGGGAGCTAAGGTTTTCCAAAGATAATATCCCTAAGGCAGGGCTTCTCAGCCTCAGTACTGTTGACATTTTTGGATGGCTACCTTTCGTTCAGAGGGGCTGCTTTGTGCATTGTACAATGTTCAGCAACATCCACCCTTTTGATGCCAGTGGCACACCAACCTCCAGTTATGACAACCAATGGACATTTGCACATTGCCAAGTGTTTCCTGGGGGGCAAAACTGTCCCTAGCTGAGAACCACCATTCTAATTATAGCACTCCTTGCTAGTCCCAAGTCTAAAGGACAATGTACTTGATTCTCCTAGTTGCTCCCCTCTACCTATAATCGTGTTCTGATAATAGAAGCTCCAGCTAATCTTGAGGTTGTCTACAATAAAGACCACATTTTCCAGTCTCCCTTGTACCTAAGTGACAGTAAGGTTAATAGGATTTAACAGAAATTAAGACAAGGGTAACCTCCCAGACATGTCCATGAAAAGAAAGCAGTACTTCCGCCATCTCCTTTCGCTCTTCTCACTGGCTAGGAGTGAACATAATGCTAACACTGGACATTAGGATTGGAGCCACAGGCTGAGTATGACAGAGCATACTGAGAGCATAAGATGAAATGTAACTGGATGTTTGACATGGTAGAGGTGCAATGTCAGTCCGGAGCCCAGACAGAAATAAACTTCTCTCTTGCTTAAACCATTGCTCTGTATGGGTCTTTGTGAGAGAAACCGGCATTTGCACCTTAACTAACTAATGCAAATCCCAAGTACTGTTGCTGTATTAAGAAGGCAGCAGTTAAAATAGGAGGACCTTTATTTGTAATTGGGATTTAAGGAAGACTGTAACTAGGTCTCCATCCTTACAGAAAAACAGTCCTTTTTTCTCCAACACTATAACCAGGGGAGAAACACTGAGAAGATGGAATTGGTGATCCAGTCAGCCAGACCAACTGAAGGTAATCAAGCAGTAAGGGAGTACTTGGTGGTTTTTACTGGGCCTAAACTGAGATTCATGTTGCGGCATGTGAGGCTGGCAGGTTCCCTATGTAGTTGTCTATTTGCCATAGAAAGAGTGTGTGCTAGGATGTACTTTGTAGGGGTTTCAAGAAGAAGAAATATATATCAATGGGAGGGATGACTGGGGTCTGGTCACCTGCCCAGCCCCATGGACAAGATCTGAAACACTGAAGAGTGAAGGTTTACAGGCTCAGGTGAGGAAATCAGGAGGGGCATCATGAAAACACCAGGTAACACCAGGTCATGGTGTGGCAAAGCATGTGTGGAGCAGAAGGGATGGGCTCTCTCTCCACTTTGGCAAAGAATGCAGCTCAATTGCTATGAGGGTTCTAGGTCCTCGATGGCTACAGTAGGAGGACCCTGGCAGAGACCCAGGGGAAGGCAGGATCTGTAGACATAGTACTTCATAGGGACCTGCCAAAGCAGGTGCAATGTGGGCCAGGATTTTGCTTATAAGCACAAATGTGACCCCAGGATCACACCCAGAATGGGGGATGAGGCTGTGCATCCTCAGGTAAAGCCTGGTCAGAGTTGATGGTGAATGTTGGTTGTGGCAAACAAGGGTGATGCCTGATCCAAGACCCTCCTCACCACCATTGCCAGCCATGATGGGACCCAGGACAGTGTGTAGGGCAGTGATCAAAACAGAAGACTATAGTGACATTCCATAGAAAGCATTTTCCTTTCTGGTACATACACTGCCCTTTCACACTAAATAATGTAGGCATGATTCCTGAAGCAGCTGCCATCATCATCAAACCACTCCAACTATTGATTGCTAAACTACATATGTTAGGAAAATAACTCCTCATCCTTATCTGACTACAATAGGGTTTATTTACATGGCTGATAGACCTGGAGAGTCTTATATGACAGTAAATGTCTGAGGATCATATACAAGCCAAGAATCTCTTTCCAGCCATTTTGCTCAGTCTGTATGTGGCTGTTGTGTGACTTCTTAACAAAGCTTTGATGTTCATTTATCTATCTAAAAAAGTTTGGTGCTAGCAAGGATGCAGGAAAACTGGATCCTTCCTACACCACTGGGGGAAATATAAAATGGTATAGGCACGCTGGAAAATTGTTCATCAGCTGCTTATAAAACTAAACGTGCACATTCTGAACAACCTAGCAACCACCTTCTCTTGGGCATTTATCCCAGAGAAATGAAAATTTATGCTCACACACACAAACTTGTACATGAATGTTCATAGCGGCTTCCTCTGTAGTGCCAAAAACCTGGAAACAACCCAAATATGTTTGAAAGACTGAGTATTTGCACAGGCCCCACGCAGCCTATACAATGGAATAGGACTCGGCAATAAAATAGGAACAACTATTGACACATACCACGACCTAGATGGATCTCAAAGGCACGTGCTTAATGAAAATCCAAAGCTTAGATATTGTGTGATTCTGATTGTACAGCATCCTGGAAACGACAGAAGAATAGAAATGGAAAGCAGATTAATGGTTGCCAGTTTTAGGAAGAAAGGCAGGGAGGCTGTGAATATAAAGCCCAAGGGACTTCTTTGCGTGGATAGAACAATTCTGTATCTTAATTGTAGTGGTGGTTACAAAGACCTGGGATCAAACTGCATAGGACCATAAACGCACACTCAAGTGCGTGTAGAAACCGGCAACAATGGCGTAAGATTGATAGTCTAGTTAACATGTGGCTGGTTGTTACTGTACTACAGTTATATAACATTGGTCATAATTGGGGGGAAAATGGGCGGTGAGTAAATGGAACTCTATCAGTTTCACAACTTTCTGGGAGCCTGCAATCATTTCAAAGTAAAAGCATATTAAAAACTCACACACTAGGGTCTACCTGATGGCACAGGGGTTAAAGAAACAGCGCTATCGGGCCTCCCCGGTGGCGTAGCGGTTGAGCGCTGGGTTGCGAAGCTGCCCGCAGCCTCTGCAGTGCCGGTTCGATCCCTGGCTGCTCCCCGGCCACCGGAGGAGGGTCCCACATGGCGCGCAGACCTCTCCTGCCGCCCGCTGCTCCCCTCAGCAGTGTACTTCGGTCCTTCTGCCTGCTCTGCTCCCCACTCTGGCTCTGGTGAATTCTCTCACCCTCCCGCACTTCTAACTGTACCCAGTGCTTGTATAAATAAATAAATAAATCTTTTAAAAAAAAAAAAAAGTAAAATTTAAAAAAAAAAAAAAAAAAAAACAGCGCTATCAAGCTATCTCCAGTCACCGTAGCATGAGTTCGATCCCCAGCCAGAGAGGTGACCCACATGGCACAGCAGACCTCTCCTGTCTTGCCTGCTACTCTCCTCAGCAGTGTATTTCATTAGATCTGCCTGTTCTCCTCCCTACTCTGTCTCTGCTGAATCCTCTCACCCCCTTCACTTCTGATCGATACCCCAGTTCTTGTATGCATAATAAATCTTTTTAAAAAATCTTAATAATCAGGAAAAAAGAAATAACTGGCTATCCAGAGTATCTCATCTGAATGGAACCTACAGACATTTTCCTTCAAATTTCTCCTCTAGTTTTAAGCTTGATGGCGATTTGTTTATTAAAGTTAAGGTGGCATCACTATAGAGGATGAAAAGTTGGTGGTAGGAAGAAATCGGAATATTACATATTCTTGGAACTGAAAGATGAATAATGATGAACAAAAATATTTTCAATATTTTTGAATTTTTCATTTCGATATTTTTGAGCAGAAAGCAGAAAGAGTTTGAGTATAAAGCATAAAGAGTCTGGTTTGAGCATAAAGAATGAGTCAAAAAATAAGGCAAATATAAATACAGAGGTGAATTTTTACATCAAAGCATAGTTTTGGGATGCTCTTAATCCAATTACCCTTTATGAACCAAAGCATCTGTCACCTACCACATAGTCATTTCTTCTACCTCTCTTATTGGGAAAAAAAAATTAACAAATGATTATGTAATGATTAAAAATTACACAAAAGCACTGTGCACTTTTCCCAGAAAGATAAATGCACAAGTAGAACAAGAACTTCTCCATTGATTGGGCCACCGCTGGCTGCCTCACATGAGGTGCTGAGTTATGGTTGAAGGTACCAATTACCCGTGAACATTATCACCACCCTCATTTCAGGCTTGATGGGATAATAAAGGTGTCCAAAAGTTATCCCTTTATGAAGCAGTCATCTGGTTATTTGTCAGTGTAGCTATAGATTAGGGACAAAATCCCAAGGTCAAGTAAAAGGGGGCCTCGGATTGTCATAACTTTTGGGGGAAAAAAAATGACTGCTCAGCAGCTGAAACAGGTGCAGCAGCATAGAAACGCATGTAGCTTTGTCTTGGGCAGGAACACAGAGGAGCCAGCAGAAAACTGGTTTCCATACTTAAGAGAACTGAAGTTAGCCCAGAGGGGATGGGGGCCGCTGCTGATTTTGGCAAAGTCCTCATCTATTCATCAAACTTCACCTTGATTTAGGTTAGCCTATGACCTCTGATAGTCTGCAAACATGTATAAACTTGGGAAACATTCTGGAAGCGAATTATACAACATAAAAAAATCACATTTATCTTCTCTCTGAAAATAGCTGAGCAACGTCAGAACACATTTAGAACTATGACACATATTGGTCACTGAATGAATTCCCGAGCCAATGAAATTTAACATAAACTTCTAATTTCCACTCTCATTTTAAAATAGCAACTGAAGATTGCTAGATCATTAAGTTCCCATTGCAATGGTAATTTTCCAAAATTTTAGGAAATAAAATGTGAAATACTAGGAGAACCATCACAGTTATTTGAAATTATTTATGAGGATTAAACCTTTCAAGAAAAGGAAAGAGCCATTTGGGGCTCTGGATTATGCAGCATCACATCTACAGAGAACTGAAGTTTTTTTTTTAAAAAAAAAAAGCAAAAAGCTGAAATATGGCACCAATTTAAGGACCCAAGGTATCCAACTGTTAGGAGAGACTGGATCAGGGAGAAGACCGTAATTGTGACTATAATTCATTTTGTACAAACTGGTCAATTCCTTTATCTTTAAAGTGGCCACAGAAAATGTTAGCTCGATTTTTTTTCCTCCTCTGGCTTGTTCATATTTTGTTGTGTGACTCACGTCCTACAGTAACTCCTGGCTGACTTGAAAGGCTGTCTGGGACATCAATTCCCAGGACTCAATTTTCTCTATCAGATTGTTGCAAATAAATCTCATTTTACATCTCAGCTCATAACAGCAGTGAAAATGCTTTACTGTGTCTCTGCTTTCTATTGCTGTGTTTAATGCTACAACTGAGGACTTGATCGTGGGCCTGAGACACAGAAGAGGAAAATGTCTCTCCCTGCCCCCACCCCTCAACTTCCAGTAACAACTGAACATTAAGGCAGTAAATCACCATCATAATTGTCTAGATATAGCCAGTCAACTGGCTTAATGAGATGGCATGTAGGATGCTGGGGAAAAGAAATGACATTTTAACAAGACAACTTGCATCAAACTGTAATTTATCCTTCACAATACATTTTTCTAGAAAGTTATTGAACAAAATCGCCATTTTGAAGATGCCAGCCTCTGCTTAACCCTTTGACTCACTTCGTTAAATCAACAGAAGCACACAAGGCATTCCTAAAATATTTGAAAATATATGCTTGCGAGATGCTGGGTATCGACCTCATTTCTGCTGGTATTGTAGCATGTGAAATTTAAAATATTTCCTCAGAAAAGGCAGTCACTCTATAGTATTTTTTTTTCCTTCTGCAGGATTTGGGGGATTCCTACCTACATGTCCATCTTCTCCTGATAAGGAAATTCACTGGACCTGAGCCTTCTGTTTACTACCCAAACCTCACTCACTATCTCCAAACCCATGATGGCCCAGCACCCCAGAGTCAGCTTCAGCTTCAACACAGAAAAAAGTGAAAAGCTTCTCGGGATTGTCTGTGCAGAGGCTTCTGCAGGCACTGCTCAGGGATGGGGCCAATCCAATTCACTCTGGAGGCGAAACTAGAAAGACCAGGCAATGTGAAGCCAGCATCAATCACACTGGTCCTTGCTGCTCAGCAGCTTCCAATTTTGTATTTCTGAACTCAATGTCGATTACGATAAATAGAAAAAAATGTAAATCACAAATGTTTCTCTCAGTTCCCTCCTTAATTATTGGTTGAAATGCTGACTGTGCGCTGTTTTGACTTGGTTTGGCTCCGAGGACAGTGGTGGCGTCTCCCTCACGCTCATCAGCTTCCTTGAATTTTCTCATCCTTCATCCTACCTACTCTTCTCTCTCTTTGCTCCTTATTAATTTTTCCTCCCTTCCTTCCAACCTTTACGTTTCTCAACTTCACAGAGTCCCTTTCTCTTAATCTGCAAATTGCCCGATGACTGCTGATTTAGATATAATTTGAAAATGAGGACTTCATGTGGCTATTTCCACTCTGAAAGCTCGCCTTGCTTCTGTGCTGTTGAGATTTGCAGGGTTGGTGGCTCTGACTTAGTGCAACCATTGCCAGCAGAGCAACCCTCCTTAGGGGTTCAAAAGGGATTATTCTGGAAATGTGTGTTTGGACACCTGCTCCCCAAGCTGGACATAGGTTAATTTGCCAACAATTTTGACATAGAAAAAATGCAAACAACACAGAAGTAGATAACACTAAATACTAACTGTATCTGTCTTGATTTCACTGATTTTCTCTTCACATCTACTCTACAGCTACTGTTGTTATTGCCAGCTGTGGAAATGGAGGCACAGAAAGGCTGTATATACTCAGGGACCCGTGGCTGGTGTGTGGTGGAGTCAGGCTCCTCACTTCCAAACTCCCACTGCCTCTCTAGGGAGGCAGGTGAATAGGACATAGTTGGAGGCCTTTATAAAACATACATAGTTGGAAGATGGAGAGCTGTGTGGAGATTTCTGGACCTACTAAACATAGAGCTTCCATATGATCCAGCAATTCCACTCCTAGGTATTTACCCAAAGGACACAGAAACATCCATTCCAAAGAACACCTGCACCCCTATGTTTATAGCAGCACTGTTTACAATAGCTAAGCTTTGGAAACAACCCAAATGCCCCAAAATAGATGACTGGATCAAGAAGATGTGGTACATATACACCATGGAATATTACTCAGCATTCAAAAATATAAACTCATGCAATTTGCAGCAACATGGATGGCGCTGGAAGGGATCATGCTCAGCGAAATAAGCCAGAAAGAAAAAGAAAAATACCGGATGGTCTCACTCATAGCAGGAATCTAGAAAACTTAAATAAGGGACCAGGAAAAAGAATAACTATAAGAAAGAAAATATCAAAATCGACAAACAACTATGAACCAGAGACACTCTATGGGGGTGGGGGACAGGGAAAGGAGGCTTAGGGTCAAAATAAGGGGGTTGTAATTGTATGGGGAATATAAAAATAAAATTTAAATAAAATTAAGAAAACATACATAGTTGGAGGCCTTGATAATACTGCACATAGTATTCTAATATTTAAGAACCATTTCTCAGGGTAATGGGGAGTGACAGTTTAATGGGTGCTCCTTCAGGAGTGATGAAAATGTCTTGGAACCAGTCAGAGGTGACGGTTGCCTACCACTGCAAATAGACCAAATGTCACTGAATTGTGTACTTTAAACTGGCCCATCATGAATTATCTGAATTTTATACCCATGGAAACAAAGCCAGTTCTCAGCATCTTGGAGTGTTTTCTGTACAATTGTACCATAATCTATGTCACCGTCCCTCTATTGATGGATCATCAGGTCTCCAAATATTTGCTATACAAATGCTATTTTAGAAAAAAAATCCCCTCCTACTTAAGTATTTGGTCAGCTTACATTTCCTATCCCAGTGTCCCGATGAGAGCCTTCTTTCTCCAACTTCGCCTTCCTCTCAAGCCCAACCCTCCTAGTCCCCCACTCTGGCCTCTGAAAGTTGGACCTTGGCCCAGCCAAACCAAGATGCTCAGATCCCCCAAGGGAGCTTGTAGAGGCAATTTCCCCTCACATGGGCCTCTTCCTGGGAGGAATTTTCACATCGGCTGCTAAAATATATACAATATTCTGGAGCTCAATTAAAATATGAGCCCAGTACTCTACCCTGAAGGGCAAATGTGCCATCTTCAGAAGAAATCACCTTTGAATCCTGACTTGGCTACTCACACCTCCCTTCTTGACACAGCAGGGTCTAGCCATTTCTCTGGTTCCTTACACCCAGGTCCTTCTTGAACTCTGTCAGGTTGTCCTTCGTCAGGTTAATAGTGCCTGCCCTGGAATAAGCACCTCTCCTCGTCCTCAGCAGGTAAAATGAGAACATGGCCCTCGTTTGCCACTTCTCCTTGGTGTTCCCCGCTTTCTCTAAATGCCTGGCCACATGGCCTCCTTGCACCTCCAAGATGGCATTTCATTCTCAGTCAGCTGGAGCATGAAGTTCGCGGCATCTCTTTGCCTGCCACTCACCATGTCCTAAGAAGGAAGTTACTGAAGGAACACTTTAGGAAACACAGCATCTTAGTTCAGGGCTTTTCTCAGTAGAAGAAAAGATTTTTTCTTTCTTTCTTTCTTTCTTACTTTCTTTTTTTTTAACAGAAAACACCTCCAGAAAGCACATCTGTGGCAGAATCTTACAAAAGTAATGTCTTCCAAGAATCCAATTATTCAGACTCTCTATGACTGGAAATTTTTAACTCTCAAGGGTTCGGGTTTACCCCTCAGGGGCAGGCATCCAAAAAATGAGAGCTGGAAGGAGTGAGCGGTTTCCTAAGGGCCAGGAGACACCTGTTACATGGAAATCCTCAGAAGCACAAAGGCTGTCCTCTCATTTTCTAAGAGCTAATTGTTCCCGGGCCCAGAGGGACTCCCCTCTACATAATCAATTTCTGCAGAGACTTCATTCCCTGGCAAGAATAGCCTTTGCTTTAATTTTTTTTTTCCTGGTGAGCTTAACCCATTTAATTCCATGTAATGCTTTAATGAGGCTCTGTCTTTCATACAAATGCTCCCATTTTTAAACATTATTGTCCACTTCGATCCAGAAGCGTTGACAAGATTGCCTAGTTGGCTTAAACTTGAGCTGTGCCTTGTCAGAAAGAAAAGAAACAAAAGCAAAAATTCAAACAAAAGCAGTTAATTAATTTGATTGTTCACCTGATAATTAGTTAAACTGACTGCTCCACTGAACTAGCCTGTGATTTAGTCAACGTGATTAGTTGAGTCCCTTGAAACTATCAAATCATATAGATAGCCACATTCTAGAAACGCTCCTCATTTCTGTGTTCTCTTCCTTTAAAAAGAAAGCAGAAATAAGACTCCTCTGAATTTTGGAGGGGAAAGATGCTGCCAACTTTTGATGACTAAGAGTTGTTAAAAAATAAAATGCAATGGTACATGTCATCCAGAATTAAAATACTTGTCTAAAAAGTTCTGATAACTTAATATTCTGAATCTCTGAAAACACAAATATCTGGGATTCTGAGGAATTTTTAGTTTATCTGTTTGGGAATTCTGCAGATTCCTATGAATTCACCTTTTACTTTTTAGAAACACAAAGGGTTACAAGTTGATTTCTCCATATGGGGTCCGAGGGCCTTCTTGGTGGTCTGCAGCAGAACCTCTGGATGAAAAATTCATGACAAACTGCCATTCCGGGCAGGGGTTGAACAGATGGGGATCCTGTATCAACCAGGAACCAAGTGCTTTCTTTAAGTTCTGAAAGCTGTCATTCCGGGGCCACTGTGCTCTGACAGAACTGTAATTGAAGTGATTTTCCTCCATCCCCATCCAGCTGCAGCCTCTGCCTGCCCCAAGCCCTCAGGCTCATCTGCTGCCACCTCAGAGGACAGCAGCTGCTCAATATTGGGCTGGAATGTCCTCGCTCTCCTCATCATTCCAGCGGAGTTCCTGACCGCCAGGCTCTACTCCAAAAGTGTGCACACTCACACCCACTCACACGCTTGGACTTCATTTAAAATCACTTTAAGAAGTTGGCATCTTCTTCTTCACAGCCTTTGAAAGGGTTCAAAACAAGCTTCCCCAGGATGTGCCATTTTGGCATGTGGATTATTCTGAGCTGAAGATAATGAAGACTCGAGGATGAACTTTTATCTCTTTCTTAACTACCTAGAATTATCTAGAGGGGGCAGGAGACTTGCCTATAATGAGAGTTATTAGTAGGAATAATGTTTTATGATCCATCTGTATGTCAGGGCAAATAGCTAATTACCAAACATCTGCCTTTCTTATGTCCTGTGAATTAACCTCTTTCCTTTCCGAAGCCCAGGCCTCTACCCTTCTCCTTAGCTCAGGGGCAAATACACTCCTTTCTATCTTTCTGTCCTTCGACCCCTCCTGACTCTGTGGTTCTGTATGTAAAAAATTTAATTTTTTATCTCCCAGGAATCTGTCTTATATACCAGTCAAAAGAACCTTGAAGCATAAGGGAAGAATTTTCTAACGCCTTCTGTTAATCTCTTCCCTTTTTGGTGGCTTTTCAAACACAATTGTCAGAGCAGTTGAGAAGGGGGAGACAAAAATCTGTTACCCATGATGATCAATGAACTTTTAACAACCCTGGGACAGAAACACCCATTGATCTGCACCTCAGTTTCCCCTCTTAAAAAATGAAGGCATCTGCCAGTGGTTTGAGAAGGATGAATAAGATCATGTTTTCAGAGTCTCTTTAAGCTTCAATGTGCCATGGTGCCAGCAAAGAACAAAGTACCATTTTTCCTTCAGGCAGAATAATTAAAGCAAAATCTCATGAGTCCCATCGCTACGCATGTCTCTCAATTTGATCACGCAGTGGTTTTTAAGAACAGAGCAGCTCTGTGTCATTTATTTATAATCGCTTTTCATTGTTACTGTGGGGCATTCAGACACATCACCTTCAGGCTCTGGGGAACTGTTCACATTCATTAGGGAAAGGAAACAGTCTTTCTTTCAAATAAGCAATTTGATAGCTTCAGGAATAGGTCTGTAATTACTGGAGCACAGGGATGTGTTTTTGTTAATAAGATGAAGAAACCAGCCTGGCTCTAAATCAGAGGGAGTTCGGCCACTTCTTCCAGAGAGAGACGATAATTAAAAGGGGTGGCAGTGGTTTCCTGTGCCCTGTATCAGGGATGGCACTCGACTGGAGACACCAGGGGGATGTGCTTCTTCCCACTCTTGTCCTGTGTGGAGTTGGGTGGCCCAAGTAGAAAAGGCATTAGGCCAGGGAGAGGACTCATCTGAGGGGCCAAGTGAGCTCCCCACCCATGTAGATGGTAGGGAGGTCAGGGTAGTAGCTGGGGGCCTGATAAGTTTTCGAATCATGTATTCTACATCCAGAGGCCACATCAGAGTCTAACTGGAGTGGCAAATTCAGGAAGATCTCATCCTTGAGATTTGACAGAAACATATTCATGTCTTATTAGCAATGGATAACGTAGTTTTCTGAATTTCATTTTATCAGCCCTTTCAGTCTTTTCTTTATTCAGTTAGTTAACCCTACACACAATCATTTGTTGTCCTGTTGCAGGGGAAGTGCTTGGCTCCAGGGTGAAGTCTGCAGCCCTCAAGGAACTCCTTTATTGACTTGCTCCCGACCTACTGTGGCTTCGGGTGCTACTGTGACTGACAGCCCTCCCTTGCTTTCACATTCACATCCAAAGCCTTTGCTATTTCCCCCCTAATTTTTGCCCAGTTTTATAGTTACCCATTATAAAGAACAAGGCACATGACACCAAAGCAAGAAGCCCCGCTTTGTCTTCTTTTACGAACATCAGAAGCATCAAAGAAAACGCAGTTTGATGGCATCCTACATAAAAGCCAAAGGGGAAGCCGTTCTGTTGGGCTGTATAGTAAGCCCTCCCTTAGTGTCAGCCATAGGTTCTTGGAAAATGCAACGTTAAGGAAATGACCTGTGACGAAACCAGTTTCACCCAGGGCTAATTGATAGAAATGAGTCGGGTGCTATGGCATATTTCTGATCACAAAAACATCACTGAACTTCTACAGACCCCTAACACTTAATATGAAACAATCCTAAGTATTTTGTTCCTTCATTCATTGCTCAGCCACTTCTGTCTGTTCAGGGCCAGGGATGCTGGAGCCCATCCTGGTGGCTCCAAGACCAACCTTGGAAAGGGGACCCTTTCCTTGCAGGGCGCGTCCCACACACCCATACTCACTTCCACTGTGACAACTGAAGCACCTCAATAAACCTCACGAGCGCATCTTCAGTGCCCAGGGAGGGCACTGAATACCCACCCAAAACCCCACACAGACGCGAGGAGAACATGCCAGCTGCACAGTGGCCCTGGCCAGGAAGTGATTGGTTTTTTTCTAAACAACATTATAGAGAAATGACTTCATTCAGGGCCCTGCTGGGCCCAGTGGAGATAGTGACAGTCAAGGAGGGTGGAAAAGTGTAAGAGGGCATCTCAGTCCTGGATATGGGAGGACGACTTTTCATGTTAGTGAGGCGCTGCAGAAGTGTGAGGATTTGAAATTGGTCTTCAAAGAGCAGACTCCCTGTCAGTATCTCAAGGGAAACTCTTTCTTTCAGAAAAAAATCAATTTCGGAGCAGAAAGAGAAGCTTCCCTTGCAGGATGGAGGCAGTTACCCATTGTGTTTACACAAGATGCTGTTGGCATCCTTCTAGAAGGTGCTCTTAAATTGTCTCCTCTCCAGTGACAATAGATCCATTCTTACTGACACATTTCTCCCTGACCCTCAGGCCACTGGCCTTCCCTGGGTAGATGGGAACAAGGTTCTGAAGGGTAGCACAGGGCACCATCCCAAAGGTGCCACCTGGATATACTGATAATTCTGGGCTGTAGGCACTTGAGAAACAGCAAATGCTGGGAGAGGTTTTCATTGAACCCCCTCATCTGTCCAAGAAAACTCCTCCAAAAGGAACTCAGTGGTCGCAGATCCCCTACCCCAGGAGTGCGGTCAGTCAGAAAGGAGTGACTCCTCACAGGAGACTAGAAGTCGACACCACAGCCAGGCAAACTTGTCACAACCCATCCTACCTTCCATCTCTGCTTCTGCCCTAAAAGATTTACTCTCTGTCTAAAGGCCTATGTCCCTTGCCCCCTATCTCTATTAAGATTATTTTTAACATGGAATTCTAACTCACTTTGGGGTATCCCTCATTTTTTCCCTGGGTCTCACCCACATATAATAAGGTCGACCTCTTACTAAACTTGTTAATTCGTCTTTTATGAAAAGTGACATTCGTCGTGTTAGACGCTTTGGTGGCAAGTCCAGCTGTTGACAGCAGGACTTAAGCACAGAGGAAGAATTTGGCAAATGGACGTGGAAGAGTACTAAGGAGCCAAGGGCAGGAGTGCACGCAGACCTCAGGGAGGGCAGGAATGAAGGCTGAAAAGCACCCACCTCCCCAACATGTGCTCCTGGACCATCTCTCTATTATCTTGCACATTTGCTTCATTCTTTGACACCAGCGTCTAACTTTTTCTGCTTCCCTTTCCACAAAGCTGAATATGGCTTAACCACAGCTAATGCCTTTATCTGTGACTGTTCCGGTCATTAGCAGAAACTGACTGGCTGTCCCTGCATGCCTGTTCCTGGAAGAGTGAATCTGATTGGCCCTGCTTGTTCAGCTCTCGTTCAAGGTCTGAGCCTAGCCAGGTGTGTTACATAGCACAGGCAGAGTCTCTAGGAGCCCCCTATGTGGATCAGAGGCACGTCTCAGAGAAGGTGGGATGGGTTGAGAGCTGGAATGTTGCACTTTGGTAAAAAGACTCAAAAAGGTAGCCACCAAATTCTGAAAATACAGATTAATACATAATAAACAATTTACTAATATTACATGATAAAATAATGTTATTTGTGTTTCCAGACTTGGTGTACTATTGATCGTACTACAAGAAATGGCGCCTACAACTCAGAGCAGAGGGGAGGTACAGGGCATGAATCCTTGATGCTGGCATTAGCCTGGATGGGCATTTATCTGAGCTAACTAGTTATCAATGCCCATGTGGATCATGTAAATAAGATTCATACATAATAAAGAGATAATTACCTCTGCTTTCTAGTTGCAAGCAAATATCCTCCAGTTGCAGAGAAGACTTAGCAGGCTAATTAGTAGCATTCACTACTCTCCCCCTAGACCTCCAAGAATGATTCATGCTAAATCTTAAGTAATCCAAACCCTCGTGCTCGACATTCCAGCTCTCTAGCCCTAGCCCCATACAGATTTACATCCCCTCTGTCAGACTTTCAGCAGCTGTAGGATCATGTGTACATTAAAAATAATAATAATAAAATATATATATATATATATATATAGCCTCTGTAGCCAGGAGCTTCAGTGTACTTGGACTTCTTATATGTCAGCTAAGGGCTCCCAAGGACATTTTGAGGTAAAGATAAGGTGGGGGTGAGAGGAGGGTGCTGTATCATCTTTCATGAATTAGCCTTAGCATCATGTTGGCTGCATTCTATTTGTGAGAAGCAATGACTTAAAACTGACTCACAATTAAGAGGTGTAACATGAGACTTCCTTTTGACAGGAAGAAGGTCAAAGAATTTGTGGATGTTTCAAAATTACTATAAAAGATGTTTACTTTTCTTGCTTAAGAAGTACAAAGGCAAAGATCCCAAGGCTATTGCAATGTGTTCCAGCTTTGTCAATCTCTTTTCTCAGCATCTCTAAGAACCTGGCTTATCATACTGTGTTTATATAATGGCTGCTGCACCTCCAGCCATCACATCTGTTTTCTAGGCAGGATGAAGGCAGAATGTCATTTGGCCCCCATTCTCCACTCCCTTCCTGCCTTAGCAGGAAAATGAAACCTTTTCATATAAACCTCCAGTTGACTTCTGCTTAGATTTAATTGCCCAAAATCATGTCAGAGGGCTCTGAAGGCACTGAATGGAGCTGGGAGAGGAAGCTGAACAGTTAGGTATTGGAGCAACCAGTTCAAGCAACAAGGAGCCAACATGAGTTAACAGTGAAGCCTTAAATCACTTGGTGCAATAATAGAGCAGGAGGTTAAATCAAAGGAAAGGGTCCTCCTCCATCCCATTTTCCCCAAATTAAGGTGTGTCCACACCACTGGAGGACACAGTGTATCAGCACAGTCCTGGGGACTGTCTTATTCTGGAGGAAAATCCAAACAAAGGGCCCCTGCTGTTCTGTGGGCCTGATAGGGAGTGGAGTGTGAGACAGAGAAGGGCTAAGAATGAAAGAACTAAGTCAGAGAGAAGAGTGTCTTTAAGTTTCCCCAATAAAGAGCCTTGCTGGTCTAGGAATGCAAGTAAGAGCATAGCCAGCCCGGCCTCCTGAGTCCTTGACTGCAAATCCCCTTTGAGCCCACACTGAGTCTGCTGTTCCCTGGGAGGCCTGGCAAGTAAAGCTTCATAATTGGCCATGGCTGGGCCTGAAAACCACACAGGGGTTTTTAACTAGAAGCTGGACACCTCAGTTTCCACCTCGCTGCAAGAGAAACTGGAAAGTCAAGAGTTTTTACTTCTAGCTTCTACCATAAAGAAAGACAAGGGCAGAGGTCCCAAGGAATGTGTTGAATAAAGAAATGGACATTACCTTGTCAAGCAGCTCAGTTCCCAGAAAGCATGCTCACTTTCATAGGATGAATATGGGGATGTTTGATGACTCAACTGTGAATTGTTTTTTTTTTTTTAAGATTTATTTATTTATTTATACAAGAACTGGGGTACAGGCCAGATGTGTGGGAGGGTGAGAGGATTCACCAGAGCCAGAGCGGAGAGCAGAACAGGCAGATGGACGAAATACACTGCTGAGGGGAGCAGCAGGCGAGACAGGAGAGGTCGGCTGCGCCATGTGGGACCCTCGCCGGCTGGCAGGGATCGAACCGGCGCTGCAGAGGCTGCGGACAGCTTCATAGCACGGCGCACAACCTCCTGTGCCACCAGGAGAGGCCCTCAACTATGAATTTTTAAGATATATTTAAAAGTAGATATGTAATAGATATCAAGTAGGAGAAAGATACTGTGAGTCTGAGGCAAGAGAAGTCAGAAAGAAATTGGGGATGGAGGAAATGAGAGGAGTGGGTAGCAAGACAGAGATGGACCCCTTAATGGTCACAAGAACAGGGGTGAGGTCAGAGACCTGGGATCTCAGTGTCTCAAACCAAAATCAAGTTGGTGTTGGTCTCTTTTGACCTTTACAGTGTGACAGGCCCTCTTGTGCCCTGTCCCACAGCATCGTGAAGTTGGTTTTGCCTGTTCGGGGCAGAGGAAGGCTTACTCCCTTGTCAGCCTAAAAGATTTATAACCCCACATGACTTTTGTAGTTCTTCATACTCCTTTTCAAGCAGATAGTTCTACAAATAAATGTGTCCTAGCTCCATATGTTTATTTACCATTCTGCTGTTAGACCTTCAGCAGCTGTGGGATCATGCTTATGGGGGAAAAAAAATCTCCCTGCTTAAATTCATTTTTTTTTTACACTGAGTTGTGTTTTTATTTTGTTTTTTGCCAAAGTCAGAGATGAATTAGCAATGACTTAGCAGCCAATTAAAATTCATAGTGAGCTATTTTGTGACCCTTGGGTCAGAAATACATTTCCTTCAATCCTTAGGAGAATATCCCTCTTGGGTTTATTTGGGGTGAGAAAAATTCATATCCGGCTCTCAGGTTCTCATCCTTTGTGCAGGGTGATGACCAGCTGTGTTGTTTGCGATACCCAGAGGCAGCTCCTAATTCCCTGCTCACTTATTTCTCTGAGATGTGGAGAGAAAATTTGTGGCCCCAGCTGCCAGCAAGCGATTCTCAGCTGCAATTCTATGTAAGTTTTGCATCAAGAAGAGACATGAAGAGAGGGGTAGGGCAAAGGTGGTCTGTTTTTCACAGTCCTGAGATCTGAATATTCTGATGAGCTGAGAAAGAAAGGAGCAGCAGGATACCTTTGCCAGGTGCCTTGAAGGTATGAAAAACATGCTAAAGTTTAAGTGAATCTTCTTTTCCACAAGTAGCTATGCCACCGCATGGCTGAGGATCTGCATGTGAATCTAAACAGATGGAAAAGTCTATTTTGCAAAGTTCAGAACTTCCCATTCCAGGAGGATTAGAAAACTCTCAAATTCCTAGCAGTTGACAAATTTTTTTTGTAGGTCATTCCACTGAGAAAAAAACAATCTTTGACCTTAAGTCATTAAAAGGATTGGATACAAGCAAACAGTCTCTTTATGTCTCTGTATTTATATTAAGAGCAAACGCTTTCCAACATGGAACATCTGGGGAGATAATATGCCATTTCTGATGCTGACTGTCAAAGGAACAGGGGTTAAAAAAAAAAAAAGGCTCTAACTAGAAAGAAATGCAAATACAGCTAGCTAGTTAGCCAAGAGGGCAAAGGTAGGGGAGACTTACATTAACCCGATCTTCACAGTTGCTAAAAACCTGACAGGAGAAATATGAATTTTAACTAGCTGTCAAACCATTGGTTATTCATGTGTGACACAAAAAAACAAGGGGAACTTTAATTTTCTCCTTGTCAGTTTTGAACAGAGATTGTCAATTCAGCAAGTGCAGCTACTAAAGATCCTAGAGAAAGGACACCACCCTCCCACACCCCGCAGCAACACAACATCAAGCAAGATGACTGAGGGGGTCTCCCCGGTGGCACAGCGGGTTGAGCGCAGCGCTGTGAAGCTGTCCACAGCCTCTGCAGCGCTGGTTCAATTCCCGGCCGGCCAGGGAGATTCCCATATGTCGTGGCAGATCTCTCATGTCTCACCTGCTGCTCCCCGTCTGCCTGTTCTGCTCCCTGCTCTGTCTCTGGTGAATTCTCTTACCCTCCCTCACCTCTGGCCTGTACCCCAGTGCTTATATAAATAAATAAATCTTAAAAAAAAAAAAAAAAGACCCTGCGCTATGCTCTCCCTTCAGGGCTATTTCTTTTTTTGGTAAGACCATGCCCCTGGGCTATTCCATAGCCATGCATTTCCAGTAAGGAAATGTGGAATGTCATTGGGCTCTTTTAACAAGACATCATGAGCTCATCTTCCCCAGCCACTGTCTGGCACCATCGGTGAGATCCTTTGATCATATGCATTCACCAGTCTCTGGTCTGGTACTAATTTAGTTCAAACCAACTTAACACCAATATTAAGTATCAGGTTATAACCACAGGCATTCCCAGAAAAACTTTGGGTGTTTAGGAAATGTCATAAGAATTAATTCAATTAATCATTTATTGAATGATTTATTTGTTTATTTACTGAGTAATATTTATTACTCTCCTAGTCTCAAGGAACTTACCGTCTGGTAGGGGAGATGGGTAGTAACATATAATCAAAGAATAAATAATAAAATGCTTGCAGTGAAGAATATGGAACATACAAATGGGATAAACAGACACTCTCGGAGAAGATACAGAACTTCTTAAGACAGGGCGGTCAGAAAGGCCTCTCTTCTTCTAAGATGTTTGAATTGAGTTCTGAAGGAGGAGCCAGGCGAAGAAAAATAAGGTGGAAAAGATTTTCAAATCAACACAAGACAAGAAAAGCTTCTAGAGAAGTTAGTGATATAAGCAGGCGTCAGATCCCAGCGTCCTACAGATCCTGTTAAAGAGATGGGATTTTAATCTAATTTGAATGGGAAGCCATTAAAGGGTTTTCATCCAGGTGATGGAAATAGTCTCTGTAGCAAGAATTCCAGTGAGGAAACTTTGCAACAGTCCAGCAAGCTACAATGAAAAATCTGTCATTATCACAAATGAATAGTCTGCCCTACCAGGCTCATACTATAATTTTGATTGAGTCTTACATGAATCGCATGCTAATGCGTGTTTGATGGACAGATTTTCAATCACACATTATTTTGTTATTTCCTGAAAATGTGGGGTTCCTCCTGAAGAATGTACCCTGATACCTCCTTTGAATGTACCCCTCTGAAAGCAACAATAGGCATTTGAGAAATATTTGATTATGACTTCTACCAGAAATGAGTTCACTGATAGAAATGGAGCTGAGTTCCTGTCCTTAGTCATGACTGTATCTCTAGCACTCAGCACAGAGGCTGACATATAAATATTTGCTGAAAGAGTTAATATACTAGCCTAGAAAATCTACAGGGAATACTCCAATTAAGTCTTAGAAATCCATCCAACCAGCTCAACTAAGTAGCCTTGGACACTAGCCTTGGTATTTGAAAACTGGGGGGAATATTAGGATGGTCCTGAACAAACTCCATCCTTGACACCCCAGCATCCAAGCCTTATTAGTCCTCAAAGTTTCCTGGACTACCTAACCAGGCAGATAATTCCATCTCAACCTGTGCGCCAGCCCCTGCCCCCGGCCCTCATCCTGCAGAGACACTGCAGAGTAGCAGCAGCTCACCCACAGTGCCCTGCCGGGGTGCCAGCCATTCCCAGCCACCTTCTCCTCTACCCTACTTTCCACTCTGCACCAAAAACAAGGATGCAATCAAGCCCTAAATCACTATTTACATCTCTTGGAGTAAACTTGAGGCTGAGAAAAGCTTCTGGAATGATTGCCCTGGGGATGAACGTCCGTCTGGAAACATGAATAATGTGAAATTTATCCTCCATGGGACCCCCACAAGACTAATTACACTATCATCCTTTCCTAGAATTTCTGCCAATGCTTTATGGGGTCACCAGCAAGTTATATCTTAAGTGGAAATGGGACAGACTTATATAGGGGGCAGTGAAGTGATGGGGTGAAGGATGTGGAAATAGACTGCAGGGATATTCCAGGGATGCAGATGCCTCTTGGTGTGGCAATTCCCGACAGGAAGTGAAATGAATGTATCCATCCATCCGAGATATTTACTGAGTGACCACTGTGTGCCAGGCGTGCTTCTGAGCACTGGGGACAGAGCAATGAACAACACTCACACTGGCTTGCAGACCTGACAGTATAGGGGTGTGGGAAGACAGGCCATAAAGGACTCACTAGATATGGTACTGAACATCAATAAGTGGTTTCTAGTGCTTTCTGTGATACAGGCTCCCTGAGCAATGGGGAAAAAACTGAAGTTTTCACTTCATTAGAATTGAATGAAATAGATGCCATTTCTTGAGAATGTAGGATGGAATCTTATTGTTTGAAAACTCCTAAAATATTAAGAGCTTTGACACGCATGTGTTCCCTCAGACTTTCCTCAAACTGCAAAGTTCAACGGAGAGGTATTTGGCAAAAGGGTCCTTCATTGGAGCAATCACCTGACACAAGTGGGGCTCTGAGCCAGCCAGGTGCTAACTCCACTGGAACAGTTTGATTAGGTGATGAGCACACATTATCATAAAATTACCAAGTGCCTGTAATCCCCCACCTCATGGCTAGAAATCATCGGCCTTCAAGGGAGAGGTCAACAAGCAGTCTTCTTCTTTAGTGTCTGTAGTTCTGAGTCTGTAACAGAGAGATCCCAGCTTCTCCCCACAGAAATTCAGAGTGAGAAAGTCTGGGAAAGAGTACAAGAACTCATATTTTACCCTTGTCCCTGCTACAAGAGACTCCACGCTTGGAGAGTACTGCAATGTGTTAACCATAAGATAAAAGATACACCTCTCAAGGTCACCCCTCCCCCACCCACCAAAGTGCAAAGCATCTCGGCCACCCTCTCTTCCTTGGAAGGGAAGAGAAAGAACACAGCTGGAACAGTCTCCCTTGCTGATTGTAGCTCCTTTCTTTCTCTCAAGCGCTCAGCAAATACTGTTTAGCAACCACAGTGGACAAGATAGCGTCTACCCACTAGAGGAAAGATGTTACAATGAATAAGCATCAGTCACTGCATAAGATGATCTTTCAGGATGACAAAATGGAATTAAGTGGGTCTGAGCTGGTCTGGCACCACTCTCTGCTAGGTGTTCTTTCAAACATCCTCTTATTTAGTCTTCCCAAGTTTTGCATCTTCACCTCCTTCAAATCTTTACTGAACTGTCTCCTTTATGGTAAAATCTTGCAAGACCACTTAATCAAACTCAACATAGCAAAAGCTGAATCCCTAAGATTTTTCCCCAACACCCTCCTCCCAGAGTCTTTCCTATCTCAATAAAGGGCATTGTCATTCTTCCAGTTGCTCAAGTCAAAATGGAATCAACTTACTTTCACTACACCCCAAATTGGATCCACCACTAGTCCTGCTGGTGCTGCCTTTAAAATGTATTCAGAACTCTACTGCTTCTCTCCACTCCATTGCAACCACCCTGGTCCAAATCAGGGTGGTATTTATGGGAATTATTTGCAGTAACATCCCAACTATTCTCCCAGTTTCTGCCCTGGTCCTCCTTCAGACTACTCTTGAATAGCCCAGAGTGATGCTACAGAAGTACAAGCATGATCAGGTCACTTTTTCTGCTCCCAGCTGGTTCTCCATGTCACTCCAAATAAAAGCCAGTCCTCATAATAAGCCACAGAGTCCTCAGCTGACTCAGCACCCTTACCCACTCTCCTCTCTTTCTGCCCTCTCCCTCACTCACGCCACCCACCCACCACCAGCCTGACCCCACTCTGGCACCTTTGTACTCGCCATTCTTGGAATTCTCTTCTCCATTTGTTCACAAGGCTGGCCTCCTTACTTCCCCACTTGATCAAATATTGCTTCCTCAGTAAATTTAGCAAACCTCTCTAACATTTGAATATCTGTACTCTTTCTGTAGAGATAGTTTTCCCACTTGTTCTGTTGTATCTCTAGGGCCTAGAATAGTGCCAGCCATGGGGTGGGTTTCCAAGACTATTTGTTTTAATAAATGAATGAGTTAAAGGATAAAATTACAATGCACCCCCTTACTCTGTTTCCTCTCTCTATTTTCCCCACAAATTTTTATACCTTCTGAAATGTACTGCACAATTTACACATGCATTTTATTCACTATGAACTTTTCTCCCACTAAAATGTAAGTGCCACAATAGCAGGGATTTCTGCCATGTACATAACTACATCCTTATCACTAAGATGAGTTCCTGGCTTTTATGCCTAGTAAATATTTATTGACTGTGTGAATTCTCGATATGAGGTAACAGTTTAGGAAATTGAGTCTTAATTAGACTAAGTAAATATTGCATGGTTATTTATACAATTATCAGGTAGCAGAATCTGGGTTTACAGAACTCTGAACATTTGCTCTCACACTATACCACTTGTCTGGTCAAGAAGGCATTTGAGTTGCGTATTAAAGGGAAGGTAGGAGTTGAGCAAGATGATTCACTCTACTACAGAGTAATTTTCCTCCTCTTCTCCCATTCCTTCACCCAGGTAATCATCATAAGGGATGAATGAAGCTAATCATCTTACCTAGTCAACTCTCAAACAGAATGAATCATAATTTGGGTGCCCCTTCCTTAAGAAATTCTTCTCTGAACCCCCATGCCTAGGGCTAGGGTCCTTGTTCCTTATATATACAGCCTGACATACCAATTGCTTACTTATTCTTTTGTTTTCTCTGCCAGGTTGCAAAGCCTATATAATATGGGTGGTTTGTGTCTTATTCACTGGTGTACTATGGGCCACCATATGATATGGTTCATACTAGGTGCCCAGTGATAGTTGTTTAGATTCATGAAGGAGAAGGAAGATTCGGGCACAGGAAATTGAAGGACTCAAAGAGGGCAAAGGTGTGTCTGAGGAGAAACTTCAGTAGGGGGTAATAAAGTGGCAAGAGATAGAAAGCTGGGGATAGAAAAAAAATGTGAAAAACATTGATGGTTATGGATTAAAAATCTAGTCTTTGGTGAACTACAGGAACCACTGAATATTTTTAGCAGGATGGCACAAAATACTCCTTTGAGAAGATTCATCTGATACTGACAATAGATTGAAAGAATAAAAAGAAAAGGCAGAATCTGCTGCTCTAGCCAAACCATAAAGGTGAAAAATAACCCAACTTGAATGGCAGCAGTGGGATTTGAACCAGGCAAAAAGATGCAAGAAACATTTTGAGGAAAGACTCAAGAGGATTTAGTGAAGCACTAAACATTGAAGACAGACGAGACCAGGGAATTGAGGCTGGCTACACAGCTTCCAATATGGCTGGAAGAAAAGCAGTTCCCTTAGTGGAAAAATGAAGAATTGGAAAGCGAATATAATTAGGTAGAAAGAGAATGAGTTTGGCCTTAGGCATTTTAAATTTGAAACACCATGTTTTCTGGAAGAAAGAAATTGTATTAGAAATTCGGGACTTGAATTCAGCAGAGATGACATCCCACAAAGCCTTAAGTGCTGTAGTCTCCATAACAGCAGGTGAATTAATACTTAGCTTTCCAAGAGTTTGGCTGATGTGGACACTGAAAAGTTTTGAACATTGTTTTAAGGGTTGTCAAATTTTCAAAAGTATTTGGTAATTCTTACTCTATAGGCCAAAGTTCCAAGTAGTTTGGGTGTACTCTGGTGCCAGACGTTCTTGGCATTTGGTTGGGATGAGAAGGGACAGTGTAGACATTTGGTGCACTGGTAGATAAAGATCTGCAACATAAGAATGAGGAAATTCATTCAAGTTTTGAGACAAACACATCATTGGCAGTTTTTCAGTTTGAGGGAGATCTCTGGGACTTGAGTTTTGTGCATGAATCCACAAAGTTCCCATTATTTGAAGACTCAAAGGCAGCTGCTGTATATAACCAGCAGTTTACTAGAATTAAACATGTTTATGCTTTTCCAGCTACTAAAAATAGATATGCATGGGTTATAATTCTATCTGCAATTTTTCAAAAGATCTGATCCAGATGGAGTAAAATGGTTAGTATTTGTTAAATCTAAATGGTGGTTACTTGAATATCTATTTTATTATTTTCTGTACTCTTCTATATGATTGAAATACAATAGTTCATAATTTTAAAAACTTAAAAAAAGTAAGATAAGCAAAAGAGAACAGAAAACAGAGATTTAAGAGTTAGGCAAGTCTGGGAAGATGACCTACAGAAGCAATGGAGTGACCCCATTGAACTTTTCCAAAGTTCCTGTCCTCCCCGAAAACAAAAGCCTTGGTGGTGACCAGATTTTAGAGGTCATGGGACAGAGAAGGAAGTAGTAATTCTTTTCTCAGGCTATAGAATATCTATAGCAATTCTCCTGTGATCAGTTACCAGCTTGGGAAGTCACAGACCCCACCTCCCACCCCCCCACCCCGAGTTAGAAGTCAATCCACTCCCACATTGACAATGCCTTCTATCCCAAGCACAGTGTCAGAGAAACTTCCTTTATGTCCACCCCCACACTGTATCCTGAGCTCAGGCTTGACTCCAAGAACAGAGTCACGAAGTCACTTAGTACCAAGGCACCTTTCCAAACGAGCCCAACAAAGCATGCTGTGAGCCTTTGGGACCACTGTTCTTCTCTCAGAGCCATGTGGAACACAACATTTGGGACCACGAAAGTTGGAAAAGGAGCCTCCGAGTGAGAATTCCTCCAAGCCCTCTACAGAGTTCCAGCTTTCTAGTCTTTTCCTTGGGACAAGTCAACAAGGGCCTCTTTCTGCAGCTCACAACAGTCTAAGACTTACACTTTGGAAAATTCAGCCAAGTAAGCTCCTCTTTCTAATTTCAATTCCTTCTTTACTTCAGGTCTACCCTGGAAACATCACCGTCTGACAAACAGTAGTCACACCCATCACACAGTGGGTCCAAAGTGGTGAGAATAATGTTTAGAAAGTCAGTACATCAAATACATCGATAATCCTGCTTGAAAAAGAAATATTTCCCTGGGGACAAGCTGTGAGCTTCTCCACAAGGAGAAGGAATACTGGTAAGGGAGAATGAGTTGGGATGTTTTTAAAGCTAGTGCCTAAGCGGAAGCCCTTTCAATAAAGTGTCTTTCAACAAAATGAAGCAACCTGCCTCTGACTTTCAAGCCTTTGCAAACAGTTAGCATCTAGTTCACAGCTCATCCCTGCTGGAACAGAGGAGCCCTTTCTAGAGTTCCCGTGAAAGGTTCGTTGGGCCCCCTGCCCAGCTCCCCAGTGGGAGAAATGAAACCCATTTCTCTCCAGGCGGTGTGATCCAGATTGCTGCCTCTTCTGTCAGTTCACACAACAAGTCTCCGTTCTTCCTGCCAGGCCTGCTGATCACCCCCTCTTCCAGCCAACATGCCACTCTGCCAGGCAGTAGCCTCCCTTTTCTCCCTGCACATTAGGAACAGTTTCTGTGTTCTCAGCTTCTCCTTCCTGTGCCTGTCATTTCCCCCACTAACACATGCTGCTTTGCAGTCCTCGTCACACGCAGCACCACGACTCAGACAGGTCGGGCGTCTGGTGCAGATCAGATTTGCTGTACCAAGTTGCCAGGACTTTCTGGAACAAATAAAATTTAACATTCAGCTCTTGGAGCACCCCCGAAACCAGACCTCCTAAAGTCTGCTTCATTCCATCAAAGCATTTGAGTCCCATATTTCACTCTAGGAGGTGAGTGAGCAAAGATTTTAAACGTCATGCTGACTGTATCCCTTGTTTTCAGCTTCCTGGGACCGCTGGGGTCACAATGCCTCCCAAGGTCTTGGGTTTCGAAGGTCACGTTCACTGATTTCCTTTCCAACCTCACTGATTTCCTTTCCAACCGAGGAATCCTGGAAAATCGCCAACCCTAGCTCCCTTCTACTGCTTCCTATTTACCACGCTGCTGCTGTATTTTTCTTCATGGAAATTTTGTAAGAATACTTGGGTTCTCGTGTTATCTGTGGTCAAGTTTGTGTTTACCACAGCAGACAAAATGGCCTGGAATCTCATGGTTGCTGTGACACAAAACTGATTTGCGCCACAAAACCAACTCTCCACCATTTGTATTGTTCAGGAGAACAAAACTCATCTTCCCAGAGGCATTATGACTCCTTACTTTGCAGGACGTGGGACAGAAACAAGACCAAGTCAGGCCTAGGCTCAGGTTTATGCAGAAGGAAATGAACGCCCTCTGAGAAACTCCAGTCTCCCGGGTAAAGAGAGAGCGATCAAACCTCCCGCAGCACCCGGCTGGCAAAGTGCGGAGAAAATTGAAGAGACATGTTCTATTAGCTAAACCTAAGCATCAATATCTTGGGCTTTCACGCTGAAAACTACAGCAGGTTCTCAAATAATGTCACTTCATGATAATGTTGATGAGGAAAAACATGGATTCCAGGTTAGAGTCACTGTGTGTTGTGGAGTCTGCATCTTCTTCTCACATCTGGGAGTTTTCAGCAGGGATCTAGGTTTTTTCCCACGTCACACAGATATGCATGAGAGGTTCACTGGCGTGTCTTACTGTCCCAGTCAGAGTGAATGTGGGCATGTGTGTGATGTGCCCTACGGTGGAAGGGCACACTGTCCAGGGTGGGGTCCTGCTTGCATCCTGAGCTGCAGTGATAGACTCTGGCCACCAGCAACCCTGAACTGGAATAAATGGTTTGGGAAATGAACAAATGAACAAATGAATGAATGAATAAAAACAAATTATTGTTTCATATCAGAAGTGTTTGGGGGTCTTTATTTAGAAGTTTGGTGATGTTTTTGTAGCCAGAAATCCACAGGGGGAATTTAACTCTTGTTTATATCATACTATTAGTCTATGGTAAAGTTGGTTTTGCTACATGTCACTTCACAAAAGTTTCCAAAAACTTATCCATGCTGTTAATGTCCTGCATGCTCACTGCTTACATTTTATGAGGTTTGTGACGCATATACTCAAGAGCTGGGGTTTAAAACAAAAGGTGATGAGCAGTTGGAGAATAACATAATTCAACTTGACCATCTAATCCATTTCTTGTCCTCATGATGTATATACTTTGGCATATAGCATTTGGGGACCAAACAGAAGACGTCAGATCAAAATTAAATTTAGAATAAAATCGTGTAAAGTAATGAAGCTACCACAGATGAAAGACCCAAAGATTATTATTTACAGATGTCTGTGTTTTCAAAGGCCCCACCTTGGCTTCTGTCTCTCATAGACCCTTCACAGCATGTTAGCAATGCTGGCTAAATCTTGCAGTGTCACAGGACTTGTTTAGTATCAAATAAAAACCAGAACCCTTCTAAATTAAACCAATACTCCTTTCCCCAAGTTTTATCTTGCTTATGTGGGGTGCAGAAAATTGCAGTCTTTCCAATATCAACCCCTGCCATGACCAAGTAACATTAAGGAAATGTATAGGCTCGCCAACCGAAGGTTATTTGAGTTTTTTGTTATTTTTTTCCAAGTCTCTCCCATGCTTGGTTCATCAAGATCTAAACCTCTCTCCCCTGAGCGCCCAGCTTTGAAATTATCTGACTTTGGCAGTGATTCAGAGCAAAGAGAAATAATTACTTAAGCGTCACCCCTAAAATTATGATGGCATCGAAGGGAGTCCTGAAGACGCCAGTCAGACACGGCAGTGACGGGACAAGCCTCATTTAAAACCACACATATTCTCTACTTCACACTGACTTTCCTGGTCATCTTTCTGGCCAAGATGACTAAACAAAGACATTTCTTAAGCAAGAGGTCCCAGGACAGCATGGCTTTATGTTTTGCCTTCTGAATCGAAGGGAGAAAATGACAGCCTCACAACCAGTTCCGTGTATTTCTTGTTTCTTATTCCTAGTGGTTCCTAGGGTGCTCGTAAAGCCAACGACTCTGTTATATAAGACAGTCATTGTTGAACCAAGATCTCTCAGGGCCTCCTCCTTCCCTGGTAGCAACCGGGAAACACATTAACTTTTCCAGGCAGAGTAAAATATACTCTAATGGGTAACAACTGTAAATCCTCAGCTCAATGCTGCCTTTGTGGCTGCTAAGTCAACGTGTCTCCCCAGATCCTCCCCCACTAAGCACTAGCACACTAGGATGGCAGAGTCAGGGCATTATAGATCCACCAAAGTATGGTTGTGCTCACCGATGCGTCGAATTGAAGACAAATTTGACAGTCGCACACAGCAGCAACATAGCGTAAAAGAAAAACAGAGCAATGCCAACAATCACATCCACAAAGCTAAGGTAGCAGTGGAGGCATTTCTCTTCTGAAACGCATCATGACGAGACTATGCTAGTGGACACTGGGGCAGGCAAACATTCCAGGGCCTGCAGAAAAGCCTCCCAGTCTCCCCTTGAGTTGTTCCCTAGTGCTTTATGCATCCCCACCCCTCACCTCTCCTTCAAAATGACATCAGTAGCAAGGCACTGAAGTGGCCATTGTGGGGTCAGGTTCTTTTGTGCCAGTCTTCTCAGCAAGAATCTAGCTTCTATCTTTGCTCGGCATCTTCCATCCCATCTACTATGGCTACACTGTGAAGCCAATGAAATTGAAACTTCAGAATCCTTTTTCTGCATGGTTTCCTTTAGAGAACTAGTACAGTGTTTGTTGTTTTTTAAATAAAAATATACAAATATGACGTATTTGGTCTTCAGAAGGTTAAAATTATTCACATTCCACTCTAATACTCACCCCCACACCCAGTTAGATGGCATGAAAATGGCCAGCACTGTTTGGGGGAGTCAGCTCAGGGGAAGCTGAGTTAAGGACACATTAACCAGACTTAGTATTTTCATCTGTTTCACAGACATGTCTGTGTATAGTTAAGGTTATTGCTAGTCATCCCGATGCAGAAATGGCTGCCAGGAAAACTACCACCGTTGTGCCAGCTCACCCGGCTTGATGACAAGAAGGCACAGGGCCAGAATTTACATCACAATGTCGATATGAACCGTGGCTTCTGGCACCCACATATGTCAGATCATGAACCGAAAACTTAGTTGGAAATATATGGAGCCGGAAGGCAATCTAGGCAAAAATTCTTCCAGATTTTATCTATAAAGGGAATTTGGTAGAGGCCATCCCAAACTTAACAACCCTAGAATTTAAGTGACATTAGCAATCACAACACTTTCAAACTATCAGTAAACATATTTCAATTGTCCATGCCAGAGGAAAGACTAAATGATTCTATCCTCTCTAAAAAAAAAAAAATGAAATCATAAAATTGTTTTCTTTAGAAATGAAAACACTAAACCAGTATCTGCACCTTAATATTCACGGCACTATATACAATAAGCAAGACATGGAAATAACCCTAGAGACCACTGGCAAAAGAAGGTATATCACACAACTTCTCTATCTACCTACCTACTTACCTTCCTACCTACAATAGAGTATTACTAAGTCATAAAAAATAAGCTTCCACTAAATTTATGGTGAGGACAGTGTGACCTTGCCATTTGTCATAACATGGATGGACATTTAGGCAATTATGCTAAGTATAAGAAGTCAGAGAAAGACAAAGACTGCATGATCTTGCTCATATGTGAATCTAATAAACAGACAAACTCAGAGAAAAAGAGGTCATACTGGCAGTTACCAGAGGTGTGGGTGCAGGGAAACTGGGGGAAGGTGGTTACAAAGTATAAGCTTGTAATTACATAGCTAAGTCCTAGGATTGCAATGTACTACATGACTACAGTTCTACCACATATATGTAGGTTGCTAAGAGAGTAAATCCTAAGAGTTCTCATCAAAAGGAGAAAATCATTTTGTTTCCTTTTTGCTTTTGCTTTTTATTCTGTCTCTAAGAGATCATGGATGGCAATGAACTTACTGCAGTAATCACTTTACAAGCTAAGTAAGTCAAATTATTATGCTGTTCACCTTAAACTTATATAGTTATGTATATAATATCATAATGAAAATGTAAAAAATAAATTTGTTTTCTTTAGAAAGGTGACCAGAGAATAAACAGCAGAGAATATAGAGAGGAAAAGTATTATAGAAGTCGAGGAGGCAGTTGATTAATAAAAATACTGTATATTTTTTCTGGCGTTTGCATTGCTAGTTCTTTTTTTAAGGCTGGGCCTCCCTGGTGGCACAAGGGGTTAAGCACCACACTATGAAGCAATCTGCAGCCTCTGCAGCATGAGTTCGATCCCTGGCCTGCCAGGGAGCAAACCACATGGCACAGCAGACCTCTCCTGACTCACCCGCTGCTCCCCTCAGCAGTGTACTTCGGTCAGTCTGCCTGTTCTGTTCCCCACTCTGTCTCGGGTGAATCCTCTCACCCTCCCGCACATCTGGCCTGTACCCCAGCTGTTGTATGCATAAATAAATAAATCTTAAAAAAAAGATTTATAGGGCCTCCCTGGTGGCGCAGCGGTTGAGCAGCTGCCCACAGCCTCTGCAGAGCCGGTTCGATCCCCGGCTGCTCCCCGGCCTCCGGAGGAGGGTCCCACATGGCGCGCAGACCTCTCCAGACCTCTCCTGCCGCCGCTGCTCCCCTCAGCAGTGTACTTCGTAAGTCTGCCTACTCTGCTCTCCCCTCTGCCTCTGGTGAATTCTCTCACCCTCCCGCCCTTCTGACTGTACCCAGTGCTTGTATAAATAAATAAATAAATCTTTAAAAAAAAAAAAAGATTTATATGAGCTGAAGAGAAACCAGAATATGTTAGTTTCTTTAAATGCAATCTGTTGTGATTTTACTATTCACTCTTAACTAATTTTGTATATATAATTTTATATTCTTTTTCTTAAAGAGAGGCCCCCAGACTCCACAAAAACCTGCATCCCCTCTGGCCCCCTCCCCGAGCACGCAGAAAAGTGTTGAGTAAAAGGTAGGCTAAAAAGAATGCTCTCCCCCTTCCTCCTTAAAAACCACTTCCTCTGCTTTCTTATTCCCTTGGCCTGCTTTACCGACAAGTCCAGCCTTGGCTGCACCAAGTTCAAACATTTCTCTGAGACCCATACACCCGACCGACCACTTTCACCACCTGCATTTGGAATCATCACGAAGTTCCTCAGCCAGGCTCAGACCCCACAGATACTTACTTGGGAGCTCTGGACACCGGGGAGCCGGGCGGCTGGAGAAGTGGTCCCGTATGCCTGCTCTGGGGCAGCAACGCTTGCAAGGAAGGCCCAGGGCAGCAGCAACGCTCTGGCCCATTTGCCCAAAGCTCTCTGTTATAAGCATTTTGCTGCTGCAAAATCATTTGCCATAAGGTAGTTTTGACGTAAAGCGTCTCTGCCGTAAAAGAGACTAAAACTGGTTGATAGTTCATCTTTTTTTTTTTTAAGATTTATTTATTTATGCATACAAGAGCTGGGGTACAGGCCAGAAGTGTTGGGGGGTGAGAGGATTCACCAGAGACAGAGTGGGGAGCAGAACAGGCAGACTGACTGAAATACACTGCTGAGGGGAGCAGCGGGTGAGACAGGAGAGGTCTGCTGGGCCATGTGGGTAGCTCCCTGGCTGGGGATTGAACTCGTGCTGCAGTGGCTGCGGACAGCTTCATAGGTTGCACCTTCACCCCCTGTGCCACCAGGGAGGCCCAATAGTTCATCCTGACAGTTGTTCGCTATACAATTTTGAGTAGACAGGGTGGTCTTAAAATACTCCGTGGGCTTGCACCCATCATCCCTCCCACCCCATCAAAATCAGCCGTTTACCCTGACATGGCAAATGCAGAAGAGGCGGCTAGTAATTCCCAAGTGTCTCTGAGAGCACTGTTTATGAATTCTTTAGCTAATGTAGCTACAACTGCTTGCTTTCCAAGGCTGTCTTTACCAAATTTATTGCACAATATCAGAAGTTGGAGTTAAAGAATAATTAAGCTTCTCCTATGCCCCCAGAGGACATGTTTATGTGATTCTTGATGAGTATAAGTTTTGTGACAAATTTTTTTTTTTTTTTCGCTATTTGAGAGTGAGCAGAGAACATGATATAGACAGAATTGCGCTATTTGGCACAGAATCTACTTTAGATGATTGGTGAAACAGAAGGACTGGGCATGTGACAGACCACTGAAATGTAGTCTAGGTTTTTACGACCAGTTATATATGTCCTATGGCATAAGAAATACCATGTCAGGCAAAATAGTAGGTCTCACAGTGTAATACTGAGGTCGGTTACTAATACGCCTCCTAGTATTGGAAACTATACCTCTTTTAATGAAGGAAGAAATTTTAGCACAAATGAAAAAATATTTTATCATTTCCACTTAAATTAATGTCCCTCTTATTTTCTTTTGTACAACAAAATTGCCTTACAGCCAATCAGGTATGCGGCACACAAGTTGGGGCAAATCTATGGACACTGGGCACAGCAGCTATCCCAGGAGTCACTGATGAGGACCTTAGTGCTGAAACATCATTTCTGCAATAGAAGTTTACAAAAAATACATCAGAAATGACAGAAAACTGGCCCAGAGTGGACTCAGAGACAGAAATCTAGTTCCCTTGTAAAACGTAAATCTTTGGGACAATAAGCTACATAACAAATCATGACCACTGTGCTAATTTTAAAACCCACCAATTCTTTTTAGAGACGAAAACAGAAATCCAGATGGTGTAAGCTTCCGCTAGATTTTTGGTGAAGACAGTGTGACCTACTTGGGATTTTTCTCTGTGGGATGGCCTGGAGACAGAGAAATATTAACACACCTGGTAAGTTATTTTGAGCTATTACCAGGAACACCTGCTACTCCCTCTGGACAAACCAGAGTATTGTCATCTTGACTTTCATTCACATATTTTGATCTTCATTTATTTGGAGTGGAAGCATGTGGGTTATCACCATTTTCAACAATATGTAAAATGTTTAAACTGAGGTTCTTTTCTTTCCCAAAGTTATGGGCTCTTCACCCATCAGATTGATGAGATTTACTTAAAGAGAGCATGGAAACAGCCCAAACAAAGCTGCCAGGGGAGGTGCTGCATGAATTTTAAATTCACAACATCTGAAGTTGAAGAGACTGACAAGAATTAGTCACGTGAGAGGGGGGGGGTAGGAGATTCAGGATTGAGTTCCAGAAGGACTAAGCTTTAAGATGATAGTGAAAAGCTTAGAGGGCCAGACCACAGAGTTTATAGGTGTAAATTTCTAAAGGATGCAGTTCACAATACAAGTTTATTTCCCCATCACAACAACAACAACAAAAAAAAACAATGAAAATATTTCCTGACTCAAGACAGGCGGCACAGACAGACCCTAGACAGAGAGGGAGAGGAGGGAGTAAGAGAGTTGTGGGCAGGAACAGAGCCCTGTGTCTTGAGCTGAAATTCCACTGGGGGGGAGGGTGGAAGGAGAGGAAGTAAGGACAGAAGGGATTTAGGTCTCATTTCCTCTAAACCCCTTACCACCTGCCCAGCAAGGACGCAGTAGAATAGAAGTATTGTTGGGACAGACCCTGACTGATCGAGCCTCTCAAATGACCACCCCACCTTGAGTCTCCTTCACTTCCCTTCTTGTGGGGCAATCAAGAGATGAGCCCATAGCTCCTTGGGAGAGCTGAAAACTGGCTGACCACTGGGGAGATGGGGCCTGGTCAGCAGGGAGCCGCCACCACAGCCACCAAGAGCGGACAGGTGGCCCTTGGCAAAGGCAGTGGGACCAAGATGGACATCATGACCAAGGAAGAAGCCTCTCCAAGGAGGTCAGTGCGGCCCAAGGACAGCAACCTCAGACCCAGGACTGGGGAGGTGGGGGGTCGGGGCGGGGGGAGCAGCCCTGCTGGAGTTAAAACCCTGAGTTAACCAAGGAATTACCTAAAAGAGGCTTTTAAGCCACAGGGAGTCAATTATCCTAAAGTGCTAAGATTGGTTTTTCCACTCTGTCATAAGCAAATTGAGAGCAGTTAGAGAGAAAATAAAGTTCTGTATTTGCACGGCTGAGATGTCACTATAAATTTTGAAACCCACTGCATACATTTGAAAATCCCTCTGCCCCCAAAAGTTTCCAATCACAAAGGTGGCCTTGTTTGCCAAGAACTTGCCTACAATTTGAGGGGCTATTAGAAGACCCTGGAAAGACTTTCAGGCATCCTTTGAACTGCCAGAAATCTAATCTGGAGAAGTATTTGGGGGAGAAACAACTGGTTTCCATATAGGTGGCAAAGACATCAACAATGATACCCCAATGGCATCGTAGTCAGTGAGGGCTGAGATCCTGATTGAATAGAAACAGGGCAGTGTCTAATTTTCTCCTCGTTTCTCATCCTGTAACCTGACTGGTCTCTTAGAAGCAGAAAATACTAATGTAAATATTTGCTACAATTGTCCTCCTTCCGTGGCATCCACAGTGACTGGGAATGCGCCAGGTATTCAACCAGGAAGACGGCGCTGCTTCCCATTAGTGGGCCTCTGGATTATTTCTCTCCTGGTCTGAGGGTGAGAGACACAAACTGTTGTTCTCCTGGTGCCCACTTCTACTTAAATGTCCTTGTGTGCTTCCTCCTGGGTAATTGCACTTAATCCCCTTGCATTCCACAGGCTTCTGTGACTGTAATGATTCCCCGAGTAACTGAAATAAAGCATTCCGCACTCTAGGTAAAATGAGGACATTCTTTAAGTTCCATTAAGAATTAGGTGCAGGGCCTCCCCGGTGGCGCAGCGGTTGAGCGCTGGGTTGCGAAGCTGCCCGCAGCCTCTGCAGCGCCAGTTCGATCCCCGGCTGCTCCCCGGTCACCAGAGGAGGGTCCCACATGGCGCGCAGACCTCTCCTGCCGCCCGATGCTCCCCTCAGCAGTGTACTTCGGTCCTTCTGCCTGTGCTGCTCCCTGCTCTGGCTCTGGTGAATTCTCTCACCCTCCCGCGCTTCTGACTGTACCCAGTGCTTGTATAAATAAATAAAAATAAAAAAAAGAATTAGGTGCAGCCAAGTATTCAGTGAAGGCTAAATCAGAGACTGACAGTGCTGTGCTTTGCTTGTCCTCGGGGAGTAGCTTGCTGGTGTGTGTATGTGGGTAGGCAGCAAGCACAGAGCTCCTGGGACTGGAGCTGGGCTGTTGTGAATTCTTCCTGAAGAGAGGAACTGTGTTCCTGGCAATGATTTCTCTCTTATCACGGCCCATACTCACAGAACCTAAACCAAACAGGCCCAGGGGCCTTAGGTAAGCCCCCCACACCCCCATAGCTCTGGCTTTGTTCAGAACTTCCTGTGTACATTCCTAAGCAGGCTGTTAGCCTCAGGTCATCCACAAAAGATCTTCATGCAACTTTCTATATCAAAAAGCTTTTCAAACGCTCACATGTACATTAGAGCTAGTTGATTAACTTTGTATGCCCAACAGTTTCATAAAACAGTGTGAATGTTGAAAGTTCACTGGATCTTTCTCTGGCTAAGCATAACGAGGCCCCTGTCTCTTGGAATAACTCCAGGCACAGGGCACTTCCTACCCACTTACTACTCCAGCTTTGGAGTGCTCAGAGAAAAGTCTTCCTTTTCCTGAAGAGTCTTTATAGCCTAAACTACTGGCCTGAGTTTCACTTCTTGGCACCCCGTGGGGTAAATCTTATTCCTCTCCCATGTGCCAGCTCTGCGGTTAATTGGTAAGCACGTGCTTATCCCTCCCTTCAAGGCTTCCCTTCACAAACCACGCTCCTGCAGTTTTTCCTACTATTCCTCCCATTCCCAGGGTCCAGACGGCTCCCCACACTGCTGCTCCCTCTGAATATTCTCCAACACTGGGCCCCTGGTAAGTTCACGGCTCATCGCCTGGCACAGGACTTAGCTGTGGTCTAACTGATGCAGGGCAGGGCAGAGGCTTTGTTCTAAATCCTCACAGCCTCTATTCATGCAGCCCCGGATTTAATTAGCTTTCGTGGGGACCATATTAAACTATGGCTTGTTTCTTAACAGCAATTACCTATTTGAGTAGTTGGATTTTTTTTGTTTTAACTCAAAAACAGAGCCTGCCATTTGCTATGGGTAGACATTATCTTGTCATCTGGGCCGATGGGTCCAGACTTTTAGAGATTGTCTGCAATTGATTTGGCCTTGAAAGTATTAGCATTCCACTCTAGCTCTGTGTCACCTGCAAATAAAATAAGCCTATTTTCTGGCTCAGTCAAGCCACTGATTTAAAAAGAAAAAACAAAACCCTTGTGTAGTACAAGAATGCAGGATTTTACGGCAGGCCAGTAAAAGCCTTCCTTGTGATTAGAAATGATTGATTAGTAGCAAACTTAGACTGTGATCCTTCAACCATTTATAAACCTACCCCACTACCCTATCACTCTACCCTGGGCAGAGGACATTACCCATTCACTCTGACAGCCCATCATCTGAACCCCTTTTCTATTTGGGGCAATTTCCCTACCTTATGAATCTTTTAGAAGGCCGGGGAGGAAAATCACCACTACTGGTTTTCCCAGCCTCCTCTGCAGCTAGGGGATAGGCATGCGATCTGGGCTCCACTAATCAGAGGCATCATGAGCTTTCACCCAGGAACGAGAGGGGCAAAGAAGAATTTGGGACTTTAAGGATTCCATTCTGGCCGAGGGTGAAGACAACGTGACACCCTTTTTGGGAAACCAGGGTCGGTGGTGTTCATGCCAGTATTGCCAAGCTGTCATCTCTTCAAAAGACCAGTTTTATGATTTTTGGATTCTCTGGTTCTGATTTGTGATGTTCAAGGATACTGTCTAGCTCTCTCAAGAGAGTCTGCCCTATATTCTTGAATAAAATTCTCATTCTCCTTAAACTAGCTAGAAATTGTTTGTTGTTTGTGACCTAAACACAGCAAGTGATACCCTGCTTCTTGTCTTATCCCCCTGGCATCTGAGCGACAATGTCAGATTCCTTCCCGGAAGGTAGACACAGCATATCAATCTCCTTCACAAGGTTGCCAGCCAAATAACCCATCATAAAAGGAGATGAAACCAGTCTGACATGATTTGTTTTTGCATGACCCTGTATTTCCTCTTCATGGTCACTGCTTCCTTTTCTAAGAGCTCAGGAACCACAGTCCACTATTCCCTTGCCGATTCCTGTCAAGAGTCAATGTCAAGTTCACTAATCCATAGTTTACAGACTCTGCCTTTTTTCTCTTTTATAAAATTACAACTAAAATATCCCCATTTCTTATAGCTCTGTTATTTCTCATGATTCCTCAGAGATTATCCAAATGACATCTCCATCACATCTGCAAATTCTCTGCATCCTGAGATCCAATTGTGCTTACTAAAATACTTCCATGCAATCCTCTCCTGGGCTTGATTTTCACTTTTTAGTTAGAAGAACATTCTTTAAGATAGGAGTAAAGTAAGAGCTGAGGAATTTCAAGTTCTCTGTTATTTTTGAATATGCCTCGTAGAAATTACCTGATACTGAATTCCATGCCAGGGGCAGCTGGTCATAGTTCTTGGGGCTTATATTTAGCCCAGAGGGTGCTGAGGAAGTCAGGTCCCCCAACTCCGGCTCCTGTGTGGGCAGCTGCATAGTTAGAGAAAGGACATCACCTGCTTACCTATGGAGGGCCATGAGCGATGTTTGGGGAGGGGGTGCCCTTTTACAGTGGTACCCCGCCCTGCTAATGTGTTATTTCTTCTAGTTGGTGAGAGTGAAAGAGGAGACCCCTCCCTGCTTCATAGAGTGGGAATGGGCAGACACCCATAGGGTCAGGAGAGGAGAAGCAAACACACAGGACACTTCGAGCCTTGAGAGTAGCAGGGGGTCTGCCCAGCCCTTGAAGAACAGGCCCCTGTAGAGCAGGTGGACCAGCTGAAAATCACCCCAGCCGGGGACTCCTGGCCATGGTACGGCATTGCGGGCTCCAGCGGCGTCATCCATGCAGAAGCACAGGGATGGTGCTCGCTGCCATGCACCACGGCTCCACCTCCGGGGTGGATTTATGCCTCGAGGGCGAATGTGCTTATAACAAAAGGTTGGGTGACTAAGGGCTGTCACACTCCAGGCATAGGGCATGAGGTCCCCACAAAATCTTTTTCAGAGCCTCAGCCTAGGTGGAGTGGCAGGGGCAGAGGTCACAAAACTCAGGGTCAGAGTCCATCCTGACTCCATCCCCTTCTACACTGCCCCCAGTCCCATGAGCTGAGCGGGACTTGAAAAGATTTGACGCAAGTTTCCTGATCCAGTTTGGCTCAGACCCTCCTTCACTGAGCTGAAGGGAAGGGACCAGAAGTTCCCGGCGAGGCAGTCTGGCGTTCCAAGGCCGACATCAGTTTCTGCAGCAGGCATCACCTCTCTTCGCAGTGTCCTCAGCCTCTCGTTCAGAGCTTTGTCCAGCTCTGCGCTCTGGACGATACTCGCCAACACCAGCCCTATTCAGCATCAGCTCCCCTCCACTTTAATCCCACTCTGACATGGGGCTAAGCCCTTCTGGACCTACCTCTCTGCCGAAGCCAGGAGGCAACTCAAGGACAGACAGGCAGGGGTGGGTGGTGCATTTCAGGAAGATGGAAATCTAGATCCTTGCCATGATGGGAAGGGGGTTCTGGAAGGCGTGTCCTCTGACAATGGAATGGGCCATCTGATGTCCCCCAAAACTTCAGCCCCGCAGGGTATGGCCTTTGGTTCCAACAGCTGCCCATCTCCTCCCATCAGTAATTTGTAAACTGTCAAAACATCTTCAATGAATTGAAACAGTTTTACCTCCCAAAGGCTGGCAGCAGAATCCACACCATTCCAGTAGAACGCATCTTAATTGTACCCAGGCACCCATGGGTGCCACTTCTCCTCCAAGGAGAAGCAAAATCACAACAGACAAAAGTCACCAGACACGAAAAGACTGAGCAGCACAGAGGAGACCAGCCTGAGAAGCCAGAGTCACCGGCGCGTTCAAAGAACATTGCCCGAAACAGGAGACATGCTTCGAGAATGTTGAGTCCGAACTCTTAGTAATTCTGAGGGTGAGTGTTTCCAGGTGGGCCTCCCTCAGTGCCTTGCCACACAGACACCTGGCAGCTACCTGCAGGCAGAGGAGAGGCTGAGCCTGGGGGGTGGAGGAGAGAATTTACTGCCCCTCTCATCGTCTATGCTGTCCCCCGCCCACTGCAAGGGTTGGCACCCTGTGGCACTTGACTCCCTGTCCATCTCAGGGGCCCGTGTGACGACCACGCATCCATTGCAGAAAGGACAGGGGAGGGAACAGGGTGAGGTCTAGAAGCACAGGTTGCCAGGGAGAAGAGAGTCACGCCAGAGAACCCCTCCCCAGGGTCTTCCCTCCCCAGCTGAAGCCAGGCCCGTGGGGGCGGCTTCTGTCCCTCAGCTTTATTAGCAAAGGGAACATGCTTTACGATTGGAGGCACAAGGATCCCTGGCTGAACGTGCTGTCTTTGAAGCTCAGCAAGGAGTAGTCTGCTCCCAGGACGTCTCCTTCCTGCAAGGGAGAAGCACAAGCGATTCTGGGTACTTCTCCATTTTCTCCAATCAGGAAGGAAACATTATTAAAAGTCACCCCATGTTCTTGATCCTGAAAAATCACCAGCAGAGTGAATAGACATCACAAACCCAGCAGAATCCACAACACTGCGTGCCTCCTCCCTCCCGTGGCCAAACACCTAGAAGGAGCCGTGTAACACAAGCAGCAGAGAAAATGATTTGTGATGGAAAAACATCACATAAAGGGAACGACGGGCCAAGATGCGAATCCAAACAGCCAAGGGGGTGTTTGTCAGTGTTCACAGCAGCAAGAACTTGCTAGAATGGCCACTCATGCCAGGGGTGTGGGTTCTCTGCACACAATGGTATGAACAGCGCAGGAGGCCAGGGGATCTGTGTCTGTTCTTATAAACGAGCTGTTCTTATGTTGCACAAGAAAAATCAATGCAAGAAAACATTGTCCTATTTATCTATCAAATATGCTGTGTTCAATAAGATTTCGGGGTGACTCTAAAGACAGCCTTTTCAGATATCAATTCCCACACAATCTGCCAGTAGGAGTTTCAAGTGATGGCGCAATCACCTTACAGCCACACAGACGTTTTATTTCCACTCCAGTGGGGTCTACAAAATCTTTGCATTCTTTTCCTGAAGTGGAATAATTTTTGTTTTGCTTTTTTTTTAAAGAATGGAGGAAAAAGCGTCAGGATGTCTGCCAAGAACTTCTGGGTTTGGTTCCAAAGCACTCAGCGCAGAATCTCTTGGGGACATCAAATGGAACATCCCATTCAGGGCTTCCGTGGGCTTGTTGGGATGAGACTGGGAAATAGAAAGTTCCTTCTCGGCTATGCGCTTACTGGTGGCCTCCACTTCGGGAAGCTGCTCTGTGGCTTCTGTGATGTGTGACTTCATCTTGACCCTCTCTTCCTGCCTTGGTTCCAGAAGAAAATGCTCTGAGCTATTCCTTCTCATGCCATGACCGCCCCGTCAGTCTACAGTTGCTTGTCCTGGCTGGTCCACATTCATATGCCCCTTGTCCTAGGAGTTCGTCATCACCCCACTGTTAAGTTCCTCACTCCCACTCCACTTGAACTTAAATTTCATATTTTCATTTTAAGACACTTGCCATGTGAACTCTGGTCATCACTTCAAACTCAGTATTTTCAAAGTAAATCTTACCGTCCTTACCTGGAAATACCCTTCCCACCCACCTCTGCAGCCTTCCGAGGTTCCCCATCATCACTGTTCTGTAAATCTTGCGTGTTACTTCTGTTCTGTCCCTTCATGTCCTATGATTCTGCAGCCATCAATTCCTATGGGCTCTTTTCCCCAAAATGTGTCTTCTAGCTTTGCTTTTCCCTTCAGTCCCTCTGCTACCCCCGTCCCATGGGGTAGCTCCTAGTCCCCTCATGCATCCAACCCCCAGGCCCTCCACCCCGGGACACTTACCTCACTTCCTAGTCTAGTCTCTTCTGCCCTTCACTTCTGCGCTACGAAACCTTTACCAGCTGCGAGGTGAGGGATTCTGCTTGGTCCTCATGACTTGCTAGTATCTGGCCCTAAGTTAATTACACAAGATACATGTTTTCCTTAGTCAAGGGGTTTCTATGTCCCCACAAATGTGACTGCCTGCTGTGCGCTGCTGAGAGTTGCCCCCATCCTCTTGACTTCCTATTTGTTTTCCTTGATCCCACATTTGACCTCTTTATTTTCTCCATTTTTATTGTATATGTTCTTTTTTTTTTTTTAAAGATTTATTTATTCATTTGTACAAGAGCTGGGGTATAGGCCAGATGTGCAGGAGGGTTAGAGGATTCACCAGAAACAGAGTGGGGAGCAGAACAGGCAGACTGACTGAAATATACTGCTGAGGGGAGCAGCAGGCGAGACAGGAGAGGTCTGCCGCGCCGTGTGGGTTGCTCTCTAGCCAGCTGAGACTCGAACCCGCACTGCAGAGGCTGTGGACAGCTTCATAGCACGTCACTCAACCCACTGCGCCACCAGGGAGGCCCTTACTGTATATGTTCTTGTAAGCTATCTCCAAACATCTCTGAATAAAAAGGGTTTTCTTCTGTATCTTTCACAGCAGCCATCACTGTGCTAGTTAAACCCACAGTGAGTTGTGACAATCCACCCAGTAAGTACGTAATTGGTTTTGAAATACAGTAGTGTTACAAGTCCCTACCCCAAAAGGACCTGCCTTTACCCTCTTGGAAAGAACTCACCACTGAGCTCTAGGTGTCGCTGCACCAGACAAGGTTTTATTAAGAGTCTCAGGCGGGCCTCCCCGGTGGTGCAGCGGTTGAGTGCTGGGTTGCGAAGCTGCCCGCAGCCTCTGCAGCGCTGGTTCGATCCCCGGCTGCTCCCCGCCCACCGGAGGAGGGTCCCACATGGCGCGCAGACCTCTCCTGCCGCCCACTGCTCCCCTCAGCAGTGTACTTCGGTCCTTCTGCCTGCTCTGCTCCCCGCTCTGGCTCTGGTGAATTCTCTCACCCTCCCGCGCTTCTGACTGTACCCAGTGCTTCTATGTATAAATTAAATAAATAAATAAATAAATAAATCTTTAAAAAAAAAAAAGAGTCTCAGGCATGAGGGAACCAGTGAAGGAAAGAATTTACCAGTTAGGAGGAGATATTTAAAGGGCAGATCCAGGGCCTTCCTGGTGGTGCAAGAGTTTAAGACAGCCTATGTAGCTGTCCACAGCCTCAGCAGCACAAGTTTGATCCCCAGCTGGCCAGGGAGCTACCCACATGGTGCAGCAGACCTCTCCTATGCTTCCCTCAGCAGTGCATTTCAGTGGACCTGCCTGTTCTGTTCCCCACTGTCTCCAGTGAATCCTCTCACACCCCCCCACCCCTGGCCTTTACCCCAGTTCTTGTATGCATAAATAAATAAATCTTAAAAAAAAAATAAAGGGCAGATCCAAGACACGGGGAGGAGAGCAGCACCACAGCCTATTCTGGGTTGGGCTACTTCGGGGCATGCTCAGACCAGATGGGTTAAGTTACAACTGCGCCTTCATGCTCTCTGCCTTCCCCTCTAGGACACTGTAAGATAATCCTTAGATCTAACACTTTGTCTAGCATGGTGCCCCGTGGTCAGTGTGGTGGGTCAAATTGTCTGGACAGGGCTCACCAGTCTGTGATTTAGTCCACCTGTTTAAACAGGACTTGGGTGACACTTATCCCCAGGGTACAATTTCTTTTACTATGCTGTCTCAGTGGGGCATATGTGTATGAATTTCAGGCAAAAACATTTTTTTCAGTCCTTTGAGAATCCAAACCCTGAAAGGAATCATGTCTTGTTCTCCCTCTGATGCAGCTGTGCTTTTATCATGTGCCACTCTCCTGATCGTGACTTGATATAACCACAAATAAAGAGCAAGAAAAGGCAAAAAAAAAAAAATCTCAACGTCTTTTCAGATGGCAGTTCAGGGAGAGTGGATGGTTATATACCAAATTTCTACCTTTTCTTAAAAAAATTATTTATTTATTTATTTATTTATTTATTTATTTATTTATTTATTTGCAGGGTACAAGCCAGATGCGCAGGAGGGTGAGAGGATTCACCAGAGACAGAGCGGGGAACAGAACAGGCAGACTGATGAAGCACACTGCTGAGGGGAGCAGTGGGCGCGACAGGAGAGGTCTTCTTGCCATGTAGGACCCTTGCCAGCCGGCCGGGATCGAACTGGCGCTGCAGAGGCTGCAGACAGCTTCACAGCGCAGTGCTCAACTGCCTGCACCACCAGGGGAGGCCCCCAAATTTCTACTTGAGACTTGTGATGGAGTATTTCACACAAGCTCCAGTACCCAACACTGAAGATCTCGCATAGGGTGGTGTGGACACAGGGGAGATGCACAGAACAGTGAGCTAATCCAAAGCATAGGCTTTTTGTTTTTGTGGGTTTTTTTTTTAAAGAAAAGGGGTGGGGGCGGGGTGTGTGGAAGTGTTTTCTTTGGCATAAGAACCAGTTCAGGATGAAAGGCTAAGATTCTGATTTTAAAAGTTTTGAGTCTGCTTTCTTCATGCCTAAGCCACTGGGTGAATTTAGAAAGTGGGAGAGACTATTACAGCTTTGCTTATGGGAAGTTTTTCTTCTCTGATACCCTCTTCTTGAAAACTTCACTCCAGTTTTATTATAGGGGCTGACTGATAATATGCCAACCCCACACATCTGTCTTGGTGGGTAAATAAATCACAGGAAAGAACTTTTCAGCTTAAAGGGTAGAAATTCAAGCCTGGCTTTGATTTCTGCCACCACCACCACATCATAGAAATCCCACAATTGCTACCTATCCCTGTAGAACAAGCAGTGCTGGCTAAATATGGAGACTGCTTCATTGCTGTGGTGGCCGTAGCAAGAGAGAGGCAGGAAGCTTGTCACTTGTCTGCCTGTCTGTGAGAACTTGGTTCTTCCTTTCCAGACAGGAAAGGAGGCCCTCGCCTGCCTACCTTACCTGCCTCCTTCCCTTTGATACGCATCCTCATGAGAGGCTATGTTGCATGGGCTTGGCTGCCTGAAAACCTCGGATCCAACCTTTAAGCTCAGTGTCCCTTAGGTCATTCTCTGCCCATCTTTATTTACTGTACACGAAAACAACACAGGTGGTCTCACGTGTTACGGAGTGGCTGCAAGGCAGCAATTGTTTCACAAAAAGACCCACAGATTTGGGGGTGCTGTCAGTTGGCACTTTTTAAAACGTTAAAAAGGACTGACATACAGAATCCTCCCTCTGCCCCAAATCAAGATTCTCAATCATAATCAGTTCTTAACAGAATTTATTAAACCATGGCGAGAAAGGAAAAGTCACAAATAACGACTGTAGGCGAAGGTTGAATTAGCTAGAATGAGAGTGAGCTGGCGGTGAGGCATCCGTCTTCACTTTGTTTCTGCCTTTAGGGAGTTTATTGAATGTGCTTTTGTGATATAATTTATAAAGAAATTGGTTTTACTTAGAAGGACGTTTTTGCTTTATGTCTTGTAGCACCTTGAGAGCTTAAAAAAAGGGAGAAGGTAATTCCATTACGCTTTCAATTTTCGCTGGCAAAAGAAATGAACTAGATGTGATTGGAAAGATAAGGTGCTGGCCTTCACTTGACCTGACCTTGCTCCAGGGGTTGGAAAAGAAGAAGCATGGCCTTTGTTCCAGAGGTGTCATTCCATGTTTAATTAGAGGGCTAGAATTCCTTTTTTCCCTCCATAAATCCCCACCTCAATTGCTGAGAAAATGTCCAGTAGGCAGATCATCTGATCATCCTCTTAACAGCGTCGGAGTCATGTGCTTGTCCAAGTGACCCTCAGTGCACTCGAGACCATGCTGCATGATAAAATCAAGACACTTAGAAGAGGCAAGAGCTGACATTTGACGAAGGCAGTGGTCCACTCAGCCACACCAGAGGCCTTATCAGAATCCTCAGTTTTCTTCCTGAATCTCCTCTTACTTCCACTATTTTTGGGGGGAGGCCAAGGAGGAAGAAAATATTTAAAATTAGGGAAGTCATCTCTACTGCTCAAAGTTAAGGTGCTTTCCGACATCTTGGAAAGGCTTCTGACACATTCAAATTCTGCGATCCTTAATTTATAACTTGGTGTCTCCTAACAGGAAGCGGGGTATAGTACAGTAACATCACATTCTGGTTTTTCTCTTTTGGGGGTGACTATTTGGAAACAGATAAGGTTTTGTTAAAGAGTAAAAATAACCAACAAATTGTTTATTGTCAACATAATCTCTTGGAGATATAGGCAAATAATTGTTATAAAGTAGGAGTCAAATCAACGTGTCTCGGGTTAAAAAAAAAGTGGAAAAAAGATAAATTTTAAGGATTGACACAAGGGACGCATGAAGATTGAACATCAAATTTTAATCTTGAACCTTTTCTCCAGTCTTCAAATTATTAACATGAAAAGGAATGATAAATTGCAATTTTATCATCACCATGTCGCTGTGTAACAAGCCCTTGTTACAAAATCTCCACCTACTGTCTCCAAAAAACCAATAGAAAACCCATACATCATATTATCTAAGTGATCTATTAACAGATGAAATTTTAACCAACTTCATACCAGAAAACTATTAACAGAAGTACTCCAATCACATAGCTTAAAATATGGAGAAAAGACAGGTAAAAAATTATCTTAACCTGTAGTAGTCTTTTTACTTTAAAATTTTTATAAAATACACTAATTTCCCAAAATAAAGAATATTATGACACATTGGTGTCAACTTACACAGATGAAAGCTGATGTCAGCTTTTTTCCTAACTAAAGTTCATCTCACCAAACTTTTATATATTACATGAATATCCAAGTATTTTTTTTAAAAATTCAACACACAGGAACATAATGTACAGTGTTTTATAAAAAAAAAAAGAAAAGAATGGTTAATTTAGGAATGATTTCATTTCCACCACATCAATGTATCTTTTTAAGACCGTGAAATCTCTTGCTAGTGCAAGATTTTTCAGTTCATATTTCTGTTTCCCAGTTGTAATTCTTAAAAGCAAAAAAGAAATTGTTTTTTTTGTTTTGTTTTGTTTTTTGTTTTTTTAATGAGAAAACTGTGGCAACGATCTCATTCACTCCCAGGCTGCTTTCCTTCCTTTTGTTTTAGGACTACTCAGCCCCACGGTGGTGTGGCACCGGAATGAAATGGGCACAGAGGCCAATGACATCAAAGGGCAGCTATAAAAAGACCCGCTCAGCTGGATCCTGCCACAATTGTAAGGTGTGGGCAACATTTGCTCTCGCCAAGCCTCCCAGAACTCAAGAGAAGGGTCCCCGGGGTGGTCTCCGGGCTTATCCTTCACATTTGTCAGCTGGGAGAATAAAGAAGCAGTTCCACTAAGACGTGAGCATGGCTAAAGGATGCCTTAGCCAGGGAGGGAGTTAGTATACTTAGAAACCTTAGTCAGTAGTGGCTTTGGAGTAGAGAAAAGAATGTTGTTTATTTTACACCTCCTGTATTGGTCAATTCTGAGGGCAAACTAACCTCAAGAGGAAACTGCAATGAAATATACACACCATGCACGGTCTACATTACTGTGGGAATCCAGTAACACATGCAAGACGGTGGGAAAAGAATCACAATGGATGAATGTAAACTTTTCACAGTGTCTCTTACAGCCTTTAACTTCAGCACAAGTGCATCACTTACCACCACGATCTCACAAACGTTTGAACTGTGTCCCGGGCATGCAGATCACTTGGGGTGAAATGGGCGAGTACATCTCAGAGCCATTCGCAGACAGCGAGTACAGCGTCAATTTCCCCAATTTCCAATCAATGAATTGAGCTGTTTCTGTTATAAAACTAAATCTATTTCTGAGTACATTTTTGTTCAAGGGTTGTGCTTTATTCTTATCACCTCATTGCTTTCATTCTAGGAAAATTAAAAACCCACAAAATTAAATTGAGGACTTGGCCTTAAGGGTGATTCTTGACAGAACCAGAAGACGGGATCATTTCACTTCTCTCGGGTTTCTATCTCCCTACCCCTGGCCCTTACTGATACTCATTCAGACGCGTAATGTTTTGGTATCCCAAGAAAGGAAAACCAAGTTGGAGAACTGGCATTTCCTTTTTAAAGAAGTGAAAAATAACACCAGCGGGGTAAGGGGAGTTCATTCTAGGTCAAAAGACTCTCTTGCTCTCAACAGGAGATAATCCAGCTTCTCCTTAGCTATCATTTCATAAATTAATAATTTCTTAACTCATAATCCAAAGAATTTATCTATTACAAGAAAAATTCAAGTTTATAAAGCAAATAAATTAGTTAAGCCTTGTAAACAATTGTCTATTTTCATTATATATCTTTAAAAAAAGAAAAGCTTTCTCTGTAGAGTAGATCAGACAGCACAAGGCACACCTCACACATCAGAATCCAGACACATCCCAAACCCAAGCCTTCTCGACACTGTTCGCAGGGAGCGCTGTAACCGGGGCTCTGGAGTCACACCAATCCTTTGCTCTTCTCCTGACCATCTGGAATTCCACAAATGTGCTCTTGCCATTACACTGCTTTGTGCTCTTTCATTGTGTGATATGATTTTTAAGCCTTCTTGTCCTTGTTCTCCTCAGAGGTTTTCCACAAAGCTTCCAGGGAAAAGGCCGGTTTTCCCATTTCGTTGCAACGTGCCTTTGAACCAGCCATCCTCTCGTTTTTTATGAACAAACACAATATCTCCTTCCTTAAGTTCAAGTTCTGCCTCACTCTGAGGAGGGTAGGAAACCACCACCCTGTGCCTAGAAAAGAGAAATATGTCTTAGTCAAGGCCATTCAAAGCGGATGAAAATGGTGGGCGGAAAGTTTGCATGCCTTAACCTTCCTCAGAAGAGCAAGCCGCACCAGTTTGGTTGACAAGGGTTGTAAAACAACTCAAAATACAACTATTTTCAGTTTACCAGAAACTTAGGATTAACCTAGTTTGGAGACACTGAAGAGTCCACAATTGATGACCCAGACTGGTTCACCCGAGTGACCTTTACAGGGACAGCCATTCTTGTCCCGTGTGTTTGTGACTCAGTGATACAGATGGAGATGTTTATTCCACTTCCCTGGGGGGGAGCCATTTCTGTCCTTCTTTCTTCTCCAAGAAAGGAGCAAATTTATCTGATTGGCAAGACTCAGAGAAGCAGCTGAGCTGTGGGTGTAGATTTCTCTGCCCTTCTCCAGCCTGCTTGGGCTCAGCTCTGCCTCTGCTTCTATGTTGTAAGCACCATGGAGTGGTCCGAGCCAGGGGCCAGGGGCCAGGCTTGACTTCTGAAAGTGAGTCTGGAGGTCTGTCTCTCTGTATTGTTTACAGTGGGGTTGGATGTGGATGAGCCAGCAATTCTAAGTTTATCTGCCCCACATACCCAAATTCTCCCACAGGCAGCTTGTTCTAGAGTCCAAATTCAATCCAACTCTGTCATGAGGTTAATATTCTCACCTCCATTATTCTGATAGCTGTGTCTGTATCTCCATTAGTTCTCAATTTAGACATCAGTAGGAAAAGCTGTAACTGTCACCTAAAAATCCCGGATGCCTCATTGGTATATCATCTCCCTACTTCCATGTCTACTCCCTTGTCTCTTTGGGTCAAAATCCTAGTTTGTAGTCAAGGATATTAGAGGGAAATGACTTATTTTATGCTCTGTAATGATGTATCCTTCTTTATTTTCCCAGTTTTGCTACTTTCCTTTGCTCTTCTCTTGCTTTTCCCAACCAAAGGATGGTGTAGCCAACCTCCAAAATGGCCCCAGGTGGTCCCTGCCCCCTAGTACTCACACTCTTGTGTCATCTCTTTGCACAGAAATGCAAAGGGATGACCTGTGTGACCAATGAAACTGAAAATGATGCTGTGTGATTTCTGAGGCTAGGTCATAAAAGGCATTTAGCTTGCACATTACGTACGTTTTCTCACTATGTAATGTTTTGCACATTACGTATGTTGGCTCACTCGTGTAGAGGAAAATTAGCTGCCTTGTGGTAAGGAAATGTAGTATCACGATGGCCAGGCCCACGTAGTGGGTGACTAAGGTCTCCTTCCAAAAGTCAAAAGTAACGGGCAATAGTGGTTAGAGTGAGCCACCGTGAAACAGATCCTCCAGCCTGAGAGGAGCACAGCTGAAGCTGACGTCTGGACTAGAATCTCAAGAAGTACCCTAAGCCAGAACCACCCAGATAAGCCTCATTCCTAACCCACAGATATGGTGAGACACTAGCTGATTATTGTTTCAAGTCACTAAATATTGGGGATAATTTGTTATATGGCAGTAGATGACTAGTAAATGTGGATACACTTCTAATACCAGAAAGTGAGTATTCAGTCATAAATGTGATTTCAAGTTTTTACTTTCTTTTGGTTCTCCAAGTCGGAAAATGAGTTCATAGCCTCCAGCGACCCACTCTTGACTACAAGTGAAGAATGTTATAGTTTAAAAAATGATATAACAAAATTCCTAAAGCCCATTAGAACCCAGACCTTTCAGAAGATTGCTAGCTTCACCAGGCTTCATTCCATAAAATACTAAAATCCATTCTCATTAAGAAGAACAATAGCAAGAGTCCCAGACAATTACTCTACTGAAAATGGCATTTCTGCAAAGTTCAAGTGGCTGCCCAAACAATTCCTCACCTACTTTGGGGTGCAGGAGCTAAATTACACTCCAAGATGTGAAGCAAAAGCACAGCATGGAGTCTGGCTTATCATTTCCAGGAAAGGTGAGGCTAATTCAATATTTACAAACTATAAGGCTCAGTGGTCATGTATGCCTGGAATGAGGAAGGGGGAATGGATGGGGGAAGTGCCAGTCTTGGGGTTGACACAGCCTTTAAGGTCATTTTCAGCAGCGTAACTTGGAGCCAGTTACCTTAGCTCTCTCTGGTTCAGCTTCCTCAGCCATAGAACAGGACTGTAGTGAGTTAAGCTCCGTACCTGGTGTTATCATGAAAGGCTTTGAGATTATAAATACGATGCTTTTAGTACAGTGTCTGTCATGCAGTTCACACCCCAAAAAGCAATGTTCCAATAAGACCACATGGCTTAGGCAAGAGCAGGCAGAGGCCTGGTGTTTCAAGGAAGTGAAGGACGTAGTTTGCCAGTCAGTAGCTAGTAACTTCTACCCAGGAAATAGACTCAGGCCACAATCTAAAAAATTGCCCGAATGAGATTTGACTTTTAAAAGGATATAAAGTAAGGGTTTTGAAATCCCTTCTCTGTCACCTTCAAAGAGCAGAACAAATCATTTTTGCTTGGGCTAATCTGAAGGAAGGCATCAACATCAGGAAATTTCTCAAGTCTGATGCCAACACACTAAAAATCCATAGGAAAGGCAATGTTGAAAGTTGCCATTTAGGGCAAGTTAAAATTTGAGTAGAGCATTATACTTCTGAGGGAAAGTGAACAATGACTCAAATCATAGTCTGAGTAGATCTCTTACGAAACGCACTCCCCACTGGTTCTCTATGAGCTGCCTTAAAGGTGAGACGAACAAAAATAGTTCTTGAAAAACTTGAAGTGAATTAGATTAATATTTGCATTTTATAAAATGCACTAAACCAATTTTGTCAAAAAAAAAATTGAACTAGAACTGCTGCTGGGCTAAGAACATAATCTTCCTGCCAAGTTCCCAGTGGGAGCAAATTTTCATTGCTAAGTTATAAACCTCTGGGGGGTGGAAGGAGAAACCACGAAACCACGTGCATAATGGAAACTGTGACACAGTCGTGATTGTATGAAGACTACCAGGTGCAGCAGTATCAGACTCTGCAAAGAAATCTCCCAGCCCAGATCCTGGCCTAGAGCCTTGTGATGTAGTTTGCATACGAATTTCTAATACAGACTCTCAAGGCCAAATACTGGGCACAACCAGCCAACTATCTCAGGCACGGGAAGGTTTTGCCAAGTAAATGTTTACAGACCAACAAACAGATGTAAGGCACAGCTGCTGAGGCCCAACATCTGTTGTCTTTATTTGGGGAAAGTTCTGAACCTCAGGAGTCAAAGATTACTCTCCCATGATCTCCAAGGGACATACAGTTCCACCCTTAAAATCTGCACCCTGTCCTCTCTTCATTGCCATAGCTGCCACCTCACTGCCTTCCACCTGGTCAAATTATCTACCTTTCCTCCTGGCCTCCAATCTCTTTTTGTCCCCAATCCATCTGATGTAGAACTGAAATATTCATGCTCTTAAGTGGCAACTCTATTTGCAGTTAAGCTTTGCTCAAAAAACATTACTGACTTCTAAACATCTGTAGTAAGATGTTCAAAAAGCCCTGAACAATGTGACTTCAGCCTCTCCTTATAGCTACTATTGCTGTTATCTGCTTGAGTCTGTCCAACACACCTCTCAACTCGAACATGTCTTCCAGGTATGGCTTTTACTGCTCACACTTGGTGCACTAGCTCATGTGGTCCTTCCACTGGGCACTCCCTCGGATGACCTCTCTGTCCATCCACCCCCATCAGCCTCTCAAAGTCTCACCCCTGAGGAATCGTCTCTAAACTCGCTTGACCAGATCTCAGGTTCCCCATCGCTATTCCAACTATGTTTTAAAAGTACAAATCTCCTTTACTTATAATGAAATCCCGAAAAGTGCTAGAACATGGATGAGCCTTGAAAACATTGTGCTATGTGGAATAAGACACAAACAAAAGGAAACAAATAATTCCACATATGAGGCACCCAGGATAGTCTACTCAAAGAGGCAGAGAGTAGAATGGTGTCTCTCACGGGCTTGGAGGAGGAACAGATGAGGGTTATTGTTTATTGGGTGCAGAGTATTATTTTTGGATGATGAAAAAGTTCTAGGAATGGAGAGTTGTGGTGGTTATCACCACTGTGATGTGCGATCAGAGTGAATGTACTTAATGCCACTGAATTTTACATTTGGAGTAATGGTAAATTTTATGCACATTTTACAATTTAAAAAATAAGCTAAATGAATAACTGAGTGAACAAAAATAATGAAAAAACTGGAAAAGAAAAAGAAAAACACCCAAAGCCAAGGGGTAACCCACTCAGTCTCAGCTGTTCCCTGTGAACCAAGCACTGGGGAGGCAGGTGAGGTACGCAGTGTGGTCCTGAATGAGCTTCTCCCTCTTGGTGGCTGTGTGACCCTAACTCAGTTTTTGGTGGTAGTTACCATGATGGAATTTGAGAAACAAAGTCTTGCTCTATCAAGAAGCCCCACTGACATGCCAGTGCCAATCTTCCTGGTTTGGGCTGTGGTAGTCTGGCTACCATGTAAATGGGCACTTGTAATCTTTTATCTGTATGCCTTTATTTTTCTGGTCTCTCGTGTTATCTGTAATTTACATATTTTTGCTTCCAATCTCCCCTGGTACAGCTCAAATTGGACCCCCCGATGGCTCTGGGAGGCACCCTGCTCATCACTCCGGTCTGGGTGGGTAAGCATGGCCTGCTTTTTGCCAGTTGCTAACGCAATGTAATATCCAATTAAGCGATTCACTGGCAAGCCACACTAGCTCGCTTTGTAGCTCGCCTGAAGTCCAAGTAAATCATGTTCATCGCTTCACCCAGTGGGGTCATTGTCACTGACTCAAATTAATTGTGCTGGTGAAGCCCCACTGCCTTTCTGTAAATCTGTCTCTATCCAATTTGTATGTTTCCAAGCGTTCTGGTTTAATCCCGGATCAAAGATCATAGGTTCTTTTCCAATTTAGGAGATGGGCTTATGTGGTTATCAGTTTAATTCCTAAACTTAAAAAAATACACAGCTAGAGATGATTTGCTGTGTCTCCCTAAGCCTTTTATCTGTAATTTTTTTTCGTGGAAGAAAAACCTGCCATACCTTCTTTTATCTGCTATTCCTTCTGAAGTATTTTATTTCTACTTTCTCTTTGTAATTTCTAATTATTTTCTCAGTCCCTCTAAAACAGAGTGTAAAATATTTGTTCTATTATTTCTGCTGTCATCAATTATACATTTTCTGCCTCGAGCATAGTGTTATTTCTTGCTTGTTTTCTTCAGTCTCTCTAACAAACACAAAAGAATCCTTTTGTTCCTCAGAAAACTCTCAGCTGACACCAGGACCTGTCAACATACCGCAAGGCTCATCCTTCCTTATTATGAGATTGCTTAAGTCTTTATATCACGTGGATGCCTCTTTCCACTGACGGCACTCATTGCCCTATTCACATTCTTCTACTTTAGATTTACAAGACAGGGTCAGGGTTTGAAAGAAAATTTTATGCTTGTCCTCATTATAATCTGCAGATGAATCCTATCTCATACTGTACCAAGATTAGATACTAAAATATATTTTCATGAAATCCTATCAGTCCAAATTCTAAAAACTCTGCCTAGGCAAGAGTTACTGATATTAGGTTGTGAATAAGGGACTCTAAGACCCTGAAATGCTTTCAGAATTATATTGAGGTCAAAATTAATCTTTTCTTCATTCTTAGTATTAAGTACTTTTTATTACATTGAATTTTTTGAAATATTAAAACAGGTAATCTCTAAATGATACACTTGGTAGTTTTTGAGTAACCAAATAATTTCATTCCCAGTGGATGACAGAATGTTTTCCTATCCTACTTGCTTGCACACATTTTCCCTGTTGTTTTGAGAGTGAGGCAGACCTAGGAAGCCAAGCTAACTACATACTATTGGATGAAAGCAAAGGAGCTATGAAAAGTTGGATTGGACTGGCATTATACTTAATATTCCATTCAACATATGGATTGTAAAAATATAAATTCAGACAGAAATCTTCTCCAAAGACCCCTTTCCTACTTGTAAAAATTGAAATGGTTACATAAAACCTGCCGGAGAGTTCCAGAGTGCCCATGCCCATCTGTCCCATCATTAAATTGTCCATGTTCCCTCTCTGATGTGCACCCCGTTCCCAGAACTGCCATCACCTGTTTACATTAGCGATTTCTCCTTTTCACATCTACTGAACAGCAGGCGCCTGCTGTTAGAAGGAGTCCCTCTAAGAGGACAGGGCTGGAATGCAGAAGCCACAGAGATTGAGGACATCTGGCAACTGAAAAGGAATGCATAATGGGGAGGGAGGCAGCAGTGCCCAGCCGGTGCCCAGGGAGAGTCTGGGCAAAGTGAACCATCACTCAGAACAGTTAGACAAACACCACAAATGACAGGGGAGACAGAAGAGGGACTCGGGGCATGAAGGAAAACCTGCAGCTCAATGCCTGGGGGGAGAGGACCAAAGAAAAGTAAAAAAGTCAATGGACTAACTCCAGAGACAGAGGTGCTATCCCTGGAAAGCAGAGTAATTCTACAAGAAAAAGGCTGGCTCTCAGAATAAAGGATGAAGTGTATTCAGAACAAAATTCCAAAGCTATACTGAGAGCACAATAGATGGGGAGAAAGACGGAATAACATTTTATGTGGGGAAGAAAGGCTACTTATTTAGGGCAATGTCTGGCTTCAAAACGGGTTCTATAAGGGTTACAACTATAGAAAATTAGTTCCCCTCATATATAATATGTTGTATAGTTTGTGCTAAATGCACAGAAGTAATTTAAAGCTTATTCTTTTTCTAGCTTATTTTTTGGTTAAAAATCAGGTCAAAAATTTATTATGAATTAAGATCTCGAATGTGATGGGTACAAAGGTAAATTTAAGTCATTTTGATGTCTAACACTTTATAGTAATATTTCAAATCAGCAACAGAGAAAATGCTACCCTACAGCACACCTCCACAAATTAGAAATCTGCTTTATTTATGAAATGCAGGTATGGAGAGAATAAAGCTTACTGAAACAATAAAACAGATGACACTTTATAAAACAAATGTTCATATGTTTATGCATTACGTGAAAACAGTTCAGCATTTTTAGTGTACTTTGTGATGTTTTTTTCCTGGGCAAAGAACAGTGCTTCATTTTTAATTCATACAGTCCTAGTAGATATTTGTCTTGTTAAATATATTTTCTTTCCTAATGCACTCCTGTTCAAACAGAACTGCACCCATTTGTAATCATTATTCAAGGTCAGAAGCAATGAAATCGTGCTCATTGTTCTGAGAGTAACTGAACCAAGTCACTGGGTCAGGAGAGGCAGTTCTCTGTGACTGTGGCCTCTTCTGCTCAGGAAGAACAGCAAGAGAATTCTCTTAGCTGGCAGAATTTTCCAGGTGCTTTACCACTAACAGGTTCTAATGTAAACCTCTTAATTAAAAAAAAAAAAAAAGGCAACGGCTTAACAAGGAACAATTGTTGGTGATGGAATCGAAGCAAGAAGGAAGTAGATGTGAACAGTTTCCAGAGATTGAGAAATGTCACCTGGTTATCATTCAGGAGTGGCTGTTTAGAGAAAATCAACAAAAAATTAGGCTGGGGACCTAAAGCCTATAAGACACATGGGAGGAAAAAGCAGAGAGAGAGTAGGTGGCAGCAAGCAGTAAAAGAAAGCCAGCGCTTCGTTAAAAAAAATTAGGAGGGGGCCTCCCTGGTGGCACAAGGGGTTAAGCACCGCACTATGAAGCAATCCACAGCCTCTGCAGCACGAGTTCGATCCCCAGCCAGTCAGGGAGATTCCCACATGGCACAGCAGACCTCTCCTGACTCGCCCACTGCTTCCCTCAGCAGTGTGTTTCAGTGGATCTGCCTGTTCTGCTCCCCACTGTGTCTGGTGAATCCTCTCACCCCCCGGACCTCTGGCCTGCACCTCAGCTCTTGTATGAATAAATAAATAAATCTTTAAAAAAAAAATTAGGACGCATGAGAAAAGATCTCAAATATCAAAATACATATTTCAGCATAAAACTTGCTACCCATTTCTTAGTTTTCTCCCCGCACATCACAGAACTCACCTTTCACACACTACCGGCCTAGATTCATTCATGACTGGGCCCAGGGAGGAGCACGGCTGCCGGGGAGGGGGAGCAATGGGTGCGGCAGAGTCCAGGGAGCTGGTCTTCCGATGAAGAGCATCCTGGGTCAGAGGTGCTCCCCCTGCGGCCGGGCCCTCGCCATCCGCGGAGCAGGAGCCGGCCCTGCCGTGGGCACCCCCCAACGGCAGCTCAGGACCCATGGCGCCCTGTAGGGGCAACTCGCCACCACCCAGCTCCACTTCCAGGGTGGGGGAGGCTGGAGGAGATACTCGGGGCTTGCGTTTCGTGGAGGCACCAGACAGCAACTTCAACAAACCCTTTTTTTCTTTCTAGAAAAACAAACCAAAATAGTACATTAGTTGGTCACTGACGACGGCACTGTAGTGATTGTAATGTGTAAGGTGCAAGCATTTCAACTTTTGATATCATTTAAAATTATTTCTGTGGCTATCTGGTTATTCATGATCTAGTTGCCAATTTCTGTGTAGTGTTAACTTGACCTTTTGCTTTTCTTTCTTCTCCCTTTTTTCCTGCAAGTTTTGTTTCTTTTGGAGACTATGGTGTTTTTATTCACTATTGTTTTCTGAGTTTGGACAAGGAGATAAAAAAAGATGTAAAACAAAACAAACAAACAAAACCCTCATCAATTAATATCTCAAACTTGGTGAAAGCAGAAGTACACATTTTAGAACAAAATAGAATTTCACTTTATGAATTTCCCAAAATTCTGCCTGTATCTCTAAGGCTATTTGTATAGAGAATTAAATATAAACCTAATAGCATTTGACTACACATCCTCATACATAACTCTTACCTGTAGGTAGTGATATCTTGATCGGTTAAGTATTAAACCACTTCTTACATGTTACACCTTGATGAAACTTAGGCTATTAACAAGAGAAATCAAACTATTCTACAATGCAACTAACTCCCTGTGAGAAAGCAAATAACTCCATCAGGTTTTAAATAAAGCTTCAGTATAATTTAAAAAAAATTGTCTCTTTTCGCAAGCAAATATTCCCATAAGGATTTTTCTCAGCAATCTCACTCCACAGAAGCCACCTCTCATATCTGTGTCTCTTTTGACATTGTTGCTCTTTGCTCTACTAGGAAATCAAGATCTAGAGATAACTCTCCTTCATCCCCAAGTCCCGAGTGTGAGTTCTCTCTGATGACCAGGAACACACAGCAATCATCACTTTACATTCTTTGACTAAAATGTCAACTACATCATAAAGTCTTCTAAAAGGAGACATTGATAAGTAAACAGAGAATTATTTCTTTAGAAAACCCTATAAACAAATTTGAATTAGTAAATCTATGTATAAGGAGAAAGAATTATTTTGGGGCCCACAAGGAGATGTAACACTGAGAAGTTTTTTTGGGAATGTGGGTTAGTTCAGATTCAGTAAAACTCCCTGGGGGAAGAGAGTCCAAACCTGTAAGACAGTTTCCATTCAGGACAGAATGGCTGAAGAGAGAAAAGAGAAAAGCAATCATTTACCAGATGATGAACAAGCACCCCAGGGAGACCACACCAGAGGTCCTATTTACCTAATGCTGCTCACAGTATCTGTTAACCCTGGTTAGAAACCCGGGAGGGGAGAGATGGTGGATAGTGCTGAGCCCAGGCTGCAGATGAGCACAGCCAATCAACCCATCTCCCACCCCTCTCTACCCCCACTCCCCAGAATGAGGAAGATTCTTTTGCATTTCTCTTCAAGGTCTGTCCTAAACTCATCCTACTGGCTTTTGCTGCATTCAATGTCTCATTTCCAGTAAATCATGAATTTACAGTAAATCGTTCTATGAACTTGAACAACTTGAATGCAGTACCTGTACCTCAAACAGCTGTGTCACAGCTTCAAGGCCGAAAAAAACAACTCGAATAGGAGGACATTGGTGGAAGGTAGGGAAAATATTTAGCTACTCCTTGACTCGGGAAATAAAAGAGGATACTCTGGATCCCCCAATTCCAATAGTGACAGATTTCCTTCTATACAATGGTCAGTGAAGTTCCCAGAGGAAAAGCCTTGGCATGTTGCTGCCACATTTGCTGAAGGGAGCCTGAAGTCTGGAGGGCCAAAGACTGAACTGGGAAAGAATATTCAGCAGCTCACACTTGAAAGGGAGCAGTCAGCAGCCTCAGCCAGCTATTCCTTCCTGATGTAAGGAAGCACAAATCCTGGGGCCCCCCACAGATCTACTAAGAACATCAAGTCCATTGATAAATTACAATCTCAGCAAGCCACAGCTAAAGATATTTCTTAAAAGCTCAGTTCTGGGCACTCAGAAAAAGATCAGTTAGCTGAAAAGCACTCAGGGAACAGCCTCTAAAGTGATTAAGAAGAAAGATGTTTGTTCCTCTAAAATGATTAAACACATTAAATACAGCTTGCTTTAATGACTTCTCAAGGCTGTGCTATCATCATCAGTCGATGCTGACTACCCACGGAGCAGCCGGCAGAGGATTAGGTGTGTGTGTGGTGGGGGGGGGGGGCGGGGGGGGGCGCGGCGCTAACACAGAGGAGATGCCGCTCTTGTCTAAGGAGCTATGCTTTTAATATCATCTTCTGATGTTTTCTACGGTAGCAGAACAATGTGCCACTTGAGAGTGATAATTTTGCAAATTCATACACTTATCATCTAAGGGCACCTTTGTTTTTTCCAAATCCTACAGCAGAAATGAAAACTGCAGATGAATTAGTCAAGACTACACTTCAGCAAGGCAATTTTCAAAATCTAATGTTAACATGTGTGAAAAAGGAGCCTATCCTTTAAATAAACCTTAATAATTCTTCTCCTGTGGGTCCTCCAAGAAATTGTTCCTAGATCAAATGTGATTTTCTCTTTAGAAGATTGGATGATTTAAAACCACAGCTCATATAGACAGAAAAAGAGAACTACTAGGTCACAAATAATCACCACATAACCATATAGAGTAATTTTTACATATAAAAAGAATTTGTGAGTATCAACAACGTTCTATTCATTGTGTAACAGAAAACACAAAGTGGGAAGCCCCAAAGCTCCTTCCTTCCCAAGCAAAACACATCTCTTCTGAGCCACTCACAATTAGCCACATTCTTACCCCAGTTTTCCTCTTTATTTCCCTCCTTGCTTTCAGATGTACCAAGAAAGTGGCAAGAGAGAAATAGTCTTCTGGGTAGTATAGGTGATCCAAAATCTACAGCCAGGCTCCAATAAGCAGAGTTGCTGTTCTCAAGTGAAAAAAGAATCTCAAACACTTCATTCATACATTCATTCATCATTCATTACTGAATTCATTATTCATATATAATTATCCAGTAGTAATCATGCTTCAATAAATACTTATTTGTATCTAATATGAACCAAGCAATGTGCTACATTCTGGGAATGTGACAGTTGGCAAGCAACAGTAACAAGCAGAGACATAATCATGGACATAAACCAGGTGTACTTACTGGCCTCCCTGGTGGCGCAAGGGGTTAAGCACCGCACTAGAAGCAATCCGCAGTTCTGCAGCACGAGTTCGATCCCCAGCCAGCCAGGGAGCAACCCACATGGTGCAGCAGACCTCTCCTGACTCCCCCTCTGCTCCCCTCAGTAGTGTACTTCGGTCAATCTGCCTGTTCTGCTTCCCACTCTGTCTCTGGTGACTCCTCTCACCCCTGCATCTCCGGCCTGTACCCCAGCTCTTGTATACATAAATAAGCAAATCATTAAAAAAAACAAACAGGTGCACTACAGAGAACTAAAGCAAGGTAAGAGCAGAGAGAATGACCAGGAGGCACTGGCTGAGAAGGCAGGTGTGTGCTCTTGTGCACACCCACACACGAGTGTGAAGGCTGCTTTAAGGAAGAGCATGAAAGGAGGGAAAGGCTATGTGAAACTTGAGCTGGTTAATCACTGCTGAGTTAAGAATTGTTAAGTGTTTTTGCAAGGCTTTCCACACTTACTTCTCACACCCACTCGGGGAGACAGGCATCAATATTATTTATTCTCTGCTCTAAGCCTCTCTAAGCCGGCCTACAATCACACTGCTGGTAAGCGGTGGAAGTGGAATGGGAACCAAGGCCCAAGTCTTCCCTTTTGGGAGTTCAGCACAGGCAATGTCTCCAGAAGCACATCTACTCTGTGGAATGATAAGAGCAGACACGTTGACCCCACCACAGAAGTGGTTCTGAGCCAGACTCTGCAGGTTTGCATAAGGAGATTGCAGCCATCACCAAAGGCAGGAACAGTGTGATTAGTTGCTGAACAGGGAGGGCAGGCTTCTCCCTAAGAAAATGAAATGGTCGAGCCCATAGACCATAGTGCTTCTGACAGTGAAATAAGAACAAAGAGGAAGAAAGATCATGCGAGCAAAGTAATCAGTAGGGACTTCAGGACAAATATTTATAATACAAGAAATTAGGCATTTAAAAACTAAATGGACCCTGTGCTTAGGAAAACTGAGAATAGCAAAGATCCTCAAATATCGAACTAACTGAAGAAAACCTGTGTTTCCTTATAGGAGTGTCATTAGGAACCTGGACATAGGGAATTTCAGGCACTAAATAAGTTCTTTGGTCCCCACATGAGAATGTTCTCTTTCAAGAACATATCCAGGCTACAAAGAGAGCATTCAAACCAATACCCACTCCTGCTGATTTCCACAGGAAGAAACAACAGTATCAGAGAAGCCTTATGAAGCATCTCCAGAGACTCTGAAGGTGAGAGTAGGAAATGTAAGCACTTGGGGAGGAGAGGGTCATCAGACATGTTTATCCTTTTTCTGAAGTGAGGATTAGACTGTTAAATTAATTAAAAACAGGAGCCATTAGGTTGAGATGGTTCTAATGCCTTAGCAGCTTGCATAACTACACCTGAAATGTCTCATGGTTAAGAAATCAAAATCTAGGCAACCAGTTAAGATCCAACCTATAAAGCTGTCCACAGCCTCTGCAGCGTGAGTTCGATCCCTGGCCAGCTAGGGAGCAACCCACATGGCGCAGCAGACCTCTCCTGACTCGCCTGCTACTCCTCTCAGCTGTGTACTTCTGTCGATCTGCCTCAGTTTACCTTTTAACATAATTTAGAGAATGTAAATACGGTAAAGTACATAATTGGTGCTGAAGACAAAGATTTGTTTTCTGGATGAAAGCTTAATATACCTGAATAATATTTGTCATATACAGGGGAAAAAACATATACACTACTATATTAGTGGTCTTCTTTCAAATCTTGGCTCATATTTAAGCTTTCTGTTTGGATATTCTCTAACTTCTAAATAAAAATGTAAAAGTTAAAAATCTTTAAGAATGCAATAAAAATATACACATATATATGAGTATCTTAGAGCCTAGGGAACACATTTTGGTGGAGACTAGCCGATCAAATAATGAAGACTTTAAATGGAGCATGAAGTTAGAAAAGTGTCCAAGTAAAGTTGCAACTGATAATTATAGAAGATAGCAGAGATTTTTATAGAAATAAAACAACAATGGTGTAACTGCGCTGATTTCTAGTAAGAAATAACTGAAATGATGTTTGGAAATATATTACAGAGTTTCAGATGCTTATTTATCAAACCGCAGAGTGCAGTTACCAGAAAATCTAGCTAGAGATTTTTAAGTCTGGGATAAAAATACATTTCTGAGACTTTGTCAGATGGGGCTTCCAACTAAAATATTGTTCAAAAGAAATATCCCAGCTTGGTGAGAGCTGCAATAGTCCTATGTGTACATGGAAAAGTTGTATGCCTTTGTGGTAACCCACTGTGGAGCACTTGAGCACAGAGAAAAGAAGTAGATAACCAACCAGCTATTATTTGGGGGTGCATCATGCATTGCCTGCAGTTTAAGTTAATGGCTGATGCTGATTACAACATAACAAAAGATAAAAATGGGAGAATTGTCAAATATCTCTGGAAGTCTGAGACTTTCCAGAAGTCTCAAGTAAAACTGGAATCTCTGATACCCTTAGGGCCTAACTCCTTCCTTGACTTGCTGAAAATTTGTTCTCACAGAACAACTATGGATCTAATTCCATAGTATCTCCAACTATGGATCTAATTCTAATCAACTGGAAGGAAGGTAGAAATCAGGAAGTGGAGAGATTTGGCTGGTGAAACAGAAAGAAATATCTAGGTAAGAAAGAAATATCTAGGTCCAAAGAAAAGTTGGCTAAAGTCAAGTTTAAACTCTAAAGTTTGAAAGAACTGATTTTCAAAGTTCAAAGAAAATATATGCATGACCTGAAATTCAAAAAGAAAGATACTTCAAGAGGAATGGGGGGACTCTCCAGAATGAAATTCTAACCATACAATTGCAAATTATCTAGCAGATGAAAATATAAAGGCAACCAAAGGTACAGATGTGATCCCCCAGGGAGCAGCCTAATGGGCTCAAATTTTTAAAGGACAAGCACAAAAAGATCAAAAGAAAGACCCATAAGAATGAACATATCATGGCCCATAGCAATTCAAGAAGGCTAAAGATCAGAATGAGCTCCAACTTGCAAAAATACTAAAGACCAAAAGGGGAAAAAAAAAAAAAAAAAAAAAAAGAAGGGACTGCTTTAAAGTTATGCTTAAACTAGAAGAATGAGAAAGAACAGACCCACTGTTTGGGGTAGATGGTGGTTCTCAGATGGTATGAAGAAAGGGAAGGATAATCTTCAGACTGAAGAGGGACAACAAACCTTGATAAGAGGGAACGGGTGAAAATACTGGGATTTACAGATCAAATGCAGGCTCCTGAATTCACTGCAGTGTGCACAGATAATTAACAGCCAAAACATAACCAATAATCATTGACAGATCCTGGTGAATTTGGTATGAGGGTCAACTCATCAGGCCAAAGAAAGGCATGGGTAGTCTCAGTTATCAGAAGAAGACAACAATGCACTTTGCAGACCATCTGGAAAATTCTGCAACAGGGTGTTGAAAGAAAGGTTTATATGAGTAAGGAAATGAAACTGAGGAGGAGAAGCTCCTCCAGGAGATGCTTGCTAATCATAGGGAATGACAAAAACGATGGAGAGGCTGGGGGATTGTTTGGATGGGAGAATGTAAAAGACATTTAGATTTCAATGGGGCTGCTGCCAAGGTTTCCCATGATATTCTTATAGACATGGTGAAAGAATGTAGGCAAAATGATGCTTAAGCTGTGTTAACCAGGGGATTACTGAATTTTTATCAACTGGGAAAAGTTCTTTAGTAGACTTGGAATATTAGATGAGGACAGGTTCGGGAAGATAAATTTTGAAGTCTATAACATGGAGTAGTTAAAACAACATCCAAAAGAAGACAACCCTCTAGAAATGTAAACCAAAACCACAATGAGATACCATCTTACACCAGGGAGAATGGCACATATCAAAAAAACTAGCAAGAACAAATGCTGGTGAGGATGTGGAGAAAAGGGAACTCTCTTACACCTGGTGGGAGTGCAAACTGGTCCAGCCACTATGGAGAGCTGTGTGGATGTTCCTCAAATTGCTAAAAATGGAGCTGCCATATAATACAGCAATTCCACTCCTAGGAATCCACCCAAAGGACACAAAAACATTAATTCGAAAGGACACCCGCACTCCTATGTTTACTGCAGCACTATTTACAATAGGTAAGCTATGGAAACAACCCAAATGCCCAAAAATAGATGACTGGATCAAAAAGAATGTGGTATATATACACAATGGAATATCACTCAGCAATCAAAAAAGATCCTCATGCCATTTGTAGCAAAATGGATGGCGCTGGAAGGGATCATGCTCAGTGAAATAAGCCAGAAAAAAAATGAAAAATACTGTATGGTTTCACTTATAGGAGGAATGTAGAGGATCCAAATAAGGGATCAGGAAAAAAAAAAGTAATTATAATAAAATCAAAATCAAAATCAAAATCAACAGGCAACTATAAACCAGAGACATTCTGCAGGATCAAAACAGCGGTGGGAAGAACACAAAGGACTATGTGATGGTACACAGGTGAACTGGTGGTGGGAATAATATATATATATATATATATATATATATATATATATACGTATATATATATAAAGAAGACAAAGAAGAACCCTCTAGTATCCCAAGGCATCAATGTAGGAAGGAGATCAACTTTTTCTAAGTAACCTCTCAAAATAAAGAAGAGTTTGAAGGCACAAGGAGACACATCTGGGTTCAATGACCCTCCATGTAGTTATGTGTCCAGAGATGGCCTGGATCACTGCAGAGCTAGGACACTCATGGTTGGTCAACAGCTGCCCCTGGCCAGTTCTGAAGGATGAGTACTCAACAGGAGAAACTGTGAGGGCCTATATTTGCTTCTGCTGTAACAAATGACCACATGCTTCATAGTAAACATCAGGTCCTAAAATCAAGACCTTGACCGGGCTACATTCCCTCTGTAGGAATCCAAGGAAGACCATTCCCTTGCTTTCTCCAGATTCTAGAGACTGCTTGCATTTCCTGGTTTGTGGCCCCTTGGCCTGTGGATTGCTTCACTTTGATCTCTGATTCTGATGTCTAACCTCCACCAGCCATGCTCCTCCTGCCTCCTTGAAGGTCCTTGTGATTACATCCACCCCACCCATAACCCCCGGCCCCCACCTCAGCTAATCCAGGATAACTTCCTCATCTCAAAACTTAATCACACCTGCAAAATCCTTTTTGACTAGGTAAGGGAACATTCTTAAGCTTTGGGCATCCATGGGGAGCCATTATTCTGTCTAGCAGAGGCACCATTCAAGCCACAGAGATTCAGTGAATTCTTTCCTGGCAGGGCAGGGGCTGCAGCCTATTCTCTCCACTGACAGGGTCCCTTAGAGGCACTGTCCCAAAACCTTAAAATCTAAACTGTAAAAATAATTCTTGAACAGATATTAACAAAGTTGAGCACGTCCATTTGAGTACTAGTTTAATGTAGCTAATTATAAACACTGAACAGATATTAATCTTTTTCAAATATGCTCATGTTAACCCAGCAATTAAATATTAACTCTTTAGTAGGCTGTAAAGTTTATTTCCTTATAAACTGCTATTTATAGGCTTACCTAACCATTTCAATAGAGGGACATGTAGTACCAATGAACCAGGTGGCTGAGAGTTTATGATTACCTTAGAGCTTCCCAGAACTGTGTTACGGCTTTAGGGGAAAGGCATGAAATAGTGAAAAAGTCACGATTATAATAACAATTATTCAGACTTTATTATCACTCTTCTTCCTGTTCACTTTTAATCACCATCAATTTTCCTGGCCTCCAACTACCTATCTCCAAACTCAACCATAGGTTAATGTTTCAAATATGGTTTTCTGCTTATATATTGTTTTGAAGTTTAGCCCCAAATGAGAGATTCTTAAAAGATCTGTGGATTTAGAAAATAATTTTTTCCCTCTATTTCAAGTCAAGAGTAAAACTACCCATGCTGATTACAGTCAATACACGATGGAAAAAATAAATCTACAAAGAACACTTCCAATCAACAGTTTCAACTCCCTGTCTATTAAATCTTTTTTATAGAACTGTTAACTAGATGCAAACTGACTGCACAGGAAGAATTAAGGACAGCAAAATAAGGAAAGAATGACTAACTGAAGTGGAAAGGAACGTCCTCAGTGAGGTGAGGTGACTAAATCTTCTTCCCTGTGGTCTCCCTAAAACCCAACACGGGGCTTGGCAACTAGTGGGCGTATGACTGCAGAGAAACAAGGATCCAGCACCTGGTAGGGTGACTCTCTGCACTTGAAAACTGTGGAACAATGAGCCCATTCATTAGCCAGAAATGATGGAACCCAAGGCAAGCGGAGACATAGGGTGTTGGTCTTACTTTATTATCCTTGTCTGGCTTGGCTGCTGAATTGTTCCCACAAGCTGACAAAGCACTGTCGGGAGAGGTGAGCGCTCCAGGGACGGTGGTCACTGCCCGGCCACTGGGCTCGGTCTCCAGCGAGGCAGTGGGGATGCTCGGGGAGGTAAGCGAAGCAGCTGCGGCACAGGCCAGGGGGGCACCGGCTCGGCTAAGGTTGACAGCAGCAACGTGGGCGACAGGGCCTGCCATTGGTGGCGGCGGTTGTGAGGAGGCCAAGGCGTGATGGGGCAGACCCACTGAGGTGGGGCCCAGAGCGGCAGAGTTTTGTACTTGAATGGGTGTCACTGCGGCCGTGGGGCGTTCCTGGTTGTGTGCCGCCACTAGGAAATGACAGGAGAGAATGGCAAAATTCAACTTTCTAATAAATGCTCCTCACCAAGACATGAGTCATTTCACTGCATCAGACCATAATGAAAGGCTGTTCTTGCATTTATTGCAATAAATAATGGCTGTGTAATGGTTTAAAAGCACTTAATCTTAGCTGGATCTCTAGACCTCCTTTTCCTTGTGGATCCAACTTCAAGTCTGTCGTGTGTCTAGAAGCTCAGCTATAACCCCGAGGCCCTTAGTCTTTCCACAGAATTAGAGAGAGAGACTGCAGAGTCAAACTGGGTTGGCCTTCAGTTCTCTGAAAAATTGTTCTCCTTCAGGGCCTCCTGGGTGGCACAGTGGGTTGAGCACCGCGCTGTGAAGCTGTCCGCAGCCTCTGCAGAGCAGGTTCGATTCCCAGCTGGCCAGGGAGATATCCACATGGCGGGGCAGACCTCTCCTGCCTCGCCTGCTCCTCCCCATAGCAGTGTCTTTGGTCCATCTGTCTGTTCTGTCCCCCTCTATGTCTCTGGTGAATTCTCTCACCCTCCTGCTCCTCTGGCCTGTACCCCAGTTCTTGTATAAATAAATAAATCTTTAAAAAAATTATTCTCCCTCATCTTTATTATTCTCATTACTCATTTTTTCCCCTGTGGTTTTTCTGATAGAACTCGCAAGTTTATCCCACCACTGTTACCCCAAGACTCTTGGTAAGTTTTCAAAGCATAGGAAGAATAAAGTGGTTTAAGAGCCCACTGGGTCTAAGGAGTTCAACAATGATGGTCAGCACACAGGCCAGCTGCATAAGCCGCAGAGGTCACAGTGGCTAGCAGCAGTGAGGTCTGAGATCATGTGATCTTGACTATGGAAGCCATAGTGTCAAGTATTACTGCCACTCTTAGGATCAGCCTCATTTCCTTCAGACTTTTGATCTGTAAATCAGTACTGAATGAATGTACAGGGCAGACATAGCTAAAACAGGCTGTGTCTGTAAAGTGCTATTGATCAGACCTTGCTTGCTTCTATTTCCTAAGGTTATTTGTTACTTTAACGTTACATCTTACATCTTTAATATTGCATCTTAACATTACAATAGCATCTGCATAAAAGACCTGACTAGGCAGGTAAGCCCTTTTTCCGATAATTTCCAGTGTGGTCTCCTCCTTACCTGTCCTCACAGCATTGCGGGCCTGGTTGACTGTCATCTGCCCACTCATGTGCAACAAGACCTTAGCCTGGGGACTGGTCTGGATGTGAGCTGCTGACACCACGGCCGTGGGGACCACACTGGGATTCCCAGCCATACCGTTTCCCTGGAGCTTCTGAGCAGGCCCTCCAGCCGTGGAAGAAGTGACCATGGTCACCCCTCGCCCAGTCTGGCCAGCAGTAGACATAGGGACTTTAGTTTGAGAAGCATTTGTCACCGCTCTGCCAAGACAGAAACAGAAAGCCTAATCCATCAGCAAAATGGGAGACAGGACAATTAGATGTAAGAAAAATGACTCAGAGCTTTAAGAAAGAACAGTTAAAGAAATGAATGGAATTATTTTCATCAACTGTACGAACAGCAAATACAAAGTCATGATGGCCCGAGGCAGAGAAAGGTCTTGAAACATTTTCTGAGTCATAGAAAAATCACACAGCAAACTCTGCTCAAGGATAAACAGTTATGGAGTTCAGTTTTCCCTATCAAGTTCCAACATCTGCACTGAATTTAAGTTCTTGGATTTTCCTGCTCCATCTACCAGAGATGCCAGGTTTGCTACCTGACAATATCCACATTTCCTTAGCTTTGCTCCCATTTTCTGCCCTTTCCCCTGCTTGTCCCCAGTTCTGCATCAACCAAGTGCCCGTGTACCTAACACACTTGTGCACATACACGTGTATACACACTTGAAATGTCCTCTCTGGCTTCTCTTGACCAATTTTAATCTTATGTTTCATGAGCCTACAGAAATCCTGTCATATCAAGAAGCCTGGCCTGAGGCTCAGGTTTAAGACCTTATGATTCTGTTTCATGAAGATTTCTTCCTTCTACGACTTTCGATTGCAAAATGTTGTGCATTATTTTTTATTACATTCCTTATTAAATTCTCTAGACTCAAGTACTCAACTGGGTGATTTTACTGAAATTAGGCTCAGGGAGATTTCATGCAATATATTTTTTCTGAGATTCTAAATTCATTTAAGCAACAATTCCATGTCATGACTTTCTAAGTAGAGTATTTCATTAATTTGAATATCATTATTTACCATGATGAATAACAGAATTTACTGCAAGCAACCTTCCCTCCAGAGATCTTTAAAAATTTACTTTTGAATATTAATGAAAACATTTTCCTTCATTAAGTTCACTTTCTGTTTTTGCTTGGTTTATTTTCCTTAGTTGTTTGTTGGCCTATCTGCCAACTTGTGGAAGAACTGGATCCTGAATGTAGATTTTAACATATACAGAAAAGAAGGTTTGTATTGATTAAAAATCTGCAAGTCAAATTAAAGCTAGCATTCTGTCACCATCTGCAACAATAGTGATTTTCATTTGATTAGGCTGCTGGCCAACCTATAAATCAAGGCCAACAGCTGACAAACACGTCGGTTCATTAAGCCATTCATTTAAAATCAGGGGGTTTGAGGAATGATTTAACACAGTTAAACCTGGACTATTTATTAAGAGCACAGTGACAGAAAACTAGGCCTCCCTCGCAATGATGCCATCATAGGTCATTTCACTGAGTTTCCAAGGTTACTTTCCTCAGTGACCAGAAATTGGACAATCTTTAAATAAAAAAAATTTTGTGTGCCTGAAGTTCTTCCGATTACATAATAATAGAATTTCTCAACTTGGTGACGTTTTTTGACACCAAGATATTCCTAACCCTAACCCTGTGTTTGTAGGTTTAGGATATTTAGCAGCATCCAAAGCTTCTATCCACCAGATGCCAATAGCAACCCTCCCCGCCACCCCATAGTGACAATCAAAAATATGTGCAGGCTTTGTTGAATTCCCCTGGGAGCAAAATTACCCTCAGTTGAGAAGGATGAAAGATCTATGTCATATCTGAGGCCATTTTACTTCTGATTGTATTACAGAAATTAATTGCCATAATTCAGAGGTAATCACAAAGCTAATGGAATAACTAGAGAGCAGACCATCTGGGCTCACACACTTCTTCACTGTGTGATTTCTGGCAAGTTATTTATTGTCTCTGAACCTCCATTTCCTCATCTATTAAGTGGGAATAATAAAAGCAACTGCAATAATGAATTATTTAAGACTCAAGAGTTAGTTTGTGTAGTGAATTTAGAAATCTACCTGCCTGGCATATAGTAAGCATTCTATAAACATAGAAGTATTAATAATATAGCTTTTGTTTATATTAAACACTTCTGGTTTTCTAGCAGAAAGATACTGAAAATGATGAATTGAGACTTCTCACATATAATTTAAAACAAATCAACTCAAAACCCAGCACATTTTATTGGTAAAAACATACAATTTTGCCTATATCTGTGTGAAAAGTAAGCTAAGGATTTTAGGGTTGGAAGGGATTTCAGCAAATACAGACATGGATTTTTTTTTAAAGGTTGGCTATGTAAACAGCAACTATAATGAGAAAGGAATCTAGATAGGCTGAAACCCATGCAAAGAATAAAGCTTCTGTTAGGAACTTAGTAAACCATTTATTCAAAATCATACCTTGTGACTGGGGCCACGTAATTGCCAGGAAAAACCCCGATCTTGCTGGTATGCATTGATGTCCCCTTGAACCAGCCATCCTGGCAACGCTCAAACACTAAAAACATCTCCCCCTTTCTCAGTTCTAGCTCATCTTCTTTCCGGGGAGTGTACGGATAGATAGCAACATATCTAAAATAGAAAGAATATTTGATTTCAGAGTGACTAAGATACTCAAAAAGCTTCTGGTACAGATTCTTGAATATTTTGCACAAATGTAAACTCAAAGTATAATTCTGTAACCTTTAAGTAGCACTGTAACTGCCCGTCAGAAGAGGTTATGCCATCTACATTGAAAAGGCAGAGACCTTCCAGATTAAGAATTGCCAACTTGGTCCTCCCAGTGTGAAGGTGACTATCCCACCAAATGGTATTCATGGGGTGTGAAAGAATTAATGCAGCTTCCCAGAGTGCCTAACTTGCTGCAGGGGATTAGGAACCCACTGGGAAAATTGAGCTCTTCAAATGGTACTTGTTAGACTTGGGAAATAGCCCTAAATGAGGGCATATGGTGTGAAATCCCACTGGGAAGCACAAGATTCTGCCTTTAAGCGGAACCCAGCAGCTTGGCTGCACCTGTTTCTGTATGCTCTGTCAGGAAAAATGCTGAATTTCATAAAGTCAAACAGAAAGAGAGCTCAGATCATAGAGAATGCAAAGTCACTTCACAATGCCAGGTGATTGTATCATCAACAGAGGGAAACCAGGCAGGCACACTAACCAGCAGTTTTTATCAATAACTGTATGATGTATAGATTGACACAATAGAGCATCCATAAAACTCCAGCTGCCTTCTACCATCAGCAAAATCTGAACAAGATAATTTCACTGTTGGATACTTATTGGTGGGGAGTTACAGCTTAATCCAGCTAGCTCCAATTTGTAGGGAATGTCTGCCCAATCCCTTAGTCCGAAAGCAAGGAATGAAAATGACCAATCACTCAAATAGGAGTTGTACAAAAAGGCAGCTCCAGTCATACATAATATTAGGAAACAGCAAACCGCTATGTGTCCCTAAACTATCCAAGGCCTTACTGAGCAGGATGGTGGCCTGGCGAGGTCATGTATGAGACCCATTTCATTTCAGCAGTCTCTTGAGTATATGCGTGGCTGGGTAGGTGTTTGCAGAACATGAACCATTCTTGTGAGCCATAAGCCTATCACTAGCTCCTATCAGAAAGGGGTTTCTCTACCTCTGTGTTGGGCACAGTTTGAAATGAATGTGTAAGCAGTAATAAGTGCCATCACCACCACCCCCCGCCCCCCACTTACACACTGGGGCGAGTCTGAGGCCGTAAATGTGCAATCTGTTCAGAGGGTCCTGCTGTGGGCCTGGGTCCCATTCCAGTAGCAGCAGCAGCAGCAGCAGCAGCAGCAGCAGCAGCAGCACCTGGCGGTGTGGAGGCCAGGAGAGGAGGCGGAGGAAGAGGAGGATTCATTGCCTGTCATAGAAAGAAGAAAAAAGAAGGAACAAGAAATATATTTATATCTTTTATGGAAAACAGAAGGAGAAAGAAATCAGAAATCCATGGGAAAAGTCTTGAATGGAATCTACACAGAGCAGAACCAGCAGCCTACATTGAATATAAGCCACCTTTAAAACAACAACTCATCTCTTGTTCACCTGTAATGTCTTAAAGCCATAGCAACCTTTTCAGGAAACAGGTATGTAATCACACTTTGGAGGATGGAAAGAAAGAAAACAACTGCATTCAATTTAAAGATTAACAACACTTTTAAGTACTGCTTGGATAAGAATCCAAATGCCTTTAAACGCCTTTCAAGGGTGCAAGCTATAATGTCATACTGCTTGCTAGGAATTAATTTGTGATTGTTTCTGTAACCTGAAACTTAAACACAACACAAAACAATTTAGCTGCACTACATTTCAAACCATTCCTTCTAAAGAAAATTTCCTTTGATGTCTGATCTCCAAAAAGCCGAAACAATAGCAAACCACAATCACTGAGCTATTGTTGCCACTGTTGCGTTTTTGTTTTTTTTTAAACTCTGCCAGCTTTTGAAATTTAGTACTATCAAGGTTGGTAATCTTTAACAAGTACACTAGCGAAAAGCTGCTGGTTCCTTTATGGGCACAGACTAATGGGGTTCTGCCTACAGGAGTCCATGCCTTTTGAAAATCAATGGAGCAATTGTTACCTTCTGATCTATAAACCCCAGATAATTCTATAGGGTCTGTATACTGAAACTCCTGGGAAAACAGGCATACAAAGACCTGCCTGAACCCCCACCTCGCCTTCCCCAAATCTTTGAACCACTAGATGTACGAACCAAATGAAAAGAGAAATAAGGAGATTTAAGAATGCACCTAGCATAAATGGCTTCTACATACCAGCATATTACGAAAATCCAAAGATATCAAAACATATTTCAGAATCATTTTGTTTCTATTCTTTAGAATAAAAAATTCAATCTCATCAACATTTGCTTCATCTACCTATTAATGTTTATAGCTCCAGAAACATAATAAACTAGTAGAAAAAATTGCAAAATTCTGGACATATGTCGCACTGTTTCCCACATTAATTTCTTAATAAGGTGACTTCCAAGAAATATTCCCACACTGCAGCTGAAGCTGTGGTAGAACATTTGGTTCAGAAATAAATGAGGCATAAAGCTACTTACAGAGTGCTAACTGGACAAGGCAGAGGTCAGTTCAAACAGAACTTCACGAATGTTCCTCACATTCCCCAGGGAAAACACTATTGGTTATAGCCCTGGAATTTGCATGGACTGGGGCTGAGAGCCTTCAATACCCTTAACCAGGAGAAGGTTCATTCATTTAGTTAGGTCTCCTCCCAGTGACAAAGTAGAGAGAAATAATGATAATCCTGGCAAAATACTCATTAAATATGCCCTGAACAATCATGGGTAATAATATACCATGGCTTCACAGGCAAGAGCACAAGTCTAGACTGCACAGAACAATATACGGAGACTCTAAAACTATCACTTTACTGATTTCCATTTAAATCTTCCTAAGCTCAGACTCAAAACAGCAAGGCTGTGGGAAGGCAAACAACAAATGACACGTGATCAACAAGGAGCCAACAATAACCACTCCTTGAAATGACTTAAAATAGAACCTAAGGCCCCAAATCAAAAAACTCCATTTCCTCTCAGCAGAATTCTATTTTCAAGAAGAAAGAAAATTAAAATTGTTAGATCTTAATTTTATTGAAACAGAGGGTGTACTAAATTGACCCTCAGAAGGAAGAAAAAAAAAATCCACCTGTGGACCAGATAAAAACATGTCACATTTTGTTAACAAAATAAAAAAAAAAAATTACTTCTTATAGTTAAAAAATATAGTAAGTTCTTGTATGAATAAAAACATAAATCTTTACACAAACGTTTTGTGTACATTACTTTTACAAAATAAGTCTGTAGGCATTTGAGATAGGGCATAAAGGAGGATATTTTGAAAGACCCCAAAGGTTGTAATTGAGAGAAAATACAGTTATGACTTTGTTATGGTTGAAACATTGATCTTAATTGGGCAATTTTTTCTCAATACTGCACTGCGTATCTTTGCATAAAGATAAGCGTATGTATATTCGTTGATATATAAGCACACAAAGACCAAGAGAGCAAGTCTGATTAAAATCAGATTCCTAGATGTTGCTGGGCCCTGTAGGGTCAGTAAAATGATAGGGCTCTGGTGAGTCCCAGACTGTGACAAAATAGGAAGTTCTGTGGGTTGCTTTATAAACAACCTAAACTGAAATAATCTGGTGATGTGGAAGTTCAAAAGGTAATCCACTGAGTGTTGTGCTTCAGGCAGTTTGGCTATCCTGCAAGACCTGAAATTTCTACAAAGCAAACCACAGCCTTTCAGTCACCCGGAGCTGACCTGGAGACCTGCCTGTTACTTCCAAGCCCAGGCCAGTTCAGTCACCAGAGGCCAACATGCCTTTCTACCAGCAACAAAAATCATCTATAGATTTCCTAGACATGTAGGTCTTAATTTGCTGACAATATTTTGTGAACTTAACATTATTCAGAACCAAATATTGTATCTAAATGCTATTTGTAATAGGTCCTGCATGCTAAATTATCAGGGGCTTGAAAAGGGCTCATCACTAGTAACTTTAGCCTCATGGAAGTTCTACAGGTCTGCACGATCCAACTAGAGTAGCCTTATAGCTGTGGCGCAGGTCACAGAAGTACTGATGTAGAAAACTGGGGGTGTTTCTGATAGTCATTAAAACTGAGCTTCTATAGATTCAGATCTTCTGTGGCAATGGTCTCAGAAAAGAATTACCACTCTGAATAATGGTATACCATTTCTGAAATGAAAGAAATGCCATTTTCTGAATAACACCTGGCTTAAAAACAGAACACAGGGGTTGCCTGCTTGTGTGAAATAAACCTGTCTTGCATATCCAGGTTCTGTTCCCCTGACCCTGTATTCTTGAAAGAAGCAGCAGCTGTGCATTGTAGAAGCATGGTTTTGGAGTCAGGAAAATGTAGATTCTAGCCCAGGATCAGCCTTTTCAGGCAGCCTTGATTTCCCTCCTTTGTCAGTGATCACCTGAGAACTGTACTCTCTGGTGGTCTGGGTTCCACATTTGTCCACACTGTGAGCGAGTTCAAGCACATGCATGTGATACCCTTCTCTGGTGCTCTCTCCTCCTCATGCCCTTTCATGCAACCAGTCTGGAGGTGGTGAGGACTGCAGTGGGTCAAGCATCGGGGACAAGATCCCCAGTCTTAAGTCTGGGCTGAGGGCCTGACAGTTAGGCGCTTTGGGGCATATGTTCAACCAACAAGCAAGGGTTCATTTTCTTTCTAAGAATTCTTCCGTGTGCCTCTCCCTCCCACACTTCCCAAGGTAAAAAAGAAACTGGCAGGGTAGACTTTGGGCCTTTCTGGGTGCCTGAGGCAAATACCATTTAATATCCCCCAATCCCATCACTTCTTTTTAAACATCTGATTTACTACCAACCCACTTTCAGCCTCACACATCGGCTTCCCTGTAATCACTATCTGTGCCATGAACTCAGATGCATGCACACTGTGTGGTCCTGCTCACCTCAAGACAAGTGTTAACCATTTCAGCAGCATTACCATTTGCATACAGGAGTGTTTATGCAATTATTTGAGTCTTTTGTTTCAACTGGATGCTCATGCGAATTAAGCTAGCCAACTGTGGATACAGCTTTGAAGAAAAAAAAAACATGATAAATACATAAAAAATGCTAGAAATAAAGGTTCAGAAGATTACATGTAAAGGAGAGGATGTAATTAAGGATTTGCTAATTTTAAAAGATCTCTCTGGGAATGGAAACTCCCTTATAAATTATAGAATCATTGTTCTGCATTTAATTTATAGACGAGATACCCTATAGTTAACTGACTTTGTATAAATTATATAAAGTCCCTATGCTACAATATACCATTCTGTGAGATGGGGTTATTAGAAATAGTTTAGGTAAGCTGCCTATCCTGTTCCCAGAGCACGGCAGAAGCTCAATAAATGGAAGTTATTGTTATGACTCATGAAACATCAGAGACCATCTTAATCATTCATGTGTGGCTGGCACCTAGCTTTGCAGCCAGAAGATAACCAACCATTTACAGTGTTTCTTTAACAAGAAGACATTCTTGCTTCTACCTCCCTTAGAACAATACAATATGCATCAAGAGGTCTCAGTTCCCAAGATGTGAGAGTCCTTTTTTGTTAACTTTGAAATTTTGGCTCATTCCCATTTTCAGAACTCCTGTCCATTCCAATGTTTTCTTTCTTTCTAAATGGCTGATTTCCTAACAATGCACTTTTAATCCTCCATCAACTTCTCCAATCAGTATTTCTGTGAACTCAACTCAGATGCATGTACACTGGCTACTGGCTGATGTGGGAATAGTTAGTTCTACCTTTCAAACTACCAAGGTCAGCAGTCTCATCCCCTATGTCCCAAACCTGCCAACAGCAGTTTAAGTTCTGCTTATTAGCCGCCACCAGGGGCTAACAATGGGTTAATTACATATTGGGTCTTCTGAGGACCTGACATCCTTTAATTCTGTTTCTTTAAGCGTGCGCACATGTGTGTGCGTGTGTGTGTGTGTGTTTGTAAAATTTTTTTTAGTTAGGGTAACATTTTTCAAATGCAATGTTTGTAAGTTGACTGAGGGCTGGAGTTGACCTTTTCTGATGTGGCTACCTTGTGACATCTTGCAGCTGAACAGCCCTCAACTGGTACAGAGACTCAGGGACTATTACTCATTTGTTTTAAAAGTTCTCCTATAGCCCTGCAGAAGATACAAGGTTAAGACTAATAACTTCCTAACCCCATAAAAGTAGTTTAAAAAATCCTCCCTGCTATTAATAGTTTGATATCCGAATGCCAGTTTTGTTCCTAATATGATATATTTACCATTTTAGCTGATATGTGTGAAACGCAAGGCACAAGATGCTTATAACTTCATTACGTATAAAAGATTAAAGAGTCTCAATTCATGAAGAAAGCAGCAGAAATAATTTGCATTTCCTATTCTAGTGGTGGTATTCATTACCTGCAAATCCACACCATGAAATGCATGGTGTCCTTCCTGCAAAGCTGTACACCTTGGCTGTGACAGTGCTCCAAGTCAAAGGAAATATTTTAAATTTGTAAGATGCAGGGTTTCCCTGGTGGTGCAGGGGGCTAAGATGCAACCTATGAATCTATCCACAGCCACCACAGCATGAGTTTGATCCCTGGCCAGGGAGCAACCCAGATGGCGCAGCAGACCTCTCCTGACTCGCCCGCTGCTCCCCTCAGCAGTGTGTTTCACTCAGTCTGCCTGTTCTGCTCCCCACTCTGTCTCTGGTGAATCCTCTCACCCCCCCCACCCCCCACACCTCTGGCCTATACCCCAGCTCTTGTATGAATGAATAAATATATCTTTAATAAATAAATTTGTAAGATGCAGAGGGCATATGCTACTGAGATTTTTTCTACTAAAACTTAATGTGCTAAATCCAAAACATTTCGCCAAACTACCAGGGACTTTGAGATCTAGACATCTCCTGGGATGACAGACAGGCCTGTTTATAATTAGTTTTTCATTGAACAGAATTGGCACAGTAGACACATCATTTAATAAACCTTCCTCTTGCTTAACATGCAGGCTTTCTCATATAATCCTAGGATGAAATGGTTGAATGTAAATTAATTTTTGTATACTCATGCTCTCTTGTGACCTGCCCCATTGATTTGACCTGGAGGATGCCTCCAGCTAAGAGCAACTGGCCATTTACTATATTGTAAATTTTTCAATTCACAAGGGCTGAAACTCAGCCAACTCTATGTCTTTTCCACTAATTAATTTTTCTAAGATCAAGAAAGTCGGTCTTTTTTTCCCCTTAAGAAATCAAATTAGAATTTTTCCAAACAAAGCAGTCATCTAAAAAGGAACTACCAACCGGTGGTATATACTGGGATGGGAAGGGATGGAAGGAAAGGAAAATGTTCTTTAGAGACTAGAGGGCAAGATGACTGTGGATTTGGCTCTGGTCAAAACACCAGAGGCTAACAAAATGTCCTGGAAACCACATTTCAATAAAAGTTAACTGAATTTCATCTTCTCCCCAGATGTATCAATGCAACTTCTCTTCCTTCACCGAACAGCTGTGCCATCAAGGAAACTGTAATCATTCTGGGAACTTTCAAAACAAAAAAGAAAATAACTTTGAAACAGAACATTATTAACCTCCATTTAAACATAAGAATATACTTTATAATCTTTCCAAAAGCCTAAGTCAAGCTGGGTATTCACTCTGCATTTATTTATATCCCACCTTATTTCAAAGTCAGTTTTCAATTATATATAAAATGTATCAAGACAAAAGAAATTTAAAAAATTTTTAAATGAAGCAAAAAGGAAAATGAGGACATTACAACTAAATGGAGCCAACATTTTGAGTATATGTTTTGAGGTCCTTGCCGGAGGGGCTCTAAGCATTCTAGCAGAGAGAAATATAATCTTTACAACACATATAAAATCTACAACCTAAAAACAAACCAGCTGCTTAGAGGCCTCACTGTTCCTGGTAGAGAGAGCAGAGAAAACCATAATGAAAAGAACCAGGCCCCTCAAGGCATTCTGAGAGTAACTCAGGGGTACATGTCCCAGGCCCACCTTGCAGCAGAGCTTGGCAAAGGCCAAGAGTTGAAATTAGTAATAGGCCTCCCTTTTCACATTCTCAACATGGTGCAGACACTGTTAGACTCATTTTATAGGTGGAACTACTGTGGCTGAAAGAGACTGAATGACTTTTCATGTCCTTAAAACAGCCAAGTGACTGAGGTAGACTTCAAATCCAGGTCTTTGCCCCCATCATCAGACCACAATTTTTTCTAAGAACATCAGTCAGACTCTGTAAATTAATTTTCAGGGGTGGAGATCTGATTTAGGGACCATTTCTGTCCCCATTCAACTCAGCACTGGAAGAAACAGTCTGAAAGTAAAAGTCACGGTATAGGCCTGGATGAGAGATGTCTCACAATTGCTGGTTCCTTTGCCTGCAATTTTAGGAAACAGAGATTTAAACTATTGTGTTTCTGCTTGTTTTTCCCTTTTTAATTTTCTCTCCACAGTTGTTCATATCTATCTCACCTGGCTGTCCTTGTTCTCTCAATTACCCCTCATTCGGATGTTTTAAAGCCATTAGTGTTTAGGATTAACCAACATAATCTGAGGAGTCTTCCCTGGCAGCAGCTAGCCTAGGCAGCCATAGCTACAGTTATATGACCAGACAACCAGACTGGGGAACTGTGAATCTAGAGATTTGGACTCAACTTATTATGTGACTCAAAGCAAATCACTTAGCTTTGGGGATCCCAGTTTCCTCCTTCATGTTTCTCTAAATGTGTCTTTTGGAAGAAAATAATCAAGGTCAAGAAACTCAAAAGCAATAAAGGCTAAGGGGCTTCCCTGGTGGCACAAGGGTTAAGCACCTCATTATGAAGCAATCGCAGCCTCTGCAGCATGAGTTCGAACCCCGGCCAGCCAGGGAACAACTCACATGGCACAGCAGACCTCTCCTGTCTCACCCTCTGCTCCCCTAAGCAGTGTGTTTCAGTCAGTCTGCCTGTTCTGTTCCCCACTCTATGGTGAGTCCTCTCACCCCCGCATCTCTGGCCTGTACCCCAGTTCTTGTATACATAAATAAATCTTTAAAAAAATAATAATAAAACAAAACAAAACAAAAAGAAATAAAGGCTATGGCTTCAGAAAATCAGGCTGAACATTAATGAAACGTATTTTATAGTTTTTCTAGTAGCATCAGGACACAGTCCTCACCAGAAACCATTTTGCGATCTTAATTTTTTGGTAAGATTAACAGAGATAACAGGTGATTGATAGAGATCCATCCCACCTTGCAAATGTCAAGGTGAACTGCAGTTGTTAGGAGTTGGTATGTGCCAGATTAAGGTGAGGAAATATCCAAGAGACAGAGATGGAAGAATCCATACTCACTCCAAGGGCAGCTGAGTAGGGGACATCTGATGGGAAGGTAAAGGAGGGACCAGTTGTCACTGGGCTGCTTGGGGGTGGGGTCACGATTAACCCGGTGGTACTTATATGAACCTGCCAAGAAAAACAGAAGTTAACAAAAAGAAGCCCACACTTAATATAGCAGCTTATACCAGCTAAATCTTGGGAGGGCAGGTCACAATTGAAAAATATGTAGCCTCCATCATTTTGGGAAGGCTAAATCCCTTTGGGTTTACTCAAATTTACAGATTACCTAATTGTCTTAAACACTGGGGAGGCATGTCATAAATACTGGCCACTACAATCTTTTATATACAGAATTCAAATGCTGCTGGTTTTCACCATAACACGTCGCCCCACCCCATCTGGGATCCTACCTTGAACCAAACTGAACTTTCAGACAATTAACCTGCCACTCTACTAGCGAACACACACTCCCTGAAGACCCTGTTGAGGTGGTCTGTGGCTGAATGCTAACCTGAATACTCATCAGTGTGTTAAATCTATGTGAACTGCTTAAGGTATTTTGCTATTTTTTAGGATCATTTTTCACGACTTCTACCATTCAGGGGGACACAATTAAAACACAACTGCCTAAACATGCTAATAGCAGGTAATTTCTTATAAAAACTTTAAAGAACAATGAAATTACCTGTTTTCAAACATGTTTTATTCATGATACTAGTCAAGATTATTTTACTAGGAAAAAAGTGAGTTATTCAGGTCATTTCATTGCCTGTGTTTGGTTATTGGATCAATTTCACTTACGTCCAACTGCAGGACGCAGAGTGTTTGTGCTACTGGTGTGGGTTCCCGCACAAATAAAATGTTTTTTCTCCACTATTACTGGAATGTGGTTGGTTGGTACCTTGTTTCCCCAAGGACACAATGACACACAAAAACAATGGATATTGTGTAAAAAGACTTAATCCCAAACATAGTTTCCTCAATTCCCGTAAATTAAGAGAAAGATTATCAGAACAAAGAAAAGCTCAGAGATTAGTTCCCAGGGGGCTTGAAGAAGCTTTCAGTTTCCTCCTGGATTAGGCCCTGCCAAGGCTGGGGATAAGCAGCATCTCAATTTATTTTCACAAATACATCTGTTATGCATGGAACCCACATCCTTTTAAATTCACACCTGTACCTGCTAGCCCCTATATTGACGGAATTGACAGCCTGAACCTACACAGATCCAAGAGTGCCACTAACAAGAGTTTCTCCCCAAGCCCTCGTTCTGTCTCCTCAGTGAACCAGTCTATTTTCAATCAATTTCTAATAAGAAGCACACTGGTTTCTCATGTTAGGCTAAAACCCAAAGGCTTTTAGCTACTTTATCCAATAAACCTGCTTACAGATACACTCCACAGATACCTGTAAGTCAGTACCACATAAAAGCGGTAGTCTTTCTCAGACAGTAAAATGAAGCCACTTCAAAGTACACACCCCAACCTTTGGGACAGCCAAACACCTACTAAAATATAATCCAATACAGTCCCTTGGGTCTGATCCTAAAATACCTGAAAATATCTCACTACTGAGTGACACTTATTTTAAAGCTTCAGACGGGGAGTCAGGGTAACTAACCGCTAACCAGATCACGGCCACAGACAAGTCATTTTACATCTCTGGACCCCTGTGAGAGACTGGTCCACAGCTCCCTAAGGGTGCTGCCAGCATAGACATGGGAGGAGGCAGCAAAGAGGGAGAGCCCTGCAGGCACCAAAGCACACTGGCCATCCCTAGACCTGGAGAAAAGGAAGATATTAGAATCCACCAGAGAATGACTGTAGGGTAAAGAAAATATCAGGCTTTTCTGCCCTTCCGCCATCAGGATAGATGATGGATCCTTGTCCTGAATGCATGCCTGATGGTGGGCACCTGGAATAGGGTGTGGGCATAGGTAGACGGGATTCAGCTGAGCTAAGACTGTGCTTTTAAGGGGGGTGTCACGGGGACGCCAGCAGCAGCAGAAGCCGAAGCCCAAGCTGAAAGAGAAGCCGAAGCCGAAGCCGAAGCTGAAAGAGAAGCCGAGAAGCAGCAGAACAAACGCCAGAGAGCCCAGAGAGAGTGCGGATTTGCTGGGGGCTGGGAGGACTGCCAGCCTCCCGGCCCCCCAGCACCCCTGCTTGCCATATGCCTGGTGAACCCCAATAAAAAACCTGCAAAACCACTGAGGATTCTGACTCATCCTTTACCCGGTCTGCATGGGATCAGAAAACCTGCACTGTGTCCAGTCCTGCCTTTACAATGACTAAAAGCAGAAGAACAGGAAGTAGTAGTTAGTTGGCTATAGGTGAGCATATCCAGGGCAAATACCCTGAATAGGGACAACCTGACTTTCTGAGCTCATTTTTTTCTCATGTCTCACTGCACAGCAATTTGGTCTCCCCCACAGGGTTATGGGGTGGAGGGGGAGGAAGTTAGAGATTTGAGGAAAACAAATGGGAATAGGTGATGAATCTTCAATACAAAAATGCCACAAAAACACTTCATCTTATGAATCACTCTTTTAGTTGGCAGAGGCCAAATTATATCATGGGTGTGGTCAGAGAGAGGTGCAGACAAACAGCTTGGTTGCTTGTAGCGTCATGAGCTTTTCAAGATATCAATCACAGGCATCTGTGCACATCTGTTCTGGTGAGCACCTGCTCACCAAGGCTATACATAGTCTTCCAATATATATATTTTAAAGCCTTCACTCAACAGTCACCAACTCCAATCACAGCAAGTCCTTTGCTCCAAGCTGCCGTCCACTTCTCCACGCTGGTGTCTAGACCTTGGACAAGAAGGTGAAATCTCTAAGCGCCGGTTAGAAACCTGAATGGAAGGACCTGCCCGGATTGTGGAAAGGTGAAGCAGAGGGTGCTATCCACCAGCACTGAACTGCCTGTCTGCAGAGTTCATCCAAAGGAGAGAATGCAACCAAGCCTAGTCGAAGAAAAGCAAGGAAGAAATCATACCAACAGCAGGAGATGCTTTCAGCAATATGCCTTCATCAAACCTGACAGGCTCTTCACTGGGCAGAAGAAAAGGAGAGCCCTATTTTAAACAGCCTCACCATTTCTCACCTCCTCCAAGTGCTATGGTTTAGGAGCGTGTTTGCCTCTCCCATATGCCACATGCACTCACTGCTGTATTGTGGACTGTGGTTCCTCCAATGTACACAGTCCCACAACAAGTAGTGTTTTCTGTAAACCTAAGCTGGAGAAAGCGGGCAGCACTTCAAACATCTCCCATCCTCTTTTAGAAATAACTTCTCCCTGAGGCAACACGTTCCCACTGCACACAGAACGAATTGGAATATGGGAGGAGGGGAGGGTTGGGTGAAGGGAAGGCTGTTTTAAAGGAACACAGAAAGAGCCTTGTTTCCTAAGCTACTTAAACCAAAACAAAAATAGCTCTACTTTTATAGCCTTCCTTCCCAGCCCTGTTGTGATGGCATCAGACAAGCTCACACCTGACTGCCGGGTTCTCCACAAAAGATGCAAACACACGGTGATACTCCTTTCTCTTCTCATTTTCTCTCTGCCAAAAGATTACTATTCATTCTTCTAAAGCTAGTCCCACTCTGAGTTGCCACAATTCTCAGCAGAAGCTTATCTTTTCATTTCAAGGAAGCATCGTCATGCAAATACTACTGGATTGCAAAATAAAAAATAAAGTGAAGAGCCATCTGGATGCCATCAGAACCTATTCCAAAAATCTTCACCTTTGAACCCTCCCAAAGTAGCCCCCACTTGGCACTTCTCACTCTGATCTATAATTCACGTGTATTTTTCACATGGGTGTAATTAGGTTACATTTCAAACAACATGGCTTTGCCCTCTACCCATTTTCCCAGAGTCACTTGTTCATTCAACAAATATTCGAGTACTTATTAGCCTGCCATTTGGGATGTATCAGCAAACAAAACAAAGACCCCTGGTCTTCATCAGACTAGTGATCTAATGGTTGGGGTGTGTGTGTGTGTGTGTGTGTGTGTCTTGTTTCCCTCATAAGGTCAAAAGTTGCAAGGTTCTGCTACCTAGAAATGCCAGCAAACCACAATCCTGTTCAGAAGATGAATGCATTTTACTCACTACAAGCAGCATTAATCTAAAGGAGCAGGGTCAAGTAAATGAGGTTATGAGAAAATAATTTTCAATAAAATTGGGAGAAAAATACCGATAACTTTATTGTACATTTTTATTCTATAGTCAAAACAGCCCCCCAAACTGTAAATTCTTGAGGACCAGGACCACAAGTTTGCTTATTTCTTTTTTTATTTTTTAAAAGAGAAAATAAGTTTTTATATTTTAAAAAAGCATAGCTATATTGTAGAGTGGACTGTAAATTCGGCATGGATTTGAAAAATGAAAACTTAGAAGGAATTTCTTCTGCTTGGGGCAGGCTGCTTTGGACTAGCCTCTGTGACCTCTGGGTTGTCACCGTATTGGCTAAATCTACAGGCCTATTACTTAGGCAGAGCCACAGAGAGGCTTGTCTTATAGTCAGAATTAAGGCCTAATGAAGGCAAGCCCCGTACCTTACTCATTATTGTATACACTGTGCCTAAGAAGGGTCTAATAATAAGGCACTTAAAAATGCTTGCCAAATGAATCAATGAATGTTCCCAATCATCTGCTATATATTATCATTAACTCGAGATTAATGAGTAGCTAATTTTTAAGACAGTCCAAAGTGATGATACACTTTGATTTAAAGTTTAAATTTAAAAAGTTCTAATTTGGGGGCCTCCCTGGTAGCATAGGGGTTAAAGTCTCAGCACCATCAAGCTATCACCAATCACTGCAGCATGGGTTCAATCCCTGGCCAGGTAGGTGACCCACACAGTGCAGCAGACCTCTCTGGTCTTGCCCACTGCTCCCCACAGCAGTGTATTTCAGTAGATCTGCCTGCTCTGCTCCCCACTCTGTCTCTGGTGAATCCTCTCACTTCTCTCACCTCTGGCATACACCCCAGTTCTTGTATGCCTAAATAAATCTTTTTTAAAAAAAAAGTTCTAATTTCAATTAAATGTTTCTTCCCAGCCCTTTTCTCTACATTCAGACGGAAGCCTAAGCATCAGGTGAATTAGGCATAGTCAGGCAACAGCAAGCTCAGTGAGTTCTGATCATAGCACCTTTGGATTGGACAGAGATGAAATTGGCAAGATCTCCCACAGCAGCTTTGTGAGAAGGTCCTGGAAAACTGAGCGACTGCTTGGTAAAACTGGTAAATATATTTAAATCATCTTATAATTTCTGATCTTTCCTTTGAGAATGACTAAATGGTTCGGGAGTCTCACTCGCCAATTAGTTTCCATTCCCCCTTTTCCATCTATAAAATGAAGACAGGCTTAACTGCAGGAAAGGTGCTGTCTGCTGAGGACTTAATGAGACAATGCTGTTCAGCTAGAGAACAAATATAGACTTCCCTGTGAGTAGGTCATCTTGTGGCCCAGCTCTGTCCACACCTTTGGGAAGGTTTACCTGAGAAGGGGCACTGCAGGAAAGGCCAGAGAGCTCACTGATGCGAGCAGCGGCTGTGGGGTTGCTGGAGCTGATGAGCACAGGAGGGCTGATCTCCATGGAGTGGCGGTGCTGGGAGGCCTGGGAGGACTTGCTGGCCATGGTAAGGGACGTGAAAGAGTGTCGCTTTTTGGTGTTCTTCTTGGTGTCCGAGTGCTTTGGGGCAGTGCTGCTCTGGGCTGCCGCCGACGTGCATTCTCCAGCATCGACTCCTGGCGCAGGAGGCTTATCCCACTCGATCAGCTGCTTGGCAGCTGAGTTAAACTGCAAGCCAGCAGACACAAGAAGGTTAGCAGTGCTCAAGGGTGCCCTGAGATTTCGTTTCAACACACTCGTATCTAAAAGTTAACATCACCACTTCCAGGTTTGCATTGGCAAGAAAATATATCAGCAATTCCAAGGTAAGAATGATGAAGTTAAGATAATTTTTTCCAAAGAGTTTTCAGAATGTTGAATTTTAAAATCTGCCAGTAACAAATGGAGGTTAATTTCAGTTCCTGGATGAAAGTTAGAAGAACAGGTACATCTCTCTGACTGAATACTCTTGTCCAATAAAAGCCTGGATATCTGTTCAGAGCATAACTGAATAGTGAAGAGATAACTTCAGGGTTTGGCAAAAATGAGCAAGAAAGATGAATGAAACTACTAAGTGTTAACTCATAAACTATCTTAGTAAATAACCTCCTGCCTCTGTATTTTGAGGGAACCTCACAAAAAAAGTTGGTAGAAACATGATAAATTTTTGACATGACATTGTAATCAGTTATTTTCATATGTGTTTACATTTTAAATCATAACAGGGTAAGACATCTGGACTTGAATTTATGAATGTATCTATTGAAAAGCTGTCTGAGTGTAAGAAGTCAGGGCACAAAGGCACCCACGGTCAACAGCTGTGCACTAAGTTACAGCACCAGCAAGAAAGGAAGAACACACTTCTTTTTTTTTTTTTTGCTTTCCTTAAAGCTGCAAAAAATTAGTTTGAAAACATTTCAATGATAAGAAGCTGTATATAACTTACCTAGATACTACAAACATGGAAAAACACTGAGTTCATAGTTTAACCTCACATTAAAAAAAAAAAACAACTGAGATAAAACAGTTGATTTTTAAAGATAATTTTAAGGTACTTTAAGTACTTTAAGAAAATTTAAGGATAAAAGAAATTTTCCCATCTCAGCATTGCATTCTCAGCACTTCACAAATGGCTTTAGATAAAATACCACCACCAAAAGCTATTTCCCACCCACCTAAATGGTTGGGACCATGTCTTCTCACCCTATAAATGTGAATGTCCTACCAGAAGAATGGAATTAGTGAACTTGCACAGTGGCTACACACAAAGCTGGATTAATTGCAGCTCAGTAGCCGGTGGTTGTATAGATGATTGCAAATTGATTAACAATTTGTTCCTGAGCTCTCCAGGGACTCCAATTCACCTGGTCTGTCTGATCTATATTTCGCAGGGCACATCTTTGTCAACCATGAGCATATCTCTCCTTCAGAGTTCAAGGAATTTTTTTCTGCATGATAAACTTGCAAGAATAATAGACAGGAATGTCACAACACCATCTACCAATGAGGGATGTGCCAGAGACAGGAGGAAGTAGATCATCAGGACTGTGTGTGGTATGTGTATAGGGATGAAGAAATGAATACCATTAATGGGTAGTTTTATTTATATCACTAAAATGGTATTAGACCAGGACATCCAGAATGTACAAATCCTACCTAGTCTACCTGTCCCACCTTCTGGGTGGTTCCCTACAGAATCAAGTGCCTAAAGAAAGAGGTGTAATGTTTTATCATCAATATGGGAGTGGCCTACAGCTCAATGTAGAGCTCTAATATTAAAGTAAATGAGCACCACAGCCTGGTTGTATGGGATCTGAAATCAAAGCAGACAGAAGAGCTACTCTGTTGTCTTCAATATAAATGTATCACCCCAACAAATGAAAGACCAGCTTGCCAGGCAATGGCAGAGGAAAAGGAGCCCTTATTCCAGTATAAGCTCATTTAAACCCCAAGGTACTAATCCTCAAAAGCATGGCCTACCCAGGCAATGCTTTCAGTAGATCTGCCTGCTCTGCTCCCCACTCTGTCTCTGGTGAATCCTCTCACTTCTCTCACCTCTGGCATACACCCCAGTTCTTGTATGCCAGGCAATGGCAGAGGAAAAGGAGCCCTTATTCCAGTATAAGCTCATTTAGACCCCAAGGTACAAATCCTCAAAAGCATGGCCTACCCAGCATGCTGGAATCTGACTGATTAATTGTTTTCCTTGCACTGAACTAAATAGAAATAGGGGAAAGAGTTGAGGTGTCCTCCCCATTTAGGCCAAAAATACCAATAAAGAAAACTATTACAACTACACGATATCATGGTTAAAATGATCCTGGGGTCAAACCACAGATTGTTACCCATGTCTGTTCTGAAACAATCCAACCCATTACCATCGTCTAGTCACTACCTAAGCACCAGTTAATATTGTGTTAATATTTCAGGTTTCTATATGCTATGCTCTGGTATAAATATCTTAAGAATTAAATTATTGGTGTCTCCTTCATTAGAAAAAATAACTGGCTGCTTCCCTTGTGTCTTTTTCTGTATCACATATTTTCTATTACAGTAAATATTCATTGACACCTGTTCTGTGGAAGATAATGTGATAAATGCTGGAGTTCTACAGGTGCTGAGAAGTGGTCACTGCCATTAAGGATCTTATACACAGACACAAGTAATACAAGGGCTTTCCATAAGTTCTTATGTTTGGCTTCTCTCACCCAGCAATGCTACTTGAGATTTTTAATACTGCTTCATCAATCAGTAGTATTTTTTCATTTAACTGATGTGTAATATTCCACTGTGTTGATATACCACAATTTATTTATCCATTCTATTTATGACTTATTTTAAACTACCCTCCCTTTATATATGCTCACTTTCCCTCCTTCCTCTTCCCTTTCCTATAGATTTTGGCTATTAAGAACAATGCTACCGTGAATTATTGTGTATGTGTCTTTTGGTGCATATAAGCAAGCAACTGGATATGACAGATATATCGAGGAGTGGAATTGTTGGCCCATGGGGTTGAAAAACAAGTCTTAATGTCGAAGAACATGCATGCAGGGAGACAGATTATGGCGTGGGGGAGCTACAAAATATAAGCAGAAGACCAATAGTCTTAGTCTTGGCACAACCATTCACGAAATTTTGACATTCAGGAAACCATCTTATTGATACCTCTCCTGAAGACAGCTTCCTCATCTATAAAATTAGGAAGCTGGAATCATTTTTTTTTTTTTTGGTCTCTTTTAGCACTCCACATGTGTAGTACATGATCTCACTTTAAGCAGGTATGCTTCATTTTTCTATTCCATTTCTATTCCTCTAAATAGTATTTTTCCTACATTTCATTTTTATACATGAACAACAGCATTTGTTAGCAGGATACTGTCATCTCCCAAAATTACTTGAGACTTCTTCTGAAGTAGAAGAGGTTTAGTATTCAGAAACACTACACACTGTCCTAATACAACCAAGGAAAATCATACAGTTAAGGCTATTTTGGTAGGAGCATTAGGTAAATCAGGCATAAACTTAAAGAGGCTTTGGCTGTAAGTGTAACTTAACCTTCAGTAACAACAGTAAAGAAAGGATCTGACAGCTTTGAATGGAATTTTGATAAAGTTCATTTATGAGTGTTTGTTTGAGCTCAGTGGTGTAGGCTTTTCATGACATTTATCTAACCATGACCTTTAAATTTAGGAGTGCACTCATCACCTGCAAAATAAATTTGTATCCTAAAATACCTTCTTCCAAGCACTTGCTTAGGAATAATTGATAAGAACTAGTTTGGATACAAGGTAGAACTTAGACTAGAGTTAAAAGCAGGGATTAATGGGACTTGTGGATCTTAAAACTAACATCTTTTTGGGGAAAACTGTAAATTTTAAAAGAATTATCTAAAGCATAAATAAACATAATAAGGAAATACTTACAAAATCATAATAACAATAACAAGGCAGCTTAAGTTATTTTGGTGGCAAACAATATACTGTAGACAGATGTTGATTTATAAGTTACACAACTGAAACCTATATGTTATAAACCAATGCCCCTTCCATTAAAAAAGTCAAAATAATTTTTTTGTGCATGATCGTCATCTTTGCTAAAGAGAAAATAGCATTTAAAAAAAATAGGATATAACATTTTCCTTTTAAGGAAAAAAATTAATGAGAACTAAATTGAATAATCACTATCTTATTTGAAACTTTACAGATAAATCAGTCTCTACTTTTCAAGCACTGAAAAAATACAAACAGATTTGAGGAGAGGAACCAATTCTGATTACAACCCAATGGGGTATTCATGAATATAAATTTTTTGAAGATTTTATTTATTTATTCATTCATATAAGAACTGGGGTACAGCCACAGTGCAGGGGGTGAGAGGATTCACCAAAGACAGAGGGGGAACAGAACAGGTGGATTGACTGAAATACACTCCTGAGGGGAGCAGCGGGTGAGACGGGAGAGGTCTGCTGCACCATATGGGTCACCTCCCTGGCCGGGGATCGAACTTGTGCTGCAGTGGCTGTGGTTAGCTTCATAGTGCTGAGTCTTAACCCTTTGAGCCACCAGGGAGGTCCAATAATTGTTTTTTGATAAAAGAGAAAGACTCTAGAAATGTATTATAAAAGTAATACATGTTCACTACTATAATATAATTCCTTATTTTTTCCTTTTTGTTTTTACAGCTCATTTATTTATCACATGCATATCTGGTTTTGGGTTGAGTAAAGTGGACCAGCCTTGTCTTTACCACACGGTGCAGCAGCTGTCCAGTCACCATTTCTCTGACAGTCCCCCTCAGCTGAAACACTTCCTTGGTGAATCACGTTTTAAGCGGAGCACTTCTACATTCTGCTGCACAGCTAAGTCCAACATTCCTCCCCCAGAGAACTGACACTTTGAGCAAACTAGCAGTGAAGGCTATGAGATGGAAATCCACGCTTTGCCTCCTCTTAGCAGAAATGAGAATATCTTGCCTCACATTATGGATCTTTGCAAAATGATTTTTACAGAACAGGAATACGGAATTTGTATTTCCATTAGTCTCCTATTCTTCCATGCAATTTAGGCGACTAGTTTTTGTTTCTGGATGATCCAAACACAAAAGCAAGCTCAGCCTTCATTTATAATACAAGACTCCCCCACAGAAGAGGAATAATTAGAGAGACTGAAGGGATTACTCAGCGGTCTTTTCAAATTGATCCCAAAGTCTCTCTCAGGTAGAAGATCCATTTAGGCCTCTGTAAATATTTGTTGAATGAGAAAGAATGTTGGTCTCTTAGAACTATCAAGGGAAGGAAGAGCTGTCTTCAGAGCAGCACTGTCCAATTAAAGTGCACTGTGAGCCATATGTGTAATTTCAAACCTCTTACAGACCACATGTGAAAACACAAAAAGGACAGGTAAAAATAATTTTAATAAGATATTTAACCCAATATATTCTAAGCTATTATCACTTTAACATGGAATCAATATCAAGAACTCTTGTGAGAGTTAACGTTCTCTTTGCTAGGAACTAAGCAATCTAGTGTGCACTGTATACTTATGTCACACTCAATGTGAACAACCCACATTTAAAGGGCTCATTTGGGCCTCTCTGGTGGCATAGGGGTTAAAGTCTCAGTGCTATCAAGCTATTGGCAGCCACTGCAGCATGAGTTCAATCCCCAGCAGGGAGCTACCCACATGGCACAGCAGACCTCTCCTGTCTCGCCCACTGCTCCCCTCAGTAATGTGTTTCAGGAGATCCACCTGTTCTGCTCCCCACTCTGTCTCTGGTGAATCCTCTTACCCCCAGCACCTCGAGCCTACTTCCCAGTTCTTGTATGCATAAGTGAAAACAAATAAAAACAAAATAAAAAATAAAGGGCTCACTTGCCACATATTACCAGCCAGCTCAGCTTGAGACCCTCAGGAGAGAAAGGAGAAAGCTGCACACAGGAGGCAATCCTGGAGCTCATCAACCATATAATTTGCTGAACTGAGAAAGCAGACTGAACCTACTCCCCTGACCTCCCACGCCCAGCTTTCTGAAGCCTCCCAAGACCTGAAGTAGTTCACTGCTAAGGGCAACAAGGGTTACTCCTTACACAGCAGGACAATGAAGAACACAGGCTGGTTATACAACCCTCACAATATCTTGCCACAGGAAAAGGATTTTCAAAGTAACTGCCTCATTCTACTAGGTTAGGAAGGTGAAGCATCAGTTATTTAACTCCTCCCTAGTTTTAATTATTTCTACCTCTGTTGGCCCCAACTGTTAAAAAATAAACTAAAATCTTCTTTTTCAGGTTTCTGATTTTGAAATACAAGGGGTGAAGGGAGGGAGCACTTCACGGAAAGTCTGAAAGAAATTTTAGCTTACACAGCTGAATAAAGGAATGTCAAAGAAAACCATTGGAAAAGCTCTGAATTTGGAGTTGAGAGGTCTAGCTCAGAGTCAGATCTCTGCCCTCACTGGTTGAGTGATCTTGGGTGAACCACTTAAAACCCATGGTTTCAGTTTCCTTAGCTGTAGAAAATGGGAAGGTAATACCATTTCTGCACATACCAGAACCAAGTAAAGGTTCAAGTGCTTCATAACCTACAAAATCATATACAAATGTGAGTTATTCTCACAATTCACAGAGACGTCTTAGCTGGCTTTGCTGCCTTGGGCAAGTCACTTTATCTTATGTTGAGTATCCTAAATTTTCATATATAACAGGAAATTGGACTTAATGATCTGTAAAGTTTCATGCTTATGCAAAATACAAATATCTTTTCTCATCTCTGTGTTAGGTATACAGGCCTAGGTCCATGCTGACCAGAATCAAACATTTGGATTCTTTTGCTCATACAAATGTTTTCTAAGTGACTACGGTAAGCCAGGCAGAGTACTGGGTAAAGGAAAGAGGGAAACAGCGTAACTTCACCTCTGTGTATTGAAAAAAGAAGACACTGGGAACGGCTTAATGGATTTCTAATGTTAAAGGGCTGACTTGCAAATTCTCAGGTCTGTAGAGCTCAGGCAAGTGAGGTCAATGAATGAAGACGATCAGGTAAGAGACCAATAAGGAATGTGGACAACATGTTGACCTGGGATGTTCCGCCTGCACTTAAGGGGCAGCTGTTGCTGATGGCAGCTGATTTTTTTTTTTAATGAAAGCTAAAAATTAGACCTATGTAAGACCTCCCGATTGTCCCATCTTAGCAACTAATTAAAACAAAACCACTCTATAAGCCAAGCATAAAAGTCATGTGGGGGTCATATTAGTTGGTGGTCTATGACTTAGGGAGGAAAAAGCAGAGAAGATAGAGGCAAGAAGAAAAGTAAAAGGCACTAAGAATTCAAGACCCTGCAATGTGCCCCAGACCAGGCATGCAACCAATGCCCCAGAAATACATAGACAATTTCAAGGAGCTAAAGAAAGGTGGTTGTGATGGTTAATTTTACTGGGGTGGGGGAATGCAGGGGAAGGGAGAGAAGTGGTAGATATAACTGAGAGAATAAAACAAAGGCTATGAAAAGGCAGCTAGCTGGCAGCCAGGAAGGCAATCTCAGGAACTGGAGTGGCCAAAGGGTAACCAAAGGTGTAATAGGGAATGGGAAGGAAGAAAAGATCACCAAGGATGACTGTGGCACAGAAGAATTCTAAGATATTGACCTTAGTGATTTTGCAATTTTGTTCAAATCTTCCTGGTTTGCAGCATAGAGAGAAAATTTTACTCTGTGTATGTCAAGCTGAAATAGGTACTGCACTATACTCTATTACAAAAGGCAATGTTGCTTTACAACACTTAGGAAAAATGTTTCTGAATCACACTGTGTTTCATTATAGAGAAATTTGTTCCCTGTTGATTTAATAATCAAGATGCTTCTGTTCATGCCATTTATATGCCACATTTGCAGAGAAACATGCAGAATCGTATAGAACATTCAGTCTTCTTCACGATATACAACACGTGGTTAATTAAAACGAAACTACTTTGCTTCTTAAAGATGTAGAACTTTAAGATGCATTAGAAATAGAATTAATAAAACTTAGTCGACCATAAGATATTATGGTTTCCATTAGTCTGCCATTTCTCTCTTAGAAAAGGCAACCTCAGATATTTGAAGTTGTTGAGCAATGAATCCTTTCTGAAAACCATTTGTGTTAGAACTTGAAAATTTTCATTACTCTTGACTAGAATCCAAATGTCCTATACATTCGTTAAGCAAAATTTAATGATGATCATGATCATGATGATTCTGTGCCAACATCTGGAACATTAGGGCCCCCTGAGCTCTGAGGCTAGCGCAGGGCAGGAGTCTAGGCAGTAATCAAGTGCAGGATAGAGACCCTGATTCACCTCTCAATTACCAGCTGTATGTCCCTAAACAAGACACTTAAGTAGTTTAAAAAATGGAACGAATAATTAACTAAATTATGGTTTAGTTACTAGAATGCTTATTATATACTCATCAAAACTGATGGTTAGTTGTATTATCATAATGTGGAGAAAGACAAAATCATGTGTATCATATCATTAAAGCACAAAGAGAAAGAATGGAAGGATATTTACCAATGTGATAGGACTAAGGGTTATTTGCTCCTTTCCAACTTTTCTGGGATGTGATATTATAGAAATAAAATCATTAAAAATAGTCCTTGTATAAGATGTGGCTCTTAAGGAATAGAGGAAACCACCATCATCCTTATACTTGACTGTGCTCTTAGCATCTGCCAGGGCTGTAAGAATGGCAAAAAGTGAGCACTGTGGAAGTTCCGTGCAAGGAGAGGGTTGCTCTGTTTTATTTCTGCATATGAAAATTAGGGAAGAAAGACTTTCTACAGAGAGACAAACAACGAAATTATCTCCGATGAGCTGGAAAGGCAGCAATCCTAAGATTTGTTTTCAGAATGATTAGTAGACCAACTTAGTGAGACGCCTGGGTATGCACAGGGAGGTAGAGCCAAGCTGAAGAATTCTCAGATTCCTGGGGAAGCACTGTAGATGTTAGACACCATTTGGTCATTATCCTTGGCCTCTGGTTAAGGCTTTACAGGAAACCTGCATTTTTATGTTCTATAAAACTAACCAAAGCATTGGAAACTGCCCATTCAAGCGGTGAGAACTCAATAAAAATTAACCGTTCTTCTGAATCTCAGCTCCTTGAATGTTTTCCTGATGGAAACCAAAAGGAAACTCTTAATTAGAAAGTAGCTGCTTAATAATATATGGAGCATAAACTGCTCTAAATAAGGAGTCTTGTTCAGAATGGAGTCTAGCAAAGTTGCCTATAGCCACAGATATTAAGCAATTGATCCTAAAGTGCAGAAGAGATTTACCTTTGTACTTACCGGAAACTATTCTCCCTCTTTGTCAGTAAGGTGAACAAAAAGCAACAATTACTTGTATCTGGTTCATAACACACAGAAGATATGAAAACCTGCACCCTGGGTCAAAGCCCACAGCGCTTTAAAAAAAAAAAAAAAAAGCTACTCAAAAGCAGCTCCAATGTATTTGGTCAATCAAAATTAAAGGTGAAAGTCTGATGCTAAGCAATGGAGTAATTCTTACTGATTATGCAACAATATCTCCTAATTTCATTTATAAAACTTAAATTACTTCAGAACTGAAGGGAAAATTTGGATGCTAAGTTATGTCATTCTTTCCCATTTCTCAAAGTTTTTCTTACATTTCTTTTTTTTTTTTTTAAAGATTTATGTATTTATTTATTTATTTATTTATACAAGCACTGGGTACAGTCAGAAGCGCGGGAGGGTGAGAGAATTCACCAGAGCCAGAGCGGGGAGCAGAGCAGGCAGAAGGACTGAAGTACACTGCTGAGGGGAGCAGCGGGCGGCAGGAGAGGTCTGCGCGCCATGTGGGACCCTCTTCTGGTGGCTGGGGAGCAGCCGGGGATTAAACCCGCACCGCAGAGGCTGCGGGCAGCTTGGCAACCCAGCGCCCAACCGCTGCGCCACCGGGGAGGCCCCTTACATTTCTTGAATACAAAATGATTTCAATCATTGAACATTTAACTTTAATTTTAAAATAAAAGGATACATCACAAAATATAAGTGACAGAATATCTTTTTACATTGTTTCATCGACTCTCTGACTATTAAATCAAATACTATTCTTTTGGTCTCATTATTCTTTGCAGCAGAGTCTCCAGGTTAAGAAGTCAAGCTAACGTTTTTATTCTCAGCTCCTCCAAGGTTCACCTCTACAGTTTTAAACCAAACCTCCACTTCTAATTCCTTGGAACACAGAGAGTAGCTCCCTGACTCCACAGCCCTCCAAAGTCCTGACTCCACAGCAGAGGAAGTCAGCATCCCCACTCAGCCACTGAGCTCTCAGAGACTGCACATACGATTTTCCCGTGGCAAGGCTGTTAACACTTGCTTCTTTACTCTAGACATTAAAAATTCTACTATTTGCTTATGGGCAATTATAACAGCTAAAAACAACAAATAACTCATTGAACTATACATTTAAGTATGTGCAGTTTATTATAAGCAACTTACAACAAAATAAAGATATTGGGAAAAAATGAAGATCCTTGACAATAAACTAAGTCCAAGGAGTAATCTCACGCAGGTGAAAATTCATCTCACGATTAGGGAGTCCTGTCTCTATTAGAGGTAAATAATCTGCAGAAGCGCCGAGATCTAATCTATGGCTATGACTGAGTCTGGAAAAATCCTAAATAAGGAATAAACAAACACATTTATTTAAAAAATTTTTTTTCACTGGGGTCACACAGTAGATCTTTTGGCTTTGAGGAATGTAACTTCTTGATGCAAGACCAAGGGTAAACCAATAATAAAATATATGCCTAGGTAGTAAATGACACAAGTTAGGTAAAAAGTATAAAAGTTAGCAACATCCAAAAGCCAGTTTGTTTTTGGCTTAGAACCATTTTTTAAAGTTCTTAGGTTGCTCATTCATTCATTCAACCAACATTTATCAAGAGTCTACCAGGGGCAAGTATTGTACAGGATCTCAGGGGGCCAAGGAAAACCATGAAGACAGATCCTGGCTCTGAAGAGTTCATCTTCTAACAGGGGCAAGGAGGGTCGGTAGACAGTACCCATGTTACCAAATAACAAAACAGAGAGTAGAAAGTGCTGTGGAGGAATAATATTAATAATGGTGAGAATCATAGTTATCACAAACAGCAATCTTTCTAGGTGCTAGGCAGAATATAAGTTTCACTAGAATTAATTTACCCTATGCATGGAGTGGCTCTATGATTTTACAAATGTGGAGACAAAGTCCAAAGTCACCCAATTAGTAGCAGCTGAGACTTGAATCCCAGCCATCTGGAGTCAGAGTCCAAGTTTTTCCTCCAGCACCACACCACTTTGTGTGCAAGGTAAAGTAAAAGAGGAGGAATTACTTTAGGTAAGATGATGAGGGAAATCTGTCAGAAGTGACACTTAAGCAAAAGATCTAAAGAATGAGAAATGTTGCTCTTTTCTCTGGCAGTGACTAAAGAATAAGAATAGTTGCTTATTAGGTCACTACTTCGTTCAATTATTTTCATATTATTTATGGCAAAAGGAGCAAGTTATTTAATTGCTTTTGTCATGAGCAAACTAGGTGAGTGACATTTTAAGCAAATGAGTAGGAATCAAAATAACATGATAGCTAAATAAATATTTATAATTCATTGTAAGACTACAATGCATAATAATGCTTAAAAAAAAAAACCAAACCGCCATATTTAGCACTTACTTCATTCAAACCTTTTGTTTGCTAAGAATCATGTCATCTTTGTCCAAACGTCTGCTAAACTTGAATGAGCTGGCTCTGAATTAATGAGGTCATTAAAATCCTCCATTCTATTTTGGAGAAGACTAGTATTTTTGAACAAAGAAAGGAGCAGACCACTGATTTTTTTTTTTTATAAATGCATTCAGTCCTTGAGAAATATACCCTTTTATACATCTCCTGCCATGATGTCTTTAAGAATTCCTGGGGTTTTCCCCAAGAAACTCTTACTAACTACTATCCAACCTGCTCCCGTCTGGAAAGGCCCTGTCTAAATAGAATCATAACCACTATTCATGGCTTGACCAGGAGGGCATTTGATCGAGAATCTCCAGAAGGAGGAGTGAACAGGCAGAAGGACCCTAAACTCAAAAGCTTAAAGACTTTACGGAACAGAACCTGAGGCCATTTATAGAGTATTTCCCTTCCTCCCTCCCCTCGTTGAAGACCCCACTTCTCTTTTCAAACCTTGAAGAATTTTGCACTTGAATAAGAGGTCATTTGTTTGTCAATCGCTACCACAGGCTGAGGAGGAGAAGAGGCAGGACAACTGAAGAAAGGAAGAGACAGACACTCCAGTAACATTTCTCACTATCTCAGACCTCCAACTCAATTTTTCTTCCTACCTACCTCTAAAAGCTCAGCTTCTTCAATTTTACACCCCCCTCCCTTTAATTCCACAGTTCTACAGCTAAACCACCAACCCCAGAGTTTCTACTCCAGATCTGAATCTACAATCCTACCCCAAAGACCTATCTACTTTAGGGTGTCTGCCACTAGCAAGTACTTTGGCATTTCCATTAATAAAGTCAACAATGAGTAGTGAAGGGGGAATTCCAGCTTCTGCTGACAAGTTATGGCAAATGAAGATGTTTCTCGAGAAACCCAGAATCAAATCTGAACACACTTTCCTTATTATAGGTGAGAGTCTTTATTTGATAATTACTATACTCTGGTATACTCTGGGTTGAAAGCTAATCTGAACTACAAACCACTATGGATAAACACAGCAGTATCAAAGCCTCTGAGATATACAGCTGACTCATGAACAATACTGGTTTGACTTAAAGGAACCACTTACATGCAGATTTTTTTCTTCTATCTGTAGTTGTGCATTCATGGATCCAACAAACCTCTACAATTCTAAGTTATGTGCCAACTCACCACTGTGTGGTAGTTGGCATCACTAGACCTCCATGCACCAGTGCTTTAAGGGTCAATAGCATTATCACACTCTATCTCCTCAAGCCTCTGGAGCTTGGGGGTGGGAGTCAACAGTTTAGAGCAGCACTGAGAAAAAAAGCATCTAACACTGATAAGAGACTTAAATGTCTGTTTACAAGATAAATGAAAATAATGTACAGGGATCTTTTTTGTAACAAAGCCTGGTTTTACATTGAAAACTGTCTGGACCCTGAAGTGGTTAACAGAGCAAGAGAAAAAACATTATTTAAGGGAAAAAAATTTCAGTTTCTGAGGACTACAGTTGGCTTTACCTTTCTGAGACGGCCTTGTGAGACAGTCTACACCTTATTTAAATAGCTGAAGTTCGGTGGGTTGCTATTGAAATCTGCCTCCACTTTATTCCCCTAAAGGCTAAACCAGGTGTCACTAATCCCCAGTTGCCCTGCTCCCCACCAGAAACTTCAGTCTGATGATTTGACATCAAAGAAATGTTCATAGTCTCTGAGAGATAGATGATTTGTTTGCCTTGTCTCAACTGGCAAAATTCTGGTTCAAATGGAGAAAATACTCATTTGAAAGAAGCAAAACAATGAAAATACTTTCCACTTGGGCAGAAATTTACCTTTCCAATTTAAATCAGAGTAAATAATCCTAATGACTCTAAGTGACTCTGGATTTGCTGTGGGTGGACCTTTTATGCCTATTTGCACAATTTTATACCTGCCCCAAAACAAAAGTATAGCAATCCTTTTTCATGCATCATGAACCAAGTATTGGCACGTAATATTGATAATACCTAACAAGTAAAGACAGGCTTTCATTACTAATCTGGTGCTTTCCCATGCTCTTCAGTGTATCTGTTCAAATACTTGGAGATGTTTGTAATTTTCCATGACCCACAGTTAGAATACATAAATAATGTACAGAAAGGCGTGCCCAAGAGTTAAGAATTTTTTCCTTTTGTTTACTTTCAAAGGAAGAAAAAATATTTCAACAAACAGGAACATCTGAAGGGTAAGGATAAAATTCAAGACTTGTACATGGTTTGAATTAGTTTCCCTTGGATATACAGTAGTCAAACTATTTTTAATGCAAACTTTGGCAATCTCACCGTCTGTAGAGGAAATTGAATGCTGGCTACAATGACACAATTTGTCATTTTAGTTTTCAGAATCATGCCAAAACAAATGCCTCAGATAAAAAGATGGAAAACAAGTGAGGTAGTTTTTCTTTTTAACATGCTTAAGATAGAAGCTTTGATATCTTCAAGAACAGAATTATGTTCAAATCCCCCAAAACTCATGCTTGCTTTTACTTTTTGGCTTTTAGACATGCTGGTCTCCCTGAATAGATGTTCTTCCTGCCATAAATATGTACCTTTTCATTTCTTTTCGCCCCTCTATTTATCATAGACATCAACCAAGGCCTCACTTCTCCCCAAAGCCTCATGAGGCCTCTACTATCCTTTTATGGCGGTTTGGACTGTGTTTTATTCTTTGAAAATAACATCAATTTGGTTTTCAGCATGACTAAAGGACATGAAAGCTTACAATATATGATGTAACAAAGGCATACTATAAATTGTAACTTTCTTGTTCATTTTTAATTTAGAGTAACACAAACATGTAACTTTATACATATTCTCGACAAGAATTTCGCTGAGTCAGGTTCACCATAACCTTTCTGAGTAAAGCTGATTTTAAAAGGGGAGAGTGCTAAGATGCTGATGCAATGGAGCGGAGGGGCATTCTTTCATTTATTTGAAGTTTTCGGAGGCTGCCTCTACACATCATTACTCCAGTTCTGATGATGTGGCAGATAAAGAAAGATGCAAACAAATAAACAGATACACTCATGACTCCCCCCACCCCACCCAGAAACTGGTAAATGGAGTAGAAACAGTACAGGCACCAACTGGAAGCATACAATAACATCTCAGGACTTGCAGGAATGCTTTTAGCAGGGCACAAAGTAAAGAGTTTCAAACATCTCAGTCTTCAGTTATTGTGGGGCAGGATGGAGGAATTCATCCTAATCCAGCCAATGATCTGGAATGGGGTGTTTCTGCTGCCTATATAGTGAGGACTATATTTTTTTCTTAATAAATAAGGTTTTTATCTTTTCCCTCCAGTTTTATTAAGATATAACAGAAAATTAAAATTGTACTAATTAAAGGTGTACAACATAATGTTTTGCTGTTTTATACGTTGAAAAGTGATGATGAGAGCTTAACATTCAGATTGCATAATTACAATTTTTTTTTTACTGAGCTGGATACTAAATGATTGATGTTCCTACAGATTTGCTTACCTCAACATATGAAATTGGAAATATTCCTATTTTGTCGGCCAGCATGCCTTCAGCCCAGTTTTCATCCACTCTGCGAATCACAGTCAGAACATCATCCTGAAGAAACAGCAAACATTAGTCCACCTGGTCACATTAAGACACTTGCCACTTAATTTCCCTTTCAAAGGGGCTCAACTGTTGAAAATACATGAATTAAGATGATACAACAAATCTTTGGTGCAGGAATCCAATGTCTGCATGAACTAAATGGCAACTACCAACCAACATGGGGTCATTTCAGGCAGTGGTAAAATTATGAACCCCTCTACACCTGCTTATTTTATTTATATTTATAAACAACAACCTCAAGTGCTACCCATCCCAGCCTCTAGTATTTCTTTTATAAATTGATTTGTAGGATTTTCTCACTTTCTCTCTGATAACACATCAACGTCCATTTAAATGTGTATTTTTCTGTGTTTCTTTACAAAAAAGACAAATCTCCTGAAAATCCAAATTTTATCAATCAAATCTTCAATTCAGTGACATATATTCCTGGATCTTTTTCAGCAAAGAAATCTACATATAAAATAAGGACATAAAAGTGTTTCACTGTTATCATAATTCAGAGACTTAAAATTCCTAACTGGCGTACGCACTTTGTAAAGTAGCTTAGAATTAAACTTAGGCTATACCTATTTACAATAGCTAAGATATAGAAACAACCTAAATGCCCCAAAACAGATACATAATTCAAGATGATGTGTTATACATAATGAATGGAATACGACTCATGGATCAAAAAAGGTGAACTCGGGCCTCCCCAGTGGCGCAGCAGTTGAGCGCTGGGTTGCCAAGCTGCCCGCAGCCTCTGCGGCGCCGGTTCGTTCCCCGGCTGCTCCCCGGCCACCGGAGGAGGGTCCCGCCTGGCGCGCAGATCTTTCCTGCGGCCCACTGCTCCCCTCAGCAGTGTACTTCGGTCCTTCTGCCTGCTCTGCTCCCTGCTCTGGCTCTAGTGAATTCTCTCACCCTCCCGCGCTTCTGACTGTACCCAGTGCATGTATAAACAAAAACAAACAAAACAAATAAATATATAAATAAATAAAAACATGCCTCTATAAAAAAAAAAATTCTAAAAAAAAAAAAAAGTGAACTCATGCCACTTGTGGCAACACAGATGAAGCTGGAAGGGGTTGTGCTAAGGGAAATAAGCCAGGAGAAAGATAAATACCAGATGGTGTCACTTATATGTGGAACACAGAGAAACCAAAAAAGAAAAAAAAAGGGGGGGGGGTCAGACAAAGACAAACTTTAAAACCAATCCTTGATAGCTGAGCACAGATCTAAGATATCTAACAGGGGAGGAGCAGGGAATGTTATGGGGGAGAGAGGAGCACAATGGACTATGGTGGAGGACACAGAGCCACAGTGACGACACCTGAGGGGAGAAATCTTACACTGTCAAAAGAATCAACAGGAATGTAAAATAATGATACATCATGTAATTAATCAAGGCTCTAGATATGAAAATGATACTACATAGGGTATCAACCAAAATTATCTTTCCTACAGACAGTCTATGCCCAAAATTACTTTCTTTGTGATTTTAAGACTATCTCCACGGTTTTTTTTTTTGTTTGTTTGTTTTTAAGTACAGTGAGATAGTTCACAAAAACCTACTGTATCTTTTTGCAAAAGGACACAAAGCCATCCTCTCGTGTATCCAGGCACAGAGAAAGGACTGGCAAATGAGAACAATCTCGCTCTAACTTTACCTTTGCAAATGGAAGGCAATCTTTGTCTGCTTCCTTGTCTTTCACTTCAAAGTCATAAAGTGCTTTGCACTGAGGTGGAGGCTGAGGTAAAGGTTTGATAATCTGCACAAAATTGGTGGGGAAAAAGCCATGTATGCCGTTGACTTCACCGTGGTACCAATTTTCATCCACTTGTCGCCGTAAAATGATGATGTCCCCTTTGCTAAACTTAAGGTCTCCAGGCTCCTTGCCTTCATAGTTGTATAACGCTTTGGCACATGGTAACTGAGGTATACCCTAAAGGAAAGAGATGAGTTATAATGAAAAAAATGTCCAAAAATGCCTGTAAATTTAACTTTGTGTATTATTGTTAGTAAATCAAGGTCAAATCAACAATTTGCCCTAGGAAGAAAAATCTCATTGCATCATCAAGAAAGAGCAAACACAAATAAATGTCACAGTGAGAAAAGCACAGGAGTCCAGCCATTACCCTCTGCCATTTAACCTTCTATTCCTAAATTTAATTCAGTTGGGAGCTACAGCCTTGTGTGAGGTTTTCAGTACATGGACATATATCTGCTGAGTCTGGTTCCCTGGTGTAAAATTCAAAAACTCATAAAATCAAAATTTCCGATATTAACTACTTTACTCAGCAGGATAAATGATAAGCACTGGGAAGAAAAATTTAAACAGAAGCACAGTTTAGGAATTTATTCATTGTTCTTAAGCTTGAGTGATATGAGTCAGAGTTTGGCTCTTTTCTTACCGCTTTTAATGGGAACAGTAGATCTTATTCTTTCATGAACTCAACCAGGATTTATTGAGGGTCTACTATGAGCCAGGCCTGGACCCCAACAGTGAGTAAGATAGTCAGAGACTCTGTTCTCTAGGAGTTTGTAATCTGTGCTCAGACAGACATACATCTTTTACAGTCTGTATACCATCATGCCACTTGGCTCTCTCCAGGGGAGAGAGCACTGTTAGGCTGATATGCTAATAGATGAGGCTTTAAATATTATTGCATTACATTACGGTTTTAAATGACAGCTTTAAAAATGTGTGTGTGGCCCCAAGGCAATCTAATCATCACATGGATTAAATATGACACTTCCTGATGGCACTGTAGGAACTGAGCATCAGTTGTCACGCTAAGATCTCTGGGGCTCCCTGGGACACTGTTGTCTATCACTGATTGAGACAATAAATGGCAAGTCAAACATAACTAGAGGAAATCGGTGAATGAGATTCCTGGGTTCTGCTTTTCATGTACTTACTCATTCACCCAGAAAACATTCAAGCATTTACCTTTTACCAGGCAATGTGCAAGGGCTGAGAAATTAAAGAGGAATAGGGCATAGGTCTCCTCTTTAAGGGATAAGATATAAGAAAGTTATAATAAAGTGAATTGAATTTTGTAGATAGACAATGCAAGCATAGAGATATGACACAGGAGTAGAGAGCACAGGTCTCAGGCTTAGTGGGGATGGTGGGGAATAAATCACTTCCTGGAGAAAGTGACCCATGAGTCAAGTCTTAAAGTCTACACAGGAGTAGCCAGGCAGAACAAGAGCACAGAGTGCAAGCATTCCAGGCAGAGGAGAAGGCACCAGGACAGATATGGAGTGTGTTGTGTGGAGGGACTGTGGTTTGATGAAGAATGCAATGCTCCTGGAGATTTATTCAGAGATCTCAAGTATAAAAAAGGTAGGCAGAGGTTAGCTTATTGGAGGGTCTTGAATGTCGTGTTAAAGTTTCGAAGGCTGTGTCCTTTGGGCAGTGATAAGCCACTCCTGGGTTTGAAGCACAGATGGCCACGATAAGAACCATGTCTCATGCCAGCAAAATCAATCTGGCAGCAGGGTAGAAAATGAACAGGAAGTGGCCAGGCAGGCAGCGGCTGTGTGCAAAGCACAGATCTAAACTAATTGAAAAAAAAAAAGTTTTTAAGTTTAATCTTTCTAATGGAATAGAAGCATTCTTATTACTGTCTTCTCCCTAGCCTTCACCTCAAAAAAAAAAAAAAACCAAAACAAAACAGTGGATCAAAGTTTTACACCTTTGATATAAACAACAGACCTTCATAATATAGTTTTAAAATTCAGTTTAGTGTCTAGTGAGAGATTTGGAGTCTGGCCTACTCATACGTCCAACTTTTTTGTTAACTATTTTATTTGCCTGAAGAGGAATAGCCGATTCTTGGCTTTCAAAATGCTACTGGCAGTCATCTTGTCTTGGCTTGGTCCATGTGAGGTTGTGTTTGGTTAATCAGACTTGCTCTGAGGCCAATACCCCAGGAAGGAAGGCAAGAGCTGCACCTTCCAGAACTCCTGACACCCTCACATGCCCTCTGACTTTCAGACCCTGCCTGGAGATCCTGCCTCTGACTCCGGTGAGGCAGCTTTGACCTGATCTGGTAAACAAGTCTGCTGTGCTCTTTGCGTTTCTGCAGGAACCCTGGTTTTCCACAACCCTGGAACTCTGACCACATTACTCGGTGTCCACCTGTATAGAAGTAGCAATTCCAACTACTGTCTAAGAGCACAGAGATGCCTCACTACATCCTCCATGTCACTCTGCATGTCTTGAATTCTGGTTATCACAGTGTAATGTTTTTTCCCAAAACAAACACAACAATAAATAATATGTTGAGAGACAGAAAAAGAGTGAGTGAGTGAGCCAGAGGCAGAGACCTGAGAAGCATCAGTGCGCTCTGGGCTCACAGCTAATGGGACTTAAACACCAGTGAAGGATAAGGCAGGCAGCACAGAACCCAGAGCCAGAATTCCTGCGCCTGGAACCCAGAGTTCAAGCATTCCTAGCTGTGTGATCTTGGGCAGGGTAAGTTCTCTGTGCCTCCATTTCTTCATCTGGGATGTTGTGAGGATTTTGTAAATTAATGTATGTAAACCACTACAAATGGCCCAGCAGGCGATAAGTGCTACAAGCATGAGCTCTCATTGTCAGCGTCATCACCCCATGTGAAAAGCCTGTTCATCAGTGAAACACAGCACCTGAAAATGTATTTGTCTCTACACAGCTGGATGCTTTTCCTTTTGGACAAAATTCACATAGCAATTACACTTTTAATACATATTCACTGTATAACAATGCAAAGAATGTTCCTCCTAGGAAGTGCTTGGGATTTTGAAATGTGCATTTCTGAAGCACACATTTGTTTTCTGAGTGGAATCTATTCATCTTCTGGTTGAACAGAAGAAATTACAAATTCACTGACATGCACCGTTTAATAGGGGATGGCATTTTAGATGTGGCTGTAGTTCATCTTGACAGCGCTAATGTAAGGCACTGGAAGCCTGCATGAATTAATTGAAAATCCTATTACCAACTCAGTGACAAATAACTCTATTCACCATTATGGCCTGTTCTCTCGATTTTTCCCTACCTCAATTAGCTCTGTTTGGCCCACTTTGTCCAAACCCATGCCAGCCAAATCCATGCATCAAAATACAGATTTAGCACTCTTAGAAACCACTCTGAACTGCTCTTTGAAGAGGTCTGTAAAACTCCAAGGAACTCACATGTGGCTCTTTTGTGATATGTTGATGTGGCAGTGAAAGAATTTATTTCTTCACAGATCAATTCTGTATATCAGTGGTCAAAGGGACTTCTTCACTTATCTACCAAAGCAAATCTATTAAGTATTCTTAAAAAATCATGAAACATTCTTAACACAAGGAATATTAAAGATAAAAATTATGATGGTGAATTACATGATGATTAGCCCAGTTACGTCCTGTGACTACACAGACTGGCTACATCTTGACTGCTAAGGTTTCTTCAGTGATCAATAACCACAGAGAGAGAATCATAATGCCACTCATTTGTGCATCTGGCTGTGTTTTTCTAGGGTGAGTTTTTTTTTTTTTCCAATTAAATTCAAAGAGGCTAAAAAAGTCAGTTTGTGTCAAGTTTCTCAAAAGAAACCTTTCCACATTAAATAAAATGAATTCTACTTTGATTTCAAATCATGCAAAGTTCAGTGATCTTTAAAAGACTTATTCCCACACAGACTGCAGATGATTAAGGATAAATGGTTAAACGACTTGGAAGAGCAATAAAAGAATGCATTTTCCTCCTGCAACATCTGAAGGATAAAGCCAAAACAATTGGTTTGATAGCCCAAGACTACTCTTGAGGGTAAAATGCGTCTGGAGCCCACGGAGGCCCTGCCTTCTCATTCATCTCCCCAGAAAGGTCTCCGAGTCGTGTCATCACCCAGGCCCTCTGCCCTCAGAGCCTCCGGCAGCCTTTCCATACTGCTGCCTTTCTTCTGTATCCTCTCATCAGGCCACGGCCCCCTGAGGATCTGCAGAGCTTACATTTCACTTGGCTACACATAAAAGGGAGCTTAAAAGCAGGGAAAGCAAGAGAGAAACTGACTCTGCAGTCTAACCTTGGGTTTGCAGCTGTCATTCATATTGCCAGTGTTATCAAAAAGCTTGGTGATTTAGACAGGTGAAGCACTGTAATGATTCTTAATTTGAAATACATTTCAATACACAGTTACTACTTTATTCATATGAAAAAAAGGATAAATGTGACAATGGGCCAGTTTTACTTTCCAAATAATTTCTGCTTCAACATTATACATATAGGTACTTTATAAGACATTAAATTAAGGTCTCATGAGACCTGCACACAAATATTTTTCATTCAATGCTTTACACTCCATCAAGTGTATTCCAATGTATTTGGCAAAGGGCTACTTGATGATCTAGCTAAGATTCTAACAGGTAAATAAAACATTCACTGCCAATTTATTTTATAGACTCTTAAATGCCAGTCCCCCAGATATACAAGCAAGACGGGCCTCTTTAAATTCAAATTCCTTCATGCATTTCTTACTGCTCCATAAAGTAAGAAAGATTCAGTGACCTACTAAAAAAGAATATCCAGAAGATACTCTTGTCATGGAAACAGCAATAAAGTGTGAATAATTTAATAATTTTGCTATCTAAATTGGCACAAACTCCAGCTACTCCAACTTGACTTTCAAACACTTTCTAGAAAGAGACACAAGAAAATCGTAACAATAGGAAGTACTGGACATGGGATTGTACTTTGTACTTTAAGGAGCAAAATGGGTTGAGAAAATAATTTTTTAAATGTTCTTCATATGACAAAATACATATTGGTTCTTCCCTGTAAGGTGAAGTTCTATAACAATAAAATAATGGTATTTCATAAAAAACAAGGTTCTTTATTAGTTATTAAATCTTATGCATTGTTCTCAAAGACATCTAGGCTGTATTGTCAGGCAAATATTATTTGACCATCACTTGAATGTTTCAACTTTAAGATAACAAACATCCAAGATGAATTCTCCATTTTACCTGAAGAATATTAGAAGGGATCGAGAATCTCCTAATTCCACCAAAGTCCATCTTTTAATCTGTCTCCTTTTACATTTATTCATCAAAGCACTGTCCTGGGTATTTTTATATGAGGATTGCTTTAAGCCACTTCCCACCCACCTAAAATTTGCCACATAAAATGGTCTCTTCAGACCAACTTAAATCTGCTAGCGTTCTGAGATAGCAGTGTAGATAAATAACAATGAAAAGTGTATTTTCTTCATTCACATTTGTTCTTTTTGATCTGTATTCTATTCTCCTGTGCCCTTTTCGTGCATACTTATTTTCATTAGTTTTCTTTATAAGTAGGCCATTCAACTCTCCTGGTGTTTCTATCCCAACATGTGAACAAATAGCAGTTGTTTATTAGTTATTCAATACTGTTTAGAGGCATTTTGGTTTCGAGAAGGAGTGGAGGAGGGAGGGGGGAAAAAAAAACCTAGGTGAGAGCGAGAAGTGAAAAAGCAATAGCTTTCTTACCAATTTCCCTAGACGGAACCACTGATTCTTAAATGGTAATACACACTCATTTCCCTAATCAATTTAATCGAATATTTCTTCAAATGTAAACACATAATAAAGTTAATTGAGGTCAAAAGATTATGTTCCAACATCCACAGAGAAAAGGAAGAGCTGAGTTTTCCAAACTTAAGAAAAAATAATATGAGACTCCGTTAATTTTTCTTCTAGAAACTAGAATATTGAGAACAGACCAATGCATCTGCTGGCCACTCCTAAGTCCCCTCTTCTCCTTGTCCAGGAGAACCTGAGGGGGCACAGTTGGAAAGCCAATGTTGTAAGGGGAGAAGTGGACTAAAGGAAATTGTTTAGGAAATACCTACATTTAAGGGATTAGAAACACTCAAAGAATTCAAGAGGTAGTAAGAGAATCCCAAGAATACAACCATAGTAGCAAGAATAATGACTGCACCATGGTCTTATGCACATCACCTATGTCTTTACAATCTGGAGAAGTAATCCCCAATTCCTTCTTCAATCAAATTAACTTTGAAAACCATGAATTTTACAGTTTATGGTGAATCCACTTGAATTTACTGTTCACTTCACATTTTCCACCCTCAGCAAGCAAATCAGTCTACTGTCATCACCTCCACCCCAAACATGCTATCTTTCCTTGCACCAGGCTAAAGGTTTGTGTGTATTCGCCGCCCCCCCCCCCAAATTCATATGATAGAATTTGAAATGCTAATCCTTAATGGTGACAAAATGCAAAGGTAGGGCTTTGAGAGGTGCTGCTTAGGTCACGCGGTCAGGGTCAGAGCCCGGCGTGGGAGCAGTACTTTTATAGAAGAGACCCACTGAGCTCCCTCCCTAACCCGGTTCTGCCTTGCGAGGATACAGCAGGAAGGTGCCAGCTATGAACCATGAAGAGGACCTTATGTTCTGGAAATGGGCAGTTGCGTGCTTTGCACGAAGCAAATCAATGGCATTTGGAAAATGTGTAACAAATTATGCTGAAAACCACAGCAAACAAATATTTTCCTTATAAACTCATTTGGTGGTTATGAGAAAATGGTCGTGTAGCTGATATATAACTTTTTTCTTGGATGACCTTACAATGGGAGTATCCAACTGACAGAGAAATCATTAAAGAAAACAAATCTTAGGAATTTCTCTAAGGGGGCTAGCAATAGAGAATGCAGTCACCGAAATAAAATGCAGGAAATTCATGTCACTCACTGCCCTGAATATTAGTTTTCTGTTTCATCACATGTTTAATAATTACAATAGTATTTGCAAAGATTGGGAAAATTCCCTGCAGTAACTTGAGCTACATTTGAGGACTCATAGCAGGATGAGAATATTTCCTGGTAAAATGTCAAGTTTCTATCTATTTGGAAAACAGTTTCATTCCTGGCAAAGTATCTGCCCCTGTCCTAGCCTAAGTCTACTACCTATCCCTGAGGGCATGAGGGTTAGATAGAGGCCAACTCTACATGGCCCTTGTCTAATCCTTACGGAAACCTAGGAGAGTCAGGAATAGGGGATGCATTTGTGGGGGAGGGGGGTGTAGAGGGGAACACGACAGGTTTTAATATGAAATGACAGGTTTTAATATGAAATAGAAAGATTAGGTAAGACTTCAATCTAATTCAATTGCCTGGTTTTAGATTTGTTCATTGAATGGTGTCATTCATACCCTAGAGAGAGTATTCTCAAAGAATTTGAATGATATTCAATGTGAAAAATGATTCACAGTTTCAGAATAAAACAACATCAGAATAGCCTCATATATATATGGACAATGAGATAAATGTGTCAAGTATTGCTGGATCAAAGGAATTCAAGTATAAATTTTATCTCAATGGCAAAATGTTTTAAGTAGCAGCATTTAGGGGGAAAAAAACAGAAATGACCACATATAACAAACAGGTAACTATGTATGTCGCTGGAAGAAAAGATACAAAGTTTTACAGTGAATAACAAACTATAATGGCAATCAAAAGAATGGCAAAACTGGAAAAAACCAAACAAGAAATCTGAAGTCCAGGAATATGAAGACCGATGCCTGGAAAGACAGATAACACTCCATAAGAAAACCATTGCTAAGGTACAAAAAGAAGTGTATATAATATAGAGTTTCTGCTACACCTGACCCTACACTTAGCAACAGTTAGTCTCTCGCTTGAAGACCAGGACACATTCTGAGTCGCATAAACAAAGGAATAGGTAACTGCAACATGATTGACTGGAGGAGAAGTTAGAAAATATGGCAAACAAGCCATAGTAACTGAGACATATTCATGGGGCAGTCGTAAAGTAAGTCTTCAAATACAATGAACAAGTCTTGCGCAGAGAAAATAACTTGGCTTCACAGTCACTTAAGAAAAAATACAGGCTTAAACTGATACATGTGCTGTTAAGGTGGCATAAAACAGTCTCGCAGCAATGGATCATGCTTTACCGAAGACATTTAAAAATAGGACAGCCTCAGGGGTTTGGTTCTACCCAAAGGTAGAGGATCAGATTATGATTTATGATCTCTAGTGATACCAAGATTTCTTTGGCAATCAGATCATTTGAAAGATTGATTTTTATTCTTGATGATGTCATCCTTTGTTCCTTATTAGTGATGGAATCTCAACAATAAAGTAAGCTTAAGGTAGGAGAGAGTTTCCAGGGAGGAGACATTTGTAAAGAAAGCAAAATGAAAATATGAGTGAGTGTGCAAAATCCAGCCTAGGTATATCGACTGGCAATCCGGCAATCCCTGACAAAATCATTAGGGAAGGCAGAGGCAAGCTCAGTTGTGGTCAAGCACACCCAATTCCTTTTATCCTATTGTATTTGTATCAAAAAGGTAACACTATGTGCTACTGTTACTATTCTTCAAAGGACTGTTCTGTTAGTCAATTAAGTCTAAAGTTTACATAGGGCAGTGAATAACTAACATCCTCTATTTTGAAATGTATCTATTACAAGGACATAAAACCAATCCTCTAAAACCCAAAGGGTTGAATCAGTCTTTAAAATTATTAATTCTCTTTTTCATTAAAAAATCCATCCATCCCTATCTATATGCACGTTTGGAATTTTGGTTTTCATAAAAGAGCAAAAGTATTAACTAAATGTAGAGCCAAGGAACACAATTCCTTTAACTAAGTTCTTCCACCTTTGATTAAGTCTGCTGAAAATAAGATGCTTTAAAAATATTTGTAAATATTCTGTGGTTACTAGAAACACTAAATGCCTTTATTCTTATTTTCTCTTTCATGTTTATGCAAAACATACTACTGTTGAGAAAAAAGAAATACCCATTTACAGTAAATAATTTTGCCAATAGAGGATTTTAAAACAAGCAATTTTATTGAAGCATTCCTCCAGAAAAAGTAGCCCATTTTAAATATAATGATCACCAAAAAAAAAAAAAAAAAGTAAGAAACTCAAGGGGAAAAGATTTTGTAAGTAAGCCAATTCTGACAAATCCAAATCTAATTATTTTATTTTCCCTCAAATAATTTAAATGGTAGGTAATAAATTATAGGTGTTTCAACCATAATGAAGCATTATATATGAATGATAGCTTTTTATAATTTCTAGGTGATTACTACATAAGAATATAAAGTGATAAGTCTGTATGCACCCATCTGAGACTACTTTAATTAAAGATTTAATATATACTATATAAGACAACAGATCATTCAAACTGTATTTATAATAGAAAAGTTGAGATAAGAAAAATTGATCTGAGATGGCCATGTCAATATAGTTTTAAAACATCTACTAATACGCCACATCTGCATTCTTTTCTAAAAATTCTTTAACTAAATGTTTCTTTGGGAAATGCAACTAGTTTTTCATGTTCGCCAGGTTGTGAGTTACTTGAGGGCTAGGGCGGGATCTCATTCATCTTTGTACCTGGACAGCCCAACACACAGCAGAGAATCTATTGGTTAGATGACTGCTTTTCAGTTGCCTCTACTCCACCCACCCTACAGAGATCTGACAGATTCACCTTCTAAAAGTGTAGTTTTTATCAGATCATCTGTCCCATCAGCCATTTTTTAATTGGTTTACTAGCAGACTTAGCTCCAATCCTTCTTTTTGGCATTTAAAGTGCCTATAATGTGACTCCCAAACTATGTTCTCCAAAAGGTATTTAACATTCTAACCAAGATTCCTACTATTTCCCCTGATACTGTCTCTCTTTTCCCACTCCCTGGGATTTCTCTCTGCATGCTCTTCCTCAGACCCCAGACTCACTTGTCAAAAATCAACATATCCCTCAAGACACAATGCAAATACAACATTCCTAAGATCCTTACTGCCTACTATAGACATATACTCCTCCCTTTGAACCCCAAAAAGTTTTGTTTATAGTTCTCTGTTGGCATTTGAGTACTTCAACAATATTGCTACCAGACTGAAAATCCTTCAAGGGCAGAGACTGTCTTTTATGCTATCTTGAATCAGATACAGAGTCCTGTGTTTTTTCTTATAAGTAGTAAACATAATTACTGAAATGAATTAGATCAGTGACCCTCCCCTTGGCAATTCTTCTTGCTCTTACTATACAACTCTCAGAAAGAGGAAGCTGGCTCTCCACTCCTACCTTGCACCCTCTCTTCACACAGGCAGTCTGTGTTGGTGTTAGATTCTCCAGACTTCTACTTAGGACATGAGTACAGAGGTCTGTATGCTACTTGCCTGTATGTGCCCACCACATGGAAGGTCAGGGGCACTGACATGGGTGTCTGCTTGTATTTTTTTTGTTATCTGGCCTTAACTAGCTAGGAAATCAGAGGCAGTTGTTTGCAGTGGAGGGCTAAATACATGTGCTTTAATTGCCTGAGCGGCCTCCCTCCCAAGGTCACATCAAAATAACAAAAAGTATTTAAAAAAATAAACAGGGCAGTTCTCGAAAATAAGGTAAACATCTAGTAGTGTGCCAGAAAAATTCAGAAACTTCCAGAAGAATGAAAGCAAGCAGAATGAGAAAAATTTCCATGGTTAGATAGAAAACCGTATCAGGCCAAGGCCAATGACCTTCCTCATGAAGTCAAGTCCATATCCCACAATAGAAGGAATATAAACAAAGATGAAAAATGACTAAAAATGCTGAGAGATGAAAGATCAACAGTCATCTAAAATGAGTTTCAGAAAGAGGGAATAGACAATAAGGGTTCGGAGAAGAATTATGAAAGAAATACAGTAACAGGAGAAATTTTTCACAAGTTAAAGACCCTCAAGATCTCAGCTACAATAATAGTCTAAATGAGGTTTCAAAGCCCTTATCCAGGCACATCTCACTTCATTTCAAAACTACAAAGGTAAGGGGAAGAAATTCTAAAAGACTCAGAGCAAAGAGTTTACCACTACCAGAACTGCGATGGAATATTCTTGGCAACAATATTGGATAAAAGAGAACAGACCGATGCCTTTCGATTTCTAAAAGTACACGATTTAGAAAATCTCAGGCAGCTGAACTGTTAAATATGAATGTGGACAAAATACAGACATTTTTGAACACACATAAAGTGTCAGAAAGTTTATCCCCTGTGCATTTCAAATGAAAAAAAAAAATTATCTAAGGAAGTTAACTCTCATCCTACCCCCTAAAAAGCCCACAGAAGAATCCTAAAGAAAAATACTGGTGGCTGAATATAATCTAGAAGAAAGGAAGAAATGGAAAATAACTTAATGAAGATCCAATGCATTTAGAAGTTGGATTCATCCCACTTGCAGAGGGACAGGATCTAATAATGGAGGTTGCATTTCTTTCTGTTTGGTCCAACCACACTAGAGTGAACGGTTATATAATCACAATACTACAAATGCGGTTTCAATTTTTAGATGCAACCTCCACACAAATCAAAAAAGAACTAGTTTTAGTGACATATTAGAATGCTATAAACTGAAATCATATAAAAAATATATAGTGAACAAAATCAAGAGTAGAGACTGGGAGATGTGAAGTGAAAGAAGTAATCTAAACTGTATCAATTTAAAGTATCTGAAATTGATATTGTCTAAAGCTAAGAAGTCAAGAAGTAGAAAAACTATTTGAGCTTGGAAGGTAACCAGTAGAAACATTAAAGAACAGGAAATTGTATAAACACTTATCTCTGGAAATTTCAACTGAGTTATGAGAAGGTGGACACTTTTATTTATAGTCTACAATATATATGTAGGTGTATATTCTCTATAATGGAAAGATAAAACTAAAAATGAAATGCCTAAGGAAAAATGCAGTGTGTAAAATTCTAATGTACTCCTATATACTTTAATATTATTTATTAAGTAATTCAGACATACAAAGATAAATAATAAAAGATAACCCTGTACCCACAACCTAACTTTAGGGAAAAAAATATTATATATGCAGTTAAAGCCACGTATGTTTTTCTCCATTAATCTCACAGAAGCCTTTAAAAGAAACTGAAGAGAAGCTAGGTATACGCACTGCCTATTCCCACTCCCAATTACTCCTATTATCAATTAGGATATTCAGTTGACTAAATAACTGGCTCCAGTACTTTATTGAAATATCAATACAACATCAGTAAAACAATGCCTCTTGTTATTCAGACACTTAAATTTGAAATACAGATTTTTTTGTTTATTGTGCTAGGTATGGATATAAAAAAGGAGCAAGTGTCTACAATAAGTTCAGTTGTTAAAAACAAGATATTAACTCTCCACAATCGTGGCCCTCATTTCAACAAGACCTTGTGATTCAGTCCATTGGTGTGATTGCACCTTAAGCGTGTATGTCTAGGACCCGGCAATCCTGAGATACTGTAACCATGGAGCCTAGAGAATTAACTGTGTGTGCTTTGGAGAAAATACAAATGTCAACACTCCTCATCAATTCAAGAGGGGGGAGCTTATGGAACTTGTGAAATATGTGGAAATCACAAGGCACAAATACCTACTTCTTGTGCAAAATGAAAAAGCGAAAGTGTGATCTCAACTATCATTTACCTATACAAAAGCTACTTTTGAAGAGTAGAGGCTAGCAAGTAGAAAAGAATATGGATTCTTAAAGCCGTAATCACCAAAACTTGATTAACCAGAAACAAGATTTTAAGGTGTTTAAAATAAAGTCACCCCCTCATTCTCAGACTCTTTTAAAAATCTAAGCACAGCTGGCACCACCAGCACAGATCTGACTGTATAAGGATACAGCATGCTTCAATTTTAATTTCCCTTGAGTCACTGTGTGCAGCACGTGTCTGTGTGTGCGTGTGTGTGTCTGTGTGTGTAAGGGAGAGAGGGGATGCATACCTGGTGCAGCCCTACCCTGAGAAAACAATAAAAAAAAACTGATGCTTTTCCAAGTTTAATGAGCACAGGGACCACTGGTACTCTTATGCTGTGCAGATTCTGATTCAAGAGAGCTGCCTGGGGCTGAGCTGCATTTCTCACAGGTGCTGCTCAGGGACCCACACTTGTGCAGCACAGACAAGGTTGGGTCTCCTTCCCAAATGCCTTAGCCGGTTCTTCTTCCTCACCTGCCCTAGGACTCAGTCTCCTGACAGTTTCTCTTTTTTAACATAAGGAAGAATTTTTTTGAATAATGAGCTGGTCAACAGGAAGTGTCCAAGAGGAGGCAGCTAATCCTTCTCTTAGTAATTGCCCAGCAAATGACTGATTTAGGAGGGGGTTCAGGGTTCCCCTCTTCTCAGCACTATTCCTCAACAACACATGTGTCCAATACATCTGAACACCTACTTCAAATTCACAGCTAAGAACCCTGAATGGTAATTCCTACACTCCTCACAGCAGCACTTGTTTAGCTGCATTAGAAAGGATGATAAGCCATCTTTAGGCACAGCATTTGCATGTAATTCAATTATTACAAAACAAAGATATTATGCCATCTATGTGAGCTCTGCATACAAATGCCTGATAGATTCAAGTGCCCCATAATTAGGGTTTTGTTGGTTTCTTTGTCTTCCAATTTAAAATTCTTTCAGAAAACACAGGTTTTTTCCTAAAGATGTCCTCAGCTTGTACCCTAGAGATCTTTATAAACACCCACTTGTACCAAAGGAGACATTTTTCATCCTGTAATTAAATAAGAAGGCATAAACTAAACAAAGAACAATACTTGCAAGAACAGAAACAAAGTTATAAAATTAAGCACTGAAAGTTCCCCAGGCAGATTTTAAATACACAAAATAATTTGTAAACGCAATGAAAGTTTATTAAACAAAGAACATCTATAATCCATTGCATATGTCCATATCACTAAAAGGACTCATCTAATAAGAGGTATTTTAATTTTACAATGAGGCACATTTTTACTGTGTTAACAGTGTGACCTACTTTTTTTTTAATGAAATACGTTTTAAAAATCTCCATTTTCAAGTTGTTTACATGTATGTAGGCAGGTCTCCATGAAAGGGTGAAAAGAAGAAAAGAGCTTGCCCGTAGTTCACAGATACAGTTCCCTGTATATCTGAGTGGAAAACACTACGTGTGCATATAATGCAAACACATGTATGGCCACTCACTCAAAAAGCTAATAGATAAAAGTGGTAAAATCTTAGTTCTTCCAGATGACACTCTTGTGATTCTCTGGAAGAAGGAAATCACAGGAGGCTGAGAATCACAGGGATCATCGGGCCCAGTCTCACGCATCAGGACAGGAAGTTGAATTGAATGCCTCAAAGCACACAGCTGGCTAGTGGCAAAGTCAAGACCCTAAAGCCCAAGGACATGTTACCTTACATGGAAAAGCAACTGAGCAAATGGGATTAAGAACCTTGAGATGGGAGAGGCAATACTGGGTTACCTAGGAGGGTTGAATGTAATCACAGAGCCCTTAAAATAGGGGAACTCAACACAGTTGAGTTCAGAGTCAGAGCAGCTGTGACTACAGAGGAGGAGTCAGAGAGATGCAATGTTGCCAGTGACTAAGAGGAGGGAGAAGACCACAAGCCAAGGAATGCACACAGCCTCTAAACACAGGCAAAGGCAAGAAAGGATACAGATGCTCTCCTAGAGCATTCAAAAGGCAACACAGCCTTGCCTATACCTGGACTTCAGCCTACTTGAACCCCTGGTGGACTTCTGACCTACAAAACTATGAGATAATAACTTTGTGTTGCTCAAAACTATTGTTTGCAGTGATTTGTTAGGACAGCAAAAGAAAACTAATTCACTGTGTGTATCAACATCCAGCATTCTCATCCCTTGGCCAGACTGAGTCTTGCATCACATCTGTCTGCCCACACTCCCCAGGTTATATGAGGATAACTTCAGTTGAACGGAGCACAGCTTGACAGCGCAAAAGAGGGCTGCTGAAAGTCCCGTACAAAGACAAAACTGCACAAACTTTGAGTAAGTACAATTTCACTGTTTACTTTAGTTCATTCTTTGAACTACATTTGCTTCCAAGTGAAATAAAATTGACTTTGAATAAATTTTACAGTGTTCTACTTGAAACAGCTGGTTGGACTTTTCCAAAAGCATCTTGTCAGAATTATGTATTTTTTCCCTAAAATGTATTCCACCCACTAAGTCATACCAGAAGCCTTGGTAATCGTGGTAGATTACAGCGTGAACGCAAATCCCTCCGATTTCCATTCTGCAATAAGCTTCTTAGTGGAAGGTGTGAATGCATCAAATGCCTTAAATTTAAAGCAAAGGAAACGTGCATGAATCATGGGCACAGCAGCAGAAATAAAAGAAAACTTGTACTTCTAGTGCTGAATGACCAAAACCAGACCATGTGCGTAACAGCAAAAGCAAAAGCAGCAAACACAGCAAAATGCAACCCAAACCCTAATTGATTTTTTTCTTTGTAATTTCCAACTTCATGTGTCTTGATTTGGGAAGGGATTAACCAGGAAGATTAAGGGGGTGGGGGGATTTAAACTGAAAACCTATAGATGAGAAAAATGTGCCCAAACCAGAGACTCTAAAGGCTCGTGTTCCAAGTCCTGCTTGTATAAATACTGATCCTCCACCTCATTTCACTGTTGACATTACAGAATTAGCCAGTTACAATAATAACACTACAGCTTAACACACTGCCACAACCAGAGGAATTTTAACTACTCTGGTGAATTGCCCGTCACCAGCTACATTTGTGCTGAGCTTCAAAGCAAAATTGGGGAAAGAAAAGAGAAGAACATTTAGTATGCAGACTGACAGAGACTAAACAAGGGGAGTCTGGCCCATAAAGGATTTGGGTCCCTGGCACCCCCCACTCCCAAACCATTTTGTTGTTGTTTTTAATTAGTTGGTTCAGACTTTGGTTGTCACCTACTCAAGTAAATGAGATTCAGGAAAAGCACCTCATACACACTGTCTTATCATAAAAACCATGTCAATTTCTATCAGATTTGTGTCCAGGAAACAAACTCAGACACTTGAATTTATAAACGTTATCATAACTTGCTCTCCCCTCAAAAAAAGAAAAAAAAACCAACCCTAAACGCAACACATAAAAACACTTTGACTGCAACTTTTTAAATTCTAACTTAAACAAACATTTAAAAACAAAACCTGGAATGTCTCAAGCTCCTGTTAGCGCTCCCTTCACTAGTCAAAGGAAGTTTCACCTGCTCGCGACTCTTTTTTCTCCCGTCACACATTCACAAGAGGAAAAGGGGTGCTGTGCTCCTTTCTCAGGAAATTTGAAATGGAGCCTAGCCCAGTACTCAGGAAAATCACATAGGATATTCTGAATGTTCTTCGACATACTGTCAGGGATACCCAAGCCTTCTCTGGGGTGCCAACTACTTTACAATTGTTTCAGACCACAGTCTTGTGAACTATTAAATCTGGAAGGAAGTTTAGAGATCTAGTCCGTGCCTCTTGTTTTACAGAAGAAACAGAAATGTAATATCTTTTCTCCCCTGTTGCAATTAAACCACAAAATCCTCCTATGCTGAGCACTGCAGGGGGCTCAGTCCTATCCCGCAAGTCGCAAGTCACATGGAGACTAATGGCTTATTTGTGTGGTTTATCCTGTTTCTTTCCTCCCTTCTTCAGCTGGTGCCTCCTTACCTAAGTTCCATCCAAAATTCTTTTAGCAGGGTCTCCCTGGTGGTGCAAGGAGTTAAGCACCACACTATGAAGCAATCCACAGCCTCTGCAGCACGAGTTCGATCCCCGGCCTGCCAGGGAGCAACCCACACGGCGAAGCAGACCTCTCCTGTCACACCCACAGCTCCCCTCAGCAGTGTATTTCAGTCAGTCTGCCTGTTCTGCTCCCCACTCTGTCTCTGGTGAATCCTCTCACCCCCTGATCTCTGGCCTGTACCCCAACTCATGTATGCATAAATAAATAAATCTTTAAAAAAAGAAAATTCTTTTAACAAACCCTTGGTTTGGAGAAACTTATTAATAGAAGACTCTTGAAGATGAATAAGATCAGTTATGCACCAAAAAATTTAAAATAATGGTGAGATCTGAGGCATCCTGATGACACTGAGTGTGTAAAAAGTCCCTCTAGCACTCTTCCAGCTCTATCATATGACTAATTATATTGATTTAAATCCTTATCTTGTCCACATATGTTTATTTTTTTATTTTATTTTTTTTAAATATTTATTTATTTATACAAGCACTGTGTACAGTCGTCAGAAGAGCGGGAGGGTAAGAGAATTCACCAGAGACAGAATGGGGAGCAGAACAGGCAGACTGACGAAATACACTGCTAAGGGGAGCAGCAGGAGAGGTCTGCACGCCATATGGGACCCTCGCCCCGTGGCTGGGGATCGAACCAGCGCTGCAGAGGCTGCGGGCAGCTTCGCAGCCCAGCGCTCAACTGCTGCACCACCAGGGGAGGCCCATCCACATATGTTTAATTGCTATGATAGGACATGAGAGTACCCTCCAAAATTTTAAGTATATAATAGAGTATCCAGAACTTGTATCATGGAAGCTTTATACCCTTAAAATCCACTATCTTGCTCTCTTTGTCCCTTTGAAGCTCCTAATTTTGACTTACTATTCTCAGTCTGTAAGATATGGTTTCAGAGAAGAGCTGGAAAGAGACCAGCAGGCGGCCATACACCTGAAACCTCGTGGAGCTGAAAACAAGGTCTCCCACCTGGTCATCCTTGCAGGAAGTCTCAGGGATGGAGTTGAGTTCTTCTCTCCAAAGTCCCACTAACCTCCTGCCAAAAGCCACAGTACTCACCTATTTGTACTGAATACCTCTCTTCACATACATGCACACACATACACTATTCTATTAGATATCTGTTTTTTATTGTATACTCTCCTCTTAAAATGAAGAAAGGAACTGTATTTTCATTTAGTGGACCACCCTTAGTGTCTAGAAGTATACCTGGCATCTAGTGGGTAATCAGATAATTTCTTGCTGAATGAATAAATGGTGTTTTTTGAGCACTGTGTAGAGAAATACAATATGAAGACTATTCTAGATACAACAGTAAGACTATTCTGGAAAAGCCAAATATGTGATTGCTATACCTGGATTGTATATCTTTGATTCAATGTAGTAAAATTAGTAAGTTTAAAGTTATTTATGAATAACTATAAGCAAAAAGATAATGACTGCTACAGCTTATTTTTTAGACAAGACTGATTTTCTAAATATTCAAATCAGGTAAAACAATCATTTACTAAAAAAGGGAGATGAAAAATATCATTTACTGAGCAGTTGCCTATACACAAGGATTGAGTAGAGCATGGTCCATGGGTTTCAACACACGAACAATTCACAATGCCAAAATGCCTTCTCTTTTCAAAGTATTCTTAATTTCCTGACATAACCTAGAAAATTCAGAATTCCTGAAAAATACTATGGTGGAGACTGATAGAAACTAACATCACATCAAAACCTACCTCTACAGTCTAAGAGACATTTAATTCTCTATCACAGACTAATCTTTTTTGAAATTCAATCCAACTCTAATGTGATAGACAGGGTTAATGGGAAACATTTCTCCTGAACACAAATGATTCACCCAGTGTCCCAGCTCCCTGTAATAGTCACCTCTCATGGTTTGTCTCTCTTCATAGCAGACTCTATTGCAAAAGGACTGAGTGGGAGTCCCCTGGTCCAGGTTTCAAGGTGATAGAAGAACAATACACTGACTGTCAAGATATTAAGATATTTACTCTTTCTTAAATAGATTACACTATGACATAGGTTAGTAGGTAAAGAATTGCTTTCTTCTGTCATAAAAGCAAAGAAGAAAAGTGGCTTTTAGCAGATTTTTTTTTTCAAGATGTTCTAAAAACTTGAAAATTTTTAAATGTCAATAAGAAACCAATGGGTTAGGACATGACTGCTTGTTGGAAGTCTTTGTTAAGAGAATAGGAATGCAGGAAAAGACATTTTTATTTCTATAAAATCATCAAGTTTATGAGACTACAAAGATAAAGCTGACAGACTGCTTCCATTAGCAAGGCTAAGAGGAAGGTTTGTTTACTTTTAAAGGCAGTAATAGCTTATGGCATTCTTTTTGCCCAAATCTATTACCTGGTTGTAAGAGACTGGAGAGCATCCTCGGTGAGTGATGGAAATTCACTCCCATGAATACATTATCTGGGCACCCCATCAGTACGCTGACTATGAACCTGTATCCCCTACCTCTGAAATCCAGCCTGAATAGTAGGTCTCTTTCAGAGTATGTTTTCAGAGCAAATTATCTACCAAATTCTTTACGGCCGCATATTCCTTCAACTCTAAATGTTAAGGTGCTTCCAGCTCCATCAGCAATACCAGGGCACATTACAATGCACACATCAAAGCAGAGCTGACCTTCCACGCAGGAAGAGTCCTCAGATGGTGAGGTCATGGAACAGTGTAACCAACATGGGTTCCAAAGTCATTCAAACATGGCCAAGCACCCAGGTTGCTTCATTTCATCATGAGTTACTTCACTTCCTGGCGCTCCATCTGAGAGCTATTCTTTTCTCTTTGAGCCATTTACATTTAACAATGGAATAATATTCTGAAAAGAGCTAAGCCTCATGACCTTTAAATACAGTACATAGCAACCACTAATTAACTATGAGCCACTGAAAAGAAGATGCCTATCTGTGGATGATGAAGGCTGTAGAGAAAAGATTCTAAACTCCCCAATTACCTGAGGTAAGAGAATTTTGTTATTTTTTGCACCAAGTGTGGAATATGCCCAGGATGCCCTAGGGTGTACAATCTGATGTATATCTTGGCTAGAACCCCCTAAAACCCAAGTGGGCTAAGCAACAGAAAATGAACAGCTGTGGACAAGATTATCCACGCGGGGGGATTATCTGTAAAATACAGGGTCTTAGTTCCTGACTCAAACGCTTTCCACCTGATCTTAGTTCTCAAATAGTGATGTTGCAGGATCACCAGGGAAAAAGTCTGCTTATTCCAAATGTTTCCCAAGAGTGTTATTTGCTTCATACAATAAAATTTCAATTGGAAGGGGTAAGTTTTCATTGGAATTTCAAAATTTCCTGCCCTTACATTAAGATGGTTATCTAAAGAAGGTATTCTTTCCATTTTCTCATTCATCCCACAAGTATTTATGAGGTACCTGCCATACACCAAGTTCCATTCAGACACAGGGTAAAAAAGATAAATAAGATAAACGTACCCACACCCGAAATCTGTGACACCTGCCAGGGGAGAAACTTTGGCAGGAGGGAAAATGAACCTTTAATTCTAGACCTTCTCCAACATTTGTAGGGGAGAGAAAAGAAAGATTCTCAACTTTAAGAGAAAAGTGGACTCACTTAAAAATTTTAAATTTTAAAAGTGAGTTATGATGTCTTTAGATGCACAAAAAAATTTCTTTTACTCACAGAGGGCATTATTCTTTTCTTTTAGAAAACTGTTTTATTTGAAAGGGGATTATCAACTGCTGACCCCGACTCTGATAGCTAGAATGGAGAGGAAAGAAGAAAGATGAAGTTGCCTTATTCTATGTAAGGAAGAGACTGTCCCAGGACAGCACCTGCTCTGGGTGTCCCTGCTCCCCCAGAAGGGAAGTGGGGGCAGGAAGTCCAGGGTCCTGAAAGGTGGTCTAGGGAGGGATGACCCCAGTGCCACAGATTTCAAGAGTGATTGAAACTTGGTGTAACACAGTCTGTTGTAAACAATGTTCTGATTCAGCCTCCTTTATCCCCAGCCTTCAGTACCATCTGTCATACACCACACTCTTCATTGAGGAATAAAGAGAGGGAATTTTTTTCCCCTTTCCTGAGGCTGTAGGGTCTGCCAGCAAGCAGCAAACACAGTAGGGGAGACCTGTACAGTATCATCAGAACCCAATGGGAGCAGGATTCCAACGTTGGAGACCTCCACACACACCTCCATTTGGTGCACCCTCCAAGCCCACCTCCCTGAGATCCCCAGAAACACCAGCAAGGACACTGAACTTTCCAAAAAATATGGGGTGGGATGAGAGTTATTTTACCTAACTATTAAGGAAAGAGTAATGTTACAGACTGGAAGATTTAGGGACCTGCAGGTTGTAGAGAAAATTGAGTGCAAGTAAAGAAATGATTGCCTCTTTCATTACAAGTAACGATTGCTCTATTTTCCGAGTACTTAACTTGGTGTAGAGTGGTAGCTAGAAAGTGCCTAAACTTATTGTTAGGAATTGTTTAGGCAGTTTAGGTCTTTCACTTTATACAACTGAAGCACTTTCTTCTCAAAGACTATAAAATGATTGTTTATATCACTTCCTATTTTTGTGATTCTATTACAAAATTTACTGTTCCTTTTAGGTGCAAGGGATAATGAAAATTACACTTACTATTTTAAAAGGAAAGTTTTGACTTCATATACTCCAAAATAGTCTTTAGGGGAAAACCAATGCTAATAAAAACAATGTATCCACAGACATAAATGTGACTGTTAAAATATCCTATCCTATCAATAAGGAATTTGTCCTTTAAATTCCATGTATAGGGCCTCCCTGCTGGCACAAGGGGTCAAGCACCGCACTATGAAGCAGTCCACAGCCTCTGCAGCACAAGTTCGATCCTCAGCCGGCCAGGGAGAAACCCACATGGCATGGCAGACCTCTCCTGTCTCACCCGCTGCTCCCCTCGGCAGTGTATTTCAGTCAGTCTGCCTGTTCTGTTCCCCACTCTGTCTCTGGTGGATCCTCTCACCCCCCACATCTCTGGTCTGTACCCCAGCTGTTGTATGCATAAATAATAAATCTTTTTAAAAAATTAAAAAATATAAATTCCATGTATAGCACCATCTCCATTCCAAGGTAAATTAAGATTCCCAAGAACTTCAGGGTCTCTGTTTTACATAAAAAGAGCATTGTTTATATTTCTTAAACTACTAGGTCTGCTGGCAACTATTTTTCTAGTTTGTGGTTAAAAGTTTACATTAGCTACTTTCATATAGTTTTGTTTTCTTTAGGAGAACTCCCTCCCAACCCCACTCTCTCCAAGATGACAAGCAACTTGTAGATAAAGTCTAACTAAAAACCATCTCATCAGGCATCTGCATATAAATTAAACCTCTTAAGCAAACAGCTTACACCAGGTTGTAAATGAAGGTCCAGAAAAATAAAGTAAATTGCTCTGCATCGAATGAAGAAGGGTACCAATCTCTATTGAGTTAAACAGTCCAAACTTCATGTTCAGCTGGAACTCAGAATGTGCTCTTATTTGGAAAGTCTTCGCAGATCTCATTTGTTAAAGTGACAAGTGTGTGGATTCAGGTGAGTTTTCAACTCAACTGATGTTCTTACATGACAACATGTGAAGGGCACACCCAGAGACACACAGAGAGGCAAGAAGGCCGTGTGGCAGCAGAGGCAGGCTGTGCAGTGATGACAGTAGAAGGCAAAGGACACCAAGACTGCAGGCCATCGCCAGGGCTAGGAAGACAAAGGACAGGCTGTTTCCCAAGAGCTCTCTGCCAACACCTTAACTTGAGAGTTCTCACCTTCAGAGCTGTGAGAGAACAAATTTCTGTTCTTTTCAGTTACTCAGCTTGTGGTCAGAAGCCCTAGAAAAAGCAGCTAGCTTTGAAAAGAAAAACAGCTTTCCCATGACCCAGTCATTTTTAAATGCAGCACAGATTTGTAGTACTATCACAATTCCTACTTAATATTAACAATGACTCAATCTTGACATGGCCTTCTTATAGATCATTGCCAGTCGCAGTGTCCGTTTGTCCGTGGAGCTCGCTGTACCTTTAGACTGCTGCCAGGTGGAAGCCAAAGCTAAGGGCGAAAATCCAGGGCAGTGTGCAAGCAACGCTTGTTATTCTAGCAGCATGACCACCGAGAACCGATACACTTTTTCCCTAATCACTTCTGAAAACCCTTTCCTTATTTACAGTTACAAAAGGTAATGAAAATGTAGTTGTAATCATTATAATTCACTGAAAATCTGACAGGATAAAAGCCCTCATCTACAAACACTGACATACTCAACCTCTTTAAAGCTTTTCTGGCTTATTTAATAATTTCAACCTGCCTGCTGTAGTTCAGTCAATTCCAAATGAAAAGCTTTGTGTACAAGTGGTCAAAATTGCCTAAATAATTTCTTCCATATTCCCTATATCAATTTATTTGTGTGTACTTCAAGCTCTCAGAAAGGAGCCCTGAACACACGCTATTTCTTCTCCAGTATTTCTGTGGCTGCATCACTACAGAGCTGATCAATGTATCGCTTGTAACCGACATTTTCAATGGGCTACGTGGTCACCTTGACATTTCCAACAAAAGAGAGAAGGGGAAAGCAAAATTTAAAAAAATGCCAAACATGAAAATTCCAGGCAATACAAATAAACTGCCTCATTCTAGTAAAGACAGCTTTCTTTTCCACAGTTAGTCTGTAGAGACTGCCGGGTGCCAGTCCAAGCTTTCCCAATGTCTAAGATGAAGCGCGCTGTGGTTTTCATGGGTCTATTTTCATTGAAGCAACGTTCAAGTGTCCCAGAAAAAAGTGACCATTTATCATAATAAAGAACACAGTACCCTCCCCCAAACCATTTACACAGCCCAGAAAGGACTCCCTGCAATTAGTCAAATACATCATAAAGCAGTAAAGCCGTCAGCACCTAGTGCTGATATTTTGCTGTTACTTTAGTCCCCTCAAAACACTCTCCTTTGAAGAACTGGTATTCTATTTCAACCTGGGCCATGGGGGCCAAGCGGGAAGTCACAATGAATTAGTATGAGTTTTCTGACTCCCAGCATAGCTCTAGATGTGAAAAACGAAAAGCAAGAACCAGACAAGCACAGGGCAGGGAAAGGAGGGGTTGAAAGGCAAGTGTGCTATGGATCTCCCCCTCCAGCAACTTCTCTGCGAGTCTTGAAACAGTTACAGATTTTCTATTTCAAGGACTAGAGAGGGCAATATCCTAGGCTAAAAATAAAATCAGTATTTCCCTAACACTGTAAGAGAAAGTAAGGTGCATGGAAAAAAAGCAAGCTTTGGAACCCCTCTCTGCTCTGTCATGCTGAGCTGTGTACTCTTTGGCAAACAGCTCAACCTCCCTGAAGTTCAGTTTCTCCACTTGAGTGCTGTGAAACTGAAGGGAAGGAGAGACAGCAAAGCACTCAAGGCTACAGAGGTCTCTTACACGCCACACTCATTCCTTTTTTTCTTATCCCCTCCCCCTAGCAAATTCATGTTTAACTTTTCCATTTCAGCAGAAATGCTGCGGCATCCAATAGACAAAGACCCACCCCCAAGAGTTATTTGGGGGATATTTTTTTCTTTTAAACATAAATAAATGCCTGCAGCTATTCCAGGCCTGTTATGTTCTACTTTAGTATATACAGATATTAAGTCTGCAAGTTAAAACTGTCACTCCTAAATTGTTCCCTCTGGGACAAATAAATAGACTTTGCCCTGTTACTAAGGCTGCATGGCTTATTGTATGGCTGAGTAATTATTACAGCGCAGGGCCTGTCGGGGAACACATCACTCCCTCGATATAATGAGGAGGCAAGGTCTCCCCACACAGGCCTGCCAGTCACCTGAAGAAAAGGTCCCTCAGCCTGGGAACTGGAACCGAGTATGAGTCTCTATTCAGAAGTTCACAGAAACTCTCAATGATGGAGGAGGCCAGAGTCTCTGAGCCTTGGGAATAAATTAGCTGTTGTTAGATTCAAAATCTGAACAAAGGACACTTTCACAGGTTTATATTCATTTGTTGTTACTGGTATATTTTCTGCCTTTCCTCCCTGGGTAATTGGTAAAATCTTTTTTTGCTCAGTTGCGCTAAGGCAACCTAAAGGGTGGGAGCTTTGTTCATGCTTGTGCCAGAGCTGTTAGGGTTATTAGTCTATCCCTGGCATCTAGCTGCTGAAAAACTGTACCGAGAGAATGCCCAAAATATTTGAGACAGACATACACACTCAGAGAAAATGAAGATAGTTCTCCATCTAAAATTTGTAATGTGGGCCTCCCTGGTGGTGCAATCCACAGCCTCTGCAGCACAAGTTCAATCCCCGGTCAGCCAGGGAGCTACCCACATGGTACTACAGACCTCGCCTGTCTTACCCGCTGCTCCCTTCAGCAGTGTATTTCAGTCAGTCTGCCTGTTCTGTTCCCCGCTCTGTCTCTGGTGAATCCACTCACCCTCCCGCATCTCTGGCCTGTACCCCGGCTCTTATATGCATAAATAAATAAATATTTAAAAAAGAAAAAAAGAAGTGAGAGAAGGTTCAGATCTTGCTATAATCTTCGTCTAGTTTTGGGGTAGGGAGGGCATCATAACCTGAGGGCCAGACAGCTGCTTCATATCATAGAACCCTCTTCCCAGTCATGCAAACCACGTCACCCGCCCTTAGGGCTCAGCCTTGATACATTCATTCTCTGACTTCTGACAGGCAATAAGGCCTGTGGTGGAGCGGACTCTGAGGGCTCAGAGGCAGTGGCAGCAGTTCAAGTGAATGGAGCCTCTGTTCATAGATCCCTTCTAAAGGGGCGAGACTAACCAACCACTCTCCACTAACACGGACATTTCATGAAAGAAGTAACCATGGTATTTATCACCTTTCAGTCAGAAGGGACACAAACCCAAATCAAAGTAGTTCAATTAAAAATGAATCCATTGGGCCTTGCCAGTGGCGCAAGGGTTGGGATCCAACCTATGAAGCTGTCCACAGCTGCAGCATGAGTTCCATTCCTGGCCAGCCAGGAAGCAGCCCACATGGCGCAGCAGACCTCTCCTGATTCGCCCGCTGCTCCCCTCAGCAGTGTATTTTAGTCAGTCTGCCTGTTCTGTTCCTCACTCTGTCTCTGGTGAATCCTCTCACCCCCCCACACACACACGTCTGGCCTGTACTACACCCAGTTCTTATATGCATAAATAAATAAAACTTAAAAAAAAAATGAATCCATTGAGTCACTTACTCCAAGCAAGGCTCAAGAAACAAAAATGGTGTCCCCAGGTATCCACCCCTGGTTATCTGGTTATTCTTTTTCATTGATGCACATTCCACTGTAGGCATCTACAACAAAGTCTAATCTTGGAGAACACTTAGAGTTCTTTGCAGGTTTTCATTGTTATGAATGGTGCTATTGAGAACATTCTTGAATGTGTCTTTTCTATGCATTTACAATAAATGTATGTGTGTATATATAAACACACTAAGGAATAAAACTGCTGGATCACAGGGTATGTACATCAAAAACCTCTAGACTGCACGAGCTCTACAAAGTAGTTGGACCAATTCACTTTCCCAGCAGTAGTTTCTGAAAGCTCATTCCCCCACATCTTTACCACATTTGGTGGAATGCAGTGGTATCTTGCTATGGTTTTCTCTCTCATTTCCTTGTAACAAATTATGTTGAACATCTTTTCAAAATCTATTTGGTATGTGTTTTAACTCCACATATTTTAAACCCAAAAAGACAGTGTTATTATTCTATGCAGTCAATAGTTATCCGATTTCTCCACATAGACACATTTACAGCTGCATTATGAGCATCTATGATAATTTTTCTCCTGCTAAAAAACTTTAATTTTTTTTTTTTTGCTAAAAGCCTATTGGCAACAAAATCTTTCAAGTTTTGTTTAATGAAGGTATCTCTTTTTCACCTTCATACCTAGAGAAAATTTTTTAAAAAGATTTATTTATTTATGCATACAAGAACTGGGTTTCAGGCCAGAGGTGGGGGGGTTGTGAAGTACACTGCTGAGGGGAGCAGCAGGCAACACAGGAGAGGTCTGCTGTGCCATGTGGGGCAGTTCCCTGGCCAGAGATCGAACTCATGCGGCAGTGGCTGTGGATAGGTTGTGTGGCAACCCCTTGAGCTACCTGGGAGGCCCCCTAGAGAATACTTTTGATGGGCAGAGAATATTAGATTGGCACCTGTTTTCCTTTTACATTACAAATATATTCCATTGCTTCTAATTTTTAGTATTTCTTACAAGAAGTCAATTGTTGGTATAAGCTACCTGTATAAGCTGCCCCTAGGAAAGTGATTTGTCTTTTTTAACTTTGGTTGTTTTTATGATTTTTTTTTCAGTCACCAGTTTTACAAGGATATGTCTTACTTGCTTCATAACAGTACATTAGAAAAATCAATTGGTCCAAAATTATTGCATCTAACATTGTCCAGTTGAAGAAAAAGGTAAACCTTTATAGAAAGTTCCAAACAAGGTCTTCTGTCTCTACCTTTCATTTTCTTTCTATAACCAGAAACTGATTATGTTTGTAGTAACTTTCAAAATTTTAAGACACAAATGAAAGCTATAATTCTTAGAATACTGACAAATGAATACCTTTAACCCTAGTTATATACTATTAATATTCTCCTTTTGCATTGTAAAAGTTTACATGTAACTTTTAGAGCACCAGATTCTTAACTCTTTATATGCTGTAATTATCCATGAGTTACCTATATTTGCAAAGAAATTTGACATTAAAATGATGTAATCTCTATGGGAATAAAATGATTGATTTTTTAGATCATCCAATTTGTATAAGTCTTTATGAATATATAATATATATTAAACAAAGAATACTAGAGAGAATGAATAAAAAGAAATAATATCTAGACATAATGAAATTGTAGAACATCACATGCAAAGACTTGACTTTAGAAGAGGGGGAAATGGTAGAACATCTGACAAAGATATGCCAATTAGGATTAGAACAGATTTGAACAGAAGTAGCAACAAAGGAGACCATAAAGTAATGAAATTATCTTTAAAGCACTGAAAAAAATAACCATCAACCTAGATGTAAAACCTAAACTTAAAAGGACAAGGAAAACAGAATTAACCAGTTAGATAAAAAAAAAAATGATTTTAAAAATTATAGTACAGTTTTATCCACTAGATCTTCTAAAGGATGTACTTTTTTTTTTAAAGATTTATTTTATTTATGCATACAAGAGCTGGGGTACAGGCCAGCGATGTGGGGGGTGAGAGGATTCACCAGAGATAGAGTGGAGAACGGAACAGGCAGATTGACCGAAGTACACTGCTCAGAGGAGTAGTGGGGGAGTCAGGAGAGGCCTGCTGCGCCATGTGGGTTGCTCCCTGGCTGGCTGGGGGACCGGGGGACCGAACTTGTGCTGCAGAGGCTGTGGATGGTTTCATAGGTTGCGTCTTAACCCCTTGCGCCACCAGGGAGGACCCTAAAGGATGTAGTTTAAGGGAAGAAAATAACCCTAGAAAGTAAGACTGAGTTGCATGAAAGAAAAGTAAACAAATAGGGCCTCCCCTGGTGGCGCAGCGGTTGCAGCGCTGGTTCGATCCCCAGCCGCAGGCGAGGGTCCCACATGGAATGCAGACCACTCCTGCCACCCGCTGCTCCCCTCAGCAGTGTACTTCAGTCCTTCTGCCTGTTCTGCTCCCCGTTCTGGCTCTGGTGAGTTCTCTCACCCTCCCATGCTTCTGACTGTACCCAGTGCTTGTATAAATAAATAAATAAATCTTAAAAAAATGAACATGCCAGTTTTAAAAAAAAAAGGAAAGAAAAGTAAGCAAATAAATTGGTAAAATGAAGGCAAATCTTAACACTCAGAAAAACAATGATTGTTTAAAAAGAATAGTATGTAAGATAGAAGAGAGGCAACTACATTTGAATACAGAGATCCCTGTAGTATTTGGGAGGGGTTTAAATTCAGGCTTAACTTTAGACTCCACCAGGAACGCATGAATAATTTTATGGTTATCACTAAGAGAATAAAAACAGTGTAAAATACATATATTATTTAGGAAAACATTTTAAAACCTTTCTATGTAGCCCATAAGTCAAAGTATAGGTTGGAAAGGAAATTTATTCATCAATTAGAATGGACCACAATTCTCAGTAGCACAGATGAATAAGAAAATCAACATTAAGTGATTTAAAAAAAAAAAAAAACAAGTTACTACAGCTCTTATGTTAACATTTCTTCAGAACTATTTGTATTATGTGGTAAACTATAGAACTCTATTTTTATAATACTAGTGAATGAGGAACATAAATTAGTGAAAGAACATACAAGTAACCTCTGGTTTGGGTGACATTCTGACTCCTAAATTAGGTGGTATGTTCACCAGTATATGTGTAAGTTTCATAACACATACATTAGATATATTTTCATATGTATAAAACAGTACAACCATTTGATACACTGGTATATATACTGCTGACCAACTCTGTGTACTTTTACTATTTTTAAATATCCTTTGTTTTAAAAGAAGGTTCCCCTGACATTCACTATTCTCTTCCTGGTTACAGATTAGGGAAATCTATCCCAGAATAGACTGGGGGGAAAAGATACTCTGGCTCCCAGAATAATTTGTGGTACTGACTGAAATCAGTAAAGTGATCAGTTTAGAGTTTAAGGGGCCAGAACAACTATGAGGCCCCTGTCCAGAACCATTAGCCCTTTCAAAGTAAAGTGACAGCAGTGAGAGAACAGAAGTCTTCAGTGTGCCCTGGAGCAAGTCAGGCAGATGCCAGCTAAATAATAACAACACTAGAGGATTCCAAATATAAAGAAATTAAGGTGTGAAATAATAATATCTTATATACCACTTCTAAAACTGGTGATCTATGACATGGTTTAAGATAGATGATTGGTACTTTTTAACTGCATATTTTTTTAGAGGGCTGCATTTAATGAACAACAGGAATGACAGCATTTGGACTTAAAATTTCTACTGGAAAATCAACACTTTTTTACCACACGCCCTCCTCCATCCAATGGCTAGAAATGGCTTTAACAATTAACAAATACCAGTGCAAACTTACTCTATAGGGAATTTGTTGATGCAAAAACCAGGAAACAGTTTATCTCCACTGGGAACATTGTGAAGAAGAGATGAGAGGGGCCAGGGGTAAGGAGGCGCTGGGAAATAAAAACCAGTATTTGCTGAACTAAAAACACATATGTACACATGGGAGTTATTTTACTTTCAACAAGTTCTGAAAGGAGTAACAAAAGCAGGGAGAGTTAAAAGAATAATCTAACAATGATGTTTTGGGAATACTGAGAGAGACCTAATGTTGCTGCATTCATTCATCAGCAATCTAAAAGACATTTTCATAATGATTTTGCTATTCTACAGCATTTTATCTCAGACCTCTTATTTCCCACTCAAGGTTATAATTCTGTACTCACAATACCATAATCATTTCCATGGAAACTTCCTGTGATGTCACAGAGAAAACAACTGATTTCCTTGCAATTCTGGACCTACTAAACATAGAGCTTCCATATGACCCAGCAATTCCACTCCTAGGTATTTACCCAAAGGACACAGAAACATCAATTCCAAAGAACACCTGCACCCCTATGTTTATAGCAGCACTGTTTACAATAGCTAAGCTTTGGAAACAACCCAAATGCCCAAAAATAGATGACTGGATCAAGAAGATGTGGTACATATATACCATGGAATATTACTCAGCATTCAAAAAAGATAAACACATGCAATTTGCTGCAACATGGATGGCGCTGGAAGGGATCATGCTCAGCGAAATAAGCCAAAAAGAAAAAGAAAAATACCGGATGGTCTCACTCATAGCAGGAATCTAGAAAACTTAAATAATGGACCAGGAAAATGAATAACTATAAGAAAGTGAAAATCAAAATCAACAAAAAACTATGAACCAGAGACACTTTTAGGGGGGCGGGGGCGGGAGGGGAGGGATTGGGGTCAGAATGGGGGGCTGCAATTCTATGGGGAATATAACAATAAAATTTATAAAAAAAAAAAAAAAAAAAAAAAAGCATCTCTTTTAAAACCCAGATATGCCTAAAAATACAATCAATGACTACGTTTTTTTCTTCTGATTATGCCTGCAATTTTTCTCCATATAAGTAATAAAATTGTAATGGAAAAAAAAAAAAAAAAAAAAAAAACAAAACCCTATCTTGACTTTATTCTTTCCAATGTACATAAAGGTTTACCATTAAAACTTCTGGTGAGAACATCTTATACCAGGGCCTCCCTGGTGGCACAGGGGTGAAGCACTGCACTATGGAGCAATCCGCAGCCTCTGCAGCATGAGTTTGGTCCCCGGCCGGCCAGGGAGCAACCCACATGGCAAGGCAGACCTCTCCTGACTTGCCTGCTACTCCCCTCAGCAGTGTACTTTGGTCAATCTGCCTGTTCTGTTCCCCACTCTGTCTCTGGTGGATCCTCTCACCTCCTGCATCTCTGGCCTGTACCCCAGCTCGTGTATGCATAAATAATTTTTTTTTAAAAATAACAATAAAATATCTTACACCAAAACCCCACCTGTCATGACTACAGAGAATAGAGAAACCTGGTAGCTCAATGTACTGGTTAAAACTCTAACAGCGTACTAGGGTTCACATTTGGGCTCCACTCGCTATGAAACACAGGTCTGTGGGCACCGCATTGAATGTTTACCAGCTTCAGTGTACGGGAGAGCAAAGTGGAAAATTACCTCATTTGGTGGCTGTGAGAATTAAATGACACAACGCAGATCTAAAACACTCGTTAGCACAGCACCTAGCAAATAGTAGCTTAAAAAAGAAAACCATCTTGAGAATGTGGAGTTATCTCAGTTATCTCTGACCTCAGGATATAGAATTAGAGAGGAAGTTATTGTTTTAGTCATTCAGCAAATATTTACTGAATGCCTACTCTGTGCCATACAGTGTCCCAGCACCAGGAAGATAAAGAGCAGTGTTTGCACTCTGGGCCCTAACAAAAACTTTCCTTTACTCTGCTTCTTCTGCTTCATGCTTACCTCCCTCTGTAGGAGGCTGGTTCCTGGTATGAGATCAACCTTGATTCCTGGCCCGCTCTATTTTCTCTTGTGCCCACACATCCAAGCAAATAGAGTACACATTTCACAACCTCAAACAGTGACCCTCTGTGTTGAGGAGAAATGGAGCCCAGGGTGGGCAGTACTAGCACAATTTACCATCTCATCCGAAGGAGGGGATGTGGTTCTTTTTAAAGGGCAATTTAAAATGAATAGAAGTCCTCAGCTTGCAGCCAGTTTATAATTATTATTTAGGTTCAAAACATAGTGACAATTGTCTGAACCTCTGAAAACACAAGGGTTGTAAACACCCACCTTCAGTAACCAAAGTATCCGTTAATTCCAGGTCTGCATTAAGTACCTATTTCTAAAGAAATAACATAATTATTTTACCTAGTAACTTCACAAGAAGTGGAGAAGCAATTTATCACAAGTTGAAAACTTAGCTGCTTGGAGTTCCTAACTGCTGCCATCAGAGAGTTAAGCTTTGCACCTGAAGGAAACCTACGAAACTTAGCACTGGAAACACTGAAATGGTCTTCCATCAAGGGGACCCTGAAAGGGACAACTGTATGCTTGCAAATGGGAGCGCAGAAGTCAAGAAGACGCGGCATTTACACCTTACAGTAACATACATTCTTCTGAATGCAATTTGGGATAGAAAATTCTTTGGGGAAAAAAGTCTATGGTCAAAGAGTTTGGGAAATACTGCACTGTAGCATGTTAAGGGCTCTAAGAAGTCCTGCAGTAAAGAAACCTGCTTATTTGTATTTAACCAAGCACCTTCCAAAATTATTAGACCAAAACCCAACAGAACACACACAAAGAAAAACTGGCATTCAGTACTCTCCAATTACACCATACATGAACAAAACTGTAAGACATTTAAAGCACACCACAGAGCATTAACTCCCAACTCAAAGCACTCTGTTGTTTGCATTTACTCAAAATAAAGATATCTTGGGATGACTCTCTGATTGCTTCATAATTCCTACCAGAAATATGAATTATTGTTTATAAAGGCATGGAATAGCTAAATGATATAAAAGAAAATAAGCTGGTTGCCTGTTTGGTTGAGGATACATCTATCACATCATCTGCTATATAAAAATACATTTTGAATGACTAACTGAATAATCCATTTTTTCCCCTTGATTTTAGTCAAGACATAGCACTTCTAATCTGCTCTTACAGATTGTCTAAGAGGTCCCAGTGATCTGTTATTCTATGAAATCACACATTTAGGAGCATATTACAAAAGAATACAGATTTTTGTACTAAATACATAGGGTTTAAAATCTGCTTGCATTACTAAACTAGTTGTGTGATCTTGAGCAGTTACTTTTTGCAAATACGAATTAAAACTGCTTTTATCCTATGACACTATTGTGAAGAAAGTACCTGGCATAATCTTGGCAAATAGAAAGATTCAAAAAATAACTATCCTCTCCTCTTACCCTCATTCTAGCTTACTTTCCTCAAACTTAAACCCAGAGGAAAAAAAGAAATTCAATGGGTAAAACTCTTAATAAACTCCTAAATGAGGTGAAATAAGTCAAAACAAATCTCACACTGAATATGATAAAATGAAGTTCTGAGTTATTTTAAAACCATCTTCTGTCCATTTTTCCTAAAGATCTTGAGCACTGAGCTTTTTATTTTGAAGTGTACATCTTCTTTTAATCTAATTCAATGAAACTTAAATTTCATGAAATTACCCTATTCCCTATCAAAGGCTTTATCATCTTTAAAATCAAAAGAGCATATTTTACAATAATATTATCTTTCCTCCAAAAACCCTTAAAACAATTTCCTAATTGGAGTATGAAGTCAGACATTGAATATATACCTAATTTACACAAATAAGATTGTGTCTTGCCTGGTGACCACAGATGTAACTTCTCCCCTTTGAAGAGTCCAGGTTAATATTTATCTTTTTTCTGGAATTTGAAGTTATAATATTGAGAAGTTAACTTGCTGATTAAAAGACTTTATAAGAAGGCTTAGATTTCCTTCTTTTATGTCAATCAGTCATTAGTGAATAAGGAAAGTTAGGAATCATATATTAAAATGGAAATTCAGTAACAATGTGAAGTTACCTGATATGCTGACAGAATAACAAGGGAGTCAAGAGAAATAGGCTCATTAAAAGCACTATTTATGTTCCAGTAAATTCAGTGTTTTAAAATTTTGACATTTGTTTTAGAACCAGATTCAAATTCATTATACATAGTTTTTTAATTAACAAGAGCCACAAGAAAAGTAATGACAGTAAGTGTAGCTATTCTGCATGCACTTTTTGAGTTGTTGGTAGGGTATCAGAGGACCTAGGATTCAGGTCAAAATAATTACCTGTGTGTGTATGACTTTGAAGACACAGAAATGACCTGTCAGGTCTCCATCATAAAAACTAATTTATATTTTGTTATTCTCTGAATAAGACAGTAATCAGCATGATAAACTCTACCATGTGTTATGTCTTTTATATTAATAACTGTAATTTTGTGAAAATAAGGTCAAATCATGCAGGCCAACTTCTAGGCATGTCAAATATATTGTTCTCATCTAGAGGGCAAAGTTCTGAGCCCATCTTTCTTGCAGCCATTTGATGTCATTAAAGTGATGACAAATACTCACTTATAGGAAAAATCTTCAGCATATATTTTCATGTAATAATGTAGTCAATTACTCTGAGAGGAACTCAATGACATCCTACACTGCACTAATACACGTTAACTTTCCCTTTCTTGAAATTTGTCAACACTCTGTACTGACACTGAATGAATGTTTTGTAACTCAGGGAAGAGAACACCAGGGATATTTAAAGAACTTACACACACACATATATACACACACACACACACACATACACACACACACACATCCTGGCTTGAGAAAATAATTCCTCCAAATGCAAGGGAGTTCTCAAATCCCTTTTGGGAAAAAACGGCCCCGGGAAAAACAATTCTAGCTCACTCACGACATTTATGTTGTAGCTATCTTTAGAATTCTGGGACTGTCACAGTTGGTTCTTCTGGTCACTACTAACACAAGAAAAGTACATACCTTTTTCACTCAGAGTTTCAAATGAAATAAATAATGATAGAGTCTGTAAGTTAGCAACCTCAGAGACTTAGCACCTAAAGGTTTTCTTAAGATCAAGAATTTCAAGGAATTGAGTACAGTGGTTCTATTCTAAAGCACACTCTTGAAGATCAGAAGACTGCAAGAGAACATTAATATGACAAAACCTATGACAAAGTTACCTCTGTGAAAATGACATTGTGAACATTAACATACTGAAACCCTATTTACATGAGCTCAAGAGCCTAGAAGAGAGTGTCCACACACCTGCATCAACAAATTATAGGACCCAGCACAGCTTGCATCTCTAACAGACTCAGGAGGACCAGTGACAGCCCCAAAGCCATCTAAGGGAGAGCTGCCTTTAGCTGGAGTGTGCCTCTCCATGAGACTGCACTTTCCAAGTGGCCTTTTTTGTTGCACTTTCCCAATAAACTCATTTTGTGGGTGGAATAACTGACAGCTTTTTGAGCTCAACAATACTTTCGTGTGGCAAACATCATTGCAGTTTACAAGAGACGCTTGATGTTCCACTGGATTCATCGCCTCTTATAATAATTTACTGACCACACACCACCCGGGGGATCTGCTAACACTGCTTCAGAGTCTAATGTGCAAACAAGACTGATCACAGAATTCAATCAAATTGAATTAGTAAATAAATTAACTAATGAAGTTAATTAAATAAATGAAGTCAAGGAATATTTGGGTCAAGTGTTTCCATGTGCAGTGCCCCACAAGCATGCTGAAAAGAGAAGTTATATGCAGAACCCCTGCCCCAAGCTCTTGGGATACTCTGGGGTGATTCAAAGGTCCAGCCTTTAGAGGGTCTGCAGCAGAAGCTACACCGACCTGAGGGAGATGTGAAAAATTGCATTCACTGCTGTTGTCATTTTACCAGTGGGAACTTAAGAAACAGGCTTGCGCTGAGGCATGGGACAGCAATCTAAAAGAAATGAGAGCTGCTAAGTTCTGGACATTCTACCATCTGCTAAACCAAAATCCCTATTTTCTAATACAAGTCACCACGAGATGCTTTGCAACTTTTAGGGCTGACTGGCCTTTGAATCAATACTAAACACAGGGAGAACTGAAGCACTTAGAGCTCTGACCACATGTGTGGGGACCTTCTCCTGTTCTCCCCAATTTTTTGGGTATAGCCTCTAGGTTCCAGCTGCTGTGAGTTTCGCTGGCAAGATAAGCCAACGACAGAATAGGATGGATGATGGATGAGCTAGTTTCAAGCAATCTACCTCTGTGGAGGCGCTTACTCAGAGTCCCTTTTCTTTAATTCTTTGTCTACTGTGGTTAAAAACCACCAAGAGAAAACAGAGGACAACAGGAGCCAGAGTTGTTTATACAGGTGCCACGTTCCAAAGGGCACTGTCAGAAGCCACCCCTCTCCCCACCCCCCACAGGGCTGGACTCAGATCACAGACTTCAGAACCACACCATGGGGGGTTGGAGGGGGGGACTGGCGGATCCTGCACCAAAGCCCGAGCAGTTCTGGGGGGAAACCCAAACAAACACTGTGAGAAGAGCCTTGTTTGATTTCAGGTTTTCACATCTGCGAGTACACTGCAGATAAAGTGAAACAACCTATAATAAAGGAACTTTATTTAGAAATGTAAAGTTCTAACTCAGATGCTTATTTAAGGCTTGCCATTTTGTTGTTTCTCCTAAGCGGAAAGCTTACTCCTTCACTAACCCTCCTTCACCGACACCCCCACTGCCTGACCCCAAGTTTTAGCAGTTTCTATCCAGAGTTTAAATGACCTTTGCCCTTCCTCCTACTTTATCCTCTAAAGGAATTCCATTCACCCTTTTGTTACCCACTGAAACCCATTGTGCCTTCATTCATTTTCCCTCTCACTTTATTTATATTCCTTACGAAGGAAATAGTTATCACTGGTAACAGGGGGAAGGGAGTGAAAAATAAAATTTTTATTTAATAATTTTAATAAAAATATAAATTTTAATACTATAAAGCTATACTTCTTTTTAGTAAGACAAACACTAAGGTTTCTAAAATACATATGTGTGTGCACATACACAAAATGTTTGACAAAACTGAACAAAACTTGGAAAACTGCTATCAAGTCAAATGTTTCTTTCCTAATGAATTAGTAAATTACTATTTTCATTTCCAACCTTTAAGTACACACAACCTAAAAACCAGTTAAAAAAGAAATCATTGCACTTAAACCAAATTTTATCCTTACCCAAGGCAAAAATTAGATGATTCTGAGTTTTGAACAAAGCATCAAGGGTTCAGGCTGAAGCTGTGTCACGTTTGTCTTATCTCTATCATCTTCATTCGGCTCCAGAATGCTGCCCAATGTCAGTCCAAGTCATTTATAATTCAAGGGACAAAGCCAAGAAATAGGCTGAGACCCAGCTATACATAAACCCCCAGCAAGAATGAAGATATGAGAACATTTCACAAGATTCTAGTTTCTAAAGTTGAAGAATAACCAAGGATTGAAACAGAAAAGATAGAAATGAAGGAAAAGATAAAAAGCAGACCTAACAAAATTAAAAAATGAGGCCCCTGATTTAAGAGAGGAGTGTGATCTTGGTCATAGTCAACCGTTCTTCAGTTATGAAACAAGGATCAGCTTCACCCAGCAAGTTTCTGCGACACCAAGTTCACTTGAGGGTGCTGTCACCCCAAATTTCCCGGCTGTGCTCCCCTCTTTCATCTACATCTTTATCATCCTGCACTATAACTTCATACTTGTCCACCTTCCCAACTGGAATTTCATCTAGGTGAGAGCAAGAACCATACCTAGCTTGAACATGTAGTATTCTCAGTATCAAGCTTGGCCATGATAAGATCAGTAAACGCTACTAGAACATCAGTCAGTTCAAACCCTGGTTCCACCATTAACTCATTCTGTGACTTAAAGACACTAAAGTTTCCTTGAGTACAAAATGGAGGTAATAAGACAGGCAATATTATAATGCGCCAGAAAGAGCAGAATTCATGGCACTCAATAAGTGTTAGATGTTATCCTTTCTTGGTGCCTTCATCAGTCTTCAAATGTCTCCATTCTAATGGCTCCCTTCCCTCTCCCTCCGCCCTCACATCTTACCTTCTCGCCTCCATCTTGTCTGAGGCTTTTTGCCCCTGATCCATTTCCCCTCTCCTACTTTTCCATCCTGCTCCCCTTTCTATACTTGTCTTGTATGTTATTATTTAAAAAAAAAAAATAATTATTATTTATTTATTTATTCAAGCACTGAGTACAGTCAGAAGCGCGGGAGAGTAAGAGAATTCACCAGAGCCAGAGTGGGGAACAGAGCAGGCAGACTGACGAAATACACTGCTGAGGGGAGCAGTGGGCGCAGCAGGAGAGGTCTGCGCACAATGTGGGACCCTCGCTGGTGGCCGGGGATCGAATAGGTGCAGCAGAGGCTGTGGGCGGCTTTGCAGCCCAGTGCTCAACTGCTGCGCCACCAGGGGAGGCGCTGTCTTGCACATTATTTCCATCTTCTTAACACCGAGGATCATGTGCACTAGAAAATTGTAAACTTTTCCTTGCAATTCACACTATGACAAAACATTTTATATGATTACTTGGTAGCCTATATTTGTATATGGTAGAAAAATTGGAGTAAGTGTTGGGCCTCCCTGGTGGCGCAGGGGGTTGGGCACCGCACTGTGAAGCAACCCACAAGCCTCTGCAGCACGGTCCCCGGGCTGGCCAGGGAGCAGCCCACATGGCGCAGCAGATCTCTCCTGACTCACCCACTGCTCCCCTTGGCAGTGTGTTTCAGTCATTCTGCCTGTTCTGTTCCCCACTGTCACTGGTGAATCCTCTAGCCGCTGCCCCCCGCCCCCGCATCTCTGGCCTGTACCCCAGCTCTATAAATAAATAAATCTTAAAAAAAAATTGGAGTAAGTGTTATTTCCATAAATTATAATGAAACATACAGTCTTCAGTTCATTATTTCCAAGAGGCCTAAACCTAATGGGGCCTAAACCAACCAAACAACAACCAAAAAAAAAAATGCCTGAAATACAATTTCACCTAAACTAAATTTAGTCACCTAAATAGTTTATGAAAAATATTTCCTTCTCACAATAACATGCAAAATTATTTTTGTGATGCCTTAATGTTAAGCTCTCATAAATAAAACACTTTCATCAAAACAGAACTGCTATTTTCTCAGAACATAAATAAGAACAAAAGATAAAATACATCCTTAAATTCAAAGTTCCAAAAACAGGATTTACAATCAGTCCATTAAGAAGTAGGTTTTGGCATTTCTCTAAAGGAACTGTATGCAAGATCACTATTCACAGAGAAGTCAGAAGGAGCGTTATCAAACAGCAATTTCCACTGTGAATGAGGAAGGAGATGTAACCATTTGTAGACAGCAAGTTACTTCGATTTAAATAAGGGCCTGCGCACTTCAACAGCATTTTGGGAAAGGAACCTCTATCAAGAATTAATGTCCAGCCAAAAAATGTTAAAATGTATGGGTATGGTTGTTGGATGAAGTATTCTGTAGTGTTGATTCCATGACATTGTGGGAATTTGCAAACCACCACTGAAACTGGCACAGTAGCGTGCTGACCCCATCCAAAGCCACCTTTGTGCTGGCCACCACTCCTGACTCCAACTCTCACAGAAGGGGTCTTTCCAAATATTATTAACTGATGGTCTAGCTTTTCCTCCCCACCTCGGCAGCAAAACATGGTGTGATTTGATAGGAAGCCACTGATAATTCTTATCTATCGCACTTAGTATAAATATTTATGGATTTTTTTTCTCCTCCTCTTTATCATCATTCAGATATTAGGAAGACTGTTCACCTGCACTTAATATCCAGAAAAATTAGAATCAGACCAGATTTCTGTCCTAATACCAAAGATAACAGAAAAGTTACAAAGCACAGTTTTAGGTGTTTCTTCGCAAAGATAGCTAATCTTTCCATCTTTCATATTATTACTTAGCCTTCATGAATAGTATCAAATAGGGACAAATAGTTCTATGATAGCTTACTTGTCCAGTTTCTAAAACATCCTCTGAAGTTTTTAATCATTATCAATGAAAAAGTAAAGATTTCTAGTTTGAAGCCACAGAATGAGATAATAACCCAAGGACTCGTTTCAATATTTAAGCAAGTAACTATTACGTGTTTCATTTCCTTTTTTCCCTTTAAAACAGACTTTACTTTTTAGAGTAGTTTTAGATTCACAGAAAAAAAATGAGCATAAAGTATAAAAGAATTCCTTCCCCCACACGTGCAAAGTCCCCCTAACTATCAACCTCCCCAACTGGAGGGGTATACATTTGTTATCACAGGAACCTACAGTGACACCTCATTATCATCCTCAAGTCCAAAGATGACATGAGAGTTCACTGTTGATGATGTAAATTCCACAGGTTCTGACAAATGTACATTGGAATGTATCCACCATTATAGTATCCTACAGAATATAGCTCCGCTGATCCAAATTCCTCAAATATTCCCCCATGATGTCTGGCAAACACCGATCTTTTAACTACCTGCATAGTTTTGCCTTTTCCAGAATGTCATGTAGATGGAATCACACTGTATGTGATCTTTTCAGGCCACATAGCTGTTTGATTTAGCATTAAGCCTTTAAGACTCCTTCATGAGAGCACAATGACTACGGAGGACGACTATGGGTGTTTCTATCGTGGGAGCACTACAGCGACTACAACTGAGGGTGATAATCTATACTGTCAAAACACTAGCAAGGATTTAAACATTGGTACTTCAATAAAATTTTTTAAAAGATTTATTTATTTATGCATACAAGAAATGGGATACAGGCCACAGGGATGGGAGGGTGAGAGGATTCACCAGAGACAGCGTGGGGAACAGAACCGGCCGACTGACTGAAATACACTGCTGAGGGTGAGTCAGGAGAGGTCTGCTGTGCCATGTGGGTCTCCTTCTTGGTTGGGGATTGAACTCATGCTGCAGTGGCTGCTGATAGCTTTATAGGTTGTGTTCCCAACCCCTTGCACCACCAGGGAGGCCCTCAATAAAAAATTTTTTAAGACTCCTCCGTGTATTTGTATGGCTTGAGAGTTCATTTCTTTTTAGTGTTGAATGATATTCCATTGTCCAGATGTAACCCAGTTTATCCATTCACCTACCAAACAACACTGTGGTTGCTTCCAAGTTCTGTCTATTATGAATAATGCTGCTAAAAACATGCTGGTGAACATAAATTTTGACCCCTTTGGGTAACTACCAAAGAGCACCACTGCTGGATCATATGCTGAGAATTAATTTTGTAAACAACTGCTAAACTGTCTTCCAAAATGGTTATATCATTTTCCTTTCCAACAACAGTAATGAGTAAGAATTGCACCACATCCTCAATAGCATTTGGGGTGGTCAGTGCTCTGCACTTTGGCCATTCGAGTAAGTGTTCAATGGTATCTTGTTGTTTTAGTTTGCATTTCTCTGATGACAGATGACATGGAGCATTTTTAATATTCTTGTTTGTCATCCATGTGTATTCTGTGGTGAGGCACTTAATCAAGTCTTTTGCCCAGTTTTAATCAGGTTGTTCACCATTGTTACAGTTTAAAGAATGTATATTTGGGAGGCCTCCTTGGTGGCACAGAGGTTAAAGTCTCAGCCCTATCGAGCTATCGCCAGCCACTGAGATCCCAGCCAGAGAGCTAACTCACAAATGACGCAGTAGACTGTTCCTGTCTTGCCCGCTGCTCCCCTCAGATCCACCTGTTCTGCTCCCCACTCTGTCTCTGGTGAATCCTCTCAGCCCCCACCTCATACCTCTGGCCTGTACCCCAATTCCTGTATGCATAAACAAAAAAAATCTTTTTTAAAAAGAATGTATATTTTGAATAAATGTACTTTAATCAGATATATCTTTTGCAAATATTTTCTACCAGTCTATGGCTTTTCTTCCAATTTGCTTGATAGTGCCTTTTGTCAAGCAGAAATTTTTAACTTGAAACAATTCCAACTTACCGATTTTTCCTTCATGGGCTATATCATTTTTGTATCTAAAAGTCATTGTCATACCTAAGGATCACCTAGATTTTTTCCTGTGTTAGGAATTTTATCCTTTTGCATTTTACATTTTGGCTATCATCCATTTTAAGTTAATTTTTTGGAAGTGAGTATGGCCTGTGCAAAAGCTCATTTTGCTTCATGTTAATGTCCAGTTTTTCCAGCATCATTAGTTTAAAAAAGCTCAATTACCCTAGACATAGGAAGGGAAGGCCTCAGAGCAGGGACTGAAAGGGAACATCACCAACCATGACCTAAAATGCAAATACGGCCAAAGTCACTTACTGTTAATTAAGAATTAGAGCAGTGTTAACTGCCTAATGATGGCTGTTGAAGCTAATATTGAAATACATTTGCAGTATGCAAGGTAGGATGTGTAGTGCTTAACAAATATATGGATTAACTAACGAATGCAAGGAAGCATCTAAGAAGAAAAAAATGTTAAGTAAAGGTAATCTAGAAATAAAATTTTGCTTCAGGTAGTTAGGAGTTAATCATTCTCCTAAGTGCCTTAAAAAAATAGTAATACACAGTATTGAGAAGTCATGTTTTTGACAGATCCACCCTCTAAAATAAGCCCTAAACAAAGAAGCATCATTTCTCCACCTAAATACAACTTTCCACAAAGCCTCCAGACTCCAACTCCTTAGTAACCCTCCTTATGTAACAGAGAATTCACAGGAAATAGAGTTATCTGATTTCTCATCTCAAAAAAAAAAATAGAAAAAGGAGCTGACAGATGCAAGCATGACGTAGAAGAGGTGATGACTAATGGTCTGACCTACAGAAGACAGAAAAAGAGACTCTGGACTGGGCTGAGACATGCCCAACAGTGGGTGTGGGGAATAACAACCTGAACTTTTGGTGAAGGGTTCATTTATGCTGGGTAGTCTCTGTTCAGTCAATGCAGGGAGAGCTTGAGATATATAAGGAAAGACTTAATAAATATTACAAGAAGAAAAGGGGTTCTGGTATTTGACATAACAAACTCCAGTTAGACAAATATTGGTCCATGAGTACATACCTTATTTCCTTTTTTTTTTTAAAGATTTATTTATTTATGCATACAAGAGCTGGGGTTCAGGCCAGAGATGCAGGGGGTAAGAGGGCTCACCAGAGACAGAGCGGGGAACAGAACAGGCAGACTGAAATACACTGCTGAGGGGAGCAGCGGGCAAGACAGCAGAGATCTGCTGCACCATGTGGGTTGCTCCCTGGCTGGCCAGGATCAAACTCATGCTGCAGAGGCTGCAGATTGCTTCATAGTGCGGTGCTTAACCCTTTGCACCACCAGGGAGGCCCCCATGCCTTATTTCTCAACCGGTGTCAAACAAAGGAACTTTTGCTTTATTTTCAAGTTTTTCTTCCTAAAAGAAACTATTTCAATGCTGTCAGAGATTGCCTTCGTCAAAAACAAAAAAAAAACAAAACAAACAAAAAAAAAAACCCATACTAATATACTCTCATCTGAAATCCCTTACCAAATATTTGAGGGGTGGGTATAAGGGGCAGTTTGTGTTTGCTCTGCTTTGTCCACTGTGTTCTCATTCCTTTAGGCCTATTTGCAGGCAGAGGGCCAGTACACAGCTGCTCTTACTACTCAAAGAGCCCAAACTCAAGCACTGTGTCCATTCGTTCTTGCAGCTGACACCAGTCTATGAATTTCTACGGTCAGAATATTTCTTCATTCTGTGCCCCTTTCCTATTTTTCTTATCAATCATCACAATCATTGACTTACTTGTTGCTCTGTGTGAAGTCATCATATTCACTTAAATGTCACAGCTTTTATTCCCAGATTTTAATTTTGTCTCAGCTGACTGAGATGATACTTGAATAGGCATTTTTTTTTTATTATCAACCAACATCCATGTAATCAATTCAAATTAGCCTGCGGCAATTCAAATTAGAGGAAAAGAGAACAGAGGAACTTTTGCTTTATGCTGCAAAGAAATACTAAAATCACTCCAAATCAAAGGGACCTGTCTGCCAGCCAACCCCACTTTTCATTGCCTATCTGTAACTAAAAGTAACTAATGCAGGTAATAGTTTAATACGTAGTTCTGACTTTTAATAATGAAATTGTGATTGACATAATTTTCTTCCTATACTATGAACTTCTTATAAATATAATTGGAAGAAAATGTCAAGTGGTATCCATAGTTAACGAACTCCTCATATGGAGAATGATGAGGAATAAATTTCATTTTAAATATATGTCATTTCACAAGTTCTATGATTAAATATTTACACTAGCTTTCCACAGTCAAAACAGAATGAACCAATTGAACTTCTGTTTGATCCTCTCTCCTCCACAGGATAAATGTTCCTTTTTGAGTACTCTGAGTGTGTATTTTGGCTAAGGTAGATAGAAGAGGAGGGCCGGTGGGGTGGGGCACATCTTTGTTCCCTGGTTTCACCTGCAGCAACTTTGACAATTCAGTCTGCTCACCATCCAGCAGTCTGGGCACTTGGACACCTGGCTCTAGGGGAATTAACCTGCACTGCCCTGGGCGTCTCCATCAAACAAGTGACCTGCAAAGCTTGAGAGTCCACAATCACACAAGAGAAAGCTTGAGCATACCAACAACCTCTTATTATTCATAGGAATGCACAAAGGAACTTAAAATTACATGAAAATGCAATCGGGATAAGAATCTACAAACCCATCCATTTTGTGAGGTTAGTATTTATAATTTTCAAGAACAAAGCCACTACACAGGTTTTGATTCTTAACAAGTAATGAGATTGAAGGTCAGTCACAAGTAAAATTTGCCTTAAAGGCAAAAGTTTAGAGGACAAGTCTGGTTTAGTTAAAAGTACATAGTCTTTTAACATCATGTGCTAAAATAGCTTAAACACAACTTAACTTTAATACCAAAAGGTCTCACGTGGTTAATCAGAAACAAGAGGCCAATGGTGCATTCTATACTGATTTCCTTTCACTGACACGACATCATTATGCCTCTCCAGTGAGCAAGAGTAATCCTAAATGGCATTAAGATGAGAGACTGGAATCCAAAAAGATAAACTGATGCCACTGCAGCAACATGGATGGAGCTAGAAGGGATCATGCTTGGTGAAATATGTCAGAAAGAAAAAGAAAAATACCGGATGGTCTCACTCATAGCAGGAATTTAGAAGACCCAAATAAGGGATCAGGAAAATGACTAATTATGATAAAGTGAAAATCAAAATCAACAGGCAACTATAAACCAGAGACACACTGCAGGAGGGAAGAAGGGAGTAGGATCAAAACAGCGTTGGTGGGAATTTTATGGGATCTATAACAAAGATGAAAATGCATACATTGTACAAAAATGAAAAATGATGTAAAAAATATATAAAATTAAAAAAATAAAATAAAATGAGAGGCTGGGCACAAACCCTCAGGTAAGTCAAGTAGTAATCTGATTCTTTCTGTCATTTTTCTTTCAAGTGGAAGACACCTAACACTCTGCTTCTGACAATGTTTATAAACAGAAGGCCAAGAAGCCTCTGAATGTAATAACAAAAAAACAGGTCTTTTCCACACACTGATAGACAGACAGCTGAGTCCTCATTCTAAAGACAAGGATTTGGAAGCACTTCTAAGACCTAGTTTCCACAAAAATAAAACTCAAAAAGTGTACTTATTGCTGGTTCTGCTCCTCATCAAAGAAAAAAAGTGTACCACCTCAGACTTATCATAATTAGTTGTACTACCACTTTGTTCTAAGAAAACAGAGGTTCAGTCATTGAAAAAGACTGAAACATGAAAAAAGAAGGTTTAGTCAAACCTAGTCATTAGGCTAAAACCTTCTCTGTGACAGCATTTCATTTTAACATATAAATACTATACTTTCTGTAACATACCTTATAATCTACAATTAAAGGCGACATCTTTTATGTTTTACAATAAAGGAGCGCAGCTGTGAAATCCAAGCTGACATAACACTTCATCTTTCACTCCCTAAGATTTGCCATGAATTTAAAAATTCATCATTCATGTAATGTCTGCATTCTACAATTCTCTTAGCCTATTACAGGGATCCTACATCTTTATATAGCACACACAAAAAAATGCTAAAGCATAACCTTAACCCAATGACTAAACAAATTATAATAATAATAAACTGGGGCCTCCATGATAGTGCAAGGCACAGCATTGTGAGGCTATCCACAGCCTCTGCAGCGTAAGTTCGATCCCGGTAGGCCAGGGAGCTACCCAAATAGCACAGCAGACATCTCTTGTCTCGCCCACTGCTCCCCTCAGCAGTGTATTTCAGTAGATCTGCTTGTTCTGTTCTCTACTCTGTCTTTGGTGAATCCTCTCACCCCCTGCACCTCTGGCCTGTACCCCAGTTCTTGTATGCATAAATAAATCTTTTTTAAAAATATAATAAACTATATAATTCACCCTTCTAAACTTAAGCCTTCTTTTCCTCACCCACCTAAAAAATACTACTGCTTTGTTCTTATATTTCCAAATATAGATGTGTACTATGAGATAATAATATATATTCAATCCATTTGCTTGTTTTTTTAAGGCTGACTTATGTAGGGTGAGGTAAAAGTATCAGGCTTTTCTGCCCTCCCGCCATTAGGATAGATGAGGGAGCCCTGTGGTCCTGAATGCATGCCTGATGGCGGGCACCTGAATGGGTACACCTGGGCTGAGAGACTGAGTTTATAAGGGAGGCATCACGGGGACACCAGCAGAAGCCGAGAGAAGAAGAGAAGCAGAGAGAACACCCGAGAGCCCAGATAGGGTGAGGATTTGCTGGGGGCTGGGAGGCCTGCCAGCCCCCCCCCCCGCCCCCCCGCACCCCTGCCTGCCATGTGCCTGGTAAATCTAAATAAAAGATCTGCAAAGCCACTGAGGACCCTGACTCCTCCTTCACCCGGCCTGCAGGATCAGAAACCTGCTCAGTGGCCCATTCCTGCCTCTACAACTTGTTTTCCTCTCAAGGCGTAACAACCAGCAATGTAAAATCAGCAACGTGGCATTTATTACAAACTTTCTAAGTATAAATATTTGCTTGTTCTGAATATTTTGGTACCTTCCTAATGGGGATTTAAGATAATGGAATCTAACTGCAAATTAACAAGATTACTAATCAAATACCATAGCAAAATATTAACAAAGACTGCTTCAATAAAAGCAGAATTGTAATCAGAGGACAAATTTCAGTCAGTTTATTGCTTCCCTTGTTAATCTTTCACCTTCTAAAATGCATTTTACAACTAAAAGTGAGAAGAACGTACATTAACAACTCTCTACTTTGTGACACTTTAACTTTTATGGAACATGTTTATTCCCCACATTCCATCCTACTTCCTACCACGTGCCCATAACGTGAGAAAACTCAGTCTAAAATGGAAAGTTCTGAGCTGCCCGACTCTGAAGCCCAATCGGCTGCTAGCCATACCTAACGGAGAGCACCCCCTTTCTTTTTTTTTTTTAAGATTTATTCATTCATTTATACAAGAGTGGGGCGTACAGGCCAGATGCGCGGGAGGGTGAGAGGATTCACCAGAGACAGAGTGGGGAACAGAACAGGCAGACTGAAGAAATACACTGCTGAGGGGAGCAGCGGGCGCGCCATGTGGGACCCTTGCCAGCCGGCTGGGATTGAACCGGTGCTACAGAGGCTGCGGACAGCTTCACAGCGCGGCGCTCAACCGCCTGCGCCACCAGGAAAGGCCCAGCACCCCCTTTCTTGAGTGGGTTTCCAGAGGGTTTGGAGCCACGGCCCCAGGGGCTCGCCCAGCTGTGGCTCTTCCCAAAGGTGAAACACAGACACTAATGACGACAACTGTCTTCCCAAGTGGCCCCAGCTCGCAGACACACAGACTGCTTACCGGCATTTCTCCAGGGCCTTCTAGGCATGAAACTCAAGGGGAAGCCCTTCCTCCCAGAAAGACTCAAAAAGAGACACCTATTCAGTACTCAGGTAGTGTGCAGCACACAGCGGTGGAGGAGGAAATGAACCCTGCGCGGAGACCAGCAGGGGAGATAGAATCATCAGCTGAAACCAGAACCCCCAGCAGAAAGTATTACATACAGTAAGAAACACAGAGTTCTGGGCCTCCCTGGAGGCGCAGGCAGTTGAGCACCGCACTGCGAAGCTGTCCGCAGCCTGTGCAATGATGGTTCGATCCCCACCGGCAGCAGAGATGCCCACATGGCACAGCAGACCTCTCCTGCCTTGCCCGCTACTCCCCTCAGCAGTGTATTTCAGTCAATCTGCCTGTTCTGTTCCCCACTCTGTCTCTGGTGAATTGTCTCACCCTCCCGCACATCTAGCCTGCACCCCGTTCTTGTATAAATAAATAAATCTTTAAAAAAAGAGAGAGAGAGAGAGACGAAGTTCTAGGCGAGTTCTGAGATAAGCTCAGGAGACATTGTGGGAGAAGTGACAGCTGAAAGCAATTGGCTCTAAAAACATGGAGGCACAAATAAAGTACCAGCTACACAGGCAAGGAAGAGGGAACACCACTGCATGAGGCAAGCAAGCATCAGATCCATTCATATCCAGACTTGTTCTACTCGACATGGTCAAAGCTTTCCATTATCTTAAATCATTCAACAGATGTTTCCCGGACACAGTAAACACAGCCACGGGTCCTATTCTAGGTGTTGGGGACAGACGGTGAACAAACGAGGTCACTGCTCTTGTAGAGTGTATTTTCGGGTGTAGGAGGTGGACAAGCAGATCCACCAACAAATACAAGTTAGTGTCGCGTTGTGGGAAGAACCAAGGAGAAAAATAAAGCAGGAAAGGGCACATTGATGAAGGGGTGTCTCTACAAGAGTGCTCTATGAAGTGGCATATGAGCAGAGACCTGAATCAAGTGAGAAAAGACATCCTGACGCAGAAGAGTCCAACATGTTCTAAGAATACCTGCGGGGCCAGTATGGCTGGAGTCAACTAAGCGAAGCAGAGATGGTTAGAGATGCTTCTGGAAAGGTAAGCAGAGATGAGAATAAGTGCTTCTCACTAACAGCACGATTGCAATGTGGGGCAGGATAATGTGGTCTCATCCAATCGACCATCAGGGTCTCTGAGGGACCGAATGCCAACAGTATATCCTTGTAACAACCCATGAAACCACCCTGCACATTTCCAAGCATGTCAATAGGTGACAGGAAGGAAGGGGCCCTTATCTCCCACTAAGAACCAGGAGCCAGATCTTGTATGGCCTGTTGTTATAAAAAAATTGATATGATTTTGTGCTGAGTGTTGGGGAGAAGCCACTAGAGAGCTGTAAACAGAGGAAATGGCTTACGGTCTATTTCTACAGAGCTACAATCTTAATTTTAACCTTAAAAGATGTCCGTCTACTGCACGAAAAACTGACCATAGGAGGTAAAAGTAGCTCCAGAGTTGAGGTGAGGTTGTGTGTGTGTGAGAGAGTGTGTGTGTGTGTGTGTGTGTCTATCTGTCTTAAGGGTGAGACTTAATTTGAGGACTTAAAGAACCCAGTGAAAAGGGAGAGACAGAAATTGCAGAGTTACACCCTCTACTAAGGAACAAGATGCAGATGAGATGGGCAGAGAGGGTCCCTTGGAGAGAAGAGACACTTCCTCAGGCACCAGAAGGAAGACGCCAGGCCTGTGTCCCACAGTGGCTGCGGCTGCTGACAGCCCCTCATGCCACAACAAGCTGCAGTCAGTGTTACCTGAAAGTATGGAGTGACCAGTGAGATGAGGAAGAAAGCTCTGCATAGCCATGCACTCCTAACAGTCACTTTTCGGAGAAACAATACTCTGACTAATGCCATTATTCTGCTAATGGCATGGTCTCAGAACAACCAAATGTTGTGACTCACAGTTTGTCTCTTTTGTTTAGGGTACTTAATGTGAATAAAAGGGGTGGGTGGTTAAGTATCTCTGGTAAGTGAATGAAGAAGACAATGCAAAACATGCAGTATATGAAAGAATATATTTTGTTTCTGAAATTAATTTAAACTCCTACTTGATTTATCTTTTGCAATCACTTGACATTTACAATTCAGTTTCAAATTCATAAATCCAAAGGATTCTGCTTTTCACCAGAGCTGTCATGTTTAAATAGCAATTTTTTTTTCCTGGTCACCAAAACATTACCCTTCCACAGCAATGAAAATGATTTAGAATATCATGATGAGGAAATTTGATGGGACTTGATTTTTAAAAAGGAGAAGGAGAAAAGAATACATATGTAATAAGATAGTCAATCATAGCACATACTAATCTCATTTAACCACCTCATATCCCCACCAAAAAAAGTACAAACCATCAGCAAATGTCTTTAGATCAGGAACTTTTTTAAATAATTGGTCATGATGTACCATTAATTTTATAGGAAATTGCTATAGATAATAAAAACACATCTTTGTAAGCATATTTTATGCAGTGTGCCAAAACTGTGAAGCTAAGCCTATAAAATAGCTGATTGAGTGATGAATTAAATGAGATAAAAAAGCATTAGTCACCCCCAATCTTAAGTTGTATTACTCTCAATTATCAAACTGGTTTTAAAAACAAATTAAAAGAACCAAGAACTGAATTAACCTCAATTAGAGAATAACAAGAACAAAAACATTCATTCACTAGACTATAACATCAATAGCTATGAATTTACTCAACACTAAACGACCTGAAATATCAAATGAGAACCAAAGTTAGTCTCCATTTCATATATTAAAAAAAAAAAAGTTCCTCTTGAATAAACGGTATCTGGCACCATATATTTCATCTTTCACTGATAGGTACACAGCAAAATGATTCATGAGGACCATCCATGGCTACAAAAATATGTGGTTTCTTAACAGGTGTCAGGTGTCAAGTTGGAATTTATGCTTTACAACTTGTAATGGAGCCCACAGCAACATAATATTTCTTTTAAATCTAAATTAACAGTTTATATTCTGAAACAACATTTGGCAGGGGTCGCTGGGATCTTTGGTATTGCATAACACGTATGCGCTATTTATTTTACTATTCTGCAATAGTGATCTATTACTACTCTGTCTGTGCCTTCTTCCACCAGGGGACTGGAAACAAGCTGAGAGCAGAGATGATATATCCTTGGGCAGGAGAACAGTGCCCATTCAGACAAACCCAGCCACTTTATGTTTAGTGTTTTTTTTTTTTTTTTTTTTTTTTAAGGTAACGTGGGTTTAAAACACTGTCTATGATTCAGGGATATATGGTCACACCTCTGCAGATGTGTGTTACGACAGCACACCCACCACCAACACACCCATAATCCACCATAAATCACTGGGCCCCCTCCCCAACTTGTACCCTACTCTAGCTCTCTCTGGTAGCCTCAATTTTACAGTCAGACTTCTCAGATTTGTTTTAAACCTGGTCACTTTTAAGAGCAATGTCAACAGGCAATGGAATAGCTAAAATGAAATTTCCCACAAGGAAATAGACTATGCCTGAATATTTGAGTAGAATCTAGTATATCACAAAATGTTTCCACACAGGAAACTCATAAAGAGGACTTAAAAAAAAAAATAATGCCACAGAATCAACAAAAGGCACTCCATAAATCATAGAGCCATGAAGTGATTCTGGATCCCAAGTGTCTGATTGGAATTTTACTAAGGGTTTTATTTCCTAGAAAAAGAACAGAAGGCATTTTCAGTTATCTTCTTCCAAGTTACTTCACTTGCACTTCTTAAACTGTTTTCAGGAGCAGTAAACAAATCATCACCGGATAAATATGCTAAATGTATACCTTCTATAGGAACAAAAATCTATACTAGAAAATATTGGCTATATGGTTGTGTGGTCTTGAAAAAACAGGTCGTCTGCCCTGTATCCTAACCAAAGAGATCTCAGTGTACTCCTACATTAGTTCCCTATTGCTGCTGCAACAATTACCATAAACTGTGGCTAAAAAAAAACAAAAAAAAAAAAAAAAAAAAAAAAAAACACACACACAAGTTGCTATTTTATAGTCCTAGAAGTCAGAAGCCCAAATGGGTCTCACTGCACTAAAATCAAGTGTCAGCAGGACTGTGTTCTTTCTGAAGTCTCTAGGGAAGAATCATTTTATTGTTTTTACCAGCTTGTAGAAGTTAACCACATTCTCTCATGGGTCCCTCGTCCATCTTCAAAGACAGCAACATGGGGTTAGCCCTTCTCACGTGGCTTCATTCTGACCTTCTGTTCTGCCTCCCTCTTTTACTTATGAAGGCCCTTCTGATTACAGAGGACCTACCTAGATAACCTAGGATCTCAAGGTCAGCTAATTAGCAACCTTAATTCCCTCAGAAATCTCAATTCCCCTTTACTATGAAACAACTTATTCAGAGTATGGACCCCTTTGGAGGAGGGGAAAGTTACTCTGTCTGCTACAATTTGTAATCATCTTAGTATACATGTACCATTTTATTTTTTCATGCAGGCACACAGACATATCTAAACGCACACATGAAAAATTCTTTGGATTTCCTTGCTCTAATTTATGAATTCTAGACTAGCTTTGATGAGTAATTCCACAAATGTCTCCTATAACATTTGTGGTGTTAAGATTATATAAAACAAAAACAAAAATTCTGTTCTTGAAAGAAATTCCAGATGTTTCCATGAATGCCACCAGAAAATGTCTTTGATTTTAAAACACAATAATAACAGCAAAAAAGCCACACCAGAAGAGCTCTTCTAGGATCAGAAATTTTTTTAAAAAATTTTTAAAGATTTATTTCATTTATTGATACATACAAGAGCTGGGGTGTAGGCCAGAAGTGATGGGGCTGAGAGGGTTCACCAGAGACAGAGTGGGGAACAGAACAGGCAGATTGACTGAAGTACACTGCTGAGGGGAGCATTTGATATCTACTATAATTACATTTTAGGGCTTATTCTAGAAAAGGTCCTGAGACTCTTGTCCATAGTTACAATTCATTCTGTTGAAGGCAGACTGACCTACGGCTCACTTTTATTAAGTTAACTTTACTTTATCTCAAAGAGTGAGGTTTTCCAGAAACTCTCGAGGCCCCCAGTTCAGTGAGTCTGAACTCTGTCTCAACTGCTACTGCCTTCCAATAAAAATAAATCATGGCATTTCAATTCCAACTTCAGTTGTGGGAAATTGCCTTATCTTTACAATTCATTGTTTGTGAAGTGAAGAGATTCACACAAAATTATTAAAATACCTGAATTTAATCAACATAATTCTTCAGTATTTCTGATAGTCATTTTCTTTAAATAATGATCAGAGAAACAATTTCTGAACCCTTAAAATAGCAATTATATAGTAATAATTTACTCTAAATACCTATTTTTTGCCCTCCAAATTAGCTGTGCTCCTTGCAATCCTTGGAAATGTAAATTGGTATATCCCCCCCAAAACAAGACACCCTGTTCTGTGGTCCCCTACCTTTGAAATAGTGTGGATACCATGCCGCCTTTCAGAGGGCCACAATGCACATTAATAGTTTAAAACTGCTAACAAACCCCCCAAAAAAGCACTAAAACCTCTAACTGTTCAACTTTACTTTTCAGAAAGTTTTCCTAGCACCCCAATAAACATCCTGGGGTGATGAAGGATTGCAGAAGAGAATATGAATGTAGAAGATATCTCCACAGAGTATTCTCTTCCCAGGTAGTTTAGCCCATGAGAGTCTGTGGGCTGTATTTACAAATATCAAATGTAGAATCAAAGTCAAGTTGTAAATATGAGTGAGATTCACTTGAAACAACACAAATATAAAAATGTACTGTAGCATTTAATTGTGTTTATATGGGTGGGTCACTTAAAAGAAATAATGTTTAACTCAATATGACTTTAAATGAGTCAATTCTAAACAAACCATACCACATTTATAAATAATCAAAATGCCTCTCACTCAAACACCAATGCTCACAGAGTCTGGGTTTTTCCATCCACTAAATATAAATAACCATCAGATTCAAAAAAGTCACTTCAAAGGCTTTCTTCTTACTCCACTAAGTTAATAAAAAAAAAAAATTCAATTAAAATAAACTGAAGTGAGTTCTGAAGGGATGGAAATTTCTTTTAAATGGCTTTCACCCTGTTTTTCAATAAAATTCTCCAAGTATTTCCACCTATATCTAAAGTCTCAATTTTAAGGGCCTCCCTGGTGGCACAAGGGGTTAAGCACTGCACTATGAAGCAATCCGCAGCCTCTGCAGCACAAGTTCCATCCCCAGCAGGCCAGGGAGCTACCCACATGGCGCAGCAGACCTCTTATGACTCGCCTGCTGCTCCCCTCAGCAGTGTATTTAAGTAGATCTGCCTGTTCTGCTCCCCACTTTGTCTCTGGTGAATCCTCTCACCCCCCCACTCCTCTGGTCTGTACCCTAGCTCTTGTATGCATAAATAAATAAATATTTTTAAAAAAAGTCTCAATTTTAAAATTTAAAATATCAATTAGTCGTATACTGTTGACTTCTCTTTGTTAAAAAAAAAAATCTATGAGCTCTACATTTCATGTGTAATGCCATTAAGTAAAAGCAACATACAAGGCTAATCAGATTGAAAAATGATGTCTCTGGTCAATGAGGGTCCTGCTGCTGTGAGGTAGGAAGATACAGAGGAAAGACCACCGGCTCTGGGCCCAGGGTGGGCTCTAAGCTGTGCCCAAAGGCTGCATCCCTGGGGTGACTTAGCTTCTCGGGGGGCACGTTTCTTCATTTATAGATGGGAGAGGGTAAAAACAGCTACCTCGTGGGTTGTTGTGAGAATTAACTGAGCAGAAACATGCCAAACACTATCTGGTAGTGTTTGTTGTCCCAATTTTTCATAAATAAAAAGGAAAATGAATTTCTCCCACACTCATGATTTTCTTTTTTTTTTTTTTTTTTGCCCAAAGCTGGCGACAGGATACTTACTCCTCCACCAACTACCCATTTCCATTCTCATCAGAGTCCTGAACAATGAAAGCCTTTTTCTATTTCTGCCTGAAACATCTCTAAGTGTCAATACATTCACCTACATTCATCTAATACCTGCTATGTACCTTGTACTGTTTGACATTAGAAATATAACAGTACTTAGGTATCAGATCCTGCCTTTAAAAACCTATTTGTCTAGACAGAGAAAATAAAATTTTTTTTCAACGATTTGAAAAATATCCAAATACATGCAAGATACTGAATTGAAAAGAAGGAAGGCCTTGCCTCACTGCTGTATCTAGGGGACAGGGTACCAGACCAGGGTGCAGACCAGGTGGGAAAATGGAGGAAAGGAATACAGGTAGAGGGGACAGTTTGCACAAAAGCAATGTGCGGGAAGTGGCCCAGAGCAGCACTGGCTCAGACCAGTGCACCAGTTAAGGACCTCCAAGGTGAGAGCCAACAAGACTTGTAGACTATGCTAAAATTTTTAGAGTTTATTCAAAGAGGGTTCCAAAGAGATTTACACTGGGGAATTAGTGTTATTTGAAAAAGATCATTAAGCAACATGGAAAATACAACAGGACAAGTAGAGCAAGTCAGCAAGCTTCATGGTTTTCACATTGTCTTCAAAATTAGTTCACTCTTACAATAACTGAGTGGAGTCTGCATTATTACCCCCACTTAATGTCAGAAACTAAATTTCAGCAACATGCAAAAACTTGCTCAAGGTCAGGTAAGAATGATGAAATAATGGGTGAAATGGCCCCTTGAATCCAGGTCTTCTTATTCCTTTGACCCTCTCTAATCAACCTCTTGAAATTAAATTAAATGGAAATCTTTGGTCACAACACAGCCCCAAGCAGTAGTCAACTAGCCAAATTCTGACTGGAACAGGATGGTACATACATGAAAGGTAAAATAAAGTTCATCGGATAAACATTGATAAACTGTGCTTAGACCTGGCTGGCTGCTACTAGAGATGTTTTACCCTTCTTCAGTGGATGATCTGTTGATCAATAGTGGAAACTAACTGGTTGTAAATATTGTAAAACTCTGGTCTCCCCAGAATAGTTGGTAAGTGGGATGCTCTGGCTAATTTAACATTCTTATTATAAAGTAATATGTAATCTACATGTGATAGATGAATTGCCAAGTTTTCAAAATTAGAACAAAATAAAATTTAAATCATTAAATGATTATTCATTGTCTTCACTTTAATAACTAATGATAATTAACGTTTTCTAAAGCTTGCTATGGGACAGTAAGTTTTTTATATCTATTAACTCATTGCATTACACTTTACCTCAATCACTTGTTGGTAAACAAGACTTGTGATTGTAAGTCATGAAAAACAAATCTGATCGGGGTTTTTTTGGGTGGCGGGAGTATGCATCTGGAAAAAATTGTTTGACTTCCGGGAAAATGAAAGTTATTTTTCACCACACTAATTCATTGACTGGTTTTCTTCATAGCCTCCAGATAATGAGCAATTTAATCAGCAAACCATCTCCCTCTACTCTTTATTTCACAGAACCATCAGTCTTTCATACTTGTCAGCTTTGCCCTTACGAGCCGACATTCCATTAAGAGACGTAATTGAAAATCTAGCTTTCAGGTAAGTCTGAGGGTCTTCCTTCCCTCCCGATTTTCTCTATTTTTACCCCTGCCCCAGAGCAGCAATAAAACATTTTCTGTCCTTGTTAGTTACCATATGCTTCCCCATCCTGAACTCTGAGATATTCTCCAGCGATCACTGTGATTCTCTACATAGCCTGAAGCCGAACAGATTCCTGATTTGTTGCTAAAACTGTCCATTTAGTTCACCTGACCATTCCTGAGAAAGCAGTGTCCTCTTCTCCAAATTACTCTAGAATGGAGGTTCTGCACCGGATGCAGCCCCCTCAGCCACCAGGGAACATTTGGCAATACCAAATTTTCATTCTCGCTATTGGTCAGGCAGAAGGTATTGGCAGTGAGTGGGTAGATTTCAGAGATGCTGCCAAGTATCTTGCAATGCACAAAACAGATGCCCACAAAAAAAAAAAAAAAAAAAAAGTGTCTAGTCCAAAATGTCATTGGTTCAAGGCTGAGAATCCCCGATCTAGAATATGACCTCAGGCCAAGTGCCACAATCTTCCAGGTCTTACAAGAAGCAAAGGAACACACAACTCTCCAAATATGCTGTAACAGCAGTTGGAGAGGACCCATTTTGGTGACGAACATAACAGCATCTAAACAGAAATAGCCTCACAGTTGCTTTCATGGGTGAGAATTAATTAACATAAGACTTCTCATTTAAAAGACTCTGCTACACCTGACAGCACAGCTTTGCTTGAATAAGGTGCCCGGCAGTGTTTGGAAAGAGCCTGCTACTATTTCCAATAGGTCATTGAAAATGTACTTACCAAGACAGGAATTACCTGCACTCTAAGGATTCTTTTCATTTAAAATGGCCCATGGTAAATTGATTTCTATTTCTAGGTGAGGGTTTCTCGATCTTGGCACTACTGATATTTGGGCCTGAAAATTCTTTGTTCGGGCGGGCGGCTGTCCTGTCTATAGTGGGACTTTGGCAGCATCTCTGGCCACAATTATCTCCCCACGTCCAGTTTGACAAATGTCTCCAGACATTGCCAGATGTCCCCAAATACTGCCAAGTGTCTGCTGGGGCTAAAAATCACTCCCATGACCCAACTGACAACCACTATTCTAGAGCTTAATAAATAATTTCGAAAAAACAAAAGTCTCTAAGTTTTTCACAACAAAAACCTCTTTTTCCACATCTGGATTTTCATACATAGATTTTTTCCACATCATAGATTTTCATGCTAAATAGGCTTGCTAGGTACAGATACATTTAATAACTAAGTCAACAAACTGTTTCATGTTTATAGTCTTAAAACAGGATTCTGATTCTACCTATAATCCTACTGTAGAAAACAAGATTCTATGCACCACATCTCTAATTCTTAACCACAAATGGAAATGGACAAACATTAACCTGTAACCAAGCACCATGAATCTGCTTTACATAATAAATAACACAGTGGTATCTTTACATCAAATGGGTCCTCAAACTGCTTTGCTTATAGTTAAGCTTTTAGAAATGTCATTTACCCTGTGGAATGATGAAATTCATAGTAAAGATAGCAGCTAACATTTACTCAATGTTTACTATGAATTCCATACTTACTAGTCCAATAGCAATGCACACCCACACTCATAAACAATTTTTAAAATCCATTTCAATGATGACACTGTACCATAGGTGATATTTTATTCCCATTTCAATGTGAGGTAACTGAAGCACAGAGACGTTCAGTAACTTGCCCAAGGTCACACAGGTTGTCTGTGATAGAACTGGCATTTCAGCCAGTCTAACTCCAGAATCCATTTCTTACCTATCACACAGCACTGTTCCCCATGTAACAGCATGCCATGTCACACAACAGCAAACATATTTATTACAGGGGAATTTTACTTCAATTCTTTCCATGGCATGTGTCCTGCATCCTCAGTGACAACACTATTCTGGACCACATGTGGCTCAGGATACCTGCTGTGTATTTCCTTCCAGTTATAGTCACTGTATGACAAAGGCACAGCCCCTGTGGCCTGACCACATGGAGTGTAGACTTGGCTCCATCATTAGAGAAGTTCAGAGACCATCCAGTTCTTTTCTCCTCTGGGCACACAGCAGGTTTCACTGTTTTATTTCCTGTAAATGGAATCATGGCTGAGTGACTTAGTTTGGACAATGAAATCTGAGCAGAAGTAAAACATGTCACTTCCAGGAGGAAATTTTAAAAGTCAGAGCTCACCTCACCAGCTCCCTTCCCAGGAGCATGTGTTGAGATGGAACCAAGTAACTACAATGAGGATCCGCCTGTGATGGCACAGTGGTCATGCATCACGAGTCAGAAATAAGTCTTTGTTGTATTAAGTCTCTCAAATTTGAGAACCACTGTTATTACTACTATGGTTTAACTTACCAAAATGATACAATTACTTATTGAGGTGTGACTTTAATTTTTATGTGTCTATTTTCTCATCTGTAAAATGGAAATAATTGTGACTACCTCATAGTGTTGCTGTGAGAATTAGATAATACACATAAAGCACCAGAACACTGCCTGGCACACAGTAAGAACCTACTACTGACCCTAGATACACTAGCACAAGGTAACTCATATTATCGCCGTGGCCACAGGTCTTTACAATATGAGGAACACTCATATAAACACATATATTGTTTCTTATTATTTGACTAATAAAATGCTAAATATGCAGACTCAAAAGCTCACCAAAAAATGAGGGATAAAAGCTGAATAACAAACCCCAGGAAGTCCTCTGCTAAAAAATTATAAGAGAAATAAAAGAAGAAAACAGCAGAGAGATGATTGTATTTAACCAGCCCAACTTTTGCTTCAGTCTCATCCTCCGCCAGTAATACACATATAAACAAACAAATACACACACACTCTCTTCTCAATGAACAGATTTCATTTGCCAGCCAACTAGAAAGAGATTCATCAGAAGCAGCCAAAAATGTGGTGCCAACTGGCTGCGTGACATGCACAGTAATGTCTTCTAATGAACCAGCACCTGATGTCTGGGAGCCGAGAAGAGAATAAGCATAGAGCAAGGGAGTGGCTTATATGGAAAACTAGCCTGGAATGTTCCTAGACACAGGGAAGGTGATTCAGTTAGGAAGAGAGGCATGGTTAGCATCAAGAACATTTTACAAAGCCTCACAATCTACATGTACTTTTTAATTTATTTGCTGGAAAAAAGTAAACTGATTTTAAGAGGGAAATGATTGTATATGCCCATATGATGGCTGCCCATATCAACAACTAATGTATTGGTACTACAAATATGAGATGAAGTCTTTATTAGATATCATTTTTAAGATTTATTTATTTATGCATACAAGAACTGGGGTGTAAGCCAGAGATGCAGGAGGTAAGGGGATTCACCAGAGAGAGTGGGTAGCAGAACAGGCAGATCTACTGAAATACACTGCTGAGGAGAGCAGTGGGCGAGACAGGAGAGGTCTGCTGCACCATGTGGGTAGCTCCCTGGTCAGCTGACGATCAAACTCATGCTGTAGTGGCTGGTGATAGCTTGATAGCGCTGTCTTTAATCCCTTTGCCAACAGGGAGGCCCTTATTAGATATCACTTTGATGAAGAAAACAGAGGAAGACTTTCTTAAAGATACAAAGAACCCCATTAACGTATTGAAAAAATAAATATAGTGAGGGGCCTTGTAATAAAATATACATGTAGAATCTTTCTTTTCTGAGAACTTAAGAGCAAAACTCAAGTTTGACCAGATTGATATCAGAACAAGGATGAGCTGCAAGGATAACACAACCCCTGCATACACTTGGCCATCACTCCAGGTAACCTTCAAAAAAATGCTGCTCAAATATTGGAATTTTTTCTATAGTGTGACAGATGAGGAATAAAAAAGAATACTGTGGCTGGAGCGTTTTGTTATTGTTTTTTTAAAGATGAGACTTGAGAATCTCTTTAAGCTTGTCCAGAATTGGGAGGCTGTCTAAATCCAATCTGCATGGGTAAAATTCATCTCAGCAGAGAGAAAGGGAGCCAGACAGGTGTCCTAAGCACAGAAAATTGTGGGGGACTCTGGTCTTGAGCAAATGCCATCTTCATGGCTAAGAAAAAGGCAGAATATTCAGCTTCCATGGAGATTCTGATGCCCTCCCAATGTAGCGATACCATGGCCCTAACGATTTCTAACACACAGTATTCTTACAGATCTGTCCTAACAGACATGTGAGAGGTAGAGAACACTGAGAATCACGGACTAGTGTCTATCAGGGAGAAATGACTTTTCCAGGATCAGGCTTCACAGCAGAAAGGTCAAGCTCTGTGTTCCACTGAGGAGGAATGAGTCATTGCTTCCTTTATTCTGGCAAAACTCAGCCAACTACACTGCCAGGGTGTACTCCTCCACATCATCTAACTACTAAACTAAACTAATTACAGGCTCATTAGCTTAAGGAATATTCTCTGCCATTCTAAAAACATTTTGGCTGCCCTATTATATTGCTATAAAGAACCCTCTTATCATCACATCTTCCTTCTGCTCCCTCCTGCCTCACTTTTAATTCCATCTCCTGTCATTCCAGAAGTAGCATTTAAAACCTTCCTATCCTTCCTATTGGATTTTTAGGTTATCTATTTAACTATTTTAGGCATAGAATTGACAGGTAAATAATTTCCAAGTGAATTTTTCTGGCTCACCCTTTTCCAGCTTCAACATACCATGCCAGGGGCCTCCCTGGTGGCCTGTCTCTCCCGCTGCTCCCCTCAACAGTGTTTTTCAATAGATCTGCCTGTTCTGCTCCCCATTCTCTCTCTGGTGAATCTTCTCATAACCCTTCCACCCATCTCTGGCCTACACCCTAGTTCTCCTACAAAAAAAAAAAAGTAATTTTAAAAAAGGTAATATGCCAGTCTTTCATGCATACTCAAAAATGGTCTCATTACCTAGCACTGTCCTCGGTAAATTCTTAAACAATCAAATGTATTAAACATTTGGTTCATTCAAGTAATTTTTCATCAATCTTTTATTTTCTCTTCAATGCCTTTCAAACCATAGGTGGGTCATATTTTGACCAAGATTGTGCCACAGGAGATACAAACCCACCTACTTGTAAAAGAGAGGATATTTTTGTTACCACCTTATATCTCTATTAAATCAAGAAGGCTATAATACAGGCCAAGTGCACAAGCAACATACAGGAAAAGGCTGATGTTCAAGAAGTCAAGCAGAGAGAGAAATAATGAGAGGTTAATGAAGTGAGCTCTGAATCACAAGTGTTATTCAGAAAACAAACAGACATCTGTAAGGACTAACCTTGGAAAAAGTCACTGCTATTCAATGCGCGTGCATGCGTGCGTGCGTGCGTGCGTGTGTGTGTGTGTGTGTTTAAATAACAACTGCCAGACTTTTCTGAAGAAATTAGAAGACATACTCTAAGGAATAAAATTTAACTATTCTAGTCTAAGCAATGCGCACCTCATTTTCAGTCATTTTTATCTTAATGAATACATAAAGTTCAAGGAAATAGATTAACTACAACTAATTAACTGCATATTATAAACAAGAAGTATAATGAAAAACTTTGCTTTAAAAATAATTAGGACCTACAGTGAGAATTACAAAGCACCAATTCTCAAAGTGGACACTGGAACATCAAAGAGTAGTCTTAAGATAGCCAACTTTTGGAAAGTCAATTAAGAGTTCTCAAGGAGGTTTATAACAAACTCAACTTCACTTAATTATTTGAGGAAGTGGTTTGAGACATTGTATTCAACTGAGGACACTAACCTGCTTTACTTAGCACTGGGCACAAGCCCCTCATTCAGTACATTGATCCATGTGCTTATAGACCTTACACTATCCAACCAACCCCCTCATTTCAGGGGACCTTCTAGAAAGGAGTGAAGTCATCTTTTGAAAACATTTCCTAGAAGCTAAAAAATGTAAACCTATGTCATTGGCTACGTCTATGTCAAATGGACCTAAATTTAAACATTCAGATTAACACAGGAAATGCAGGCTCAATACTGTTTAGAAGAGTCTTGAATAGATTTCCTTTAGCAAATTCACCCTGTAACAGCAAGCCACTGAGCTGACCCCCAATTCAATATAGAATTGCTTGGTCTGATTTTATGGGGGTTAGCTTGCATTGTAAATCATCATCCACTAAAGAAAGCCTGGTTGTCCAGAGGGTTGGTAAGCATCTGAGCAAACAAGATGTGCTTTGGCACAGGCCCATTGGCAACACTGGCACAATTGAGCTCCACCTGGGCAGACATGGAGAAAGCCAGCACGTCTTGGAGTGGGGCCCAACTTCAGCTGCTCCAGAAAGGCACCTAAATCAAAAGAATGTACCCATCCTTCTAAAATGAGAACCCAAAGCACAGGCTGAAATACTGTTAAAATATCAGTTGGGCAACTTGACCCAAGGGAGTGCCTACTGAAATACATACTGCAGTTCTAGGGACACAGGAGCCAGCTGCCTCTACTGATGTTGGCAGAGTCAATGTAGGCTCCTCGCGTCATTCTGGCCCCTGTCCCTAAGTCTGTCAATCAGGTAGTCAAAGAGCAGAAAGTATCATCCAAAACCGTTTTTAAAAAGTATGAGATAAAGTTTCAGGTCATTTGAATTTCAGGTCAGTCATTTATATTTTTTAATAAAATCTGGAGATTATATATCTGAACATTAATGTTTCTGTGCCAAAAAATATTATAAACAAGAACCTTTGGTGGGGAGGCAGAGATTGGATTCTTAATCAAATCTTTCTATTTCAATTAGAACATTTTCTTTTTAACAGAGGAGTAAAAATTATAAACCTGAATGACTTTCTGTCACTGTCCCCAAAGGGAAAACAATGTGTCTAAATGCATTTCAGTCACTATGATGATGTGTGATTTAATCACAAACATAAAAACTGCTTTCCATAACAACTTTTCTTCCCATACAAATATCTCACTTGGGTAGAGGCCCCAGTTTTAGGCATCTAAATAATTCTTTTCTACCCAGAATCATATTTAAGATAGAATAATACTCTCAGAATTAAAAACAGAGGAAAGATATGAAACATTTAGTTCCTACGTATTAATAGCTAAGATTTGAAAGTGTGTTCCATCACACGTTTGAAAGTGTGTTCCATCACACGTTGCTGTATGCAAGAACTTGTTCAGAATACAGATTCCTGTATCCAGGCCCCAGGAAACTGTAATCAGGGGGTCTGGGGTAGGGACAGAGACCTGCATTTTTAATAAGCACCCCAGGGTTCCTGATACAGGTGGTCTTGGAAAACAGCACTGCAGGGAAGAGAATTCATTCCTCTTGCAGCTATTCCTGCCTCCAGGCTCCTTCTCCCAACTCCATTTTTCATTTGACACTTTTTAAATAATCCCTAGTTAGATCAGTGTTTTTCAAGGAAAAATCTTTGAAAAGCAAGCACAAAATAACAACAACCAAAAAGGAAAGCCAGGGCAGCGTGTGTGGAAGCTGCCAAACTCTATATATCAACATTATACATAGGGCAGGACAGAATCACCATCATTCTAGGCTAATTCTCTCATTTTAATCTTAACACAATATTTTAAGCACTCCCCTGACTATTAATTTTGTTATCTGCATTCTCCAGTTACCTCATTCAAGCTACAAAATGAGATGACGCCTGAAATTTAAATCAGTCTCAATAGTCTCTTACACTGGGTTTTCAATAGGTCTTGCTTCCCTTTACTGCATCTCCCTATTTGAATTCTTCAGAGTTAGAATTCTTTATCTTGTCGCTTTATTTCATTATTTTCCAAAAGATGACTTAGAACCTTCTGGAAGTTCCCACCCAACCAAAAATGTGATTGGTTGCACTACCTACAGTAAACTTATATTTTTAAATCACAAATTCAGATTTTCACTTAAATAACTACAGACATGGCAAGCTACCCAGGAGTTGCCAAAGTCAATATGTTAAGTCTGTCTCTAGGGCAACAGACTAAAGAGTAGTAAATGAGGTTTTGAACTGCATTCCTGCTCACTTCTGATTTAGCAACAGGCCTCTACATGTTCCCATTGTGCTCTGGCCATCCCTTTGTCTGATCTGGAAATCACATGGAGTGACTTGGGTTGTTATTCTGTTTTTTTTAGGACACTCCACTTCAATTTTTCTGCCTGTCTCCACACATAATATTTTTGGCTAATTTTCACTATCAGTTGCCCCATACAAACACAGACCTACACACACCTCACCACCATTTAAACATTTTTTCCATGTGAATTGAGGACTGTAAGTATTCAGTGCCTTAATTAGAAATCTGCAAACCCCTCCACAATGGACCAGTGCTGATTCAGTAAGTACTTCCTGCTGCTTTTGTAAAAGCTCTTCTCAGGTTTTTGTGGTTTGTTTTTTTTTTAAGCCACTACACAGATGATCTCTTTGCACCCAGTTCTAGAGTTTCACAATACATCTTTTTGGAAACTCAAGAATATACTATACTACCAATGCCAGAATGTCAATCAATCTAAATTATCCTAGACCCTAAGTTAATAATTCAGATTCATCTAACTATAATCAGCATTACTTGAAGGGTAAAGACACACAAAATCTAGTGTCCTAACTAAACAAAATATATGTGGGAATATTTAAGATATAATGACATGAAGGATGCTGAAAAACATAATACATAGTGATGACTTTTTTTTCACCTGCACATATTTACACCAAGAAACAATGACACAACCCCACAGAGCTAAGCTTTTTCAAACTTTTCAGTTGTTTGCATCATCTGTTAATTCCTTTACTATGTTTAAATTATCTTGTATGATTATTTAACATTTTATGAATAGGAAACAAAAATCAAAGAAACTGAAATTGTAACCAATCAGATCACCCAATTCTCAGTCAAATCATTCAATTCTTAGCATAAGTCATATAAAATGCAGGTTGTATATTTACACAGATTACCTGACACAGAGAGGCAAACACACTAAACATTCCATTACAGGAACTGCATGACTGGCATCAAACATCTGCTAAAACAACACTTGGATCTTTTGCTATATCACAAACCAAATTCCTAAATTGGTATATATTTTCAAAGAATTTGCTTATGCTTACCATAGTAAGAGTGGTTTATTTCAAACACTAAAGGAAGAATTAATTTCTCAAAACCAACTTCTCTCTCCCAATGTTGATAGGGTAAACATCAAGGAAGGGAGTAAAATGGAAATGGCCCCTCTGAACAAATCTTATTTATTTTTGTCCATGAATGAATGTGGACAGAAAAGGCCCTGATGATATGCACACTCACAAAGTACAAGTCATATTTACCAATCATCTACATATTCATATGTCTGTATTTCAAATCTCTATCCTCGCTCGGTTATCATTCATTGCAATCCACTATATTTGGATAATCATGGACGAAGTAAGCTTGTGTTCTTATACCAGAATTAGCAAAAGCAGTCCAAGAAACAAAACTCTAACTAGCCTAATAGCACCAGCTATCAATGCTCAAGATCCATTTTTGACTACCTGGAGAAAAACCACATTAATCCAGTCATAAATATAGCAATGATGGTCAACTCAGTTTCCGCTGCAAGTAGTCAGAAATACAGCAAATGCAGCTGAAAGAAAAAGCAAAATCACCGTGGTAGGTCGGTAATAAAGAATATAGTCTTGAACTGCAGGATATCCTATAAAATGAAAATGTAATTTATAAATCATGTTTAATGCTACCAGAAACCAAAAGTAGAGCAATAAGGGAGTATTTGTACCAGACCACCTTCAATAGATTCTTCCAATAAAACTGAATCTACTGAAGAGAAATGTAGTTACATTACTTTTTAATGAAAGGCAGGGAAAACATCTCTGGTCATTTACCTATACAAATATCAATTTCTTAAGTTAAAAAGAAAAAGTTTTGTCAGGGATATCACATCTATTTTAAGTTGTAGCAACTGAAAGATGGGTATAAATGGGTATAAAACTACTTCAGAAGCCGAGATGACACTTTTACCTGACTCTCTTAACTTGCCAGAAACTGAGTCTTTCATGTTAATGATAAGCTAGTGATAAGTTTAATTGTGAAATTCAAATTATTTCATAATGTGTAGAATAAGATTTAACTATAGTTTACTCCAAACTGGAAGATGAGAAAGTTATTTCATAGAAAGAGCTCAGCTTTCCACAAATAAGATTAAAAAGGAGGGTGGGGTTAGCTAGAAAACATACATTTCCCCCAGCAAATCTTAATCTTCCTCTCTAGGTCTGCTGCAGACGGAGGTATCATCACTGAAGGAGGAAACTCTGGGCTAGGGAGATGAGCTGCCCTGCCTCATCTGCATCTGTCACTCAGTTCTGCTCCACAGACACTGAAGAGGTCATGCTTAATGGCCAAAAAATTCACTAGGTGCCTAAAGGAGAAAGTAGAAAAAGATAGGCAGGCCTCAGGGTGTGATTATCTATTTAAGCATGCAACTGTATTTTAAACATAATTAGACTAATTGCCTCCCAATCTCAGCTGATGCATCTGCACACACAATTAATTAGAACTGATTTTTTAAAGCCCTGTTTGCAATTCTTTGTCCCCCACTTCTACAAATCAAATTACCAAGGAACAAATTTAATTTTTTAACTTTTATTTTAAGAGAGACACAAACTTACATTAACTGGATCTGATCCATTAATGCAAGTATTTTAACTAGCAATTATTTTACTCAAACTAAAAGCCAGTTCGAATTTTTTCATCTATAAAATAATCCCACGGTAAATGACAATCTAGCAAGACTGCTATAGAAAAACATAAATCATCTAACATATTTTCATCTAAAAATAGGGGACAGATTTCTGTTTTGCAGCAAATTAGAGACGTATACTATATTAAAGCCACCTTTTACCATGAGTATTATATGCCACTGGTTTTCCTACTATAAATTAAATGTAGTTGAGGAATAAGAAAAAGATATGGAGGGCCCTTTAGAGAGAAAGACATGATGTGCTGGGAAAAGGTGATGACTGAAGACAGAAGCTCAGATTCTGAAACCAGAGATGAAGCAGAAGCGGGTAACAGGGAGAGATAAGAAGACACTAACAAAAAGTGAAGGGGGGCGGGGAGACAAGAGAAAATGCATGCCTGATGGTATTGGACAGGGATTATAGCAGGTGAATAGCAGAGGCAGTCAAACTAGCTCTGGCATCCTGTGGATAAATATTTGCAGAGTGAATGACTATGGACAGCATCCACAGCAGCATTAGGGGGTGTGTGCTGAATCCAGGGAGCACATGATAAATAAGGGGAGCCACATCTGCAGACGGAAACTATGTGAGCAAGTCTGACGGTGGGAGTGAGAGCCAGAGAATGCAAAGTCAGACAGGCAGACCCAAGATCTCTGGCATCTGACCTTGAGTTCAGAAGGAAGGTGGGAATCAGATCTGGGGAAGAAGGTTGTGTCACTTGACAAATGATGGCAATCCAGATGCTGGGGAGGGGCACAGAGTCGGTTTAGGGGTCAAAGAGAACACTACTCTCCTGAAGACAACAAAGGAGTTTCTGAGCTTGGAAGTGGAGTATGAGGGGGGCATCATGATATTCCAGACTTGGGGAACCCCCACCTGTGCTCTCTCACCTGGACAGTTCTGCTGCTCAGCTGGCAGATGTCTGTGGCTATCCATATGCAGGCACCAAGAGTCCTCCAGCTTGCACTGCACTGCCTCCTTCCAGAGACCTTGTGACACTGCCCCAAATCGGTTTTGGTGACTCGCCATTAGAGGCAGAAGAGACAGCCTCTCTGGGCAAGCTGACCAAGTATGTGGTAAGGCCCAGAATCACTTGTTAGTGAAAAAACAAAATACAAATAAGGCCAGTGCCTTATCAGAGGTACACTGGGCAACAACGAGAAAATAAATTTTGGGCAAGCCAAGACTCCCAGAGTCAACAAGCTGAAGAAAACATGCAGATTTATGTTGGTGAGCACATGACTGCAGTCATATTTACGAGTCCACGCGGGCATACTAAGTGGACTGTACATGAAGGCTTCTAACAGGATTAGATTAGGAAAAGGAAATTCATTTCTGACATTAATCAACAAACTCAGGACACTCCCCAGAATCCATCACAATTTGGTTGTAATATTTTGCAAAGAACAGAAAGGATATCTGAAGGTTAATTTGAATCCACACAACATCAGATGAGGAAATGTGCTCCAGTCACGACACAGCCAAGATTAATAGGTGTTTCCACCCACTTCTTAAACAGTTTTAGGTACAGAAAACAATGTTACTTCCCTTCCCAAGAATATGTTAAGCATAGGAATTGGCAGAAATAGATGAAAAAGACAGTGTTCCTTTCCATACACTCATTATCTGGTGTTCTGGGGAGTTTTAACAATTTAGTGCTGCCCTATCACAACGCTATCGGTTAGAAAGGGTGTGGATCCATTTCCGTGAGCTAAAAACAGAGATACTTGCTGTCGTTTGAAATCATGTTGCTCATCTCTTAGGGGAAAAAAAAAAAAAAAAAAAAAACTCTTGGCAAGATTATTTTTTAAGTCATTCCACATTTATCTCTATAAAACAAAACAATACAAAATGAATCACCAAATAAGCAAATATGACACTTTAATTTACTCGCCTATAAAATTGCTCAGCTCCAGCGTAAACATCTGAATGACTAACAATCATGTTCCTATTTGCCTCATTTTTTTCAACATGAGGTGTGCAGAGTAACCAACACGCATCAAATGAAAATGATTCACTCATTTGTTAACTTAGCAAATTCTTACCAAGGGCCTATTATGTTCAAAGTAGTGCTCTAACTGTGGGGGAAATAGACAAGAATAAATTTAAAGTCCTGGCCCTCAAAGAACTAACTTACTATCTATGGGGGGGGGGGGTGGAAGAGATAACAAAGAAATATATAATTTTAAACAAGCACAAGTGCTACAAGGAAAAATAAAACATGGCAAGACTAGAAGATGAACAGGAGTAGAGTGAGGGGATTTTTGGAATTGGAGGTCAGAGAAGATTCTTCTAAGAAAGTCATTTTTTTTTTTTTAAGATTTATTTATTTATGCATACAAGACCAGGGTACAGGCCAGAGGTGCAGGGGGGTGAGAGGATTCACCAGAGACAGAGTGGGGAGCAGAACAGGCAGACTGACTGAAATAGACTGCTGAGGGGAGCAGCAGGCAAGTCAGGAAAGGTCTGCTGCACCATGTGGGTAGCTCCATGGCCGGGGATTGAACACTTGCTGCAGAGGCTGTGGACAGCTTCACAGGCTGTGTCTCAATCCCTTGTGCCACCAGGGAAGCCCAAGAAAGTCCTATTTGACACAGGATCAGACTGAAGGAAGGATCAAGCCATATTGCGATCAGGCAAAAGCAGACCTGCCTCCTCCCTTCCAGGCAGGGTAAAGAGCAGGTGCCAAAGGCCCCATCTCGGTGCTTTGATGAATATCAAGGAACTTGCATGGCTGGAGGAAAATATATAGGCTACAAAGATGAGATAGAGAGAAAGGGCCATCTCAGGTAGACTGCTTAAGTCTAATGGGCCATTTTATGGTTTTGAGAAAGTGTCACGTCAGACTGAGTGGGATACAGAATGACGACTCGAGGAGACACGGATGGAACAGGAGGATGAGAGAGGAACTTTTCATAGTGAGAGCTCAGTCCGATACTCTGCATGCTTTCACTCTTTATATTTTGTGTGGAGTTGGGAGCAACTTATTTAATTCTATCTAAGGAAAGATGTTTCTACGTAGACTCAATAATGCACACTCTTCTCAATGACTTTATTAGTTTGAATAATTGGAAACTGTTGTTTCAAGTAATCTCAGGCGAGCAGCCTCAAAACTCAGGCACAAAACAAGATGACCGCCCTCCCCTCTTTTATTATAACTACATGAAAGTCATGTAGTTGTGAATAGTTCTTTTGTCCTTAAACAGGCTATTTGAAAAACAGAAGCATAGAGTCTTTTATTGTCAATTCATGGTTCACAAAGCCTCTGAAGTTCGCTTTTGTCCTTCAAAAGCTTTTAATGGACAGGTATATTTAAGCCTTATTTTAGGCACTGTGAGAAACAGAATGCACTGGGAGCGGTTTATATCACCCTTTTATGAAAGAAAAAAAGATATCAGCAATGCAGAGTGACCTCACCTATAAGGAATGCATCGGTGACAGGGAACAACGGTGGCTTCCTTCATAAGGAAACACAATATGTTTCAGAAAAATGCTTCATTACTTTTGAATGATTTAGGGCTGCCCAGTCTACTAGAAACAGTTCCAGTCTTCAACCTCTATTTGTTTTATTAACAGAGCTGTTTGTGACAGCATTCTTTGTTCAAATGTTAAGGAAAAGCCTCGCATATTCATTAATCAAAACTACATATTGTTTAGGTCACCTTTGATCTTACCTGTTTGTGCCAAGTAAGCGTATTTATCAGTTAGAGGCTGTAAATGATAGATTGTGTATCTACAGGAGTAAGGACTCTGCATGCTCTCCAGAGACTCAACCATGTGAGATGTGGAAGGTAAAGTCAACCCAATGTTTCAGGTTGCCTTTAGTATATAAGGGGAAACCCTACATTTTCACAATTGAGAGATTGTTGAGTTTGCCGTTTTATGAAATTTATCAGTTTTCTTTTTCAAACAGTGATTATCAATGCAAACCAAGTTATTTGAGAATAGAATGAATTCATTCATGGTTTACCCAGATGCAGAGTTGCTGAAATACTACAGAAAGCCCTCACTAACATCATGGATACTGTGACTTTACATGAAATGCCATATACCCACATGGCGCAGCAGACCTCTCCTGTCTCGCCCGCCCACTGCTCCCCTCAGCAGTGTATTTCAGTCGATCTGCCTGTTCTACTCCCCACTCTGTCTCTGGTAAATCCTCTTAGCCCCCACACCTCTGGCCTGTACTCCAGTCCTTGTGCATAAATAAATAAATCTTTGTAAAAAATAAAACCCAAACAACCATATGTATCCCTTTGTTCATTCATTCATTTTCCAACCTGCTTATTCCAGTTCAGGGTCTCAAGTAGCCAAAGTCTATGCCAGGGCACAGTCAGAATCCAAGGTGGACAAGACACCCTTCCATTGCAGGGTACATCACACACACACATGCACGCACATACACTGAGACCACTGAAACATGCCAATGAACCTAATAACCTAATGTGCACATCTTTGGGGTATGGGAGGAAGCCAGAGTATCTGAAGAAAACCCACAGAGCCATGGGGAGAAAATGCAAACTCCACACAAATTCCATACAAAAACGTGGCCCCAGGTCTAGATCTTTTTCATCAATGTTGAATAAAACAACATTACTTGAGGATCTGCAGTACTTCGTTCTTTTGATATCACAAAACATCCTGCTAAATATTTTCCTCTCAGGTCAGGTAGTTAAGAATTTAATTTCTTAAGTCAGAGACATGTTACTCCATATAATCAGTGCTTAAAATAATTTCATGACCATTAAAAAGTGTTACATTTTCAAACTAAAGTTGCTACTGTTTTCATTCTAAAGCTACTGATAGTTACCCCCAACTTTGCAGGTGTATCATCCAGTAGATGACTGTCAATAATCAGCCACTCTGCAGAGCACTTGTCAGAAAACATTCAGTTATAAAAATTGATATTAAGTATCAAATTGGAAATCTATTGACTTCAATGTATCTTTAACCCACCCATTCTATTCTTTGGCTTAATAGCCCAGGGTCAGGGAACAATGTCAAGATCGTGAACATTTAGTCCAGGCACAGAGAAGTGTGTACTGAATGACTAAATATGTGCATGAGTAAGACACAACCTCTTTTTTCATGTATTTTAATTTTAACATACATCACTGAACATAAAGCAAGTTAAATAAATCCCCAACCAGTCAACAATCCCCAGCTACAGGAGGAGTAGGTGGATTGTAGCATAGCTGCAGTTAAAAATAAGACATTAGTTAATGACAGGTACCCTCTGCCCAGATACTGACCTGATATTACTGAATTGGAAAGACAAAAAAACTCACCCAGTTGGGGCTGAGAAATTTACATATCAGGGTAATGTGAAAAATAAGTTGCCTCTCAGTGCAGGAAATAAAGAAAGCTGGAATCACAAAGAAGAAACTTAAACCTAGGAACACACGTGAATTTACATAATAAATATTCACGTAACATTCCCACTCCATCCACACAAAGCTCCTCATTCACTGCATACCTGGAAAGCAGAGTGAGACACATTTCTAGAGTTACCAAGTCTTCCTAACATGTTGCTCCTCAAGATAGGTCACTCCTTTTCATCTATAATGAAATGTTAGGTAGATCTAGTGTTACTTATTTGTAGTGATCACATAAGTTTAGTTTCCTACTAATAACTCAAGGTATTTCTATGCATTATAGTTAAATATTTGCTACATTAACAATCACACAGATTCAGCCTTGCCGGTATCTAGAGATCCTGGGGGTCTTGTCATGTTTCATGTCATAGCTGGCTGGCTTATGATTCGAGAGTTGGAAAGAGTCCCTCGGGGCTAATTTATTCTGCTAACTGCCCTTTTCTTCCCCCTTTCCGCTTCATTCTCAAGAATTTTAATTTAATTTTAAATGGGTATGTTGCCTCTCGTGGGATTTCCAATGTGGAGGCACTGTTGCTAACCACCTCATGACCTGTGCTTCTAACATCCCCAGGATTACCTACCACAGGAATGACTTAATATATCATAATCTGCATCAAAACAGAGGCCTGCATCACACATAACATTTTCATTACAAAAAGAGATTTGCAAGCCGAGAAATCACAAGGTGTTTGATAACAATCAACATTACTGCCAGATACCTAATTCCTATTAGATCTTTCTCATTTTCCTCTGTCAGAATGATGATGTGCCTGGGAGGAAGTGGACTGCTGATCGCAGAGTTTAACTTTTATATGGCTTTTGATTCAAATCAACAGAACATTCTTTCTAATAAACTAGGAAAATAGGATTTCTAGACCACCATAGTAAGTGCAACAGAAATGCTCTAGGGCCAACCTCAAGAGAACTGTTATTCAGGATCTAGTTACAGCCCAAGTTTCACAAGGTTTTACCCAGTCTTTGGGTAAATGTGCATGGCAGACTGAAATAATGGAGAAATGAATGAGACTGAATGCACCAAAAACATACGCACGGTTAGGCACTCTCTCTTGTGAGGATGTGAATGTGTCCACACAGACCTTTCCAGGCTGTGAGCAATCTATCAATTCCATCAGGAAGTTATTCACTGAACTGAACTCCTACTACTCTTTCAATAGTAAAGAACAGGAAAGAGGGATAAAACAGAATTTCTGCTCTCCAATGACAACTTGGTACAGGAGACAATCAACAAGAGAACAATCAACTCGCAAATGGGGACAGAGGATACCGAAATTAAATATAGTGAACAAGTTATATTTATTTCTAAAACATAGGTCTATATAGTTATAAATATCTATTGAAGTAGTAACATTTTAAGGAGGAGTGCATAAAAGATAAAGTGAGTCAACTGCAGGGCAGGTGGATGGAAAATAGACTTTTTTCTCTGCTTGCAAATCTCCTTTTGTACAATGCTGCACACCTGAAACTTATGCAGTGTTATAAAACCAACATTATCTCAATAAAATTAAAATAATAAAAATAAATAGCATTTTGGAATGACCTTTTTTTTTTGTTTTTTTTTAGTCCCTGCTGATGGTTGCAAATTGCTGAGACTACCATAAGGATTGTGGAGACAACAGGAGGCAGTTTAATTAAGAAGGCAGTAAAAGCTAACCAATAAGAGATGGGAGAAAACCAAACAGTGAAAGAGACAACCTAAGGGCCTCAGTAAAGTGTGAATCAGCAAGGTAATGAGTTAGTTTTAAAGGTACATAACATCAGGATGTAAAAACAAGCAGTGAGCTCAGGGTCAGGTGATAGCACTTCCACAGCACTGGGTCCTATTCGGAACTTTATTACCAGGCAAGGAGCTATTCTGGACCGAAACCCAAGCAAGATGAGCAGAAGCTGGAGAGCATCCAAAGGAAAGTGACTGAAATGATTAAAATGTTAGGAAATGGATCCTAAGAGGCCGTGTAAGGGAAACAGAGTTATTTGGGCCAGATAAAAGATGGTGAGGGAGGAGGTGGGGCAGACATTGCCTGCAAGGTTAGGAAGGAGCTGGTACAAGGAAGCATTTCTTTCCCATTAAGGACAGGATGAGAGGAATGTGATTAAATTGCAATGACAGGGGTTTGCATTTGATACAAAAAAGAACTTCCTGGCTATGAAGACTGCAAGGCACCAGAATAAGTTACATACAAGCTTTTGAAAGATCCTTGTAAGAGACTTTTTTAAAATAAAGTAGATGATCATCTTCATAAAATGTTCACTCAGTCCTTTCTTACCCTACAAAACCAGGAAGTGAGTATTTTAGCTATAAATAGAAGCTCCATTTAGAAAAAACATAAACTTACTGAAAGTTGAAACACAGCAAGGCTCTTTACTACTGCTGCAGTTCCAAAATTAATTAGAAAGTTATGAGTTACATAAATGCATTTATTTGGCCAGAAATGCACTAGTCACCAAAAAAAAAAAAAAAAAAAAGCAATCAGTTGCTCTAGATAAAGAGATAAAAAGATAACCAAAACATGGTTAAACTGACTTGAATATGTATTTAAGCAATATACTCTTGATGCTATGGAAGAAGGGGTAGGAGTAATAAAAATCAGCCACAGAGAAATAAACACTATGCAGGCACACATACATGCACACCTATGAGGACACAATAATCTTTCCTAATACCAAATTTTTAAAAAATTAGAACTGCATCACAAAGCACATCTAGTTTTTCTTATAGCAGTCTTACAGACTGTTTTTCAATACTATGCCAGATAACAAAGTCAAAAGATAAAGTATTTTAAATTATTTGAGTTATTCCCCATATAATCAAGACAGGAAGGAAGACAAGAAGCAGCAGGGGAGAGAGGGAAGGTGGGATAGACAAGCAGTGAAAACAGTCAGAGATGGTCTAACACAATGCAAGTGGCCACGACTCTTATCCTAGGAGCAGGTAACAGGAAGAGGCACAAGAGATAAGGCTACTCAGCTTTTCCTTTCACAGATGAGGCCCACAGAGCCAGTGTCACACTCCAGTTAGAGGTAGAACCAGGACTATGCACGTAGCATCTTTTGTAGTCACTAACCTATGAACAGTTTGTACAACTAAAGTTCAAATTGGCAGTTAAAAACAGAAGGAAATGTGCTGTAACACTATTATAATGTTGATTAAGTTACCATAACACACACACACACACACACACACACAGAGGCAACATACAAATAGGTTAATTTACAATGTAACCCGTATATGCTACTAAAAGCTCCAATTTCTGCAAAGGAGGTGAGCAGCAGGCAGCAGCATTTACTGAGTGTCTACTAAATCCTGGACAGTGAGATGCCTCATCTCTGTAAATCTCAGAACTTTGGAACACAGATCACCATCACTCTACAAAGGAAGAAAGGAGGCCAGGAAGCAACAAACTTAAGAGTCCCACAGATAACAAGGAATAGAGGAAGGCCCGCTGGATGCTAAATCCCCTGCCTTTTCAACTACATCACATTTTCTCTCCAGCAGAAACCACACAGTGCAGAGAAAGGAGCATTCAGGGGAAGAAATCAATACCCTGCATTTCCCCTGAAATTTGTGAAAGAGCTTCTATATTCTTTGGCATCTTCTCCACACTTGATGGAACCTTCTTCTAGATCCTGGGCTCACTCACACTGCCCTCAGTGAGGGTGACCATATGGCCCTGTTTGCCCCAGACAGTCCCGGTTTACCCCTGATGATTCTGCACAGTCAACAAGAGCATCCCTTTCCACTGCCAAAAGTGTCCCAGTACAAAAGATAAATTACATGGTCACCCACATATGCTCTCACTGCACACCCCCCATCCAGGCTTGTCTGACCCCAGAAAAGCCCATCGGCATAAACATCAAGTCCATCAGAATAGGTAGCAAGTCAGCAAAAATGGGGAAAGCCATAGGGTTTGATGAATTCATACCCATCCAAAGAGCAGAACATTCAGTATGTGAACATTCAAACTAACTGTTGGAATTTCAGGCAGCCTGACAACTTCACAGGACGATGACATTTAGGCAGCACAAAGGCAGGTAATCCCAGGCAGAGGAGCCCCATCCAGCCATGCAGCCCTGCTTGGAGCTTGCCCTCCGTCAGGCTCCCAGGTTGTCCTGCTTTTTCTGCCCTGCCCCACTGCCAAATGCCCAGATTATCCAGCAGTTCATCCTAAGGTTCCCACGGCAGGTACCACAGTGTGGGCTTCTGAGGGGACTGCAGAGATAGACCATGGGAGTGCCAGGGTGGCGGTGAGGTGCACATTTCATCTCACTGCACCAACGCGCTATCCAAACACCAAACTCGGTTTGTCCTAAATTTTCAATATTGGAGTTGACCTTTGCCACAGTAAATTATGTCAAAGACGTCAGGTTGCAAAGGAACTCTGATATCAGACAAGCCCTCATTTCTTAAAAGAGCAAACTACGGCACGTGGCATTAAATCACAACGTTAGGACTAGCAACCAGGTCTCCATCATTCTTTCCACTGCGAGTTATAGGAAGGTTGTTGTCAAGCCTCCATCTACCTTTATGCCTCATACCTGGGACTCGATACTTTTCTGGTGCCAGAGTTGGACTTTCTTGGAACAGTTAATACATAACATTTTACTTGTTACACAGTGATGCCTGTTTTCAACACTTCAGTTTCAGCAACTGCACTGTTGTACATCAGAATTGAGGCTTCCAATAATTCCAATAGTCTGGACTTGTTTTATGAAAATGAGTGGAAAATAGAAAAATGAATAGCATTATGTGCTATGAAATATATAATAATGAATGAAAACATTTAGGTCTACCAAAAGGACCAGAAGTCTTAGCTTTATAGACTTAAGCTTTTATTTTGTTTTGTTTATTTTTGAGTTCAACTATATGTGAGGGGTAGGGAGTAAAAACATGATAAGCTAGAAAATTGCTATCAAAGAGAGTACTTAAAGACATGTTTGAGGGGCATCCCTGGTGGTGCAAAGGGTTAAGCACTGCACTGCGAAGCAATGCGCAGCCTCAACAGCACGAGTCCGATGCCCAGCTGGCCAGGAAGCAAGCCACATGGCACAGCAGACCTCTCCTGACTTGCCCGCTGCTCCCCTCAGCAGTATGTTTCAGTCAATCTGCCTGTTCTGTTCCTCACTGTCTCTGGTGAATCCTCTCACCCCCCACATCTCTGGCCTGTACCCCAGCTCTTGTATGCATAAATAAATAAATCTTTAAAAAAAACAAAAGACATGTTTGACAATGGAAAAAACATTGTCAACTGTCCATTTGAATAAGCTGAGCAAAGGAAATTTAAAGTTTAAAACAATTTTATTTATTATACAATGTTTAATCTCTGTTTAATGTATTAAAGAAAGTTTAAAGTCCCATAAGGATCTTTAAAACTAAGAAATTACATAATTAGGAGTCAGAATACTTCCAACTCTATAGAAACAGAATCTCCTTTAGCAAAGCAAATATTATACCAACTTTCAAACATTAGTGCTCAAACACACTTCCAAGAACCTGATACAAAATGCCAGGGCTATTTATACCCCCACTGACATCTTGCTCTATTGCTTTATAATTGTGTTATTTGGGAGGTACCTCATGTAAATGAAAACCAGATATGAGGATATACCCTGTAGGAAACTTTCATTTCATTTCCGTATAATCCTTCATTATTAGAACCACTCAACTACATCTGAAATAACAAAAATTTACTTCTGTTCATTCATTGCTGAATGATAAACAGTGAATATACAGTATTTCAAAAGGATTTTTTCCCTGTCAAAAATAGTTTAAGGAATTTTTTATTTCCTTGGGCAAACAGGGAAATGTTCAAACTTGACAATGCTTGCGTGTCTGCACTATATTCAATGTAACTTAAAAATTCATTTGCACATCCTCCCACTGCTCTCTTTTTCCATGTTTCACAACGCAAATAATCTACTACTTAACTGCTACTGTCAACCATTTGAAATGGCACCTCCATTCCTTTCCCAGCTACCCCGAAAGAGCCCACTCACACATCTATCTTTAAAATGGCTGTGTTTACAGCTACCCATATGTCACCATTCACGAAGCAACTGCTACCCTCCGCCTGACTAGGCATTGGCGAGCACATAGCCTGCAGAGGATCGCGGGGCCACTGTAAGTGGTCGGGCACAGGGATTTTCTTTTTTAAGGTAACTACTTTCAGAAGTCTGCAAAAGACATTTTTAAGTGGGAAGATATCATAGTTTCATGATAAAACTTTTGGGAGGATGACAGGTCTGAGTTCTGGAGGGAAGGAGCCATACTGGTGAGCTTGTTTCCAAACGTAATGTTTCTGTCACAAGGAAACCTCACTCTGCTGTCTTGCTGCGCAAATGAGGCTTCCCTGAACTGATGTCTGCTGTGCTATGTGGGTTCCTCACCACATTATGTTGCTATGTTAATGTTTCTATCACGAGTACGCCTCATTATATTAAATACAGGTTTCCCCACTATCTGAAAGTAGAACACTCCTATTTGGTATGATTTGGTAGGTTGTTTTTCAGATGAAAATACTATTATCATTCACTTATATGAAAAATTTTTGAGTGTCTCCAGACCCAACAATAAAGCCTACCAAATCATACCAATAGGAACAATCTTCTTTCAGCTAACAGGGAAATCTGAGTACTGTGTTACTGTACTATTTTCTAAGGAATCCTGCCACAAAGTGAATTTCAAAGTAATTTGCCTTTTGACCTTAAATGAAAAAGGCTTTATAAGCATCCTATCAGGTTTGTCTGAACCATGTTAAGGCAATGGACTGGAGAGTGGATGCATTAGTAAACAGAGTAGGTGCCTGACCGAAATGAGGGAGTAGAAAGCATTCTCGCTGGCAGAGGTGGGGCGGGAGGGAATGGAGGCATGCAAAGCAGGGCCGGGGATAAAGACAATATAGTCCCAGGTAGAAAATGACAGATTTCTTTTTTTTAAGATTTTATTTTTGTGTAGAAGAACTGGGGTGGGGTGTAGGCCGGAGATGTGGGTGGGTGAGAGGATTCACCAGAGACAGAGTGGGGAGCAGAAAAGGCAGATTTACTGAAACACACTGCTGAGAGGAGCAGCGGGCGAGAGAGGAGAGGTCTGCCGCGCCATGTGGGATTCTCGGCAGCCGGGATCGAACCAGCACTGCAGAGGCTGTGAACAGCTTCACAGCGCTGTGCTCAACTGCCTGCGCCACCAGGGGAGGCCCAAGAGTGATGACTTTTATGACACTAATAACACCTCATTTACAGCAATGCTATAATTTTCAAAATGCTTGACATTAATCCTTGCATTTATCCATAAGACAACCTATTAATTGGGAAGTGTTAACCCATTCTGCCCATTTTACAGATTATAAGAGAACAGTGCAAAGGGTTTAAGTACACATCTACTGTTGAGAGAATGCAAAGCTGAGAATCCCTAGATGGTCATTAGAATTCATGTCACTCATTCATTCATTCATTCATTCATTCATCCTGGCATTCATTTGTTTTGCTATGGGTTATGTGTCCCAAAAAAGAAATGTTCAAGGGGCCTCCCCTGGTGGCACAGCAGTTGAGCACTGGGCTGCGAAGCTGCTTGTGGCCTCTGCAGGTTGTTTTGCTATGGGTTGTGTGTCCCAAAAAAGAAATGTTCAAGGGGCCTCCCCTGGTGGCACAGCAGTTGAGCACTGGGCTGCGAAGCTGCTTGTGGCCTCTGCAGCGCTGGTTAGATCCCCAGCCACCAGAGAGCGTCCCACATGGTGCCCAGACCTCTCCTGCCGCACCCACTGCTCCCCTCAGCAGTATATTTCGTCGGTCTGCCTGCTCTGCTCCCCACTCTGGCTCTGGTGAATTCTCTCACCCTCCCACACTTCTGGCTGTACCCAGTGCTTATAGAAATAAATAAATAAATCTTTAAAAAAAAAAAAAAGAAATGGTCAAGTCTTCACCCCCAGTACCCGTGAATGTGGCCTTTCTGGGAAATGGGCTCGCCCAAGTAAAGGTAAGGTCATACTACTTTAGGATAAGCCCTAACCCCATGACTGTGTCCTCAGATGAGGGACATTTGGACACAGGCACATGGGCAGAGGTCATGGAAAGATGAAGGCAGAGGTTGGAGTGATCCGTCTACTGGCCAAGGAAAACCAAGGATGCTGGGCGATGTGAGAAGTTGGAAGGGGTAAGGGAAGAGTCTCACCTGATGGTTTCAGGGAAGGGCAGGCTCTGCCAACACCTTGATTTCAGGCTTCTGCCTCCAGAACCGTGAGAGAAGAAACATCTCCTGTTTTAAGCCTCACAGTGCATGGTATCTGCTACAGCAGTCCCAGGGAACTAACAAACATTTGTTCAACAAACCTCTTTTGCGTACATGCTACGTGCCAGACACCACAATGGTTTCTGAAGAGTCAACAAGGAACCAGACTCAGCAGTCCCAGCCTACCTTTTCCTTGGTGGAGCTTAGGGACCTGAGGTTATGCATTTTTGTCCTGAGGGAACCCAGTGACTGATGGTAGTGTTGGAACCAGAGACCAAGACTTCTGATCTACAAACCACCTTCACACACACCAAGCTAAAAAAGGTCTGGTTTCCTGGCCCACTGTCAGGATAAATGAGCTTCATTTGGTATCTTCTTTTATCAGAAAAAAAAAAAAAATGCAGCAAGAAAAGTGAAAAGAAGCTCCCCAGGTTTCAACTAAGACAAGCTTCCCTGCCCAGAGCAGCACGCAGGGCGCACATCCAGGGAGAACATTGGCCACTTAAGCAGAGCGGGGTTAATGGAAAGAGGCCCCTGGGGCAAGACGCAGGTCACTTGCTGGCCGGCAGACCTCAGGCAGGACAATCTTTTTCAATCATTCTTTCCACATCCACAAAATAGCACATCCTACCTTCTTACAGAAGATAGACCATACCTAGAAAAATGCATCTTGCAGAGAAGCATGTAGAATGTGATCCTATTTCTAATCACTTTTTTCCTTGAAAAAAAGACATAAAAACCACTGTGGTGTGACCACCCCTGGGGATCAGGAACAGATTGGAAGCCTTGGTTTTCTCCTTTCTATCCAGTTCTGCCATTAAGCAGAGAGAAAGACACTACATAATCATTTAAAAATGAAGCATAATTTAATGACTTGTACCAACATGTGTACTTTCCTATAAGCTGTTACATCTATAACGGGTGTTTTTTTTTTAAAGAGGCAGACATATGTGCTCAGACACAAAAAGATTTCCCAGGGACAGTAAATAGACTATGTCATCATCTATGTGAAAAATGAAATTCCATTCATGTTAAAAACAACAGATCTATATGCATACACATAAAAATGTATACAAGATGGCCTCCCTGGTGGCGCAAGGGATTATGCACCACACTATGAAGCAATCCGCAGCCTCTGCAGCACGAGTTCTATCCCCGGCCAGGCAGGGAGAAACCCACATGGCGCAGCAGACCTCTCCTGTCTCACCCGCTGCTCCCCTCAGCAGTGTATTTTCAGTCAATCTGCCTGTTCTGTTCCCCACTCTGTCTCTGGTGGATCCTCTCACCCTCTGCATCGCTGGCCTTTATCCCAGCTCTTATATGCATAAATAAATCTTTGGGGAAAAAAATGTATACAAAGACCTCTGGAAGGACAGTCACACTTCCTCACACCATTTTTATACTGTTGAATTTTTTTACAACCAGGATGTTTTTAGAATCTCATTTTAAGATTTACATTTTAATGTCTTAAATAATACTACTACTTAACCCCAGAGGGTTATGATGAGACCTACCTGATAATGGTTACATGATATATCATGTGATACAAAGAAGTATTAAATATTTTTTAAGCTGCCAATCAGTATACACCACAGAGAACTCCTCCTGCCTTCCACCCCAGCCCCAAATCCCAGCCTTGCACCTCACCATCAAAACTGACCTTAGGAATAAAGAAAGGACGTGGCTGACATGAGAACTGAAGCAAGGGGCGAGGATGAACAACAGGTCAAGGATGTCTACAGCATGTCTGGCATAAACAAACACTTTTTTTCGATTTTAACTCGGCCATTGAAAAACATCAAAATGTCTTCCCCATGCAAACCACCACAGGAAAGTCTTGCTTAGGTCCAGTATGAATTAATAAAGACCCCAGGCCCCGGCACTGCAGCGTCAGTGACGCCCGTGCCAGTGAGCGCCTGTTCTGAGCATCAATCCCCAGGGACGTGTCCTGCTGTGTCCTGTCCACTCCAGTCCCCTTGGTCCACCCTCCGGCCAGGCATTTAATTCAGGGGTGACTGTACAAGTAGTGGACAGAGGAGGTGGACAGAGTCTTCGTCCACCTTTTCCCCTCATTTGATGCTTCACTCTATGCTGTTTTATTTACTGTTTGTGTTTTTACTTGCCCAAGGTGTAAAGTCTTTTTCAAAAGAAGCACGCATTTTGCCACCTTTGTTTTAGTACAGGTCATCTCACAAAACTGAGCCTCCAGCTCAGAAAGCAGCTGTCCACAGGTACTTACTCATGACTAGACATCACAGATGGTGCTTAGAGCAACTCACGGCTAGCACTAGCTCCCCTCACCCTACCTGGAGCAACCCTGTGATCTGGCCTTGTTCCACAAACTCCCTTCAATTGTCTTTCTGCTGCCTTTCCTTAGGGAATACCTCAGACACCCTAAGCACGCTCACCAGACTCCAGCTACAGAACTTGTGAGAGGGAAGGAAATAGTAGTAGTCCTCTCATCCCAGTACTTCGTTTCCACAACTCCACAATGTTCTGTCATATGTGGAATAGTGTCACATAAACCTCCTATTTCTGAAACTATGCCAAGCCAGTTGAGGAGCTGGGAAGGAGCTGAAGAAGGCAGGGACAGTTGCTGTATCTACGCAGTGAAGAACAGAGAAGACTGGACCACTGCAGGCTATAAAGAATCAAGCCAGGCCTTGAGGATGGCAGAGGACAGAGAGGCCACTCAAGGGGCCAACCTCTAGAGGTGCATGTAGGGTTCATGCACTAGTCCGCTGGGCTGCTGGACCAAGTGCCACAGATTGGCTGGCTTTAACAAGACATTTCCTCAGTTCCAGAGGCTAAAATTCTGTGATCCAGTGCAGGCTGATTTCTCCTGAGGCCTCTCTCCTTGGTTTGCAGATGGCTATTTGCCTGGGTATCTTCACAGGTCCTCCCTCTGTGTCTCTCAGCAGGACTCTAGTCACTGTGTAGAGCAGGGCCTGCCCGAATGACTTTTCACCTTGATCACTATCTAAAGACACTACCCCCAAATATAGTCACATTCTGAGACAGCAGAGATCGGAAGGAAACAGGAATTTGGAGGAACACAATAAGAGAGACAGAAGGGAGGTGTGCATGTGAATATGGAGAAATGAAAGCATACTCAGCATCTGCAGAAAGGAAATTCAGCTGTATTTCCCCATCCCCAGCATGCCCTACTTTTACCTTTCCTCCTTGTCTCTCAATCCAAGAGTCCAAGCTATACTCCCATTTTCTGACCTCAAATGCAGAGCTCTTGCCAGCTATACCACTCACCTGCCCCTTAGCTACCCCATGGCTTGGGGTGGCTCTGGATGCCTTGCACATAATGGCATTCAGGCCATCGATTGTTTAGTTCACACTCCCTGCCACCAGTTCTTCCCAGAAACCATAGCCTATCCCACCTTAGGTCAGGGCCTTTGGAATCCTTTCTCCTCAGCCCCTGCCCCAGCCCATCTCAACTAACAAATATCATTTCACCCTTAAGATCTCAGCTCAAATGCTCCTTCCTCAAGGAAGCTTTTGAACACTACATGCACACAAGTACACACCACACATCCAGACACCCTCACACGAAACACAGATGCTTCTCTCCGCCACTCTCTGTCACATTTGTCACGTTTAATGACATACCTGCATTGTTAGCATGTTATTAACATGTGTCTCTCCCACAAGACTGATCATGTAGTCATGGATTTATAAGCAGGTTCTGTATCTAGTTTACCCATCATTATCTACCTAGCAGCTAGTGACTGGCACCTAGTAAGTGCTAAATAAATATTAGGCAGGGCCTTGTTGGCGGCATAGGGGTTAAGTCAGCACCATGGTGTTATTGCCACTATGGCCAGAGTTCAATCCCCAGCCAGAGAGCTAACCCACATATGGCACAGCAGACCTCCCCCGTCTCTCCTGCTGCTCCCCTCAGCAGTGTATTTCAGTAGATCTGCCTGTTCTGCTCCCCACTCTTGTCTCTGGTGAATCCTCTCAACCCCTCCACAACCCCACCCCTCTGTCCTACATCCCAGTTCTTCTATGCATAAACAAATCTTTTTAATAAATATATGTTAGGCAAAGGACAGAATAAACTGTAAATTCATGCAAAAGTTGTCATGTGATCAACTTTTGCTGAATAAAAGTAGAGGTAATGTGAAATCATTGAGAAATAATATATAAAAAGAAACAGGCACAGATACTACTAGATCTTAAAGCAATGAAACCACATACTTAATTAAATTAGTTCATAATTCCACAGGAATTATTTAAATATTCCTTCCACATCTAGTTTTGCATATGTATATTTAACACATATAAATGTTCTGTCTTCTGTAGGTACATTTTTTAGTCCATTGAAACGGGTCTCTGCAGTGGCGCTCTCCCTGTGGCTCATTCCACTGCTTAACTTTGACCTAAAACCAACGGGAATTCTTAACAGACTCCCATGGTGACTCTAACCCAACACTTTTTCATTTCAGGCAGGAAACACAAAAATTCTGGGAACAAGATGTGTGTCCCACATTGGAAATGTTCGTATGTGCTGATAACAATCTACCTCGGCGAAACGCATGAGGAAGCCACATGGCCAGCATCTAATGGAACATAGAACATAACTAATAAACTGAAGCAACATTCCACATGTTATCACTTTCAGCTTCGTGCAACATGTGGAAACCGGCTCAAGCACCACTTGGTGGTGTCAGAACATCTAAGGGAAGAGGATGCACGTTTGGGATTTATTACGGTCACTCAGTTCAGAGAAGAGTCCCGAGGAGCGTGTTACAACCTCCACATGGCTGTTTGTTACAAATTTCTGACTTTTAAAAGCAGTACTTTTCTGCAATACATTTAACTTTCAAATGCATGGGATGTTTGTGTAGCACTGGCTGTTATAAATTCTTTAAAGTAAACTATAAAAACCTAAAGGAACCAGGCACTACTCTTGAGAAATTATTTAGATTAAAAAAAAAAAAACTGTTCTTTTTATAAATATTGCAGCATTTGCATCAACCTCAGACTACTGAATTTTTTTTTATTTTTTTATTTTTTAAACAATATTTTCTTCCCCCCAACCCCCACTGAATAATTTTGTTGTTTGTCCTCCACTCTCTGTACCTTCCCCCCAAAGTCATAATTTTCTTGACAGCAACTATTTTATCCAAATTATAAAAGTTCAAGTAATTCTTGTCACGCTAAATAAGAAACATGAGGTTAATTAGGAAAATCATATAGCTAGGAAAAGAATATTAACGTGATCACAATCTCAAAATAACTTACCTAAGAAAAAGGAAGCTCAATTTGGGGAGCTTAGTCTTTCAAATAAATGAACATTACAGCATCACCTAGTCAATTTCCATATTCAAAGGAAAAGTTAAAATTCAAAGGACATGAGTTGAATTTTTGAGGCCTCTTCAATTCCTTCTTATCGGTAATCAAACATTCAGTGCATTCCTCACAACAGGTGAGGCAATGCCTCAACAACCTGGCTACTTCTATTCACAGCCAGAAGCTATGCCTTCTCTAGCTAATTAACAAGGAAAGAAAACCTCACCAAAGAAAACACATCTACTCCTTCATTAAACTAAGTAGACCTGGGTCAGGTGTTCAGAAATTACCAACTTTATCACTGGTTCTGAGGCTAAAATATTCATGAGTCCATATATTCCAATCAAGCAACCAGTAAAACTCCATAAAATAAAGGAATTCTAAGCAAAGCACTATAAGCAGATCAATCTCAAACAACATATGGGCTTCAAATACAGAAAATCCTTCCTAACTCAAGATTTTTGCTATCCTGAAAAAATTAAATATGAATCAAAAGAAATCAGAAGGCTCAGGGATGAAATTTTTCTAGGACTTGATAAGCTTGACATATTTTCAATCTAATACATAGTAATATTTTTAAAAGATGCTCTTAAGGGGCCTCCCTGGTGGGGCAAGGGTTAAGAGGCAACCTATGAAGCTATCCGCAGCCACTGGCAGCCACTGCAGTATGGAGTTAGATTCCTGGCTGGCCAGGGAGCAACGACTTGGCGCAGCAGACCTCTCCTGTCTCCCCTCAGCAGTGTACGTTGGTCAATCTGCCTGTTCTGTCCCCCATTCTGTCTCTGGTGAATCCTTTCACCAAGACTCCCCACCCTGCGCCACAGGCCTATACCCCAGCTCTTGTACGCATAAATAAATAAATCTTTAAAAGAAAAAAAAAAAGATGCTCTTAAGAAGGAAGTAAGGGAATGAGTTACAGCTGTCCGTCACACCTGTGGATGGCTGGTGGGTAGGTCCTCCAAAAAGTCAGTCATCAGTTTTGAGTTTACTAGAAATATTTGAAAAAAAATTCTCATCCAACTTTACAGTTCTTTAAAAATAGATTTTATTATTTTGGCCAATTGTCGAAACTGTTTCTTCCAACAAAAATGGAATCGTTTTAATTAGATGTCCATATTACTTTTGACTACAAAAATAAGAAAAGTATGTCTTATTGGGGTGCCATCACCCATAACATAATTTATAGTTATTCACAATACTTGACTTTCTAGAAATTTAAATTGTGGTTAACTGCCCAAATACTTAAGTTTCACTTAAATATTTAGCTTCACTTAAAATTACTTCAGTAATTACTTACTATAAATCCATATCTATGAAAACATTACCTCTAACTCCCTGTAAAACCCAATATGAAAGCTGGATTCTCTGCTGTCTTAGTGTAGTCCTAAATGACATTTTGTTGCCACAGCAACAGAACTCTGCTACCTGTGGCCATGATTTGTTAAGAATTCCTCCAACCAGTAAATTCTGTGCTATGCATTCATAAAACCAATAGAATGGCTCTAAGCAACATAAAAATTAAGGTTTCATTTCCTACTCAAGATTTACCCACAAACATGTTTACAACACATATGTACACACACACACACAATTATGGCTCTCCCAACTCCATCCAAAAGGTAAAACCCTACCAAATTTCCATCTTACAGTGGACATACACACACAAAAAAACCTGCTGTTTTAGATTTCACTGAGTAATTGCTGTTTCCTAAAACATATCTTAAAAGATCATAAAGACTATCTGGAGACCCTTTTAAAAATCAGAAAATGAATTCTTTATATGCAATCTCCTTCCAAAAGCAAAAAAAAAAAAAAAAAAACATTCTGCGGCATCATTTCCTATCTGTTCCAATAAATGTGGCTTCTTTAGCAATGAACTGATTTAGAAAAATCAAACCAAAGGATAAAGAAAACATGTGATCATCAACACCTTTATGTCCCAAACTGCTTCACAGGCTACTCACCCTCACCGGGGGGCTCCAGGCTTGCACCCGTGGCTGCTGTCCACCCTGTGAGCTCTGCATATCTTTTGAGCTACAATTAGCCACAGCGCTGCTCTGAGACCTTAAAGCACTTGTGCAGTTCATGCCACCGCCCCCACCAGGTCCAGGTTTCCAAGGCCTCTGCTTGATGCCATCCAGAAGTCTGACCAGCAGGATGTTACTTGGAAGCTCCTCAACGCCCGAGCCAACGAGAGTCCTGCACTCGGGACATCTGAGTTCATTTCGGGAACCTACAATTCCCAGCAAACATCGTTTGCAAAATGTATGCTGGCAAGGCAAGACCTTTGCAGAAGCATCGAGCCGCTCTAGACACACAGGACACTCCAGAAGATCCAACAAGGCAGATTCATCCATCTTTATCTAGTTTACTGAGGAAAAGCTTCAGAAATGTTCATAGCTGTGTGCATCCCTTAAAGTGATTCATGTAACATCCATTGCAGATCTTGCTCTGGAGTCATGGGAGGAGAGAAAGAAAAGATTGAAAATTAGTATTGTTTTGGGGGAAAAGGTTCACAGAGGAGCCAAGAGCCAAAAAGTCCACAAAAGTGCTTCCTCTGCATACTGCAGCTTTGCTTTGGAATGTGATTCCTGAACTCCAAGTCAACAATTAAAAACAAAATAAAGCTTTTTAGGGGCCTCCGAGGTGGCACAGGGGTTAAAGACACAGCGCTATCAAGCTATAGCCAGCCACTGCAATATGAGTTCAATCCCTGGCCAAGGAGCTAACCCACATGGCCCAGCAGACCTCTCCTGTCTCCCCTGCTGCTCCCCTCAGCAGTGTATTTCAGTAGATTCACATGTTCTGTTCCCCACTCTGTTTCTGTAGAATCTTCTCACCCCTCTCCCACCGCTGGCCTACACCCCAGTTCTTATATGCATAAATCTTTTTAAAAATAGGCTTATTAACGATTCAAAATTAATCCCCATACCTATCTAAGGAGTACACTGTACAGAAATAACCAAATTCTACAGAGTTGCTGGGTAAACAGGATTTATGAAATGCCATAAAGAACATAATTTCTTCAGTTCTCAGAGTGATATGAGCTGCCTTAATAAAGTGCTCAACTCATTTGAGAAGCTCAACAGAAGCAATTGAAAGTTTCCTCTACCTGAAATTACTTTTAAATCCAACAAAGTTGCCAATTTTGCAGCCACTTTAAGAATCCAAGCCTCATGTGATCGCTTGTGGTAAATGATCCCAATATTAAATACATATGTTCCTTCACTGTTCTTAAAAATAGAACTGTTTAATCTTGCCCAACCAAAGGATCCGAAGATTGACAATTCTAAAGGACAGAACTACAGATTTGCATGAAAGCAGGGGGGAAACAGAAAAGCACCCTTCTGGCCAGGGGTTGGCAAACTCCAAAACGGATTTCTGAAAGGCCTGTCCTAATCCATTCAGAAAATCTGGCAAAATTATCGCTGAAAGAATTTGACAAGGGAATGCTGGGCTGAAAACGGTGAACATTACTACGAAAATGGGGCCATTCGGGAAAAAGCAATTAAGCCAGTGACCAGCCGAGGCACCCCCTCCCCAACACAGATGTCAACGTGGATGTCTAGGAGAAAGGGGGTTAAAAAGGTTGGCTGGAAGCACCAACAGCTGTTCCTGACAGAATCGGGGCGGCGGGGAGCCCCAAGACTGCGCCCCTCTTCCCGGCTGCCAAGCCCCGGAGCCCGGGGCCCCGCAGGGAGGCGCGGCGGCCGCCGGCACCCCCCGGAGCCAGGGAGCGCGGCCCCGGCGGCCGAGGTCGGGGCCGGGGCGCAGGCGGGGTGGGGGCGCGGGCCCCGGGGGCGCCTCGCCCCGCCTCGCCCCGCCACCCCGGGGTCAGGCCGGGCTCACACACCCCGCACGACGGGCGGCGGGAAGTTTGCGCCGCCCGAGCCCTCACCCCGCAGCAGCAAGTTGCGAGGAGTCAGCCCCACCAGGTGCCCCCGGGAAGCATCCCCACGCGCCGGGCGGAGGGTGCCCCCCAGAGCCCGCGCCCCCCGAGCCCGGGCGCCTTCCAGCCCGGAGCCGGGAGCCGGCAGCGGGGCCGCGGGCTGCGCTCAGGCAGGTCCGGCGCGGGGCCCCCGGGGCCCCCGGGGCGGGGAGCCGGAGACGCCGCAGCGCGGAGCGGGGGTGAGGGGTGCGCCCCGACCGCGCGGGGCCCCGCGCCCTACCTCGCGCCTGGGCTCCTCCTCTTTGTTCGCGGCCCCGCATCGGCGGCGGCGGCCGAGGCAGAGGCGGCCCCGGCGCGCCCGCCGCGCTCGCCGCTTCAGGTCCGTGACGCGCGGCGACACCCGGAGTCTCCCCGCCGCCCCCTCGCGCGCCCGCGGGCCGCCGCCGCCTCCCGCTTTCCCAGCCCAGGCGGGCGGAGGCGGAGCGCGGCGACGGGAGGAGGCGGAGGCCGAGCCGCCGCCGGCGCCCCGGGCGCGAGGGGGCGGCCCGCACCACAGCGCCGCCCCCCGGAGCCGCCCGGCCGCCGCGCCCGGCCCCGCGCCCAGGTAGCTGCGCCCGGCGGGGGCGCGAGAGGGCGGCGGCCGGGCGGGCGCGCGGGCGCCCGGGGCCCGGAAGCGGCGCCCGCGGGGCCTGAGGAGAGGCGCGGGGGGCCTGAGGAGAGGCGCGGGGGGGCTGAGGAGAGGCGCGGGGGGCCTGAGGAGAGGCGCGGGGGGCCTGAGGAGAGAGGCGCGGGGGGCCTGAGGAGAGGCGCGGGGGCCCTGAGGAGAGAGGCGCGGGGGGCCTGAGGAGAGGCGCGGGGGGGCTGAGGAGAGGCGCGGGGGGCCTGAGGAGAGGCGCGGGGGGCCTGAGGAGAGAGGCGCGGGGGGCCTGAGGAGAGGCGCGGGGGCCCTGAGGAGAGAGGCGCGGGGGGCCTGAGGAGAGGCGCGGGGGGCCTGAGGAGAGGCGCGGGGGGCCGGCGCGTCCCGCGGGGCGAGCTCGCCGGAAGACGCACCCCGGGGGGCGAGGGCGAGGGCCCGGGGAGCGGCGGCCGGGAGCAGAGGACGCCCCGGGGCCCGCCGGCCTGGACCGACCCCGCCCGGCGTCGGGAGGGGCTGGTCCGGGAAAGCGCGGGCGCGGCCTGGGCGGGACGGCTCCCCCTTGGCCGCGCTCCCCAGTCCCGGCGAGGCCGAGTCTCCGCGGCGGGAGAGCCGAGTACGGTGCCCGGAGGTCGGGAGGGGCGGTGCGATTCGGGATGTGGACGGTCCCAGGGGCAGCTGTCCGCTCGCCCCTTCCAGGGAACCCCGGGCGCCCCGCGTTGCTCCCCCCGGGGACGCCCCGCATTGCTCCCCCCCCCCGGGGACGTCCCGCATTGCTCCCCCCCGGGTCGCCCTGCATTGCTTCCCCCCCACCCCCGCCCGGGGATGTCCCGCATTGCTCCCCCCTGGGGTCGCTCCGCATTGCTTCCCGCCGACGCCCCTCATTGCTCCCACCTGGGGCTGCCCCGCTTTGCTCCCCGCTGGGATCGCCCCCCATTGCTGCCCCCTGGGAGCACCCAGGCCTCCCCCAGCCTCCCCCAGGACCCCAACCCGACCCTGTGGGAGGGTGGTTGCCCTAGAAACCTAAGTGGGGAAGGAGCAGGGCTAGGAAAACAGGAGGGGAGGCTTAAAACCCAGCTTGGGAGGCCCTGTTAGACCAGCCCTAAATGGGGAGAATTCAAAGTCTGACCTCGGGTAAGGCTGGCACCATAAAGCTGGCTGAGAGGCGCCTCTTTTATCTGAGCCTGGGAGGCAGCCATAAACAGCGCTGTAATCTTTGTTTGGGTTGCCCCGGGCACACACCTGTAACTCTAAAACGTCGTGTTGAAAAACACCTCCACAGGTTTTGAGCTTTGTTTTTCAGCCTCAGTTCAGAGGGGAAACAAGTTAAAATGTTGTCATTGATCTCAATGTTGTCATTATTTTATTTGCATGTACCATCAGCTTATAAAAAGTTATCTCAGGTACTCTTCCTCAAAAGTGTGCCGAAAGTAGGTGAAAATAAGGGCTACAGAAATTGTGCAAGAAATCCCTGCCTGGCCACCAACCAGGTTGACATTTGTAAGAGGACTCAGACCAGCCTCTAGTCTCCAGCCAGGGTTACCGCTAAACTATTCAAAATAAATGAGAATCACCTAAGAAAAAAATTTAACAACTGTTACCAGTCATTGACTATTTGCCGGTCACTGTGCTAAACATGTATTCATTCACTCCCCATTGCAACCAAAGCTCTATTGTCATCCCTCCTTAGCTTTACTCTAAACAGATGAATATGCTGACAGTCATACTGTCACCACCATTCGCCCATTAGAAGGTACCAAACACATCCTTTTGAGCTGAGAAATCAAGTAAAGAAATGAACAGAATCAGGAGTTTTTAATCCAACAAGTTACAAATAAGACACTCCACAAGTAACGACTTAACCCACTACTTCTATATCTGGAACTGTGCAGGTGAAGGTGAGGCTGACTGGCAGATTATTTGTCAGTTAGCAGATAGGGGCTGTTTACAGTTATAAACCTGAAGCTCAGATAGCTTCACTTCCTCCCCAAGCCACACAGAATAAAATATGTTGAACCAAGACTCAACCTCAGGTAACTAGATCCCAAGCCCAGTTTTCCTCCCACTATACCAAGGTTTCCTGCATGTCACCTGAGCTAAACCTGAATGCACTGTCTCCTCCCAAGGGGAATACACTGTTGATCATGTAATTACTCTGGAGAGCAAGTGATGATCTTTGTTTTGTTTTGTTCTTATTTGAGGGTTTTGCTTTTTTTTTTTTTTTTAGAAAGCAGAAGACACATGGGTGGAATGACTCTTGAAACCCTAAACATGAAAATGAGTAGTAGTGACATCCATTATGAAAGAATGAAGACAGTATATCCAAGGCCACAGAGCAAAGAAGCCGGTACATACAACGTTATCTGCGACACAGCTGCCCTTCTTTCAATGTCCCTGGTTGGCTAGTGTTTTGTAGAACACAGCTCTTATTAGCCTTAATCACTCTAGTTAAAGCAAATTACTTAAACCTCTTGAGCCATCTTCTTTCTGTCAGATGGCTAAAAAATAATACATTTCTTGGGGTGTGATGGAAGGATTTGATGAGATAACATGCTGCTTCACTGTAATCTGTACATCTCTATTAAAGTAAGATATCATCTGCCAGTGGGACAGATTAGCAAGCAGAGCTATTCCGGGCAAAATCCTTCCTTCCCAAGGTCTTAAAAAAGTCTGAGACAACACTAGCAATTACAAACTCCTGTCAAGAGAATATTATAGGGGAAGGGACAGTTGGGGAAAGAGAAGCATGTTCCTCTTCCCATTTCTGGGAACTGAAACATGAAAGAAAGAATGTGAGCTTGATATACTTATGACCCCTGTGACTTTGAGTAGATACACAAAAAAATAAATAAACACACCCTGTACGTCCAAAGACAGCTGAGATTTTGACAGTTCTCATCCTCCCAAGACTTCAAAGTACCTTCATATGTGTTTTCTCACTTAAGTTCTCAACATCCCTCTGAAGCAGTAAAGACAGATATAATCATCCCCATGTTGCAGATGGGGAAAAATGAGTGTAGAGAAGTTATTGCTCTTAGTGGTGATGGTATAACACAAATCAAGCTTTCAAATTCCCAGGCCACACCACACTTTGGTATCAGGCTTTCACATGCGTATACATACATGCGTCTGATCATGTTTTCTTCAAAACTTATTCCTCCCCAATTGCCATGACAGTAAGTAGTAGCCCTATTCACCCAGTTGTTTCAACTGGAAACCCTAGGGGTCATCCTTGATTTCTCCTTTTTCTTTTCCATCCCTCTCCATCAGCAAATCTGCCAGCTACCTCCAGTAAATTACAATTTCTACCCACTTCCTTTTGCCTCCTTGGGACCTGTATTTTAGTCTCCATCACTTTACCTCTGACCCTCCTCAATGCCTGCTCTGTTTCCATGCCTGTCATCAGAAGCTTGTCTGAATTCAGTGACATCCAAAGAGAGCTACCAAAAATGCACAGCAGATCATGTTACTCCTTTGCTCAAAATGCATTGATTTTTTTCCCATCATGCTTGGGAGAAAAATCAAACATCTCTGAAATCCCTATGTCACTGGGACCCTGTGCCATCATGCTCTACCATAGCACTCTGTTTTTATCTTTGCACTACACTTCACAGTCTAATTTCTGATTCCTTAGTTACTGCCTCTATCTCTTACCTGAATATAAGCTCCCTCAAGGCATAGACTGGATCTGTCTTCATCCTTGTATCCTCAACAGCCAAGCAATGTGTGTACTGAGAATATTTCCTAAATAAGAAATTGATCAAGAGATCAGCGGGAAGGAGGGAGGAGCACATGGACTGAGGTGAGGGTGCACGGGTGCATTGGTGGAGGAAACTCTATGGGGACTACACCTGAGGGGATGGGGGAAGCAAATATTGTTTAAAAATGAACAATGATGTAAAAAAATTAATTAAAAAATAAAATAAAATATTATCCATCAACATAAAAAAATTGATCAAGTATAGAATAGTATTTATTGCCATACTGAAGGTACATATATATAATACTACCCTACAGATAATCAGGCAATGTTCCAAATTCCATTGAAAATCTTATATATCCAGGGCCTCCCGGTGGCGCAGCGGTTGAGTGCTGGGTTGCGAAGCTGCCCGAAGCCCCTGCTGCGCCGGTTCGATCCCCGGCTGCTCCCCGGCCACCAGAGGAGGGTCCCACATGGCGCGCAGACCTCTCTTGCTGCCCGCTGCTCCCCTCAGCAGTGTACTTCGGTCCTTCTGCCTGCTCTGCTCCCCGCTCTGGCTCTGGTGAATTTTCTCACCCTCCCACGCTTCTGACTGTACCCAGTGCTTGTATAAATAAATAAATAAATCTTTAAAAAAAAAAAGAAAATCTTATATATCCATCAATCCATTTTTACATAGATGATGATGACACACAATTCTTCCTCTCACATTTCAGTCAAGCCGGAGAAACAACAGTTAAACGCCAGCTATGACCACAGAACATAAATGCAATGCCAGATTATTTTCATTCTAGATCTATGTTAATGGTGTACCATCGACTTAGTTCCCCAAGCAAGCAAGAAAATGCAATTATCTTGAACTCCTCCTCCTTCTGCTCCTTTCCTCGCCTCCCATTCAGTTAGAGAATCCAGAGATATTAAAAAATGCTTCTTAAATCTGTCCCTTCCTCCCAATCCTTATTTCATGGCTAAATTTGTTTCTACCTTAGATAATAACTATTTTCACTGCTTTTATTCTCTCCAGGGGAATTGTTTCTAGAAAAACTTTGAAGTTAAATTCTCCTCCATTTGCTAACTGGATAACCTCAGGCAATTTTCTGTGACTGACTTTCCCCTGTAAAATGACCAGGATATGACCACCTACCTCAGGGGTTCATACAAGGTAACTACTTCGTAAGTAATGGCTAGTAGCGTTTTTATTAGAACCTAGATCAATCCTGGATCCACTACTGAATGACTTAGCAAATTTCTTTGATTTTCTGAGTTTCAACTTTCTTATCTATACAAATGATTATGTTATCCACTTTGAAAACTTGTAAAAAAAAAAAATTAGTGACAAGACTCATGAAAAAATCTAGCCCCAGCACCTTTCTGACCCATAATGATGTCTCAAACTGTTTCCTGCCTTTTTTCTATGTATCTTTTTTGCATGTTTCCATATAATTAGGAAATGAGTTGGATTAACCTCTAAGCTTCTTTCCAACATTAAAAGGTTTTTTTCATCCTAATTGCACAAAGAACATCCAAGAGCAATAGAGCCCCTTGTGTAAAGTCAAGTGGTTTTGAGGCACCGTAGCTATCAGGAAGCTGGGCTCTTGGGCAGTTCGAGTGAGGTAAACACAGAGAAGTTATTTTGGTCTGCAGTAGTGGGAAGGTGGTGCAAACTCCACTGTCTGACAAAAAATCTGAGCAGATGGAGTATTTATAGTCACTCCCCGAGGATTTCAGTTCACTCAGAATGGATGCTGGGGAGAAAGACTGATGAGTGGGATGTAACTGAACAGCATCTTCCTCCAGTGTCTTGAAACAGGTCTGAACATTTGAGGAGTTGTTTGGCAGTGTGAAACCTGAGGAGAGGTGGAGTTCTCTAAACTGACTGAATTCTAACCCAGCCATCAGGGAGTGATTCTGGAGGTATAGTGCAGTTGAAACCACCTGCAAAGCTCATTAACAACGCAGACACCTTAGCCTCATCCCTTGAGATTCTGACTGAGAAGGTCTAGGAACAGGCTCCAGCATCAGGAGATTCTAATGTAGGTGCTGCTGGAACCACAATTTGAGAAATGCTAATCCAGAGTCACCCTGATGCACATTCCCAGGTGCTGACCAGGGCAGCTAATCTAGAAAGGGCCCTGTAGTGCTTGGCTTTGTTGAGAAGGCTATGGGAGCTTGGAGCCATTAACAGCAGGAGAGCCTTGGAGTGTTGTCAGCTCAATTCATGCCACTTCATCTCCCTCTTGAGTGCTCGCTCTACCAAGCAGTGTTTGCCCTCTCCTCTTAATAAATGCTGGACAGGCTTTTTAAGACTATCAGTTTAAAAGGGAGCCAAAATACTAACCTGCCTAAATACATATTGACTGGCCCCACGTGACCCCAAATCCCAAATGTGAATCAAGGGCGCATCAAGCTCTGGAGGTTCTGCTACACTTCACTGAAAACTAGATGTCCCTAAGATACTTCTTACCCAGATGCAAAGAGAAATTTATCTTGTATGAGGAAAATATTACAGAATTTCTTCCTTTCCATTAAAAACACTTGTCAAATTCCATTATTTTAAAAGTTAAGTGGTCTTTTTACTTCTAAGTTAGTTTACTTGCTTCTAATTCAAATTATCAGAGTGTTGATAAAACACTCATTGTTTTATCTAACCCTCTCGAGGAAATGAAATTCCATAATCTTGTTCTGTAACCCATCTGTATATTAAAGGTTGTTTGTCAATTTTCAGACTTTTTTCCTAGTCAAATTTAAAGATAGCCTTTTCTAATATATTTGATAAGACCAGCTTGAAAGCATATACATATAGAGAAAACACATGCATGAACCATGTTTATTTTTTCATTATATTATTGGACAAAAGATGTGGACTTTTCTCATTTTATCCACCCTAATTCACATGCATACTCAAGTTCAAACCTTTACTTTTGTGATCATCATGAGTAAAAATGATCCCATCATAACATTTTCTTTTGTGGATCGTGGATGCTTCACCTCTTTTTATTGCTCCTAAATAAAGTGTATTTATTCATGTTCTCAAGAGCATAATTATCATCTCACCAGATTCTGCTCATGCTAACCCTCAAACTTGTTTTCTGAAAACTTGCCTGAATTCAGTGAGTAGTTTTCTTTCTTTCACTGAATCTGTTTTTTTTTCAAAAAAGATTTATTTATCTATGCATACAAGAACTGGGGTACAGGCCAGAGATGGGGGGGTGAGAGGGTTCACCAGAGACAGAGTGGGGAGCAAAACAGGCAGATCGACTGAAGGATGCTGCTGAGGGAAGCAGCAGGCAAGTCAGGAGAGGTCTGCTGTGCCATGTGGGTTACTCCCTGGCTGGCCGTGGATAGAATTTGTGCTGCAGAAGCTGTGGATTGCTTCATAGGTTGCGTTTCAACTACTTGTGCCACCAGGGAGGCCCTGAATCAGTTTCTTTATTATGTTTCTGTCTCTCATTCCCTACAAAAATTTTCACACCATCCTTCATATTGTTGCTTAGAATTTCTGTCCTCATAACTTCTTGTACATTTTTTTTTCATAAGTCTGAGTACTGTGTGAATCAAGCAATATAAATTTAAAAGGGACAATTTGAAAACCTTATTTTTAAAGTAATAAACAATTTTAAAAAGTAAATTTCCATCATCTTTTTATATCATATATATTCATTCATCTGATGTGCTGGAACCACACAGCTAATGTATTTATTTAAAAGCATATGCCCATGTAAATTATATAATATATAATAAAATTCAAAAATCTCATCAAAAAATGTATGCTTGGTTGATGTTAATTAGGCCTAAGTAGAGCAATCTGAAAGATAATATTTTTAATCATCACACTCAAAATAATCTCTTTTCCCTGTAATTCAAAATGAGTGGCTATGGTTTTTTAAAATAGGAAACCAAGATGGAATAGGTCCAGATGACATTCTTTCTCTTTGACAAGATTGTGGAAGACTAAAGATTAAGATAATTTCCTTGTTTTCCATGATGCTTTTATGCAAAAATGATGATTTGCATAATTTCTTTTCAGTCTCAATTGAATTTCTGAAGCTATTTTTCAAGCAAACTTCCACATGTCTCCAGTGTACACCATCTGTCTCATCTCTCTTTCTCTCTTTTTTTTAAGTATTACAATTATCTTGTAACAGGAGCTGTCAAATCTTTATCCCCCAAGGATTCTTTCCTTTGATAAATGAAAAGGAACTGTATATATTGTTATGTGTAGTTGTATGAATGTGTTGGGGGTTAAAGAAAGGTTAGGTGTTCAAAGCATTTATGGCTAAGTTAACATATTGGAGGAAATGTGATCAGGTACCCTGGCTTGAGTTTTTAAATAAGATTCTTTACTCTAGGAAAATGAACGAATGTTTAGTCAAAAGGTCCGGAGGTCTTAAAGGAAAGAAGAATTCACAAATAGCTTAACTAAATTTTGTAGCTCAACTACAAGTGTTAGAGAAAATATGTAAAAATGAGGATGACGTGACTCACAGGCTGCAAATTGCTTATAAAAACTATTGGTATTTGCAAATGGTTGATGCTTTTACTGGGGAAATCAAGTTTTATGTTTACATAGTAACTGTATACTCAGCAGGAACTTCCAAGAAATCACATGGATTGCCAAGAAAAAGTCCACATTGAAGTATTATTTAAGAAAAAATACTGCCAAAAACATTTAAAAGTTTTTTTTAAAAAATTGAAGTTTATAAGGAAATGCAATAGATAGAATTTATGTAGTACTCACAATTTACAAGCAGTATATTTTATAGCATTTCATAAAAATTTTATTTGTAACTCAATTTCGATCAATTTGTAGGACTCTAATTACTGAAATCTAGTAAGAAACTGCAAAAGTACAGTTTAAAGCTCTAGCTGTCCAGAATCCTTGGAAAACAGGTTACTCAAGAAAACCAACTTTTATTTGGATGAAAATACTTGACCCTCGAACAAAGCAGGAGTTAGATGTGTCAGAACTGCTCATTTGAAAATCTACATACAGCTCTTGACTCCCCCAAAACTTAAATACTTGTAGCCCGCTGTTGACAAAGAGCCTTACTGATAACATAGTCAATTAATACTTATTTTGTTATGATATATGTGCTATGTACTGTCGTTTTACAGTAGAGTAAGCTAGAGAAAACTTGCGCCACCAGGGAGGCCCTAGACTCTTGGAGCCTTTCTTGAGATACAGCAGAGCTCCAGCCCTGCCTTCTCCTTGCGTGATTCTTAGTATTTGAATGTTATGCTAAGTGTTTACACATCCTTGGCCTGCAATCTATTACTTGACTCTCACCTTTGGAATCTTCTCCTACTCATCACCTCCTCACCCACATTTGGTCAATAATCTTCCCTTGTGGATTTTACCGGACATTCCTCTTGGACGTCTGTTCTCACACATTTTTTTCTGAGTACGTTAGTTACTTGTCCTGCTTCCAACTGCTGGTTTCTTCGAATCCAGTCTTCCCACTTGGGACTTGGCACACTATCAGTCTTTCTCAATTAATTTATCCAAATTGCTAGTGTCACAGTGATCAGTTAGCCAAGATTATAAGAATTGTGTGCAGAGTTATAGAAAGTAGTCAAAATGGGCAAATGCCATCAAAGTTCTTCATCTTCCCCTTCTTACCTGCATCTACTCCTGCCCCCAAACCAATGCACAGTGTGCTAACCGGGTGGGTATGCTTCCGTATCAAAAGATGAAAATATTCCACATCCCCAAATCACCCTGACTGGCTGCCACTCTTCAGTTGCTATCATCTTGGTAGGTGCCTTAGGATAGCTGATTAATATTTTAAGTTGCATGTCTCTGAGAATTAATTAATTGTTGTTTGTTATGTGAATTTTCTTTTGAGTTTCTTAGTCTTTATCAGTGTAATAAGAGTCCTTTGTGTGTTAAAGATGTTAACTGCTTATCTGATGCTGGCTTTGCTAATATTCTTTCTCAATTGGTAATCAGCCTCTTACTTTTCTCTATAATTTATTTTCTTTTCAAAGTGTGTAGCAATCTTGAATATATTGAAATTGCAACTGTGAATGAGTTGCCAACATGGTCCTCCAATCACATAGTCTCCTATACAACCACAATGTCACTAACAAATTTGGGACAGTGACATTTCTATATCACCACCAGTAAGTTTTGTTAATAAATAGTAGTAACAATAAATAATTTTATTGTTATATCCAATAATATTCTTTGGAGCAATGACTCATCCAGTTCAGAATCATAGATGGCATTAGTTACCATGTCTCTTTATCCTCCTTCAACTTGGAAATCATTTCTCATACTTGAATTCTTTTGAAGATTATGGGACAGATATTATGCAGAATATGGGTTTGGAAATATTGCTCATAATTAGATTCTGGTTCATTTTCTACATCTTTGTTCCTCTCAGAGCATTCTGTGAGGAGGCATGAGATTAGTGCTGTCCAATTTGATTTCAACCTAAGATAGTATCTTCCAGTCTTCACTGTTACCAAGACAGTTATGGAAACTAAGATCCTTAGACCAGAGGACAGAGTTGCAGAAACTAGCATCCTCTGGCACAGGCTAGTATCCTTAGATGAGATGCCTAGATTACAAAGCATAACTGCCAAGCAGGTATCCGAGGGCGCATCCAAAGGTAAAGATATGGAGATTGAGCCCATTGTGGAATCTCCAGCCACTTTCAGATTCTGCATAGTTATCTCAAATCAGCAACTAACCCCAAGGCTCACAAGGAGTGAGCCCCTCCCAAACAGAAGAAGACTATATCAGTTCAGTGTCTGCAGGGCTCCGGGGTAGCACTCCCTCTGCCTACCTGTGACTAGGCAGGTGCCTCTTCACCAACTCTCTCCTCTGCAGGGCAGCAGCCTCCTGCCTGCCCGTGACCTGCCATGGTCACCCGCCTGCAACCATGCAGGCCTCTCTCAGCAAACGTGTCCCTTTGAGGGCAGCTCTTCCTGCCAGCTTGTGTCTATACAAGTTTTCTTTATTCCTCCATCCCTTTCCCTAATAAATCTGCTCTTAAAATACAACTAACATCTTTGTCTCTTGGATAAACTCACCTGGGAAACTCGCCGCGTGTTCCTGAAACAGAGGCTCTGGTGAAACCTTTCCCAGAGTGAACCCAAGGACCCTGCACTCCAAACCCACAGACTCCAAAACCCACAACATTTAGGACTGCTGTGTTCAGGAAGGGGCGGGGGGAGGGAAAGGAAAGGCAAGGAAGGAAAACGTGAAATGTGAAAGCAGAGAGTTCGTTGTAATTTTTGTTTCCGTAGTCAAATACACCACTTTATTTATAGCTTCTAGATTTTCTTTTGCCTTTTTTTGAAAGACACCCTCCCATCCTAGGTTATAGCACCATTGTTGTTGTTTCTATGTATGGTTTTATTTCAGCTGGAATTTAGATTTTATTATGGGATGAGTTTCACCATTTTACCCCAAATGGATGATGGTTCGCAGCATCACTTACTTCGACATATTCCTCCAATTAATAAAAGGGAAAAGTGTGGATAGAAATTCAAAAGGGATTGAAGAGAATCACCAGAATTTGCCAGCTAGGAGGGGGTGCCTAGAGCACAATCCTTCCACCTCCCACACAGCCTGGCAGAGCTAGGGATTAAAAAGGGGTGTCTACAAGAGAAGCTGGGCTACTCTCTCTCCCTTGCTATGGAAGAGGGCACAGCATGTTAACCTTCAAAAAGATTAGCAGGCAAGCCCAAATGTGTTTATTCTGGAATAACAGAGAACTGCAATTTGGGGTATACAGTTTTAGGTAGAAACCTAAAACCTATCCCCAACAGGGATCCATATTGGAGGGTAGTATGGTTCTTACAGAGGGTAAGAGGATGAAGTCATGCAGGTTGAGGTGAGAGATGTGGTAATAATAGTCAAGTGGAAGGGTTACAGGGCAAAACGACCAGGCAAAAGGATCACCAAGTAAAAGCAGGTGAAAGTTCTCTGTAGCACTCCTTTCAAACTGGATCTTCTGGTTCTTGGCTTTTTGGAATGTTGGTGATTTGACCCAGTCCAGAGGTCATCCAGTTCAAAGAGGACTGTGAAGTAACTTTTTCAAGCACTATTTTCATATAGCTTGAGTGGTGTCAACACTTCACAGCTCTGTATGAGGGTCACGAGATCTGTGCTTGTGGGGGAGGGTCACTGTGGCTAAGGTACTAGGGCCAGGCTCTTTCCTTGAGGAGGCTGGAGGGTGCAGGACACAGACGCGGTCCTACCCCAAACAGGGAGAGAAGATTGCAAAGGACAGGATGTAATTCCACCATCTGACAGCAAAGGATGCTTATATATATTTTTCTTGTCTCCCCCCTTTTTCTTTTTTAAAGATTTATTTTTCATTTATTTATGCATATAAGAACTGGGGTGTAGGCCAGAGGTGGGGGGAGGGGGTGAGAGGATTCACCAGAGACAGACAGATCCACTGAAATACACACTGAGGGGAACAGTGGGCAAGACAGGCGAGGTCTGCTGTGCCATGTGGGTCTCCTCCCTGGTCAGAGATGGAACTCAGGCCACAGGGATGGATGATAGCATGATAGCCTGAAACTTAACCCCTACACCACCAGAGAGACCCTACTTTTTTTTTTTTTAATAGTACCATTAGGTGTCAGGACTTGGGTAATCTTGAAGCAATTGCTAGAAAGAGGACTACTTTTGTGGGTGAACTGAATTCCGTAAACACAAAACAAAACAACCCATGATAGGAAAAGCCACAGAGTACAGCCCTGGGGCATTGGCTGCATTGCAGAGGTCAGCTGGGGAGTGTGTCTTCTCTGAGGGTAAAGGTGCAGGGGTGGAGGTCTCCAAAGGACATCTCCAAATTGCTGCAATGAAGAAAGAACCAGAATTTGAAAATGTGTCATGAGACGGAGCATATGACTCACAAAAGAAATGGTAGGAATGGTGCTGGGCTGGAATAATCCTGCGCTCCCCTGCCCCCCACCTCCCAGCTCCGCAGCAGGCAGAAGTCAGAAGGGGCCATCAGATCCCCTACCCCCAACCCCTCCTCAGCTCTCTGAAGCAGTGAATCAGACCTGAGCTGGGAAGAGAGGAAAAGCACTGAATTGGATGCCGTATTGAGGTTTTCACTTAAGATTGGCTCAGAGGACAAAATATCTAAAAGTCGGATTGTTTTTCAGAATCAAAAGTGGCCGTAAAGGCATGGGATCTACAGGAAATGTCACTAGCAGCTAGGAAACATGTCTGAAAAAATGTGTGAGGCAGCAGCAGGAGAAAGCAAGGCTGTTTCCTGGCTGCTCCTGGTTAAGCCCCACAAGTTACACCCTGTCCATCAGCCTCTTGCACTGGCACTCACCAGGCCGGGCTCCAGAAGAGTCTTTGGTTTCCCTCAGATGTGGAATATAGAGAAATAAAACAAAGGGTCAGACTAAACCAAACCCAACCGGAGAAATCTGCAGTAGAATTGAGGCTACTCGAGGGGGAAAGTGGGGGACAGGGAGCAAAGCAAAGAGGGGCCCCAAAGGACTGTGGTGGAGGATTAGGGAGCTTTGGTGGTGGGAATGATGTGGTAGCATACATCCGGTGAGGTGTGAACCTATGCCCCCAGCATACACAGTGTTGTAAACCAATGTCACCTCAAAAAAATCTTTTTAAAGAAATAGCTTTTAGATGTACTTCTTCCTACTTTGTTTTCTTTTCATTATTTTCTATCGTATTCTCTCTCCTAAATTTTTATTTGATTCATTTTGTTCTTGCTGTAATTTCTTTTCTTTTTTTTTTTTAAAGATTCATTCATTCATGCATACAAGAGCTGGGGCACAGGCCAGAGATGGGGGTAGGGGTAAGAGGATCCACCAGAGACATAGTGGGGAACAGAACAGGCAGACTGACTGAAATACACTGCTGAGGGGAGCAGCGGGCGAGACAGGAGAGGTCTGCTGCGCCATGTGGGGTGCTTCCTGGCCGCTGGGGAGCAAAAAAAATGGCACAGCAGACCTCTCCTGACTTGCCCTCTGCTCCCCTCAGCAGTGTATTTCAGTCTGCCTGTTCTGTTCCCTGGTGAATCCTCTCACCTCCCGCATCTCTGGCCTGTACCCAGCTCTCGTATGCATAAATAAATAAATCTTTAAAAAAAATAAAAAATAAAATGCAAAAGAAATATGGTTATAAGATATAATAGTCCATATATCTTTTAGGTAGAACTTGTTGCTGTTTTATTTTATTCCTCCTATTTATTTACTTTCTGTCTGCTAGATATTCTGATTCTGAAAATTAAGACACTCTAATGTAACTGTATTTTTACTGCATTCTTTTAATAGTTTTTGTTTGATGTATTTAGCTACTGTATTGATTGGTGAACATGATTTGTGGGTGTTACACCTATTTTATACAATAGCCTTTTATATTTTCATAATGTCCTATTTGTTCAATAGTAATATTGCCAGACTTGGTTTCTTTTGGTTTATATTGATTTGATGTTATCTCTACATTTTCTGAGTTTTAACCTTTATCACTTTAGGGTTGGGTTTTGTTTTTTTTTTAAAGATTTCTTTCTTTTTTTTTTATAGACTGAACTTTTTTTTTTTTTTAGATTTATTTATTTATTTATACAAGCACTGGGTACAGTCAGAAGCACGGGAGGGTGAGAGAATTCACCAGAGCCAGAGCAGGCAGCAGAGCAGGCAGAAGGACCGAAGTGCACTGCTGAGGGGAGCAGCGGGCAGGAGAGGTCTGCGCGCCATGTGGGACCCTCCTCTGGTGGCCGGGGAGCAGCCGGGGATCGAACCGGCGCTGCAGAGGCTGCGGGCAGCTTAGCAACCCAGCGCTCAACCGCTGCGCCACCAGGGAGGCCCAAAAGATTTATTTCTTTAGACAAGCACTGGGTACAGTCAGAAGCGCAGGAGGGTGAGAGAATTCACCAGAGCCAGAGCAGGGAACAGAACAGGCATACCAACGAAGTACACTGCTGAGGGGAGCAGCGGGCGGCAGGAGAGGTCTGTGCGCCATGTGGGACCCTCGCCCGGCAGCCGGGGAGCAGCCGGGGATCGAACCGGCGCTGCAGAGGCTGCGGGCAGCTTCGCAACCCAGCTTAGCTCAACCGCTAAGCCACCGGCAAGGCCCAGGGTTGGTTTCTTAAGTGACTTGTGGTTGGGTGTGCCTTTTAAACCACACTGACAGTTGTTAGTAGATAGCATCTGTCTTCTGATCTCAGGGTTACAGATAGAAATCCACTCTGATTCTTTTTCTGTGTCAGTAACTTGTTCTTTATGCCTCGTTGAACTCAGTTATTAACCTCAGAATTAGGACGTTTTACTGGAATTTGTCTGATTTCCTTCTTTCCATCCTTATTCAGAACTCAAAGAATCCTTTCTATCTGAAGATTCAATGGGTTGTAGCTAAGATTTTCTTCACCAATTTAAATTTTTCCTCTCCTCCCTCTATTGCTTTTTCTCCTTTTGAAATTTCTATTCCTATTTATTTATAAATTACAAATATCTTTTGGCTCTTTTATGTTTGCCCATTTCATTTCTGTATTTAAATTTTGCTGTTTTGAGAGATTTTTCCTCCACTATTTTTTTCAGGTCTCTGTTCAAATCTCAAAAGTTGCCATATTTTTTTTCCGTTTATCTGTTCTTGAGTTCTAAGGATAGCAATTAAATGTTCTAATTGGAGACCCTTGACTGCATTAATTTGTTTTTTTGGTTCAAGCTGCTGTGCACTCCTCTAGTCAGTCTATTTTGCTGGCAGTTGGCTGGCGGGGGCGGGGGGGGGGGTAGGGGTAGGGGTGGGGCGGTGGGCCAGAGGCAGGGGAGGGGGGGGCATCATCTGCGCACTCCTCCATCTCTGCCTCTGTTTTTGCTTTGCCTATCTGCAATTATTATTCACCCTGAGGCCAAGTCTTTTCTTTTCTTTTTTTTTAAGATTTATTTATTTATTTATACAAGCACTGGGTACAGTCAGAAGCGTGGGAAGGTGAGAGAATTCACCAGAGCCAGAGCAGGGAGCAGAGCAGGCAGAAGGACCGAAGTACACTGCTGAGGGGAGCAGCGGGCGGCAGGAGAGGTCTGCGCGCCATGTGGGACCCTCCTCCGGGCAACCTGCGCCACTGGGGAGGCCCCTGAGGCCAAGTCTTAAGCAACAACTGTCCATGAATTACTGGAGGCTCAGTGGCCTCCACAGCAATGGACACACAAAGCATCAACTGGAAAAATCTTGGTTTCTCATTCAAGCTCCTCTGTCCCCCAGTTTCCTCAGCTACAAGACTTAGTTTTTCCCAGCATCAAACATGCACAATGAACTCGCCAAACACTCTGTGAGGACCTGGGAGACCAAAAGTTCCCCAGGGAATATATGCAGTTGTGTCAGCTGTAGGTTTATAAGACATATTCACTATCTGAAATTCAAATTAAACTGGGTTTTCTCTCTCTCTCTCTCTCTCTCTCTCTCTCTCTCTCTCTCTCTCACCAATCTAATCAATTACATTGTTCTCCCTCTAACTTTTCGTCTTATCTATGGATCTATGGCCAAACCCTGTGATCCCTGACTCTTGCCGTTCTGAGGCCCCAAATTCTCTCTGGCTTGAAGGATGTGAAGGTTGATGTTCAGTAGGGCTTTCTCCACACTGGAGCTCCACAGCACACAAGGCCCTACTTTCCCACCTCCAGGCCTCTACCTGAGAAGAAATTCACAGTATACTGAATGGGAGAGGAAAGAGTGATACTAAGGTAAACATTTAGGCAACTATCATAAAATATGCGGGGAAATGATTCTTGTCCTAAAGCTCTGTAGCCAGCCAAACTATCAAGTAGGTAGAAAACAGGCAAGAAACATATTTAACCCAGCAAGCACTCAGACTGAGAAGCACATGTAAAGTTCACATTCCTGAGGCACAAGTTCATGAAAAATTGAGTCTTAATCATAGGAATGATGTAAGCATGTAATTACTACAGAAAATGATATCATTTCCATAAATAAAATGCAAAAAAAAAGTCTTTGAGCTGCTTTACCTGGGTTGTAGCAACATCCCCAGGGTTTGCAATGTTGGCATACCTGCTGGAAGATGGTGGAAGTTCATGTAAACTAAGTTATGAAATGATGTAGTATTTGGAGTCCTTTGCACAAAACAGGCCAACAATTCCAATAATACTCTACAGTTCATGTAAAAATAAGGGCATTTAAGAGCAAGCTGAATATAGATTTATACCAAAACCACTGAGAAAAACGTGGTGCTGAGTCAACATGATGCCACCTGCGTCTGGGCAGGCACTTGAGGCTCTGAAACCCTCAAAGCATGAAGAGTTAACAAGATTGTCACTGACCCTTGGCTCAAAGCCTCTTATTTATTTCTGGTTTCCAGTCATGCTCTCAGCATAGCTCAAATACTCAAGAACATTTATCACTCCAGTTCATGTTTGCAGAGAAGGCAGGATTTGCTGTTCCCTGTCATGGGAGGGGATCATAGGGTGCTAACACCTGCCTTCTGGGGGAGGAATGGCTAATGTGATGAGGGTGCTGCACCTGGTGTTCTCTGGGCCATGACTTTGGATTCTGTGTCTCAGGTTACAGGTGGGCCAGCTGTGGCTCTCTTGGGCCTGCTGGCCACCAGACAGCCTGTGATCTCCCTTTCACTTCCTGTCCCCAGTGTAGAAAGTACTCCTGGCTCCGTTTTTCCTCTCCCTTCTGACAATTGGGAGGACAAGGCCAGCTTCAAGTTCTCTGTGACTGCTTATAAAGTGAAGTTCTCTGTGACTGCTTATAAGGATAGATCTCTGGAGGCAGCAGAACATCCCAATAGGCTTCAGTTCTAAGTCTAATTTTCCAAAATGGTTTCTTGGCAACCTGCTCAGTCATTTATTTATTTTAAAGATTTATTTTTATTTATGTACACTAGACCTGGTGTACAGGCCGGATGTGTTGGGGTTGAGAGGATTCAACAGAGACTGAGTGGGGAACAGAACAGGCAGATCTACTGAAATACACTGCTGAGGGGAGCAGCGGGCCAGAAAGGAGAGGTCTGCTGTGCCATGTGGGTAGCTCCCTGGCTGGGGATCAAACTCAGGCTTTTTCAGCGATAGTGCTGAAGCTTAACCCCTATACCACCAGAGAGGCCTCTCCTTTATTTTATTAACATAAAACCCTAGAAACACCTCAAATCAGGTGCCATACAAAGCTAAAACATCAAGTTGGCCCAAATGAATGATTCCAAAGACAACCAACTTATATGGACATTTCAAACTTGGAAAAGACATGTAAGCATGAGAGCAAATTGAGACCATAATCTCCCTGAATTGAAAAATAAAGCAAGCCTGGGAGAGGGAAGGAGCTTAAAAAAGAAAATAAGTCTCTTATAAAATTCAAGTCACGATTAATAGCTCCTCCTACTGTCAGGACAAGATAATATTGCACATGGAAAATTTGTATTAAGAATGCATGAAAGTTGGACAGAACTGGAGGGAATTAATGTAATGCAAAGTGAATTAAGTCAGAAAGGGAAAGACAAATCCCTGGTGACTTCATTCATATGTGGAATATAAAGAAACAAAACAAAGGAACTGACAAGACTAAACTAAAACAAACCCTAGAAATATGATGGCAGAATTGAGGCTGCTAGAGATGGAGGGAGGATGAAGGTGGGAACAGAGAGGGACAGGGTCCATTGGTCTAGGGTGAAGGACTATGGGTGCTTAAATGATGGGGATGGGACCTTCCTGGTGGCACAAGGGGTTACGACGCAGCCTATGAGGCTATGTGCAGCCTCTGTAGCGTGAGTTTGATCCCTGGCCAGGGAGCAACCCACATGGCGCAGCAGACCTCTCCTGTCTCACCCACCGCTCCCCTCAGCAGTGTATTTCATCAGTCTGCCTGTTCTGTTCCCCACTCTGTCTCTGGTGAATCCTCTCACCCCCCGAATCTCTGGCCTATACCCCAGTTCTTGTATGCATAAATAAATAAATCTTTAAAAAAATAAATAAATGATGGAGATGCATGGTGACATGCATCTGAGGACAGGCGAGCCTGTTCCCCTACATCTCCCACAGTGTTGCAAGTCAATGGTACCTCAATACAAGAAATTAAAAAAATAAAAGTGCATGAAAGTAACAGAATTGATTATGATGATTTAAAAAATCTTTGGGACTTGCATTCTATAATTAGACTTGCCCTAGACTTTTCTAAACTCTGGGATGATACTATATTGGAATTTCATTCACAGGCGATTGGCTTCTTTAAAAAAAATTTTATTTATTTATTTTTGCATAGAAGAACTGGGGTGCCGGTCAGCAGAGAGAGTAGGGAACAGGACAGAGATCTACTGAAATACACTGCTGAGGGGAGCAGCAGGCAAGACAGGAGAGGTTCTGCTGCACCATATGTATTAGCTTCAGGCAAGACAGGAGAGGTTCTGCTGCACCATATGTATTAGCTTCCTGGGGGTATCGAACTCAGGGCGTTGCAGTGGGTCTTCATGATGGCAGCGTTGAGACTTAACCCCGAGGCCACCAGGGAAGGCCCCACAGGTGATTAGCTTTTTTTTTTTTAATGGTGATCTCTACTTTTTTTTTTTTTTTAAAGATTTATTTATTTATACAAGCTCTGGGTACAGTCAGAAGCACGGGAGGATGAGAGAATTCACCAGAGCCAGAGGGGAGAGCAGAGCAGGCAGAAGGACCGAAGTACACTGCTGAGGGGAGCAGCGGGGCGGCTGGAGAGGTCTGCGCGCCATGTGGGACCCTCGCCCAGCAGCCAGCGGCCGGGGATCGAGCCTGCGCTGCAGAGGATGCAGGCAGCTTTGCAACCCAGTGCTCAACCACTGTGCCACCAGGGAGGCCCCACAGGTGATTAGCTTTAAAGGAGCTAGTCTAGCCCCACTGTTGAGCAAAATGAGCTCACTAAGAACTGTCAACACTGAAAGGGGCGGGCCCTCACACGGGCTGCTGCACTTCAGGTCTGAGGGAGCGTGTGGACATGAGGTCAAATCCAGCTATGCAATGAGAACAAGTTGGAGACAGACCGGGGTCAGAAACCTAATACATTTTACGATAAACTTTCTCTAACAGCCAAATAAGACTTGCCAAGCTGCTCACTACCAGACGATCCGGGTCTGAAGCTGCCTGTGTTCAGAGTAGACAACCAGTGGCACCTGCTCTGAAAATATTTCCACACCCAAGTGATTTCTGCCTTTCCTTCTGATGCGGAAGTTCGAGGTTCAGGATAACACTGAAGTATTAAGGTGAGCCTGAAGGCTGTCATAAGGAAAATCCGTAAGCCACTTCCCTCCTTGTGACCGTAGAGAGTCTTCTCTGGGACAAACACAGTCACCTTACCTCACCTTCAAATTTGAACATCATCTCTCCAATCTCTTCCTTTGCTTTCCCAAAGGAAATAACCTGGAGCAGGAACACAGGAGACCAGCACTAACCAGGCAGCAAAGGATTAAGTTATTTGCCATCTTCCTCTTACAAAAAGCCCTGCAGAGAGGCAGTATTTGAGGAATGTCATGCGGAAGAAATGTCTAGAATGCAGCAGTTCTAGGCCCTCTAAGTTCTACCTTAATTCGAGCTAGCCCACTGAAAACTATATTGTAGATTACATTAGCTCAGGGCTTAGTGCTAGAATCATCTTGACTGAGTTATTTTTTAATGTTTAGTATCAAAGTATTATTGAAGGACCGTGAATACCACTCATCAAACCTACTTTTGTATCTGTTGCAAAAAGAGAAAAATCCTACAGAAGACATTACCCATTACAGTGGCATCTCATCATATATCTGATCAGCCATCACTATGTGAAGCATCCATGTATGCTTGGACGGTGGGTAGGGAAAGGGAAAGTACTTAAATGTTGTAACAATATAAGTAAAAACTGTTTTTGAATATATTCTACATATGGGATGTGTGTGTGTGTGTGTGTGTGTGTATCTTAACTGATGGACCATACAAGGAATTTTGCAAGAGTAATTTTGATTAAATGTAATTAAAAAAAATTAATCTGGACCTTACCTTATGCGGCGGACAAGTCACACTGGACATCATCACATAGGGAGCCCTGGCTAACCTGGCAGACTCGTGTCAGGCCAGGCCCCCAATTCTCTGAGCTGAGCTAAGACCCACATGAAAAGTTCACTCCACTGGCAGACTGTTTGTTGCCTCTGTGCACAAGGCTCAGCATTTCCAGCACACCTGTTGGCCAACTTGCCCATAGTTGCTAGCCGGTTTCCCAGACTTGAACTCTGCCTACCAGTGAGAAGCCTGTTCACCTCACAGTCTGGCTTTTCCCAGCTCCTGTGTCACTGGGCCCTGAGCCTCCAAGAAGCAGCATTTACTCTGTGTCACCAGCATTTACTGGACTATCTGGCACACAAATATTTGTTGAATATAACTTGTCTGTGTGTGGCCTTATCATTGCTCACACTGCTACATTCCTGAGCACGGAGGAGTCCTGGAACAACCTCCCACTCAGCAAACACCCCTTTCTGCGTTCAGCCTTACAAGTACCCTACGAGTAAACCTGGGCATCTCTTCTGTACAGACTGCTTATAAAAATAATTTTTTAGTATCTAGTGTGAGGAAAATCTTTTTCTCCTAAGGAATAGTACATTTTCATTTTTCCAATAATAAGAATCATGGAAATTATGATCTCTCTGTCCCTCCTCTTTTTTTTGCAAAAGTTGCCAAGAACCTCAAAATGCAGTTAAACTAAATTTGCACTGTATTGACTCTTAGTGATCATTTGTATATGATTTCTTCTCGTGATCTTGATTTTCAGGTTTGGGTTCTGCTGCAGTTATTGAAGAATGATCCAGAAACTACGTACATCTGAATCAATCTAAGTATTTGCTAAAAATGCTGATTCCTGTCCTCCTCCACGGAGTTATTAATCAGAATCATTAAAAGACCCAGGAATTTGCATTTTACACAATAAACACCCCAGGTACTCTTATGCGCAGTCAAGTTTGATATCCCAGTCCATTTTTTATGTGTAATTTATTATAAAACACCCCATATTCTTCTCTGAAGAAAAAGGAATTTATACTATAAGAAAATACTCTATGTAAGATTATGGTTTTCAGTAACGTTAAGAGCATTATACTTAGGACAATTATTAATGGATTATTAATTTTCACTTGATCTTTGTACAATGTAAGAAAAGTGTTCTCTGTCAAAACTTTGTTAATAATGTTCTATTTTTTTAAAAGATTTATTTCCTTATGCATACAAAAGCTGGGGTACAGGGCAGAGATGCTGGGGGGTGAGAGGATTCACCAGAGACAGAGTGGGGAACAGAACAGGCAGATTGACTGAAATACACTGCTGAGGGGAGCAGTGGGGTGACAGGAGAGGTCTGGTAAGCCATGTGGGTATCTCCCTGGCCAGCAGGGGATTGAACTCATGCTGCAGAGGCTGCGGATTGCTTCATACTGAGGTGCTAAACCCCTTGCGCCACCAGGGTGGCCCCACAATGTTCTATTTTTCCTCAGAAATGAAGACAGTATTAAGCAGAGATATTAAGTAAACAAAAATCAGTGCCTTGGAGTGGAAAATAAACTGAATAATATAAGCATTTGATAAACTATCCTGGGCCTCGGAACTCTAGGAAGTGTGCTTTGTGAGGGCAACATCATAAGGGACAAACTTCAGCTTCTCCCTTGGCTTATGGCAAAGCAGGAAATGGAGACTGGTAGGTAAGCTGCACTCGCAGGCTGTCGAGGTCTGCAGAACAGGCAATTGCCAGAAAGGAAATCATATGGTAACCACATAGAGTCCAGGCCACGGTGCAAAAACAATTTTTTACTTTGCCCAGAGAAATGAATCTTTCAGGCTACACAGGCATAACTAGAGGCCCCTCCATGAACCACTGGGTCTCTGGTCTTCTTCCCTCTCCCTGACCCTTCGATTTCCTTACCTCTCTTCTTTCCTCTTCTCTCCCCACCATGCTTTTCTCCAACTGGGCCCTTCCAGAGTTCTGGCTCCTCACTAGAGTCTGGTTCTGACTGCTCCTTACTGCAAAGAGAGGATTTCTGTCTCTGTGATTACCCCCAGGGGAACATCTAAAAGATCAGCAGACCACCCCACCCTCTCCCTGCCCAGGGTCAGCTGATTCATCGAAAGTCTCTCCTTTATTTTATTTTTTTAAAAGATTTATTTATTGATGCATACAAGAGCTGGGGTACAGGCCAGAGGTGTGGGAGGTGAGTGGATTCACCAGAGACATAGTGGGGAGCAGAACAGGCAAGATCCAAGTCAAGCTGATGGTTTCTCCATCAACAGCCCCTCCTTGTGAACCATTCAACTGCTGAAGCACCAGTCCTCATTTCTTTTCCCATAAACTCCCACAGTTTAACTGCTGCAACCCCAGATCCACCCCTATTTTTAGTCACCCTCACCCCCTTCAGGACATCAAGGGTTGGAGTCCAGAAAACTCTACCTCCTACCACAGAGTTGGCTATGAACGCCACCCACTGGCTCAGAGGCTGCTCCTCACTACTCCTCCTACAAATATGTGATCTTCTGTTACTAGTTTCTTTCACTTAGTATAATGTTTTTCCCTTAGTGTTAGGTTCATTCCTGTTGTGGCATATATAAATACTTCATTCTTTTATGTTGCTAAATAATATCCCATTATGTGGGTAGGTGACTTTTGTTTATTTATTCATCAGTTGTTGGACAGATGGATTGTTTCTACTATTGGCTGTAATGAGTAATGCTGCCTGAAGATTCATGTGATAGTTTTGGGGTAGACATTTTTAATTCTCAAAGGTATATCTACCTAGAAGTGGGGTTGCTGAATTGGATGGTAACTCTATATTTAACTTTTGAGGAAATGCTATACTGTTTTCCAAAGTAGTTGTACCATTTTACATTCCCATAAGACAGTGGATGAGGGCATCAATTTATCTGCATCCTGTCTAACAATAATCATTATCTTTTTTGTTTTCAAATTATGGCCACTCTAGCGGATGTGAAGATCTATCTCACTGTGAGGTTACCTGCATGTCCCTAATGGCCTGCATAGGTGAACATCATTTTCCATGTGTCTTTGAACAGAAATGTGACCATTCAGATCTTGCGCCTATTTTTAAAAAAGATTTATTTATTATGCATACAAGAACTGGGGCACAGGCCAGAGGTACAGGGGTTGAGAGAATTACCAGAGACAGAGTGGGGAGCAGAACAGGTGGATTGACTGAGGGGAGCAGTGGGCGAGACAGGAGAAGTCTGCTGTGCCATGGGAGTAGCTCCCTGGCTGGGGATCGAACTCATGCTGCAGTGGCTGCAGATAGCTTCATAGTACTGCGTCTTAACTCTTCTGCCACCAGGGAGGCCCACTTTTGCCTATTTTTAAATTGGGTTATTTGTTGTTTTGTTGTTGACATAGCTTTTTATAGGATTTTCTTTTGATTACTAAGTTGCAAGTACTATTTATTTATTTATGTATTTTAAGGAATTTCTTTTTTTTTAAGATTTATTTATTTATTTATACAAGCACTAGGTACAGTCAGAAGTGTGGGAAGGTGAGAGAATTCACCAGCCAGAGTAGGGAGCAGAACAGGCAGACTGACAAAGTACATTGCTGAGGGGAGCAGTGGGCGGCAGGAGAAGTGGCGCGCCATGTGGGACCTCGCCGGGCGGCCGGGGATCGAACCGGCACTGCAGAGGCTGCGGGCAGCTTCACAACCCAGCACTCAACCGCTGCGCCACTGGGGAGGCCTACAAGTGCTATTTATATATTTTAAAGTTTTTCAATATTCCTCAGTGTGTGTAATAGGATGGCACACATGATGGAATTTTGTGGTCTTGTACATTTCCAGTGTTGAAAAAGATCATTTGGGTTATACTGATATTTAATAAATGGGCTATCATAACGTTTTCCAGAGCTGTCAATCAAAATTTGGGGCAAATAAAGAAAGCTGACATTTACTGACTGCCTGTCATAAGCTAAGTATTGATAATGGGTGATTGGAACAACAGCCAAAAGAGATTCCATGTTATTATCCTAATAAATAGGTGAGCTCAAAGAAATTACTTACCAGATTTCACAGTTGATGAGCAGCAGAGCTGCTTTTGTCTGTAAAGCTGGTGCTTTTTTAAACATCCTGCCCCTTTTCCCTACAAAATATGGTAAAGCAAAGATATCTAAACCAAAGGACTCACTCATCAGGCCTCTGATGCTTGTAAAAAGTCACCTCCCTTACTTCATGTCTCACCCAAGGAGCAATAAACAGTTTATACGGTTTTCTAGCTCATAAATTAATAAACCCATGCAAATGTTTTTCTTTCAGTGAAGTATAAGAATATAAGTATTGTGCCAATTCTGTCAAAAGCAAAGCACAGATACAGGATTATTGCTAGTCACTGAGTAGGAAAAGAAAAAAAAAACCATGTGATCCTGAAGTTCAAGTAGAAAGGACGTGAGCTCTGCAGAGGTTACCTGTATGTGCATGCTTCAAAATCCAGCAGCACTTTCCAGGCAGTCCAAAGTGCAAATGGTTTCTGCAGCTCAAAATTCTGGCTTTCAGCCAGCAATGCTCAATTGAATTGCAGCCAAAACCCCTGGAACTCACTGCCTGAACATGTGACCTGTGCACCGTGCTCCAGCCTAAGTGTGCTCTCCCAGAGACCCACTGACATCTCATTCTCAGGGATCCCATTTCATTTTTTATAGACAAGTGTCTTCACCCTTCAATCCCTAAAAATAGAGGTGAGATGAAGACATAGCTTGGAGGGCCTTAGAAGCTCTATATAAAGTCTCTTAAATATTTAAAATTCTGAGATTCATCTCTGGGAAACAGTGCATCTGATTATCTTAATTTACAGCCTATTCTGGAAATTTCTCTTCTGGGAAAAAAAGCCATCTGCCAACTATTCCTGTTTGTAAATAAATTATTTTCTTAAATGTCAAAGGAAGACATCCAAAATTAGAAAAAGAAATTAAAAGTGGCATAATTTCTTGAAATTATCCAAGTAGATTATAATCTATAACCTATAGCTCTCAGGGAAAAATAAGAATATGATTACTATGGCCTGTCAATACTTTAATTTTACTTATTTTCAAGGGCTGCTGAAGCAGAGAAAGAGAGAAAGGCATTATTTGGCCATAAGATTAGGCTAAACCATCCCTGGGACGGGGAATCAAAGAATATTACCTTTTAGGCAGGCAAGATCCTGTCGATGCTAACTAATTCTTTGGGGCTGTCCTCACATCCTGTGTGCCTTTGTAGGTCTGTCCCATTTGTAGACCTGCTTCCTGGTTGACTGTCCGCAGTGATAAGCTGCCTGAACACCCACAGAATGCCATTTCTTGCCATGGCCCATTGTCCATGGAATTTTGCTTCCCTGCTCTTTGAAAAGGGCAAAGAAATGTTTGTTTACCCAAAGACCAATTGAAAAATCTGTGTTGGCCCAAAAGCCCAGCCTGGAACCTTCTCTATTTTTCAGAGGGAGTCAACAGCTGCGGGCCTGCATCCCATCTTTGTCTGAATGGTCAGGGTGAGGATCCGTGGCCTTATCTCCCTCAGCCCTTTGAAGCACTTGACAGCTGCTACTATTGACACTTCCTTATCCCAAGGAAGGAAGTAGCTTCTGAAAGTTTTTGAGACCCAGCTCACAGTCTGGATATTTGAAGGGGTAAGATCTAATTTTAACACACTTTAAAGAAGTAGTTGTATTTATTTATGAAACACGTGGTTCTTTTCTATACTTCCTAGGGGACATGTTAATTAAAAGTGCAGGTCAGCCTCTGTTAGAAAGGGATGAAAGTTAATGGCGAGATTATCCTCTGGTTGTTAACACTCTACTTCTTCATCGGTTTGCTGAGTGCTGCTAGTTGTGTTGGAAAACCTGCTTTGAACTACACAATGGTTTGGGATGAGTAATGGCTGAAAGGATGTTTTCTCTTCAATAACTGATTATGTGGGTGCTAAAATTTGGATTACTTTTTGTCTTGATTGAGTGGTTGGCTTTTACTTGGGTTAAATCCTGTGAACTGTGAATGAATTACATCGACTGGGCACAAAACATTTATATTATATAAATTTATGTAAAATAGTGTTTTAGGTATAAATCTATATTTAGCATTCACCAAAAAAGCTGGTCATATTGTTACAACAATTTATTTGGCATGTTTTCAGAAAAATACAAAATCATTGCACCAATTATTCTATTCTGATAATAGAAAGAGGTGCTGTAATAATCACAATAATATAAAAATAATGACTGATTTACTGAGCACCTCCTAGTGCCAGCCCCTTTGGATACGATTTCTTATCACTATAAGGTAGATACTACTACTTCTAAATTACCAATGAGTAAACTGATATTTAGAGAGATCTTTGTTTGAGGTCTGATCCTCATGTGATGAAATCCAAAGTCAACCAGGATTTAGCAGATGAAATAAGTTTGGAATCGTATTTTGTACACTAAATCTGAGATCCCAAAGGGACCCAATTATTCAGGATGAATGTAACAATGCATGAGCTGCCAGAACAACAGGCCACTTATACTATATGCTCACTTATACTATATAACATCATCTTGAAAAGCTGTGCACCGCCACCTCAATTTTTGCAAATAATCAAATAAACAAGGGGCTAAGAAGTGAATTATAGTTACAGCGAGTACTTAGCAGAAGACTGACATATGGGAAGATAAAATGGGGACTTGTTGAAAGACTTAAATGCCATGAAAAGAGTTTGAACTCTACTGTAGGCAATGCCACATAGCGACTAACATCTGTAGTCATGTTAGACAAGTGCTTTCACACACACTGTTACACTGGACACTGAACGTGTAAATGGCACAATATCCAGAGAGGTTAGGCACCTTTCCCAAGACCACTAAGCAGGGGTCCCTGTTTCTGCAAAACTTGGACTTTTCCCACTATTTCATTCTACTTGCTACCTTCAAAATCATGTGGCCTTTGGTATTATGAATTGTCATCAGAAACCACCAATATAAAGCAAAATATTTCACATGGGAGAATAGGACCTGGTCAGCCTATTATTCTGTTAGCCTTGGCTGTAATAGTTTGCCTGAAGGGAGCTGAGTCCTAGTGAACAGATTTTAGGAAAAAGAAAACAGTTACACCTAAACTTTCTTGACTATGAAAGTCTTAAATACCTTATAGAAAATTGGGAAATAACGAATATGAAAAGAGAAACAATCATCCGTAACTTCACAACTAATTTAATTTTTTTTTTTTTTTTTTTTTTTTTTATAGAGGCATGCTTTTATTTATTTGTTTGCTGGTTTGTTTGTTTGTTCTGCCTATACATGCACTGGGTACAGTCAGAAGCGCGGGAGGGTGAGAGAATTCACCAGAGCCAGAGCGGGGAGCAGAGCAGGCAGAAGGACCGAAGTACACTGCTGAGGGGAGCAGCGGGCGGCAGGAGAGGTCTGCACTCCATGTGGGACCCTCCTCTGGTGGCCGGGGAGCAGCCGGGGATCGAACCGGCGCCGCAGAGGCCGCGCGCAGTTTCGCAACCCAGCGCTCAACCGCTGCGCCACCGGGGAGGCCCACAACTAATTTAATTTTAATATTTGGGTGCATTTTCTTCCACTCTTTGGGACACCTGAGCAAGAAACTTGAATGTCATTCTTCCCTCATGTATTATATCCAGCCAGTCTCCTGGTTGCCATGGGTATTACGTGGTTAGTCATATTTCTACGGGTCTATCTTCGGAATATATTCCAAATCTCTCCAAATTTGTACTCACCTCTGCCCTTGTATGGGATGCCATCATCCCTTGCTAGATTATTCCAGTTGCCCCTAAACAGTCTCTTAAGTTTCACTCCAGGACACTGTCTCCCCTTCAACCTCCATACAAGAAGCAGGGTGATTTTTCTCAAATGCAAAATGCTGAAAAGCCTCAGCTATCTTCCCTTTGCCCTTAGGATGATGTGCAAACCACTCCGTAGGCCCATTCCATCACATCTACTCGCTCCCTCTAGCTCTACAGACCTTCCTAACCAGGCTCTCCTCTCTCTTACCTTTGAAGCTACTCTGCTGGAACCCTCTTCCCAAAAGCATTCCCTAAATGCTTTTCAACTTTCAAATCTCAGCGCATGTTTCAATTCCTTTGGGAAGACTTATTTGACTCCCTACCTCTCTGCACAGGATTAGAGGCTCCTGCTACAATCTCAAATCCCCCGCTATAATAACACTTACCGCGCTGTATTATTTGGGCAATTTGTTTAACTGCCATCTCCTGAACTAGCTGTCAGCTGTGAAGGCGGGGTCTGCACCTCTTACCACTCTATACTCCACGTGTAGCAGGCGACTGGCAAAGGGTAGACAGTGGATATCATTCGCTAAACACAAGTTCACATACAGAGTAGCATTCCTAGTGTTCACCACATCTTAATTTTTCTATAGAATCGCTACAGTTTTCTCTGTAGAAATTATTATCTCCAAATAATGACGGATTGGCCTTTTCCTTCCAGGCCTTGTCTTTTCTTTTATTCTCTTATTATACAGCACAGACCTCCACTGCCATGTTGAGTAATTGTGTTGATTGATAGGTGGCATTTTTGTACCTGATTTTTAGAAGGAAAGATTTACCATTTCAATTCAGTATCATGTGGGAGATAGACTTTTTTTGGTAAGATTTATTTATTTATACAAGAGCTGGGGTACAGGTCAGAGGTGCGGGAGGGTGAGAGGATTCACTAGAGTGGGGAGCAGAACAGGCAGACGGACCGAAAGCACTGCTGAGGGGAGACAGGAGAGGTCTGCTGTGCCATGTGGGTATGTCCCTGGCTGGCAGGGAATCGAACCCACATTGCAGAGGCTGCAGACAGCTTCACAGCACTGCGCTCAACCCGCTGTGCCACTGGGGAGGCCCTGAAATAGACTTTTTTTTTTGGTGGGACCTTCACCGGCGGCCGGGGAACGAACCGGCGCTGCAGAGGCAGCCTCGCAGCCACCAGGGGAATCCCCTGAAATAGACTTTTGACTGATACTCTTCATCACTTTAAGGAAACTCCCGTCTAGTCTTGGTTTATTAAATTCTTCTTTTATAAACTGTGAATGCACTGAATGCTCTGCTTCATCGAGAGCATTTTCTGCTTTGCTGGGAAGTACATTGTCTTTAATTTGCTGATATGTTGAATTATATTAGATTTTCCCAAGTTAAACATCCTATAGCTTTGTATTTGGTCATAATGCACTATTGTTTTTACACTGCTGGATTTAATTTGCTAATAATTTATTGAGAATTTTAAAAAGCTATGTTTACTAGTAAAATTGGCCTGTAATTTTCCTTTCTCTTTTATTCTTATCTGATTTTGATATTGAAAATCTTGTAGTCTCATAAGATGAATTGGGGAAGCTATCTTTTGTCTATTCTGCAAAAACATATATACATGGCAAAGATTTCTTAAATATTTGGTAGAACTCATTTATAAAACTCTCTGGACATAATGTAGGGGTGTGTGTGTTTGTGTGTGTGTGTGTGTGTGTAACAATGAACCGTAGTTTGCTAATTGTTTTCTTCAATTTGTCTGCATCCTTCATCCTTATGCCTTCATGTTTTTGGAATTAGTCTTTTATGTTTCGAATTCTGTTTTCTGCATTGTCAATTCTGCTCTCCATTGCTTTCATAAGTATTTTCGTTATGTTTTACCCTTTTATTCCAATTTCGTTTTTATCTCAAACAGCAACCTCTCTGCCACTTTTTTAAATCGTCCATATTGTTTTGTAATATTAGTATTTTTTGTCGTTGTCTGAGATCACAAAGAAGCTGCTTTCCAAAGCTGACTTCCATTTTTCCTAGAGTAAGTCTTCTTTAAACGTGTGAATTGTCCTGGCATCTTCAGGACCATGCTCTTCATACTTTAAATTTGTTATGGTCAAAGTATTATTGTTTATTTTGTTTATCCTTAAATGGGGAAATCTTGAAAGATCTTGCATACAGTCACTGTTGGAAAGTATCTGGGTATGTCCCAGCTCTCGATTACCTTGTGTATCAATGTAATGTCCAGAAGGTTACAGATCACTCTAGGGTACAGTTTTCACACACGGTCTTGTAAGAGAAGCTTTTTTCACAATGCCACATCCCCTAAAGAGGACAGACCCACACTGCTTTTTCAAGTCCATGTCATCTATATGCGATTTTGCCAATGGGAATTTCACACAGTTCTTCCTTCTGCTGATTGGTCGAGGCATAATAAAAAGAGGCCATCAATTAATTGCTTGTGATAGCATCGCACAGGGATAACAATTATCGCGGTTTCATCTTGATACCAACTCACACATAGAGGAAGGGACTGCCAGGAGAACTTGGTTGAGAATGATTCTTGGTTGAGGCCCTTTCGGGCTCTGTGAGAAAGGGTGTCATTAATGCGAGATCGCTGCTCTGGGCATGAGTGGGGAGTGGCCGAATGAATGCCACTATTTGCTGCCCCCATCCTAATGACTGTTCACAGGTGTGCATAAGATATAGAAATCAACAGTCAGCAATGCTTCAAAGGCCCTGGTCTCCTTGAACTTACGAGGGACTCAGTTCCAGGTGACTCAACATTACTGACAGTGGACCTGTCTCGTGAATGCTCGCCCCTAACACAAGTGACAGGAAACTGGACCAAATTCCAGAAATGGGCAGAATAAATCCAGGCCAGTTGTGTGAATGATTAAAGGGTAAGTCACCTAAGCCACCACGTGTCTAGACGTGGGGCCCCAACATCTTCACAGCAGAGCAGAGCAGGGTCTGTGAGGGCCTTTGGAAGCAGGTTTCTGTTAGGTCTGGCCAGAAGCTCTGCCCCCACATTCCCATTCTCCCCCTACCCAAAAGAACAGAACATCCTTTAGGGCACTTAGCCTTCCTCATTCCGTGCAGTACTGGCGAGGCTTAGTGTACAGGTTTGGGCATGCGGCTGGGCCTGCCCAGTTCAGAGAGTGGCCCCCAAATGGGCATGCTGCTGAAAATGGAAGAGAGAGTCCTTCTCTGGGAGATTACATATGAGTCCTGCACTTGAAGTGAATCACTCTCTCCCTCTAGCATAGCTGAGCAGGACGATAGGGCCTGGAGATCTCTGACTCTCACACCACAGGGAAGATGCCTAAAAGGGGTGGGGTAGAGGGTGGAGGAGAAAGTTGACAAAGAAAAGCAAAGGGAAAGGAGAGGAGCAGAGACTTAGTAAGCGAGAAGTGGACACTTGGAGACACCTTTGTTGTTTCTTGAGCCTTCCTTAGAGTAAGTGACTCAATGGACTCATTTTTTTAAAAAGATTTATTTATGCATGCAAGACCTGGGGTATAGGCCAGAGATGCAGGGGGAGTGATAGGATTCACTAGAGACAGAGTGGGGAACAGAACAGGCAGATGGACTGAAATACACTGCTGAGGGGAGCAGTGGGCGAGACAGGCGAGGTGTGCTTCGCCATGTGGGTTTCTCTCGGGCCAGTCGGGGATCGAACTCCTGCTGCAGAGGCTGCGGATTGCTTCACAGTGTGGCGCTTAACCCCTTGCACCACCAGGGAGGCCCTCAATGGATTCATTTTTAATTGAACTTCTTTCATTTGGGTTTGTGTCCCTTCTGACTGAAAGGTGATAAATACCATGGTTACTTCTTTCATGAAATGTCCGTGTTAGTGGAGAGTGGTTGGTTAGTCTCGCCCCTTTAGAAGGGATCTATGAACAGAGGCTCCATTCACTTGAACTGCTGCCACTGCCTCTGAGCCCTCAGAGTCTGCTCCACCGTAGGCCGTAGGCCATGTTGCCTGTCAGAAGTCAGAGAATGAATGTGTCAAGGTGGAGCCCTGAGGGCAGGTGACGTGTTTGCATGACTGGGAAGAGTGCCCTATGGTATGAAGCAGCTGTCTGGCCTTCGGGTTATGACGACTTCCCTACCCCGAAACTAGAGGAAGATTATAGCAAGATCAGAACCTTCTCGCACTTCTTTCTGCTCCCACCCCCACCCTTTTTTTTCAAAGCAGTAGGCAAGTGTATGTATACACCATAGAAATTCATTTCCCAATTTAATGCATCAAAGGTAGTTTCAGTCTATAATGTTGCCTGCTTGGGTTTTCTCAGGCTTCCCATGAGTGATTTTTTTTTTTGGGGGGGTGGGGGGGAAGCAAGAAAGGGTGGGTGGATAGGATTCCAGCAAGGACAATTTGAAAAACACCTGGACAGGTATTGACGGTCTGTCAGGGATCGCAGGTGGACCAGAGCGTTGGGGCTGCTGCTGATGACTGTGGCAGCTGGAGCGAGAGCAGGAAGATCCTGGTGAAAGGTGCTAAAATGAGGCAAGGCGTGGGTGTGCAGAGACAAGCATAAACAGTCCCACGGCGCTGCCCACAGCCTGCTCTGACCAGTTTAGGCTTGTTAACGAAAACATTCTTCCTATTTCTCTCTCCTGTCTAGTTCTGAATGATGACAGGATTGTTGATATGATGCCTTTACAACATTTAACCACAAATGGCACCAATTAGTCATTTCGTAAAGCTCCACACGCACCAATACGATTCCTTATCTCAGCTCTCTGGAACTGGCACAGGGAGATTGGAATATGTGTGTCTTGCCTGAAGAAAAGTTGTCGACAAATCAGCTCTTCATCTAATTTGAAGTGACAAGTAGAGAGATACATTCAAACGAAAGCATTCTTGACTCTCTATGACTTTGTAAAGATAATGAAATTTGTTCATCTTCATCTGCACGTCAATGTCTGTCCTCCTTGACATGGCAGATTTTCAGAAGCAAAAATTTCCTTCTTCACTACTCTACCATAACTGATGAATGCGTAAAATGCTATAACAATTCAACTGTTTTATAATCTATCTGCTGCCTTGACAAGTAATGTGCACATCGTTTTAGTGAATTGTAAGGGAAGGAATAGGATTAAATTAGGCATTTACTGCGAGTGGAGAGAGAGAGCTAAAGTAGTGCTCATAGCCTAATTACTACAGAAGTTTTAAGAATAATATGTACCAATAACTGTGAAGAGACTGAGATTCAACCTACATTCAAACTAACAAGTTAGTCTGTCAGTTTCTTGTATGTTGGAGGGAGAAGAATCCTGGGGTGAGAGACAAAAGACAACTTTTTTTTTAAGGATTTACTTATTTATGCATATGAGAACTGGACTACAGGCCAGAGGGGTAGGGGGGCATGTGTGAAAGGATTTACCAGAAACAGAGTGGGGAACAGAACAGGCAGACCGACTGAAATACACTGCTGAGGGGAGCAGCAGGCGAGACCGGAGAGGTCTGCTATGCCATGTGGGTAACTCCCTGGCCGGCCAGGGATCCAACTCATGCCAGGGATCGAACTCATGCTGCAGAGGCTGCGGATAGCTTCACGGTGCTGTGCTTAACCCCTTGCGCCACCAGGGAGGCCCACAAAAGACAACTTATAACTCACAGTAAGCAGTAGCCAAAAGAAGCAGTATTTTGCGGTGGTTTCCCCAAGTCCCAAACCTCACAGGTGGTAGGAAGAGGACCAGATGACATTTGCACACAGAGTGGTAAGCATTACAGGGGCGACATCCTCAGTTTAGTGAGCTGGGAACTTCTATAAGGGATAGTAATCATACCTGCCCTTTGCTCTGAAAGGAGACACTATCTCTACTTTCCAGCTGTTCCTCGAAAAAAAAAAAATTAATCTAGAACAAAGGGCACCCAGTGCCTTGCTTGCAAGACATACAGAAAAATGAGATATTCGTGGAAAAATTTCTTCCTATAAAACCCAACCCTCATTTCAACAACATTGCATTATTTTCACAACAAAGTAACACAAACAGGGCACGAATATCCAACAGAGCCATCAAATTTTAAGTTCCTCCTCATCCCCAAATCCTTAGTCTATTAGCATATTAGACCGATGGGTTCACTCTTTGACTCCTTCTGTGAACAAGGAAACCTTTAGCATCATGATCGTGTCTAATTGTTTTTCTCCTTAAAGTGATTGGGGTTGGGTAGAGAGGAAGGGAGGAATCAGGAGGCAATAAAGATCAAGAGTGGCTATTACGGACTGAACACCTGTGTCCCCCCAGATTCACAGGCTGAAGTCCTGATCTTCATTGAGATGGTATCTCCAAATGGAGATGAGGCCTTTGGGTGGTAATTAGAGTTAGATGAGCTTGTGAGGGTGGGGCCCTGTGATGGAATCAGTGTCCTGAGAAGATGGGGAAGAGACAAGAGCATACTCTCTCCTCCCCGCTCCTTCCCTTTCTCTCTCTCTCTCCCCCCCATATGAAGACATAATGAGAAGGCCGTCCCCTGCAGGCCGGCTCTCACCAGGAACTACATGGGCCTGCGTCTTGGACTTTGCAGCCTTCAGAACTGTGAGAAATAAATTTTGGTTGTTGACAAATGTTGGCGAGGGTGTGGAGAAAAAGGAACTCTTCTGCACTGCTGGTGGGAGTGCAAACTGGTCCAACCACTGTGGAGAGCTGTGTGGAGATTTCTGGACCTACTAAACATAGAGCTTCCATATGATCCAGCAATTCCACTCATAGGTATTTACCCAAAGGACACAGAAACATCAATTCCAAAGAGCACCTGCACCCCTATGTTTATAGCAGCACTGTTTACAATAGCTAAGCTTTGGAAACAACCCAAATGCCCAAAAATAGATGACTGGATCAAGAAGATGGGGTCCATATACACCATGGAATATTACTCAGCATTCAAAAAAGATAAACACATGCAATTTGCAGCAACATGGATGGCGCTGGAAGGGATCATGCTCAGCGAAATAAGCCAAAAAGAAAAAGAAAAATACCGGATGGTCTCACTCATAGCAGGAATCTAGAAAACTTAAATAAGGGACCAGGAAAATGAATATAAGAAAGTGAAAATCAAAATCAACAAAAAACTATGAACCAGAGACACTTTTTGGGGGGTGGGGGGCGGGAGGGGAAGGATTGGGGTCAGAATGGGGCGTTTGCAATTGTATGGGGGAATATAAAAATAAAATTTATTATTTAAAAAATAAATAAATAAATAAATAAATTTTGGTTGTTGAAGACACACAGTCGCAGTAGTTTGTCATGCCAGCTCGAACACACTCATACAGTGTCCTGCCCAATAAACAAGACTTTTCATTTCCTTTACAACAGCATGACTTTCCATGGTTTTTGGCCCTCGCAGTGCGCTCTTCTGGGTGGCAACATCCTCATGACTGATACCATTTATTTCAGCTTTGGGAACCCTTGACTCTGCAGCCACAGTCATGTTGTTTTCAGAAATGTGGGGTTTGCACTCCTTGTCCAGTCGAGAATGACTCACACAGCTGTGACTTTCTTTGAGAAGTTCACCCTACTGTGGAATAACAGTTGCCCCGTTCCTATGACGATATCTCATGTTGTCGTCTCTACATCACGGTCTGGTGAGTTTTTCAGGGTGGCAGTCCTGACTGCAAGAAATTAGATTCTCAGTTGGTCACCTTCATCATTCCAAACTTAATTAAGGGCAGCAAGTCAACACCGCATCTATGGTTCCTAGAGCTTCTCGATAGCAACCAGGACTCGCTGCAAAAAATCCTGAGACCAGGGCCTCCCTGATGGCCCAAGGGGTTAAGATGCAACCTATGAAGCTGTCTGCAGCAACTGCAGCATGAGTTCAATCCCCAGTCAGGGAGCTATACACATGGCATGGCAGACCTCTCCTGCCTCGCCCGCTGCTCCCCTCAGCATTGTATTTCAGTCCATCTGCCTGTTCTGCTCCCCATTCTGTCTCTGGTGAGTCCTCTCACCCCTTGCACTTCTGGCCTACACTCCAGTTCTTGTTTGCACAAATAAATAACAAATACATATATATAAACCTTTAAAAAGCAGACAAACCTTTTTCTCTTGTCTCCAAATGGATCTCAGACTGCCCTGAAGGACTGCAGGAGCAGATGGGCCAGAAGACACACAGCTGTTGCTACTGTTTCTTAATAAGCGTGTGTCCTGAGGTCCCTGAGTTCCGCCATCCCTCCAGGCTGACGGGGTGTTTACTGAGCCAACCTCTTTGAAGAGACTGCCTGGAGTAAAAGGCAGCCAGCGTCTGTACTCACAGTACAGAAACACAAGAGGCTCTTGGAGAACTGGCTCCCCACAAGACCCATTATTGACAGGATACTTTTTCAGTTTATTATTATTTTGCAAGGTATTTCTGTGACCCAAAGTATTGAAAGACAACGCCACCAAAATTTTATCATTAACATTCTCAGGTGAGAATATTAAACATTCACCTCCAGGATGACTCTGAGACTGATGACACAGAAGCCTTTCTGCCAGTGATTCATGTAGAAATAGCGGAAATGTCCCTTTCAGAGGCTTTTCAAAGAGTAAACTTTCTATTTTGAGATAATCGTCGAGTCGCATGCAGTTTTAGAAATGAAACAGAGATTCTAGGTATGCTTTACTCGGTTTTCTCCAACAAGAACACTTTGGAAAACTATTGTACACTTTTGAAATGCAGATATCAACATTTTCACAGATGATACACATTTCCACGACCATCAGGATCCCTCACGTTGCCTTTTCGCCACCAGCAATATCTTTTTAACCTTCCACTTTTCTCTACATAAATATACTTCCTTGGCTAACCCAAGCCCTTCATTATGTCTATGAGAAAATAGGATTTGAAGTGACCAACAATTTGTTGGTTTTAAGGTAAATTAGTGCTTCAGCTAATAAGATTGCCTCAGACCAAGCAATAAGATGGGTTACACTTAGGAAGAAAAAATTACATTTTCTTTTTATAAATATAAGTAAAACAGCTCATTATAGAATACTTCAAAAGCAGAGAAATACAAGAAAGTGGGGACTGGGGACTGGGGTAGAGACAAGAACTATCTACCCATTTGGTGCCTCTCCTTTCAATCTTTTTTCTTTATACAGAGAGAGATTACTTATCTGTCTACAAACTATGTATAAACGCATTTTGTTACAGTCTGGAAATAAGTAGTATCAGTGAGAGGAACAGGCTATTCTTACCTTATTTCTTTCACTTTTACCTGGGGAAGACAAAGGCAGGGGGTAGCAGGTTTTAAGCATTTTGTCAAATCCCCAATAGTAAAGCCAATTACAGTCACCTGCCCAGCAACACCAGGACTGCCTAGCCAAGGCAGATAGTCAGGGCTTTTGCAAGGCCTGAAAAGGAGCAAGGCTACTTGTTTCTGGGTTTGGCCAGCAACTGGAAGGAAATGGTTGAACACCCAGAATCAAACATTTTCAATTACCATTAGGTTTGTGGTAAAAAGAGTTTAGAAGCAACAGTGTGAAACATGTGACTGTCTCTTGAAAGGTCAGAGTGTGAGCCACTGTGAATTAAGCAGTCAAGTGTGGTCCTTTCTGACACATCACCCCCTTTCATCAACCAAAGGCTCCCCCCAGTCCCATGCCTTAGTCACAGATGGCGTGAGGAGGGAGAGGGTTCTGCCACAGTATTCCAAATGCCAGTGGGCTGATTGGTCAATGCTGACTCAAAAGCGCCTCTCTAGTGAAACCAGAATTACCTCCCACTCTCAGAATAGGATTTACAAATGTAGTTATTTATGTGTGATCTTTTCTACAAATGATATCATGCATTTTAGTCATGCTAGTTCAATATTTCCCATTACATTTTATGTTATTTATGAGATTTTACTCTATGAAAAATGTTCTCACGTGTATGTCTTTACAAATGAATTAATTGACATAAAGAAAACCTTGTTGGTCACAAGGGAAAAAATGTCCTTTTATATAATAACACTTCTCTTTTTCCACTTTAAAAATTCTTCTTTTCAGTGAGTGAGGGTGGGAAGCAATTAGGTTTTAAGTGCTGAGATGGGGATATGGTTTCCAATAATAAAACAAAATCATTTATATGAATTTTTGGTGTAATAATAATAGGACTTTACTCAAAAGCTCCCATAGAATCTAACATAACTATGTGACCTTAAGAAAATCTATCTTGGCACTAATTTCATCTATAAAATGGGGGCAATTCATGCCAACCTCGTTAAGAGATCTTATTTTCTGTGGTCATTCTCAGTGTTTTGACAGCCGATAGGAATCCTTTAGGAGAATACCTTAAGTTTAGTCACTGGCTCTGCTGCTTATTCAGGAAAATAGGGCTAAATTGATTTATAAACTATTTTTAACCAGCTGGTGATCATGAGTGAGGCTGAGTCTCACTTTATCTATCTACAAAATGAATACAAAGAACTCATACAACTCAGTAAAAAGAAAACAAAGAATACAATTTAAAAAATGGGCCCTAGAGCTAAACAGGTGCTTCTCCAAAGAAGGCATACAGGTGGGCCTCCCCTGGTGGTGCAGTGGTTGAGCACTGGTCTGCAAAGCTGCCCGCAGCCTCTGCAGCACTGGTTCGATCCCCGGCCACCAGGTGAGGGTCCCACATGGTGCGCAGACCTCTCCTGTCTCGCCTGCTGCTCCCCTCAGCAGTGTACTTCGTCAGTCTACCTGTTCTGCTCCCCAACTCTGGTGAATCCTCTCACCCTCTCGCGCATCTGACTGTACCCACTGCTTGTATAAATAAATAAATATTTAAAAAAAAAGAAGAAGAAGGCATACAGGTGACCAACAGGCACATGAAAAAATGCTCATTATCACTTATCATCAGGAAAATGCCAATCCCAAACCACGACGAGACAGCACCTCACACATGTGAGAATGGCCCATTTGAAAAATAGCAGAAACAAGAAGTGCTGGTGAGGCAGTAGAGAAAAGGGAGCCCGCTTATGCTGTGGGTGGGAATGTAGACCAGACCAGCCCTTATGGAAAGCAATATGAAGAATTCTCAAAATATTAAAAATAGGTCTACCATGTGATCCAGCAATTCTACTTCTAGGCAGCTACACAAAGAATGGAAAAATACTAATTTGAAGGGCCTATGTTCATTTCAACACTATAATAGTCAAGTTATGTAAACAAGTGTCCAAAGGCAGATTAGGAAGATGTGGCATATATTCATGATGGAATCCTACTCAGCCACAAATAAAGATAAACTCTTGCCTTTTGTGACAACTTGGATAGAACTGGAGAGGATTATGCCAAACAAAGTAAATCACAAGGAGAAAGACAAATCCGGATGGTGTCCCCTACATGTGGAATATGGAAAAACAAAACAAAGGGTCAGGGCCTCCCCCGTGGTGCAGTGGGTTGAGCACAGCGCTGTGAAGCTGAGCGCAGCCTCTGCAGCACAGGTTCGATCCCTGGCCGGCCAGGGAGATTCCCACGTGGCATGGCAGACCTCTCCTGTCTCTCCTGCTGCTCCCTCAGCAGTATCTTCTGCCTGTTCTGCTCCCTGCTCTGTCTCTGGTGAATTCTCTCACACCCACCCCTCCACACCCGCACCTCTGACCTGTACTCCAGTTCTTGTATAAATAAATAAAATCTTTAAAAAAAAAAACAACAACAAAGGGTCAGATAAAGTAAAACCAGTAACAAACCCTAGATACCTGGCTGCTTAATTTGAGGTTACCAGAGTGGGAAAGAGGGGGAGATAAAAGTAGGCACAAAGTAGGATATAAAAGGTAGTGGGCACAATGGACTATGGTGGAGGACTTTTTTTTTTAGATTGATTGATTTATGCATAGAAAAACTGGGGTATAGGCTAGACGTGTGTGGGGTGAGAGGATTCACCAAAGACAAAGTGGGGAACAGAACAGGCAGATTGACTGAAATACACTGCTGAGGGGAGCAGCGGGCAAGACAGGAGAGGTCTGCTGTGCCATGTGGGTCAGCTCCCTGGCTGGAATCAAGCTCAGGCATCACTGTGATAGTGCTGAGACTTAACCCCTGCATATGGTGGACTTTTGGTGCCTTGGTGGTAGGTGTGGTTGGTAATATACACCTGCAGGGTGTGATCTTATACCTCTGTGTCATATGCAATGTTGTAAACTGATATTACCTCAATAAGAAAAAAATGTAAGGAAAGAAAATGAATGTGGAGGAGAGTTGGGAAGTAGCTAGAAGATCAGAAGCCTTAACCCCCAGGCACTTTAGGATCATCTGGGTTTTTTTTTTTTTTTAATATCGTTATGTCTGGACCACACTTGAGACCAATTAGATCAGAATCTGGAATTAAATCAGCATCAGATTTTTTTAAGTTCCCCAGGTGAACCCACTACATAGCCAAGAGCCAGAATGACAAGACTAGATTCTAAGTCACCAGTCAACGCAATGATTCAACAGCTCTAAATAAAGTATTTGAAAATATTCATAAAAATAAGACACTACTAACGTTCTTCTTGTCATGAGTCCACAAAAGTCCAAGGAGGATAACCTTCTCCCTAGGGTAAATGCTGAGATGGGGGTAGTAGGAGTATGAGGTGATGAAACTAGTTACAAGATTTGCATCTCACATCCTCCTCAAACCTGCTTTAGCCATTATCATCTCTGACAGATTTAAAAGGAACCTATCATAAGATCTGTGAGTAATAACGCTGATGCTAGCAAGTGTGGCCTTGGGGAATTAATCTCACTTTATTGGCCCTCATTGTCATCTGTAGCAGGAGGGCGTTTGACTGGAGTATGTGTCTCCATGTTTCATTCCAGTGATAACCTTTACACTCTTCAGTAACAGTACACTCTTCACTCAAAATAGGGTAATAAATGTCTGTGACAATAATACTTTTCCAAAGGACACATGGAAATGTGTCTGGTAATTACAGTATTTTAAAAGGAAATCAGAACCCTATGCTATTCAATTCTGGAGGAAATTTTTAACAAGTTTGACGTGGCACCTTTAGAGAAAATGTTTATTATTTTATTCAGAGTAGTCAGACACATTGGAGATAGGTATCATCTATATGTTTTTATACTGCAAAACTTTATTTAACCACAGATTTTATGCTTCATTATGAGTGATAGCGGGCTCTGCTTACTGAAGTTTTGTATGCAAAACATAGGCAAGACTATATAATTAAATCACTTATAATAATGAATAAATCACAGAAAAATATAGCATTCTATCAAAAGCAAACTGCAGCTCTGAATTACACTTTTGTTGATAAGTTATAACCATATTTGAGTTATTACTCAAATTTTAACAGGGAAACAGTTTTGAAATCTGTTTTCAGGTGTGTCATTTAAAAAAAAATATTTATTTATACAAGCACTGGGTACAGTCAGAAGCGTGGGAGGGGTGAGAGGATTCACCACAGCCAGAGTTGGGAACAGAACAGGCAGACTGACGAAATACACTGCTGAGAGGAGCAGGGGGTGCGGCAGGAGAGGTCTGTCGCGCCATGTGGGACCCTAGCCAGCGGCCGGGGATCAAACCGGCGCTGCAGAGGCTACAGGCAGCTTTGCAGCCCAGCGCTCAACCGTTGCACCACCAGGGGAGGCCCTATGTGTGTACATTTTAATAGAACCCTGAGATCCAAGATTGACCAACATTTCTCCACATTACTTGATAGATTTTTTTTTACAGATTATATAGAATGATTAGTACTCATCTCTTTTCCTTTTAATTAAATGAATGTTGTATATGTTTCAATTAAGTTGAAAGTTTCTCCTTTCTCTACACTATTTTATATAGGGTGTTTTATTTAATGGTGGAACTTAAGTAAGGTTGTAGATTATTGGGACAATGTTGTGCCCAAACTTAGAGGCAGAGGGGAGGATAAAGCTGTTTGTAGTGACTGAAAAGGCTTTTGGGTATCCCTTTAGGAAAAGAATGTGTCAGAAGTGTTTTTGTTGAGTACTTTAGAGTAGGTAGCCTTTCTAAAAATATAGATATAAAAAATGCATGTACATGGACATTAGTTAGGCAAAGGGGTGGACAGGAGTTGAGAGTTGTCATTATTTTGCTGTCTAGGATCTGAATCTTTTCCTTATTTTTTGAAAGTTCCCCATTGGGTGAGTGTGGAAAGACACAGAGCCCTTTATTCACTATAAAGTTTGAAATGATTTGATCAGAAAAAAAAAATTTTTTAAAGTCAGTATCGGGCCTCCCCGGTGGCGCAAGGGGTTAAGCACCGCACTGTGAAGCAATCCACAGCCTCTGTAGCAAGAGTTCGATCCCCGGGCTGGCCAGGGAGGAACCCACATGGCGAAGCAGTCCTTTCCTTTCTCTCCCGCTGCTCCCCTCAGCAGTGTATTTCATCAGTCTGCCTGTTCTGTTCCCACCTGTCTCTGCCTGTCTGTTCCCACCTGTCTCTGGTGAATCCTCTCACCCTGTCCTCTCATCTCTGGCCTGTACCCCAGCTCTTGTATGCATAAATAAATAAATCTGTTTTTTTTTTTTTAAGATTTATTTATTTATTATTTATACAAGCACTGGGTACAGTCAGAAGCACGGGAGGGTGAGAGAATCCACCAGAGCCAGAGCGGGGAGCAGAACAGGCAGAAGGACTGAACTACACTGCTGAGGGGAGCAGCAGGCGGCAGGAGAGGTCTGCACGCCATGTGGGCCCTCCTCCGATGGCCGGGGAGCAGCCGGGGATCGAACCGGCGCTGCAGAGGCTGCGGGCAGCTTCCCAACCCAGTGCTCAACCACTGCACCACCGGGGAGGCCCAATAAATAAATCTTAAAAAAAAATAAAGTCAGTATCATTTCCCTTGCAACAGATACTTTTCTTACAAGCAACTAGCTGAAAATGATCAAGTGACTGAGACTCAGTCAGAGGCTCCCACCCAAGGCTTTGACTCAGGAACCAAGATGCAAGAAAAGGAGGCCATGGAGGATGTCACTGATGGTAGTAGTGGCAGCAACTCCCAGTTTGCAAGGGCAGCAGAGACAGCAGTCCCGCTCTGCTATTTTTGAAGATGGTGGTTGGAGCTGAGATAACCACAGTTCAGAGTGGCAACGTCCTGCCCACCCTGCCTTATGGGTATGATTTAGACTGTGATTCCAGGTGTCTAACTGCTCTGAGTTCCTGACAACTTGCAAACATGGCTCTGTAAAACTCTTGATGATTTCCTGACCTATCCCAATATCCTCTGAATTCCTTTTCTACTTGTGATAATAATTTCAAAAATTTAAAAAGTCAGAATAGCAAAGCTCTATTAACAACTTTTGCAAGCATGCTTTGGGGTGGAAAATAGCATAGAGAACAGAAAAATCCTCCATTATAGGTTTTGTTAAAGAGAGTGGACAAGTTATTTTAGTTTTTTTTGCTTTTGTTTATCCTAACTTCCCTTTCACAATTGATTTTTTTTTTTATGGAAGATGACAGATAAATATATATCTCTTAGTCCATTCCCTAGGATTTAAGACTATGCACACACACATGCCTATATATATGCCTATACACACCCTTCCCCCCCCCCCCCAATAGGTAGTATAGAGAAGAATGACAGATATGTTGTTGGGACATGGAAGCTGAAGAGGAGGAAGCTAAAATCCGAGAAACAGACATTTTCTTCATGTCTAATCTGGAGAAAAAGTATTCATTTAAGTTTTTCTGTTCTCCTGAATATCTGTAACTCACCTTTAATCAGATACATTCTATTATAATTGTCCTGTTAAAATGCTCTAAAGAAGCATTTTTGTGATGTCAGGGGAAAAAATCAATTCATTTTTAAAGTCATTGTGATTCCATCCGACTGCACAAGCAATAGTGATGACAAGCTTATACAGCTAATTAGCTGATGACCTCCTCCAAAGTGACGTGAAGGAAGGACATGACCAGTCACAAACACTGCATTTGGCACTTCAAGGAACCATGACTGCCAAAAGATGCTATTTGTTGAAGCGTGAAACCAAACTAGGGCAAGATAAAAGGATCTTCGTCCTTGTGAAAAAAAGTATTGTTTTGCATTAATGAGCTCTTTTTAATCAAGTGCTCTTAATCAAGACTGCTTTTCACAACTAAAGTTTTAAGTTTCCATTTTCAGATAAGAACATTTCTGTGCCAAATGTAAAAGTTATCTGATAAGGCTCAGTAATTTTTATTGGCATGCCAGAGGGAGTTTATAATTTTAATTGTTTTTGTCTAATTAATACAGGATAGAGACTTTATATTGAAGATAAAATTTATTTTCTAGATTTTCTACAGATTATAAAGGATTTCTTACTCATCTTTTCAACAAACATTCATTGAACACCTACTATAAGCCAGACATGGAGCCAGACATTAAAAATGCAAAGATGGCAAGACATTGTCATTGCTCTAAGAGCATCACAAAACTTTTAGGAAATATTAAATCAATAATTTTATGTAAAGTAGAAAATGCAAATTTTTGCAGTAGGCGTAGTGTTGAGGTGTTCACAGAGGAAGGAAGAATTAACACTGCCTTGGGATAATTGGAAAGGAAAATGTCAAAAAATTGAAGTGGCTATGACCGAATGACTGGCAACTCAACTTCTAAATGTAGCATACAAATAAAAATAAATACCCAAGCTAGCTATTTGGCAAACTTCAGACATCTTTATGCCAATTTAATAATTTTTATCTTACATATCATTTAAGTTACTACTTGTTTTTTAAAAACGACTCACTTAAAAATTGAGCCTTCGATGTGTTAGCTTACATTTTCCTAATGATATCTGTAGTGGACAATGTTCCATTTAGACTCATTTGATTATTTTTTGTAGGCTTCAGTGTGATTTTGTAGGCTTCAGTGTGGTTTTGCTTCTAACAGTCAACACTTGTGACTTTTTTTTAAAGATTTATTTATTTGTGCATACAAGAACTGGGGTGTAAGCCAGAGTTGTGGGGGGGTGAGAGGATTCACCAGAGACAAAATGGGGAGCGGAACAGGCAGACAGACTAAAATACACTGCTGAGGGGAGCAGCGGGCGAGGCAGGAGAGGTCTGCTTTGCCAAGTGTGTTGCTCCCTGGGCAGCCAGGGATTGAACTTGTGCTGCAGTGGCTGGCAATAGCTTGATAGTGCTATCTTTAACCCCTGCACCACCAGGGAGGCCCCTACACTTGTGACTTTTTCTTGTGCCTAACTGCCCTTGGGCCTGGAGCCTCTATGCCCACTCATGCAGGACAAGGTACGTGGGATTTTATGTGCTGGGGAAGGCATATAGCCAATGGCTGAGAGGTATGGACTGTGAAGCCCTGCTCCCTTACATTGGCACTGGACAATTTGTCAGAGTTCCCCTGGGTGATCAGGCTAAAGCTCACTTTTGCAAAACTTTGCCTTGGTCCCTGTGTGAGCATACCTTCTTCCATTACACTCTCTCAAGTTGGGAGCGGGAGAGAGGACCTCCTTCCCAGGCCCCCAAAATAACCCACCAAATCATGCTAAACAGGAATTTTCTACTTTCAAAGAGCAGGGGGAGCCTGTTCTGGAATGGCAAATTGCTGGGAAAAGGATGGCCACACAGTTAGTTTTGCTAGAGCATTTGTTTGTATATCTACATGAAAAAAGGTCGTATTATGGCTAGAAGTCCATTTTAGAAAAAGACTCTAAGACTTTTAGAAATGAATAATGTAAGCTATATACATAAACTCTGACTATGAAACACTATTTTTAACAAGCCTCCCCCCAAAAAACACAAATGATAAAATGACTACATTTTTTAAAAAGTGAAAATCAACCCACAAATTTGAAGTGGTATTTATATAATAGATCGAGCAGTCAAAAAGTGACTGCTATAATATTCAGAAAACATTTATTCCTTAAGATTCAGAAAATATTTAGGAAATATTTACTCCTTAAGATTAATAAGATAAAGAACACAACTTTTAAAACTTAGCAAGATATGTTAACAGACACTTACCAGAGAAAAAATTAAGATTTGTCAATGGAAAAAAATCAAAAGATGCTCAGTCTCACTAGTACTATCAGGGAACTTCAAATGGAAATCACTGGGGACTACAGTTTTATACTCAGACTGAGAAGAATGAAATAGACTGACAATAATAAGAATTGGTGACGTGGTGCAACTGGAAGTCATACTGATAAATGTATGAACTTACCGACCAGTAAGTGTATGAATTGGTAGAAACACTTTGGAATACAATGTGAATTTACCTTGTAAAGTAGAACCATGCCCATTACTTAGTAATCCTATTCCTATGGAGAAGGAATTCTTGATACATGCATGTATCAGCAGACAAGTATAAAAAGCACTATTGTCGGACCTCCCTGGTAGCACAAGGGGTTAAGATGCAACCTATGAAGCTCTCCACAGTCACTGCAGCACTAGTTTGATTCCCGGCCAGAGAGCTACCCACATGGCGCAGCAGATCTCTCCTGTCGTGCCCACTGCTCCCCTCAGCAGTATATTTTGGTCGTCTTCCTGTTCTGCTCCCCGCTCTGTCTCTGGTGAATCCTCTCACCCTCCCATGCCTCTGGCCTGTACCCCAGCTCTTGTATAAAAATAAATAAATCTTTAAAAAAAAGAACAGTAGATGGTTTTATATTCACAGGGCATACCTCTGGAATGTGTGGTTTTGCATGTCAAATTCATTTCAAATTGATTATAACTGTACTCTGGGAACTCCAGTCGAGCAATTGGTTAGCGTGCGGTACTTATACAACTGTATTCTGATACTTATACAACTGGTACTTATACAACTGTATTCTGACTCCAGATACATCCTATTAACAAGAAGGTTCAAAGATTTGCCCTAAAATAGCATTGGTGATGGCTGTGAGATCTGAAAGTTTAAGGCCATTCAAGAAACGGAAGATGGTGAGCTCACTCCCAAACTATACACATGAAAGAGTCCTATATTCCTTTCAAATGAGAAAAAAAAATTCCAATGCTAATCATGAGACTTTGATGAATGAAAGACTGTTTGGCCTACTCCATCCTAGACACATTCAAGATTTAGAATTTCCAAAACTAAAGAACCAAGTAAAAAATTAACTTACAGGGCCTCCCTGGTGGCGCAGCGGTTGAGCGCTGGGTTGCGAAGCTGCCCGCAGCCTCTGCAGCGCCGGTTCGATCCCCAGCTGCTCCCCAGCCACCGGAGGAGGGTCCCACATGCCGCGCAGACCTCCCCTGCCGCCCGCTGCTCCCCTCAGCAGTGTACTTCGGTCCTCTTGCCTGCTCTGCTCCCCGCTCTGGCTCTGGTGAATTCTCTCACCCTCCCGCGCTTCTGACTGTACCCAGTGCTTGTATAAATAAAATAAATAAATAAATAAAAATAAATCTTTAAAATAAAAAAAAAATTAACTTACATTAGAAGCTAAGACATGCCCATAATCTTCTTGTCTAGAGCTATAGGTAAGCAACAGACCAACATTTTAAAGTTGTCTAAAAGGATTTCTTTTTAATAATTTGCAGAATTACTATAATTGTCATAAAAAGCAATCCCATTATGTTCAATTTCCTTACTAATTATTGGGTACCCTGATTTAAGTATACTTGAATAATTATAACTGAGTGTTTTTAACCCATGAAATGTTCATTTCAAATCTTGGTACAAATATTAGATAAATATTAAGAAAATGTCTTGCATTGTTTATTATTTACCATGAAAACAGAATCTATAGTTTTCTCAGTCTGGAGACAGAGTTCATATATTTGTAAAACTTAATAAGCCATGTGTAGGTGTAGTTAATGCTTCAAAGAGTCTGTGACACCAACTCCTAATAGAACATTTTAAAGAAGATAATATTCCTCATGGCTCCTAGCTGAGAGTAATGGTTCTCTAACCTCTTAAAATCTTTTATTTCTATAAAACAAAAGTTAAAATGTGAACAAAACAAAGGTCTTCAAGTGTGTTAAAATTTTTTTTAAAGAGAGATAAATTGCTAACATTTTCAGTAAAACATTCCCACAAGTATTTCCTCCTTTGATAAAATCATCCTGAGACTCACTTGGCAGCTAAATAAAGATTTAGATCAACTGAGTTCATGAAGTGGCTGAACCACACCTAGGATTCAGGTCTTCTCACTTGCATGACCTAGAAGAAAATTTAATAAACATTCATATTGAATTTTGGAATAGGTATATAAACATATACACCTGTATCTGGTAGCCTGAACATAACTGACACTGCTGATTAAGACCAACTACAAACTGTTGGTCTTAATTATGCAACTTATTTTTCTAGAATTAGCATATGTGATCATACATTTACATATGTCTGCCTTTGCAATTGCTTGGACAATCCCAAGACCTTGGGTCTAACTACTAAGAGGATAATTTGATCCAGATTCCTTCAAATGCAATTGGCCAAAAATTAAACTTGTCTTCCTTGACAAACTGCTTGTACTGAAAATCTTTTCATGAGACATCTTACCTGTTTCCAGCCCCTAGTATTAACACTGTCCTCACTATTGCCCCTGCAGAATATGGGTGGCCATGGTTTATTCATATGATGCTGCATCTCTTCATCATGGTTTATTGGGCAGGGAGGGATGCTGTACCTGAGGCCACAATATGGTATGCAACATCCTTTTTACATTTCCAGGCTCAAGGCCAATGAGAGATTCATGCTCTTTGAGACACAGAATCACATAGCATTTGTTTGTGAATGCTGAAGCTGAAGATCATGTAGAATTAATGTTTTAGATAATCTTTTTAAGGTCTATGGAATGAACTTGATTTCAAAGTCTCAGGAGCATGCAGATCCAGCTTGGAATACTTTCGATGATCTTGGGTATTTGCTGCATTTCATGAGATGCCAAAAGATCACCAGACGAGACTTCTAATACAAATATTTCTGAATTGGCAGGTCAACCACTTGTCTTTCTGACACAAGAGAAGTTGTGTTGTTTTCATGGGACATGGGTCATTACAATAGTTGTGTCTATGGGCAGGGTGTATGTGTGACTGGAATGGAATGAGATTATGAAAGTGCTGCAAGCTGTTTTTAAATCAATATGGACTCAAAGTTTCCCTTACATTAGTTAAGAAGTCAACTAACATGTATTGTTATTTGCTAACATGAGTCATTCTGCTTTGACTGCTTTTTAGATTTACTCAACCATTTTGTTTTCAGCTGTCTCACAATAATAGGCCTAGGTAATGGTTATTTTGTATTTATCCTGGATTTGTAAATTTATATGTTGTACCAAATTTGGGTAATTTCAGCCTTTATTTCTTCAAAAAATTTTATCTTCTGTCAATATCTGGGGTTCCAATTGCACTTGTTGGCCTTGTTAATAATGTTCTGCAAATACTGAGTCTATTCTGGTCCTTTTGGAGTCATTTTTTCTTCCTATTTAAATTGGATATGTTTTTAATCTATCTTCAACTTTACTGATCGTCTTCTGCTATCTCTAAACTGTGACTCAGACCATGCAAGAAGTTTTAGAATTGTACTTTTTAGAATTTCTTTTGGGTTCTTTTTTGTATATTCCATTTCTCTGTAAAAACTCAATGTCTATTCATTGATCTCAACTGCATATTCCCTTAAATTCTTGAACATATTTATAATAACTGAGTCGTCTTTGTTTCCTAATTGTGTTATCTAAAAAGGTATGGTTGATTACTGTGACCTATTCTCTTGAGCATAAGGAACAGTTGAATCTTTCTTAGTATGTCTAAGATACTTTTTAGAATCAACTTGATTATAGTCTAATCTACATACAAGGAAATCAGTTCACTCTAGGTGTATAGTACATTTTGAGAAATGTAAATAAATGTGCAACTAAATTCACAATAAAGCTATAGAAAATTTTCATTACCCAGAAGTTATATTTTGGCTCTTCTCAGTTTTTTTAATACATTCCCACACCTAGTCCTAGGCAACCATTAGTCTGCTTTTTTTTTTTTTTTTTTTTTTTTTTATAGAGGCATGCTTTATTTATTTGTTTGCTGGTTTGTTTGTTTTGTTTATACATGCACTGGGTACAGTCAGAAGCGCGGGAGGGTGAGAGAATTCACCAGAGCCAGAGCGGGGAGCAGAGCAGGCAGAAGGACCGAAGGACACTGCTGAGGGGAGCAGCGGGCGGCAGGAGAGGTCTGCACGCCATGTGGGACCCTCCTCCGGTGGCCGGGGAGCAGCCGGGGATCGAACCGGCGCCACAGAGGCCGTGCGCAGTTTCGCAACCCAGCGCTCAACCGCTGCGCCACCGGGGAGGCCCCAATTAGTTGCTTTTTAATCACACATCAGTCTTATCTAATTTTTTTTTTTTTTTTAAAGAGGCACGTATTTTATTTATTTATTTGTTTATTTGTTTATACATGCACTGGGTACAGTCAGAAGCGCGGGAGGGTGAGAGAATTCACCAGAGCCAGAGCGGGGAGCAGAGCAGGCAGAAGGACCGAAGCACACTGCCGAGGGGAGCAGCGGGCGGCAGGAGAGGTCTGCGCGCCATGTGGGACCCTCCTCAGGTGGCTGGGGAGCACTGGGAATCGAACCGACGCCGCAGAGGCCGCAGGCAGCTTCATAACCCAGCGCTCAACCGCTGCGCCACCGGGGAGGCCCAGTCTTATCTAATTTTAAATGAATAGAATCAGGTAGTATGTACTTTTGGTTTCTGTTCTTTAGCAAAGCAGCATATTTCTGACTCAAACCTGTTGTAGCAATAGCTCATTCATATATATGCTAAGTAGTATTCCATTAATATAGCATAATTTATTTGCTCATCTATTGATGGACTTTTAGGTTATTTACAATTATTGAATATTATAAATAAGCTGGTATGAACCTGCACTAGTTTTCATGTGGATATATGCTTTCATTCCATCAAGGATGAAATGGCTAGGATGTATGGAAGGTGTATGCTTGACTTTTTAAGACGCTGCCCATTTTTCCAAAGTGATAATATCATTTAACATATCCGCCAGCAGTGTATGAGAACTGCTGCTGCATCAGATTCTCAAGCATCTTTAAATATTTTAGAGACTACATAGTGGTATCTAGTGGTTTTGGTTTACATTTTCCTAATGAACAACAACAGTTATCTTTTCATGAGATTGCCATGTGTTCATTTTCCTTGTGCATTCAAGCATTTCACCAATTGTCAAATTGGGGTTTTTTTTTTTAATGCTTTTTTTTTTTTTAAAGATTTATTTATTTATACAAGAGCTGGGGTACAGGCCAGAGGCACAGGAGGGTGAGAGGATTCACCAGAGACAGAGCAGGGAGCAGAACAGGTAGACTGACTGAAAGCACTGCTGAGGGGAGCAGCAGGCAAGATAGGAGAGGTCTACCATGCCATGTGGGTATCTCCCTGGCCGGCTGGGAATCGAACCCACGCTGCAGGGGCTGCAGATAGCTTCATAGTGCTGTGCTCAACCCGCTGCACCACCGGGGAGGCCCAAGCTGTGTTATTTTTTTAAAACTGTTTTACGACTAGTGTTCATTTTCTTAATAATGACTTTTGAAAAGTAAAAGTTGACAAATTTTGATTGTTAAATTTTTCTTTCATAGTTTTTATTTCTAAAGTCTATGTAATAATTTGTCAAATGATTTTCTGCATCTGATATATCATATGCTCTTTATTAAATCTGTTAATATGGTAGATAACATTGATTTAGTTTTGCATGTTAAACCAGTCTTACATTCCTGGTCAATCTTTTGATCATGATGCATTGTCCTTTTTGTATATTGTTGTGTTTGATTTCCTAAATTTTGTTAGGATTTTTTCAATTCACAAAGTTTATGAGTCTGTACTCTTGTAATTACTTTTTGTTTTTTTAAGCATAAGGTAAGCCTTTTAAGAATAAGGTAATGCTGTGCTCTTGGAGTAAGTTGAGAAATGTTCTCTGCACTCCTATATTTTGGAACAGCTTGTGTAGAATTGGTACTATTTCTTCCAGAAATATTGATAGAAATCATCATTGAAGCCATCTGCACCCAAAGTTCTTTTTGTGAGGTTTCAAAGTAAAATCTAATCTCAGATATAGGGCTATTCAGATTTTCTCTGTGCTCTTGGCAATGTTATGGATGGAATGTTTTGTCCCTCCCCCACAGAGTTGATATGAAACCCTAATCTTCAGTATTCCAGTTATTGGGAAATTAGGCTTCTATGGAAGTAATTAAGCTTAATGGGAGTCATAAGGATGGCTCCCTAATCCCATGGTGATTAATGTCCTTATAGGAAGAGGCACCAGAGAGCTCGTTTGTTCTCTTGTGTGCACAAACTGAAAGGCGTTACGAGGACACAGAGAAAATGAAAACGCAATGCAGGAAGAGTCCTCACCAAAAAAAGAATAAGCTGGTAACTTGGTTCTGGATTTCTAGGACCAGAACTGTGAGAAATAAATGTCTATTATTTAAATCACTGAGTTTATAATATTTTACTTAAGACAGCCCTAATTTTTTGCCTAAGAAATATGCCAATTATCACTAAGTTGTCAAATACCCTGGCATAAATTTTCATATTCCCTAACATCCTCTTAGTGTCTTTTAAGGTTGTAGTACTATACCCTTTTTGGTTACTGATATTTCTATACATTCATAATATTATTTATGTACTTAAAAGAGCTAGCTTTTGGCTTGATTGTTTACAATTCATTGATTCCTGTATGTTATAAAAACCATTTCTTTTTCCTCCTTAGTTTGAGTTTGCTTTTTTTTTCTTCTTGTATAAAATTGCTTACAATATAAATGTTTAATGCTTTATCTTTTCCTCTAAGTTCTGCTTTCGATACATCACACAAATTTAGCTACATCTTCTCATTCAAACATTTTCTAATTTGGTTGATTCTTCATGTGATCCATGAGTTTTTGAGATATGTGTTTAGTTCCCAAATATTTGAGAATTTCGTATTTAATTTCATTGTGATGAGAAGATATATTTTATATTTTTTCATTCCTAGAATTTCTACCTGGTATATGTGTGTGTGTCTGTAGAAATTGGGCCAGGTCTTTCATCTTTATGCTTATGCCTTCTTTTACAGTTTAAATGTATGGGACATATAATAGCTGTTTTAATAATCTAGACTGCTAATTACATTGTTTCTATCATTTCCATTGATAAATTTTCTTCCTAATATGAATCTGTTTTCCTGTTGCTTTATTGAATGCTAACATTTTAGGGTTTTCTTAAAATCCTTTTTTTTTTTTTAAAGTTTTATTTATTTGTTTTGTTTATACATGCACTGGGTACAGTCAGAAGCACGGGAGGGTGAGAGAATTCACCAGAGCCAGAGCGGGGAGCAGAGCAGGCAGAAGGACCGAAGTACACTGCTGAGGGGAGCAGCGGGCGGCAGGAGAGGTCTGCGCGCCATGCGGGACCCGCCTCTGGTGGCCGGGGAGCAGCCAGGGATCGAACCGGCACCACAGAGGCTGTGGGCAGCTTCGCAACCCAGCGCTCAACCGCTGCGCCACCGGGGAGGCCCTTCTTAAAATCCTTTTAAAGCGTTGTTCAGAGAAAGACTGTATGATCTTTCCAGGTGTACATAAGTTTTCCAGGCAGGACAGAACAGTCTTTACCTAGGGATTATTTGGCTTCGTTAATGATACAATACCTTTCTGCATTCTATGTTCCAGGTGTTAGGTTCAAGCTAGTAGAAATACAAACTACTCTTGGTGCTGTGTACTATTCAGGGGTTATTCCAACCACTCCTTTCTAGTGTTTTTCTCTAGTTTTAGACAGTTTCTCGTATGCTACACTGCTCAGTATTCAACCCAAGACATGAGAACCTTCTGGAGATCTCTGGAGTACACACTTTGGGCAATACTCATGTCTGATACTCTGTTCTACAGATTCTGACAGCTTTCACCACAATCTGACTTCCATCTTCTCAATTTGGGAAGAACCTAGAACTGCTATTGCTATGCAGTAAACTTAGGGCAATCACAGAGCTTACATCTTGTTTCTCTTCTTTTTCAGATCACTGCCCTTTGATGTCCATTGCCCATGTCTGAAAAGCAACAGTTCATTTATTTAGTGCAGTGTTTGAGCTGTTGAAAAGTAAGAAGGTAAGTTCTCTCTCTTTTACTTCATTATGGCCAGTAGTGGGATTAAAACACATTCTTGCTGTGTACATAATTCTAGAATGACAATTATTTTCTTCTGGTACGAAAAAAAATACCATTTCACTGTTGCATTACTACTACTGAAAAGTCAAGTGGCACTCTGACATTCCTTTGAAGGCAACATGTCTTTTTGTCTTCAATTTTTAACATTCAGTTTGTCTTTGATTTTCTACAGTTTTTCTCTGAAGAGACCTTGTATCTTTCATTTTATCCTAACTGAAATTCACCAGGCTTCTTTAACCTGTGGATTTACATCTTCTAAACAGCTATGAAGAATTCTGAGTCTTTATTTCTCTAAATAACTTTATCTTCTTTTCTTATGGGACTCCAAATATAAACATTTGACCTTCACATTGACTCTATGTTCTTACCTTTTCTTCTATATTTCCCATCTTTTCCCTGCTCTGTGTGATAATACGGATAATCTCATCCAGTTCTTGAATATGCTTTTCTGTCATGTAAAGTTTGCTGTCAAGAATATCCAGTGAGTTTTATAATTTGGGTTGAGTTTTTCATGAAAATGAATTCTATTTGGTTCTACTTCAAATCTATATCACATTTCAGTTTATCTTTACCTACATATAAAATACAGATTTTCAAGTTTGTTGATCATTTTTTAAACATAGAGAGTGTAGATGACTTACAATATTGACAATTCCAGTATTTAAAGGTACCGATACTGTTCCTGCTATCTCCCACTTCTACACTGTCTTGATTTCTTGTGTACTAATTTATCTTTCTTTCCATGTCGGTCATTGTTTTTGAAAATTTACTCCTTTTCAAGACACAAATGTACTTTTCTTCAGAAGGCATTGGAATGGCTTCTGCCAGGTTCCTGGGGACATTACCAATTAGAAACAATTTCAAATTATATTTAACTCTGCTGCTCCCTGGCTCAGCCAGCTTTGGTGTTCAATATATAAAACCACTTGAGGGGTGGTTTATAGTCACAACTTCTCAGGGATTTTTTTTGTCCTTTTCTCTTCCCACCATCCCCTGGTTAGGGTGCTCAATGTCTTTGACTGCTAAATGGAGATAACACTAAACCATTCTGATAACTCTTTCTAGCTCTAACAGTCTATGAATCTATGGGTATTTCTACACATCACCCCCAACATTTATAACAGACCTTACTGAACAATATCCCTCCCTTTCCCCCACTTAGCATAGCTTAGACAACCTCTAACATTTCAGAGTCATTCACTATCGGATGACCAAGATGGCACAATTCCTACTTACATATATGGTATCTTTTGAAAAATGAGAGCTAACCATTAACTTTTTTTTAAATGTTATACCTTGCTTACTTTTCTAGTAGTTGTAATAGTTTAAAATTAGCAAATAATCCTCCAAACCATTCTTAGCTTTCAGAATTATAGAGAATTAGTGTGCAGAATTAAAATATTCTTCCATTAAAAAGAAGGAAAATCATCAGGTAAAAAAAACAAAGGCCTCCCTGGTGACGCAGGCAGTTGAGCGTAGCGCTGTGAAGCTGTCCGCAGCCTCTGCAGTGCCTGTTCGATCCCCGCCTGCTGTGGAGATACCCACATGGTAAGCGGTCCTCTCCTGTCTTGCCCGCTGCTCCCCTCAGCAGTATATTTTAGTCAGTCTGCCTGTTCTGTTCCCCACTCTGTCTCTGTTGAATCCTCTCACCCTCCTGCACATCTGGCCTGTACCCCAGTTCCTGTATAAATAAATAAATCTTTAAAACAAACAAAAATACTTTCAGCTCTGTGTAAAAGCACTCTACTGAGAATAATGCTAATAAATAAAACACAATACTATATGCACATAATAAAAATTTAATAGTAATATCATAAAATAAACAAATGTATAAAAATCAGGTAGTTTTAGATGTTAGAAATAATATACATAAGAAATTCCACATAGTATTGATAGCACTGCAAGATAAGATTTTATTTTTGAAATTATAGATTATGCCAAGTAGATTGCTTTATACTCAGTTTCAAAAATTATGTTTTATTACTAAAAGCATTCGACTTACGACATCTCTAATGAAACCAGGTAATACTTGGCATATTGTAGCAGAAGCTTTGAAACCACGATCTTAATGACCTAACTAAATCCTCTCATAATGAAAATATGTAAAAGAGGCAAACATTTCCCTCCCTTGGAATACTAGTTACCCAAACTGTCATAGCATCAAAATGAAAAAGATTCTCCTTTTTTTACTCACTTACTGCCCTTGAGGAACATACATAAGAGGAAGTGAAAAACAAAAAAGAGTAACTTTGTTATATGCTAGGTCCATGTTACCATTTACAGAGTAATTTTTAGATATAATATTCTTGGTTCTGGTCCTCAAAGAGAAACAGAATTATCAACTTTTTAAATATCAGGAAATACAATTTTGTTATTCTTTTCATAATTACTTTTTCAATGATTTCTAAGACTTCCTATAAGCTTGTTTTCAGTGAGCTAGTTCAGGGGACAAAATGGTTGAAAAAGAACTGATATATAAACTTTAAGGCTAAAAAATTCCATCTTTAACATGTAAAGGTTTAAACAGAGCCCTTGACAAGGTTATTTAATTCAGAACTACTGGCCACGGAAACAAGTAGACAGGAAAAAGGTCATGCTTAAACACTTAAATGAAAACCCACAGGGAGATCGTTTACAGCAGACAATTATTTCAACTTAAATACATTTGCTAAAAGTCAAAGGTATCTGACTACATGGTAAGTCTTCAAAACCATTAAATCCAGTTCTGGGTCAATGTTTCTTATGCTTTGTTTGGATAATTTAACAAAGAATATGCTCTACAGGAGGTAACTATAGAACGCAGAGAAAAAATTAAAATGAAATGCTAGAATCCTAATTGAAAAATGGAGTGTTTCTCAATCTTTTCCATGCAACCAACATGCCCACCTTATATCTGACATTTATAAATAGTTTCTACATTTCCCACTGAAGTTTGTTATTCTGATGATCCAAATTCAAATGCTTTCATATAAGTTGAGGATTAAAGGATATTCTGAGAATTATTCATCATTATCTGTAGAAAAAAGGAAAAAAATTCATTGAATTCAAATCAAACTCTATCTACTTGGTAAAAAAAAACAAACTTTGTTTTTTTTTTCATCTAAAGGGAAAAAACTTTAATATACTTTTAAAGGTAGTTTTTTTATCACATAATTCATACCACATATAAAGCATCACATACTCATTGCAAAATATTCAGACAATAAAGTAGGAAGTGAAAAGCACCTATAAGTTAAAGAAAGTCAGTATTAATAATTAATATGTCTTTCCAGATTGTTTTCCTATACATACACAAATATATTCTTAATAGCTACAACTAAGTACAGTTTTGAGATAAATGTTTTCTCCCTTAAAACACAGTCAATGGAAAAAATGGATAAGTGATAAAGATAGATTATAAAATGTTAATGTTAGAACCCCGGTTGTAGATAGATGATCACTGCAAAGGTCTCTCAACTTCATATGATGAAAACTGTGCAATATAATGTTGAAAAAGAATAAATCACTGATACATTCCTAGTCAATTTTAATGACTGCATAGTATTTTATGTTGTGGATACAACATAATTAATAATTTCTATATTTAGGCATTTTGATATTTCCAATTTTTCTTTACTCAAAAAGAATACTATTGACTGAGTTAAAGAGACTGCTTGACTTAATCTTACACAGCAAGCACAATCTTCCACACTATAGTAAAAGGGGAACTTTCATTAAAGAACTAAGTGTTATCCCAAGTTGCTGCACTTAACACCTTTCAGTAGTTCCCCACCGCCTCAATCTAGAACCCATGCTCCTCAAGTCCTTCATGATCTGGCCTTTTAAATACTTCCCTTTTTTTTTTTTTAAGATTTATTTATTTATGCATACAAGAGCTGGAGTACAGGCCAGAGGTGTGGGGGGTGGTAAGAGGATTCACCAGAGATAGAGAGGAGAAAAGAACAGGCAAATCTACTGAAATACACTGCTGAGGGGAGCAGCAGGTGAGTCAGGAGAGGTCTGCTGTGCCATGTGGGTTGCTCCCTGGCCAGTCGGGGAATCAAACTAGTGTATTCAGATAGCACAGTGTATAATGAATGGCTATATTAATAAGTTATAATGTTTTAGGGGCTTACTAAGATTTTTTTAATTGGCCAAGATAGTCATTTGGCCTTAATTGCTTTATATTTTTTCAAGTTTATTGGAATTACTGGCAAACTTTTTCATAAAGAACTTACTCCCTTTCATTTGTGTATTAGAGAAAATCTAATATTAATTCTTTTTTTTTTTTTTTAAAGATTTTATTTATTTATTTATACAAGCACTGGGTACAGTCAGAAGCGCGGGAGGGTGAGAGAATTCACCAGAGCCAAAGCGGGGAGCAGAGCAGGCAGAAGGACTGAAGTACTCTGCTGAGGGGAGCAGCGGCCGGCAGGAGAGGTCTGCGCGCCATGCGGGACCCTCCTCTGGTGGCTGGGGAGCAGCCGGGGAAGCAGCCGGGGATCGAACTGGCGCTGCAGAGGCTGCGGGCAGCTTCGCAACCCAGCGCTCAACCGCTGCGCCACCGGGGAGGCCATGATATTAATTCTTTAGGACTGTACTAGCTTAGCCTGATATTCAGTGTTTGGAGAGGAACAGTCTTCCGTGTTGGTGAGTATCTTTTTGAAGTCCCTCAGGTAATCAAAAGTGGATGTTAATTCTACCTTGTATTTCAGAGTTATTGTTACAGTTCTCCAAAATAAAAGTTCTCCAGATACGTATCAACCATGGCTGAACCCCATGTACACTGCTGCTAATTTATAAAAAGCTGTATTGAAAAGGCACTTATGGAGATATGCCTATAAGAAGAATTGTCTGAATATAAACAGAATTGGTTCAATATTCTCTGTAGATCTACCTAAATGGAATCATTCACTGGCTTCATGCCATTAGCTTATAGCCTACTATATTTTAAGAAATGGTCCCATGAAATACTAATACTATAAAAGCTGCTGAGGATATTTTTCATTCCACTATAGCACTGCTTTAAAAATGGGGCCCCAAATCACAATGAAATCAGGAACCCAAAGTTCTAGATGTTTAAATTTTATATTTTCATTTTGTAATAATAAAAATTACCTTTTAATATTTTGAAAGAAACCATATTTTACAGTAATACATAATGTCACAATTGACAGACATCTTTTTAAACTAAGACTTGAGTTTTCACTTAAGTCTATGAATTAGTTTAAAAAATTTTGACATTAAAGGAATCCATATGTTATTTAAGTTTGAGGGAACACTGTATGATAGTGCCCTGTTTTTAAGAATTATGGGGAAAATTTTTCCTTTATTTCATACCAAAAATTACTGTCCTCTGAGTAACTGACATGTTTTATCTCATGAACACTGTGACTCATGTAATTAAGTTTCCTGCTTTACTAAAAAGACCAGCACCAAACTTGTGACCTTATTCAGAAAATGTAGAGATCTTATGAACATGAACTTTTTCTTCTTACTTCATCTTTGACTTAATATTCTATAGCTTGCACTCATTTGCCCAATAGTTTGACTTTCCCAAATACCTGTTTATAGCTTAATTTTATCTTGTGTGGATATATATAGAGATATATATATTTTTTTAAAGATTTTTTTACCTATTTATAGAAGAACTGGGGTACAGGCCAGAGGCGCGGAGGGAGGGTGAGAGGATTCACCAAAGACAGAGTGGGGAACAGAAACAGGCAAGTTAACTGAAATACACTGCTGAGGGGAGCAGTGGGCGAGACAGGAGAGGTCTGCTGTGCCATGTAGGTTAGCTCCCTGGTTGGGGATCGAACTCGTGCTGCCGTGGCTGCTGATAGCATCACAGTGCTGAGACTTAAACCCTTGCGCCACCAGGGAGACCCCAGCCTTAGTAACTTCTAATAAAATTTTAATATATTATGGGCCTCCCTGGTGGCGCAAGGGGTTAAGCACCGCACTATGAAGCAATCTGCAGCCACTGCAGCAAGAGTTCGAACCCCAGCCAGGGAGCAACCCACATGGCACAGCAGACCTCTCCTGGCTCGCCCACTGTTCTCCTCAGCAGTGTATTTCAGTCGGTCTGCCTGTTCTCTTCCCCACTATGTCTCTGGTGAATCCTCTCACCTCCCACCATCTCTGGGCTGTACCTCAGCTCTTGTATGCATAAATAAATCTTTAAAAAAAAATCTTAAAATATTTTGATTGATTCAATAATTAAGTATTTTCCAAATGTAAAAATGGTTTATATTCAATTCACTATACATTAATTCTACTCACTCTAATAGAAGAAATTACATTTGGCATTATTTAGGAGAAATTTGATAGATTGTTTAATCTCATTTATATATATCTAAAAGTATATGTTTCTAAAAGTTCAATACTAGAACCTTGATAAAAAAATTATTTGCATTTCTAGAGCTATCCAATAAGGAGGTTATTTTTGAAAAAAGGACTTAAGTCAATAAAAGTATACGATAGAATCAGTGAAAGAATATGAGAGTTAATTTTATAACTCCTTAAAAGTACTGGATATAATTCCAATATAGATTTCACCAAAACACATGTAATGTAAGCTCATCAATTTACATTTGTCATCTTGTTTTTCACACATTTATTTAAAATATAAAGATGTGAGGAAATCTTACCTTCTTGATAGGCTCCATCTGCCATGACTAAATGAAGAATCTTGGCATAAAGATGCTGATGTTCATTTCCCAAAATATTCTGGACTACTGTTGAACAAATCTCAACATTTTCATCTTCATCTTCATGAATAGCCTAAACCAAATTTTCAAATACAAATTAATATTTGAAGTTAACTTTCTCTAGTAAAACATTTGTTATTTATGATAATACTACAGACCAATAAAGATCAGTGATAATTCATTTGTAATTCAAACCGAGCACGTTTCAAAGTTAAATGGTCTAATTGACATCTTACTTACCTTTATTTTCTCATAAACCTCAAAGAACTTTTCAAAACCTATTTCCTGCTCCAAGTGAAGTCGCAATTCTTCTAAATGGTTAAAGACACTATCATATTCACACTCACTAGTAATCTCACCATCACTGTTATCTAAAAGACAGGAATAAAGACATTTTATGTTTGAAAACGGAAACTGGATAAAATAATTCTTACCCTAATAAAGTTCTATTACATGTAAATAATGTCACTGAAATAGATGATTTGTACTTCAAATATCAAGTTTTTGTCATGACAATAGTTATTTATATAGGTTACCTATAATTATATATATATATGTATGTCTTAACAAGAATGTTACTATGAGAATCTTTTATAGACATAAATTTTAAATCAGGTTAGAATAAAAATATTCCTAGATGTTATTTAAGTCAGTAAAAAATGGAAAACGCATACCCATATATGCTGCATCAAGGCAACCAACCCTAACCACTATTTTTAAAAAGTTGACAAAAAGTGGTGGTGGGAGAAATGGGGACTACACTTGAGGCAAGAAATCAAATATTATATAAAATGAACAATGATGTAAGGGGAAAAAAAGTTGATAAAAAGGATAAAAGGAATGCAAGGGAGATGAGCTACAATACATATCACAAAACTCTGGGACAGTACCTAGAAAGCGTTATAAATGCTCAATAAATTTATGCCATGTGTATGCCCAAGATATTTTGAAAAATTCAAGTAAAAGACAAATCACTGAAATTACTTTTCACTTTAATTCTTCCTCCACCCAAAATATCATATAGTTATTGAAATACAAAATTGTCTATATATCCTAAGGGTAATGCCACAACAAAGAATAGTCTCCAAACCAGAAAGTATCAAGTTTTTAAAAGGTCTTTCAGTATTACCTAATTAATCACTGTATGTGGAAGCTCTTTGTAAAACAAAGTGCTAAGAAAACTAAATTACTATCTTTGTAACTAAAAAATAAGTCAAGAAATGGAGGGCAAATAACAATAAAACTGTTTCCAAAACACATTTCTATAACTTAACGGGAAAGTAGTAGGAACAAATGAGTATGCACATGTGTGTGAAAAGAAAAAAAATATGTACAAAAGCATACCTTAGTTTTATGTAAAGTTAGAAATGGCTCATATCAGAGATCAGAAAAATATATTCTACTTGAAAAAAACACCAAAAAAGAAAAAGACCCACAATCGCACTCACGGACCTGAGTGCCACTCTTCATTTAGGACACTTTCACTGCTGGGATTGTCATCCTCATCTGCCAGCTCTGTACCATTTGCAGTCTGCTCTACATCACTGTTCTTCAAGACTGATTCCTCCTCCTCACTGTATTCTTCCCCAGGTTGTTCCCTAAGTAATTGTTCCATAGAGGCCTGAAGCTCTTGTAAATCTGTGTCAGCTTCTTCAAACACACTGAAATTTAAACAATAAAACTAAACATTACCAAAACTCTACCTTCTAAAGTTTTGCTTCAATATGCATGTACTCCCTTCTACTTAAAATTAAAAATAGTGGATGAAAAGAAATCTGAGAAAGCCTACATATTAATTGTTCTTACAAAGGAAATGAGGATTAATACAATTGATAAATATAACACATGCACATGTAGAATATGTAAGCCAGAGAGGATTTGTTTAAAACAGTCCTGATTTGCCAAACAGAATCATTTAACTCATAATATTGTTACCTAAATTTTGAAAGAATGTTTCAATATTTGAAAAGGACAAACTAAAGTTTTTCCCTTGACTTCTAAAATACATACTTAACACTCAAAAATTTTTCTTTTCTGTAATTTTGAAAGTTTAGCAAAATCTTGATGTAGATATAAAATAATAGTACATTAAACTTAAAGGCTTTCTGGGGACTCCCTGGTGGTGCAGTGGTTGAGCGCTGGGTTGCGAAGCTGCCCGCAGCCTCTGCAGTATCAGTTTGATCCCCGCCTGCTGGGCAAGGATCCCACATGGCACACAGACCTCTCCTGCCGCCCGCTGCTCCCCTCAGCAGTGTGTTTCGGTCCGCCTGCCTGTTCTGCTCCCTGCTTGGTGAATTCTCTCACCCTCCCGCACTTCTGACTGTACCCAGTGCTTGTATAAATAAATAAATAAATCTTTTAAAAAAACAAACAAAAAACTTAAAGGCTTTCAAAATAAATGCTCACTGGACATCTGAATTTTTAGAAATGGAAATATTTGGGGAATTAAATGTTCACATTAGAAGGATGATCTAGTGAATAAAGCAGTCACCAGATATCTTATCCTTGGACACTTTTTCTGAAAAATATTTCTAAAATATATAATAAAAAGAATAAACTTCAATGTGTAATCAGTATATATTAACCAATATTCACTGGAGAATCTTGCTTCCAAACAATAGGATATTAATTCTATTTTCATAGGATTACAGATGCTGGAATGAACTAATTTATGCAAGTAATATCTTACCTTCATATAGTACTTTCGTTTATTAAGTAAGCAGTTTTATTGTTCAAATTTTTTTTAATGATTTATTTATTTTTTATTTATTTATACAAGCACTGGGTACAGTCAGAAGCGCGGGAGGGTGAGAGAACCCACCAGAGCCAGAGCGGGGAGCAGAGCAGGCAGAAGGACCGAAGTACACTGCTGAGGGGAGCAGCGGGCGGCAGGAGAGGTCTGCACGCCATGTGGGACCCTCCTCTGGTGGCTGGGGAGCAGCCTGGGATCAAACCGGCGCTGCAGAGGCCGCGGGCAGCTTCGCAACCCAGCGCTCAACCGCTGCACCACCGGGGAGGCCCTTGTTCAAATTTTACCCACACTAAACTTACTTCGGAGACATGGAAAACTGTGAATCAAAGATTTTAAATGAACTGTTCAGGACCACACAACCAATAAATAGATATAAAGAATTGAAATCTAGGTCTTCTAGTCACTTCTATAATACCAAAAAAATAATCATCATCAACTTTATTTCTCTTAGGAGTTGCTTCTTTCTCCTAAATCTACATGCAAATGGAAAAGCTTGTACACTAAGTGTTAAATGAGGTTCTAGAATTACGAAGTTTGGGCTTCCCTGGTGGCCTAAGGTTAAGTCTCAGTGCTGTCACTGCTACAGCCTGAGTTCAATCCCCGGCCAGGGAGCTGACCTATATATTGCAGAGCAGACCTCTCCTGTCCCACCCACAGCTCCCTTTAGCAGTGTATTTCAGTACACTGCCTGTTGTGCTCCTCACCTTGTCTCTAGTGAATCCTCTCACCCCACCTCTCTGGCTTACATTCCCCAATAAAATTTAAAAAATAAATTTATAATTATAAAGTTCTTTGAAAGAAAATATGTACCCATGTTGAACATTTCATCCACCAGAAAAACAGTGCTGAACAGGACACAGGGAGTATTAAAGCCTTTCTTAAAGTTTAGACTCTAATCAAATAAACAAATACTTATTGAAGAACTAAAATATCAACATTACATGAGGTGTTGAATAAAATTTCTATTTATAAAAGAAAATTATTAATGTAGGAATAATATCTTTATTTTGTATATAAACTCCTTCATTTTAACTTTGGAGCAACTATAGAAAAGTGAGGCATCTAATTATGAGACACTATATCTATAATCTTCTGGATCATTTTACTAGTAGCAATTAACTAAATATGTAATTGTAAGACCAACATACTAATACTACTATACACATCTGCTAGGCTAAATTATTAGCCTACATTATTATTACTATATTGATTAAACATTAACCTGTTGATAAAATCTTCTAGTATTCAGTCTAAAGGAATTAGAGCCCTCTACAGATGGTATTAAAGTAAGCAGGACTGCTAGGTTTGCCATTGCAAGAAAAATAGGAGAAGATTAAGATCGTTTATAAAATGAGTATTCTAACAGTTGGTCCTGAATTAATTTTTTAATAGCCTTTCTTACAGGAACTTAAGGATAGATTAAAAATGTTTTTTTTTCCCCAAAGAAAAAAAAATTCAAGTGAATTTCCTAATATGGACAAGGAGTAACATTTTAAAAATATATTTTAGTTTTAAATTAAAACTAATATTAAAAATTAAAAGAACACAGTGACAAAGAAGTTATAGTTCAATCAGTAAAAGCATTAATTTATAAAAATGTAGGGGAAAATATTAACTTGCACTTTGTCAATGACAAAGGTACTGGAATGCTGTGCTCTCTAACAGGCTTAATAAGAACACAAGTTAAAGTGCTCAATAAACATAGCCAAGTAGAAGAAAACAAGGTAAACAACTCTTCCTCCAAATTCTGAGGCATCAGCAAAAACTTACAGAACTATGTGAAAAATGGGGGGAAAAGAGAAATCTTTAAAAGTACCAACTTTTAGGGCCTCCCTGGTGGAACAGAGGTTAAAGTCTTAGTGCTATCAATCACCAGCCGCTGCAGCATGAATTCAACATCCTGCCAGGGAGCTGACCCTGGCCTGTCTTACCTGCTGCTCCCTTCAGCAGTGTATTTCAGCAAATCTGCCTGTTCTGCTCCCTACTCTGTCTCTGGTGAATCCTCTCACACCCCCACACCTCTAACCTATACCCCAGTTCTTCTATGCATAAATAAATACAGTAAAATAAATCTTAAAAAAAATTTTTAAGTATTTAAAAAAATTTCTAAAATTTTTTTTTAAATAATTAAAAAAATTTTTTAAAAAAGTTAAAAAAACCATAAAATAAAATGTTCCAGCTGCAATGGCTCAGACTCAAGTATTACAGGGGGAAAAAACGTAAGACTGATATAATGCTTTCAATCAGATTCAAATATAGCTCTTTCTATTGAAAGGCAGAGCTAAAAAAAGCAGAAACTTAACTTAAAAAAAAAAGGAAATCATACATATTTTGTGATTTAATCACATTGTACCTTGTCAAATACTTTATTGCAGGATACTTGTATTTTATTTCCCAAAAGAAGTCTATAATATTTGTCTGAGGGGCTGAGAGGGTTGTTTATGGGCCATCATTTCTGACAACTCTTAGAAATATTGCTGGTTAGATTTCCTTCATGAATTCTAGATTCCTCATAAATTGTGAAGAAAATAATTTTTGTGAGAGCAATCAAGTTATATGCAGAACACACATGTACACACTCGCATACACAGACCCAAACAAAATCCCTATCCTACCTGTTAACTCCTCATTGCCAGGTTTTGAAATCATATAATGGGAAGACAGATGTAGAACTTTCTGGGCATTTTCCTAGACAATTCTAGAGTAATAAGTACTTCAAAATTTCCTATTGTGTGGTGGTGCACTATCAGTTATTACTCTGCTACCAATCATTCATTTAATCAATATTAAGACCTACCAAGCATAAGACAATGTGCTGAATGTTCAGTGGTGAATTAGAGAACACAAATACAAAACATTTTCTAATACCTCTCAAGAGAGGTTGAATTATTACATTATTTACAGGTAGATATATATGTGTGTGTGTGTGTGTGTGTGTGTGTATGTGTATATGTGTCAAAAGTTACATGGTTACACCGTAAATATGTTGTAAGAAGTTAAAGGAGCAGTAAGAAATCAGCTACTGACCATTTTTTAAAAATGTCTAGGTAAGTCACCATCTCTAGAATTTATATGTAAATTCAGAAACTCTACTAGTGCTAGCATCTATAAATGACATAACACTCACATGTCTTCAGAATCAGAAGGTCCTTCTTTAATGTGCTCCTCTTCAATTTCATCTATTTCAAGATTGTCTTGATGTACATCTCCTACAATGGGAACATCCATCAGTGTTCTAAACAGCTTTGAGAGATCTGGAAGTGAACATGTCCTCAACATCTTTAAGAAAACAAAAAAATCAACATATTTCCTATTAGGAGTAAAATAATTAGAAAAGAAAAATTAGAAAATTGTACACTAAAATAATTTGGCTCGTATCATATTTAGAGCTAGAAGTTTCAGGTTATACTCTTAACTCTCTTGAATTTTAGCTCAGCATTTTTTTCAGAAAAGAAAATAAACTTGTGATGTTTGATTTTTGTCTTAACATGAAGGTATTCATTTAGAGCACATTTAAAAGTAGGGAGATGTATTTATTTGGGGTATAGACATGCAATGAAATTGGAGATCTTTCAGTATTCAGGCAGTACTAGAAACTGCCAATTCAGTCCTTCTTCCTCCTCCTCTCACTGTCACAAGGACAACCCTCCCCATGGATTTTTGCCCAAATCTTAGAGTGAGTTATTCTGAAGTTTGGCTAAGTACCAACACACATCAATGGTGGACACCTGTATCCTTTTATCTTAGGAGTTGCAGGCTAAACAACACTGATTAAATCCAGGGGGCTCAAATTAGCACAATGAAAAGCTGAACATTGCTTCTTTGAACATTGGACTGTGAGTGGAGCCTTTACAGCTAGAATGGAAAACTGGAAACACAGGTAGTTTGATATTCCTACTGAGGATCATTTATAGCAGCAGGGTGAGAAGGTACTCAGCAAACTGAGCTGAGGAAAAACAATGCATAGTTGAGGTGTTAAAATTTGACTGTGCTGGATAACAATAGTTACTGATTGGAATCCCCTCTGTCAAACAACTTTTCACAATTAAAAGGTGATGGACAGGCAGGATTACTAAACAAATACTTATATACATGTAAGTCTTGGGGTTATGTAACCTTAAAGGAATCTGTGCCATTTGAAACATGGCTGTGATAAGAACCTTATACCAGATGGGAAACTGTGAAGAAAACACAATGTTTAGCATATTAATGAAAATTTATGTACTTGGCCAATTTTATTGGTACAATCTGTTTTTGAGAATAAAAAAGGATAGATTTCCATTATTTGAACATAATTTACATATATAACACCCAAGGGGGAAAAAGTGATGAACTACAAGATGGTAAAGATACACTGCTTGTTAAAACATTTAATAATGGTACTGTAAGTATTTCTTTTGCTGAATTTTCCACTGTCATGAGAATTTATGTATGGCCTGTCTGTTTATTCTAATGGCTTCAACCATGTTTAATATAGGAGAGTGGTATGCAAAATGTACATCCAGTAACAGTCTCTTCAGATACATTCAAATCAATAAAAATAAGCAGCATATATGCATTATATACTTAAATTCATGGGGACTACACAAAAGGATGTAACATTTTTCAGGTTGAGATAAATTTTATCCAGGTAAAATAATCTCAATTCTGGTTTAGTCTTTTCACTAATTAAAATTAATTTCATAAACTAACATACAATAATACAGAGAATTTAAACTGGTACACAATCTAACAACCTTTCTCTTGTTGGTCTAAACACCAATCCAACAGCTATCTGCCACATATGAAAAAAATGCTTTATGTTCAGTCTTCAATAAGACTATTAAAGTATTAAATGGGATATTCTTCTTCAGTCAGAAAAAATTTATATAAGAAACCTTTAAGCGCTATAATTTGGATTCCACTTTTTTTGTGTCATTTAAATGATATTCTATAGTTTTAACACTCATAGAAATGTTCCTGAAAATAGCTATACATTCATAACATGTTGCCTACTTTGTTTCACACTAATTTGTTTCATTTATAGTCAGACTTAATTTTCTCTAGATTCTTTGTTGCATGATACAGAGTTAGCATTTGGTCCCATTAAAAAACATGGAGCAGGAGAATAATGTTTTTGGAAACCTTAAAACATTTTTCAAAATATATACTTCCTTTACATGTTTTTGTTCGTGGTTAAGTTCTATTTTTTCTCAAAAATGAAGAGAACCATGTGAGTGAATAAATTAAGGACTAGATGCTCCAACTGAAATTCATCTTTAAAGTATTCTAACAACCCACTTTTTAATCTGTATAATTTTTCATGTAAGTTTATGAACTAGTAATACTCTGGTTAAACTACAAAATGGTTTATGATGAATACATTTGTTAGCCACTGCTTAGTGCATTTAAATGGTAACTTTGCTCCCTGAAAACTGCATCTACAAATATCTGGCTCACTTCAAAACATAAACCAGGTTAAAAGAGATTTGAAACATTAAAAATTATGAACTTTCACCAAAGGCAAAAATTATGGACATAACCTAAAAAAAATTTGTATTTTTAGACCAAAAGATGACATTTAAGGCAATTGTACTATTTGTGAATTGTACATTAATACTTTCCCCCACTCTGCATTTACTGGAACAAGAAAAATAATTCTTAAGTTTTCATAGAGGGGATCAGTTTTCTACTCCACTCCCTGAAAAAAAATATGGGTGGCGCACACCTGCTTTCTCTTCACCCCCTATTTACTAGCCCCTAAAGCAAGGACAGTCTAAAGGGAAGGACAAGCAACTTTTTCGTTTGGCAACCTAGACTTGTCTTACGCGAGTCATATAAGACAATCACATCTTTACACGATTTTGATCTGCTGCAAATTTACCTTCAAGTTTACTTTAAATTATGTTCTTTAAGTGCTATACTCTAATTTTATCAAGTTACTGTCTTAAAACTACCTTATGAAAGTGGTACTTGATACATACACAGTGTTGCCAGCAAGTAGAAGAAAATATAACTGTAGATCTAATGCAAATATTCTTTAAAAATGAAAGTGATGGGCCTCCCTGGTGGCACAGGAGTTAAAGCCTCAGCACTGCAGCATGAGATCAATTCCCAGCCAGGGAGCTCATCCACATGGCGTAGCAGACCTCTCCTGTCTCACCCGCTGCTCCCCTCAGCAGTGTATTCCAGTAGATCTGCCTGTTCGGCTCCCCACTCTGTCTATGGTAAATACTTCACTCCCCACATCTCTGGCCTGCACCCCAGTTCTTGTATGCATAAATATATAGATATAAATCTTTAAAAAACAAAATGAAAGTGATGCAAAAATGTTCTTACCTAAATAAAAACTGAAAAAACTTTATCAGTAACAGGGCTGAACAAGAAGTGATAAAAGAAGTTTAAACTAGAAGAAAAAAAGCAGCAGAAAATTCTACAGAAAGGAATGAAGTATGTCAGAAATGGCAAATACGTAAATATAAAAGATTTTCTGAATTTATACTTTCTGTAATAGAAAATATAATGTTTAAAGTAAACACATTATCAAAACAACAGAGGGAAGAGCAAAAGAGACTATGGTGATGGTGCATGGATGAACTGGTGGTAGAAATTCTATGGGGACTATACCTGAGAAAAGAAAGCAAACATTGTAAAAAAATGAACAATGATGTAAAATACATATAAATAAAAATAAAATAAATAAAATTAAAATAGTCAAAGTTAAACAAATTTTTAAAAATATAGTAAAATGTATTGTGGAGTTATAATACACATGGAATTAAAACATGAAAAGAGTTTCAAGAAAGCAGGCCAGATAGTACAAATGGAAATGTGCTACATGAAGTTCTCATGTTATATATAAAATGTTAAAGACGTATTTTGAAAAATGATATTTACCAATAAATACAAATTTTAAAAAGTCGATCTTATATAGCAAATACTAGAAATAATTTTTCCTTCAAAAGAAGGGAGAATAGGGGCCTTTCTGGTGGCCTAGGGGTTAAGTCTCAGCACTATCACCACTACAGTCTGAGTTCAATCCCCTGCAGGGAGCTAACCCACAGAGGGTGCAGCAGACCTCTCCTGTCTGGCCTGAGGCTCCTCTCAGCAGTGTATTTCAGTAAATCCTCCTGTTCCACTTCTCACTCTTTCTCTGGTGAATCCTCTCACAAACCTTCTCCCTGACCCCTGCACCTTTGGCCTAAATTCCAGTTCTTCCACACAAAAATAAATTTTTAAAAAATGGGGGAGGGGGGAAAAGGAAGAATAAAAGTGAAAAAGAAAAAAGTAATGAGAAAAATAGGAAACAAACAGCAAAATGATAGGTTTAAACCCAATCATATCAATAATATATTAAAATTATGTTAAATATAAATCATGCTAAGTAAAATCACTTTAATTAAAAGATTGTCAGACTGCTTAAAAAGCAAGTTTTGAATATATGAGAATAAGAAATTGAAATATAAGATCACTTTGATTAGAAGGGTATAAAAAATGTATAAACACCAAGCTTAATGAAACTGGACTGTATATTAAAACTAAGGTACATTTGGGAACAACATGATTTGATTGGTAATAATAATAATAAGAGTCTTCTCATAAAAGAGACATCAAGATGATTAACTTACATTCAACTAACTGGATATTTCAATACTCATTTCTCAGGAATTGATAAACAAATAGAAAATCAGTAAGGCTATAGAAGATTTGAATGATACTATTTAAGGAGGATACTTCAATAATAATAAATATATCAGTTCATCCAGAAGACATGACAGTATTACATTTTTATTCACTCAAAAATAGCAGAACTTCAAACTTGACATTAAGTGAAAGGAGAAACTGAAATTATACAAGTATTTTAATCTGCTTTTTTCAGTAACTGGTAAAGTATGCCAAAAAAATCAGTAAGATGAAGAAGACTTAAACAACACTATTAATTCTCAAGGTTTACAGAATACTTCATCCAATGAGACATAAATACCTATTATTTTGAAGAGATCTGCTAGTAGTAATAATTGCTAGCATAGGAAAATGAAGTGATTAATGACTACAGAGGAAAACTAGGAAATTATGATTTAAAGGTAGTCAGCAGATAAAATGATTTATAAAGTGAGTATCAACTCTGTTGAAAGAAGAGAAGCCAAAAAAGGTGAGAGAGAAAAAGGTACAAGAAATTTGGCAATGTATTGTGTATGCATTTTACAAGAACTACTAAGGCTGAACTAAGGTCATGAAGAAAATAAAATGTACTATCAAGGCATATTACTTTATAGGAAGCAACAACTTATTAAAGAGCTCTGGGGTAAAGATAGCTATAAATATTTACACAAAAGAAAGCATATGGATTCTAGGATAATCTCTGCCCTATCAACAGGTCTTTTTCTGTAACTCTGAAGAACATAAATTTATTTTGGTAGTTTATATCTTTCCAAGTCTGTCTGCTATTGGAATTTAGTAATCTAACTGGAGAGAACTTAGCAATCTCTATATTTAAGATAACACTCAACAAGATAAAAACATATTCAAGTGGAAAACTAAATTAGAAATCAAAATGACATCTAAAAACAGTCAAGGATGAAAGTATTCAAGTAATTCAGTCATACACAGACTTAAATTAATGAAACATGTTCAATCTCATTTGTAAACACAGAAACACAAATTAAAAAGTCAATTTCATTACTTATTTTGAATACACAAATTTTAAATAAGTTATAATTGTTGGTGTTATTAGGATATAGACGATCACATGCTATTTATTGATAGCACTGTAAACTGTTCCTTGAAGGGAAGTCAGGCATATATAACTTTCTGAATTCTACTTATAGAAATTTATTTTTTGGATATAATTGTGAGTATACACAAAAATATAGGTGTACCTAGTAACAAAAATTGGAAGTTAAAGGCACAATAAAAAAGATTAATTTTAAAAATCATGTATCAGTATAATAGGATTTGTGGTCACTAAAGATGATGAGAGATTATCTGACAATATGAGAAAAAGCTATTTTGTAATAATATTATTTGTAATAATTTTACAATACATATTAAAATAAGAAGAAGGTTCAAAAGTGTATTATATCCTATTTTGGTAAAAAGTTTTATAGGTAAAAGTTACATGTATGAAAAGCAAAACACCAAATGTGATTTATTATATTTATTTTTAAATTTTCTATAATCTTCTAAATTCTTAGTAAGGAAAACTGACTAGATATTTTTAAAAATTGCAAGTGTGAAAGGAGGTCTGAAAAACTGCTACCAGGAAGAGCATAAAACATCTATGACTCTTTCTAGATTCATTATTAGGCAATGTGGCACTTTTATCCATTAAAGTATATCTGCTAGGTTTAGTCTCACACTAAAAATGCAAGTTGGGTCAGGTAAATACCAAAAAAAATCCTAAACAGAGAGTATATAATAGTTTTTGCTGGTGGGAGGGGATGAGGAAGGGAGGCAGAGGGGGTAATGGCATGTGTGGTTTGGTTGAAGGCGAATAGAACATATATGCACATATGATGAGCAAAACTGTAACTCCAAAATTTTTTTTTAAAAAGTTTTTGTCCTATTTGTACTTTGAATGACAATTTCTTCATAGTATCTCTTCTTGGAAGAGAAGACAGAGGGGTCTTTGTTGTTGTTTTCATGTTTGTGTGTGTATATTTGAGGTTTTTTTTTTTAAAGATTTTCTGAATTTTTTTTTTAAGATTTATTTTTTATTTATTTATACAAGCACTGGGTACAGTCAGAAGCGCGGTAGGGTGAGAGAATTCACCAGAGCCAGAGCGGGGAGCAGAACAGGCAGAAGGACCAAAGTACACTACTGAGGGGAGCAGCGGGCAGCAGGAGAGGTCTGCGCACCATGCGGGACCCTCCTCCGGTGGCCGGGGAGCAGCCGGGGATCGAACCGGCGCTGCAGAGGCTGCGGGCAGCTTCGCAACCCAGTGCTCAACCGCGGCGCCACCGGGGAGGCCCATATATTTGAGTTTTAAACTGGAATTTACCAAAGGAAAACAATGAGAAATGTTACACATGGATAAAATTTGCCATTTGAGGAGCATACTTGCCTTTGGGTTGTTTGCATCAAACAGACCAGTTGAAAGTCCAATCAGCAAGGAATTCTTGCTTTTAGTTTTTGGTGGTGAATCAGAGCGAGATCGAAGCGGGAAGGATTCTTCTGGTGAACACGAAATTGATTGATTTTGAGACACTAAGTTCAAGTGTTGAGAATGAACCACCTTATGAAAAAATGGTTCTGGTTGCATAGATTTATCTACAGCACATTTAGAGTGCTGAGAATCATCTATTCCAGGTTCTGTGGTATAAAGGAAAGATCATAATGATAAGTCTATGTAACACTTAAAGTTCTCAGTGATACTGAAAACACACAGTATTTAACATAAGTTTCACCAAAAAAACTCCATATTTTGTCAGAAAAACAGTATCAAAATATACATGTGATCATATTACCATATAATCTTTAACAGGATATAAAATTTCGTATTTACAAAACAGCTTTAATGTCATATAATTATATACTTGGAACTTCTAAAATGTATACACAAATACAAGGAAATGCAAAAAAAAGTATTTTTTAGAAACACATATTTAGTTCTATTTTATCTCTGTTCCTAGAAATTAGGAGAAAATGGCATTTCTTATATTTTAATTAATATTAAAAAATGAATAACTTTAATGTACTTATAGACTTGGTAAGTCTTTGCATTTTGTACATTTGATAAAATAAGTGACAAAAAATTTTATTGTTCTTGGTAGACTTAATGCAAATTCCAGTGCTCCATGCCTGTTACATTTTTTAAATGACTGAGGTGACTTGTAAGTAATGCTTCATTTACATGTTACAAATAAAACAGGTGTTAATAATCTTCCACAAAGTAATCAGATTAATGCAATGCTGCTTACCTATTAGAACTTCACTATGGTGATCCACATTCCTTGAAACTCCATTTTCAGAAACTTCATTTTGCTGAATGGTGATCCTATTTTCCAACCTGTCTCAGATGGATAGACCAGGAAATACCAGTATTTATAAATAAGTAAAAGCACTCTCAAATTAAAAAAAAAAATGGAATACAAGTTCACTAGCATCCTGTGATCCCTCTTTCAAATATTTTTCTCATTTGTATGTTTACTTGCCTAAGTACATTGTATTTTTTTACCCAGTTCAAAGCTTTACCAGTCACAATCATGCACAAGTACCTTCAATAATTTTTACAACAGTGACTCCAGAAGTATAACCCCTAGATAACAGGAACACAATGGAAACTTGTTAGAAACGAAAATTCCTAGGCCCTACCCTGGACCTATGAATCAGAAACTTTGGGGAGTAAGTACCAGCAATTTATTTTGTTTTTTTTAGATTTTTTTTTGAAGGTTTATTTATTTATTTATACAAGCACTGGGTACAGTCAGAAGCACGGGAGGGTGAGAGAATTCACCAGAGCCAGAGCGGGGAGCAGAACAGGCAGACTGATGAAATACACTGCTGAGGGGAGCAGCAGGCATGGCAGGAGAGGTCTGCACGCCATGTGGGACCCTCGCCAGGCAGCTGGGGATGGAACCGGCGCTACAGAGGCTGTGGGCAGCTTCACAGCCCAGCGCTCAACCGCTGCACCACCAGGGGAGGCCCAGCAATTTATTTTTATAAATCTCATACTAATCTAATGCTTGACAAAGTGTGAGAACTCCTTTCAACAATCAAAATGTTCCTTAATAGTGTAGAATATTAAAATTCTGGTAAGGCTATGGGGGAAATAGGAAGTTTCATGTTTTTTATCAAAGGGGTGAGATGACTTCTCATTGTGGTTTTGATTTGTAAGTTTCCCAACACCTACAATCAGATCTATTACTATGATGTATGACCAGTGATTTTTGATGTTACTATTACAATAGTTTTGGAGCTGACAAACTGTGCCCATATAAGATGGTGAATTTAATTGATAAATATTGTGTATGTTCTAAATAACCAGAAGTTCTCCTGTCTGTCCCTCTCTTCAGGCCTTCTGATTCCCTGAGACACAACAATATTGGAATTATGCCAATTAATAACTACACAATGGTCTGTAAGCAAAAGGAAGAGTTGCACATTCACTTTACATCAAGTTAGGAATGATTAAGCTTAGTGAGGAAGGCATGTTGAAAGCTGAGATAGGCTGGAAAGCTAGGTCTCTTCCATCAAACTATTAGCCAAGTTGTGAATGCAAAGGAAAAGTTCCTGAAGGATATTAAAAGCTCTACGCCAGGAAACACATGAATGACAAGAAAACCAGCCTCACTGCTGATTTAAGAGTTTTAGTGGTTTGGATGGAGGATCACACCAGCCACAAAATTCCCTCAAACCAAAGCCTAACCCATAGCAAGGTCCTAACTTTCTTCTATTCTGTAAAGGCTGACAGAGTTGCTAAAGTTACAGAAAAAAAAAATTGAAGTTAGCAGAGGTTGGTAAGTGAGGATTAAGGCAAGCCATCTGATTGACATAAAAATCCAAGATGAAGCAACAAGTACTAATGTAGAAGCTACACTAACTTACCCAGATCTAGCTAATTAAATTGAGGATGGTGGCTATATTAAAGAATGAATTTTCAGTGTTTGCTTCGGCAGCACATACACTAAAATTGGAATGATACAGAGAAGATTTGTATGGCCCTTGTGCAAGGATGACACACAAATTCATGAAGCATTCCATATTTTTACTATGTACAATAGCTAAGCTATGGAAACAACCCAAATGCCCAAAAACAGAGGACTGGATCAAGAAGATGTGGTACATACACACAATGGAATATTACTCAGCAATCAAAAAAGATAAACTCATGCAATTTGCAGCAACATGGATGAAGCTAGAAGGGATCATGCTCAGCGAAATAAGCCAGAAAGAAAAAGAAAAATACCGGATGGTCTCACTCATAGCAGGAATTTAGAAAACCTAATAAATAAGGGACCAGGAAAAAGACTAATTATAATAAAGTAAAAATCAAAATCAACAAGCAACTATAAACCAGAGACACACAGGGCGGGGGGCGGGGAGAGAAAGGATTAGGGTCAAAATAAAGGGGGTGCAATTGTATGGGGAACATAACCAAAATGAAAATGCATACATTGTGCAAAAATGAAAAATGATGTAAGAATTATATAAAATAAAATTTTTTTTAAAAAAAGGAATGAATTTTCTATGGAAACTTCTTAAATTATGTACATTATTATTTTTGGACAAAAGCTATTGCATAATTAAAACCCTACAGTATAGTGTAAATGTAACTTTATAAGCGCTGGGAAAACGGAAAAGAATGTGAATCACTTTGGGAGATTCTCTATTGCAATAGCCTGGAACCAAAGAAGATCGTGGAATTATCTCCATTGTGTGCCTGTATATTTATATTTAGATACGTGTTGAGTTCAAAACCACATGAATGTAATATTTATTTTTAAATTAAATTATTTTTATGAGGCTTTATATTATTAAGATATAATACTGCAATGTCAGGTCATTATAGTATTTCATAAAAAGCTGTCACAAAAAAGGGAACCAAAGGTAAGGAAAAGAGGCAACATACTCAGTTTCCTTTGTTTCTTGCACCTCATTAATCCATGCATCAATAGCGCATGGCAAGTTTCCATTTTTCTTTGTTCCATTTGGTTCTTGTAAAACTTCTGTTTCCAAGTCATCAGGTCCTGAAAAGCAAAAATTTTTAGTAATAAAAAAAAAGACAAGTCTCAAAGCAAAATTCATTTAGAGAAAGTTGAATAAACTTTCTATAAATTATCATTACCTAATTTTAGGATAATATATTAATTATAACAAAAAACTAAGTATTTTGTCTATAGAAATTTAATCTTGTTACTGTTTACCTATGTTAATTCTCTAGTTCAATTGTTTCTGAAATGACAGATGTTTCCTTTTGTATTTTCACTGAAAAATACTCAAATATTATATACTCTTTTTCATCATTATATAAAATGTCCTCTTAATTGAAAGCCTAGCAGTATGTAAATTGGCTTAAAGGTACAAAAACAAATTTAAAGAATGATGTACAAGTTATAGGAAATTTCAATCATCAAAATTTATCTTTCAATGACTTCCCCTTTACCCCCCAAAAAACTCCTATTACCTCTATTACCTGTACTTTTACAATGATACTGAGGACTTAATTAAAGTGCACTAATAAATGTATTTTCCTAGACCCTCAAATAATTAATACCTAGAGTACTCTCTATTTTCTGGCAATGGTTCAGTTTTAATCTGGTTGCTATTTCCTGAAAGTAAAAAATGATGAGAAGAGAGGTTCTTCCTTATTGTTTCACTTTCCTTTCTCATCTCCAATTTTGATTATTATTATCTTTTTTAAGCCACCATAACACCTTTTTTTAAAGGTTTATTTTTTATTTATTATGGATACAAGAACTGGAGTGTAGGCCAGAGGTACGGGGGTGGGGGCGGGTAAGAGGATTCACCAGAAATAGAGTGGGGAGCAGAACAGGTGGATCTACTGAAATACACTGCTGAGGGGAGCAGTAGGTGAGACAGGAGAGGTCTGCTGTGCCATGTGGGTCAGCGCCCTGGCTAGGGATAGAACTCCTGTAGCATTGGCTTGTGACAGCTTGATAATGTTGATACTTAAACCCCTGTGCCACCAGGGAGATTCACACACCCTCTTTTTTTTCCTGGAATCTGCATATTCTTAAAAGTTTCCAACTAGTTATCCTACTATTCAGAGAGATGATACTGTACCAATCCTTAAAATTTTTATCCTTTATTCAAATGACTTTTTTTTCATTTTTAGAAGATAAACACCTGGGCGGGGGGAAATCCTTTTTATTTTTTAGTGAGTAACTGTTTTCTAGTACATGAGCTGTATCAATATGACTCTTCCTACAAAGTAGATTTGCAACTATATCTGCCTCCAAAAATGAAAATATTTACTAGCTGGCTCTATAAAGTTTGCCGACCCATGCACTGGGCTGTACAGTTTCTATTATAAACCAAAGACGGTTTTATTTTTTCCAAAAAAAAAAAAGGCATTAAAAACCTACTATGTCCTAAAAAGACTATTCAAGCTACTGTGGTGAATTAAAGATGGTCCCACATACTGCAAGGGCTCTGCTATTTCTCTTATCTAGAGGGGGGTGTTTCTTCTCCCCTTGAATTAGGGCTGGTACTATAACTGTCATCATCAACAGAATACAGTTGGAGTGTTGCTATTCCCGTTCCACCAGGTCTAGTCTTTCTGGTAGCTTCTGCTTTGGAAATGTGGAAGCCTAAGCCACCGTGAAAGAAGTTTAACTACACATGCTCAGACCCTGAGGCTAAAATGAAGAAGGGCCATCTGAGCAACCTTGCCTAAAGACTATTCATGGGCCGGACATCATCTTGCATTCTCTAGGGTCACTTAATGATACCGATGCTTCATGGAGAATTCCTAATTTATAATTGTGTGATAAAATAAAAATTATTTTAGCCACTAATATTTGGGAGTAATTTATTTTATAGCAATACATAACTGAAACAGAATTATTTCAATGGGGTACTGAAAAAAAAGACTAAAATCTGTACACTGGTATTAGGACAGGGCAGTAGGCAGGGTTTCAAGGAAACTGACTGTTGGTGAGACTATTCATAGAAAAAAAATGATCAGAGGTATCTAAGCAGAATATTGAAGATGCAGGCTAACTTCTTCTAGTAGCCGCTGATAAAGTACAAAAACAGATTAACTGAAGAACAAACTGTTTAATGTATGAGATGAGTTTAGAAGAGAAAGCCTACGCAAATTCCTTCTAGGCAACAAATGCTTCTCAAGGGAAGACATAGCCTCAAGACAAACACTAAATTCAGGGCAGTAAAGTGTGGTCTTAGAGCAAAACTGAAGCCAAAGGTGTGGCCATAAGGCCCCCCTGCTATGGCACAGAAAGATTCAAAAGCAAGCCTTGTCAGACAAAAGTTTTTCTAAGAATCTCATGTGCACCATCTCATAGAATCCTCACAGGCAACTCAAGACTCAAGGGAGAAAAGGATCATGTCAGTATAAAAAATAGTTTTTGTCAAATGCAGCAACTGTCAATAACATTCACACAAAACCCACAAAATTATTATTATTATTTTTAAAAGATTTATTGATGCATCCAAGAACTAGGGTATAGGCCAGAGGTGTGGGGGGGTGAGAGGATTCACCAGAGACAGAGTGGGGAACAGAATAGGCAGATCTACTGAAATACACTGCTGAGGGGAGCAGCGGGCAAGTCAGGAGAGGTCTGCTGCGCCATGTGGGTCACCTCCCTGGCTGGGGATCGAACTTGTGCTGCAGTGGCTGTGGACAGCTTCATAGTGCTGTGTCTTAACCCCTTACGCCACCAGGGAGGCCCCAAAACCCACAAAATTATTAATAAGAAAATTCTACTGGCAGAAGCACCACCAAGTTGGATTGGAAGGGACAAAAAAATTTCTGAGAAAAAGAGCCTTTGAGGGCACCAACTTTGGTGCAAAGGAAAAGGCTGACAGCGCTTCTTGACTGGATTTCAGAACTTCTATGGAGTAATGATTGCCATGTGCCTCCCTTTTCCCTTGTTTTTGAAAAGGAGTCTTTATTCCTGTTTCATCATTGTATGCTACCTTTTTCATTTACAAGTGTTCAGGGTGATAGTAACTGTACTCAAATAGCTGTACCCAATGAAACTCACCTGGTCACAGGTCTGACTTTGATAACCTCTTTAGATCTTGAGTCAATTTCATAAGAAGGTATTCAGAAGGGGTGAATGTATTTTGCATGTGGGAGGAATGTAAATTGTTTCCAGTAAGACAGTAGACCATGGCAGATTAAGGATGGCTGCAAAACCTTTAACTCTCTTACCTTTGAGAGGTAGGTTCATTTTCTCTTCCCTTTGAATCTAGACTGGTCTGTGACCACTAGGACAAACTGAGTCCTTAGTATGCCAGTGATCTTGTGCCAGTTCTGAGATTAGCTTTTAAGAGAATAAGCAGTTGTAGCTAAGTATCTGCTAATCCCTGGGCAACCATATAAAAAGTCAAACCACCTTGCTGGAGAGTGCAGAGGAAGGCATAGAGACTACAGAGAAAGAGAAAGGGGCCAGCAAAAACTAGCTCTATAACTGCAGTATATTAGTGAAGCCATTTTGGATCAGCCTGGCTGCCAGCTGAACCACACCAAGCCTTCCCAAAGACAACAGCACATGAATTAGAAAAATTACATTAGTGAAGTCTTGACTTAATTCCTAATGCACAAAATCATGTTACATAGATAAAATGGTTATTTATGCAACACTAAACTTTGGATTGATTTAGCATGTAGCAATAAGAAAACAGGCCTATCTCTAAAAGTATAAAAACACTGTACACATATTTTGATGATTTGTTTATAAAGAAGAAATTAAAGTAATATCAAAAACAGTTAATTTTGACACATTAAAACATACCGTCCAAATTTCCTTCTGGTTTCAATGATGTCTGTGGAGAGGCCTCAAAAATCTTTGGACTGTTTGTCAGAACAGGATAATCAACAGCAGCTGATAGGTTCATTTCAAGTGAAACACAGTCACAGTTAACTTTTTCTTCTTTAGTAGTTAGGGGGTTACACACCTCCCCTTCAGGAGAAATCTCTGATAAAACAAAACATGAAAAATCATCCTACATTTTCAAAATGACCTGAATTTTACATGTAATAGTATTAAGGGAAAAGATCAAAAATTGTACTTTTATAGCAGTGAATTACTTTAAGTTATGGCCACAAAACTAATAAATGATTGAGGTAGATGATTATCAAATTTTACTTTAATTGTATATACGTACAATGATTTCTAACATGATTAACATAGTTTACATTCGTCTTCCTTTTGGTGAAACTAATATATACGTGTCAATGGTATTTTTAAAATAATTGTGTTTGTTTCTGACAATTGTTAGTTATTTTTAATTGCTACAAAACTCTCCATATTTTTTTTAAGATTTATTTATTCATGCATACAAAAGTTGGGGTACAGGCCAGAGATGTGGAGGGTGAGAGGACTCACCAGACAGAGTGGGGAACAGAACAGGCAGACTGACTGAAATACACTGCTGAGGGGAGCAGCAGGCAAGACAGGAGAGGTCTACTTCACCTTGTGGTTTCTCCCTGGCTGGCTGGGGATCGAACTAGTGCTGCAGAGCTTCGGGTTGCTTCATAGTGCAGTACTTAACCCCTTGTGCCAGCAGGGAGGCCAAACTCTCCATATTTTTAATTAATATAAAGAGAATGCATTTACTTCGTAACTGTGAAAGTTATCTACAAGACACCCTATCAATGCCATTCACTCCTTAAGATAAAACTTTCTAGCTCACTGTCAGGACATCCCTCCTCAACACTAATTTCGTCATAACTAATTTAGTTGATGGGTCTTTGGCCAGTGGGTTAGAAGCAGAGAGATAATCTGGGCTTTTAATTGGCATCTGAAATGAAGGGTGGGACAGAGAGCTGTTCTGTAGGACTGATCCTTTAACCTGTGAGAGCTGACACTATCTCCAGATATTGTGTCAAAATTGAGCTGAATCGTAGGAAACCTGGCTGGTGTCCAAGAATGGCTTGGAAGGTATGGAAACAACTCCCTACACACACACACACACACACACACACTAATTTGGAGTCAGACTTTTAGCCTGGAATTTCATTTTCCCTCTTATCCAACCAATGCTCTTTTTTAATCCATGACCTATCTCAAAATTAAATGCTTTCTCTGTATCTTTCCCTGACCTAAAACTGTCATATCATCATTATTAAACTGTATTGATAACAGAAAGCATCCCCATTTGAGGTTCATAGCTTTTCAGGCACAATAGCTCTACCACAGACTTTGTGACATGTGAGTTTTTTGATTATAAGAACTATACCTTCTTTGTCGTAAAGTCTCATCATAAATCATTTTCTTCTGAGTGTAGTTAGGGAAAAAATAAAAATGAAGATGACAATACTTTGAAGTCTTAACTATCTAAGGGTTAATTAACTTTACGGAGATAAAGTTAATTCCTTAAACATCTCCTTCTACTTCTTAATCTTGTACAGATTTTTATTCTTGCCCTTTTCATATATCATTTCTTTGTTTTCATTTGTATCTGTCCCCTGAGAACAAGGATAATATTTTAATTCTTTACACTTGATCACCTAACATGTAATAATGCACATAGCTTAAAAATGTTCAATAATTGGGAAATTAAATTTTTTTTTAAGATTTATTTTTTTATTTATACAATAGCTGGGGTACAGGCCAGAGGCACAGGAGGGTGAGAGGATTCACCAGAGACAGAGTGGGGAGCAGAGCAAGGAGAGAGACCAAAAGCACTGCTGAGGGGAACAGTGGGTACGACAGGAGAGGTCTGCCACACCATGTGGGAATCTCCCTGGCCAGCTGGGAATTGATCCGGTGCTGCAGAGGCTGGGGACAGCTTCACGGCGCTGTGCTCAACCCGTTGTGCCACCGGGGAGGCCCGGGAAATTAAGTTTTAAAGAAATGAAGCAAATTGTAAAATAAGTTAATTCGGTAAGTTCAAATTTTATGCAGATGATTTAGTTTACTACTGAGAAGGAAAGCCCTACTTTACAATGCCTAGAAATTATTCTGAACTAAATTACATATATTTAAGCAATAAATATTATACCTAAGAAGACTCAGAATCTTATGTTTTTAAATAGTTCTAATAGGAATGAAGATAAACAGGAGACTTAGACTCTATCATCAGAAATTTTTATCAGTTTTTGAAAATCCTTTAGACTACGGACTTTTCCTGAACAAAGCCTAGGCCATTTTGAGAAAAGACTCAGACCAAGATGTAAGAATATTAAGTTACAAGTATTTTTGTTTTTGCTTAAAGTCTAGCATATAACCAACCATATTGGAGTATGAAAAATTAATTAAAATATACTTTGTGTACTTGCTCTTTTATCAAACAAATGGTTAAATATATTCTTCACTCAAATTGTTTCTTTCCTTTAATATTAATGATAATGCTAGAATTAATTAATGGCTACGAGTTTCATCCTTAATAAGGAAAGAACAATCCACTTTTGTTTATAGGTTCATAATATGTGTATAAAATTTTTCAACATCTGGTTAATTTCTTCGAACATGATGTGAAGATTCTCACCTCTTATGTTATTTTTCAGGCAGTTTTGATATGAGTTTCACTCTAATATTTAAGGAGAGACAGTGAAAAAAAGAAAAAGAAAAGCAGAGACAGCACAAAGGTGACATCACAATCATGCTTAGTCACAATTTCCAAAAACAGAAAAATTATATTCAAGTTTTTCATCACTTTAGTAAAACTGAAAAATCTGACAAGATCTATTTTATAATTGGACACACTTCTTTATGCATAGCTTAATACCAAGATCCATAACATGTGTGGATCATAAGTGTATTTCTCCTGCCTCAAAACAACTTACCTTCTCCAGTCCTGGGATAATGTCTTTCATACCTACTATAGGTATCTTTCAGTCAGTCAAATTCCTGAATGAAGCTGAATCCACATGAAAACATACATCATTCATTTCAATATATTGCTCTTACAACTTTTTTCATGTAAATATCAATCTGATGTTCTACTTTTCTGGCTCCTTCCACATTTCATTTTCAGATTTTGTCCCGGTTATATCAGATTAAAACTTAAGACTACCACTTGAGATAACAAGTGCCCAGAAGATATAATCATTTTCCATGTAATTAGTGAATTACTACAAAATGATAATTACAAAAAAATTCACTAAAATAACCATTATCTTAAATACAATCTGATATTTAACATTACTTCTAATATAGCAAAACAGCTAGTTTCAGCTTACCACTTCTAAGAGACGTGTTTTCTAGTATTTCTGTCTGAGGTTGTAGTTCAGCTTCTCCAAGTATCTTTAGAACAGAATCTGTAGGGCTTTTCCCCCAGACTCTTCTCGGAGATCCGCCAGGATCTAATTTAATAACCTCTCCCACTGTATGATCTATCAGAGATACAAAAAATAATTTTTAATAAGAGCATAAAAATAATATGTATTATAAGGTAGATTTAAACACTTGAATCCAATTGAGTCCTGCACAAAGAAAAAGGGGTTACATTTCAAAGAGCATATGATGATGATAATGTTAAAAATAAAAAAGACTTCTAGGGAATGAATGCTAAAAGACAAAGAAGAGAAGCAACAAAGAGCAGTAATAAAAAACATCTATAATTGTCTTTTAAACTATTTATGAATTACAAAGATCTACAAAGAACTCATACAAGTCAACAAAAACAAAGTAAATGATCCAGTCAAAAAATAGGCAGAAGAGCTAAAAAGACACTTCTCCAAAGAGGAAATGCAAATGGCCAACAGGCATATGAAAAAATGTTCGACATCACTTATAATCAGGGACATGCAAATCAAAACCACAATGAGATACCACCTTACACCAGTGAGAATGGCACATATTAAAAAAAACAGGAAACAACAAATGTTGGTGAGGACATGAAGAAAAAGGAACTCTCTTACACTGCTGGTGGAAATGCAAACTAGTCCAAATACTATGGAAAGCTGTGTGGAGGTTCATCAAACTACTAAAAATGGAGCTTCCATATGACCCAGCAATTCCACTCCTAGGAATCTACCCAAAGGACACAAAAGCATTAATTCAAAAGAAAACCTGCACCCGTATGTTTATTGCAGCACTATTTACAATAGGTAAGAATCTACCCAAAGGACACAAAAGCATTAATTCAAAAGAAAACCTGCACCCGTATGTTTATTGCAGCACTATTTACAATAGGTAAGATATGGAAACAACCCAAATGCCCAAAAATAGATGACTGGATCAAGAAGATGTGGTATATATACACAATGGAATAGTATTCAACAACAAAAAGATAAAGTCATGCTATTTGCAGCAACATGGATGGAACTAGAAGGAATTATGCTCAGTGAAATAAGCCAGAAAAAACAAAGGAAAATATTGAATGATTTCACTTAAATGAGGGATATAGGGAACAAAATAAGGGATCAGGAAAAAAAAATAATGATAATAAAAAAATTAGCAGGCAAATATAAATCAGAGACATTCTGCAAGGGAGGAGGAAGTAAAGGAATTCAAAACAAGGGAGAAGGGCAAAAGGGACTATAGGTGATGATGCACCAGTGAACTGGTGGTGGGAATTTTATGGGAAATACACCTGAAAGGAGAAAGCATACTAGCATGCATTGTACAAAAATGAACAATGAGGGCCTCCCTGGTGGTGCAAGGGGTTAAGCACTTCACTATAAAGCAATCCACAGCCTCTATGAGTTCCATCCCCGGCCGGCCAGAGAGCAACCCACATGGCGCGACAGACCTCTCCTGTCTCGCCCACCCACTGCTCCCCTCAGCACTGTATTTCAGTCAGTCTGCCTGTTCTGTTCCCCACTCTGTCTCTGGAGAATCCTCTCACTCCTGGCATTTTTGGCCTGTACCCCAGCTCTTGTATGAATAAATAAATAAATCTTAAAAAAAAAAAGAACAATGAGTTAAAATATACATAAATTTAAAAAATTAATTAAAAAATAAACTATTTGTAAATTAATCTGGCAGAATATAAAAATTGGAAAAATACCAAATCAAGTCTCTATAAATTTTTATTTGAAAAAATTTTTTAAAAGGCCTTAAGATAATTAAGCACTAATTTGGAGGACCACAAAAATACATAAAATATAATTTTCTATCAATATAATTGAGAGAATAGAAACTATGCATATAGATGGATTAAAAGTAGAGAAAAGGTTTCTTTTTTTTTGAATGGTAAACTGAAAAGATTCCCATCATGAGTCAATTTTCCTTAACCCCAAAACAGAGTTTTTGTATTTTAGACAGAAACCTGACACATACTTCCAAGTTTAAACTTTTACTTTCTCACATTTCTTTGTTTCACTATCCATACAGCAAGACGGAGGTTCAGAAACAGAAGATAAAAGAAATAACTGATGAAGCGAATGTATAAGGACCCTTCATAATCTAGACCTGTTTAATTCTTCCAAGGCTTTTTGCTTGTCATTCTGAACATTATACAGATGTTGAATTATATCCAGTGTCCTGAATTTTGTATGTTTTCTCACTTCTGGGTTCTGGCCACTCAGTCCAAAACATATTCTTTGGCTTTAAGCTTAGCTAACTACCTTTTACCCCTTAACACATCCTTTTTTCCAGAAATAATTTCTGTGGCTCTCCCAGGACTGATTTATGGTCTGATACAAATGCTTACATTAGCTTATGATTACTCCCAGAATATTACTTATCAACCATAATTGCCTCTTTACTTTCCTCCCTTTCCACTAAACCCTAAACTCCTGAAGATGAGAGACTATATCTTTATCACTACTATATCCTTATTACTTAGGAGTGTGGGGTTTATAATGGGCCACAATAAAGAACTGTTGAATACATAAAATAAATGCTATGGGGTTTATGAGCTTTTTTCCAATATACGAAATAATTCTACAAAAACAGTCCATTAAAAAGTGATTTAAAACTGTAGTTAGTTGATGGCTAGATTTGCCCTTTTAGAATGTAAACTCCCCAAGAGCACACTTTTGTTCATCATTGTTGCATATCCAGTGTCTAGGACAATGCAAGACAATAGTGGGTACTGAGTACTTATGGGTGAAAAAATCATTAACTCAGATCTTTCTCAATACCTCTGTGAAAAGCCTAAGGGACCATGCTGAGATTTTTTTCAGTTCACTACTCTGGTTCTCATCCAGAATTATTCCTAATAACAGGTTAATCTAATATGGTAGAAAGGGTTAAAGTAATACAAGTGAAATATACAACATTAGTTCCCTCTCTCACACTACACATTTTTATAATAAAAATCCTTGCTATTAAGATTAAATAGTTTTCTCCATTTTTCACATATATAGAATTCTTCCAGCTTCTGTCAATTCTTCTAAGCATTTTGTCTTTTAGTGTCTTCTTTAAGTTTGCACGTGTACTAGACCCAAATGGAATGTTAACACTTTTACACATACTTTCACTTTCAGAGAAGGATGTGTCCAATGTTAACTCATCTAGAGGAATCACAAGTTGACCTCCTGCTTTCCATTTCTTGCGATCAGAGGAAACTGATTTTTCTTTTTCATGCTCTTTGGCATCTTCATGAATAGCATCATAAGTATCAGAGTGACACTGCTTTCCTTTTTCATCTTCTTGAGCTTTAAGATTTTGATTTAATCTACGTAGTATTTCTCTCTTACTCTGAAAGATTTAAAAGTTATGTTTTAATAGTCTATGATGAAGTAAAATTGCTAAATAGAGAAAATTTGAAAATTGTACCTACTGAGATAGCATCATTAGTCTTTTGCATTTCTTCTGAAGTTTCCTGGGTATCAATTAAACTTCTGTCCTTTAAATACAAATAGTTACAGTAAGAAATAATATCTTAAAACTCTACCTTAATTTTTTACTTTTTTCATTAAATTGTTCCTTGTGAATTTTTTATTCCTTGAAAACATTAACACAGCTTCCTTCATTATGTCAGCAATGAGAAACAGTTTAATAATACAACAACAAGTTTACTACATAGTGAAGGGTCAAGTCTCAATTACTTGTCATATTTCAAGATTATGATTTTATATTTAGTTATCTTCTCTTTAATACCTGATTTTTGGTAATTTTGTCAGTAGTAAAAATAAAAAGAAAATTAATTCATAATTTCTCCTAGAGAGAAAGTCTTGATGGATAAAGTAATTTAAGATAGGCTATGTTATTTTGAAGCTGTCTTTATGTTTCATAAACATATAGTCTTATTATATAATATAACTAAATATAATTGACAATTGGTTCTTTTCCCTATGGAAAGAAAGTAAAATAATATTAAGTTCTGAGTCCCTTATACTACTGATAATATAAATTCTGTCTTTTGATTAGTATCATAGCATTCTAGACCACCTAATATTTAAATATGTGAAAAGAAGACATTAGTTATGAAAGCAAAGGTCCTAGAGTAAGGAAGAACAATTTTCAAAAATTTAAGTAAGTTATATTTACCAAGAAAAACCCTTCCGTTGCATGGATTACCTCAAATTTTGCAGTATTTGGGAAAATATAAAAGAATGTAGTGGTCAGTTTTAAATACATGTAAGTGAGACAAAGAGCATTTTACCCAGTAAAGTAGTCAGGAATTAGCAGTCGCTACAACCAGAGAGATGAACAGCTACTTGAGATGTGACACTGGGTACCAGGAAGGGAACCACACAGTGGTATCTAAAGCTGAAGTGAACAATGTAGCACATGCAAAGTAGTTATCAGAAAGAAAAAGAGGTCAAAGCTACTTGAAGAACAGTAATTTCTTACATGAAGCTCTTGAGAGTGACCAAGAAACTTGTATTTTCCTATTCAGTTTTATTTTCAAGAAAAAAAAAAACAAATTGGTGTAACAATAACACCAGTGTTGTTTGCAAAAACTTAATGAATCTTAACAAATAAAAGACACCAGGCATTAATTACCAGGAAGGAGAAAATCAGGTTAATCTGTTATATTACATGATCCAATACTTTTTCCTTCAGTCTGTTGAATTGTAGGCTGTTAGTACACATTGTGAGCACATTTCCCTTAACCCCACAGTAGAGTTTTCACATTTAGATGGACAGATAATTTTCCAAGATTAAAGATTTTATTAGTCCACTCTTTTACTATACATATGGCATGACAGAGATTAAAAAATAGAAGGTTTAAAAAAATTAATGTATTTGAATTACACATATTTACAGAGTCCTCTAAAATTTGCTATGCTACCAAATTTCAAATGAATATAAATATGGCGGCCTCCCTGGTGGCCTAGGGCTTAAGTCTCAGCGCTATCACCAATAAATGTAAATATGTGTTAGACTTCATTTCTAAAATTAGTTACATTAAAAACCAAATGCAGGGCCTCCTCTGGTGGCGCAGCAGTTGAGCGCTGGGCTGCGAAGCTGCCCACAGCCTCTGCAGTGCCAGTTCGATCCCCAGCCACCGGCGAGGGTCCCACATGGCGTGCAGACCTCTCCTGCCACCCGCTGCTCCCTTCAGCAGTGTATTTCAGTCCATCTGCCTGTTCTACTCCCAGCTCTGATTCTGGTGAATTCTCTCACCCTCTCGTGCTTCTGATTGTACTCAGTGCTTGTATAAATAAATAAATAAATCTTTTAAAAAAATGCAGATTATATTCTATTTTTATTTATTTTTTAAGATTTATTTTTGCATGCATACAAGAACCAAGGTACAGGCCAGATGTGTGGAAGGGTGAGAGGTTTCACCAGAGACAGAGTGGGGAACAGAACAGGCAGACTGACTGAAATACACTGCTGAGGGGAGCAGTGGGCTAGACAGGAGAGGTCTGCTGCGCCATGTGGGTATCTCCGCCATCAGCTGGAATCGAACTCGCGCTGTGGACAGCTTCACAGCGCTGTGCTCAACCGCCTACACCACCAGGGAGACCCCAGTTACATTTTAAAAATTGAGTCCTTGTTAACTGTGAGAGCTAGGCCATAAAAATGTGTGTTGCTTTACTTGGGGCACATTTCTAAATGTATTTTATTTGTTCATTATTATTTTAAAGTAAAAGAGAGAATCACTGTAATATATTTTTATCTACCAGGTAGTCCTAGATGTTAAAACCTATGAGCAGCGAGGCGCTAATATTCAGAGTAAACCATATATAATCTTACAAATCTTAAGAAGCAAATATTTTTCTTAGAAAACCTAATAGAGGATTAGGAAGTAATATAATTTCATTAAATTTAATACTTTTATTAATCTTTTGACTTTGAGCAGTTCTAAATTTTAGGAAACTTACCATACCCATTTCTTTCAAAGCTGAGGTAACTGAAATGACACATCTCATCTGCTGCTTTGATGGAGAGCCGCTTGCATCATTCTGCCCTACCGGCAGAGTAACATCAGAACTCTTCATTCCTTTAGCCACCAACTATAATAAAGAATTTAAACACAATGGGAAATTTACATCTGCATGAAAAGATAAAATCGCATAGACAAGATTACAGTCTATCCACCCTATCCACAAGTATATTTTTTATTCTTTAGTTTTTATTGTGCAACGTGCTAAGTGTTGGGGAAAGATGAGTGAATTAGAAACATCTCTGACCTCAGATGTAAACATAATCATTGTTCACAAGTTGTTTACGAGTAGTACTAAATAATCCCTTTCCATTATCAATGCTTCATAAAATGATCTGGAAAAAACTGTCTTCTGAAAGATTAGTCCTCTTACTTTAAATTTAACATTTGGTAGGAAGAATAAATTTCTAAAATTTGTTACAATCTTTAAGTTTGAACATCTATCATCCAACATAGGAGCCCTCATTAAAAATATCAACATAAATGAGAATGGAAGAAATGACAGATATAAGTAGTAATATGATTTACTTCAAAGGGTATAATCCTGTACCTTTAAACACCTACAGTGTTTTAAACCAATGATACCTCATAAAAATTTTTTTGGAAAGATTTACTTCATTAAAAATACAATTTGTTTTATTCATATATATGTTCATTTTTATCTTGCCATTTATACTCTAAACAATCTGAAATAAGATTTTGAACCTTTTATAATAGGAAATAGCACTTATGTACATGCTGACAGCAATATGGTAGCAATTTTGCTTAATACCTCTATTTTTCAAACTGGTCAATGGGAACTTCTGGTGAATACACATTTCAGACTTATTATTTATTCAGCATCTTCTGAAAATATGGTAGCAATACATTGATAATATTTCTGAACTTTTACTTTTACTTTACTTCAATTTATTTTCTTCAAAAGATAAACACAGCCATCGCAGTATTATAGGAGAAAACCATATTGGAGGATCCATACTACCTGGCCTCAAGACTTATTGTAAACCTACAATAATCAAGACATGTTGTACTGGTGACAAAATAAAACAGATCAATGGAATAGAATAGAAAGCACAAAATCAGATGCACATAAATATGATAAACTTTAGCAATAACCCTAAATCTTTAGCAATGGAGCAACTCCCTGGAATATTTTCAAAGTAAATTCAATGGAGAAAGGTTGTTCTTTTTCATTTTTCTTTAAATTTTTAAAAAATTTATTTATTTATACATAAAAGAACTGGGATACAGGCCAGAGGTGTGTGGGGGTGTATGTGAGAGGATTTACCAGAGACAGAGTGGGGAGCAGAACAGGCAGATCTACTGAAATACACTGCTGAGGGGAGCAGTGGATGAGTCAGGAGAGGTCTGCTGTGCCATGTGAGTTGCTGCCTGGCCGGGGATCAAACTCGTGCTGCTGTGGCTGCACATAGCTTCATAGGTTGCGTCTTAACGTCCTGAGCCACCAGGGAGGCCCAGGTTGTTCTTTTTTAAAATTATTTTTATTTTAAGCAATATTAAGATACCGCAATGAGCTATTGCCCCTGTAGTGCACCCACCACCTGGATTCCATTAAAATTCAAAAATATTGCTCTGTGAAAGAAACTGTCAAGGGAAGAGAATACAAGACACAAAACAGGAGGAAATATTTGCAGAAGATATCATGGTCTGTTAGCCAAAACAAAGAATTCTGAAGACTCAATAATAAGAAGACAATCCAGTTAAAAAGACAATCCAAAATATGTGAACAGACATTTTATCAAAAAAAGAAACATGGCAAATAAATACATGTTGTATACATCACCTAAACTAACAGATCAGAAGAACTTGAAATAATGAACATGCAAAGAATTTCAGGGACATCCCTTGTGGCCCAGGGGTTAAGTCTCAGCGCTATTACCACTACAGCCTCAATTCAGTCCTTGGCCAGAGAGCTAATTCACATATGGCGCAGCAGACCTCTCCTGTCTCGTCTGCTGCTCCCCTCAGCAGTGTATTTCAGTAAATCCACCTGTTCTGCTCTCTACTCTGTCTCTAGTGAATCCTCTCACTCCCCACACCTCTGGCCTACAACTCAATTCTTCTACACACAAAATAAATATTAAAAAAAAATTTCAGATACAGGAAATCTAAGCCAAAGAACAAAGACAAACAAACCATTCTATTAACTTATATAGTAACAATAACAAAATTAAGTCAGTCATTAAAAAATTAAAAGTAATTCAGGGTAACTACTGAGATGTGGCAATATTGTTTCAGCCCACTGCACAGTGGGTTGAGCACAGTGCTGTGGGGCTGTCCACAGCCTCTGCAGCACGGGTTTGATTCCCAGCCGGCCAGGGAGAAACTCACATGGTGCAGCAGACCTCTCCTGTCTCTCCCGCTGCTCCCCTCAGTAGTGTTTTTGGTCAATCTGCCTGTTATGTTCCCCACTGTCTCTAGTGGGTCCTCTTACCCCCCGCACTTCTAAACTCCAGTTCTTGTATGCATAAATAAAAAATCTTAAAAAAAAAAAAAGTTGATTCAATATGACAAACACAAAAATTAACCAAACTAAGGAAATAAAATTTCATAGTAGACAAAAAATAAGCTCTTAAAACAAACAAAAAAACAATTTTATTACAAAATTGATGATCCAGATATGTAGTATATATATATATATATATTTTTTTTAGCACAAGTGTTTGAAATTCAATCAATTTTTAATACATTTGCAATATTAATAATCCACTGACCTTAAAGTTTCATAAAGCAACTTGAAAAATTAAAATGCTTTAGGGGCTTGTTTAGTCCAGCCATTTCTCACCAGGTTCACCAATTCAAGACTTTTCCATACTGATTCTATTTCCACAAAAGGTTTTCAATTATTACTGTGAAACAGCTTCTATTTCATTTTTCTATTTTATTTTCTTGAAAATTTATGGAACAGTGCCACCAAATGACAAAACTCAAAAATGCACCAAATAGTGAGGCCAGGTTTGCAAACACACAAAATTATCAGTTTACCTACTCTTGAAGCATAGGTAAATACAAGTACTATTTCATCTCTATATGCTGAATGATTAATAAGAATTTAATGTATGTTAGGAAAATATCACTAAATGGATTGATTTCATATTTTGAATATAAAGCAATTTAAAGATATGTCAAAGCTATGCACCTTTACGTGGAGGAGGTGGGGAAGAAAGGGACAGAAAGGGCGAAGAGAAGAGACGAAAGAAAGGGTTCTAAGTAGAGCCATAAAACCAAAGGGAAGTCCTCCAAAAGTACTGGAACCAGGGCAGCTCTACGGACCTAGGTAGAAGAAACCAATTTATGGTTTCATCAGGTATTCTTACAGGATTCAATAAACTACAACTTCAAATCTTGCACTATTCTGCTCAAATGTCAAGTCCTGGGAGTGAATTCAAACAGATCTACTTTAGATGACCTGCCTAACCCTCAGCTGAAAGAAGCCAGGACACCTTGTTTAACAGTTTTACCAAAAGCACACACAATAAAATAATTCTCCCAAAGGAAAATCTGTTGCTAGCCTGTTGGACCTAAAAAGCCAGATCAGGTCAATGCATACCTCAGGTCAATGCTGCCAACATAAAAATCTTCTGAAGGGACATAAGGGAATACAAAGTACCATACCAGAAAATGCTTTTATCTATCAATAATATAGGCAATGAAATCTGTCATTTGCATGCACTTTATAACTAAGAAATACTATTAAAAGGGAGAAAAAATATATAGAGAAAAAAGTTTTACAGTTGTTTTAATGTGAATCAGAAAGCAAGACACTTAAGGAATTTTTCTGGAACTGTATCAATAAGTATATGAAAATCCTTTAAAGTGTATTGGATAGATGTAATGACATAGATTGCAGCCTTTTAGAAATAGAGAGGTTGGCTCCAACTGGTTATCTAAGGAAGCAGAATTATGCTACTATGCAAATATATAACTGCCCATTACAAAAATATTATATAAAAATGCAGAGCTCTTGCTAGAGCTGAGTTATTATTAGACATAATTTGTAAAAAGCATTTGCTGAAATAAAAAGCAGTGCTTCCATAGGTGCTTCCTTCCTTCTTCTTTCCACCTATTTCCTCTACTACCACCACTACCACTGTGAAACTTGTGCTCCTGTTGCTTAGAGAAATTTAGCTTCAGGGCCTCCCTGGTGGCGCAACGGTTGAGCACTGGGTTGCGAAGCTGACCGCAGCCTCTGCAGCACCGGTTCGATCCCCAGCCGCCTGCAGCACCTGTTCGATTCCCGGCTGCCGGGCGAGGGTCCCACATGGCGCGCAGACCTCTCCTGCTGCCCGCTGCTCCCCTCAGCAGTGTACTTCGTCACTCTGCCTGTTCTGCTCCCACTCCAGCTCTGGCTCTGGTAAATTCTCTCACCCTCCCGAGCTTCTGATTGTACCCAGTGCGGTATAAATAAATAAATCTTTTTTTAAAAAAAAAAAAAAAAGAAATTTAGCTTCATGCTAGAAAAGTCATCAGAGTAGTAACTGAAATAGAGAACCGCAGCGTAAGTGGAATTCTTTGATTTTCTTGAATCCTTTATGTCAAATAAACATATCTTGCAGAGATGTCTCTCTAGAACTCTATTAATGTCCAGTGACACCTGGCACAGGGAGCATGATTCCAAATTGGTCGCATGATGTGTCTAATTAAATGCATGAGATTGGATGGCAAGACAATGGATAAGGAAATTCTGAGGAAGCCATAGATCAGAAATGAGTTCACTGGAAGTTTTACAGTACTATGGTAGGTCGAAAGACTAGAACAAAGGTGGAAATGAAAGACATAACAAAGATCTAAATACAATAAAGGAGGAACTCATCATATTCAATATATAGCTTCTAGTCTAATCAAGGAACAGACTTCCACTGATACTGCCTGAATTAATGCAAGAAATATGCAGAAAGGGTCCCAAGAATATGCAGAAGGGTCCCATGATACAATAGTTTAAATGAAAAAAATAGGTAATACAGCTCCACTTACAAGTGTAGGACTGCAATCCAGGGATGTCAGTGGACGTATCAAGCACCAATGAGAATAAGGCAGCAAAGAAATAAATGAAAGAGTTGACTCAATAGACAGATTATGTACACAGTTACTGAATGATCAAGTACATGCTTATACCTACTCCTGGACAGTGATTATGATAGTGTTGAATGGGAAGGATAATGAGAAACAAGCCATAAAAAGAACTCTATTTGGGGAACAGTACTTTAGAAAATTATTATATAAAAAGTATTTAAGATCAAATTTATGGGTGTTTGTGGGCCATGTTTCCAGATCAAGAACAGATTTTTGCAAAGGAACATAAAGCATGAGCTTTATATATATTAACTTGAGTTGTTGGAAGCACAATATTCTGAATCACAACATTTCTTCATGAGTAGAAGAAAAGGAAACATGTGCCTGAGATCAAGGAAACGTGAACTATGCCAATTCAGTATGCTACATGCCAATCATAATATAAACTAGGACATAACCACTCACACTACACTGGGGGGCATGGTGCAGCAGTGGACTACAATAGGCCTGCTGCCACAATAGAGCCTATGCATGCATATTGAGTTCAGTAGAGATGGAGTAGCTCACCCATCTTCAAAATTACAGTGCACCACATAAACAATTATACAGACTATTATCAAATACTTGATTTCTCCCCCATGCAATCTGGATAAGGTCACATTTTAAAGAAAAGTCTGATTTGCAGCAAGCCTAAGTTAATCATATTTAATACATGTATTATCAATGTGATCACCTACAGGTGCTAAGCAGACTGCTGGCATGAGTTATTAAAGACAAAATAAAAACTATGAGGGCAATGGCCCTTAAAGCTTACAACTGCAGGACTGTAGCTGAACATAAGGGTAACATCAGCAGACTACCCATTAGGAAAGCAGATTAAAAAAGAACACACAGTGAGTTTCATATTGATTCATTTTGATATAATCATTGCCCCACTATGCAAATCAGCACATGAAAAGTTTCTGTTTCTTATGTTGAAGACATAAACCCAAGAGAACAAAAGCTCATTGTCCCTAACTACTGCATAAACATGCTACCAAATAGGCTCACATTATTTTCCAGATCAGGGTTAAGTTTGAAAGGGATTTGGGTAACAGAAGAAATCATTGGTTCTGATGCTAACGATGAATTATTTCTATTTCTGACAAATTTGGTTGCTACAATTTTCTCTAGGAGAAAAGGCAGTAAGTTAGCACAGTGACTATTTCATACTCACACCCTATTCATGCTATGTCTCAAAGAAGGAAAAAAGGGAAATAAGAAACACTGGATTTAAATAGAGTTATAATTTATTTATTTATTTTTTTTAATATAGAGGCATGCTTTATTTATTTTATTTATTTTGTTTGTTTGTTTGTTTTGTTTATACATGCACTGGGTACAGTCAGAAGCGCGGGAAGGTGAGAGAATTCACCAGAGCCAGAGCGGGGAGCAGAGCAGGCAGAAGGACCGAAGTACACTGCTGAGGGGAGCAGCGGGCGGCAGGAGAGGTCTGCGCGCCATGTGGGACCCTCCTCCGGAGGCCGGGGAGCAGCCGGGGATCGAACCGGCACCGCAGAGGCTGCGGGCAGCCTCGCAACCGAGCGCTCAACCGCTGCGCCACCGGGGAGGCCCTAGAGTTATAATTTAAACAGAGTTATAACCAGGTAGATTTTTGGCCCATAGACTAGACAGTCTTAGGCAAGATGGGATGCACTACCAGTTATTTCATACTTGAGCTATTAGAGGAACACTGCACCACTTGATGTTTTTACAGATTCTATTCCCATCTCCACACTGGAGAGATCTCAGGCACTGAGGACTATAAGTCCCAGCATGACAAGAACTGGACTTCCCAAATGGGGACAGCTGAGAAGGAGCAAGATGGATATACAAAGGGAGATGGTATTGCTGCAAGGGATCTCAGAGGAGACAAATGGGAGATGACATGGAGGAAAGACAGAGAGAGATACTTGGAGGAGACACACTGGTAAGAGAAACATGGGAGGCAGCTCCTGGTCTTTGGCAGACAAAATGGCCATCATTATCTTGACCTGCCTAACTTCTTTCTTGTGGTTCTGTAACAGTGTAATCTCCATAAAAGAGAATGTTCCAGATTCCCTGCCTTGCCTAAGGAAGGTTTCACTGTAGCACTACAGACAATAGCTAAGTTATGGAAACCACACAAGTGCCCAAGGATAAAGGATTAGAAAATTATGGAATATGGATGATTTCACTTATATATAGAATATAGTGAAATCAAACTAAGGATTAGACAAACTTTAAAACCAACCTCTGAAAGCTGACCACAGATCTGAGACATTATGGAAGATAGCAGTATAGAGAGGAAGCAAACAAGATGGGGGAGAGGACAATGGACTATGGTGGAGGATTATGGATGCTTTGGTGGTGGGAGAATTTTGGTGACTACACCTGAGGGGGAAAAATGCTGTATTGTGAAAAAACTAACAAGGATGGATGTAAAATAGTGGTAATTTATTAAATTATAAATATAAATTAAAAAATTTATAACAAAAAATTTTCAGCAAAACAAAAAAAAGGAAAAATGCGGTGTATATAACACAGTGGAATACCACTCAGCTATAAAAAAAGATGAACTATAGCCATCTGTAACATGAATAGAACCAGTGGGGATGATACTAAGTGAAATAAGTCCGAAGGAGAAAGACAAATGCCAGATGGTTTCAATTACATGTGGAATATAGAGAAACAAAACAAAGGTTCAGACAAAATCAAACCACTAATCAACCCTAAAAAATATGGCTGTAGAAGTGAAGCAACCTGAAGGTAAGGGGGAGGGAAGATAGAAAAAGAGCAAATAATTGAGGAAAACAAATGTAAAAAGGAGTAAAGGAAAAACGAGGGAAGAACGCCATCAGAAATTAAAATATTGTCTACACTCATAATATAATGAGGTACTGGTAGAACTGACAGAAAGAGTATTAGAGGAGAAGCTAGAGTCCCAGTAAAAAGTGCATTTTATATATATATATATATATATATATATATATATATATATACACACACACACACACACACACACACACACACACATACACGTTATAAATTCATTCCCTAGTATATATGAGAATTTAATGTATCTTAGAGGTAGCATCATAAATCAGTAGAGGAAGGAAGCCGTGGTCATTAAATGACACTGGAACTTTGATCAGCTGCTTGGTAACAACAAAAATTAAAAATAAAATAGGCTGTCATCTCAAATCAAACCCCAAAATAACATCCACATAGATCATCCTTGATTATAAGAGAGACAGAGTGACAGAGATAAGGACAGCAGGAGAGAAAAGAGTGAGGGAGGAAGAATGAGAAAAAAAAAGTAGAATAAAATTATAATGCTGATATTACCAGTAAGAGACACAAGAATATTAATACAAGAGGAAGAATATAAACTAAATCTTACCTGCTCTTCCCATATTTTCCTTTCTCGATCATATGCTTCCTTTCTTTTTCGCTCTAATTGTTCTTTTATCACAGCAGCACGTGCATTTGCTTGAGCCTGAAAATAAAAACAAACAACAAATTAGTTACCAGAGAGGTTTTTTAAAAATCTGTGAAGATATTTATTTAGTAACTAAAAAAGTGCGTGTGTGTAATTGTGTGTATTTTCAGAATAAAAAATCCATGTTTACTCACTAGCACTAAACCAGGGATCAACACACAGCACTGCTCAATAAGTATTTGTTCAATGAAAATAAACACAGGTAAATTCTAACAAAAATATAAATGTGAAAAATTTACTTATGATTACTAAACATAAACCTCATTTATCTTCATAGAAATGGACAACCATATTTCTTTCACTTTGAAGGTTTTCATTCTTTCTTTTTAAGGTTATTTGTGTAAGAGTTTCATGTACTTATGCCAGGCTTTCATCAAATTTCTTTTCATAAATATATGACAGAAAAATGCTCTTTTTCAGAAACCAAAAAGTGAGGGATAATGGAAAGAAAAATGAAGGCAAGCTAATAGGTGATTTAACAAAGTCAGACTTAAGAATGCAACTATTCATCTGAGGTTTCAACTTTCTCTTTGAAAACATTTCTAATATCATTACTCGTCTATACCTTCAATGCTTCAATTTTTTTGCGCCTCACATCAGTTTCCTCACTTCCTTCTTGTCCTCTGGGACTATCAGTTCCTTTCTGAAAAATAAGTAGAAAAACCATTTAGGACAGACATTCAAATTCTGCACTGAGTTCTGTGGAAAGTGGTATGAACATACTAACATCTAAAAATATAAAATGGAAAGTTGTTCAACACTGCTAATTTTCTCATAGCTACAAATGTTCACAACTGTCAACTCTTGCACAACGGATAAAAGATAAAAAGAGAATAATAAAAAATGTCCCTTTTTATGTCCATAGGTTCTACTTATATTTTCCTTTCAGAATTCCTATGGAATAAATGGCTTTACCAATTTTAAATCCCCATATCTGTATATATGATTTACTGAATATATACTGTATTAATGATTTAATTATCCCTAATTAAAATTTTCCTGGTCTTTGACTTTTACTATATCAGTTTTTATTTTTTGTTAGTGGTATAGCATTCTTAATCTTTTATAAAATCATTTTAATCTATTATAAACAGTCAATTAAATGTTCCTAAATTCCACTTTAAAAAACTGATTTTCAACCTGCCTTTTCACCACGAAGTTTGGCTCTAATCTGTTGGCGTTCATTGAAATTTTGCAGTCTTATTTGCTTCAGCCTTGCCAAATAAACCTACAAAGAGAAAAACAGCATTTTATTTAAAACAAAAACTATCAAGATTTTTACTGCTAAAATTTTTAATTTAAGGAAGTGTTAATCCGAATACAAGAAATAAAAGCGTTGAAATCTGGTTAATGAAAATGTAATATTAGCTTTCAAGTGTTTAATTTAGATCAACTTACTTCTGAAAATACATTAAAATTACAAAGTTTTAATTTTATCAAAAGAAAAGAAAGTGAACTCAGAATACTGAATAACAGTTATGGGACAAAATTATAATGTAGTATGTCAGCCAAAATATATTAATAGGCCCCTACAGACCTACAAAATCCTCAAATAATTGTTAAGAATTTTAACCATGCAAGAAAAGAAGGCAATAAACTCAAAAATGGCTGTGACGAGGTAGCGAACATGCGGGAAGCATACCTCTTCCTCTTTGTTTCTTGGCTTCCCTCCTCTTGAAGAGCTGGGCCTGCCTCCATACATAGCTGCCAGGTTTTGCAGGATTCCCTGTTTATCATTTAAGTACTAAGTTTAAAGAATGACTAAGGCTACATCAGCATCTTACCTAGGAATATCCAGGTGCCACTTTACTTCTTTTGGCAAATACTCATCATCTCTAGCTGATCAACTAGTAACAAACTCTGGCATGTCAATTTACCCAATACATTACGTGAGAACAGAAGGAAGCAAGTAAACCTCAAACATAAGTATTCAAAAAAGAGAGCAGCTATGTTTTTATTAGTCATTTTAGTAAACAGGTTTTTGAAACTGCTTTGGAGGTTGACAAAACCCCAAATCAAAATTTTTCCTTTACAAAGGGCCAATCCATTTCTACATGATACATTACATACAAAATACACACATACAATATAAAATACTTGAGTTCACACTTTTCACTAAGGTAATTCCTTTTCCTATACTGCAAATGATCATATCCAATCACAAACTGACTCATTTAACAGTTCATCATAATATAGAATTATCTTAATAGAAATTATTAAATCCTTCAATTAAAATATCAGATTGTCTGGGCCTCCCTGGTGGCGCAGGGGTTAAGATGCAACCTATTAAGCAATCCGCAGCCACTGCAGAACGAGTTCGATTCCCGGCCGGCCAGGGAGAAACCCACATGGTGGAACAGACCTCTCCTGTCTCACCTGCTGCTCCCCTCAGCAATATACTTGGTCCGTCTGCCTGTTCTGTTCCCCACTCTGTCTCTGGTGAATCCTCTCACCCTGCATGTCTGGCCTGTACCCCAATTCTTGTATAAAAATAAATAAATCTTTAAAAATAAAATAAAATAAAATATCGGATTGTCAAATTGCATTTTTTTCTTCCTTCGGGAGAAAAGCACACTTGAAGTTCCTCCCAACTTGAAAACATCATCAGTCCTACTTCCCTATCTGATGTCGTTTTATCAGCTTGTTGAAAGAGTACTTTTTATATTCATTACTTTCATTTTTGTGTTTCCCCTTTATTTATTTATTTATCTTTAGAAAATTTATTTATTTTTTTTTAAGATTTATTTTTATTTATTTATACAAGCACTGGGTACAGTCAGAGGCGCGGGAGGGTGAGCGAATTCACCAGAGCTGGGAGCAGAGCAGGCAGAAGGACCGAAGTATGCTGCTGAGGGGAGCAGCGGGCAGCAGGAGAGGTCTGCACGCCATGTGGGACCCTCCTCTGGTGGCCGGGGAGCAGCTGGGGTTTGAACCGGTGCTGCAGAGACTGCAGGCAGCTTTGCAACCCAGCACTCAACCGCTGCGCCACCGGGGAGGCCCTCCCCTTTATTTTTTAATCCACTACTTCTGGATTCTGATTCCGCTATGACTGAAAATTTTTTCAGGTCACCAATGGTCTTATAGATCACAATCAAATGGACGCTTATGAACAAATTTTGGAATTAACATTTCCACTGGAAATTAGTTTTAACTGAATCCACTTACTTTACATACGTATGTAGTTGTCCTCATAAAAACAAATGATGTTCGTTGCAGAAAATTTATGAAATGAAGAAAATGTAAAAAATTCATAATTTTATCATCTAAGAAATTCGAAGTTTAAAAGTATTTCTCCTTTTATTTTTATTTATTTATATTTTTTAAAGATTTACTTATTTATGTATACAAGAACTGGGGTACAGGCCAGAAATGCTGTGGGGGGGTGAGAGGACTCACCAGAGACAGAGTGGGGAGCAGAACAGGCAGACTGACTGAAATACACTGCTGAGGGGAGCAGCAGACGAGACAGGAGAGGTCTGCTGTGCCATGTGGGATGCTCTCTGGCTGGCTGGGGATCGAACTCCTGCTGCAGAGGCTGCGGATTGCTTCATAGTGAGGTGTTTAATCCCTTGCGCCACCAGGGTGGCCCAGTATTTCCCCTTTTTTAAATTCCCTTCTATGCATATGCATATATACATGTTTAGTTATACAAAATTAGAGTTTTACTATATCTAGTCTGATTTTTCCACCTAATATTAACACATTAATATTAATAATTTGAAATTTTTTTCCTCATTCAATATCCATAAAAACATTTTTTATTAGTAACAAAATCTTAACAATATGTTGTACTTGAAAACAAAGGACTGAGTGAAAGCTATAACTGTAGAACAAAATAGGGCTATTTAAGATATCTATTACAACTTGGCTGGTTTTGATGGTTTGTGGTTTTTGAAGTCTTGGCTTATGTCTTCTAAGTTGTTAAATTTGAGTGTAAAGTTATCCTTTTAATCACTAAAATAGCTGTAGTATTATGTCCATTTATTTCCTGATACTGGTAATTTGCGTCAATTTTCTTGTGAGTTGTGCTAGACATTTCATTGACCATTTCTAAGAATGAGTTTTACATTTTACTAAATTTATCAATAATTTTATTGGTTTCACTTTCAAAGACTGCTACTCTTAATTATTTCCCTCATTCTGCTTGTTTTGGGTCTATTTTGTTTTTGTCATTCAAATTGTCCTTTTTGTAGGTAATGTGTCATTTTCTCTATTTTAAGATTGTTTTCTTTGTCTTTTACTTTTAGAAGGTTAATAATATTTCTTGATGAGGATTTGTTTCAGTTTACCCTATTTGGGGATCTGTTCAGTTTCTTGAATCTGGAGATTCATGTCTCTCACCAAATGTGTAAAGTTTTCAACCATTATTTCTTTAAATATTTTTTTCAGTTGCACAGTCTCCTGTCCTTTGGGCTCTGATGTTACAAAGGTTAAATTTTGGGGTTTTGTGTCCTTTAGATCCTTAAGAGTCTCATCATTTTCTTCAGTCTTTTTTTCTCTCTGTTGTTCACACCGAGTAAATTTGACTGATGTCTTAAAATTCACTGATTCTATTTTTTGTCATCTCATCTCTACTACTGAATATATCCTATGAATCTCAAATTTTGGTTATTTTACTTTTTAATTATATAATGTCACTGGTTTTCTTATCTCTTCGCTGAGATTTTCCTTTTTTTTCATTCATTCTAGAGCATTTTAAATGATTTGCTGGTGCATCTGTTTATAGCAACTTTAAAATTCTTGTCTAATAAAATCAAGTCTCTGAGTCAGCTTGGTACTGATATCAACTCAATGTCCTTTCTCATTCAAGCCATGATTTTTCTGATTCTTGGCATGACTAGTGATTTTTTACTATGTTTTAAATATTTTGGTAATTATGTTATAAGACTCTTGATACCATTTATATAACTTCTATTTTACCAGTCAGTTTAGATTTAGCATTTAGGTTCTAGACTAGTTTTGTGGGTTGTAGTTCTAATGACAGCTTGGCTTTCTGAATGCTTGCAATGATATGCTGATCTGCTACATTCTTCTGGTACTATGGAGCTCCTTACTTAATCACTATTGGTGCTATTTTATGAGGATGGAAGTTGCTTCCCTGGGCCGCCTTCTATTATTCAGAGATTTCCAGATAATTTGGAGGCATATGTCACTGGGCCTGGTCTCATTATCACTGGGCAGGAAGCAGGAAGACACTGGGGTTTGTGGTGCTGCTATGTATAGATGGAATCACCTACCACTGCCCTAGTTTTTAAACAGGGCAAGGTTGGCCACAGCTTTGCTGCTGGGTCAAATTGTCCTCCAAATTATTTACCCATGCTTCCGGTGTGGAATGGAGTTGGGACAGTCCAAGGCTTAACTGTTACCTACAGTTTAATCCACTTACTAGGACTCCAATGTAACAAGTCTTGGAACTCTACTTTCCTAGTACTGTGACACCAGTGAGAACAGATTCTTCTTGTTTTTTGTGTATTTATTTGATGAGTTTCGGTTGTTGGCATGTTCCACAGAAGTCCAGGATATACAGCAGATAAAGGAAAACCCAAAGAACCCTGCATTGCTATTTCCTAAGTCCTGAGAGGTCCACCATCAGTTTACCTTCTTTCCAGCATTTAGATTCCTACTATTATTCTATGTTAAATAATTTACAGATACTTTAATTATATGTATTTAGAGGAGAGGTACAGGGAAATACTAGTTTATGCCATCTTGTTTTGGAATAGGGCATAAGTTACTTTTTAATAGCTAGGGTTTTTACAGCAGTATAATCTGTTATATGAACAGTATATTAAGGCTTAAAAGTGAGAGAAGATCGTTGTAAAACCTAAAAGCGACTGTTATGGGTTTAACTGCGTCCCCTCTTCTCCCTCACTCCAAATTCATATATTGAAGTCCTGACCCCTAGTACCGCAGAATGTGACCTTATCTGGAGGTAGTATCTTTATCAAGCTAAAATGAGATCATTAGGGGGAAACCAAATAATAAGACTGGTGTCCTTACACGATGGAAAATTTGGAGATAGATTCACACAGGGAGGACATAAGGAGAAAAGAAAGCAGAGATCAGGGTGATGATTCTATATCCAAACTACTGCTAACTATTGCCAGTCAACCGCCAGAAGGTAAGAAAGAAGCATATACAGACTCTTCACAGCCCTCTGCAGAAACCAGCCCTGTCAACACCACTGATCTCAGACTCCTAGCCTCCAGAACTGTGAGATAGTAAATTTCTGTTGTTTAAGTCATTTAGTTTGGGATATTTTGTTATGACAAAATAGTCCTAGTAGACTAATACAGAAATAATGCATATACGCTCCTTAACATAATGACTAGCACAGTAAGCTTTCAATGAACAATTATTATTACTTAGTTGTTGGCTTAATCAACAACTAATATAGTTGTTGGCTATATTCTTTACTGCTTATCTTAAATTCTCCTGCTAGCAAAAAAGCTAACATTTAACATTTATAGTCAATAAATTTGTGTGCAATACTAAATGAAGGAATAAAATGTTTTAACACAACTGTTGATTAAAGGCATTATTCCACTAATATAAATACAAAATGATTTGAGATGAATTTATGAAGGGATATATAATCCTGCATCATCAATTTTTTATAAAATTCTGAAGTTTTTCAATTACATTATTAAATAGGAAAAAATACACAAACAAGAAATATTCCTGTACATATGTGCCAGAGACATGTATAAGACTGTTCAGTGCAAAACTAAAACCAACCTAAAACTCTCTATCAGGAGAATAACTATAATATAGTCACATAATGCTATATCAGATATAGTTGATTACATACATGAATACACCTTACAAAGTTGAATGAAAAAAAAAAGTAAATCCTAATCTATAAACAACGCAAATTTTATAGTGCTCAAAAATAATATATTGTTAGGGACATTACATATGTGGGAAAAGGAATTTAAAAAAAATCTATAGGAAAGATAAACCCCAAATACAGGATATCTGTCACCTCTGGGAAAAGACAGAGGATTGGGTTAGAAGAGGAATTGGCAAAATACAGGTTATGGGACAAATCTAGTCTGCCATGTGTTTTTGAATGGTTCATAATGTAAGAAAAGTGTTTTTTTTTACATATTTAAGTGGTGGAAAAATGAAAAGAACATCTCATGAACATATTAAAATTATATAAAATTCAAATTTTGTTGTCCATTAAGTTTACTGGAACTCAGTCACTTACTTATTTACACATTGTCTATGCTTGCTTTTGTCCTAGGGTACAGAGTTAGACATGATGATAAAAATCTCATGGGTTACAAAGTCAGTTTGCCAATTCCAGAGGATTAATTCTTAGATAAAAATTAATCTTAACTATAGAGATTCATATATAAAGGGATTTTTTTAAATTATTAGAAAACAAATATCAGGTTTAAGAGCTGAACCTGTCAGAATCTCTCTTTTTTCCATCCATTAGCAAAATGGAGATTTTATGACTGGTTATTATAGTATAAACCACAGTGTAAATGCATATACATTTTCAAACTGTACAAACAAATCATAAATATTAATATTTTTCAGTGGGAAAATACTTATGTTGATGTTTGTTCTTTAAGAGTCAAGGTTATTATTATAAACATCCATCATTGTACTGTGCTGTAAGTGCAGTTACAAAGTTGAATTGAGAAGCCAAAGTTGTCATAGCCCAAAAATATATATTAATGACCACTATAAAATTAGCCCGTCATCCCCACTTAACATCAGTTTCTACTCAACATTTATCACAATTGTATTAGATGTGTATTATTTTGTCAGATATTTACATTATTCAGTAATATGGAGACAATATAATGCAATACTAGTACAAGCTGACTAACAAAGGAAATTAAAAATTTTGCCAAATCAATGTCTATAATGTGAAGTTAGTGTGAATACTAAATGAAGAAATCAAAAACTTCTTGTAAACTAACATTCTATATATATTAGTAATAATTATTTCTATAGTGAATCATCATCCCCTTTATAGCACGGAAATCAATTCAATGATACTGAAAACACAGTTTTCTTTCCTCCTTGATCTCGCATACTCCCCAAGCAATAAGACAGTAAAAGGTATCATTAATAATCTTCCAAGAAGACAAAGGAGATGGGATTTCATGTAAACACTCAAAAGAGCACTTTCAGGGGGATGCAAACAATATGGTATTGCTGAAGATTAACAGATGAAGAACCAAAAAGTGGCAAGAAAGTCAAAAGAACAAAGCTTTGTGTTAAGCTGAAGAGTTCTTAATTTATCATCTAAGCAATAAAAAAAATTACAGAAGAGTTTTAAGCAGATAATATTTTCAACTATGCTTTAGAAAGATCACATTGACAGCTTAAGCAATAGATGCACTAGAAGTAAAGATATGAAAAGGCCAACAAGAAATAAGGAGCCCAACGAGGTCAAAATAAAAAGGAGATGGGAACCAGATATTCAGAAAGCAAAAAATATGAGAGTTGGTCAGTAGACTGGATGTGAGTACAGTGAAACAGTGACAGAGAGAAGGTACTAAAAGATGACTTGAATTGTCAGTAAATCAAACAAAAACCTCAGTTATCTTTTATGGTTCTTCTCTATAGTAAGATGGGTAATACAGGAAAAACAGTGGGTATGAAGATTATAAAGATGAATTTAGATAAGTACTTGCCATCCTTCCTCTGTAATGAATACAACCACAAAACCTGGATGATAAGACCTCTGGTCGGTAAATAGCAGCAAGCAAATTAAGAATGCTGGAATGCAGAGTACCAAACGTGGTCATGACATGGTATCCTCTATCACAATCCTAACTTGGCTGAAAGCTGGAACCAAGTATTCCGGTGATAACAGAGAGAGAAAAGAATCCTCTAGTTTGGGCTCAAAAATTTCGGGAGAAAGGAGGAATTTCCCATTTTTCCCTCTCTCCTTTTGTCCTTCCTCTCATGCCCATTTCCCAGGGACTATCACTGCTGTGGGAGTAGTAAAGACAGCCAGGAGCTTAGAGTAACAAAAAACTTTCAAGAAGGGATACTTCTGTCTCCCGTGACGCTAAGCCTTCAAAATACAGAGACAAAATCTATCAGCTCTTTCTCTCTCTATCCTCAGAGTGCTCAGCACCAGAGAACAAAATCCCTGGTATGGAAGGTTATAGCCGTAAGACTAAAGGGTGGAGCCCAGGGAATGGGTAAGTAATGAGTTAACGGCAGACTGGGAGAGCTCAGGAAATGACCCCAGTATGTGGACAGAATCATGTTTTGCATACCCAAGAATTTGAGCACTGAACTAACAGATTTCAACCTAGGCCCCAGAGAGATGACAGCAGATGGTGTACACATGGGCCACTCTGAAGAGGCACCACAGAACTCTGACAAAAGTAGCTTGAACTACAACACATGGAAGAAAGGTAGGAACTTAGAGTCTGGGCCTGACAGGTGAACCGCCTGATAAAACAAATAACCAACAATTTCTTTTACAATGGTACATTGTCTTACAGTTACAAGATTGATTTAAACTAAAACTGTCTTTAAATCATGAGATGAAAGTATAGTTTTTCCTAAATTTCTTCTTTTTTATAGGCAATGTTAATAGGTCATATTGAGGGATAAGTCTTTCCATTGTATTCGTTAGTCATCCTACAATGGGAATGAGGAGGTTTTCCTTTGACTTTCCACTTGGTTGAAAGTCAAGAGAGAAACTGAAGACAAAGATTATCTTCTTGGCAGTTTAGTCTGTTTAGTCTCAGTTCTTATTTCCAGCCTTCTCGTGCTGTTCCTACTGTCTAGATTAATTAGTCTGCTATTTTAAATAAGAGGCACACATTTTTACTTTGAGAATATTGTGATCATTCTGCTTCAGTGTGCACTGCTTCTCTTAAATTTCTCCCTCTTAAGAAAAATTGCTTATAAAAATGATCTTGCTTTATAAATTATGTATCTTGATAGCAGTATCATTTTTTATTAAATATATGGGAAAATAAGTATATACAAAGAAGATAAAGGTGTAAAAAATTTCCATTAATTAGGTACAATTAATTACTTATCTGTAACTATTTACATGAATAGTTGTAATTCTTAAAATCTCCAGGATTCATTTCAGGTTTGTATTTAATTGACAAGGTATTTTTTCCTCAAGTTTATTTAGTGAGATTTGCATGTTTTCCCATGTATTTACCTTTCCACTTGACAAAAGAAATGAGGGAAAGAATCACTTTTACTTTGAAATTATCTTCCATTTTTAAAATGTCACCTTTGTTTTTGGTTTCTGGATATTCAAGGATAATTTATTGGGTTAAATAGTCAAGATACACTGATGTTTGAAAGGACAACTTAATTTCAAATCTGTAAGCACCAAGAATATTTCAACTCTCATAATATTGTATGGGTTATGAATGAATTTATTTCAATATTTGCTTAATAATAAGTATAAAGCTCAAAAGAAACATATATTATACTGATGTCATCACTTAAGCACTCTAAAAGCAAAGTTTTCTCTGGCTGGTTGTAGAAGTGGAGTTAGGAATCTGAAGCATGACAGGGATTGATGACCAGGAAGTTTTCTGTTGCTGAGGTAAAATGACAAAGACCTGAGAAATAATCTTTCATAGTTGAGAGTGGTTCACAGTCAAATACTATTCAACAGAGACTTTAGTCCTACAGTAGCAATGAAGTGAAGCCTACCAACATCTTAAGGCCCTGGAACAGCAAAGATCATCTTGGCTTAAATGAGCCTCCAAGTGAAGTTACAGTTAATTGTCATCTTGGCTTCAGCCTTAGGAAACTATGAGTAGAAGACTCAGTTAAAACAAACCAGATTCTTCACCCACAGAAACTGTGAGTAATAAATATGTTATGCTTTAAGGTACTACATGTATGGTAATTTGTTACACAACATTAGAAAACTAATACAGAGAGGCAATTTTTTAAAATTTATATTTAATTTTTTTTTTGCATGATTGTTAATTTTTGGACAGCATTTGATTTCTCCACTCAGGTGTAGTCCCCACAGTTTTACCGCCATTGCACTCATCACTGATACATCATCATGGCTTCCCTTTCTGTTTTGAGCTCTCACCTTCCCTCTTCTCCCTTGCTGTATGCCCAGATATAGGGTCAGCGTCCAGAGGCAAATTTGAAATAGTATTACTACCTCATAGTAGAGAAGTTCTAACTTAGAACTTAATGTCTATGAGACCTCTTACCTTTCCCACAGTTAACATCAGCTCTCACTTTTATTCAGTTTCATATTACTAGTGTGTATATTTTTGTCTAAATTAGACTGTAAACTACAGACAAACTATGATAAACACTAAAAATAAGATTTTTAAATAACAGTAGTCTTTTCAGAGAAATGAGAACATAAGAGTAAGGAGGTTTAGGGGAAAACTAATTAGAATTGATGGGCATGAAAATTCAAATTTCTAAAATTAAAAGCAACTCAATAAAGGGCCTGAAAAGCAGAGCAGACAAAAGAATATGTTAGAGAGTGGAAATTTAGGCCTAAGAATTTTTTCACACATAGTCAAAAGGAAGAAAGAGATAAAAAGGATGAAAGAAATATAGGAAAAAGGACATTTGATATATAGGTTCCAAGTTTACCCATTTAATACCAGTTCCTTCAGGAAAAAAAGGAGAAGCAGCAATATTTGAAGAAATGTTAATTAAGAATGTCCCATAACCAAAGATAAGTACTTATATTGAGATCTTCCAGTTAGAGTATAAGTTGGGTCAATAAAAAAAAACCTGAGAAATATTCAAGTGAAATTTCAGAACATTAATAGAAAAATGGTCATGAATGCTTTCAAAGAAAAAATATCCCATAAAAATGAAAATGATCCAGAACATAATCACATGCATATCTCATTATCAACAAAAAAGGTGGAAGACAATATTTAAAATTAGTGATGTCTTTATCCAGACAAATTATCATTAGTGACTCTCACTTGCAGCCCTGATGAAGTAACAGGGACCAGATCTACCTGCCTACTTTACAACTAGAAGTCTGGACAAAATATAAAAAATAATGGTTTTTAAACACTGGACAATAGGCAGCACAACACCGTGTGAGAGCAGGGAAACAAGTGAGATAAGCTCAATAATAAGCCAACGGGTTACACTGTAAGAGTTTTCAATCCACAGTACACAGAGCAGTCTCCCCGAGTTGAGGCAATAGCAGTTATAGCTTAGGAAATTGAAGATCACTAAAATTTTCAGGAAGAATTACCAGATAAAAGAGTTACAGAGAGAGAGAGAGAGAACACTGAAGATCTACAGAGAAAGACAATACTGGAGATCTAAAAAAGGGTTTCCTTTGAGTCTCCTGCAGAGTGGCAATTAGAATCATGTCAACAAGTTTTTACTAGTTAAAATTATTTAAAACAAAAGCAAACCCATAACAAACCCTTGACATCTGAAATGCAAAACTGAGGCAGCTAGAAAGAGGGTGGTGGGGTGGGACCAGGCCCAGTGCAACAGGTGGAAGACTACTGGGGTACTGGTGGCAGGTAGGCATGGTATAGAAACATACCCTTGTAGAGGTTTAAGCCTATACCCAACCCCCAAAGCAGATACAATCATGTAAACCAAGTTTACCTCAATAAACATAATTGGGAAAAAACTGAAAATAAAACTAACTTCCTATTTATATTCTTTACATACATATATACCTCCTTACAAAACTATAAACTCCTGGAGGGTATAGCCAATACATCATTCACATATTTATCCTACATGTTGCAAAGGCTTTATTAACACCTGTTGAATAAAAGAATGAGTGAACATAGCATAGCTCCCCCCAAAAACCCAAAAGCAGTAATATTTGGAGAAACACAGCAATGTAAGAACTCACTTAATATAAACAATAAAGTTGTTATACCTACCTTCATTCTTTTTAATGGAAGGATACAACTATGAACTAACTTCCTATAAACCTAAGCAAAACCAGAATTTTACCCTGGTTGTAAAAGCTATAGCAGAAGAGGGGTTAAAGAAGACATAGTACAACTTTACACTTTGTAAATACTTAGAGCAAATATTTGAAAAAGATTATAATTCTTTTCATTTATACCTACCTTATTCCACACCTTCACCTGAATATCAATATGTTCAATATCTTTAAAAAAAATCATACCATATGTCCTTCAGCTCGAGCTTTATTCTGCAGTGCTTCCCGTTTTCGCTGTAGAAACTCTTCCACTTGTTTAGCTCTTTCCACAGCTATCTGTCCTTTTTGCCTGAGTATTATAGAGAAGTAGGAAAGTCAGAAATTCTGAACACTATATATTCCACAAAGTTAAAAATTATACATATTTTAAATATTTTGTGAGAGAATGTGAAATAACTTGACACAAAATAAAACCTTCCTCTTAATGAATAAGCTACCCATAAATTAGTATCTTCTACCTAAACCACGTTCTTAACTATTTTATTTATTTATTTTTAAAAAAGATTTTATTTATTTATTTATACAAGCACTGGGTACAGAAGCGTGGGAGGGTAAGAGAATTCACCAGGGCCAGAGCGGAGAACAGAACACACAGACTGACGAAATACACTGCTGAGGGGAGCAGCAGGCACGGCAGGAGAGGTCTGCGCGCCATGTGGGACCCTCGCCCTGAGGCCAGGGATCGAACCAGTACTGCAGAGGCTGCGGGCAGCTTCGCGGCCCAGCACTCAACTGCTGCGCCACCAGGGGAGGCCCTCTTAACTATTTTAAATAGCAGTGAATTCCAAACAACTACTCCAAATCTAAGGTTTTCCTTAGATTTATTTAACCTGTTTCTACGTATAGATAAATAAAACTAAAATGCTGTACTTAAATAAGAATCTCAAAAGTTAAATTTATTTCTGAACTCTGTTCAAAACATCTAAGAACCTTCTTTAATCAGTACTGAAATGAAATCAAAGCAGTTTAGTAGCAATTTCAAAAATGAACTAAAAGAATGAAAAGCTTATTTCTATAAGTTTTGAAAGAGACAGTAGAAAGTGTTCTCTGAAATCCTTTAATATCATAATCATTAAAAGTAGTATGGATAGGTTAGGGGAAAAGTTAAAAGCACAGTTATTTGCTTTAAACTTCTGCAATTGTATGTCTGTATCTTGCTCTAACAATTATTAAGAGAATGCAAAATGTTAAGCTTAGACTCTATTGATAAGTATTTCTTGAACATCTAATATATATTGTACCTGTACCATGCTAAGTATAGGAGATATAAAAACAAGTAAAACTCAACCCAGAAATGAGAGAACTCATAGCATAGTATCAACTGCAGAAAAATTTGGAGGTGAGGAAGAAAGATGAGCAAGTTATTGGCTGTGCTTCTACTTGGACTTTGGCTACTGAGGTACACAAACTTCCTGTTACAGCTTCTCTTTATGATCATAACTAAGTTATGTTTTGAAAAATACATCAACTAGTAGTGCATTTTCTCTGTCTTAGTAGATTATCGGAACATTTTTTTTCAAAGCCTCCCCTCCCTTCAAAAGGAGGATGTCACTCAAAGGTTATGATTTAAAAATGATCAAAATATTAACCAGCATCCTCTGAATACAATTCTTTATCCAGTAAATAATCCAACTAACAATCTTATTTCTTCACCTTATTTACACTGAGACATCCTGGCAACAATATAATACTGAAATTTATATACTCTATCAGGTGTCTAAGTAATTTTTCACAATGCCTCTTGGTCAAAAGATAAACCTAATAGTTTCATTTATTAAATAGTTGAGTCCAAACTGCTTAACAGAAGTAGTCTGCACTTTTCCAACAAATGTTGTATTTCCCTCAAAACTGTAGAATAACTGTGATGGTTCCTCAGCGCACAAGCAAAGCTATAGTTCTTAAAAACTGCAGTTCTAGGGGCCTCCCTGGTGTCGCAAGGGGTTAAGCACCGCACTATGAAGCAATCCACAGACTCTGTAGCATGAGTTCGATCCCCAGCCAGGGTGCAACCCACATGGCGAGGCAGACCTCTCCTGTCTCATCTGCCGCTCCCCTCAGCAGTTTGTTACAGTCTACCTGTTTTGCTCCCCACTCTGTCTCTGGTGGATCCTCTCACCCTATGCATCTCTGGCCTGTGCCCCAGCTCTTGTATGCATAAATAAATAAATCTTTAAATAATAAAAAAAAAAAAAAACTGCAGTTCTAGCCTATAACCAAGAAAGAAAGATTATGTTTGACATGATTCAGTCCTCGTGAATTTATACAGCATCAGTGATTACTGTTTCCTTTTAAGGTGTCTCTTGACCCTATTTTAAGCCTAGCCTGGCATCAAAATGAAAACAATTAGTCTCTAGCTATAGAATTTGATTTTTGAAAATTATATGATACTTGCTGATCTTCCATTTTCTACCAAGTCCTCAGATAACATCAAAATAAATTCAACGAGTATATCTGAAAGGTTCATTGAGTTTGGTTATCATGTTTAATTTTTAAAGTACCCAATATTTTAAAATTCTATACCCATCTAAATCAAGAGCTTTTCAGTCTGCTCATTAGTAGTATCTCAAGAAGCTGAGAAATATTTGTAAGAGTGTTTAGGGAGTAGACCTCTACAGTCACGTCATCAAAAATATGCCTATGTGTGAGTCTGTAACCATCCTTTCTCAAAAATGAAAAGAATCTACCAACGAGCTTAATACTCCAGGCTACCATGTATAAGTAGTAATGTTAATTGACCTGAATTATCTCTGCTCAACTATATTTTTTATAACTGGGTTGATCATAAAGATTTTTATGACATTTGAAAGTATTCTCCTTCCAATGATAAGGAAAAGGCAATGTAAATAAACTTTCACAAATTGTTATCTAATGTTTCTTAGCCAGTATGTTTTATATATGAAATAGAAATGTCTACTATGCATACTTAATAAAAATGAACTATGTAAATTAAAACAATATAAATTAAAACTACCACATTAAATTCATTGGAAAGAAAAGGAAGAAAAATGAATAGGATCACAGAGAAACATAATTCATAGATGACTGTAAAAACAAAGAAAAGCAACAAAGAAAAGTGGGGTTCCAATTGATGAGGAAAAGGAAAACAAAAAAGAATGCTTTCAAATTTTACATAAAGTATGATTCCATTTAAATATATTATGATTTAAACCATATGTTGCTTGAAAGTTATCACATGTTCCTTTAAATCCTGTGTTTAGCCTATAATACATAAACAAACTACAAAAATTAGGTTGAAGAGGTACATGTTCACCAGATGTAATCATGGGCCAAACTGCACCTAAAAAAATTACTACAGTCAGAAGGCAAAAAATATTCTATGTGAGGAGGGCGGAGCAACATGGCGGCGAGGAGACGCTGCGAGTAAGATCTCCCATTAAAAAAAGTTAATAGGGAGGAAAAGCGGCAGGTCCCAGTGAGAACTGGGACACGGAAGATAAACGGGTGACTCCAGCAAACTGCCCGAAGAAGAAAGTGGCCATAAAAGAGGACCAGAAGGGAGGGAAGCGCAGAACCCTGCTCCCCTCCCCCGCCCACAGAGGCGGCACTCTCCCACCAGCAGAGAGGAGGGAAACAACAAACCAAAACGGCCAACAAGAAAAACGGACACAGCAAGTGGGACTGTGAGTGGAAAGGAACTATTTCAGCCACCACACCCCGTGAACGGGAGCTGAGGCGAACAATGCAGGATCCGCCGCGGAGGTGAGCTCCACGCGCCATTAAAGAGAGCCCCGACCCCCAGGAGGAGACCAGCACCAGCACACAGCCCCGGCCTCCCGGTAAGCTTGCACGCGGAAAGTGGCACGGATCCAGACCGGATCGCAGCTGCCCAGGTCCCCGCGCCTGCGACCTAGGCTTGCGGGGAGACGGCGGAGGCCCTCCCTGAGTGAGCAGGAACAAGGCGCCCAGGCAGGGGAGCAGGATTCAAAAGGCGCCATTCCCGCGCCACTGATCTGGGCTACAGCCCGCGTCCTGGAACTGAGGGCTTTGGAACTGAGACCCGGGGCACGAAATTAGGGGCGTGGGTTCCCCACGATGGTGGGGCACAAGGCAGACACAGCACCCCAAAGCCGTTGAGGTGTACCCTACCATCCCCGCTCTGCTCCCTGTCCCACGGGGTGGAAAATCAGCTCCCCAAGGGCTCTAGGAGAGCTCTCTGGCGCCACCTAGCGACTTGACCCCAGCACAGGCTACTGAAGGAGCTAGTGGCCAGCTGGGGAGTTAGCCCACACCGGGCTCCTTCCGAACAAGTAGTCTGAGCCCACAAGGAGAGCGAGCACCCACAGCCGGGGCAGACCAGGCGCGCAGAAGAGTATGCCTGAGACCAGACGCGCAGGGAGTGTGTCCCACATCACCATTTTAGAACAGGGACATTTCTTCAGTAAAGACTACCTGCAGAAGGCTTCCTCAGGAGCCAGAGGTGAGCGGGGGAAGTTCGCCCATGCCAGACCCCCTCTGGCCTGCAGTCCAAGCCCAGAGGGGAGCAGGAACCCACCGCCGGGGCAGACCAGGCGCACAGGGGAGTGTGTCCCCACATCGGCATTTTAGAACAGGGACCTTTCTCCAGTAAAGGCTGCTTGAAACTGACAGATGACTCCTGGAAGAACCAGAGGGGAACAGAGAAGCCCACCCAAGATGCCGGCCAGTCCCAACAACACAGTGTCCCAACGCATACGGCAAATTAGAAAACAGACAGTAGGGAGGAGAAGAACCACAAGCAACCTAGCAACTCTCCAGAGAAAAAGCACACCACAAAAAGAAAGCCAGCCCCCAGATTGCAACGACAATAACTTGGAAGAATTTCTGAGCCTTCCAGAAAGAGAATTTAAAATTGCCGTGATTAAAAAACTGACAGAAGTCATAAAGGAAAACAATGATAAGGGAAAAATAATCAACGATCAGAAGAATGCAATTGAGTCCCTAGAGAGGGAAAACAATGGTCAGAAGAAAGAAATTGAGTCCCTAAAGAGGGAAGTAAAAGAAATGCAGGAGATCAAAGAATTAATGGAAGAACTAAAGAATTCTGGGAAAAGCAATGAAAGCAGAATAGATGAAATGGAAGAACGAATAAGTAATCTTGAAGACACAGAAATAAAAAGAACCAAAACAGAAAAGGAATGAGAAGTACGAAGGAAAAAGAATGAAGAAAGACTTCGGGAACTATCTGACTCCATGAGGAAAGGAAATATAAGAGTTATAGGAATACCAGAAGGAGAGGAGAGAGATGTAGGAACAGAGAAAATATTCAAAGAGATAATTGAAGAGAACTTCCCAAATGTGAAGAAGGAGCTGAAAATTGATATACAAGAAGCAAGAAGAACACCAAACTTCCACGACGAAAGGAAAAATACAGCAAGACACATAATAGTAAAGCTCCCAAGAATCCAGGACAAGGAAAAAATAATGAAGCTGGCAAGAGGGAAGAAACAGATAACATTCAAAGGAAAACCAATCAGGCTGACATCAGACTTCTCCGAAGAAACACTACGGGCAAGGAGAGAGTGGAGGGACATAGTCAACAGACTCCAAGAAAACAGATGCCAACCAAGAATACTCTATCCCGCAAAGCTCTCCTTCCTCTTTGAAGAAAGAATATGGACCTTCCCAGACAAACAGAAACTCCGGAATTTCATTGCAACTAAACCCCCACTCCAAAAAATACTACAAGGAGTCCTAAAGCCAGAACCTCAGAGGGATGAATAACAATGAAAGAAGGCCAAAAAAAAAAAAAAAAGTTATTAAAAGAATAAATAAATAAAATCAAAGGAAAGACAAACACAATGGCAAATACAGATGTTAACATATCAATATTAACTCTAAATGTAAATGGACTAAACTCTTCAATAAAAAGACACAGAGTTGCAGCCTGGATTAAGAAACAAAACCCAACCTTTTGCTGTCTCCAGGAAACACATTTAGCTACAAAAGATAAAAATAGGCTCAAAGTTAAAGGATGGAAAACAATCCTACAAGCAAATGGACCAAAAAAGAAAGCAGGAACAGCTATACTTATATCAGATAAAACAGATTTCAAACTCAAAAAGATAAAAAGAGACCCCAATGGTCACTACATTATGATCAAGGGGACAATACTTCAAGAAGAAATAACACTCATTAACATATACTCACCAAACGAAGGAGCACCAAAATATATCAGACAACTGTTGTCCTCTCTGAAAACAGACATCAGAGAAAACACATACGTAGTGGGAGACTTCAACACACCACTATCAACAATGGATAGATCAACAAGACAAAAAATAAGTAAAGAAACCAAAGCTCTAAATAAGGACCTAGAGCAATTAGGCTTAACAGACATCTATAGAACACTAAACCCCAAAAAAACGGAGTACACATTTTTCTCAAGCGCACACGGATCATTCTCCAGGATCGATCACATACTGGGGCACAAGACAAACATCAACAGATACACCAAGATTGAAATCATATCAACCATCTTTTCTGACCATGAAGGCATCAAACTAGAAATAAACCATAAAAAGAAGGCAAGGAACTTTCCTACCTCATGGAGATTAAAAACCACACTACTGGAAGACCATTGGACTAATGAGGAGATCAAAGAAGAAATTAAAAAATTTTTTGAATTGAACGACAAGGAGGACACCAATATCCTAAATGTATGGGATGCAGCAAAAGCAGTAATAAGAGGAAAATATATAGCAATAGAAGCTCACATCAAGAAACAAGAAAGAACGCAAAGAAACAACCTAATCTCGAAGCTCAAAGATCTAGAAAAAGAACAACAAAAAAACCCCAAAACCGGTAGAAGAAAAGAAATAATAAAAACCAAAGCAGAAATAAATGATATTGAAACTAAAAAAACAATCCAAAAGATCAATGAAACCAAGAGCTGGTTCTTTGAAAAAATCAATAAAATAGACAAACCCCTAGCCAGGCTCACAAAGGAAAAAAGGGAGAAAGCACAAATAAACAGGATCATCAATGAAAGAGGAGAAATCACAACGGACACAGCAGAAATCAAAAGAATAATCAGTAACTATTATGAACAGTTATATGGAAACAAGTTTAACAATCTAGAGGAGATGGACAAATTCCTACAACTCTACAATCACCCAAAGCTAGATAAAGAAGAAATAGAACACCTAAACAGACCAATTACAATTAGCGAAATTGAAATGGTAATAAAAAACCTCCCCAAAAACAAAAGCCCAGGACCTGATGGATTTACAAATGAATTCTACCAAACATTCAGAGACGAATTAGTGCCTATCCTTCACAAACTCTTCCAAAAAATTGAGAAGGAAGGGACAATACCAAACACGTTTTATGAAGCCAACATTACACTAATACCAAAACCGAACAAGGACAACACAAAAAAGGAAAACTACAGGCCAATCTCCCTAATGAACACTGATGCAAAAATCCTCAATAAAATTTTAGCTATCAGAATCCAACAATGTATCCATAAGATAATTCACCACGACCAAGTTGGATTCATTCCAGGGGCACAAGGATGGTTTAACATCCGAAAATCAATCAACGTTATCCAACACATCAACAAAAAGAAATATAAAAACCATATGATAATATCAATAGATGCTGAGAAAGCTTTCGACAAAGTGCAACACCCATTCATGATAAAAGCCCTTGAAATTCTGGGGATACAAGGAACATACCTCAACATCATAAAGGCCATCTATGACAAGCCAACAGCCAGTATCATTCTCAATGGTGAAAAGCTGAAAGCAATTCCATTAAGATCTGGAACAAGACAAGGATGTCCACTCTCACCATTGCTTTTCAATATAATACTGGAAGTCCTAGCCAGGGCAATAAGACAAGAGAAAGACATCCAAGGAATCCAAATAGGAAAAGAAGAAGTCAAACTATCACTATTTGCAGACGATATGATATTATACATAGAGAACCCCAAAAACTCCACAGAAAAGCTAATTCAACTCATCAATCAGTTCAGTAAAGTGGCAGGATACAAAATCAACACGCAAAAGTCAGTAGCCTTCCTATACACAAACAATAAATCTGAAGAAGAAGAAGAAATCAAAAAGACCATCCCTTTTGTTATTGAAACAAAAAAAATCAAATATTTGGGAATAAATCTAACAAAAGAGGTAAAGGACCTATACAAAGAAAACTATAAAACACTGTTAAAAGAAATAGAAGAAGACACAAAGAAATGGAGAGACATCCCCTGCTCGTGGATTGGAAGAATAAACATTATTAAAATGGCCATCCTTCCAAAAGCAATATACAGATTCAATGCTATTCCAATCAAAATTTCAATGTCATTCTTCAAAGAAATAGAACAATTATTGATGAAATTCATATGGAATCACCAAAAACCCCGAATAGCCAAAGCTCTCCTGAAAAAAAAAGAAGGGAATGGAGGCATCAGACTCCCAGACTTCAAACTATACTACAAAGCCATAATCATCAAAACTGCATGGTATTGGAACAAGAACAGACATACAGACCAATGGAATCGAATAGAAAATCCAGAAATAAACCCACAGATTTATGGTCAACTAATCTTTGACAAAGGAGCAAAGAATATGCATTGGAGCAAAGAAAGTTTGTTCAATAAATGGTGCTGGGAAAACTGGGTCGCTACATGCAAAAGAATGAAGCTTGACCACCACCTCACACCATACACAAAAATCAACTCAAAATGGATTAAGGAACTAGACATAAGACCTGAAACCATAAAATATATAGAAGGAAATATAGGCGAAACACTACGTGATTTGCACATCAAAGACATCTTTACAGACACATCACCCAAAGCAGTGATAGTGAAGGCAAAGATATACAGCTGGGACTACATCAAATTAAAGAGCTTTTGCACAGCAAAAGAGACAATAACAAAAACAAAGAGAAACCCCACCAACTGGGAGAACATTTTTGCACCCAACACTAATGATAAAGGACTGATCACAAAAATCTGCAAAGAGCTGATGAGACTCAACAACAACAAAGAAAATAATCCAGTCAAAAAATGGGCAGAAGAGCTTAAAAGAAACTTCTCTGAAGAGGAAATGCAAATGGCCAACAGGCATATGAAAAAATGTTCAACATCACTTGTCATCAGGGAAATGCAAATCAAAACTACCATGAGATACCATCTTACACCAGTGAGAATGGCACATATTAAAAAAACTAGCAACAACAAATGTTGGCGAGGGTGTGGAGAAAAAGGAACTCTTCTGCACTGTTGGTGGGAGTGCAAACTGGTCCAACCACTGTGGAAAGCTGTATGGAGATTTCTGGACCTACTAAACATAGAGCTTCCATATGATCCAGCAATTCCACTCCTAGGTATTTACCCAAAGGACACAGAAACATCAATTCCAAAGAACACCTGCACCCCTATGTTTATAGCAGCACTGTTTACAATAGCTAAGCTTTGGAAACAACCCAAATGCCCAAAAATAGATGACTGGATCAAGAAGATGTGGTACATATATACCATGGAATATTACTCAGCATTCAAAAAAGATAAACATATGCAATTTGCAGCAACATGGATGGCGCTGGAAGGGATCATGCTCAGCGAAATAAGCCAAAAAGAAAAAGAAAAATACCGGATGGTCTCACTCATAGCAGGAATCTAGAAAACTTAAATAAGGGACCAGGATAATGAATAACTATAGGAAGGTGAAAATCGGAATCAGCGGAGAACTATGAACCAGAGACACTTTTGGGGGGGCGGGGGTGGGAGGGGAGGGATTGGGGTTGGAATGGGGGGGCTGCAATTGTATGGGGAATATAACAATAAAATTTATTAAAAAAAAATAAAATAAAATTCTTAAGGGTGATAAAAAAAAAGTTCTTTAGATATAAAAAAAAAATATATTCTATGTAATAAAAGAAGAAAACATCCACGAAGTGTAGACACTAAGCTACACATAAGACAAATTACACACAAGGGTGAATTTGTAGATCATCACAGTCCAACCTGTTTGCACCAGCTTGTTTAGAAACAGCCTTCAATCTTTCTAAAGTTTTTCTAATAGCATCAGCAGCAGCAAAATGGTGATGACCTGCAGCCCCACTAGGGAATCCTGGATGTACTCCAGGTGGAATTCCTCTGAAGATATGTATGTACAATAACTTTCATGACCTTCTCTGAAGCAAAGCATAAGCAACTTCTACAGAACACAGAACACAGCCATACCTTTCTGAAAGCCTTTGGCCATGGAGTTCTCCTTTCCATTTAGCTTCATTATCTTCTGCTCTTTGCCGCTGCATTTGATCAAAAATAGCATGATAATGTTCATACTGTCCTCGAGAAGAAAAAGATGGAGCTACAGCCCCTCCACTGCCAAAAAAGGGAGCCTAGGGATTAAACAAAGAACTTCACATGTTTATCTTATAAGGCCTAAAAGGCCTTTGCTACCTTCAAAAGAAAAAAAGTAAATTTCAACTCTTGACTTTTAAAAAATATTATGTAATTTGAACATATTAATAAACATACAGCTTAATGCAATACTGCCCTACTTTGTTATAACCATGAACAATCAAAAAATAATATTTTGCTACTTACAGTATAATTTAATCTAACAAAAATAGCAAATGTCATCAAATTCATGTAAATATGAAAAATCTGGCCTTAACAAGTTTTGAAGTTTCTAGAATACATTTCATATCATCCATTCTATTAAGTTTAAATATGTAGAGTTTATAAAGAGAAGCAGATTGATTTTGTAATATTCAAAATTATATTTAACAAAAACATTTGTATATGGCATTAAATATACTCCCAAATCTATAAATCAAAAAGAAATTAAGATACAAACACCTTGGGCCTCACCGGTGGCGCAAGGGGTTAAGCACCGTACTATGAAGCAATCTGCAGCCTTTGTAGCATGAGTTTGATCCCCGGCCTTGCCAGGAAGCAACCCACAGGGCGCAGCAGACCTCTCCTGTCTCACCTGCTGCTCCCCTCAGCAGTGTATTTCAGTCAATCTGCCTGTTCTGTTCCCCATTCCGTCTCTGGTGCATTCTCTCATCCCCACCCTCCCACCCACCACATCTCTGGCCTGTACCCCAGCTCTTGTATGCATAAATAAATCTTTAAAAAAAAATACAAACAGCATTAAAACATATTCAATGTACAGATAAGAGAAGCAAAACATCCTAGCGATCCTTTACAAAGTTTACAAAGTTAGGGAAACAAAGCTGAAACCCAGAAAAACATTTCATGCCTGTGGCAAACTAATGGTAACAGGCATACTCTAAAGTAGGTAAGTACTGAGCAAACTCACATAACAGAAAATAATTATTAGAAGTAAAAAATCCTAAAAAAAAAAGTCAGGAGAAATATAATGCTCAATTAAGTCTTAAAAGCAATGTAACAAAGAGAGATGAAATGACTACATATGAGCCAAGAAATGAAAATAAAAATAAGCAATATATGTATATATTTGAGTGTTGGCAGTAAGAGGGAGGAAGTATAGAGACAAACACAGGCATACTTGGAGATGTTGTGGATAAGGTTCCAAATCATTGCAATAACGCAAATATTGCAATAAAAACTACACACATGAAATTTTGGTTTCCCTGTGCACATAAAAGTTATGCTACACTATTCTATAGGATATTCAGTGTGCAATAGTATTATGTTTAAAAACACAGTATATATACCTTAATTAAAAAATATTTTATGGGGCCTCCCTGGTGGCACAAGGGGTTAAGCACAGCACTGTGAAGCTATCCGTAGCCTCTGCAGCAGGAATTCTATCCCCAGCCACCCAGGGAGCTACACACATGGCGCAGCAGACCTCTCCTGCCTCGCCTGCTGCTCCTCTCAGCAGTGTATTTCACTCAGTATGCCTGTTCTGTTCCCCATTCTGCCTCTGGTGAATCCTCTTACCCCCCGCACCTCTGGCCTGTACCCCAGTTCTTGTATGCATAAAAAAATAAATCTTAAAAAATATTTTTTTAAATTTAATTAAAAAAAATGTTTATGGCCAGAAAATGCTGTTTCCATTATCTGAACTGTTGGAAAGTGGTACTAACAGACTTGCTCAACACAGGGCTATCAAAAACCTTCAGCTGTATGTACAAAGTACAATCAAGTAAGGCACAATGAATGAGGTACGCTTGTACAATTAGAAGGAAGGCAAGCATTAAGCTTAGTCATGAAAGGTTGGCATAGGGCCTCCCTGGTGGCGCAGGTGGTTGAGCGCCACACTGTGAAGCTGTCAGCAGCCTCTGGAGCGCAGGTTCGATCCTGGCCGGCTGGCGAGAATCCCACATGGCAAGCAGACCTCTCCTGTCTTGCCCGCTGCTCCCCTCAGCGGTGTATTGCAGTCAGTCTGCCTGTTCTGTTCCCTGCTCTGTCTCCGGTGAATCCTCTCAACCTCCTGCGCATCTGGCCTGTACCCCAGTTCTTGTATAAAAATAAATACATCTTTAAAAAAAATAAAAGGTTGGCATAGTTAACTACTATCAGGCACGGGTGTTTGAATTCATATAATAACAGAAAAGAATTTATCAACTTTCTAGCAGAAGTAGCAACAGGTTTTAAAAAGGTCTATAAGTCAAAGTATGCATGATAAGCAGAAATGAGAGAACAAAGAGGAATTAATTAGAATCACTTCACACTAAACCCAGTCCAGGAATCCTAAAAGAGAGGTAACCAAGGAAAAAGATAATGCTGAGGGAGTTGTAGATTCTCTGCAGGCATGACAGATGAAGGATAGAGGAAAAGACATAGGGATCAACCACAGAGACACAGTAACTCAAATGCACGGAGAACTCAGAAAATAGAGATGTCAGAAAAGAGCAATAGTTAAAAGTAATAAGGGGATAATGCTATCAAAGGAAGAATTGAAGGGGCAATCAATAACCTCAAATGCAGAGGTCAATTGCAATGAAAATAAGGCAGATTTATACACTAAAAAAAAGTTGAGTCTTTTTTTTTCTTTCTTTTCTTTTTATTTTTGGTGGAGTGATGAAAACAGAAGCCACAATACTGAGAGTGAAGGAGGAAAAGCTTCCAAGTAATAAGTCTTAAAAAGGGCCTCCCCGGTGGCACAGTGGTTGAGCTACGGGGTTGCAAAGCTGCCTGCAGTCTCTGCAGCGCGGGTTCGATCCCCGGCTGCTCCCTGGCCACCGGAGGAGGGTCCCACATGGCGCGCAGACCTCTCCTGCCGCCCGCTGCTCCCCACAGCAGTGTACTTCGGTCCTTCTGCCTGCGCTGCTCCCTGCTCTGGCTCTGGTGAATTCTCTCACCCTCCCGCGCTTCTGACTGTACCCAGTGCTTGTATAAATAAATAAATAAATAAATCTTAAAAAAAAAAAAAAGAATGAAAAAATGTTAAAAAAAAATAAGTCTTAAAGAGAAGACTGGCTACAAGTAAAGATACAAAGAAAAATATTAGAATCAAATAGAAGAAACTTCAGTGGACCCAGTGAGAAAGAACGTGTTACACTCTTGATACAGTAAGTTGTACAGGAATAGAAGACAGTCTATATTATCTTTTTAACTCCGTTCACAATGATACAGATAAGTATGTTTAAATAGCAAGAGAACAAAGTTGCTAGAAAAAGAGACAATAACTAGCTTCCATTTAGGCGCCTCCATTACAGTTCTCACACATATCTTCAAAATGTGCCTCTCAACAAGAATCAGAACCAGAATTCTGGTAGAAGTGGTGACATCTCCTCTGTGGCTGGTTACTCTTTTAACTTAGTCCATAGCTACAGTATCATCTTAACTGCATTCCAGTACTCTAATGTTTCTCTTTAGCAAAAACAGAATCCCTGAAGATTCCTATACTCAAAATAATGCCCCAAGAAAAATTATACAATATTGAAGCAATATAAATTTGTAAAAAATGACTTTATTTAAAATTTTGAGAAGAGGCTAATGAGTTCTGACAAATATACACAATAGTATAATCGCCACAACCAAAAGCATATCCTTTCCCCTAAAGTTCCCTCATGTTCTTCGCAGTTAGTGCTCTTTCACTCCAGCAACTCCTGAAATGTTGCCATATAGGCTGTATTTGCCTTTTCCCTCATTTCATATTAATGGAATCACACAATATTTATACCATGTCTGGCTTCTTTCACTCACTATGTTATTTACATTCATGTTGTTGCATGTGTAAACAGACTAGTCCTTTTTACTGTTAAATAATATCCCAATATATTCTCAAACAACAGGTGTGCCTCCTGCATATTATGATCACCATAAGATCAAAATATATATGTGGAATATTTGATAATTTTTCTAAAAACAAACACTCATAAGAGATACATCAAAAAGGAAGGCAAAAAAAAAAAAGTCCCAGGGCCTCCCCGGTGGTGCAGCGGTTGAGCGCTGGGTTGCGAAGCTGTCCGCAGCCTCTGCAACGCCGGTTCGATCCCCGGCCACCAGGCGAGGGTCCCACATGGCGTGCAGACCTCTCCTGCCGCCCGCTGCTCCCCTCAGCAGTGTACTCCGGTCCTTCTGCCTGCTCTGCTCCCCACTCTGGCTCTAGTGAATTCTCTCACCCTCCCGCACTTCTGACTATACCCAGTGCTTCTATAAATAAATAAAAAAATCTTCAAAAAAAAAAAAAAGTCCCAGATTTTATAGATGCTAAATAATCAAAGGTAGTTGGTTATTTATACTGTGATTTAATGTCTTATTATTGAGAGATATTTAATAATAGCATTAATTTAAAAATACTTCCCTTAGTGTTTAGTTTTTATTTTATCTTTATTTTGGGGAGCTCCTTGATTTGATTCACATTTCACTGAACCTTCAGGCCCTTGTCAACTATACAGATATCAAACAGCCGAAGAAATTAAATATTTCAATTCCATGGGAATAAGTATAACTAATAAAGAATTTGCTTTAAGTGATGAAAAATAAACTATTATATTTTATTAATCCTCAAAGAAATCATTGTAGAAGTTTACTAAATGATGTAGGGATTTATTAAGCATATGTTCTTAACACTGTTAGAAAACTGTCTCAATTTGTTATCAAACATTCATTAAAATGGACTTTAGGATTAAATACAACTTAAGACATCACAGAAAAAGAGATATTTTATAACATAGGAGATATATGCAAAAAGAGAAGAAAATAATCAAATTCTCAATGCTAATTCTGGACTTAATATAAAATGCTTGACAAGATCTAGGGGGTCTACACTTTAATTGATAAGTATTTATTTTCCAATCAGATAAGATTAGGGATCAGTTACTTTAGAATAGGCCAAATTCTATTTGAGTCATTCCTTATGAAGTAGTAAGTTTACTAATAGTGAAGTACAATATAGAAACAGTAAAATATAATTTTATTCTGCAAATATTATTTTTTTATTGAGGTAATACTGGTATACAACAGTATATATGATTAGGTATAGGTTCATATTCCTTCAAATTTTAAAAAAGAATTGTAGTACTCGAAACTATATACACCTATATTAATTAAGAATTGAAAAAAGAGACTTGATAAATTACTGATAGGTGAGAACATGAAAAATTTATGCATCTGAAGAGACTCAAATACTAAGAAAGTCAGGACAGAATAAAACATCTACATTAAACAAAGTAAACATCTATTCAAATATAATTTTTTTGGTAAATAAAAAAGAATGGTAATCAACTTGACAAATATCTATCAGATACCTAAAGGGTCAGGGGAAGTCAGTGTAAAGACAAGATGATTAATATTTGCTTGGATGATACAAATTAAAATTATAATACAGCAGAATAATAGTGTATTCAATCTGTTGTGTGTAACAAATTACCACAAACATAGCAGCTTAAAACACTATCCATTTATTATTTGGAGTTTCCCTGGCCCAAGAGTCTGGGCATGGTTAGCTGGGTCCCTTGCTTAAGATCTTACCAGGTAGAAATCAAAGTGTCAGCCATGGCTGCAATTCTCATCTGAAGCTCAGGATCCTCTTGACAGAATTTGTTTCCTGTGGTTGTTTCCCTAAATCACCACTTTTTTGCTAGTTGTTAATCAAACACCACTATTAACTCCTAGAAGCCACCTATATATATATATACTTCCTTCCCACCTGAATATGTGCTTTTTTCCAGGTCAGCAGAAGCATGTCTGATTTTCTTCTCACCTTCCAACTTCCTATGAAGGAGTCTTATAAAATGTTAACTTAGTCAGTCAGTCATCAAATCTAATCAAGGGAGCTGCTGCTGTGACACCCTACTAAAGGTTCAACCCATACTCAAGGGGAAGGAATAATAATACAAGATATATACAGCAGGTGTCCAAAATTTTAGGAACCATTTTAGAATTCAGCCTACCATAGATACATAAAGGATGCTACAAGAACAAAAGAAGAAATGCAAGATTCAAATAGATTGAAGAAAGAAAAGGAAGTCAACAAATGAGCCTTTGACAGCAAGCACTATTCATGGAAATTTTCTTTTTTTTTTTTTAATGACAAAAATAGAAGCTCAGAAAAGCTAAGTAAAATCCCCCAGCTTAAGGGCCTCTTTGGTGGTGCAAGGGGTTAAGACGCAACCTATGAATCTGTCTGCAGCCTCTGCAGCATGACTTCGATCCCCCGGCTGGCCAGGGAGCAACCCACATGGCGAGGCACCTGCTGCTCCCCTCAGCAGTATATTTCAGTCTGCCTGTTCTGCTCCCCACTCTATCTCTGGTGAATCGGTGAATCTTCTCACCCCCCGCATCTCTGGCCTGTACACACTCTTGTATGCATAAATAAATAAATCTTTAAAAAAAAAGGTCACATATTAACTATTAATACAGATTATGTATAATACATGCAAGAAAACAAAGATTTCATAAAAGATGTTGAAGAATTCTAAGTAAAAATTAAATGCAAGCAAACAAAGAAGAAAGCAATTACATACATTTTAAAAAGCCAGGTGAAATTGGAGGGAAAAACACCACTAGTGTAACAATATGTTTGTGTTAAATGCCTACCTTTACTTCACCACTTCCACCTGCACTTAGCACATTTCTCCATCCTTGTTCTCTGGCCCTATTAATTTTCTCCAGCTTGTGGGGAAAAGAAACAACAAAACACCATTTCAAGTATTTCATATAGAACACAGGAAGTACAATTATAATAAAATGGAAATCAGCATATTCCTTAAAAAAGTATATGGAAAAGGCATTTTCTTACTCTTTCCTTTTCGTATCTTTTCATCTGTTCAGGCTTCATTAAACTCATCTGTAACAATTTTAAACACAAACTTCTTAGCATTCTTGAAATTTACCTATAATTCAGCAAGGGAAATAAAAGCAAAACATTACCTGATCCTTTTGCTTCTTTTCTTTTTCAAAAATTTCCAACCGTCTCTTTGGTGCTGCTTCCTTAAATTAAAGAATATTTTTATAAATAAATAACTGCTACTTTCTAATTTCAACAGGAAAGTACACCAACGGTAGGCATATGCACAGGGAAGTTTAGGAAGAAAAAAAAAAATACTAGGTTAGATGTAACTGAAAGAAATAAGGAGGAATTGTTTGGAGGTTTTATATTAGAAGTTTTGTTTCTTTTTCTGTGATTATTTTTGCAAAGCTTTAAAATAAGCAGACAGATGTCTTTATACCTCAAACATTTTCCTCCTTTCTTCTCCAGGATTCACTTTCTTCACTGGAATTTGATGGGCCTGGACAAAAAGTAAAACTATAAATTAGATAAGGATTTTAGGGTACCCATGTGAAAATTTCAAATTCATTGAAATTTAAAATAAAAAAAGTAAATTCAATATTGCCATAATTTCTTTCAAAATAGATTACCTCTAAGCCGGCCCCGCGGCCACCACAAGACGGAGCCCAGAGGGGATCCAGCCACGGCCCGGGCAGACCGTGGTGGGAAGTGACCCCCACTGATGCCTCTTGAGACAGGGAGGGTCCTACCCGGACCTCACCGAAACTGTGTGGAACTGAAAAAGGGCTGTCTCCGCAGTCAGAGGTGAGCCGAAACCCTGTAGGAGCCGAGCCCCCGTGTCTGCGGTGAGATGGAGCCCAGAGGGGAATCCAGCCACTGCCAGGGCTGACTGCCCCCCAGCCGTGCCATCTTTACGACAGGGAGGGCCAAGTCGGGACCTCACCAAAAGTGTCAGAGCCTCTGACATCCCAGAAGGAGCCAAAGAGATGCCGGCCAATACCAGCGACACTGTCCCAATGCATAGGACAAATCAGAAAACAAGTAACAGAGAGAAGAAAAACTACAAGCAACCAAGCAAAGCAGAAAATCAACCACAAGACTGAAACAACAGTGACTTGGAAAAACTTCTGAGCCTTCCCGATAGAGAATTTAAAGTCGCCATGATTAAAAAACTGAAAGAAGTAGAAAATGATATGGGAAAAATAATCAACAATCATAAGAATGAAATTGAGGCCTTAACGAGGGAAGTGAAAGAAATGCAGATCAAAGGATTAATGGAGGAGCTAAAAACTCTGGGAAAAGCAGTGAAAGCAGAATAGATGAAATGGAAGAACGAATAAGCACTCTCATAGACATGGAAATAAAAAGAACCAAAACACAGAAAAGGTAAGAGAAGTATGACAGAAAATGAAGAAAGACTTTGGGAACTATCTGACTCTATGAGGAAAGGAAATATAAGTTATAGGGATCCCGGAAGGAGAGGAGAGAGACACAGGAACAGAGAAAATACTCAAGGAAATAACCGAAGAGAACTTCCCAAACATGAAGAAGGAGCTGAAAATAGACATACAAGAACTTCCATGATGAAAGGAAAAATACAGCAAGACACATAATAGTAAATCTCCCAAGAATCCAAGACAAGGAAAAATAACGAAGCTGACAAGGGGGAAGAAAGAGATAACATACAAAGGAAACCAATCAGGCTGACGTCAGACTCCTTCAAAGAACCACCACCGGCAAGGAGAGAGTGGACGGACATAGTCAACAAACTCCAAGCCAACAAATGCCAATCAAGAATACTTTATCCTGGGCCTCCCCTGGTGGTGCAGCAGTTGAGCGCTGGGCTACGAGGCTGCCCACAGCCTCTGCAGCGCTGGTTCATTCCCCGGCCACCTGCAGGGTCCCACAAAAAAAAAAAAAAAAAAAAGAGAATACTTTATCCTGCAAAGCTTTCCTTCCTCTATGAAGAAAGAATAAGGATCTTCCCAGACAAATAGAAACTCCTGAATTTCATCATGACTAAACCCCCACTCCAAAAAATACTATAAGAAGTCCTAAAACTGGATCCAACAGAGGGATGAATAAGAACAAAACAGACAAAAAGTAAAACCACAGAAAAGACAAAAAGGCAAATACAGACGCTAACAATCAACATTAACTGTAAATGTAAACGGACTAAACAGGAATTTAGAAAACCTACATAAGGGACCAGGAAAAAGACTAATTATAATAAAGTAAAAATCAAAATCAACAAGCAACTATAAACCAGAGACACACTACAGGGGGGTAGAAAAAGAAGGGAATATGATCAAAACAAGGGGCGTGGGAATTGTATGGGGACTATAACCAAGATGAAAATGCATACGTTGTGCAAAAATGAAAAATGATGTAAAAAAACTCCAAAAAAACAAAATAGATTACCTCTAAAATGAAAGACCCAGTATAATGCTTGAAATGCTATTTGTTAATCAAAGAGAAACATTCAATTCAATGAAATTATAGAAAAGGATTCTTCTCCAGTCATCAACTAAAAATTTGTGTTCTCAAGTATAGATGTTAAAGTTTTCTAATGTTATGAAAATAAATGTTATTTAGAAAATCAAACATTGAAGAGATAAATTTTTCCAAAAAACAGTTAACTACACAATATATACTCACTAAATCAAATTTGAACAATTGTAAAAAGTTAGTCTACTTCACTTCCCACCTGCACACGTAAGCACAGTAATATCTTCTTGAGTATCATTAAAGACATAGTTTTATGCACTTAAATACACACATAACTATATATACATAGAATATAAGCTTTTCATGTTTCTTACATAAATGTAATAATGTTTTATTATATTCAGAAATGATTTTTATGTTCACAATGTGCCCTGACATTTCCACAATGTGGTAATAAGCAAGTAACAATATTCCATACCAAGAATTTAATTAATTTATTTAATCGTTCCTCTGGAACAGTTGCAAATTTTTCTTTCTCTATATACTGTAAATAACTTCCATGTACATACATCTTTGTACCGTATGCAAGTCTTTCAGAAGGGCAATACTTTTAGACAGAGAATTAGAGTAAAAATTAAAAAATTCTAACGCTGAGAAAAACTATCCTTCCAAGAGGCTGCATCAAATTATGCTCTCATCAAAGTACTCATTTTCCCAAATCTCACAAATATTGGGTATTATCAATTCAAGATACTAATAATATCTTGAATTTCTGCTTCTTGGAAAGGCTAAGAATATGTTCCAGTACATTACACATGTATATTTTCTCTTTTATATACTAATTATCTAATTTGGGGGGTATTTCAATTTTAGTAGCTTTTTGTATATTATGGAAAATAAGACCACATCTATTATAGATATTGCAAATATTTTTCCCATTCTGTCTTTAAATTGCTTACTATATATTTCACTGTACAGAAATTCGTAACTTATATATAGTTAAATCTGCCAGTCTATTCCTTTATGATATATATTGTTTTATTAAGGAAGGCAACTGACCTCATTATTATATTTACTCTGCCACTTAGTTTAATTTTTATATTTAGATCTTTATAAAAGAACAAGTTTACAATGAGATTTTTGAATATTTATAGTTAGGATTTTTATTTTTAGATCTGGAATAAGTTTTTGTTCATGGAAGAGGAAGAACCTAATTTTTCTTCCTCTAGAAAATCCAATTATTTTGTAACCATTTACTGGCTGGTTTATCTTTCCCCTCATTGGCTTGAAATGCCTCTATTATTCATGTAGTAAATTCACATACACGTATTGGTCAGTTTCTGGAATTCTCTGTCTACTACACTTCTCCATCTTCATTGTTCCTTTTTCCTTTTTTTTTTTTTAACAGTGATACAAAGTAAATTAGCAGAAAGATATAGAAATAGAATATTGCAACACTTGGAAGCCTTCCATTGCCTGACAGATTTTTTTAATTAAATTTTGTTGATTAGTAAGATTTGTATTTAAAAAAAGTAAGATATATATACACATATATATATATATTAAAATTTTGTTGATTTACTACTGATTCACAATACCACATAAGTTTTGGGAGTAGTTTCACAATTCAACATAAATACACATCTTACTACACATAACACCAAAGTTATAGTGCCATTTGCAACTTCAAAACAGGTAAGAGAGCTCTGGGGACACTATTACAGAAACACAAGGAGGAAAAATATACAATTGTAGATAATGCTCTTCTATTACAAGCACACTTAACATTTCAAAATATGTTCTATGTATACAAAATTGAAACTAGTAAAGAACGTTACCCAGGAGCTTTGTAAAAAATATATAGTCCCTTGGGCCTCCCTGGTGGCGCAGCAGTTGAACGCTGGGTTGCGAAGCTGCCCGCAGCCTCTGCAGTGCCGGTTCGATTCCCGGCTGCTCCCCGGCCACCGGAGGAGGGTCCCACTTGGAGCGCAGACCTCTGCTGGTGCCCGCTGCTCCCCTCAGCAGTGTACTTCAGTCCTTCTGCCTGCTCTCTCCCCGCTCTGGCTCTGGTGAATTCTCTCACCCTCCCGCGCTTCTGACTGTACCCAGTGCTTGTATAAATAAATAAATAAATCTTTAAAAAATATATATATATATAGTCCCTTCATACAAAGGAATATTTGGCAATGAAAAGAAATGAAGTCTGGGTACATGTACAACTTGGATACAAAATACAAGGTTGAAAGCATTATGCTAAGTAAAGCAGTCACAAAAGACCACATATTGTATGATTCCATTTATATGAAACGGACCAAACAAGTAAATCTCTATATGGACACAAGTAGATTACTGAACTTCAAGACTATAGGGGTGGGGGCCTCCCCGGTGGCGCAGCGGTTGAGCGCTGGGTTGCGAAGCTGCCTGCAGCCTCTGCAGCGCCGGTTCCATCCCGGGCTGCTCCCAGGCCACCGGAGGAGGGTCCCACATGGCGCGCAGACCTCTCCTGCCGCCCGCTGCTCCCCTCAGCAGTGTACTTCGGTCCTTCTGCCTGCTCTGCTCCCAGCTCTGGCTCTGGTGAATTCTCTCACCCTCTGGCGCTTCTGACTGTACTCAGTGCTTGCATAAATAAATAAATAAATAAATCTTTAAAAAAAAAAAAAAGACTATAGGGGTGGGGGAAGAATGGAGACTACTAACAGGAAAAGGACTTCTTTTGGGGGTGATGAAAATGTTCTAAAGTTGACTGTGGTGATGACTGTACAACTTTGTGAATACATTAAATACTATTTAATTCCAAACTTTAAATGGATGAATTTTATAGTATGTGACTATCTCAATAAAGCTGTTTTTTCCAAAAAATGTTAGAGTTACTGAATAATAATTTCTGGACATAAAGCCCTGCATTATATATTTTGACAACTTCCACAGGTTATATGGACCAGCTTTAAACAGCTGCTAAATAGATTACAAAATAATGTGAAACAAGAATGTTTAACTAAGATACCTCTCAGGTAAGTTAAATGAAGTAAAATTTACACTTATCTTTCTATGTTCCATATTGCTTTACATATAAGATTCTCAAGGTATTTGTGAAATAAAAAATACCAAGCTGGGCCTCCCCGGTGGCGCAGCGGTTGAGCGCTGGGTTGCGAAGCTGCCCGCGGCCTTTGCGGCGCCGGTTCGATCCCCGGCTGCTTCCCGGCCACCGGAGGAGGATCCCACATGGCGCGCAGACCTCTCCTGCCGCCCGCTGCTCCCCTCAGCAGTGTACTTCGGTCCTTCTGCCTGCTCTGCTCCCCGCTCTGGCTCTGGTGAATTCTCTCACCCTCCCGCGCTTCTGACTGTACCCAGTGCATGTATAAACAAAGAAAGAAAGAAAGAAAACATGCCTCTATAAAAAAAAAAAAAAAAAAAAAAAATACCAAGCTGCACCTGTGGGATAACACAGGTTATTTTTAGAACACTATTTCTACACATTAGAGAAAAAGAGAAAATATCAATACTAAGAAAAATGTTCTGTTTTCTATTTCTTTTTCAAAATTTCAGGGGGTGGTATGCCAAGTACTGAAACATATTCATGGAGCTCCCCCTGGTGGCTTAATTATCAACCACTCCTTTGTTTAAGTACAGTCCTTTAAAAAAAAATTACAGAACTGGAGCAAACCAACCTTTTAAGAAATATAAATATTTTCATGTATGCTTGACATACAAAAACATTTTGATAATAATACATATTATATTGCATTTTTGCAGCTGAAAATGACAAATAGTTATAGATTTCCTTATAAATTTCTTATGATTGACTTCTTTAACTTAGCATAATGCTTTCAAGATTGAAAACTAAAAATTTCCAAAGTCGTCATGAATTTGAATATAAAAGATGATTTTCTGGGAAAAAAAAAAAAAGGGCCTCCCTAGTGGTGCAAGGGGTTTAAGCACTGCACTTGAAGCAATCTGCAGCCTCTGTAGCATGAGTTCTATTCCCAGCCGGCCAGGGAGAAACCCACATGGCGAGGCAGACCTCTCCTGTCTCTCCCGCTGCTCCCCTCAGCATTGTCTTTCAGTCAGTCTGCCTGTTCTGTTCCCCGCTCTGTCTCTGGTGAAACCTCTCACCCTCCCACGCATCTGGTCTGTACCTTGGTTCTTATATAAAAATAAATAAATCTTTTAAAAAAATTTTTAAAAAATAAGGGTGGTCAGGACTAAAGTGGTGATAGAAACAATAAATAGTCAATTATGACTCCAAAAGTTTTTAAGAACAAATGGAAGGGTGAAGTTTTCATTTACTGAAATAAAGAAGATCAATTTGAGAAAAAGGTAGAATCAGGAGTTGAGTTTTGAGATGCCTATTAGAAGTTCAGTTACAGATGTTGACAGATATGCATCTGTACTTTAGGAAAGGAGTCCAGGCTGGAGATATAAATTTGTTGCCGTTTACAAATGCTATTGTAGAGTACGATACATGAAGAGAGAAATCAAAGGACCAAATCCTTGAGTGTTTCAGCATTTGGAGGTCAGGGACATTAAGAGGAGCTTGCAAAGAAGACTGAGAAAAACTATTACTCAAGAAGGAAGAAAATCTGAAGAATGTAACACTCTGACCTCAAGTAAAAAATACGTTTTATGAAGGAGGAGTAATCAAGTAACAGATTTTAACCAAACTGACTATAATTCCTACTGTGAAGTTTATCTTTCAGCAGTGTATGCACAAACATAAGCCAAAGCAGGCATGTATGTATATGTGTATGCATATACCTAGGCATGCAGCCATTACCACTGACATTAAGGAAAAAGTCAAATTCCTATAATGAACACTGTATTCTTGAACATGACATATAAATGCCACAGGCCTTAATTTTTTTCATCTGAAATATGATACCACATTTCAGATGATAACATTCCTTCCAGTACCATGGTATTGATATATCTGACTGTGGATTCTCAAATACAAAAATTTCTCATATTTTTATCAATTATATCATAGATATTAACTTTTTTTGCATACAATGAAATGGCTCTACCCAGATTGTTCAAAAGTGATTTTATTTACAACATTACTTTCTTTGTGCCCCAACTACCTTATGTAATATATCTACTAGATGTTTCTCTATGACTTCTATAAGACTTCTTAGTTTTAGAATATGGTGTGGGGAGAACAGCAATGTTCTTAGTAACTTAATAAAAACCATCCTAGGACTGTCAGGGTGACTGAATTGAATTTGTTACTGTTAGGGGGAAAAGGATGTCCTAAAGCTAATTTCATACAGGCTTTGTGGACTCCACCCCCACCCCAGGCCAAAGCCAAAGACACTGGGAACTCCAAATCCCATCACCACCAAAGGGAAGGTAGCTGGGACCTGAGGGTGGGGTTAAGCAGCCAGGTTGATACAAAAGGCAGACACGTGGGCTTTGAGGGGCCCCCCATTTTGGCTCTCTACCAGCTAGCAGCGTCTGGCCAGCTCTGAGAGTGACTTTGGGTTTCCAGGTCGTCGTCGGATTGGGTAGGACGCATTAAAGACTTTATTTCCCTATTTTCTCCCTGAGTTGTACATTTTCCTTTTCCCTTGTAAATAAACCTTTTATTAACCTTTTGTGTGTGCCTGTAGTGGAGTATTAATAAGTCCCTTGTAAGTGCGCAGGTGAGGACCCACAGCCAGGAACCCGTTCAATATCAGGGCTGCTCTATAACATTACTAAAACACAGTTTGTATATGGTCATCATACCTGTTTATGTTTTTGGAGTGGTTTCTTTTCATGTAACTTTTTATCTCCGTGTTTCTTATTTATTAAAGATACTCCATATTTAGCAGCAGGCTTTGTAATTTTCTGAGCAGATCCAACAGAAGCCACACTTAGTCCTGAAGCTGGTCTTTTAGCTACATGAAAAGAGACAAAGAATTTTTTCCAGAATTCTTTATAATAAAACTTTCAAAACTCTCCAAGATAGCAGTTTTTTCAATTTCACAATCACCGACAGCATTTAACGTGAAACTTTTCATTAAACATTCACTCCAGAACACAGGCTTTCATAACTATTTTACACTTATACCACTTTTTGAAAGAAATCATGCTGCTCTAAAATTCTGAAATTTCTCATACTAAAAAAAAGGACACCCCTTAAATTGAATGTGGGTAAATGCACATATATGGAAATATAATAAAGAACACTGAATTGTAGACTTCAAGCAGGTAAACTGAATGGTATATAAATTATATCTCAAAATAGTTTTTTAAAAATAAATTTTTATTTATTTATTTATTTATTTTTTGGTGAGGTCATTTTATTTCACAATCTGTCAGAATTTTGTTTTTTAAAAATATTTTATTTTATATAATTCTTATATCATTTTTCATCTTTACACAATGTATGTATTTTCATTATGGTTATATTCCCCATACAATTGCACCCCCCCCTTATTTTGACTCTAGTCCTTCCTCTCCTCACCCCTCCCACAACCAATAGTTCTTTATACCATAGTTCTCCACCGTTAAAAAATAAATTTTTAAAAGAATATTTCCCGGAGAAAATACAGGTGAAACACTACATGACACACACCTCAGTAACATCTTTAAAGACATATCACCCAAAGCAAAGATAGAGAAGAAAGGGATAAACAGATGGGACTACATCAAAAGAGACATTAACCAAAACAAAGAGACACCCACTGATTGGGAGAAAATTTTGCACACAATACTAATGATAAGGGACTGATCACAAAGATCTACTAAGAGCTGACTAAACTCAGCAAAAACAAAGTAAACAACCCAGTCAAAAAATGGACAGAGGAGCTAAAAAGACACTTCTCCAAAGAGGATATGCAATTGGCCAACAGGCATATGAAAAAAAGTTCAACATCGGGGGCGGAGCAACATGGCGGCGAGGAGAGGCTGCGAGTAAGATCTCCCATTAAAAAAAGTTAATAGGGAGGAAAAGCGGCAGGTCCCAGTGAGAACTGGGACACGGAAGATAAACGGACGACTCCAGCAAACTGCCCGAAGAAGAAAGTTGCCATAAAAGAGGACGAGAAGGGAGGGAAGCGCAGAACCCTGCTCCCCTCCCCCGCCCACAAAGTCGGCACTCTCCGACCGGCAGAGAGAAGGGAAACAACAAACCAAAACGGCCAACAAGAAAAACGGACACAGCAAGTGGGACTGTGAGTGGAAAGGAACTATTGCAGCCACCACACCCCGTGAACGGGAGCTGAGGCGAACCCTGCAGGATCCCCCGCAGAGGCGAGCTCCAGGCGCCATTAAAGAGAGCCCCGCCCCCCAGGAGGAGACCAGCACCAGCACACAGCCCCGGCCGCCCCGTAAGGTTGCACGCGGAAAGCGGCGCGGAGCCGGACCAGATCACAGCTGCCCAGGTCCCCGCGCCTTCTGCCCAGGTCCCCGCGCCTGCGACCTAGGCTTGCGGGGAGACGGCGGAGGCCCTCCCTGAGTGAGCAGGAACAAGGCGCCCAGGCAGGGGAGCGGGATTCAAAAGGCGCCATTCCCGCGCCACTGATCTGGGCTACAGCCCGCGTCCTGGAACTGAGGGCTTTGGAACTGAGACCCGGGGCACGAAATTAGGGGGAGACTGCGGAGGCCCATCCTGAGTGAGCAGGAACAAGGCGCCCAGGCAGGGGAGCGGGATTCAAAAGGCGCCATTCCCGCGCCACTGATCTGGGCTATAGCCCGCGTCCTGGAACTGAGGGCTTTGGATCTGAGACCCGGGGCACGAAATTAGGGGCGTGGGTTCCCCACGACGGTGGGGCACAAGGCAGACACAGCACCCCAAAGCCGTTGAGGTGTACCCTACCATCCCCGCTCTGCTCCCTGTCCCACGGGGTGGAAAATCAGCTCCCCAAGGGCTCTAGGAGAGATCTCTGGCGCCACCTAGCGACTTGACCCCAGCACAGGCTACTGAAGGAGCTAGTGGCCAGCTGGGGAGTTAGCCCACACCGGGCCCCTTCCGAACAAGTAGTCTGAGCCCACAGGGAGAGCGAGCACCCACAGCTGGGGCAGACCAGGTGCGCAGAAGAGTGTGCCTGAGACCAGACGCGCAGGGAGTGTGTCCCACATCACAATTTTAGAACAGGGACATTTCTTCAGTAAAGACTACCTGCAGAAGGCTTCCTCAGGAGCCAGAGGTGAGCGGGGGAAGTTCGCCCACGCCAGACCCCCTCTGGCCTGCAGTCCAAGCCCAGAGGGGAGCAGGAACCCACCGCCGGGGCAGACCAGGCGCACAGGGGAGTGTGTCCCTACATCGGCATTTTAGAACAGGGACCTTTCTCCAGTAAAGACTGCTTGAAACTGACAGATGACTCCTGGAAGAACCAGAGGGGAACAGAGAAGCCCACCCAAGATGCCGGCCAGTCCCAACAACACAGTGTCCCAACGCATACGGCAAACTAGAAAACAGACAGTAGGGAGGAGAAGAACCACACGCAACCTAGCAACTCTCCAGAGAAAAAGCACACCACAAAAAGAAAGCCAGCCCCCAGATTGCAACGACAATAACCTGGAAGAATTTCTGAGCCTTCCAGAAAGAGAATTTAAAATTGCCGTGATTAAAAAACTAACAGAAGTCATAAAGGAAAACAATGATAAGGGAAAAATAATCAACGATCAGAAGAACGCAATTGAGTCCCTAGAGAGGGAAAACAACGGTCAGAAGAAAGAAATTGAGTCCCTAAAGAGGGAAGTAAAAGAAATGCAGGAGATCAAAGAATTAATGGAAGAACTAAAGAATTCCGGGAAAAGCAATGAAAGCAGAATAGATGAAATGGAAGAACGAATAAGTAATCTTGAAGACACAGAAATAAAAAGAACCAAAACAGAAAAGGAAAGAGAAGTACGAAGGAAAAAGAACGAAGAAAGACTTCGGGAACTATCTGACTCCATGAGGAAAGGAAATATAAGAGTTATAGGAATACCAGAAGGAGAGGAGAGAGATGTAGGAACAGAGAAAATATTCAAAGAGATAATTGAAGAGAACTTCCCAAATGGGAAGAAGGACCTGAAAATTGATATACAAGAAGCAAGAAGAACACCAAACTTCCACGACGAAAGGAAAAATACAGCAAGACACATAATAGTAAAGCTCCCAAGAATCCAGGACAAGGAAAAAATAATGAAGCTGGCAAGAGGGAAGAAACAGATAACATTCAAAGGAAAGCCAATCAGGCTGACATCAGACTTCTCCGAAGAAACACTACGGGCAAGGAGAGAGTGGAGGGACATAGTCAACAGACTCCAAGAAAACAGATGCCAACCAAGAATACTCTATCCCGCAAAGCTCTCCTTCCTCTTTGAAGAAAGAATATGGACCTTCCCAGACAAACAGAAACTTCGGAATTTCATTGCAACTAAACCCCCACTCCAAAAAATACTACAAGGAGTCCTAAAGCCAGAACCTCAGAGGGACGAATAACAATAAAGAAGGCCAAAAAAAAAAAAAGTTATTAAAAGAATAAATAAATAAAATCAAAGGAAAGACAAACACAATGGCAAATACAGATGTTAACATATCAATAATAACTCTAAATGTAAATGGACTAAACTCTTCAATAAAAAGACACAGAGTTGCAGCCTGGATTAAGAAACAAAACCCAACCTTTTGCTGTCTCCAGGAAACACATTTAGCTACAAAAGATAAAAATAGGCTCAAAGTTAAAGGATGGAAAACAATCCTACAAGCAAATGGACCAAAAAAGAAAGCAGGAACAGCTATACTTATATCAGATAAAACAGATTTCAAACTCAAAAAGATAAAAAGAGACCCCAATGGTCACTACATTATGATCAAGGGGACAATACTTCAAGAAGAAATAACACTCATTAACATATACTCACCAAACGAAGGAGCACCAAAATATATTAGACAACTGTTGTCCTCTCTGAAAACAGACATCAGAGAAAACACATACGTAGTGGGAGACTTCAACACACCACTATCAACAATGGATAGATCAACAAGACAAAAAATAAGTAAAGAAACTAAAGCTCTAAATAAGGACCTAGAGCAATTGGGCTTAACAGACATCTATAGAACACTAAACCCCAAAAAAACGGAGTACACATTTTTCTCAAGCGCACACGGATCATTCTCCAGGATCGATCACATACTGGGGCACAAGACAAACATCAACAGATACACCAAGATTGAAATCATATCAACCATCTTTTCTGACCATGAAGGCATCAAACTAGAAATAAACCATAAAAAGAAGGCAAGGAACTTTCCTATCTCATGGAGATTAAAAACCACACTACTGGAAGACCATTGGACTAATGAGGAGATCAAAGAAGAAATTAAAAAATTTTTTGAATTGAACGACAAGGGGGACACCAATATCCTAAATGTATGGGATGCAGCAAAAGCAGTAATAAGAGGAAAATATATAGCAATAGAAGCTCACATCAAGAAACAAGAAAGAACGCAAAGAAACAACCTAATCTCGAAGCTCAAAGATCTAGAAAAAGAACAACAAAAAAACCCCAAAACCAGTAGAAGAAAAGAAATAATAAAAACCAAAGCAGAAATAAATGAAATTGAAACTAAAAAAACAATCCAAAAGATCAATGAAACCAAGAGCTGGTTCTTTGAAAAAAATCAATAAAATAGACAAACCCCTAGCCAGGCTCACAAAGGAAAAAAGGGAGAAAGCACAAATAAACAGGATCATCAATGAAAGAGGAGAAATCACAACGGACACAGCAGAAATCAAAAGAATAATCAGTAACTACTATGAACAGTTATATGGAAACAAGTTCAACAATCTAGAGGAGATGGACAAATTCCTACAACTCTACAATCACCCAAAGCTAGATAAAGAAGAAAGAGAACACCTAAACAGACCAATTACAATTAGCGAAATTGAAATGGTAATAAAAAACCTCCCCAAAAACAAAAGCCCAGGACCTGATGGATTTACAAATGAATTCTACCAAACATTCAGAGACGAATTAGTGCCTATCCTTCACAAACTCTTCCAAAAAATTGAGAAGGAAGGGACAATACCAAACACGTTTTATGAAGCCAACATTACACTAATACCAAAACCGAACAAGGACAACACAAAAAAGGAAAACTACAGGCCAATCTCCCTAATGAACACTGATGCAAAAATCCTCAATAAAATTTTAGCTATCAGAATCCAACAATGTATCCATAAGATAATTCACCACGACCAAGTTGGATTCATTCCAGGGGCACAAGGATGGTTTAACATCCGAAAATCAATCAACGTTATCCAACACATCAACAAAAAGAAATATAAAAACCATATGATAATATCAATAGATGCTGAGAAAGCTTTCGACAAAGTGCAACACCCATTCATGATAAAAGCCCTTGAAATTCTGGGGATACAAGGAACATACCTCAACATCATAAAGGCCATCTATGACAAGCCAACAGCCAGTATCATTCTCAATGGTGAAAAGCTGAAAGCAATTCCATTAAGATCTGGAACAAGACAAGGATGTCCACTCTCACCATTGCTTTTCAATATAATACTGGAAGTCCTAGCCAGGGCAATAAGACAAGAGAAAGACATCCAAGGAATCCAAATAGGAAAAGAAGAAGTCAAACTATCACTATTTGCAGACGATATGATATTATACATAGAGAACCCCAAAAACTCCACAGAAAAGCTAATTCAACTCATCAATCAGTTCAGTAAAGTGGCAGGATACAAAATCAACACGCAAAAGTCAGTAGCCTTCCTATACACAAACAATAAATCTGAAGAAGAAGAAGAAATCAAAAAGACCATCCCTTTTGTTATTGAAACAAAAAAAATCAAATATTTGGGAATAAATCTAACAAAAGAGGTAAAGGACCTATACAAAGAAAACTATAAAACACTGTTAAAAGAAATAGAAGAAGACACAAAGAAATGGAGAGACATCCCCTGCTCATGGATTGGAAGAATAAACATTATTAAAATGGCCATCCTTCCAAAAGCAATATACAGATTCAATGCTATTCCAATCAAAATTTCAATGTCATTCTTCAAAGAAATAGAGCAATTATTGATGAAATTCATATGGAATCACAAAAAACCCCGAATAGCCAAAGCTCTCCTGAAAAAAAAAGAAGGGAATGGACGCATCACACTCCCAGACTTCAAACTATACTACAAAGCCATAATCATCAAAACTGCATGGTATTGGAACAAGAACAGACATACAGACCAATGGAATCGAATAGAAAATCCAGAAATAAACCCACAGATTTATGGTCAACTAATCTTTGACAAAGGAGCAAAGAATATGCATTGGAGCAAAGAAAGTTTGTTCAATAAATGGTGCTGGGAAAACTGGGTCGCTACATGCAAAAGAATGAAGCTTGACCACCACCTCACACCATACACAAAAATCAACTCAAAATGGATTAAAGAACTAGACATAAGACCTGAAACCATAAAATATATAGAAGGAAATATAGGCGAAACACTACGTGATTTGCACATCAAAGACATCTTTACAGACACATCACCCAAAGCAGTGATAGTGAAGGCAAAGATAAACAGCTGGGACTACATCAAATTAAAGAGCTTTTGCACAGCAAAAGAGACAATAACAAAAACAAAGAGAAACCCCACCAACTGGGAGAACATTTTTGCACCCAACACTAATGATAAAGGACTGATCACAAAAATCTGCAAAGAGCTGATGAGACTCAACAACAACAAAGAAAATAATCCAGTCAAAAAATGGGCAGAAGAGCTAAAAAGAAACTTCTCTGAAGAGGAAATGCAAATGGCCAACAGGCATATGAAAAAATGTTCAACATCACTTGTCATCAGGGAAATGCAAATCAAAACTACCATGAGATACCATCTTACACCAGTGAGAATGGCACATATTAAAAAAACTAGCAACAACAAATGTTGGCGAGGGTGTGGAGAAAAAGGAACTCTTCTGCACTGTTGGTGGGAGTGCAAACTGGTCCAACCACTGTGGAAAGCTGTGTGGAGATTTCTGGACCTACTAAACATAGAGCTTCCATATGATCCAGCAATTCCACTCCTAGGTATTTACCCAAAGGACACAGAAACATCAATTCCAAAGAACACCTGCACCCCTATGTTTATAGCAGCATTGTTTACAATAGCTAAGCTTTGGAAACAACCCAAATGCCCAAAAATAGATGACTGGATCAAGAAGATGTGGTACATATATACCATGGAATATTACTCAGCATTCAAAAAAGATAAACACATGCAATTTGCAGCAACATGGATGGCGCTGGAAGGGATCATGCTCAGCGAAATAAGCCAAAAAGAAAAAGAAAAATACCGGATGGTCTCACTCATAGCAGGAATCTAGAAAACTTAAATAAGGGACCAGGAAAATGAATAACTATAAGATAGTGAAAATCAAAATCAACAAAAAACTATGAACCAGAGACACTTTTAGGGGGGCGGGAGGGGAGGGATTGGGGTCAGAATGGGGGGGCTGCAATTGTATGGGGAATATAACAATAAAATTTATTTAAAAAAAAAAATAAAGCTCAGGGTCAGTAACCACTAAAAAAAAAAAAAAAAAAAAAAAAGTTCAACATCACTGGTAATCAGGGAATGCAAATTAAAATGACAATGAGATACCATGTCATACCAGTGAGAATGGCACATATTAAAAAAACTAGCAACAATTGTTGGCAATGATGTGGAGAAAAGGAACTTTCCTACACTGCTGGCAGGAATGCAAGCTAGTCCAACCACTATGGAAAGCTATTTGGAGGTTCCTCAAAATGCTAAAAATGGAGCTTCCATATGATCCAGCAATTCCACTCTTAGGTATCTACCCAAAGGACACAAAAACATTAATTCAAAAGAACACCTGCACCCCTATGTTTATTGCAGCACCATTTAGAATAGATAAGCTACGGACACAACCCAAATGCCCAGAAACAGAGGACTGGATTAAGAACATGTGGTACATATTGATACCGGAATTGTCAGGCCTAGTCTCCCAGCCAGGAACGGATCTCAGGCTGCAGGGGCAGCGCTGAGCCCCAGCCACTAGACCCCCACGGGTTGGTGTCTCACGAAGCCGCAGCAGGAACTTCGCAGACGCTCAGGCAAGCAAGTGAGAAGAGGCAGGTTCGTTTAGAGAAAGAAAAAGTTTACTGAGGAGAAAAAGAACAGAAATAAAGTGGGACTCCCAGGCCAGGGGAGGGAAGGCCAGGGAACCAGGCCTGGGAGGGGCAAGGAAGCCAAAGTGGAGTCGTGTCTCAGGGAATATATACTTTCTTTCCCTGATTATTCTAAAGCTCCACCAGTCTCTTTGTGATTGGTCAGTTTTCGGCTGTTTCACTTAATTTGCTACTGAGTAGGGGATCTTCACATTCCTTATCTAACAGGTCTGTCTTTCCCCATTTGTTACATCTTTATTTTTATGGTCTAGTCTTCAGGGAGAGCATCTCCACACTTTATCTTTATCACCTGAAGAAAACTAGGACCATCCTGGATATTGTCCGTGGTCCTGGAGTGTTTGTTTTTCCCATTTTGTTAACAATGGTCCTGGGATGTTTGTTTTTCCCAGTGGAATTGGTTACATTCCCTTGGTTGTCCTTATCTCTGAAGCCTCCCTTAATTCTTCAGAGGTCCCCTCCTGCACTGTCCCTAAAACTACCTAATTATCCTAGCTTGCCCTGTGTCTCAATATAACACTAGAACATGACTCAGCAGTCAAAAAAGATAAACTCATGCCATTCGCAGCAACATGGATGGAGCTGGAAGGGATCATGCTCAGTGACATAAGCCAGAAAGAAAAAGAAAAACACCGGATGGTTTCACTTATAGGAGGAATGTAGAGGATCCCAAAAAAGGATCAGGGGGAAAAAAAGTAATTATAATAATTATCAAAACCAGTAGGCAACTATAAACCAGAGACATTCTGCAGCAGGGGAAAGGGAAGCAGGATCAAAACAGGAAAGCGAAGAGCACACTGCCTGAGTAGTAGCTTGCATTCTTTCTCTTTGAGGTTTCAAAGAGAAAAAGTCCAGTTTAGTTTTTTTTTTTTTATCATGTGCTATATATTAATTTAAATCAATTTCCTCCATTAAGTATTCTTCCTTTTTATGAGGTGAAAGGAGAAAAAATATTCCACTGATCGTTCACCATAAGATATTAAGGTCAGTTCTTAAAATTTGATTGCCAGTTTAGCAAATCATAAGTAATTTGTGTTGAAGATAAGAAATACAGTATGACAGAGTAAGGTGTTCCAAATACATGTTCCAACAGTATCCTGACAGGAACCAGGAAATGTGAGAAAAAAAATTTCCCTTTAAGAATTTAGGTGTAAGATCATATTGTAATCTCACTAAATGTGTTAACAGAACTAAAGAAATACTGTATATGTCAGAAAAGGGGCAGGAGGCACAAAAGCATAAAAATGAAGAGGACCAAGAGACAAATACAAAAAGTTCCCATATACTTTCCAGAGAGGAGGAAGAATGGCTTATCTGACTTTTAAAGCATTTCTCAGGCTCAATGACAGGTAGGGCAAAGCTTAAATGGGAAATATGTGTAGGCCCTTCAGCAATACTACCCTACTCCAGCCTTGTGCTGTTATACATTTCCTTCATGCATTGCCTGTTTGAACAAAATAACTTTCTAATTCCTCTGTAGGCTTATCCATGTGGCAGAATGTGCTGACACAGGAAACTTTCAGACTTTCAGACAGTGAGGCTTTTGATTAAGATTTGACTTCTCATGCCAGGAGAGATATGCTGAATCCATCACAGTCTGTCTCTTGTGAATTTTGTTTAGAGTGAGCTGATTTCCTAGACAGTCTCTACACACTGAGAGGATGAGTTTAAAAGTCTTTATATTTATTTTTATTAATAGTCAAACTCAAAATGGGATAGAATATGCAAAGCATTGTTTGAAAAATAATATACTCTTGAACCTTCAATAACTTCCACTGATTTTATAAATTCATTTTGAAGTCATTTATGCAGAAAATATATAATGTCCTATACTCACACAGATATATTGATAGGTATATACATATATATCATACCTAACGCCAAAAACAATCCTACAGAAATCTGACAGTTGTGGAGTAAATTTAAAAGAAAATCTTCCCTGGTAAAGTACCTGACTTTACATTAATTTACTTTAAAAAAATTTAAAGCTATGGGGCCTCCCCTGGTGGCACAGCGGTTGAGCACTGGGCTGCGAAGCTGCCAGCAGCCTCTGCAGCGCCATTTCGATCCCCAGCCGGCGAGGATCCCATATGGTGCGCAGACCTCTCCTGCCACCCGCTGCTTCCCTCAGCAGTGTATTTCATCAGTCTGGCTGTTCTGCTCCCTGCTCTGGGTCTGGTGGATTCTCTTACCCTCCCGTGCTTCTGACTGTACACAGTGCTTGTATAAATAAATAAATAAATCTTAAAAAAAAATTTAAAGCTATAAAGTATTTCTCAAAGAAGAATATTTTACATAAAGATCTACACTTAAGGGCCTCCCTGGTGGCGCAGTGGTTGAGTGCTGGGTTGCGAAGCTGCCCGCAGCCTCTGCAGTGCCGGTTCGATCCCTAGGGTGCAGGGTGAGGGTTCCACATGGCGCGCAGACCTCTCCTGCTGCCCGCTGCTCCCCTCAGCAGTGTACTTCGTCTGCCTGCTCTGCTCTCCCCTCTGGCTCTGGTGAATTCTCTCACCCTCCCGCACTTCTGACTGTACCCAGTGCTTATGTAAATAAATAAATCTTAAAAAAAAAACAACACAGATCTATACTTAATTAGAGCATGTAACATCCTATTACAATTTTCTCAGAATATCATCTAAGCATTTGATAAAAATAGATTTCAAGACAGATTTCATTTAAGGCAGACAAGAAATGGAAATTTTGTTATTAATTATCATCTTGTATATTGTCATATATCATTAAAAAATCTAAAATGCATTTCCCCTGGATTAAACTTACTTTACTACTATCTCAACTTATTACATTTACATATATCAATAGTATCATTGGCATATTGATTATTTCAAATACATGAAAGGTCTCATATTAAATTTCATTTACCTGGCTGTGCTCCAAACTTGGAAAATGTTTTTTGACAAAATTCTTCTGCGATAAGCTTAGAATGAAAGAAAAAAATGTCAGAAAAGATGTTAAATTTCCAAAATTCTACCATAAATTATAAAACATTCTTTTCCCTTTTCAGTCTCAACTATACTGCCAAATTAACTGTACTAATGAAATCCCAGTAATCCATTCACTGAATCCCTCTGATGCTAACTCCATCCACCACCTTACCAATTATTTCTATTACTTTTCTAGATAAGTTTACTTCTCAAATTAACATATTACATCACACAAGGCCTCATGCACAGTCTCCTTGTTTTGTATCTTAGCTATTTAACAAAACTACCTCCTATCTGGAGGAACCTTTAATATTCGATCCAAGAAGACAGGTCCACAGTGTGCAATACTGAGAACGAGATCTATTTACTTTGGCTGGGACAAAGAGAATTTAGGGACTAAAAAGAAACTGTATAGTATATTATAGTGATAGTAGAAATAATAGCTCATACATTGTAGTAAAGTTCATAAATTGTTTCAAAGTTAAAATCTTAAAAAATGTATTAAAGACTTTTTAATTAGAATACTGAACAAGTGGTATAAGCAGAAAATAAATCTCAAGAACAACAGATAAAGGTTTTTTAAAAGAATGAAATCTAAGTGGTACTTAAGTAGCAACAAGGGTCATGTATATACTAAACATGCAATGTCAAATACTCCATTTGTTAATAAATTTCTGCCCTTCTCATTTTCCATTAACTTTTATTTAAATCATGCTTGAATATTTTCTTTTTTTGCTGGCTAGCTGAATTCCAGAGCTTTAGTCTTGAGACTATATGTCCTAACTGCTGGTATGGGGGAAAGAAACCTCAGCAAGACTAAATGAACTCATTCATTCTTCTTCAGTAGTTGCCAGAATAACAACAGTACATAGCATCATAAAAATGTCCTGGAATACGATATAACAAAGGAGTCTTGTAAGACACCCACATTTAAGAGACTGTAGCTATGTCTTACACAAGTAACTTTAACCTACGATTTTTAATTGGCTTACAGGATTACTAATGTGTACTCCTAGTGGTAACAGTTTAATCCATTATCTGTTCTCTGAAGATTACTTGTTCACATGAATGCTCTGTAAAGTTAGAGGATAAGACATGTCTATCTCCTCTCAAGTGTACATAAATAATAAACGTATGATTTTTACATAAATAATAATAAAGTGTGATTGTAACTAATTTATAGAATTAAATAGTGATCATTTAAATAAACAAAGGGTAACAAAACATATAAAATAATTTCAGTTTCAGGTGATAATATTTATATCAATAACTTAAGCTAACTGATTTGATACTGATTTTTTAAAGTCCTGTAAATTAAATTTTAATTCATTCAACAAATATTTGTTTTGTACTGATAGTCAAGGACCAGAAGAAAAACCATGAGTCAACAATTTATTATACATACATATAAAACGTTCATAGAGTAATAGTTTCCAATCATTTTCTATCAAATCACTTGAATTATAATGACAACAATGTGTATTAGTATAATAAAGCGATACAATACTGAATATTTTAAATATACTGAGCACTTATGGTATGCGAGACATTAAGTGCTTTACATGCATTATCATGTTTAAACAACCTAATAACCTCATGATGTTCATATATTTATAATCTCATTTTTCAGAGGTAAGGAAAGCGAGGCACAGAATAATTTGATAGTTTTACAGTTAGAAACCCAGGAAGACAAAGTTGAAAGGTGGCTGGTTACCAAAGGAGCAGGGGAGAGGAAGAGTTATTGGTTAATGGGTATAAAGTTTGTTTTACAAGATGAAATGAGTTACAGAGGTAGATGACGGAGATGGCTGCGCAACATTATGAAAATATTCAATACCACTGAACTGTATAAAAACAGTTAAGATGATAAATTTTAAGTTATGCATATTTTACCACAATAAAGAAAAATTGGAAAACAACAGAAGCCCAAGAGAATAAGGAATGTTTCTATGATGTTATGATGTTGTGATTTACAGTAAGAAAAATATATACTTGATCTTTGTCCCATTCCTGGCATATAACAACTAAAATCCTCAGAATTTTCTATATGGTAAGAACATAAAGGTGTCTTTTCTTATTCATAATGAGTCCCTAGCAATCACACCTGAGTTTATGCTAGCAAGATGACTTTTGGGAAGTCCTTAAAGATGGAGGCTGGTTTTGCCAGGGAAAACAAACATGTGATCAGAGGACTGGAACTTCCTGTCCCACTCTCCTCCCCTCCAGGAGAAGGGGTTGGAGGTTGAACCAATAGCTAAAGGCCAACGATTTAATTAAGTATGTAATCAATCACCCAATGAAACCCATATATACAAGCAAAATGGATGGGGTTTGGTGACCTTCTAGTTGGTAAATATGCCAGAAGAGTGGCAAGCCCGGGCCTCCCCTGGTAGTGCAGAGGTTGAGTGCTTGGCTGCGAAGCTGCCCACAGCCTCTTCAGCGCCGGTTTGGTCCCCGGCTGCCGGGTGAGTGTCCCACCTGGCACCACAGACCTCTCCTGCCACGTCCGCTGCTCCCCTCAGCAGTATATTTCGTCAAGTCTGCCTGTTCTGTTCCCCGCTCTGGCTCTAGTGAATTCTCTCACCCTCCCAGGCTTCTGACTGTACCCAGTGCTTGTATAAATAAATAATCTTTAAAAAAAAAAAATGTTTGGGGGAAAAAAAAAAAAAAGAGTGGCAAGCCCAAGTTCCATGGGGGACAAAAGCTCCTGTGTTTGAGATCCTTTCAGAACTTGCCCTGTATGTTTCTTCATATATCTCTATCCTTTATTATAAGCTATTAAATAATAAGTAAATATTTCTCTGGGTTGCATAAGCTGCCCTAGCAATTAATCAAACCAAAGGAAAAGGTCACAGGAACCTCTCATTTATAGTTGGTGAATCAGAAGCACACATGACAACCTCCTCTTGTGACTGGTAACTGAAATGGGAACAACCTTGTGAAAGAGCATCCTTAACCTGCTGGATCTGATGCTTTCTCCAGGTAAAGAGTGGTATTATAGATTTGCTTGATGGAGGGTTGAGGGAGATCTATTATTACACGTTTAGGAATCAAAAGTGCCAAAAATGAAGTATTAGGTATTAAGAGGAGACACATGGAGCAATGTTTCCCTCCCTACAGGCCACAAATGAAAAGCAAATAGGAAGGGGAAGTATTATATAAAATGGAAGTGAAGGTGACTCCAATGCATTCTGAAAAAGGCACTTCATTCCCCCAAGGTTCTGATAAGCTCTCCTCAAAACAGGAGATTATGTCCTCATAATGCACAATAACCTAACTTCAAAAGTGAAAAAACATACCTGAGGTGAGAGAAACTTCTCAATGCGTTTGGCCATAAAAACTTTCTGCAATATGGAGTTGACTGATGGTCTAGCCCTAGGATTTCTTTTAAATAACTGAGAGAGCAAACTGCGGAGATCAGAAGAATAATGCAAAGATACAGGTGGAAAAGATCCAGATATTATCTTCAGTACCAGATTTTTCATATTGCCAGCTTCAAACTAAAACCCAGAAAACAGATTAACATTATGAAATATACAAATTGAAAGTGGGAATAACAATGAGAAATAGTTCTTTTCCTATCAATACAAAAGAAAAATACAATCCTCTTCAAATATTTTGATCAGCATATGTACTCTAGAGCAAGGTTCATTAGGTTATAAACAAACATTTAAAAGAGAGTATGAGTCCTCATAAAATTTTATGACTTGCTATAAGATTACTTTTTACTTATTCAAAATATTAAAAGAATGAATTTAGGTCTTAGAACAAAGATTTTATAAAACGACAATAATCAAGATGGTAAAACAAATTTAGTGGTCATCAGTTAAGACCTATCTTCCTATTGAAGTAAATAGAACAAAATATTACTATAGAACTAAAAGTATTTGGGAAAACATAATTTTAAAAAGTATTAATTACTTTCCTTTTAAACACTGCTCATTGTTATTATTTTTAAGTATGTGATGCTTTCAAAAAGCCATGGAATCAGCAAAATGGCAAATATTACAAAGGTGGAATACAAGCCATATAATGGAAATCTGTATTTTATGATTAAATACAATATATTCTAACTAAAGTTAAAAACAAAAACAAAAAAAAAAACAGGAGAGGCAATTTAAAAATCTAAAGATTTCTTTTTGGAAAAAAATTTGCTAAGCTAAAATACCAAATTCAAATTTGAGTTTAACCTAGAAATAATTTTCTGGGAAAAGTATGGCATAATAACAAATATATGACATGCATATATAATATATAATATCTGTTAAGGGAAAATCAATTTCAATTTATACTTTAGAAAATATGAGAACATTTCTTATATGGCAGTGAATTTCTAGTACAATAGGGCCATCTGAAAGATGACATATGACTTCTTAAAAAAAAAATACTATAGTCACTTTCTGACATAATTTTTAAAATGTCAGAAATTTCTACTTACTGCATGTTTAAGTGTACACATCTCATAAAGGACACACCCCAGAGCCCAAATGTCACTAGAAAAGAAAAAAGTGAGAAATTTTCTCTAAGAATCAGAATTAAAAGCTTTTAATATAAAGGAAACAAAAGCAGCATGAAAATGCTTTTGAAAAAATGTTTCATAAAGAACATCCTTTAAAATTTAAAATTTAAACAAGCCAAACGTCAAAAGCAGCTACCCCACATTAGAAAATTAATGGTTTCCTCAATAATTAAAGTTTCAATAAGGAAATTTAATATTTAAAAGAATGAAATTAGGAAATTTCATAGATATTCCATTTATTTTATTTTGCAAGTCATACTGCTTTATTTGCAAAATAACCTTTAAAAATATGTAAAGCAAAATACTGCTCAAATTAACATGAAGAAAATATTAATTTTTAAAATTAAATCTGAAATAAACCTGTGAGATCTAATCAAAATTATGGTATGTATTAATTTTATTCTACTTTTAAGAACATAGTTACAGGGCCTCCCCTGGTGATGCAGCAGTTGAGCGCTGGGCTGCGAAGCTGCCCGCAGCCTCTGCAGCGCCGGTTCGATTGTCCCACATGGCGAGCAGACCTCTCCTGCCACGCCCACTGCTCCCCTCAGCAGTGTATGCACTCTGGCTCTGGTGAATTCTCTCACCCTCCCGCGCTTCTGACTGTACCCAGTGCTTGTATAAATAAATAAATAAATCTTTAAAAAAAAAAGAACATATTTCCACTATCTTCTTTATACATGGTCTTTTCCCCTTGTTTATCTTAAAATACACATTTTCATAACAAAAGACTTTCTCTAGTGATCAAGAAAAGTAAAAACCACTGATTCTGAAAGCTGAATTTATAGAAGAGAATTAAATATTCTTGAAATCCTAAGGTTATTTTTACCCAAACTGACATAAATTTGTAACCCCCAAATCTATTTCATATTAAAATTGATCTGGGAAAAAAAGTGAAAATGAAATTAAGCTATTTAGGAACTTGTATGTGCTACAAACGACAGTATGAACAAAAACATTAAACTCATGATCCGAGAAATAAAATAAATTTAGAAAAATAAGAATTTCAAAGCATAATTGATGATTCTAATTCATATATTTTTAAAGCCTTTTTCCTACAATTTATTTTATATAAAATTGTTCAAAGGATGATTAAATCCATTCCTGAAGTATTTTTTATAGTTGAATTATCAATAAAGTACAGAAATTACATTAAAATGTAAAATTATTTTAGCTCAAAGAAAATGTTAATCCTTTAAAATACCCACTAATAAACATGCACACATATGGAAGAGCAAACGTGTACCTGCAAAATTAAAAAAAAAAAAAGAATATTCAATGTAATACAGTTTATGAACTAGATTGATCATTGTAATTTAACTTATTTTTTAAAATACAATGCTACAATGACATTCTTTGCTTCTGCTGCTCAGGTTTGATACAGCTTCCTCCCAATCCTTAAAAAAGGGGGGGGCTGGGGAGGAAGGGAGAGCAATTGTGAACACATGCTTCCCTCTATCTACTTCTTTTAGCTTCTGAATTTTTCAAAATTCAGACCAATGTTTCTTGGTTGAGATTCTTCAATTGCAAGGAATGGGAGAAAATAAAGGGTAACCTATTATACAATCTGTTAGTCATAAAAACAGCACAGTGATTAGGAATTCAGATTTGGGAGCTAAATGGCTGAAACTCTGAAGTCATTTTACTTCTCTCTAGTTTGGCTTCTGTAAGGAAAGGAGGAATGATTAATACCTACAGTTCATAAAATTACTGTGAAAATTAAAATAATCAATACATAAAAAACATTCAAAACAGTGCCTGGCGTATATTAAGTATTTAATCAATAATAACTAATAATAATTATTACAATTCAATAGGAAATTACTATTACCGCTAAAAATATCAAAGAAAGCACTTGATTTCTAATTATGTCTTAAATAACAAAGTGATTCTATGGTTACTTTAGCAAGATAAAGAACTCTGTCTATCATTCCTTTCACTTCTTTACAATTCTCCTCATGTATTTTCAAAAATGCAAATAAACAAATACATATTTATATGTTTACATAGGTTCATTACATATTTTAGAATAGTATCCTGAAGGTTGGTTAATATAGTATAACAGAGACAAAGGTAACATATTGTGTAATGAATATCGTTTTAAATACCTTTTATTATTGTAAGGTTTGTTTTCACAGATTTCAGGTGACAAGTAGTATGGGGTTCCTATGTAAGTTCGAGCCAGTTCTACAGTACTAGATCAAAAAGAGAATTATTGGAGAAGCTTAATATACCTAAAGATATTATAAATCATGACATATACAACATCATGGATTAAATTTTTAGTGAATAAAGCTTAAAATTGATATGTTACCTATTAAGAACTCTAGCAATTCCAAAATCTCCAAGTTGTACTGTCCCATCTTTGGTTAAAAATATGTTCTATGAAAGAAAGTGGGAAAAAATCCAGAAACATTGTTACAGTCCACTATTGTGTTGACAACTTTTTTTCATAAAAATACTGTTAAAAACCAGATATCCATCAGCAAGAGAATGAATAAAGATTCCTATTTCATACCATGCCAAAAAATGAACTTAAAATGGATTCCAAACCTAACTGTGAGAAGTTTTATTTTTCTAGTTTATAGCTTTATTATAAACTAAAGAAAAACTGAAGGATTAATTTTCATGCTATTGGATTAGTCAATAGTTTCTTAGATATGACACCAAAAGCCAAGAAAAAAAAATGAAAAAACAGATAAAATAGACTTGATCAAAACTGAAAACTTTTATGCATCAAAGAACACCATCAAGTACTGAACAGACTACTCATAGAATTGTATAAAATATCTGCAAATCATGTATCTGAGAAAGAATTTGTATCCAGAATAAAGAATTCCTACAAGTCAACAATAATAAAAGACAAATAATCCTATTTAAAAATAGGTAAAGACACATATTTTAAGATTCCATTAATATAAAAAGTCCAGAATAGACAAATCCATAGAGCCAAAAAATAAATTCGTGATTTCTGAGGTCTAAAGGTGGGGGGAGTGCAGGGGAAGAACTGACTGTTAATGGGTATAAGGTTTCTTTTGGGAGTGGTAAAAATGTTCTGTAATTAGAGAGTAGTGATGATTTCCCAACTCTGTGAACATATTAAAAATCACTGAACTGTACAACTTTAGGTGGGTAGTTTTATTGTGTGTAAAAAAGTCAATAAAGCTTTAAAAAAAAAAAAAAGAATCCAGATGTTCTTCCCCAACAACGAAAAACCTGCCGAAAAATTCTATTGAATAAATAGCTTAAATGTAAAATTTAACCTCAAAATTTTCCAATGATTTATCCAACTGTTTCACTTTATAAAAACAGAACTACAACCCTATATGAAACAGTGAACCAAGAGTTTGTGTGATAACACAAATTAAATTTCATATTAGCATAGGCTCACAGCTAAAGATTGCACTGACTGGGATGGAGTAAGATGGAGTAAGTGAAATGAGATTAGGTATTAGAAAGTCAGAGAGTCAGAGGAACAAAAAAGTATGGACCCAAAGAATACAAAAACACTAATTCAAAGGGATATATGCACTCCTGTGTTTATTGCAGCACTATTTACAATAGCTAAGTTATTAAAAACTACCTAAATGCCCAAGGACAGATGAGTGGATAAAGATATGTTTATATACACAGTGGAATACCACTTAGCTATTAAAAAAATAAGATAAAATCTTGCCATTTCCCACAGTATGTGAGGAACTGGAGGGGACTACGCTAAGCAAAATAAGTCAGAAGGGTGAAGACAAATACCAGATGATTCACTCATATGTGGAATAAAAGAAAAAAAGCAAAGGAACTAATAAAAACAAAACAAACACTAGAAATCTGACTATAGAACTGAAGGTGAGAGGTGGGGAGCCAAATAGGGTGAGAGGGTAAATGGATTAAGTGGAAGAACCCTAATGATAAATAATTGCACCATTATGATAAACAATTGTAGAGGTGTAAGCCTATACCCCGAAGGCATATACAGTGTTGTAAGTCATTGTTACCTTATTAAACATAATTTAGAAAACCAACATTAGAAAATTGTAGAGGTAAAATTATCCACTGAAAAAGAATAAGACATTATGACAAATCAAAAATAAAAACTGGTGTATATGAAAGACTATCTTGGGCCTCCCCGGTGGCGCAGCGGTTGAGCGCTGGGTTGCGAAGCTGCCCGCGGCCTCTGAGGTGCTGGTTCGATCCCCGGCTGCTCCCCGGCCACCGGAGGAGGGTCCCACATGGCGCGCAGACCTCTCCTGCCGCCCGCTGCTCCCCTCAGCAGTGTATTTCGGCCCTTCTGCCTGCTCTGCTCCCTGCTCTGGCTCTGGTGAATTCTCTCACCCTCCCGCGCTTCTGACTGTACCCAGTGCATGTATAAACAAAACAAACAAACAAACAAATAAATAAAAAACATGCCTTTATAAAAAAAAAAAAGACTATCTTGAATGATAAAAAACAGAGAGATAAGCACTAGTTTATATAAAATTAAAAGGGATTAGTTAACTAAAAAGATTGAGGAGTCTAAAATGCAACTGAGAGACAAGAGACAAAGTATGAAAAAACAATTAAGAAACACGAAGGGATAGATTAAGAAGCTCTAACACATACTAGAAAATACTACAGATGGCCATAAAGGAAGTGATAGAGAAATAACATTTGAAAAAACATTATTAAATATTTTTTACAGGAAATATACATTCTCAGATCAATAGTAAAAATTGAACCTCACCAATGCAGAAGTTTCAGAAATGAACAAGGAAGTAAAATGTCACAACAATGAAGACGGAATGCCCTAAAAACTTCCAGAGGGGGAAAAAAATCAAGGATAAGAAATCATAATGGCCTTAAATTCCAAAATAGATGCCAAAAGATAAATGAGCAGTATCTTCAAAATTCTCTAAAAAAATAGTTATACACTTCCAACAACCTGGAAGTTTATATCCAAATTATCATTAAGAGAATGGAAAAGTCATATTCAGATATTAAAATCTCAAAAAATACACCATCTACACACCAATTTTTTACTTTTTTATCATAATGAGTCAGTAAACCAAGAAAGAGGCAAATAAAGGAAGTAGGAAGGATATCTAAGACAAATGAAGAGGAATTCTAGGACTAAGTAAAGGGGAGACAGTGAAGGGAGAAGACAGATTATCTAAAGTAGACTGAATAAGATTAAAAATGTTTGGCCTAAGACTATGCTGGCTCCATATACATACCCATCTATATAAAAGTTACTAGTGACAGAATAAACATACCTGCGATTTTATGTCTCGATGAAGAATTTTTCTATCATGTACATGTTTCAGAGCCAAGCATATCTGCACAAACCAATCCAAAATCTAGTGGGGGAAAAAGCAAGTATGTCATTTCTTTTGACCCCGAAAAGGATTCAGAAATATGTGGGTTGAGGGGAACTAAATCCTTAAAAAGAATTTAAGCTTTGAGTTTATTTTTAATTTGTACTCACTAACATTAAGTAGATAGTCATACCAACTGCCACATTATATGAAGGGCACATGCTAATTTTTAAAAAATGTGAGAGACTGATATGGAAGCATTTCTTATAAATCAGAATAATATAGAAACTTCCAAAGAAGAGTGAAATTTTAACTTTTTACTCTTATTTCAGTACTATTTTTAAAAAAGAACAAACATTACATATTACTTGAAAATAATATAATCTTTTTAAATTTATAGTCTTTATAAAAACAAGTTTCTCAATTCAATTCAATAGATATTTAGAGTACGACAGTAAACATGAAGCTTTTGTTCCACATTTACATAAGGCACTGTAAGTGGAGAAATGAGTTTAAACTTAAAGTGAGTTTAAGTTCATATGGTGATAGAAATACACTTATAAACAAATATCAATAAATAAACATGTTTTATAACAGCAATATGTACACTGAAAATACCAATTAATTCAAGCAGGTTGAAGTCAGGCAAAGGTACGAAAGAAAGTGAAAATTAATGTCAGGGGAGTCTTACTGTTATGCAGTCTACCTGCAGAGCTGGAAAACATCATAGAAATCACCTATGCCTCATTTTACAGATAGGGTTCAACCACTACAATATCTCCCATACCTGTACTCCTTTATAATTTGATAAAATGCAGGTAGCACCAACCATGTTCCTGATAGGTACAGGAGCTGGCAAAAAAATTAATGAAAGCGCTCATAGATTGGAGTTAGTAAATTTACTTTGTAAATATTTTAGGCTTTGCAGGCCAGATCATCTATCTCAATTCAACTTTAGCACTCTAGCATAAGAACAGCCACGGAATAAATGCTAACAAATAAGTGTGTGTGTGTTTTTTTCTCCTAGTGTAAGTGTGTTTTAATAAAATTTTGGTTACAAACACAAACAGCTGAGTTTGACTGACAAGACATTTTTTGCCAGCTCTTGTCAATTACTATTGAGGAAGATGAATAAGTAAACTAAAGAGATAATGCTCTGAGAAGGAATGGAATACAAAGAGTTTAAAAAAAAAAAAAAAAGCAAAGCAAAGCAAGGGCTTTGCTGGAATGGAATATAATGTAACTATTAAAACTAATGGAACTGAATGGGGCCTCCCTGGTGGCACAAGGGATTAAGATGCGACCTATGAAGCTATCTGCAGCCACTGCAGCATGAGTTCGATCCCCTGCCAGGGAGCAACCTACATGGTGCAGCAGACCTCTCCTGTCTCGCCTGCTGCTCCCCTCAGCAGTGTATTTCAGTCGATCTGCCTGTTCTGTTCCCTACTCTGTCTCTGGTGAATCCTCTCACCCCTCAAGCCTCTGGTCTGTATCCTAGTTCTTGTATACATAAATAAATAAATCTTAAAAAAAAAATAAAACTAATGTAACTGAATGGACTGATGAGTAATGATAATCAAGATAAATTGCATATTATATATGGCATACATAATATCCCATTTCTGAAAATGGGTCTTGATGTAATTTATGTACATATGCAAGTATGAAAAATAAAGTGGAAGAATACATCAAACTAAAAACAGTGGCAACCTCGGGGAGGGAACAGTGGGGAAAGAAGACTTTCCGATTCTGAATTTTCTAATACTTTCATAATGTAAGTTCGCGAAAATAAAGTCTTTTGAACTTTAGTATTAGAAGCAGGTTCAAACAACTATATGAATTTTGTGCAAGTTACTTAATGTCTCTTAGCTTTCTTGTCTATTAAAGAAAGCTACAATAATTCATGGGGTTATGAGAATTTAAAAAAAAATCCTAGCACAATGTTCCCTCCATCTTTCTATGTAAATGCATGCAATTAAAATTAAGAATGGGCGATAAAGCGAAATGCAATAGGAATTAGAAATGGAAAAGATCATGTAAGATTAGTAATGCAAAATTTAAAGAAAAACTTGGAAGTTTTGCTGAGCTTTAAAATAAGGGTAGAGGGCCTCCCCTGGTGTGCAGGCAGTTGAGCACAGTGCTGTGAAGCTGTCTGCAGCCTCTGCAGCACCAGTTCGATCCCGGTTGGCCAGCGAGGGTCCCACATGGCACGGTGGACCTCTCCTGTCTCGCCCGCTGCTCCCCTAAGCAGTGTATTTTGTCAGTCTGCCTGTTCTGTTCCCTGCTCTGTCTCTGGTGAATCCTCTCACCTCCTGCACATCTGGCCTGTACCCCGGTTCTTGTATAAATAATCTTTAAAAAAATAAATAAAATAAGGGTAGAATACTAGTAACAGAGAGTTGGTAGGAAGATAGCACCAGAATGAAAGAAATAGAATAACTACACAGGAGAATAAAATGTATAAACATATGTCCCAGTGCCAAACACAAAATAAAACTTCAATAAATATCTACTAAATAAATAAAAAAGGGTATACATTAAAGGCTAGAGAAAAAAATGAGTCACTAGTTAGTAACTAAAGAGTTAGTACAACTAAAACAATTAGAAGAGTCATGTTTTAGAGATCTTTGAAATCTAAGCAAAGATTAGACTTAGTGCAGTTGCCAATGCAAGACATATTGAGATGGACATATCTGGCCAAACCACATTTTAGGAAAATATTACCTGGTATTTTGGTAGTACTGACCTGGTATTCTGGAAGTAGTAAACCAGATTAAAAGGATACAGACAGGTCAATTATAATGAATAATGAAATTATACACGTGGTACTATGTTGAATACATATATATGTATACATATACACATAAAACACAATGTTTATTATATACATAACAATATTATTACAATAGGAAATCAGATGGGGAATGGAACTTAGGTAGAAGCTAATCAGCATAGAAATATGACAAAATGCTAGAATATGATATCAAACTGTCTTAATAATTACAATTAACATTTGTAGCTACAAATAAATACATATATAAAAAAATACTGAACTACTTTTCAAGAGTATTATGGAGTAAGAGTCAATCTCTTAAAGGATAACTCACCTGATCCTCTTGAAACAAAATGCCTTTCTGAGCATTTATTCGTTTAAACAGATCCCCTCCTTCACAGTAATCCATCACTATATAGAGAGAGCCATTTTCTATAAAATATAAACATTACACTCATCTTTAAAATCAAAAGCATAGCCAAATCAAAGGATACTTAAAGGCTTACTAAAGAGTAACACTTAACTGTGTTCTATTAAATGAAAAACAGAAACACACTCAGAGGTGTGTAAAGTCAAGGTTTTGTGGTCAGAGAGATTATATAGTAACTTAGGCTAAAAGACAATTTTACCATTAATGATTTTTCTACTGAGAACATATCATCCTACTGGTTAGGAGTGTCCACACTGGTCTAAATATCTCTGGAACACACACAAAATGCAGACACACATTTCATTTAACAGTCCTTAAATGGCATCTATTAAATCATGTTTTACCACCAAGTTGTCAGAGATGGGTTATCTTACTTTTCAACTGACTATTACTTTTGGTCTCATTTTATTCACTTACATTCTTTTTAGACAACTATAGTAAAAAATGCTGTAATGAAATCTGAGGATTCAAGTATATATAAGATTGTCTCTATTCTCTCAGAGTTTCTTTGAATTTACTTTTTAAAATTATAAATGAAGGGCCTCCTTGGCAGCACAAGGGGTTAAGTCTTGCTACCATGAAGCTATTATCAGCCACTGCAGCATGTGTTTGATCCCTGGCCAGGGAGCAAACCACATGGCGCAGCAGACCTCTCCTATCTCGTCCATTGCTCTCCTCAGCAGTGTATTTCAGTAGATCTACCTGTTCTGTACCCCACTATGTCTCTGGTGAATCCTCTCACTGCTCCCCACCTCTGGCCTACACTCCATCTCTTGTATACATAAATAAATAAATCTTTAAAAAAAAAAGGAAATAGGGCCTCCCCGGTGGCGCAGCGGTTGAGCGCTGGGTTGCGAAGCTGCCCGTGACCTCTGCGGCGCCGGTTCAATCCCCGGCTGCTCCCCGGCCACCGGAGGAGGATCCCACATGGCACGCAGACCTCTCCTGCCGCCCGCTGCTCCCCTCAGCAGTGTACTTTGGTCCTTCTGCCTGCTCTGCTCCCCGCTCTGGCTCTGGTGAATTCTCTCACCCTCCTGCGCTTCTGACTGTACCCAGTGCATGTATAAACAAACAAACAAACAAGTAAAATAAATAAATAAAGCATGCCTCTATTAAAAAAAAAAAAAGAAAAGAAAATAATAAATCATGTGATCAAAATGAAGACCAAGGCATCTTTGTCCACAGAGAAAGACACTTTTCTCATAGGTAGACAGGACTAGACATATGTCTAACCCTATCTCTACTGCTAAACCTTCAGCTAAGTAAGCAAGAGTAGCCTACAACACATCTAACAATTACTAAACCACTACTTAACTAGAGACTATTGCAATTCAAAGGAGACTTTTCCTAGTTCACACTTTGCTTACTACCCTGTGCTTACAACCTTATTCCCAGCAGTATTTATTTCTTACCCCCTCTGGGGATATTCTTGTTATTCATAGTACTCACATCACCTCTGATAAAGTGCTCCTAATATGCCATGAATTGGGAACCTACATCATGAAGATAATTAAGAATCTATATGATTCTTGGGCCTCCCCGGTGGCGCAGCAGTTGAGCGCTGGGTTGCGAACCTGCCCGAGGCCTCCGCGGCGCTGGTTCGATCCCCGGCTGCTCCCCAGCCACCGGAGGTTGGTCCCACATGGCGCGCAGACCTCTCCTGCCGCCCGCTGCTCCCCTCAGCAGTGTACTTCGGTCCTTCTGCCTGCTCTGCTCCCCGCTCTGGCTCTGGTGAATTCTCTCACCCTCCCGCGCTTCTGACTGTACCCAGTGCTTGTATAAACAAAAAACAAACAAACAAATAAATAAATAAACATGCCTCTATAAAATTAAAAAAAAAAAAAGAATCTATATGATTCTTTAAGGTTGATACGGAAAGATCATCCAAATATACTTGTGAGAAATTATAATGTGGAAACTGTACAATCCACTATTTTTATAAAACATGTATAGGACATTACCATTTGTGTAGCTTAAGAAACAAAAAGCAAAAAATCACAAGCAGTATGTTATCATTTATGTATGCTTGCTAATGTTTAGAATATTCTGGAAGGAAACACAAGACAATGATAATAGTAAACCCTAGAAAAAGAAAATAAGTGGTTTGAAGACAGAAATAGAAGGCAAACTTTTTACTGTCAAGTAACACTTGAATTTTGTACCATAAGCATGTATCAAAAAGCAAAGCTTTAATTAACAAAAAGACAGACAAAAGGAGACAGAGAAGGCTTAACAAGAGCAGTGAAAGGGATAGGGAAACAATCAAGGAAGCAAAATGTTTGAACTTTAGTACATGAGCTCTGTAATGTTATCCACCTAAAAGTATTTATTTATTTAGGGAATAAATACTTCTTACAATTTAAGTTTAACAAAAAAAATCTTTTCTCCATAAAGGAAATATTAATCTATTTTGGGTTTATTCAATCATTCAACATCTGAATCCCAGCTATGTGCCAGACACTTTGCACAAGATGCTAGGGGTATAGGACACCACCCTTATCACACCAATGAATAAACTTAAAAAAAAAAAAAACCAAAATACAGTTTCCTTTACATTAAAATTGAACTAGCCATACGAACTAAATCTGTCTAAAAACAGAACAAAGGCCAAAAAACTTTAGAATTATAATTTTAGAACATAAGATAATTATTCTTAACATATCAAAATGTATAAAAATCAGTTAGTAGGGATAAAGAGTAAATATACTAATTTACTCTCATCTTTCATGGAAGACATTCAAAATAATATGAAACCTGGCGTTTTTAAACCAACTTGCTTACTTTGACAGATTTTAAATGTTTGCACTTACAGGTTATTTTTCATCCGTTCATAAAACAAATATTTGTGTTTCGGAGCTCCTTAAAGCTATGTGAGAAACTAAAGAGGATCAAAGTCCTACTGCAATTAAAATCAGATCATGCAGGTGAGGCAGAAATAGGGACCATAATCAAGTACACAGAATCACCAGATAAATTTATACCCTATAAACTCTTAAATGAACTGATAAATCACAGTTGGAAAGTGTGTGAAACACAGGAACTCTCATTCCCTTTAGTCTAACAATTACATTCATATATAGAAAGAAACACTAGTACAAGTTTATTCAGCGCTACATTATCTGTTAACACTGAAATACTAAAAACCACCTCAGTATCCAAAATAGAAAACTCATTAAACAAATCATGACAGAGCCATATAATGCATACAGTAGAATACACTGCAGTTGTTACAAGAAAGGTGTAGGGAATAAGGTACATCAATAGGAGTAAAAGGGAAAGAAAACCATGAGCTAGAAAGTGAAAAGAATAAGATGCAAAAAATAAGCATATGATGCCACTTATTTTTAGAAGTTATATGTCCTGTTAGAAGCTCTATGTATGTTTGTGCCATATAAGCACAGTAAAAACAGTAAAAAACAAAAAAAAAAACACAAAAAACACTGAATTATTAATAGGCTTACTCTTAGGGAATGGGAAGAGCAGATGACTTAGGGTTCACGCACAACTCTATTTTGTAGATGTTTACCTGAGCATGCAATCTTTTAAAATGAAGTGGCAGTAATAATACAACCTTATTCAAAGAATGTGCAACCCCACTTGAATCATTCAGATTTAAAAAAAAAAATCATTTAAATGGTATCTTTTTTTAATTGAGATAACACTGGTCTGTAATACTGTATATGATTTAGGAGTAAGGGTTTATAACTTTTCAGATGTATCCATTCAGGTATTTCTATGTGAAGGAATTGGACATAAATACAAATCATCTGCTGGAATATTAGTTGACATACATTCAAACCTTTTAAATATTAAATATTAAAATTTGAGTGATGAAAGAAAGAAGAAACTAAAAGATACTAGGGTAAAGAGGAATAAAGGACATTCAAGGTCTTGGGAAGGAAGAGAGTGTTAACACTATACTTTTACATAAGGTAAAAATCCTCATTTCAACGCCATCATAAAACATAACTGATTATCTTATGATATAATGTGCTAATTAAACCATACATTTTAAAAAATATGTTCTACTGCAGCAAATGACAAGTTTATGTGGGAACAGAGATACTTTCGCTCTAATTCAGACTCTGAAACTGGTATGTGATGTGATCCTGAAAGACTCATTTAACTTTCAATCTAAACTATCTTTCTGTTTTGTAATATATAGAAATTCATGATAATGGAAATAACTTCAGTAGGACTTAGATAAACTACTTTGACCTGCTCTTAAAGAAGCTTTGACTTATCTTAGTTCTTGCATTCCAAACATAATGGTATGTATTTCCAATATAGCAATACAGCTATGGCATTTTAAGAACTTAAGAACCCTTCCAATATTCCTATATATTATGAGGAAAACACTAGAACACTCCAATGCTTATAGAAGCAAACTAACGAATACCTACTGTCTAAAGATCAGAATATTTTCTCAATGGCAGCAATTAAGGGAGTTTATTTTCAAAAAATGCAAACTGCTATTCTCACTTTGTCTAAATTCTTGCACCTACAACATGGTTTCTTTTCAAGCAATCATAATAGTGTGTCAGTATTAAATCACACAGAAATAGCATAGTGTATCAGTATCATCCTAGAATCAATCTGGTATGTACACATATAGTTACTGAAGCAATACCAATATTCTTTTCTTTCTGAGATACATTCACAAAGCATTCCTTATAAGGAAAGTATCCAAAATTTGTCATGATTTATGAGTTCTTTTCAACATCCTTGCAAAACTTATCTGACCTTCAAATGATTCTTTATACTGGACAATATTTGGATGCTTCATGTTTTCCAACACTGCAACTTCTCTCCTTGATTCTTCTCTTTCTTTACTGGACATCTGAAATGGGAGGGAAAAAGAAAATGTTACATTAAATGATTCATTAAAAAAACCCCTAGAAGTCCATCAATAAGAGAATGGTTAAAAGATAATGGTACCAATAAAGCACAGTCCAAATAACAAAATACAGCCAGAAGTTAAAAAGAATGAGTTGGGGCCTCCCCGGCGGCGCAGCGGTTGAGCGCTGGGTTGCGAGGCTGCCGGCGACCGCTGCGGCGCCGGTTCGATCCCCAGCTGCTCCCTGGCCACAGGAGGAGGGTCCCACATGGCGCGCAGACCTCTCCTGCCGCCCGCTGCTCCCCTCAGCAGTGTACTTCGGTCCTTCTGCCTGCTCTGCTCCCCGCTCTGACTCTGGTGAATTCTCTTCACCCTCCCGCGCTTCTGACTGTACCCAGGGCATGTATAAACAAAACAAACAAACAAACAAACAAACAAATAAATAAATAAACATGCCTCTATTAAAAAAAAAAAAAGAATGAGTTGAATCCATGTTAAAAACATTTTAAGATGTTCAACCTAGATACATTAAAGAACAGCAGATGCTGTTTATATTTTTAACACACATACATAAAAACATACATCACAAAAAAATCCGAAAGAATAAAAAAAAGAAGAAAAAAAACACAAAAGAAAAAAAATCTGAAAGGATATACAAAATATTATTAAATCAGATAATCTCTCTGAGGATTATAGCAGTTCTTTCACTTTAGGTTATGTATTTTTTATTCTCTAACAGTGAACACTTTCATAATCAAACTATTACTGAAATAACCAAAAGAGAAACATACTTACTCTTGAGATATTAATTTCCTTGATAACATATTGTCTGCCATCTTCTGTAGATTTAACAAGGATGGCTTTTCCAAATGAACCTTCTCCAATCTTCTGTATTCTAACATATTTATCCATGATTTTTCCCTAAGGCATCTTAACAGATATGCTAGACATAAAAAAAAAATGAGAGTTAATAGAGATAAAGCATGTCTTCTATAATAATTTAATGTGATTCAAATTCTAATTCTTTAGTGATTTACTAACTGAAAAAAAGGATATTCAAAATCTTTGTTGAAAGCTAAACTATCTCAATCTTATTCATGCAATGTAGCTATATCTAAAAAGAGAACCAAACAATGACATTTCAATTTTCTAAGAATGGGTTGGAAAGTCAAATACTAAAAACACTTAACATATTTGGAGAGCAGGGGATAGCTAACTTTCTTCTAAATGTATGAGTAGCAGTATTTTATTATCTTCAGTAAGAATATAAGTGTAATTAGATTATTGCCAAAGTTAATCCAATCTTATCAGACATTTAAATTGTTTAGTGTCTGATACTATTAAAAATAATTTCAGATAAAAATTTTTAATATACATTTTTATGTACTTATTATGAGGATCCCCTTAGGATAAATTCTGAGTTCAAAGAATATGACCATGTTAGGGCTTTCAAACATATTACATAAGTATCTTACAGAAATGTCTACTAACTTATACTCTAATCAGCAGTGTTAAAGAGCTTGCTGCTAGGGAATCTTTAACACTATATATTATTTATTAAAATCTTTGAGCGATAGTAATTAAAGAGCACTAAAACCTTAGCAGCGGGAAGTCTGGGTTTAAATGCTATCCTAGTTTTATCATGTTACCACAGAAAAGTTACTCATCTTTAGGTGCTTCAGTTTGTTCAAAATGCAGAATGTATCTGCAAAATGCAGATAATAGTCATACCTAATTACAAACTGCTAGGAGGATTAGTTAATTTTTTTTTCAAAGATTTATTCATTTATTTATACAAGAACTGGGGTTCAGGCCAGAGGTGTGGGGCAGGGGGGAGAGGATTCAGCAGAGACAGAGTGGGGAAAGAGAGGAGGCAGAATGACTGAAATACACTACTGAGGGGAGCACCAGGGGAGACAGGAGAGGTTTGCCATGCCATGTGGGAGTCTTGCTGGCCGGCCAGGATCGAAACGGCACTGCAGAGGCTGTAAACAGCTTCACAGCGCTGCGCTCAACTGCCTGCGCCATCAGGGGAGGCCCAGGGTTAGTTAATTTTAATAATATACTGAGAATAGTACACACACATAGTGAGCAGTTTACCAGTATTTGTTGCTTTTGTCACTTGTTACATTTAATGGTGGAAATGGTGTCTCCTTTTTATTTGAATTTTTGCTTACTAGTGAATTTAAAATATTCTTCCACATTTATAGAACAGTTGTGTTTCTTCTCTTTTGAACTATTCATTCATGTTCTTTGTCCATTTCCTACTAGGATAATCAGTTTTTAATTAACTTATAAAAATTCCTTATTTAATGTTAATGTTAGACTTTCTTTATAGTAAATGTTTTCCTTATATGCTGATTTCCCTTTCAATTTTGTTTAAATATAAAAGTTTACTTTGATATGAATAAATATATCAATCTTTTAAAAAGTGTAATTCTAACTTTGGTACCATACCTAGATATTAGATAAAGTCATCAGTATGTTTAGCAATAAAAGAATGGTGGGGACAGAAGCCAGTGTACAATATATTAGGTAGTGAAAGTTTAAAAAAGTGAAAGGGAGTAGAGAGGGAGGGGGAAGAAAGCAGAAAGAGTTAAAAACGCAATCATTAACAGCCTACTGGCAAGATAACCCTCACTGTGGAAATATAAGAATCCCCTATGTTAATCTAAAGTTAATAAATATTTAATTCAGCTGACTTGTTCTTTTCCATTTCCATTCATAACATACAGGCTTTCTGTGTATGAATCTCTGCCAAGAGCAAATGGGCTTGTCATTAAGACTATCTTAAAATTTCTATGACAAAGTACTCTATTTCTCATTGTAAATCAACTAACACATATTCTCATTTCATCCACCAATATTAAATTTGTTCAATTTCATTTTGCATTTTAAAAAATTATTCACTCTCCTTATGTGACAAAATTCATATTCTGGGTCTACAAGACTACTGGAAACCAACCTGTGTAAAAATTAGGATAGTGTGCTTACGAAATTCCATGGGAAAGAGCTGTCTCTACATTAGAAAAAAAATTAAACGATTTTCCACTTCAAAGTTTCCCTAAGAAATGACAAGGCTTTTTAGCAACTTTAAGTCACATTTTACAAATCTAATTAAATAACAATCACATGCGATTATTTCACAACCAACACTATTGTGTGACTTTTTGCCAAGAAATAGAAACAATATTAGTCAATTTGACCCTGCCTCAAAACTTACTTACCTCTAACAAACTGAGGGACCACTAACAAGATGGAAGCTTCGAGTCCCCAGTATTCATTTTACTGCCTACCTCATTGAACGACCTCAAAAGAACTCCTATGGCCAAGTTCCATAACCCCTACTAAACTCCTAATGGTGACTTACTGCAAAAACCGCTCCTCACCTTTCAGTCCGAACAACAGGCACTCTTCAGTGAAACATCTGTTACAGCCTCTAATACCAGACAAATCTAAACTAGAAACAAAGGAATATTTCTCTCCATATCTGGCTCCCCTCCATCATCTCTGCAATACTGCTGCATCATTACTAGCAATATTGGATATTTTAATTCTTCACAAATATTTCTAAGGTAACTGACCATGGCAACAAAGTTTTCTGCATCTTGGGAAGGATTTTAGAGAATAAAAATAAAACCTGTATAAAACAGTTATGATGAACTCTGAAACTAGTAGAACTTTTAATGTCTTATGGCAATGTTTCAAATTGTGGAAACTAAAACATAAGCTATTAGGCAAACCAGTTAATTGCTACTCATTAACTAAAACGTATATGTAATTTCCTAACAGAGACAACACACAAGCAATGTAAATGAGTCCTTATCCATACCAAGATTTCTATTTTCAATCCCATTATCACTCTCGCTTCTTAAATAATGTCCAAGGATTGCTTCCTCTGTAGTACACACTGTTCCTCAGAAAATTAACATTCTAAAATGTTAACGAAATGATGTTTTCCGTGCACTTAAGGTGAGCATCCGTGCAATCTTGCCATCATCGAGAAGGCTGAGCAAGGTCTTTCCATTTCAACCTGGCTTGATTATTTTGCATGTCATTGCTTCCCCCAGTGCAACTCACCTCAATGACCCTGGGCGTTAGTAGGAATAACGGTGGTGTTCAATTAGCATCAGCCTAGGTGTAGCCGTCTTCCTGTGGACTTAATGAGGCAGAGGCATCATCCGCATTCTTAAAATGACATCCTGAAAGAAAAGCCGCGTCTAACTAGCAGCAGCTCCCGACCTAGTGTGAAAGGGGGGAGATGAGGCGACTCCCACACCTGACACCAGTCTTTTGTGGAACCTCAGGCTTGATTCCGTCCCGCCTCGGGCAACGCCCGGAGGGACTAGCCCACACTACCCTGCCGAAACAAACAAACAGTTTCCCGAGCCCCGTGGAAACGGCGGGAGGCGACGAGCCGGGAGCCGCGGTCCCGCCTCTCCAACTTCGGGGAGGTGGTGCTCACGGCCTCGGCGGGGACGGGGCGGGCGGTGTCGGGAGCTAGGAGGCTGCCTGCCCGCCACGGCCTCCTGCCTGGCAACGCCTGCTCTAGATTCCGGGCAGTGCGGAGTTCTCAGGACTTGGGGATCGGCACTCTGCACCCTAGCACCCCAGAACCCTGGAGCAAGTGCAGAAGAAGGGGGAGCGGCCGACGCGTCACTGGCGCTGGCGTGTGACGTCAGCGCGCGGCTGCTGGCGCGCCGTGGGGGTGGCCGGGAAGGAGGGCGGGGCGGGGCCGGGAAGGAGGGGGCGGGACCTGGAAGGGGTGGGGCGGGGCCGGGAAGCGGGGCGGGGCCGGGAAGCGGGGCGGGGCTGGGAAGCGGAGCGGGCCGGGAAGCGGAGCGGGGCGGGGTCTGGACACGGGGCGGGGCCGGGAAGCGGGGCGGGGCGGGACCTGGAAGCGGAGCGGGGCGGGGCCTGGAGGCGGAGCGGGGCCTGGAGGCGGGGCGGGGCCTGGAGGCGGGGCGGGGCCTGGAGGCGGAGCGGGGCCTGGAGGCGGGGCGGGGCCTGGAGGCGGGGCGGGGCCTGGAGGCGGGGCGGGGTCTGGAGGCGGGGCGGGGCCTGGAGGCGGGGCGGGGCGGAGCTGGGGCTGTGCTGATGCCGGAGGACTTTGGAGAAGGCAAGATGAAGCCGAAGGTGAAGAGGAGGGTGGAGAAAAGGAAGGAGGGATTAGGGTCAAAATTAGGGGGAGTGGGAATTGCATGGGGAATATAACCAAGATGAAAATGTACACATGTGCAAAAATGAAAAATGATGTAAAAAATATATAAAAGAAAATTAAAAGAAAAGGGATTAGAGGCGTGCCAAGTCTAGAGGATCAGGGCGAAAACTCACTAACAGAAGCCTGATTTGGAATCAAGTCTATGATAAATATGTACCATACATAGTGCACGGAGGAAAGGAATTTTTTGAGAGCTTTTACTTAGGATGCTATTTTTTTAAAGTAATTTTGCTTTTAAAAAGTAAGTATATTCTGCATGTTTAAGCAGAAGTATCTTTAAGTCTTAGAAAAATTTTAAAGATTTTTGATTGTACCTTTTCATCTAGTACTTGTATAAGTTACTTGCCTGTGTATTGACATGTTTCGTAGTCTCAGTACCGTTCTTTATTGGAGGGCTTTCAAAGATCATTAAAAACAGATTTCCCTCAAAAAAAGGCTCAAATCAGGTGTCCTGCTGAGTAGCCCTACAGAAGCTAAAGGAGGATGGTGGCTTTTATACAACTTTAGTTACCCTCCAAGCTGTACACATTGTCATATGTAGGTCGCTTGGAGAGAGCAGACTTTGCCAGAGACCTCAGAGGTCAAATGATTCAGATACTTACTTCAAAAAAATCTGCTTACTTCTCCCCCCTCATCCTCTTCCCAACACACCAACTCCCAATGGTTCCTTGCCATTCTACTTTAGTCGTGTTCATTATATATATATATATATATATATATACTTTTTAATTTACTCCTAGCGGAGAAATTGGAAGGTTTTGGCTTGTTTGCCAGAAGATGGCACTGCAAGTCATCCAATCTGGCAAACTGGAGAAAATCTACCTTTGTTAATCTCTTCTAGTTTCTTGCAACCAATTTATTTGTTTCTCTCACTTCTAGACTAACCCTCTCTGACCCCTCCCACTCCCAGTGAGTAGGAATTTTGGTGTCTGAATGCACAATAGCTGTAGTTCTACCCACGGCCCTTTGTACAGCAAGGGAGCATGAAAATGCCAGTTGCTAATCTAAGCAAATTCTTTCCTGCTGCTTGCAAGAACAATGGGTTAGTCAGGTACCTCATTAGATAATTCTTTAGGTTCCTGCTGTAAAGTTTTGGTGAGAAGACATGCATGGCAGCACAATGCATATCCTTTAACTGCAATTTTACTTCTAAGACACATATACACAAATGTGTATATATAAGAATAACCATTATTGTTTGTGACCAGGAAACCTAAAACAACATAAATTTCTAGCAATAAGAAATGGGTTAAGTAAATTATACTATATCCTAACAATGGATTATTCTGAAACCACTACAAAGGGTATTTAGGATCTATTCTTATTCATGTGGAAAATACCTTTGATATATTGTTGAGTACATAAAGCAGGTTACTCTAACCCGGGTTAAGAGGTTTATACCCTTTTGTAAAGTTTAATGTTTTTCTTTTAACACATGAATGCATGTGACATTCTTTGATTCTTTTTATTTATCTTATTGGATTTTTCTTTCAAATAATAAAATCAGTAAATCCACCTGTTCTGCTCCCCACTCTGTCTCTGGTGAATCCTCTCACCTGCATTCACCCCGCCCCCCACATACACACCCCAGTTCTTTTACAAAAAATAAATAAAATCTTAAAAAAAAAAATAAAGGTTAGGCCAGGAAGAGCTATCTAGATGTGTGTTACTTAGTGATGAGATAGGTCCAGAGAAATGCGTTTTAGGTGATTTTGTTATTGTGCAAACACCACAGAGTATACAAACCTAATGGTATAGCCTATCCCACACCAAGACTATATGGTATAGCTAGTTGTGACTGCCATCATATATATGGTCCATCATTGACCGAAATATTCTTATGCGGTGCTTGTACTGTTACCTCAGCCATATTCTTTGTGAAAAACCAAGGCTCATATACAGGCAAGATTTTCAAGGAAGGTGGGGGGTCTCCCTGTTGACATAGGGGTTAAGTCTCAGTGCTGTCATGCTATCACTGCCATGGCCTGAGTAAGATCCCTGACCAGGGAGCTGACCCAAATATGGCACAGCAGACCTCTCCTGTCTCGCCCACTGTTCTCCTCAGCAGTGTATTTCAGTAAATCCGCTTATTCTGCTCCCCACTCTGACTCTGGTGAATTCTCTCATTCCCTGCACCTCTGGCCTATACCCCAATTCTTAGACACATAAATAAATAAATATAAATCTTAAAAAAAAAGATTTACAAGGAAGGGAGGAATCAATGGCAGTTATATTTGGAAACTATCTACCATACCCTGGACTACTTTTTAGAAGTTTAAGTTTTAGAAGTTTAAGTTAAGGTTTATTAAAACCCTTAATAGTTTTATACCCAAGGTGACTAATTCTACTACCAATGAATGTTTCTCTTTTAATTCTGCAAAATTTTGAATTTCCTTCTGTATGTCTGCCTTTCATATCCCTTCCCACTAATCTATTAGATCGTCTTCTTATACATTTGTAGATGGTATTTATAAGTATAAGGGGAAATTAATCGTTTGTCATATTGTGTGACAAATATTTTCTGACAATCTCTCACTAATGTTTTGATATTTTTGATAGCTATTTTCAAATACAGAAATTTGTATATTTGAATATGGCCAAATTTGTCAGTTTATTTGTCATTTTAGGTTTCTCATCTTGCCAAGCAAATATTCCTTCACTCCCAGTTATCCAAATAATCTCAATGTTCTTATTTTGTAATTTAATAAATTTAATGCATCTGAAATTTACTTTTGTATATACCTGACAGAGGAAGATTAGCTTTATATTCTTTTGGAGCAAAGTTTGTCATGTCAGAATCATTTGTTAAATATGATTTCCTTTTCCACTGGTTTGATATGTAAACGTTATCATATAAAATTTATCATTTATATCTGTACTTATGGACTTTTCTTTTATTTAATTATTGGTCTCTTACTCATTTTGTTAAAAATGAGTAAAAAAAAAAGACTGTTGCTTTAAAAAATCAAAATAGTCCCATTTTGAAAACAAAATTCCAACACCAAGTTAATATTTTAAATTATATTAATTGTATGCCTTGTATAATAAAGATTGCTATAAAGCTATAGTTGTGTGTTTCTTCTCCCCACAGAGTTCAGTTTTTTGTTGAATATTTTTTGAACAAAAGAGGCTTAGTCAAAGAGCCCAAAGTCCATGTCATCATCAGAGTTCTCAGATAGTTTGTTTCTTGTTTTTGCTTCCATTTTCTTCTCAGTTGGGGCAGCAGTGTTGGAAGGGGCAGGGCCTCCTGTTGGTGCAGCACCTGCTGCCCGCCCAGACTCTACATTGCAGATGAGAGACACAACATTGACATTGCCCAAGGACTTTGCAAACAAGCCAGGCCCGAAAGGTTCAATATTTGCACTGACTTCTTTAATGAGGGCATTGATTTTATCTTCCCAGTGACTGTTACCTCATCCTTATGCAAGATGAGACCTGAGTAGCTGCAAGTGATCTGAACTAGGAGGCCATGTTGTGGGTGGGTGTTGGGCAGGTGCTGCCTGGTGTGGTGTTAGTTGTCAGATGAAATAAGAGACTTACCCCAACTCTGCCTTAGTTTCCTCTGGAGGGCTTCTTTCCTGCTAAAAAAATGACAATTCTGTAAATCTTTATTGATAGTAGGAATATAATATGGCAAGTGGAAAGGGGCTAGCTATATTACCAATATTTTCTTCTACTAAATATTTTTCAGAAATATATTCTCTTGTTCATTGACAATGAATTGAGCACTATGCTAGATGTTAAGGGTAGAGTGCTGTTATCGGTTATTTCCAGAAAGCAGGCAGCAAGATGAAACGGAGAAGAGCAAATTAGAGCAATGCTTGGCAATAAACTTATTTTTCCTTTGTGAAATAATTAAAAGGCCACCTATTTGTGTAGGTATAGGTATTTGATCAAACGAAGTATCCTGGCATACAAACAATCTTTTTTGATAAGAGAAAAGAAGGGCCTAAAACTTTAAGTATCAGAAAATACATTCTCTAAAATCCACACATTTCTTGCAGAAATGGAATATTAAAATTCAAGACAAAAACAACAGTGTCTTTGCATTTAAGCTTCCATCTTTTTACATTCTAAGAGAGGAATTTAAAGTCTACTCTAGCCTTATATAGTTTGAACTAACCATTAGCTATAAATAGTTTTAACTTTAACTGTAACTGCCTGCTGAATTTCTACATGTCAATCTGGTAGACCTAACTTACTATGCAAAGATAAAATGTTTATCTAGTCAGCCCTTGAGTTTCTGACTTTTTTGGTGGCTCATCTGCAAGAGCTCAGAAGACTTAGCTATCAGAAGAGGGAGAAGATTATCTATTTCTAGGAAGACTAAAACAAAACATTGAGGATTTAGCTATGCAGAGCCTGAAAGGAGGCATGATATGAGACTGAATTGCGGGCATACTTGTTAAAATAGCTCAGTGTATCAACTTTCAGGAAGCTTGAATAGACCAGAGTTTCGTAGAAAAGCTTCGCACGAACCTGGAAGGTTTAAAAATGTAATAAGGAGTGCAAATCTGTTCAAGATAATTTCATGTTCTGGGCCTCCCCGGTGGTGCAGCGGTTGAGCACTGGGTTGCAAAGCTGCCCTCAGCCTCTGCAGCACCGGTTCCATCCCTGGCCGCCGGGTGAGGGGCCCACATGGCGCGCAAACCTCTCCGGCCGCCCCCTGCACCCCTCAGCAGTGTACTTCGGTCCTTCTGCCTGCTCTGCTCCCCGCCATGGCTCTGGCGAATTCTCTCACCCTCCCGCGCTTCTGACTGTACCCAGTGCTTGTATAAATAAATAAATAAATCTTAAAAAAAAGAGATAATTTCATGTTCTTTCTTAGGGAAAAATGGCAAAGGACAAGAAAAAGCCAATTTCAATTACCCAGAGCTGCTGGAATCAGGAAGAAATTCCAGACTAAAATCATATCACTAATTTGCTGACAGATCATCTCAATCCCTTTCACTCCCTTAATATGTATGAAACATAAGCAATAAAATAAAAGTTATTTTCAGAATATTGCATAATATAAACAATATTACTGAAAACCAAATGTAGTAGCAGACTTGTTACCCACTTATAAGCGATCCTTGGGATATGTCCCACATAGGAATTAAACATTACAATAAAAGACCTAGGATATATTTCTAAAAGGATAATAGAAAGTGGATAATATTAATAGACTGTGATTATTGTCTGCTATTCTCAACACATATGTGCATCTTCCTAAAATTAGGTTACATATCTGCAAGAGAGAAGAACACACATAATGCCTGTGCATATCTTGTGACACATTACATGCAGTTTAGAAAAGTTGTTTCTTGCATCTCAACATTTTCTAAAAAAAATTTAAAAACTCATCCATGGTGTCTTATGTGAAATAAAATTGTACTTGGATATTGCCATGGTTCCACCAATTCAACCTTGATAAAAATATGGAAGTGTGACAGGAGTTTGATGGCAATATGAGAATGTTCATCATCATCAGCTCTGAGACCCAGGATTGTATTATTTGTGAATATTCAATAATGCTCTGGAAGAGAAGAAATATTTGGGATGGGCAAAACTCATGTGTTAATCACAGATAATTAAATTACTAAGTTTGACGCGGGGTGAACAAATAGTGGGACATATGAGTATAAACAAAGATAGAAAGACTGTACAGATCAAGTGATGCCTAATGTTCATGAGGCATTAAATATATGAGAGATCCAATATTCGTTAAGCACGATATATTTATGACATGGCAAAAGCTCAGACACTCTAGTTCACAGTTGTTAATTCTGCCACCTAGTGGTGACAGTTGTACTCCCACATGTCCTGCCCAAGAAGTGTAAAACTTGTATCTGCCAGTGTGTTAATTGGCCGGCTATGACTGTAGCCAGGCATTCTTGCCCCTGCATCTCTCCAATAGATTGAGAGTTTGTCATTTGCTTAGGTACTTTTCATTTGGGCGTCCTCGCTCAAATCTCAACTTTGGTAAAAATTGTTGTGTCACTAACAGGGAATCTGATGTGCAAAAAAAGAAAGGGTATATATGAACATTGCATAACTATAGGCTTCAAATTCCATCTGATTTTTACACCATCCTAAATGTGGCACTGTTGGTTTTTGGTTTTGTTTTTTTTTTTTTGTTTTTTTGGCTTTGCAAGGTTTGTTGTCATTTCTTTCCATGAGCTCTGGGATAGCTCTCTGGAAGTATACATAGACAGCATCAAGTGACTTTCCACATGGTACCAAGCAGCTAATATCTACATGCTATAATGATTTAAAAAAAAAATGAGAGTGGAACACTTTTTCCTGACAGCCTATAATTTCTAATACTTCTCATTCAAAATAATACCAGTGTAGACTTTGCTAGCAACAAGGGAGGGGATCCCTAATTTTAGCAGTTTGTAAGATATGTTCTTATGTGATTTTTTAATCTCTAGGTTTTCCAAATAAACCACATTAACAATTTTTGAAATGTTTGTCACTGAGGGGTATAGTGTATTTTAATGGCAAGATGGTAAATTTCTTAATTCAATAAAGGTCAGCTGAGTGACCCTCTGATTACTGCACAGGGTTGGTGACTAGATTTTATTGGATTAAGTCACAAGAACTTTGGGTGTTTTACCTGGTCTAAGTGGTCTAGTCTGAGATTCAGAATTAAGGAAATCTACAGTGTAATCTATAATTTTTTTCAAGAGCAGGAACCACAGAGTAATTTTTTCACTTTTTTTTCTACTGTGTCATCGTTGATTATTTTATACAATGTTTAGTGACACAATGAACAATGAGGCTTCCAAAATAAAATTATGCTGAGAGAAACCTGATTTTGGGGTTGGTGCCAGCACAGAATAAGGGAGTGAGTATAAATGGTGATTTGAGTCTGTGAGGTTGTCAATTGGTTGAAAACAGATACAGGAACTGAAAAATCTGGGGTTCAAACCCACCAAGGCATAAAACTTATGGAATAGGGTAATACAAGGGGACTTCCTTTTCTCAAAAACAACAAAAGAAAACCCCAAACCACCAAAACCCAACTGTAACAGGGTGGTCCCCAGGAAAGGGGGAGGTTCCCTGCCCCTCCCAAGGGAGGGTGGAGCTGAGCAGGAAGAGGAGAAGCTGCAGAAGAGACTGAGGAAGGAAGCTGGATGGAGCTAGGAGACCTGGAAGAGGCGCATGGAGCCTAGAGACACGTGAAGAAACTGTGCTTGTCTTTTGGTCGTGGACGGGGTGACACAGATGTGGGTGAGACCCGTGGGGAGGTGACAATGGCAGCTTTTTTCTTGATGTTGATTTTGCTCTTTTCCTTCCGGGCTTGTCCGGTTGTTTGTGACCCTTTTCTGTGGGTCCCCACTGGAAGATGTTTTAGACTTGTAGCAGGCTTTGGGGCCTTGTTCTGGGCCGATCCAATTTGGATGGAGTTTTACCCACGAGGGGATGGGTAACTTTGGGTGCTTCATTTAGAAACTAGACTCTTTGCCTTACCTGTATTGTTTCCTAGTTTTATTAAAGTTCCTTCCCATTAAAGTCTCCTATGTTTTGTGTTGATGCGGCGGATGGCAGAACCCATGTAGAATAGGCAGGTTTGCGGGGTTTGGGCTGCCCCTCTCCCTGTCCTATAACACAACTACTGTAATAGGAAAGAAAGGCACCTTCTTTCATCACTTGTGGAAATGACTCTGCATTTTATTTTTCTAATGATTTATTTATTTATGCATACAAGAACTGGTGTGTAAGCCAGACGTGCAAGGGGTGAGAGGATTCACCAGAGAGAGTAGGGAGCAGAACAGGCAGGTCTACTGAAATACACTGCTGAGGGGAGCAGTGGACGAGGCAGAAGAGGTCTGCTGCACCATGTGGGTTGCTCCCTGGCTGGGATCGAATTCATGTTTCAGTGGCTGGCGATAGCTTAATAGCGCTGTCTCTAACCCCTGAGCCACCAGGGAAGCCGTGACTGTGCATTTTAAAAGAGCCACTTCTCTCTAGCTTTCTTTCACCTAGGTTTAAACTAAAATGTCTACAACTGTTATCTTAAGCCACTCCCACTATCACATATTGGGGCTGTTGGGAGGAGATAATTTAGCTCTTTAGTTTCACAAGTCCACAGATGGGGGGATTAATTGATTATATCCAGAAGCCTCATCTTCACCTGAATTAGGATAAATTTTGGACTTTGAGCTAATATGCTAATGAAATTTAATTTAGAGGTTTAGTTATGAGATTTTGAACTTTAAACAGATGTTCTATTGGGGTAAGACTTTTGTAGCCCTTGGGAATGGGTGTTGTATTTAACATGTGGATTATTAGTAGCTAGAGAGTGGACTGTGGTAGGCATAGTTCTGAGCCCTGATGTACATGCCAGGAATAACTACATCTGTGAATATGGCGGATTTCACTTCCAATGTTAAGGTTACTAATTGAATGATTCTCAGTTGATGAAAAATGAGATTATGATTTAAAGGGCCCTCTTTTTTTTTTTTTTTTTTTTAAAAGATTTATTTATTTATTTATACAGGCATTGGGTACAGCCGGGAGGGTGAGAGAATTCACCAGAGCCAGAGCAGGGAGCAGAACAGGCAGATGGGCAAAGTACACTGCTGAGGGGAGTAGTGGGTGGCAGGAGAGATCTGTCGTGCCATGTGGGACCCTCGCCCGGTGGCCGGGGATCGAACAGGTGCTGCAGAGTGTGCAGGCAGCTTCGCAACCCAGTGCTCAACTGCTGTGCCACCGAGGAGACCCTAAAGGGCCCTCTTAAAACTAATCACAAACATTCAAGAGAAAGTAAGATATAAGTTTTCCTGCTGACTTTGAAGAGGTAAGTTACTATGTTGTCAAAGGGCTACACGGTTAGGACTTGAGGATGTTCTCTAGAAGCTGAGTGTGATCCAGTCATCAAGAAAGCAGGAACCTCAGTCCTAGGACCACAAATATAATCATGTCAAGCAAGATAAATTTGGAAATGAGAACATCCTCAAACTTATCTTGGCTAAAAACCCTATTATGTTATATGCAGCTATAAAAAAAAAGAGTTGAGGGCCTCCCCGGTGGCGCAGCGGTTGAGCGCTGGGTTGCGAAGCTGCCCGCGGCCTCTGCGGCACCGGTTCGATCCCCGGCTGCTCCCCGGCCACCGGAGGAGGGTCCCACATGGCGCGCAGACCTCTCCTGCCGCCCGCTGCTCCCCTCAGCAGTGTACTTCGGTCCTTCTGCCTGCTCTGCTCCCCGCTCTGGCTCTGGTGATTCTCTCACCCTCCCGCGCTTCTGACTGTACCCAGTGCATGTATAAACCAAACAAACAAATAATAAATAAATAAATAAATAAGACAAGACATGCCTCTAGAAAATTAAAAAAAAAAAAAAGAGTTGAATATTGAATTTTAATGATATTAATGCTTAATGAGTGCTGTTTACCTTAAGACACATATATACTTCATCGAAAGTATTAGTGTATATTAGTTTAATAAAATTTTGGTAGGGATGCAACTAAATTTCCATTGTATATTCCACTATAGACCACGTGACAGAAACCTCTTTTCCAACACTTTACTCCCAGTCTCCACTTGGGGCATTGGGTCTTTCCTACCCTTTCCTCTCTCCAAAGAAAGCAAAATAAATTTCATGCTAAGAAGCTTGATGTGCTTCCCTGAATTCTAAGAACAAGCTGGTACACATCTAGGATCATTGACCTTAAATATTTGTCAAAATATTTGGACAAGCCAAGAGGGGTATCTCTTTTAATGAGGCAACTGGTGAATAAAATTTCCTCCATCATTTTACATATGTAGTATTTTTGTATACACCTGAAAAGCCTAGAAAGCCATCAGAGACATAATAGTACCTTTTTGTGGTGAGCAACATTAAGGTTGGTCAGGCTATCAACTTTCATTTTATACTTTATTATGTCAAGATGTTTTAAGTCATTATATTAGTTTTCTTAAGATGGCTGTTAACAAGGTAGCGCAGACTAGATGTCTTAGAGCAGAAGTTTATTATCTCATGTTCTGGAGGCTAGAAGTCTGGAATTCAAGATATCAACAGGGGTTATTATGTTCTGTTCTAAGGTTCTAGGAAAGAATCTTTGTTTCTTACAGCTTAGAGTAGCTCCAGGTGTTTCTTGATTTTTTTTTAAAAGCATAATTCCAACCTCTGTCTCTGTTTTCATATGGCCAGTTTTCTGAATGTCTGTCAGTGTCTCTTCCATTTTTGTAAGGACAGAAGAATTGAATGAAGGGCCAGCCTAACAGCCTTAACTTGATCATATCTATAAAGACCTGATTTCCAAATAAAGTCATCTTTACAGGAGGAGGGACATGGTCAACCTATTATAGCCATGGATTACTGTTAAAAAGAAACTATTCCACATACGCTACAAGTTGTTTACACGACAACTTGCTTGATCTCTTAAATACATGAATTCTGATGTCATAATGCAATGCAGTTTCAATTAAAAATGTAAAACATGGATGTCCTGAAAAATTGGGAGGATTGTTGAATTATTAGGAGATTTAAGAAATATAATCAAAATGCAATGTTTGAAACCTGATTGGATCCTGGTTTGGGGGGAAAAAAAACCTAAAACCCAAAAATTTGTTTTTGACAATTGGTGAAATTTAAATATGAATTGGATATTAGATGATACTAGAGAGTTATTGCTAACTTTTTTAGTTGTGATAATGGCATTGGAATTGTGTCTAGAGACGGTGCTAGTCGTAGGAGATGTGTACTTAAGCATCTAGAAGTAAAGTGTCATAATGTCTGTCTCCTTTCACATGCTTCAAGGGGAAAAAAAGATACACCCAAATATAGATAAAGCAAACATAGCTAATTTTTAAATGAAGTGATCATGTCAGGCCCAATGATTAAAACCTTTCACTATCATATTCAGCTACTGTAATTAAATTTAGACGTTGAGGGGCCTCCCTGGTGGTGCAAGGGGTTAAGATGCAACCTATGAAGCAAATCCATAGCCATTGCAGCATGAGTTCGATCCCTGGCCAGGGAGGTTACCCACATGGCGCAGCAGACCTCTCCTGCCCTGCCCGCTGCTCCCCTCAGCAGTGTATTTCAGTGGATCTGCCTGTTCTGTTCCCCACTCTGTCTCTGGTGGATTCTCCCACCCACCCCCCCACACCTCTGGCTTGTACCCCAGTTCTTGTATGCATAAATAAATAAATCTTTAAAAAAAGTTAGACTTTGAAAAGAAAATTTTAGCGTGTTTCTCATATATCTTAAGTTAATGAAAAACTATATGAGTCTTCTTTCAATTCTTTTCTGGATGTTTTGAACGTTTTCATAATAAATTTTTCTTGGGGAAAAAGCACATATTTTCTGACAGCTCCCAATTATTTAGGATAAAACACAAACTCTTATGCCTAACTGCTGAGTTCTGAATCCTCAGCTCCCCTGATTATTCCCATCCCACATCTTGCACATTATATTCTGATAACACCACGTCAACCTATGGCTTTAACTACCTTCCTTCTCTCTTGCCGGAAACGTCTCAGGGGTACAGCGAGATCGCATCGCCCCTGCAGCTCCCACCCGGGCAACTTCTTTCAGCCTTCAAATCGCAGAAGTCAACTCTTCTGGACAGACTCCTTCCCACACCCTTCTGAAACCGCTCCTTTTCTTGGGCTGCCACTGACCGCTGCACCGACAGGAGCTCACCTGCGCGGGGAACACGTTCATCGAATTCTGAGACTGGCACCTGTTAAACGCCTGCTAAAGGAAATAACTCCATTCAGGCCGGGCAGAACCCTCAGATTATACATGTTCTCCAAAAGACTTAATTTCCACGCATGATTTTTTGGAAACGCATAGTGGCAAAATTCAGATGATCAGTTTGTTTTTTTTTTTTAAAGATTTATTTGCTTATGCACACAGCTGAGGTCAGGCCAGAATGTTTGTGTGTGTGTGTGTGTGTGTGTGTGTGTGTGTGTGTGTGTGGGTGGTGGTGGTGGGGGGGTGAGTTGGGGGGGTTGTTAAAAGGCGTCACCAGAGACAGAACGGGGAGCAGGGCAGGTGAACTGACTGAAATACACAGCAGAGGGGAACAGCAGGTGCGACAGGAGAGGTCTGCCGCGCCGCGTGGGTAGCTCCTGGCCGGGGCCCGGGCTCGAACTCATGCCGCAGAGGCTGCGGGCAGTTTCATAACGAGGTGCTTAACCCCTTGCGCCACCAGGTAGGCGCGGAATAATCACTTTCGTTTACTTGTAGGTTAGGGGCCTCTGCGGATTCACTAGATTCAAGTTTGAGCAACTAGCGCTCGACGCCCTACGGCGCCCCGTCCCAGGCGGCCCCCTCCCGCCGGCGGGGAGGGAGCGCGGGCGACGACGCTGGGGACAGCGCGCGCCTGCGGCCTTCTGAGAAGCTTCCCCAAGGTGGCGGCCGCCGCCTGGCCTGCCGCGGGGTCACCACGGGGGCAAACAGCACAGCGTGTGCGACGTGAGCGCAGCGCCGGGGACGGGCCGACACGCCGCGCGGGCACCCAGCGCGGGCCGCGCGCCTCCTCACGACGCCCCGCCCACTGCTCCCACTTGGGCCAATAGGCGGCGCCGCGGCCCAGACTGTGGCCGGAGGAGGCGGTATCGGGGCGGCCGGACGCCGCACGGCCGTTCACGTCAACGCGGTGACGTCACGCGCCGACGCTGGGGACGTACCTGTCGGACTCCCGGCTCCCGCTGCTTCTCTTCCCCGGTCCGTGGGTCGGGGCTGGTCTGGTCCGGAAGCCGGAGCCGGTTCCGCGTAGTCCCGACTCCCCCGCGGCCCGGACTCGGGCTGCGTGACGGGCCGGAGGGTGTGGCGGGTGGAAAGTCGTTCTCCCTCCCCCCCGCCTGGGCGCAGGGCTTCAGGTGCAGCCTCCCAACCGGGAAGTGAGGCTGGAGATTTTTGTTTTTAATTTTGGCCAGAAGCAGGTTGACCCCAGGGCCCTCGGGGGTTGGGAGGCGGACCCCAAAAGTCACCTGGCAGGATTTCCATAGTCTCTTCCGTAGAAAACACCAGGTATCTTGGCAGTCGCGGTAGTTTTCCTTGGGTGTGCAGCTTGCTTCAGGTGGAGCTCCCAGGTAGCTATTTAGGTTTGAAACAGATGCAGAATCCAAAGGCAGCGCAAAAAACAGCCACCGATTTTGCTATGCCTCTGAGCTGCAAGGTGAGTTGCTGTCATGTTCACGGATTTGGGGTCAGCTGTGATGTCAGGACTCTTCGTCTTGGTTTGTCTAGAGCAGAGGTACCTACATGATGTTAAATCCACCCTTGGCAGGTGTATTCCCTCGGACAGGCTTTGAGATTTCACCTATTTCTGCAGGTACCGTCGAAGGACCATGGGTTGTAGAGAAGGAACGTAGGTTCTAGGAAAGCTGCTTTTTGAAATAGACAATTATTTCCAAAAATTTATTTTGAAATCAGAGTGTGGGTTTTAACTTTTGCTCAGTTTGCCCAGGTTTAAAGTTAATAATAATCAGGTTTTCTCTCTTTCGTTTGGGTTATGTGTCTATCAGGACATAGATGGCACTTGTATATGAGATTTGTGTGTTTCTCTTCAACTTGGACCAGAAACTATCTTAGAAGCTCAGAAATGAGTTTTATATATGATGTGTTTTGTATGTGTGGCATTTTAAAGCTGGAGCACGTAGAAGATACTTACATATACAGTATGCATATTACAGACTGAGAATTGTTTTCTTTGGGAAAAACATTCTTGTTTATGAGAATTGAATTCACAGTGAACATACCTTTTTTGTTTTTTGGTAATTCGGAAGTTTAGTTCTGCAAACTGTACTTTCCTGAGCCTAGCAATTCTGTTCCTGCAACATCACTGGGGTTTGTGTAATTGATTGCTTAATCTTTCAGAAATTTTTTTCATCTATTGAGAATTAATTTACATATCTTTGTGAGTCACTAGAAAATAGTAATTGTGTAGCTGGAGTACCTATGAGCGTTAAAATGCTAATGAATGTTTCGTTTTTTTTCCTCTGAAAGGGTGCAACAGATTATTCTCATGTTGCATAGAATGACTTAAAAATCCCGTGTGTGACCTACAGATATTTTCCCAAGTTGCGTATGCTTTTATGATCTCTAGTTAATTGGGGCAGCCACAGTTGGCAGAATCCATAACAGATTGCATCTCCCTCCCACTCCCTGTCTCCCACACTTGTCAGAGACCTTCTTTGCCTGAAAGACAGGTCATCTTATTTTAGGAGGTCAATATGTACATCTACCACATCTATCTTTACTTGAAAGTTGTGTTTTCACTTATACGGAGCTCATTAGGATGTACATATTTAACTTGGTTTTGGATATTTACATTTCAGAGGAAGAGATTTGCTGAGGTTGTGGTTTTGTTAGTAAATTGGCTATTTTCCAGATCCTGTTGGCGATAAGCTTTCCATTTCCTGTTGTGAGATGTTGGTCATAACTTTCAGACCACTCAGGAAGCCAGATTTGATCTCTGTGGTGGGTCAGATATCAAAGCAGTGTCCTGTGGGGTTTGGCCACATCACTGTTTTGTGGAACTTTAAGCTGACTTTGTAGTCAAACTTGTCAGCATGGATCAAAATTGAAAAATACGGTTTAATAAGTATTAATCATTGTTGAGTGAATTCTATGGCTCAGGATTTTTTCTCAGTTGTTTTTGAGGGTTACCTCAATTCTCACACCAATCCCATGAAAACAAGTACTTTTAGTATACCGTTGTATGGATGTGGAAACTGAGGCATGAAGGAATTATTTAACTTGCCCAAGGTTTCAGTAAATGACAGAACTGATAGCAGAGCTTGACAGTAAGAACGCTTCCTCTCAATCGCTGTGCTGTATTGCAAGTAAGACTAGGCAAAACGCTAGACCAAGTATAGGGTGAGAGATAGAGCACCGTAGGTTCATTTATTTTTCAATTATAAAAATAATGTGAAATTGCAGGAGCTAGAAAATTGTGTTAAAAAAATCTTCATCCAGTACTATTCTAAGAAACTTTCCTTATGCACATTCATCTGTGTCCATAACCATTGTAGCTATGATTCATTTTGAGTCTTAAGTGTCTTTCAGTTAAGAAGGAAATGGAGGATGAGTCCATGTGGGGAAACTGTCCATTTGCATTGCTGAAATACAAAGATGTTGCATGATATGCAATATGATCTGCAATTCTGATGGGAACCAAGTTAAATGAATGTATTTCTTGCATTGAATGGAAAGTAGTTGAACAGGTTCTGCTTTTTAAATCATGAAAATTACTTAATATTCAATGTGTCAGTCTTTCACAGCATTGTTTTGTTGGGTTATTGTTTACCTTCCTTCCCTTTTATACTCTGAATTGTCAGTGAATGTATTTGTGTTTGTGTGAGTTTCCTTAATCATCCAGGATTTAACTTTTAAATGGCTTTAACAATTTTTCTGAGTTTAGGAAATTTTCTTCTTTCTGGAGAGCTACTTCTTTTAGCTGGTTATCCACTTAAACTTTTTTTTTTTTAAGAAAAAATATATAAGGCACTGCAATTTGGATCTGTAGCTAACTTATTGAACACTAAGGATAAAATATCAAATAATGTTACTTTTAGAGAAAATTAGTTTCATTATTATGGTATCTTGTATATTGACAATTTGAATCAGCGTAAATTTCTTTCTTACTACCTTTGATGCCAGACCTAAGTTTCTTGATGTTCTGTGTGGTGAGTGAATGGGAGTCATCTCTTGGTAGAATAAATTTGAGAAGCTGTTCATAACTTTTGCTTATGTTGTTAATGTTTACTACTAGTTTTGTCTAGAACCTTTCATATGCTGTTATCCATTACAGTTGTAGATGAGAGTATGTTTTATAACCTAAACTTACTTGACCAGGAAACCTTTTCGTCGTCTGTGCACATACTCACATCCAGATGTTTTTGTTGCTGGGCCTCCCCGGTGGCGCAGTGGTTGAGCACTGGGTTGAGAAGCTGCCCGCAGCCTCTGCAGCACCGGTTCGATCCCCATCGATCGGGTGAAGGTCCCACATGGTGCGCAGACCTCTCCCTCCACCCGCTGCTCCCCTCAGCAGTGTACTTCATCAGTCTGCCTGCTCTGCTCTCCCCTCTGGCTCTGGGGAATTCTCTCACCCTCCCGCAATTGCGCTTCTGACTATACCCAGTGCTTGTATAAATAAAAAAACAAAGAAAAAAGAAACAAATGTTTTTGTTGCTTTCTGAACTCCATAACTTGATTTATGCTGGTACATTTGTTTCAAATAATCATTTTTCCCTTCTCTGCCCTGTAAAATTCTCTATAGCTTTTTAAACGTCCAACTCAAGTGTGTTTCTTTTAAAGAAGGTTTATCAGTTACACAGGATGTGATCTTTTCTTTGAATTATTATAATTCTTGTGTATTCTGTGACATTTGTCAGGCACTACCTTTTATATAGTAAGTTTATAGGAAAATTTTACAATATCCTCTTTGAGGACAGTATATAATTTAATTTATGCTGAAGTTTGGTGGAAGCTATAGTGTCTGTAAAAACATGATGTCATCAGTAAAATTGTGTTTATGTTTTTTACAATTTCTAGTACCTTAGTAGTAATTCTATAAGCATTATAAATGAATAGTGATTATGTTGGAATTCATTGTCACATTTTTTATTTTTGAGCAATACTTAGCACATACAGTTCTTAAAATATGAAAATGTGCCTTGCATAGGAATGTTAGATGAGTCAGAGCTTCATCTCCCTGCCATCGTTGCTTTTGAAACTTTTGTCTAATTGCTAAAATTTAGAATTTTCATTTCTTCTTTGACTTAAAAAGAAATGTGCCCACTTTTCTGTTTATCATACCATCCAGATAGCTGACCTACACACCTTGAGTTAGCCATGGTCCTCAGCCTTAACCAGGCTTCTTTTTGAGAGAGGAAAATTTTGTTGGGAGCTACATCAGGCAATGGGTCTTTTGGCTACCCATTTCCAGGGCTTCCCTATTTCTGCACCCTCTGCCCCCCTTCTGGTGATGTGTTGCTTAGTGTTTTCCATTTCATTGCTAGATTACTGAAGCAATCATTCCCTCCATTGTAGTCTGCCTTTGAATAGGGCTAAAACCTGGACGTGTGATCCTACTATTGAAAAGAACACTCTACTCTTGAGCCCTATAAACTCTGGGATACTGAGCTTTGTTTTTTCCAATAGTTTTGTATCAATAGTGCAGTCAGAAACTTAGCTGATGTCTTAGATTTCTACTACATTTCCACTTTTTATTTTATTTTTAAAATATTTATTTTATTTATATATACAAGAGCTGGGATGTGGGCCAGAGGTGCAGGGGGTAAGAGGATTCGCCAGGGACAGAGTGGGGAGCAGAACAGGTGGATCTACTGAAATACACTGAGGGGAGCAGTGGGCAGGTCTGCTGCACCATGTTGGTTTGCTCCCTGGCCAGGGATCGAACTCCTGCCGCAGGGGCTGGCGATAGCTTGATAATGCTGAGACTTTAACCCCTGCGCCACCAAGGAGGCCCCATTTCCACATTTTATTAGTTACTAAGTCCTCTTAGATATTTCCTTATAGCTATGTCAATTATGCCCTGACTATCTCATATTTACAGTTGTTCAAAGGTCTACTTGAATAAGGTCACCAAACTCCTCTCCTTGTCTTTAGACTCTCAGTTTCTTGCTTGTCTCATCTATCTTCAGCACTGCTGCTAGTGTTGGCCTGCTGACATTCATATCTGATCATGTGGTTTCTCTTTTAAATCTCTTAATAGTTTATTATGTCCACATGAGATGTGTATAAATGAGTATGTAAGTTCCGTAGCATTACTTGTGAATCCTTCCCTTCTTGGTCTGGCCTCATCCATCCCTCTAGTTATTCTCTAGTCCCCTACTCTTAAGTTACCCAAGCGGGTTTTGATATTTAGCTTTTGTGTTTTTGTATGTGCTTTTTCCTTATCTGATTGACTTTTCACCTCATAGTCTAGTTCACACATCCTAATCCTCTGCTTACACATTTGCTAAGTGTTCACACGCTTTCCCAGGCAGTATGCTTATTCTTTTTTATTGTTACTAATACCTTATATTGCCTCTCCTATGGCACTGACCATACCAGACTGTTGTAATTTGTATGTCTTTTTGTAAAGGGGACAATTCAGTTTTTCTTTTCTTTGAAAGGGAAAACCCAGTTCTTCTCTACTCATTCTGTTTCTTCCATGTGTGTCTCCTTTACTTTCACATAGAACACTTAGCTTCTGACATGTCTGGTCACCAACAATGTGGAGGTTTTCCTCTGATATCAGGGAATTCTCATGTAGAACATCAGCTGGGTTTCCTACAGTTCAACTCAATGCTGTCTCCAGGTAGATAGTGTCAGAACCTATGTGTTCTCAGTACCACAAGAGTGCTCCCATCCCACTTGAGATGCCATTTGTAAGTAGAAGGTTCTCAGGTTATCCACAACTTCTGTCCAGCCTGGCTGCAAATCAGACTGTGATTTCCCTCCTAAATGTCACTTAATTTGTGAGAGCAACTCACAGAACTTAGGGAAACAGCTAACTTAAGTTTACTGGTTTATTATAAGAAGTTATGGTAAAGGATACAGACGAACATTTAGATTAAGAGATACATTGGGTGAGATTGGGGAGGGTCCTGCGCAAAAGAATTCTATCCTGTCATGTTGGGGTGTGTCTCCCTCTGGAGTACATGTGTTTGCCAATCTGGAAGCCCTCTGAACCTTGTACTGTTGAGATTTTATGGAGTCTTCTTTCCATAGGCATGATGGATTATTAACCTTGTGTTAGTCCCTCTCCCTTCCTTGAAGAATGGGGAATAGAACTGTAAATTCTAGGCTGTTTGTGGAATAGTGTTAACTGAGTGATTCAGAAAACTAATTTTGACTATTAGGTATGTGGTCATCCAGTAAACTGAGAGAGAGTGTAGGGAGACAAGCAAGTTTTAGGCAAATATATATTCAGTTTAGGTCTTGTTAAATTTGAATTCTCATATAATATTCAGGTAGAGATGTAGTACTCTTTTGTTATATACTTGTTGTTCACTCATGCTATGAGTATTAATTGACCTATCAAGATTTTGTGGATATAGACAAGGATATTCTAATATTTATACAGAAAGGCATAAGAACTAGAAATAACTAAACCAATTTTGAAAAATAAGAATAAAGCAATTGACTCAATTTCAAGACATATATCAGTAGTCAAGACTGTGTGGTATTGTTATAGTCAGAGAAGCATGGAATAGAGAACTCTGAAATAAACCTGCACAAACATGCCCAACTAATTTTTCATAAAGGCACATAAACAATTCAGAGGAAGCAGGATAACCTTTTCAAAAAATGTTGCTGGATCAATTGCACATCCATATGTTAACCAAAAGAACCCTAAAACTTCAACGACCTATGTCTTATAAAAAAGTTGCCAGGACTAAGACTTACAATATAGTCTAAAATATAAAACTCAACAGTAAAGAGAGAATCCAATTAGAAAATGGACAAAAGAATGAGCAGTCATTTCACTGGAAAGGATATGCACATAGAAAATAAATACAGAAAAAGATGTTCCAGTATCATTACCATTAAGAATATATAAATTAAAATAATGCTATCACTGCTCACCTATCAGGATGGCTAAAGTAAAAAACAGTAATACCACCAAATGCTGGTGACTATGTGGAGAAATTGGGATCATATAGACATGTTGGTAGGAATATGAAAAACAGTTTGGCAGTTTATTAAAAACCTAAACATGTACTGACCTAGCTGTTGCACTTCTTGGCATTTATTGCAGAGAAATAAAGACTTACATTCACGCACAAATCTGTCTAGTGATGTTACTCCATTTATACTGAGTCTCTTTCATGTAAATAGGAGGTATATATGTTATTGAAAAATTTTGACCTTTTTTCCATGTTAAAAAGATGTGTATAGTCATGACAGCTTTATTTATAATAGCCAAAACAGGAAAAGAACTGCACATTCTTCAGTGGGTAAATGGTTATACAAATTGGTATATCCATATCATGAAATACTTTTGGTAATGAAAAGGAAAGAACTTCTGATAAATGTAACAACCTGGATGAATCTTCAGAGAATCCCCAAAAGAAATATATGATTCCATTTATATAACTTTGAAAAATGACATTATAAAAATTGAAAACAGATAATGGGTTTCCAGGGGTTGAGGATGAGGGAAGGAGGGTTGGAGGAAAGTGAATGTGGCTATTTGGGGACAACATCAGGAATCTTGTGATGCAAATGTTTTACATCTTGACTATCACTGTCAGTGTACTGATTGTGGTATTATATTACAGTTTTGCAAGATATTACCACTGGTAGAAACACAGAATCTTTATTATTTATTACAGCTGTGTGAAATCACAATTATCTCAATTTTTTAAAATGAAATTGAGGTATAATTAACAAAGAACATATTACTGATAGTATCACATTGTGGCTTGATATTTGTATACATTGTGAGTAATGTATACACTAAACCTAGTTAACAATCTTTAGACATAGTTGCAGTTTTATTCTTATGATGAAAACTTTTATGATTTACTCTCTTTGGGACTTACAAATATGCAATATAGTGTTATTATTTTTTAAAGATTTATTAATTTATACAAGAACCAGGGTGCAGGCCAGATTCACCAGAGACAGAGCAGGGAAAAGAACAGGCAGACTGACGAAATTCAATGCTGAGGGGAGCAGTGGGTGAGACAGGAGAGGTCTGCTCACCATGTGGGTTGCTCCGAGGTTGGTGGGGATCGAACCGGCACTGCAGAGACTGCGGATAGCTTCACAGTGCTGTACTCAACTGTCTGCGCCACCAGAGAGGCCCAATATAGTATTATTAACTATAGTTACCATATTGTACATTATACTCCATGACTTATTTTACAACTGGAAGTTTGTACCTATTGACTACCTTCACTCAGTTTTCCTACTTCCAGCCCCCCACGGATTTTCCCACCCTAAACCACTTTATCCCCACCACCAACCACCAATCTGTGCTCTGTATCTCTAAGTGAGACCATATGTTTTTTATCTTTGTTTGTCTGATTTATTGTTCTTAGCATGATGTCCTCAACTTCCATCCGTGTTGTGGCAATTGGCAAGAGTTCTTTTTTTTTTTTTAATATTTTATTTATGTATGCATGTAGAGCTGGGGTAAAGGCCAGAGGTATGGGGTGGGAGTGAGAGGATCTACCAGAGACAGAGCAGGGTACAGAACAGGCAGATTGACTGAAATACACTGCGGAGGGGAGCAGCGGGCGAGTCAAGAGAGGTCTGCTGCCCCATGTGGGTTGCTCCCTGGCTGGCCAGGTATCAAACTCATGCTGCAGAGGTTGTGGATTGCTTCATAGTGTGATGCTTAATCCCTTGTGCCACCAGGGAGGCCCTTATTCTTTTTTTTTTTTAATGGCTGAATAATATTCATAATATTCTAGTCATGTGTTGCTTAATGACATTTCAGTCCGTGACAGACTGCATTGAGAATGATGATCCCAATAGGCAATACCATCTAGCCTTGGTGTGTAGTTGTCTGTGTCATCTAGGTTTGTGTTACTGCACTTTGTGATGTTAATACCACTACGAAACATCCTAATAATCTGTTTCTCAGAATTTATCCTTGCTGACAAGTGACACATGACTGTGTAGTTACCACATCAAAATAAAAATTTTACTTAGAAAATAATTGAAAACCTATGTGCCAGGAACTGTGCTAATTTTTGAATATGCAGTGTTCAGAAAAAGTGGACACCGTGCCAAACCATATGACACATATTCTAGAGGGGAAGAGAGACATTAAGTAAGTAATCAGAGAGTTATATTACAATTGTCAGGAGTGCTGTAGAGAGATAAAAAAAAATATTGAGTTAATTTGTAATATGTTTGGGATAGTGCCTAATATGTAGTAAACTAGGAGTTTGTTAAATAAATAAAGGGGCATTTAATGTGAGATTTGAAGAGTGAGTGAGGGAGTAAATAAGATGAAGAGGAGAGGGCGTGTTCCTGGCCCAGGGAGCAACAAAGACCCTGGGACATGAAACAGGAAACAGCCTGGTAGGACTGAGATGGGAACATCACCGCGTGTAAAGTCCTGCCAGAACGGTCCCAAATGAAACTGGAGAACTAGGCAGAAGCTAGGCTGCATCTGACTTTATCTGCTGTCTTACTTACAGTTTTTGTCTTCTAAGGATGGTGAGAAACGATTAACATTTTAATTCATGGAGTGGAGAGAGGTTATTGATCAGACTTGCTTTTTTAGAAAAGCAAGACCAGGCTGACTGCTGTGCAGGTGATCAGATTAGAGGGGCACTTGATAAATACTTAGGTCATTTATAAATATACTGCAGTAAACCAGCCTTTATCTTTGGAGATTTTCATCGATTAGCTCTAATCTTTATAACTACAAGAACATATTTGCAATGTAGAGTGTGTCTAACAAATTATTTTAAAATGGGTTTAACATTTTTTTTTTTTATATCAATGGTGTTTCTTTTTTTTAAGATTTTATTTATTTGTACAAGAACTGGGGTAGAGGTCAGAGGTGCGGGAGGGTGAGAGAATTCACCAGAGACAGTGTGGGGAGCAGAACAGGCAGATGGACCTAAGGCACTGCTGAGGGGAGCAGCGGACAAGGCAGGAGAGGTCTGCCACGCCATATGGTTTGCTCCTTGGCCAGCGGGGAATGGAACCCGTGCTTCTAGAGGCTGCAGACAGCTTCACAGTGCATCGCTCAATCCACTGCGCCACCGGGGAGGCCCGATTTAACATTTTTTTGGGACAAGAAGGAACAGTGACAAGTGACACATGACTGTAGATACCACATCAAAATAAAAAATAGTAGTTTTGCTTTTTTTTAAATATGCAAACTTTCAACTGCTGTGTTGTAGTTTAAGTGCTTGTTTGTGAGTAAGCCTAGGAATTAAATTTAGAGCCTAAAAACATTTAACACTTGTATCTAGATTACTTCTTTGTATTCCCTTTATGTTACCATAAAATGCTAGTCACACATACAATTTAAAATTTTTTAGGGGCCTCCCTGGTGGCGCAAGGGGTTAAGCACCGCACTATGAAGCAATCCGCTGCCTCTGCAGCACGAGTTCGATCCCTGGCCGGCCAGGGAGCAACCCACATGGCTAGGCAGACCTCTCCTGTATTGCCTGCTGCTCCCCTCAGCAGTGTGTTTCTGCCTGTTCTGTTCCCCACTCTGTCTCTGGTGAATCCTCTCACCCCCCATATCTCTGGCTTGTAACTCGGCTCTTGTATGCATAAATAAATAAATCTTTAAAAAAAAATAAAACTTTTTAGTATCCACATAAAATATTAAAAAAAAATGGTGAGATTCATTTAAGTAACATTTTATTTAACCTGGTTTATCTAAAGTATTATTTCAACATGGGGTCAATATAAAATTATTATTTTTTAATCAAATCTTTTTTTTAGATTAATTAATTAATTAATTAATTTATTTATTAATACAAGCACTGGGTACAGTCAGAAGCACGGGAGGGAATTCACCAGAGAGATTTCACCAGAGCCAGAGTGGGGAGCAGAGCAGGCAAACTGATGAAATATACTGCTGAGGGGAGCAGCGGGCACAGCAGGAGATTTTTGTCGCACCATGTGGGACTCTCGCCAGGGGCCAGGGATTGAACCGGCGCTACAGAGGCTGCGGGCAGCTTCGCAGCCCAGCGCTCAACCGCTGCGCCACCAGGGGAGGCCCAGGTTTAACAGTTTTTAACAATTACAGCTCTTTGAAGTTATTTTTCCATGTTCAGAAGGAATATTTACTGAGAATAGTAGATTGTCTTAAAACACTTAAGTTTTCAGTCTTAAAATTCAATACTGAAATTGGAATATGCATAGTTCCATTCGTCCTTTATTTACTTACTGTGACAAGCCTAATAAGTCTTATATTTCAAGTTTCACTGGTTTGTCTACTTTTATTACTGTATCTTTCAAGTTCCACTTGTTAACATTTAACAACTATTACTAATGTCACCACATTTATAGTCAACTCTCATTTTGATGTTGAGCAAGTAGGTAGGTTTATTTTAAAAATCAAACAATTTAGGAGTATAGACAGGACAAGGAAAACATGCAGTTCAAAACATTTCAAAGCAATTCATAGCATTAACAAACCAGAAAATTGTTACTTATCATATTCTCCATGGCTGATATTTGATTATGGGCTCAGACAATTTTAATTTTAAAATGATGAAAACAAGAATGTAATTAGTAGTTTGAAACATTTTAAATTATAGTATTGATTTTTTAAAATTAATACTTGCACCTGGTGAAATATTCAAAAGGGTCAGGTTCTCGTTAGACCTGATACTTCAGCCATCTTGTTTGCTTCCCTATGGATAGCTTTCTTGTAAATTCCTCCACAGCAATTATACACTATTTATTCTCCCTTTTTTTCTTTTGGAGCCCTCACCCCCACCCCATATACTGTAGTATGCTATAAATGCTGCTCTGTGCTTAGTTTTTTAATTTGACTATTCGTATCGGAGATTGTTTTATACCACTGTCTGAAGAAGTTCTTCATTCTTTGTTTTTTACAGCTGCATAGTGAGAATAGAATTGTAAATCATCTCATGTTAAACTAGATGATTTATATGTTGGGAAAATGTTAAAACCATTTTTTCCCCCTTTTTCAGATAATCAGACAGCTAAATGGAGTCTGAGCAGCTGTTCCATAGAGGCTACTATAGAAACAGCTACAACAGTATAACAAGTGCAAGTAGTGATGAGGAACTTTTAGATGGAGCAGGTGTTATTATGGATTTTCAGACTTCTGAAGATGACAATTTATTAGATGGTGACACAGCAGTTGGTAAGTTTGCTATTACAACTCTTAATATTTGTAGTCATGAGTGTCCGCTAATAAATATATACATTGTTTTATTGATGTTCAATTTTGGGGTAACTTTCAAAAAAAGTGAGGTGCAATTCATGAAACTTTAACCATTTTAAAGTATACAACTCAGTGGCATTTAGTGCATTCATATTGGTGTGCACCTGTCACTTCTGTCTAGTTCTAAAACATTTTCTGTGCCAAAAGTAAACCTTGTAGCAAAAGAAAATCTTGCATTTGAGTAAAATTTAAAGTCATATAGAGATTTAAAGTTGTATTTAGGGTTCTCAGAGTAACAGAACTGATAGAATATAGATATATAGAAAGAGCTATCACGTGATTGTGGGGGTTGAGACCTCCCACAAAAGAGACCTGCAAATGGAAAGTCCAGGAAAGATGGTGGTATAGTCCACACCCAATCACCGGAGATCTAAAGGAGCCAGAGGTATAAGTCACTGGCTCTAGAGTCCCAGAGGCAGGACTACTGATGACCAGGGCCAAAAGCTAAATGTCCCACTGCAAGCAGATAGCAAATTCACTCTTTCTCTCTCCTTTGTTCTGTTAAAATCCTCAGCTTTTTGGATGATCCTACTTTTATTGGTGAGGTCATCTTCTTTTATTCATTCTACCTAGCTAGGCTACCAGCTATCTGTGCATCACTTAGCCTAGACAAGTTGACCCATAAAATTAACTATTCCCAATAGTCATCACATTATAAGTGTGGAAACTGATGAATTTCCATAGAGTGAACATACTCATTTAGCTACTTTTCTTTTTTTCCAGAAAATAAAATATTTAAAATATTCATTTCTTTTTTATTTCTGAATGTCGGAGTTCTTCATTAGACTTGAAAACACTGTAAAACAAGTTCTTGGTAACCTCCAACTTAATCTTCATGACTGTGAATAATTTTGAAACCAGAGGGCATATGAAAAGTCACCTTTCATGTAACTATTTTTAATCAAAAAATAAAATATTACCAACTTACCTAGAAATCACCCTTGTTCCCCTTCCAGTTTTAAAAGTAACTAATATTTTGATGTCTGCCACCATAGATTAGTTTCGCAGGTGTGTAACCTTCATATAAAGTAGAATTATATATACTCTTTGTGTCTGGCAGGGTGTCATTTACTTGTTTTGAGATTTATGTATGTTGTTGAACATAGCAATGATGAATTTATTTTTGCTGTCATGTAGTATCCCATTGTATGAATGTGCTGCCATTCTGTCCATATATTGTTGATGGATGGTTAGTTTTATTTATTTACATTCAGGTTTTGGCTGTTAATGCTGCTGTGAATATGCACCTCTCTTTTAGTGCATATTATAAACAGAATGTTGTGAGCTGTGTATCTTGGGGTGGAAGTTATTAATTATAAGCTACCAGGTACAGTCAGAGACACTTCTGAAGTGGTTGTAGTCTGTATATTCCTACCAGCAGCATGAGAGTGGTTTAGTTGTTCCACATCTTCACCAATTTTTTTATATTACCAGTTTAAAAAATTGTGACTACTCTATTATGGGTGCAGTAGTCTTTACGTTTTGGTTTTAACTTATATTGCTTGACAGCTTATGTGTTTAAATGCCTGTTTGTATGTTTATGGGCTTTTTAGATCGCTGCTTTTGAAGAGCCTATTTTGTCCATATTGCATTCTGATTATGTCTTTTGTCAGTCATACGTATTATAAATGTCTTCACTCACTCTGTGGTGTGCCTTCTCACTCTCTCTTTTTTTTTATTTTAAGATTTATTTATGCATACAAGAGCTGGGGTACGGGCCAGAGAAGTGGGGGCTAAGAGGACTCACCAGAGACAGAGTGGGGAACAGAACAGGCAGACTAAGTGAAATACACTGCTGAGGGGAGCAGTGAGCAAATCAGGAGAAGTCTGCTGTGCCATGTGGGTTGCTCCCTGGCCGGCCAGTGGTCAAACTCGTGCTGCAGAGGCTGTGGATTGCTTCATAGGGTGGTGCTTAACCCCTTGCGCCACCAGGGAGGGCCCCTTCTCACTCTCTTAATGCCATCTTTTGATGACAAGGTCATTAGTTCTAATGAAATCCATTTAATCTCTTCGATTATTTTTTTTTGTGTTCTGCTTTAAGAAATCTTCCCATGCCCCAAGGTCATAAAGATATACTCCCATTTTCTTCAATAGGTTTTATTTTGTGTGTTTTTCACATTTAGATTTATAATTTGCCTGCATCTTTTATATGTGATATGAATTAAGGGTTTAGATTCCTTTTTTTCCCCATATGGATAACTAATTGAGCCAGTATCATTTATTCTGAAAAATCCTTCTACTCCCCGGTGTACTGCAGTGACATCATTGTCATCTATTAAGTGAATGTATTTCAGTAGGTCTATTTCTAAATTTCCTTTCTGTTACATTGAAATATTTGTCTATCCTTACATCAAAAATGCAACATAGATAAGAATTTTGATTTTTTTACTTGAGTCTGTTATAATTAGTAGTCCATTTATATTTAATGTTTCAAAGCTGGCACCTTTCAATTTGCCTCATTTTTTTTTTTTTTCTGTTCTTGCCTATAACTTGTTATAATTCTCTTACATTTGTTGGGTTACTCTAGAAGTTGTTAACTCTGCTTATTCTATAGATTACATTCATGTATTGGGCATACATTCCGAGAAATAATGTTGTTAGGTGATTTCGTTGTTGTATGACATCATAGAGTGTGCTTACATACACCGAGATGGTATTGCCTATCACCTGAGTTCTATATAGGGACCACCTTTGTGTATGCACTGCATTGTTGACTGAAACATTGTGATGTGGTGCATGACTTGTAGAACTCTTAACTACTGCATGTAACATTTAAGGTTCTTAGAATACCTTTTATATCCCCCCTGCTTTTCATGCATTTTTTGCTCTCTGTAAATTTTCCATGTATTTTAAACTTCATAAGACATTATTATTGTTTGTGCAGTCAATGTCTGTTTAGATTTAGCTGCTTCTTTATACTTTCTTCATTACTTTTCATTCTTTACTGCATCTTCATGTCTGAGTTATCTTTGTATTAAAGAACTCTCATTAACATTTCTTCTATCAGCTGCCAGTAGTTAAGTTCATTCATTTTTTTTTTTCTTTTTTCCCTTTTCACACCCTACCTTGAGATTTGGCCGACCCTTTTTTTTCAATTAAAATTTTTTTAATGAAGTACCATTGTTTTTACATCCTCGTTACTGTTTTGACAGGATTTCTCCCCTCGTGTGGTCACTATAATTCTTCTACCACCAAAGCACCTGTAGTCCTCTACCATAGTCCGCAGGGCTGCCCCTCCTGTCACCTGGTTCACTTTCTTTTTAAAATAAAAGTCTTTGTTTTACCTTTATTTGAAGGTTATTTTGTGTAGCCACATTCCAGATTTACAATTATCTTATTTGAACATTTTAAATGTGATTTTCTGGTGTTTGCCTTCTGTTACTTCTGTTGAAAAGTTAGCTATCAGTCTTAATTGCCCCCCATCCCAATTGGGCTATTTGAAGACTTTTTTTCTTGGTCTTCGGTTTTCAGAAATTTAAAGAGGCTATGTCTAAATATGGTTTTCTTTGTATTTATCCTGACTGAGGTTATTAGAGTTTCCTGAATTAAGATTTGACTTTATTTTTCATCTCTGGATGACTTTGTCTAGTGTATGTATCCTTGTAATGTTGTTTTTGCCATTTTCACTCTCCTTTTAGGACTCCAGTTACATGTGTTAGTTTTTTTCACCAAGACCCTCATGTTGCTTATGCTCTCATCATTATTTTCTATTCTTTTTTTCTTTTCATCTGGATAGTTTATTTAATTTCAAGGAATGCAGTAACTGGATTGTCTTTAAGGATATGTTTAGTTTTGTCAGAAATTGCCAGGCTGTCTTCTGAAGTATCTGTACTATTTTACATGTGTATAAATGGGAGTTTCTGTTGCTCCACATGTATGTCAGCATTTGTTCTTGTGTGTGTTTTGGATGTTACCTTTTACAACAGTTGTCTAGTGATATCTCATTTTAGATCAAGTTTTTAGGTTTTTTTTCAGACTTATAATTTCCACTTGATTAATTATTTAGATAGATTTTTTTTTTTTTATTCAGGGATTCTCTGTCTGACTTTTGGGAACACATTTAAAATCCAATTCTGAATATTTTAATATTTGGATCACCTATGTGTCTGTTCTCATTGCTTGATTTTCTCTTGATTTTCCATCTTTTGACTTTTGTTGGCTTTGTAATTTTTGATTGGATCGTGGATATTTTAAGCAAAAAAGTATCTATGCTTTGGATGATATCGTCACCAAAGTTTACTTAATTAATTTTATCTGCAAACAGGAAGTCTTAGAAGCAAATTACATTGATTACCTTAAAGACTGAGAAAGTTTGCCACATGGTTTCAGACTTCTGAGAGTTAGCCTATTTTTGGCTTATTTTGTTATTAGGGCATGCTCTTGAGGACTTTAGTAATAAGTTTGGTGTGTTTATCAAGACATTTTCTCTCTGATGGGCACTGACATTCAGTTTTAGCTTCCTGGCATTTTAAGACTATTGACAGTTCTGCCCTATCATAGTCTCCTAATTGCTGTGTTTTGCCTTATTTCTCAGTCTTTGCTCATGAACTTTAGGAATCAAATGTTTAGTGGAAACACGTATTGGAATGAACCTTTTTGTCCCTTTTCTCTGGAGTATTGACATAGAATAGTCTTTATTGCCTTAATGTTTCTGAATGTGAAATATTTTTTCATTGACCTCATCGGACTGCTAGAAACTCAACCTTCACTTTTTGCTGGGCTTCTCAGTCTGTACTTACGAATCAGTAAATGACTCAAGGCCAAATAGTGGTTGAGATTCTTAAGTTCACCTCTTTTTGCTTCTCTTATTTTCAGAATTTTTGAGCTTCAGGTTCCTAATGCCTTGTTTTCTCTCTGGCTGCTTTGAATGTTCTCTGATTTAAAAAAAAAAATGCAATGTTTGGCTCTTATTAGTGATTTGCTCTCTTAATCACTGTTGGATTTTACCCCCTAATTTTGATTACATAGTTATAAGTCAGATGAACACATGTATTCCTAATTTGAAAAGTTATGTGACATTTAACAATATACCCTTTTTCTCTGTTTAAGTAGCTCTTTGGTCTGCTAAGTGAGGTAAAAAGGAAAAAGAGTACCTAGCTTTTTCCATCTTTCCGCATTTTAGCAGGTATAGGTAATATCTTCATTCATGGTCTTCAATAGGAGAGAGTGCCAAGTAAGAACATAGGGGCAAGGACACAAAGAAAAAGAATTTTCTTTTGTTGTTCTTTTTCTTACTTGGATGTATAATTTTCTTACAATATCATCAGACTTCTTCCTACATTACTGACCAGACTTGAGTCATATATCTAGACTGATCACTAATGAAGAGGAGTGGGATTATTGATTAATTAAAACAATCATGACTCATTTCCTAATTTGAAATTAGGTATATTGCCAACCAAACAAGATCTTATTACTAAGGAAGAAGTTGGAATCGACTATAGTGTAAGCAACCATTGGTACAGATTATGCCCTCAAAGTTAGTCTAGTTGAAGGTAAAAGATGTGGAACAGCAGTTACCAATAACTCTAAGTGTTAAATTGGTTGGTATATATTCTAAAGGTTATATCTAGGAACAAACGGTATTATTTTGAAACTCCTTTAGATTGTGGAGAGTATCCTAGGGGAAAATAACGCATGAAGTTCTAGCAGGAGGACTAAGCATTATTTAGTGAGATAGTGAATGTCTTGTAAAGAAAGTGATATCCTGTTTTTCAGCATAACTGATATGGTCCTGTGTACAGTTAGTAGGAAGAGAATGCCCTAGAAGAAGTTGGGGTTTCAGATGTGCCAGGACAGATGTCAGGAAAAGCTCATTTTTTGTGTCATAGTATCTAGGATACATGGAAGTGGACAGGAGGACAAGCATTTGGGTATTAAATACTTTTTATGACTCAGTATCTTTTTAGTGTACCAAAAAAGATTATTATTAATTACTGGAAATACCTATAGTGTTTTTGGCATATGGATTGAATGAAAGTCTTATATTCCTTGACTTTCAAATTGTAGACCTGAATTTACGTCCTTGCTATGAGTACTAGCTTTGTGACTTCTGCAACTCACTTAGCCTCTTTATACCACCTTGGTTTTGTCCTGTTTAAACAGTGGTAGAACTGTTTAAATGATTGCTCTGAGAATTATGTAGAGACCTTAACATATAAATCATGTATATAGAATCCTTAGAACAATAACTGGCTTTTGTGGGAGGACTGATTTAAGTGTATGATTTGTTTCTATTTTCTTCTATGTCCCTTTCCCTTTAGATATATTAGATTCTGTCCCCTCAAATTTAAGCAGTTTGCTTTTACTTTGGCATTCAAGTGAAATGTCAGAAACATTCACAGTAATATTTAAAAAAAAAGGATATAACTCTAAAACTCAAATAAAACATCTGAATTAGAGATGTAGAGACAGCTACTTTGGACTTCACTGACTCTAGTATATAATAGAATTAGTTGTTTCTTGCTCTTGTTCTGAAAATAGTGTAAAGAGATGGGTTTACTAATCTCAAAAATGGAATCAGTGTTGTCAGATTGGAATAAATTCTTAATAATTTAGTATATAGTGATTAAAAAATAGGATATTATATCTCATAAGAATGATTGACTAGTAGTATCAATTAAAAATTTCAGCTGGTGTGAATGGTTGAGAAGTTACACTTGATACATGTATTACATTATATATATATTTAATTTGAGTGAGTCATTTTAGTAAGTAAATAAATTTTTTGAGGAAAATGTACAATTTTTCATTACAAGAAGAAGAAAGAAAGGGCCTGAATTTTGTTGTCAGATTCATATTCATTAAAGGGAACCATATGGCTCTTGCTTCATAGAAAATGAAAGACATAAATGTTCATTAGTACAGTTTTAGTATTACCCTTAGATAGGAGTACTTCATTTGGAGTAGAATTTAATGAGATTAGCTGATGAACTACCTATAGTCAACCAACTGTTTAGAAAATTAAATGTCAGCAATTAATTTGTAATAATCATGCTAATGAGTTTAAAATTTAAGTTCTTATGTTTTTTCTCATGTCTGAAATGGGAATAATGTGGTTCATTTCAAACTGAGAGAATGTGAATGTGAGAGAAATGATTGAGTTGAGAGGGCTTATTCCTAGAAGCTTATTTCCCTATCTATAGATAAACCTAAAAAAAAAAAAAAACCAACAAAACACAACTTTGGAAATACTAAAATGCAAATGTAAAGTGTCCCCCCCACCCCCCTGAAATCTTGGGGCATTTGGTGACACAGGGTTAGATTTTTTTATTCAGGGTCTTGTGACCTTTCCCTAGGTACTAAAACTTACCTCACCTTCTGCACTATTGCCTTCAAAGTATTGAATTCTGTCATTTCCATTTGACTATATTGAGAGTTTTAGGTTTATTCAGAATACTTTTGATTTTATTTGTTTCAAATTATTTCTGGGTGGGATGTTCAGAAAAACTGTCTCAACTAGAACATTTTGTGAAATGATTAGGGAGTGACCATGCTAGAGGCTGCTGGCTACCTACCAGAACTCCTCTCAGGGCGAAGCTGAACTTCACAGTCCAGGGTTTTAGCCCTTTCTTAGACCTGTGGCCTGTGGACACAGAAGCAGGGTATCAGCATCATGTAACCAAACTCTCTCTTAGGAGTGGATTCAAATTAACCAGGTTTGTAGATCTTGTTAGGTGTTTTAAAAATGCAGTTTTAGGGCCTCCCTGGTGGCGCAGCAGTTGAGCGCTGGGTTGCGAAGCTGCCCGCAGCCTCTGCAGAGCCGGTTCGATCCCCGGCTGCTCCCCGGCCACCGGGCGAGGGTCCCACATGGTGCTCAGACCTCTCCTGCCACCCGCTGCTCCCCTCAGCAGTGTACTTTGGTCCTTCTGCCTGATCTGCTCCCCGTTCTGGCTCTGGTGAATTCTCTCATCCTCCCGCGCTTCTGACTGTACCCAGTGCTTATATAAATAAATAAATCTTTAAAAAAAAAAAATGCAGTTTTAAATGGTCCCACCACTATGGAAAGCTGTGTGAAGGACGCTCAAGCTACTAAAAAATGGAGCTACCATACAACCCAGCAATTCTATTTCTAGTAATCTACCGAAAGCTCACAAAAACATTTACTCGAAAGGAAACCTACACTCCTGTTTATTGCAGCACTATTTATAATAGCTAAGATAAGGAAACAACTTAAATGCCCCAAAACAGATGACTGGATTAAGAAGATGTGAGATATCTATATCTATATCTATCTGTGTACACATGTATATATCTGTGTACACATGTACACACACAATGGAATACTATTCAGCAATTAAAAAGAAACCCATGACATTTGTAGCAACATGGATGGAGCTGGAAGAGATTATGCTCGGTGAAATGAGCCAGAAGGAAAGAGAAAAATATCAGATGGTTTCACTTATAGGAGGAACATAGGGTAACCAAACATGGATTAGGAAAATAAAAAGACAGACTGTAAATAGGAGGCATTCAGCTGGGGAAGGGGAGGGAGAAGGATCAAAAGGGGAGGGCAAAGGAGGGAAGAGCACAAGAGACTATGGTGACAGTTCATGGGTGTGTTGGTGGTGGTAATTTTATGGGGATTACACCTGAAAGGAGAATGAACAACAATATAAATAAGTAAATAAGTAAATAAATAAACAAGTGCAGTTTTATTTACAGTGAGGAATATATCAATGCTCTGTTTTACTCAAAAGGAGGACTATGAAAGCAGCTTATGTAGACATACAAAATCCAATACGTATTTGAGATGGGTAAAGGGAATACAATAGGAAGTGACAGCAAATGTAGAGATAAATGAGGCCAATAAAAATTTTACCAATACACTTTATGAGGGGAGACCACACATTTGGTTCTAAACTTTGTAGCAGCAGGTGAAATGAAGCAACTTATTTGTTTAAATGATTTACCGTGTTCATAAAAGAAAACCCAACCAGTTTCTCAGCATACTCCCTGTTACTGATCTTAAGTTGTGAGTGACATTATAAAGTGATTACTATCTAGTGTACTAAACTGATTATCAAGAATATAATTAGGGCTTCTCTGGTGGCTTAGGGGTTAAATCTCAGCACTATCACCATTTTGATCCCTGGCCAGGGAGCTAATCCACATATGGTGCAGTAAACTTCTCCTGTCTTACCCACTGCTTCCCTTAGCAGGGTATTTCAGAAAATCTGCCTCTTCTGCTTCCCACTCTGTCTCTGGTGAATCCTCGCAACCTCTGCACCTATGGCCTGCACCCCAGTTCTTCTACACAGAGATAAAAGTTAAAAAAAAATAAAAAAAATAAATAGCAGTGGTTTTCACAGAGCTTTTATTATAATATCCATCATTCTTGCCTAATTGAATCACAAGATGTATCTTTGTAATGGCACCATTATGGCATAAGCATTGATTATTTGTAAAGGTCTGGCAGGATCCATAGGTGTATTTTAGAGTGTCATTGTATGGATGGACTGTACAGATAGTTTCAGGAAGTCATCAATATATATTATTATTATTATTTTTTTTTGCTGAGCTTTGATATATATTAGGTAGCAATGACTTGGAATCATAACTTGGGATTATGAGAGGCCTATGTATTTACATTAATTAATTTTCTTTAAGAACTGAAGAGTCCAATAAAATCTAACTGACTAGAACCACCAGAGGCCTCTTAGTGAAAAGTGGAGATTATAGGAGACTATAGCTTGGGCAAGGTCAGGAATCTTTTGTTAAAAATATTTCCTACCTGTTAGAAAACATAGATTAATGATTAGCAGAATGTCCAAACCTTATTTCTCTTATGACAAAACCATGATAATTTATGCAATGGTAAATTTTAAAGGGAGTAGCAACCACAGACATTCAAAAAAAAGTAAAACAAAACAAAGCACTCTCGGAAGTATCTACAAAATACCTGACTTTGAGTAATATTTCTTGTTAGTGTATCTTTTAAGGCAGGAGTTTTCAGAACTTTTATTCTCAGGATCCCTTTCTATTATTAAAAAATTATTGAGAACTCTAGCAAGCTTTTTTTCTTTAATGTAGGTTATTTCTTTTTTGTTGTTTTTTTTTAATTACTTTTTTTTAAAGATTTATTTTATTTATTTATACAAGCACTGGGTACAGTCAGAAGCACGGGAGGGTGAGAGAATTCACCAGAGCCAGAGCGGGGAGCAGAGCAGGCAGAAGGACCGAAGTGCACTGCTGAGGGGAGCAGCAGGCGGCAGGAGAGGTCTGCGCGCCATGTGGGACCCTCGCTTGGTGGCCAGGGATCGAACCAGTGCTGCAGAGGCCGCGGGTAGCTTCTCAAACCAGCGCTCAACCTGCGCCACCGGGGAGGCCCAATGTAGGTTATTTCTATCAGTATTTATGATTAAAATCTAAAATCACAAACCTTTATTATTTAAAAATAATTTATTTAAAAATAACAAACTCATTGCATTGTAAGATCAATAACATTTTAATGAAATATAGATTTTTTCAAAACAAAAATAATTTCAGATACATTTCACATTTTTGCAAATTCCTCTAATGTCAGTCTTACTAGAAAACATCTAGTTTCTAATATCAGCTTCTCCATTCAATCTGAGATTTAGCCATATATGAATATAGATAGTGAGAAAGGGAGGCAATACTTTAGTAGCCTTTGCAGATCGTTTTGAATATTTTTCTTTGATGCTTCATCAAAACCCAACAAACGATAATTCCTTAAGTGTTAATTGCAATTTAGCTGAAGCTGAAAGCATGGCATTTAGTGAATCTGTACTTAATGTAAATTTGGGTATATTTGCATTTTAATATTTCTAGAATTTAGAACTCTTTTTTAAACTTTTTAAAAAAACATTTATTTATTTGTGCATACGGGAACTGCCGGGGATCGAACTGGTGCCGCAGACGCTGCGGATAGCTTCCTAGTACTGTGCTTAACCCCTTGTACCACCAGGGAGGCCCTAAAATTTGGAACTCTTAATGTCTTTTTCTCAGTCATTGTACCAGCTTGTTATTCATATATGAGCATATTTGACAAATAAATACCTTGAAAGGGGACTGGTAAGGCGTTAAAAATATTAGCCATTTTTGGTCCTGATTTTGAAAAAGTGGTTGATATATGATGTTTATGAGAGAAACTTCATATTTGTAGTCATGTGATAGATTGAGTAACCAGTCAGCTATGTTGAAAACTAAAACTTAGGTTGTGGAGTATGAATGTAACAAAATCAGTGTTTTTTCAGTATCCTGGCTTCTCATTTTTGAGAATTTCCTCTTCTTTTGTGCTGCATTGAGTTTGTGGCTAAGTAGTTTGAATTGTTCATGAAAGCCTTGTTCTTTCTGTCTCTCTTTTTGTTTTGGGAGTTTAGTGCCATAGGTATATCCCAATGTAAATGGAAAACAGAAATATTTAATGGATTAATCTTGTATTTGATTGAGGAATAAAGGATTTGATTTTTTAAATTAATGTTCATGTTATACTGATTTGATTATAAACCATTCTTTAAAAAAGATCTCTTCATTATAGACCATTTAACAATTTACAGAAGTTTAGGGCATAGTATTATGTACATTTTTGTACTCATCACTTGGCTTAAATTATTGCTTTATGGCCAACTTTGTTTCATTGCTACTATTTCCCTCGATTTTTTTTTTTAAAGATTTATTTATTTTTATACAAGAGCTGAGGCACAGGCCAGAGGCACGGGAGGGTGAGAGGATTCACCAGAGACAGAGTAGGGAACAGAACAGGCAGATTGACTGAAATACACTGCTGAGGGGAGCAGCAGGAGAGTCAAGAGAGGTCTGCTGCACCATGTGGGATTCTTGCTGGCCGGCCTGGATTGGCCTGGCACTGCAGAGGCTGCGGACAGCTTCACAGCGCTGCACTCAATCCGCTGCACCACCGGGGAGGCCCCCCCTCAATTATTTTTTTTTTTATTTTTTTTTTTATTTTATTTTTTATTTTTTTTTTATTTTTATAAATTTTATTGTTATATTCCCCATACAATTGCAGCCCCCCATTCTGACCCCAATCCCTCCCCTCCCGCCCCCGCCCCCCTAAAAGTGTCTCTGGTTCATAGTTTTTTGTTGATTTTGATTTTCATTTTCTTATAGTTATTCATTTTCCTGGTCCATTATTTAAGTTTTCTAGATTCCTGCTATGAGTGAGACCATCCGGTATTTTTCTTTTTCTTTTTGGCTTATTTCGCTGAGCATGATCCCTTCCAGCGCCATCCATGTTGCAGCAAATTGCATGTGTTTATCTTTTTTGAATGCTGAGTAATATTCCATGGTATATATGTACTACATCTTCTTGATCCAGTCGTCTATTTTTGGGCATTTGGGTTGTTTCCAAAGCTTAGCTATTGTAAACAGTGCTGCTATAAACATAGGGGTGCAGGTGTTCTTTGGAATTGATGTTTCTGTGTCCTTTGGGTAAATACCTAGGAGTGGAATTGCTGGGTCATATGGAAGCTCTATGTTTAGTAGGTCCAGAAATCTCCACACAGCTTTCCACAGTGGTTGGACCAGTTTGCACTCCCACCAACAGTGCAGAAGAGTTCCTTTTTCTCCACACCCTCGCCAACATTTGTTGTTGCTAGTTTTTTTAATATGTGCCATTCTCACTGGTGTAAGATGGTATCTCATGGTAGTTTTGATTTGCATTTCCCTGATGACAAGTGATGTTGAACATTTTTTCATATGCCTGTTGGCCATTTGCATTTCCTCTTCAGAGAAGTTTCTTTTTAGCTCTTCTGCCCATTTTTGGACTGGATTATTTTCTTTGTTGTTGTTGAGTCTCATCAGCTCTTTGCAGATTTTTGTGATCAGTCCTTTATCATTATTGTTGGGTGCAAAAATATTCTCCCAGTTGGTGGGGTTTCTCTTTGTTTTTGTTATTGTCTCTTTTGCTGTGCAAAAGCTCTTTAATTTGATGTAGTCCCAGCTGTTTATCTTTGCCTTCACTATCACTGCTTTGGGTGATGTGTCTGTAAAGATGTCTTTGATGTGCAAATCACGTAGTGTTTCGCCTATATTTCCTTCTATATATTTTATGGTTTCAGGTCTTATGTCTAGTTCTTTAATCCATTTTGAGTTGATTTTTGTGTATGGTGTGAGGTGGTGGTCAAGCTTCATTCTTTTGCATGTAGCGACCCAGTTTTCCCAGCACCATTTATTGAACAAACTTTCTTTGCTCCAATGCATATTCTTTGCTCCTTTGTCAAAGATTAGTTGACCATAAATCTGTGGGTTTATTTCTGGATTTTCTATTCGATTCCATTGGTCTGTATGTCTGTTCTTGTTCCAATACCATGCAGTTTTGATGATTATGGCTTTGTAGTATAGTTTGAAGTCTGGGAGTGTGATGCCTCCATTCCCTTCTTTTTTTTTCAGGAGAGCTTTGGCTATTCGGGGTTTTTTGTGATTCCATATGAATTTCATCAATAATTGTTCTATTTCTTTGAAGAATGACATTGAAATTTTGATTGGAATAGCATTGAATCTGTATATTGCTTTTGGAAGGATGGCCATTTTAATAATGTTTATTCTTCCAATCCATGAGCAGGGGATGTCTCTCCATTTCTTTGTGTCTTCTTCTATTTCTTTTAACAGTGTTTTATAGTTTTCTTTGTATAGGTCCTTTACCTCTTTTGTTAGATTTATTCCCAAATATTTGATTTTTTTTGTTTCAATAACAAAAGGGATAGTCTTTTTGATTTCTTCTTCTTCAGATTTATTGTTTGTGTATAGGAAGGCTACTGACTTTTGCGTGTTGATTTTGTATCCTGCCACTTTACTGAACTGATTGATGAGTTGAATTAGCTTTTCTGTGGAGTTTTTGGGGTTCTCTATGTATAATATCATATCGTCTGCAAATAGTGATAGTTTGACTTCTTCTTTTCCTATTTGGATTCCTTGGATGTCTTTCTCTTGTCTTATTGCCCTGGCTAGGACTTCCAGTATTATATTGAAAAGCAATGGTGAGAGTGGACATCCTTGTCTTGTTCCAGATCTTAATGGAATTGCTTTCAGCTTTTCACCATTGAGAATGATACTGGCTGTTGGCTTGTCATAGATGGCCTTTATGATGTTGAGGTATGTTCCTTGTATCCCAAGAACTTCAAGGGCTTTTATCATGAATGGGTGTTGCACTTTGTCGAAAGCTTTCTCAGCATCTATTGATATTATCATATGGTTTTTATATTTCTTTTTGTTGATGTGTTGGATAACGTTGATTGATTTTCGGATGTTAAACCATCCTTGTGCCCCTGGAATGAATCCAACTTGGTCGTGGTGAATTATCTTATGGATACATTGTTGGATTCTGATAGCTAAAATTTTATTGAGGATTTTTGCATCAGTGTTCATTAGGGAGATTGGCCTGTAGTTTTCCTTTTTCTCAATTATTTTTTTTAAAGATTTATTTATTTATGCATACAAGTGCTGTGGCACAGGCCAGAGATGCCGGGTATGTGTGTCTGTGTGTGTGTGGAGGGGGGGGGCGGGGGGGGAGGGTTGTTGTTAGAGGATTCACCAGAGACAGAGTGGGGAACAGAACAGGCAGACTGACTGAAGTACACTGCTGAGGGGAGCAGCGGGCGAGGCAGGAGAGGTCTGCTGCTCCATGTAGGATGCTCCGTGGCTGGCCGGGGGATCTATCTCGTGCTGCAGAGGGTGCAGATTGCTCCACAGTGCTGTGCTTAACCCCTTGCATCACCAGGTATGCCCTATTTCCCCCGATTATTTTGATATAAATCTGAAATACATCCTTTTAGACAGACAGACAGACAGAAAGAAAAAGACTCTCCTTGATTAAAAGTAAATCAGGTTCCTGTTAATCCTCTTTCCAGTTAGGCCGTGACTTTTGTGTCCAATTTTTGCATCACCCAATTTTGGCAAGAATTCTTTTAAGTTGATTTAGCTAGATTTCTTTCTCCCCCAGGCCCTATTACTCTCATTCTCTGCGATTCTGCAGGTGGTATCTGCTCTGATCTCCTAGGCCTGTGACCTGAAAGAATCTTGTTAGCTCTGTTCAGCCACAATTCCCCCTCACCCCACGATTCCTTTTCATAATTTTCTATCCATTGACACTCCTACCCCACCCTTTTGCTCCTTGATTGTAAATTTGCACTTTTCCTTGTGTTATCGGGAGTTGAGCCCGGTTCTGTGTTGAGGTCTCTTTCCTCTTTTGCAATTATCCTGAATAAAAACTTTTATCATTTTAACTACTGTCCTGCTCTCTTTTTTATTATATATAACACATATATGTGTTTCAAATATATGTATTTATTTATATATTTATATATGCATGTAGCATATGCAATGTTTATGTGTATATTTCATCATATATTCCTGAAAGTTGATAATATTTCAAAGGCCACTATTAAATCTTAAATGAGTAAGTACTTAAAATCAAGTATCTTGTTCTTGTGTATTTCACATTTACCCATTTGTTTCATAGAACAATTACATATTTAAATTAAGTTATATGTATCCTAAATGTTGTGTAGTGCTGTCTAAGGAATACCATCTTTTTATTTCGTGGCACTGAAGCAACATGGCTATTTCAGGAGTCTCTTAATCTATAGGACTCACCTCAGAGGTAACTGTAAAATTTTGAACTTTGATTCTAAAAAGGCATCATTTTTTTGAATGACAGTTTCAAGCAAAAAGTTGTTTTATTTTTGCATTTAATAAAAAATTACTAATAAAGAGAGAGAACTTCAGGACATGTTTTACTAAAAGCCTCCTCTCTCCCCTTATAAAAGCACAAAATCTTTGTGAAGTAGAAAAAGTAGAAAGATAAGAGAGGAAAGTTATCTACCTAGTAAGTAAATCTTTGTCTAGTTTCATATACATTAAACAGTTAAGTTACTTAGTATGTTGATGAGCTTCCTTTCCCCTCAAAAGCTTGAGTGTCTCACTAGCTAGTTCCTTGAAGGAGGGAAACAAGAGCCCGCCTAAGGGGATTAGTGAGGTAAAACACTATTCAGCTGTTCAGTCAAAACTAAAATTGCAGTTTACATTTTTAAAATTCACAGTAGAAGTCTGCAGTATATTTTAGATAAAGAATAGACTTTTAAGAAAAATCTATTGAGTCTGATTTGTTTGAGTTCTTTATTGTCATAACTCACATTACTGTTTAAAATGAGCACATTAATATTATATAGTCACAACCGTATTATAGCATTGCTCCCATTTTTCTGCATTAAAAATGAAAAAGGGCATTGTCCACATCTAGAATTTATTTTTCATATCTTTGCATTAAACACACTTTGTTCCTTTTATATTTATCTTAAAATAGAAAAGAAGTGTTCCTATTGTTTCCATATAGTTGCTGCCTACATTATCTATAGAAGCTGTATTGTGAGCGCTTTAAAATTCTCAAACCGGTTTTGTCTGTAATACTTGGAGCTTAAAATTCTCAAACCAGTTTTGTCTGTTATGCTTGGCGCTTAGTCATCATCATACGTAGCAGGACCTGATTAAGAAGGCTGTTCCGCCTCTAAACCTTGCTAGATTGTAGCCACTAGCAACCAAGCTGCGATAATTTCCCTTTGATGACATCATCCACTGTGGAAGAACCCAGTTGCTTCAGCGAGTGAAACTACATGCAGTTCTAACCCTCATCAAATATGGCATCTCCCCTGCCTGCTGCAGCAGGGGTAGAAAAAATGCCACTGTCTTTTTAAGCTAGCAAGCTTTTCTTTTTCTTTTTCTTCTTTTTTAAAATTCTAATCATGGATGCTGCTTCTGATCCCTATTTGCCTTATGACGGGGGAGGAGACAATATTCCCTTGAGGGAATTACATAAAAGAGGTAATGCCATTGCTATGAATCCTCTGTTGGTATGTTTTGCATGTGGCTGGGTGGTTCTCTAGTTTAAACAGGTTATTGGTTGTCCTTTCAATACTGCAGTGTGTTGTTTGGTTGCCCTGTGTTGTTCGTAAGCCGCAAATGTAACCTTTGGAATGCTTCTGTAGTCCCTGATTGTTTTCTCTGTGCAGATTAGTACTGCTTTAGATACTGCTTTAGATCACATCGGACTCTGTCTCCGACTCCATCTTCTGTGGGAAAATCCTCTTTTTACTTCACTGCGAAAATGAATTAATCTGCTTTTACATCCGGCTTAAGTCATGTTGTTTAGCACCTACAAAGTAATTTTTTCTTCCTTTGGCAAACATGTCCTTTAATTTACACAGAGAAATTAAGTGTGTCTGTGTTCCATCCGATTTCAGCTGCTGCCAATTACCGTGTAGCTTTTATACCATATAGTAAATTTACCTATATTCTAGAATACTTTAAAATGGTAATAAAGATAAACAAATTTACATATTAATATTTTCATTTAATGTGCATTTCAGCTAGTTAACATTAACGGCATTGTCTTTCGCAGGTATCTTGTCAAAATTGATATGATAAAAACATTTAGGGTAATTTCTACACATCAGAGAAAAAATGGTCAATAGGTTATTAAAAAAAAAAGAACAACAGAAAAATACCCAGCATTCATGTTATTCTTTCTGCAGACACTACCTTGATCTCCTTAAAACTGATTCCGGTGTTAATTAAACTGCTCTTTTTTAATTTTTCTAAAACTGGTTATGTTACAGAGCAACCCTCTAACAGTTATTCTAAAAATAGATTGGTTGGCAACTGTTATTCTGGGAAAAAAATTGAACCTTAATAAAAATCTCTTCATTTATGAGTGACATTAATTTGAATTATTGCCTGATATTGTAAACTCACTTTCAGTTTAACATAAACTTCTAATTATGAAGTAAACAAGGAAGTTATGATTTTTCCTGAGCATTTTTAACCACTTTTTATAAATTTATTTTCTATTTTGATAACTTTTTTTAGTATTAAGTTCCATTGGAATTAAAAAAATGTCAAAGTGTTCTACAAATATTTATTGATTCAGTTGTGTCTGCTATAGTGTTTTGGAGTCTGACCAGTTGAAATATTATCCTCTATTATGCTATCGTTAGTAAAAGTTTGCATTTCAGATTTTCAGAAAAACTATAAGATCATATTACATATTATGCTTTTTTATAGAGTTGCCCTCCTAAGATTTCAATATATATAAATCCATATACATGTAATTTTAGAATATTTGAGTAAATACCTAAAAGAAAACAATAAAAATTCCTTATAATCTTATTACCTGAAGTTTTTTTTTATTTTCTAATTCTTAATGTGACCATAGTTCTCCATTTTCCTATATTCCCATCCTGTTTTTTGTAAGAATTTCTTTGAACAGGAAGCAACGTGAATGAATGGTGACTATTCACTTGTCACATTTATTTGCTAATCAGTAATTAAGCTGTAAAACAAGACAGACTGTGTTTTCTCTGACCTATTACAACATCAGTTTGTTGATGATAATAAACCAGAACGCCTGGTATTGGAAAATTTAAATTGTCAGTATTAAGCTTGACAGTCTGATAGAATTTACTTGTAGACTCCATTTCTGTATCAGATATACAAATAAGTAGTTAGTGAAAGCTGTTGTGAGAGGAAGGATGGTTACTGATATGGCTATTACCAAAATACAGGTTTTTCATTTCTATTGTATTTTCATAAAGAGTCATTTAGGAATCTTGCTTAAGGCTTAAATTAGTCCAACTCGTGGCAACTCAATGTAGGTTCCTTATTCCTTAATGAGACTTAATGTAAACAGTGCTATTTGAAAGCGACATTGTTATTATAGTACAGATCAGCTGATTATTACTTTATACTATAGTATTTAAAGTAAAATTTTGTTCTCCATAATTGTGACCCATTGTAGCCATGGGTCAACACAAAGAAACTAGAATTGTGTAAACAAACCATAAATCAAGAAAATCAAGAAATCGGACTCAATTTTCTTGTGAGAACAAATTACAATGACAAACTATCTCTGAAGGCTGATAAACAGTGAAGAGGCAGATAATAAAAATATAATATTGTAAAGAATATCAATAAAGTAAATATTATAATCTACTTGCTAAATCCCTGGAGTGTTAAAGCCAGGGATTTACCTTAATGGGATAAGTTTAACTTAATACTGCTTTTCAAGGTAAGATGGCAAATGATGAAGCTTCCTACTTCAGTTAGTAATAGAGATTGGAAATTAGTAGTTTCAAAGTAAAGTTTGTTAATATATTTTTGATTGATTAGAAATTAAGAGAATATTTTAGAAATTGTCTTCTTTTGGGGGTACATTTCCTGTACAGAAATATCAAGTTCTTGCATAAAATGTCTGTTACCATTTTTATCAGGAAAAAAAGAAACCTTGGTTTATCTGGATTGTTAGTTTTATACAATTTGACTTCCTTAATTTATTTGTGACATTTAACTAGTTTAGTGGTTGAATCATTTTTTTTCTACCAGACCCTTATGTTGGATTTGATCTTTGGGGCTGTAAGCCTCCATTTATTCCATGAAGGACCTTTAAATAAGAATATTGTTTCAAAGCATCTGTTGGACTCTTGGATAAAGAAACACTGCTCACTGCTGTGAAGAATGATGTTGGTGGCAATAGTAGTATTAATAATAGCTAATACTTTAGTGTAGAATTTACTGTTTGTCAGATACTGTTGTAAATACTGTATATATCAGTTCATTCATGTGTAACAGATAATTTCAGTCCTCATCACAGATTTGTAAAGTAGGTACTGTTTTAATCCTCATTTCCCAGTTGACAAAACTAAGGTAAAGAAATGTTAAAGAAAAATCAAAATTTAATCCGGATGTTTTGACTAATACTCTAATCATGGGGATAGACTGCTTGTGTGTGTGTGTATGTACATACATATACACACATGCATGTGTATTACATATATGTAATGACTTGGCATTTTGAGTCTGGTAGGAGCTTAAGAAAGCTTTCTAAGTTTAAAAATAAAGTCCCAAAGAAATTAATTAAAAAAATAATTTCTAGTGAATGATAAAGACAGCATTTCTGTCAGACTTTAGGGGAGGAAAATAATCAGTCTCCTTTTGACAGGTGTTGTCAAAGTAGGCCAAGTCTTCAGGGACACAGGGAATTTGATAGGGCATTCCTGGTGGAGAGAATACTAAATGCGAGAGTAACTGCAAGTACATTGTTCCCTGATTAGCTTTGTTGTTCCTGTGGTCCGTAAAGGGGATAGTACTGAAAGCTAGAAGGTAGAGGAGTGCCAGATCCCAGGGGAACTTGAATGCCAGACTAAATAACGGTCTTAAAACCCCAAAAAGTATGTCCTTCGTATTGAAATAAAAGTTTATAGTTTAGAAGTTTCTACCAGAGTCATTTCTTGTCATTCATTAGCTCAGAGATACGTTTAATTAAAAGCTTTTTGTTACTATTGTAATAGGTGAATTTGTTGATTTCTACTCCCTTCTAAAAGTATAAGTAGTTGTGTTTTTTGCACCTTCTTTGGAAACCCAGGTGTTAATGATGTTTTTATTGCCATAGGGAAATACTCTAGTCTCTTTGTAAAATGATTTTAGGATCCAGGTCCTTATTGCACTTTTGTAATCTTTTAGCCAACTAGAAAATTAAATCTCTTATTAAAAATTAATTCATCTAAGTGCCTATAAATTAAAAGAATACAGCTTATTTGATGTCAGAAACTATTTGTATTCTAAAACAATAGTAAGACAAAGCTGATTTTTAAATTTATTTTTTCCTGTCTCTGAATTTAAAATCTTCAATAAGTTCTGGTTCATATTACTATCTCCAGCTCTATTTTTTTTTTTAAGAAGTTAATTTTTTAAAAAAATATTTATTTATTTATTTATTTATTTATTTATTTATTTATTTATTTATTTATTTATACAAGCACTGGGTACAGTCAGAAGTGCAGGAGGGTGAGAGAATTCACCAGAGCCAGAGCAGGGAGCAGAGCAGGCAGAAGGACCGAAGTACACTGCTGAGGGGAGCAGTGGGTGGCAGGAGAGATCTGCGTGCCATGTGGGACCCTCGCCTGGTGGCCGGGGAGCAGCCAGGGATCGAACCGGCGCTGCGGAGGCTGCCGGCAGCTTCGCAACCCAGTGCTCAATCGCTGCGCCACTGGGGAGGCCCTCCAGCTCTATTTTTAAAGGCTCTCTGATACTTTGCTATGATTAATTTTATGCCACGATGTGATCTTTCTTAGACATACTTTGTGTATCAAGATTCCAACATATGAGCAGATCTTTTGCCACATAGATTAGATTTGTAATTTTGACTGTTTTCCTAGTTGTCAGGTCTCTGCTCTGTGTCTACTGAATCACAGGAGACTGATGGCTTAAATTATATTTTAAATTTTTGTTATATCCTAATAAATATGTTTCATTTGCACTTTTTGGTAGTCTTTACAATCCTCATTAAGTCAAAAATTTTTTTATTAGTTTCTGTCACTTTATTCCTCCCATATTTAAAAGCAATTTTTTAAAAAATTGCTTTTTATAAAGCTTTTCATTCATTTAATATACAAATCATCTCATACAGAGATACTAAGTGAACATGACACTCATTTCCAATAATGCAATTGTAATAATATCCATTTTATCATCTCTACCTAAGGAATGTGGCTTTTTATTTTGGGTTGCCAACAAAACAGAGAAGAAAACAGTGAACTGGGTAGTGGACTCAGCTATGATTGGTTGTATTTGTTTGGGGATTTGTCTTTAACTTCCAATTCTTTGAAAAAAAAAATGACAATTCAATGTGAATATGGATGGTGGAACAAATTAAAAGAGCTTGTACTTTATTTATCACTCATTTATCCAGCAAACATTTAATTGACTACCTACTAAGTATTAGGCACCATATTTATCATTACCCTTTTTATCTTTCTGCTAACATTCTGGAACTTCCTCTATCAGCTTACAACATTTCAACATTTATTTTTCCTCCCTGACCAGGATGACTATTTCTTATCAGTAAGGTCACAGAGGGAGGGAAAAATACATTGGGGACTATTCTTGTTGCTGTTAACATACAGAAGAAATAGGGTAGTTAGGAAATGTTTGAAATTTTGGACTTTCTGAATTTTGTTAATGCTTTTGGTGTATGTGATAGGATAGTAACCTGCTTAATGAGCTTAATGACAAGGATCACTATTCTCACATCTTCTGTGAGGTAATAAATAACACTCTTGTTAAATAAACATTTACCTAATATTTTATTTTAGAACTATTTTGGATATTCCCTTTGAGAAGCAAACAGGCTGCTGCTAATGATGACTGAAATTATGTGAAAGCAGGTAATTTCACTGTATATTTCTGTAGTTCAGTGTTTATAAAATTATAGTTTTCAACATGTTGGTCATGAAATTTAATTGAGTTGTGACCAGTATTTAAAAAAAAGAAAATAGAACAGTAATTATCAGAGTATATGTCATACACTAAACTTTGATTTTACTTAGACATATATCTGTATATGTCATCAGTTAAAAATAATTCTTGCTATGGGTCATAATGAAAAAATGTAAAAACTCATTTCTAAGTGATCCCTGAAGTGCAGTTAACTCTGCCCAGGGTAAAGTTAGACTTTTGTGGCCTAAGATGGTCTGGAACAATCTGAGGATGAGAATGGGATATGGTATTGTCATAGACCTTTGCTAAAGCATAGGGATATGAGTACTGGTAGCAAAGCAGCTCCCATGACTTATATTGTTGGGGGAAAGGATGTCCTGAACAGACTCCACAAATGGGTTTTATGGATCCCATCCCCACCCAAACCAAAGAAATCCAAGATACCAAGGACTGCAAATCCCATAATGTCATCACCACCAAAAGGAAGATTGCTGGGAACTGAGGGTAGAGTTAAGCAGCCAGGTTTGGTATGTAACCTGACATGTGGGCCTTGGGGGTCCTTGGTTTTTTGCTGCTTTCAGCATGCTATTAGGGTTCTAGCTCAGCGGAACTGGTAGGACCCATTCACTGATTTATCTCTCTCTTTCTCCCTGAGTTATTGATTTCTTCATTTCCCCTTTTTGTAAATAAACCCTTTATTAACCTCTTTGTGTGTGCCTGAAATTGAGTCTCATTATAAGCACCTTTTAAGAACATGGGTGAGGACCCACAGTCAGGCCATATCGGGGTTGCTCTGTAACATTATTATTGCATTTTTTCATTGCACCATTTTAAGTAATACAGGGCAAGTGGTTTGGAACCAAAGGCAAAGAGTGATGATGGTAAAGAGTAGGATTTTATCAATTATTTGAAAGTGCAGTGCATGTGCATCAGTATTTTAGGAGAAGGTACCTAGCAGTTCTTAACCTACTCTGAGAGAAAAATGTACATATATGTTATAATATACAAGCAAATAAATCATGAAGTTATTTTTATTTATTTATTTATTTTTGTGGGACTCTTGCTGGTGGCCGGGTAACCAACCGGCGCTGCAGAGGCTGTAGGCAGCCTCGCAGCCCAGCGCTCAACCGCTGTGCCACCAGGAGAGGCCCAATGAAGTTATATTTTTACTCAGTGTTGCCTGGTAAGAAATGCCTTTGGAGTCAAACTTTTGAGTTTGAATACCTGTCCTACTGCTTACCAGTTGTATGTCCTTGGAAAAGTTTCTTGGCTCTCTCTGCCTTATTTTTCTATTTATAAAATGGATATCTATTTCATGAGGTTGTTGAGAGCAATAAATGAGCTAATATATGTAAAATACTAAATTAATGCTCTGGGCACACATTAAGTGCCAATAAATGTCAGTTTTGTTGCTATTAGACATCAGATAGGTAACAATGTCTGACTTTTATGTGGGATAGATTTTGAAAAATCTGATGTGTCTAGTTTTTTTTCTTTTGTCACTTGGGCTTGGTATTTTATCTTTGTAAAATGATTTTAAAGATTTATTTATTTATTTATGCAAGCACTGGGTATACAGTCAGAAGCGTGGGAGGGTGAGAAAATTCACCAGAGCCAGAGCCGGGAACAGAACAGGCAGACTGACGAAATACGCTGCTGAGGAGAGCAGCGGGCACAGCAGGAGAGGTCTGCTGCACCATGTGGGACCCTCACCTGCAGCTGGGGATTACAAACTGGTGCTGCAGAGGCTGGGGGCAGCTTCATAGTCCAGCGCTCAACTGCTGAGCCACCAGGGGATGCCCTGTAAAATGATTTTAAAACCACTGTAAAACTGTTGCCTCACCTAAGGTTTCAGGATTTATTACTGTGTTTTCTTTTAAGAGTTACAGTTTTAGCTCTTATATTTACCTCTGTGATCCATTTTGAGTTAATTTTCATATGTGGTGTGAAGGTCCAGCTTAATTCATTTGCATGTGAATAACTAGTTTTCCCAGCATCATTTATGAAAGTCTGCTTTTCCCCATTGGAAAAATAATAATTTAAAAATAAATTTTCCTCAGATAATTAAAAAACTTTTTGTTTAGATTACAGATAGTGGTAAATAATGAATTTGTGTTTCCATAGCTATACATCAGTTTTATAAAGTTCTATGTATGGGAAAAATTATGCAAGGCCAAAAAAACTTAACATTCTTTTTTCAAGAAGACTGTAAGCCAGTTATAGCTTATTGATTGGATTGGTAATTTTTCCTAGATGCTGGGTAGTTTAGTATTGGTGATATTTAAATATGAAATGTTGTTAGTGATATTTGAATCTGAAAATGTCCTTTTTATGGAAAGGTTGGTTATTGACCATTCATTTTAGTATAGACATTTGTTTCTGTGTCTATACCAGGTATTACAATGCTTTGTTGTCTATTAAAGAATTTATAGGGCTTTTGCTCAGTATACAGTTGCAGAAGAATTCATTGCTCAAATTTACAAGACTCCTCTTTCCCCCTTTGTCATAGTCTCAATCTTTGGTTAAGATTAATATTCTGTAAGTAATAAAATGCATCTGATGAAATCTTAACACCAAAATATTTTAGCAGAAACATTAGCTTGTATTCATTAACTTCCTGTTGTCAGATATCATAGTAGATATTTCACTTTATCTTTAATCCACACACCATACTCTAGAAGTGGATAAGAATACATAAGTATCATCTCTAAAAGGTTAAAAGTGACTTGTGCTGGATCAAATAGCTAATAAGTGGCAGAGTTGAAATTTGACTCTAGGACTTTCTGAGCTCGAAGTGCATTCAAGTCATGGAATTTCTCTACTAGGCTACTCTGAAGAGAAATTGATCTTTTTTACTAGGCGTTTTTTGTTGCCGTTAGGCCATTGGGTAGTAGAAGGGCAGCACTGCCATCTGGTAGTAAGATGTCCAGAAAAATCTTTGATTGTGTTCTGTTGTTTGGAGCTACTATGTTCAAATCATACTTACTTAGAATGCACGATTTGGGGATGCAAGTAGCATATCCTTTTGAGGATTCAGCCAATAAAATTAATAGACTCCTATGGTTTTTTTATAACTTGCTCAAGATTTATATTTCTAGGAGTTAGAATCTGATTAGTCTAACTTGAATCCTGTGCCTGTTTCTTATTTGGGAAGGGGAGGATACCTTTCAGTGACATCCTCCACAAGAATGCATGCAATGATCGATAGAAGTTTCCTAAAAATAATTGGTTACTTTTACCAGAGGGTACAGAAACAATAAAGGTCTCGTATATAAATACTGACCCTAATCTAAGAAAACTTAGTCAATAATGTGGTTATTTTAAGTTTGGACAAATACCTGATTATTAATATTGAATATCTCTGCACATGAAGTTGGGGAAAAAAAGAAGAAAAAAGTTGAAATTTTAAATACCCATTGGAAGAGAGGATAACTAGGTATACATATGTTCATTGCGTGTGTTGTAAATGCAAGATAACCTAAAGGGTTTTCAAAATTATGGTGTGTCACAACAATGAACTATAGTGACCTACATTTAATGATGTGCATGTATGTTTAATGATATGAGATGGTTTTTAGAAAGTATGCAAGTAACTTATGAAAAGCTTGTAAGTGGCTAGTATGATTTTTTTGCTTGCAGAAAATGTTAAAGCCTGAAGCCAATTGTAACACTCTTGTTTGCTCAAATCCCTAAACTTCCGTCAGCATACCTTCTGCAGCTGTGTGGAACAGGTTCTGCATCTTTTTTCAGTTCATGATTTACTGCTTTTTGAAACTCCCAAATCTATCACAACTCAAAAGTATTTGTTTTTCAGATTTTGTCTTTTTTGTGAATTTCAAAAGCCTGAATTTGAAAGTCAGAAGCCACTACTGAATCTTGTTCTCTGTGTTCTGCTGTGTGTTTTTCTCTTTCCTGTCTCCTATCTCACTGAATTGGTATGAGGATCTTGTGTGGAAAGGACAAGGAAATACATCTGGGTTAAGAAACCACAATTATTATTTCCAGAAGGTATTCTGGTACATCTGTAATACCACCGTCTTTTTCAGATAATGTGAATGAGAGCTGCATGCCTTTTGAGAAATGGAAAGTCCAGGGTAAATCATATTACTTTGTGTTAATAAAATCCAACTGTAAGGAACTTTACTGAGGACAAAGACAGGCATCTTTGAAGGGCAGCCTTACCTTACCTTTATTTCATCAACCTTGAAAGATTGTTTCGGGAATGAGAGATTTAGTTTATATATGAGAGAACTTTACTTTTTACTTGTGGTACTACCAACAAGCTGCTTCAATAAGATGAAGTTGAGAGTTGAAGTTGGATAGCTCAAGCTATTATAAAAATTTTATTAACACATATAATTTATTTGTTCATCTCATTTTAACACATGTAAGTTAAACTTTATTCAAATCTAGGCTGCAGTGAACTGTACACAAAAGATAACTTAGGAATATTTAAAAGTAATTGTTAGGTAACAGTACCTTTAAAATTACTTCTAATGTGGGATATGTTGGCGTTTCTGTTTTCTTGTTAGAAACTAACATTCTCTACCCTGTATAGAATGGGGTAGAATGTCTTTTCTTTGTTCCCCTTCTTTTTACTACCCAGATTTTCATATTTAGCAGAATAAACTATAAAATATGTGAAATCTCATATTAAAGTAAAAATCTGAATCATTTTAGCCAGTTCATGACTGTTTTAAATTGAAAACAAATTGAGTTCACATTCAAGAAGATATTTTTCAATTGTCTGTATATGTAATAACCCCTTACAATGAGTAAGAAATAGGATAAAAGGAAACCTATTTCTTAAAACCTGTCTCATGTTTAAGTCAGGTTAAAAATATCTCCCTGGAGATTCCATTTAATTGTATTTATCAGAGTCATAGAATTATTCCAATCATCCCTATCTCAGAAAAAAATTATTTTAGCTATAATCTAAGCCATTTTGAAAGAATGAGTCACAAAAGGACCCAAACTTCTTTTATTTCTAAAGGGGCCACAGTGAACCTTTGTTAGTGGGCACTCCCTCAAAACCAAAAATACCCATCTGTATTTCCCTCTATACTATACTTTTTTCAAACACAGCTGCTATGTCAGGTAGAAATAAATAGATATGAGGGTACAGACTGACCTTCCAAAAGTCTGGAGGAGGAGGAAGAAAGAGCTTAGTGTATTTAAGACTTTGAGTATAAGATTGAGAGCATATGTTTTATGTAAATGAACATGTGTCATTGCAGGGATTGGACCTTTAAGCCCTTGGCCAAGAATGATAAATTATTTATTCCAGGAATACTAATGGGAAAACAACTGAAATCAATATACTACTTTCCTTTTAGAAGCATTACACCTTTCTGAGGCAAACATTCAAATGTATTATATATAGAGATAAGAGAACCATGTTCTATCTAGTAGAAGCAGTTATACTTTATTAGTACAATGCTCAGTTTTTATTACAGTTGAAAATATTAGTCCCTTCTTTGTTAGTGGTTATTCCTTTGTTAGTGGTTAGTATGGTGGCTCTTAGTGCATTCCCCCAACACCTCCAATTGATTTGAGATAATCTCTTGCTCTGATCAAAACATTATGTATAGGAATTGATGAAGTCCAAATTCTAGCTTTGCCACCTGATAGTTTTGTGGCGTGACTTTGATAATGATAGTTTCTTAATCTGTAAAACCGAAAGGGAATTAGTTAATTTATTATTTTTATTTATTTATTTTAAAGATATATTTATTTATTTATACAAGCACTGGGTACAGTCAGAAGCGTGGGAGGGTGAGAGAATTCATCAGAGCCAGAGTGGGGAACAGAACAGGCAGAAGGACCGAAGTACACTGCTGAGGGGAGCAGCGGGCGGCAGGAGAGGTCTGCACGCCATGTGGGACCCTCGCCGGTGGCAGGGGATCGAACCGGCGCTACAGAGACCGTGGGCAGCCTTGCAGCCCAGCGCTCAACCGCTGCGCGACCAGGGGAGACCCGAATGAGTTAATTCAAACTGTCATACTGTCAGACTTCAAGAGTAGTTTCCTTAAAAGTCATTGAATAAGAGGTGCAAATTTCTCGTTTTATTTTTACAATATTTGTTCAAATATTTGTATACACTATATTAGATAATTATATTACCATTAAAGTGACATATTTCTAAATTATTTTTGGCATAAAACCTACATTACTGCTACATAATTTGAAAGTGTAATTTGTAATCACTTACGTTAAAATATTCTGTTTGAAATTATGTATGAATTTTTCTAAGTGTTTAGGGCTTAAAAAATTTCACATGCTTCTTTGCTTATATGTCTTTGTAAGTTATAGGTTATATCAAATAGTTATTTAATATTTAAAGATGACTTGTGCAAGTTTGCTTAGCTCTCTAGAAATAGAATTGGGCCTTTTGGTAGCAGTTTGTTGCTTTTTTCACTTATATAATTGTTAGGTAGAACTTTATTTTGATAGTTCTGTTCACATCTTCTGTCTAGAAGAGTAATTTTCCTGTTTGCATATATATCAGTCTGTAAGTGTAGTAGAAAATGAAAATTCATTCTCTGCTTATTCTAGATAATAATTATCTTTCTAGAGATAATTAAACATAGTTTCATATTTATTTGTTCACACTATTTTCTCTGTATAAGAATACATTTGACCATTAATTTTTGTTCTTGTGAGCATTTTTCTTAAACCAAAATGAAATTTACAGAATAATTTTCATATTATGCAGATCTGCATTTGATCTTTTAAAACTAATACATTTCTCTATCAGTATATGTTGATTTACCTTGTTATTGTTAGTTGCTGCAATATATGCCATTTCATAGATGTACATAATTTACTTAATTACCAGTAGATAAAACTTTTCTGTTGGTTTGACTTTTTTGGTGTTACAAGTAATGTTTCAATGAAATCTTAGTCTTTGTGTAACTGTAGAATCAATTCCTACAAATAGAAACATATTTTCATAACTTTTTTCAAATATTTCAAAATGGTTTATAAATCTTATTTAAAAGAAAGACTCAAATCTGATAATTTTTACCTATATTACCACAAATGTTTCCTGGCCAGCTTGTTTTCTTTACTCCAGATTGCTTTTCTGAGTAGTGTAAATTATCTTTCAGTATTTAGTGTTCACTTGATCTTTTTCTTTTTTTAAAGAATTATGTATAAATATGTACTGTCAAATGGCTAGCTGTACTTCACATTTTGAAACCATAGCATAATTATTTCAAATTGCAATTTAAAATTCAGATCCTTTAGGAAATTTTCTTAGATTATTACAACCTACAGTCTCAGGATTTCCTTATAACTAATTAAATATAGGTAAGGCAACTAAAAAATTTTTTTAAAGATTTATTTATTTATTTATACATACAAGCACTGGGTACAGTCAGAAGCGCTGGAGGGTGAGAGAATTCACCAGAGCCAGAGCGGGGAGCAGAGCAGGCAGAAGGACTAAAGTATACTGCTGAGGGGAGCAGCGGGGCGGCAGGAGAGGTCTGCGCGCCATGTGGGACCCTCCCCCGGGGAGTAGCCGGGGATCGAATGGGCAGCTTTGCAACCCAGCGCTCAACCACTGTGCCACCGGGGAGGCCCTAAAATTGTTTTTATAGTATCACATTAGAACTTGGTCTTAAGATATAATTTGGATTAGGTATCCTCATCATGCACCTTGGAGCCAAGGACATTTTTCTTACTGTTTACTATTACCTAGAAAAATGTGTTTATAATAAAGAAAATAATAAATATATTTAATTGTCTTTGGGCTGTTGAGACTTTAGATCTGGGGTTGAACCAAATCCTGTCTTACACTTGTTTCATAAATTGAGTGTTATTGGTACACTGGCATACCCATTCATTTTATATTTGTCTGTTACTTTTTTTGTGTTAGTGTGACAGAGTTGAGTAGTGCTATGACTGCAAAGCCAAAGAGTAAATTATTTACTTTGTGGCTCTTTTGGTAATCACTCTTTTTTTGGGTTGTAAGCACTTTGACATTAATTTCTTTTTGCTTTTTTTCTATAGCATGTTCTGTCCACTCTGTGCATAATTTATAGGCTCACAAACTGCAGGGAGATAAAGGAACTTGCTGGGTTGGCAAGTATCTGTGTTTTTAAAGTTGGCAGCTTTTGCCTTCCCAAAGGGGTTATACCAGTTTTTACTTAAAATAATACTTTTGTGGCAGAACTTCTTTCCCTGTAACATTGGCAGCTCAGTGTATTAGTGAACCTTTTAAACCTTTCGGTCTTTACCGATGTGATAAAGGAAAGTAATATTGTAGGGTTGATTTGAATTTCTTTTATGTAAATTTCTTTTTTTTGTGTTAGATTTAACTTCTTTTCAAATTTTAGAGCCATATATATATATATATATATTCTTTTTGTGAATTATCTCTCAATTCCTTTAATTCTGTTACTTTCATATGAAGTATACAGGGAACACATGTTAAAGATTTAACTTTGGAGAGGAGATCAGCGTGATTAGAGCCATCCTTTAGAAGAGAATGTGTAAAGCTGAAATGTATGGAGTCAGTGAAAGAGAGAATTTTCTTAGGTGACAAAAACAAACACTACAGTTCCAAGGACTCTCTTTTCTACTTGACAGATGACTTTGAAAAGGACATGCCATAATCTTTTTGCCTTATTTCCAAGTTTTAGATAATTTTTCATAATACTTTCCTGTATGTTATTGCCATTGTTTCAAGTGATACTATTTCCTTATGAATTATTAATGAACTTCCAAGAAGGTTACATAATTCACCATTGTCTGTCATAAAATAAAATCATTGTTCCTTTTTTGCTTTATAGGAACTCATTATACAATGACAAATGGAGGCAGCATTAACAGTTCTACTCACTTACTGGATCTTTTGGATGAACCAATTCCAGGTGTTGGTACATATGATGACTTCCATACTATTGATTGGGTACGAGAGAAATGTAAAGACAGAGAAAGGCACAGACGGGTAAGTATTTTGGTAATATTTTTGAATAGTACATAATTATATAACTTAATTATATTTTAATGATTTATTTAATGATATATTTCTGCTAGTGATCTCAGGTTGCCAAAATATGTTATATATTAAATAATATTTAAGTAAATTTCTATTTTTTATACATATGTTTTTTCTTTATGTGTTTTGTTTTTAGTTTATTTACGCCCCATATCATTCCAAAAAGGATTTGAAGTAACTGAAAATGAAAGAAATATGCTAAGACAAAATAGGAAGTCTAGGGAAAGCACCATACAGGACTTGGTGGAATGATCACGCTACCTTCAAAATTAGAAGGCATGATTTTAGGCTTTGAACAGCCTAGCAGCTATGGCATAAGACACAGTACATGAAATCATTATTCTGCATAGTGATTCTCAAACACTTTTGTCTCAAATCCCCTCTAAACCCTAAATAATTTTTGAAGATGCCTAATGAACTTTAGTTTATGTGGTTACATTAATTGATATTTATCATAACAGAGAATTAAAATTGAGAAATTTAAAAGATTATTAATTCACTTGAAAAATTACACTCAAACTCATTACATGTTAACATAACATTTTTATAAAAATAGGTGCATTTTGTAAAATAAAAATGTTTTATAAGGAAGTAACCTTGTTACATTATATGTCTATTGTCTGATTTGATAGGACTCCTGATTTTCTGTATCTGCTTCTGCATTCTGTCAGTAATTTATTGTTTTGATTGAAGTATATGAAGAAAATCTAACTGCACACAGATAGGCAGTTGGAAAATCTAGGAATATTTAAATAACCATTTTAGAATATTGTGTATATTTGATAATGCACTAAAATGACAAGTGAAATTTTCTTAAATGTTAGTTGTTGTGTGCAAATGAAACTGTATCATTGAACTTTTTGTCTTCTGTTACATTAAAATCCATTGTTTTAACCTTTTTTTTTTTTATTGAGTTAACGTTGATTTACAACATTGTATAGGATTTAGAGATATAGGGTCACACCCTTCAGGTATATTTTTATCTTGAACTTTGTATGTTTTTATATCATGCAATGATCATTTGCAAAATATTGATTTACTGCTTTATGCAAGTCTTTCAATTGTTTTAACTTTCCATTATACAATGTTATTACATAGTTATTTTAAAATCCCATTTGTTGGTGCCTCCCCTGTGGCCCAGGCTGTTGAGTGCAGTGCTGTGAAGCTGTCCACAGCCTCTGCAGCACAGGTTCAATCCTGGCCAGCCAGCGTGATACCCACACGGCGCGGCAGACCTCTCCTGTCTTGTTTGCTGCTCCCCTCAGCAGTGTATTTCAGTCAGTCTGCCTGTTCTGTTCCCCACTCTGTCTGTGGTGAATCCTCTCACCCTCTCACACATCTGGCCTGTACCCCGGTTCTAGTATGCATAAATAATTAATATCTTTAAAAAAAGTAATAAAAATAAAAATCCCATTTGTTAATATCAACACTGATCTCTTTCTAAAAAAGTCTTTTAAGTATTGGGAATCTGTCATCCTTAGAGCAATGGATACAAGCTTTTCAGAATTCCAATTTCACTTAAAAGCTCAAATTCTATCATTGGAAACAAATACATGTTTATTTTACTTAAGATGACAGGCTTGCATTTAACTATACTTGATGTGTCTTATTCCCCACAAATATCCTTATTGATGCCCATGTTATTCCATTTTTGACTAGTGGGAGTTTATTTAGATGGGTGTCTATAGCCTTAGACATAGTTGACTTTGTGTATTCTGTAAAAACAAAATGACCTTAGTTTATCTTACTCATTTTCTACACCAAACCTGGAGTAAGCCATTTCTTCAAGGAGCTTGGTTTTTGAGAAGGAAAATGGTATATTGGTTGTCTAGGCTCTAGAAGCACTTACTGCTTCTGGGTTGTTTCTAGCCTATTAAATTGATAGGAATCTTCTAATTTATATTCAAAATGATAAGGCTTTTATTTAGCATCTAGTTCTAAATTCTGTACCTCCTTTCAGCCATGCCCCAAATCTCAATATCACATATATAATCGTTTGATTTGCTTCACAATATACATATTATTACCAGCACCATCACCAGCAATATGCTTCTTGAAAAGATGTGTGAAAATCATACATCTAGGATTGATTGTTTGTGGTAATAGAAAGAGTAAAATTATTTCATTCAACTTAGAACTTACTCAGTCTCTTTAATGGGACTTTGTGGCTTAAAATATATAAAATCAATGAATTTTGGCTTTGGCTGAAGCAGTTGAGCAGCCAAGTTTTTGGCTGAGAACACAACTTTTTATTTTTTATTTTTTTTATACTATATATATATATTTTTTTTTAGACAGATTCAGGATTTTATTTATCTTGAATATGCCATTAACTGTGAGAAGGCATTTATAGAAACATTTATTATATAAAATGTGTGTTTTGCTTTATGTTTTTAGACTTATAGTTTTTTTTTCTTTTCTTTTTTTTTTAATTTAAATTTTATTTTTATATTCCCCATACAATTACAACCCCCTTAAGAACACAACTTTTTAAAGCAGCAATTCTAATAGGTCAGAAGGGGTTTGGACTGGTTAGGAATAGGTTTACATGTGCCTTTTACTAAAAGGCAAGCCTTGCCTTCTTGTGTTCTAGTAGAGTAAAATCTGAGAAGCAGATTTGTTACCATCCTGTTAATCTCCTCACCGTCTCTGCTATATTCAGTAGAGGACTTTTTTGTCTTAAACAGTAATAAAAGAGAACCTCTGGATCCTACCAATAGGTTTGGAACTCTCCGTACCTGCAAACTTATAGGCCTACAAATTTTTGGAGCCTCCTGTATTCACATGGTTACTACCTTTATAGCTATGGTGCTATTATTCATTGATCTTACATTTATAAGAATATTTAATTCAGTCAGCTGCTAGGGCCAGAGAATGATCAGCAAATGACAGACATTCTAAGCTATAATGTTTTATTTTGGCTAAGTTGATTTAATTAAAACTGTGGTTTACGGACCCCTTGCTCTCAAATTCTGAGGTTCTTATTAAAAATACAGATCTCTAGGTTAATGCTTATCATCTGGTTTACAAATATAGCAGCTCTCTGCTATATAATGATTTTGTCCCACATTCATCTGTCCCATTATTTACTTTAGAAAGTACTGTCCTTTGTGAAGCAGCTGAGAAAAATTATCAGATTCTAGAATTATGACTTCCTCTTGTAGTTTGAAAAATGAAGCATAAACTTTTCTAATTTCAGATCAACAGCAAAAAGAAAGAATCAGCATGGGAAATGACAAAAAGTTTGTATGATGCGTGGTCAGGATGGCTAGTAGTAACACTAACAGGATTGGCATCAGGTAAAGAAAAATTTAATGCAATCTTGTTTTGCTTTAATAAGCAGTAAATAACTTTCCTCTTCTTTCCACAGTTTTTTTTTTTTTTTTCCCGATACCATTGGATTTTTAAAAGCATTTGTTTCTTACCTTTAGAAAATACTGTTAAATGTAAAACTAGGAATCAGGAAACTTCAGAGTCTAGTTTTTCCTGTAACTTTTTAAGTGCGCAGTTTGGTAAATCTTTCTGAACTCAGTTTCCTTATCTGTAAAATATATGGTTTGAACAAGATGATTGATAAAGTATCTTCTTATTTTAACATCCTAATGAATAGCTAATATTTATGAAGTCATTCTTATCTGTCAGTGTTGCAGAATTTTTTACATGTATGTTAATCTCATGACAATCTGTGGTATAATTGCTATTATTGACACTATTTTACAGATGAGGGGACTGAAGCATGAGAGGTTATGTAACTTGACTAAGGTCATGAAGGTAGTAGGTGACCAAGCAAAGATTTAAATTCAGGTATTTAACACAGGAACTTTTACTTTTAACTATCATGCTATACAATGCCCACCAAGTACCTATCCTATGACATCTCAAGAAATGAACATCTGAAAACAATTAAGAATTGTTTTAATGTCACTCAGCTTTCACCATGGAAGATTATGTCCGAAGAACATAAGGAAAAGTTAAAATGTGTATGGAAAATAAGTAACATTCATGAGAATTTTGTAGCTGCTCTGTATATCACTCATTGATCTTTTTTATGTGATGAAAAAGACATAGGTTTTGACCATACATTTGTATTTTTTTTTGTATTTTATCAGTAAAATCATTTTGATAAATTTGATTCTCTGTTATTTAGGAAAAACTGAAAATCTTTCACAGTAATTCATTAATGCTATGACTTTGTTTCCCATGGACATTAAATTTTAATGAGATTGAGGTCATTTGTAAGTCTGTTAATTACCTTTCATATTAAAAATCCTAGTAAAACTTTGACTTCAGTAACCAGATTTGTGAACCTCTGACCAAGTAACTATCTTTAAAGAGGTTTTAGTATCTTTAAATACCTTTTTAAAAAATTACAATTAATTTGAATGATGTAACTGGTTTTAATTTCAGGAAAGAATGTTTTATTTTTAAGACTAGTTACTTTCTAAGGACTGTAAGTAGCTAAACTTATTTATAACTAAGATTAGAAGATCTTAAATTCATATGCCATTTGCTCTGTGACCCTTTATTTATAGGAACTCCTCTGCTTCCCTTGATACTTAACTTGATAATTTTCAATTTCCCCCAAAATGGGCTTTTTTTTTTTTTTTTAACAACCATCTCCAAAATGTTGTTTACAGGGGCATTGGCTGGATTAATAGATATTGCTGCTGATTGGATGACTGACCTAAAAGAGGGCATTTGCCTTAGTGCATTGTGGTATAACCATGAACAGTGTTGTTGGGGATCTAATGAAACAACATTTGAAGAGAGGGATAAATGTCCACAGTGGAAAACATGGGCAGAATTAATCATAGGTCAAGCTGAGGTAAGTCTTGCTTTGCCTCAAGATAAGTTAATAATTTATATTGTGAAATGAGTCTCTAGTTCATTTAATTATGGAGTCAATCACAAATTAAGTGATTGTTACCCATATTAGGGGAAAGAAAAGAAGGAAATGTGATAGGGTAGAAGGAGAAAGAAGAATCCATTACAACAAGTAAAATATAAGTAAAAAGCCTTGTGTTAGTTGAGTCCATAGTCACATACATGTCTACTAGGTTATGATGTAAAATGTATTTCTTATTGTAGAAAAGAAATATAGTAGGTTTTGTATAAACACAGAAAGTTAAGATGAAGTCAAGTTATTGAAACTGTTAATTATGTCACATTATTTGAGAAGTATGGATTATGAAAGTATGAATTAATAAAAAATAAGTAAGCTGTAACTGGTCTATTTTGAAGAAAACCATAAATTTTTTCTTTGTGGTTTTGCACTATTTTTGAATGACTTTTTTTTGAATGACTTTTTTTTTATTCATACTTTGGAAGTTAGACTAATAGAGTGCATATATATATATGTGTGTGTATATATATATATATATATAGTGTTAAATCATCATAGCTGACTCTTAAAGCTAAAATTCTTTTTATAGCTGACTTTGAAGCTAAAAAGAATGTATTTGCTGGTAAGATAAGCAGTTTGCTGTTTCTCACCTGGTTTTCAGGAGAACTGCAGCAGAATGAAATCTGAGTGCCAGAGCCACTGTTTCCAAAAGTGGTCTGCAGGTTGGCAGAGATTAAAGTATAACTGTGATTCTTAGCAATGGCAAAAGCCGGGAAAAGAATTAAATTAAAAGATTAAGTCTTATTGGTATGAATGTGATTGAGTTTTGAAATCTGTTAAATATTTTGTTCACATAAGGTTTTTATTGTAGAAGTATACCCAGGAACCTTTTATAAAGTTTTACCCACATTTCTTATGTGGTAAAGCACTTACATTAGAGATGCACTATAAATTACATTCATACTATTTAACTATTTGCTTTTTAGGGCCCTGGTTCTTACATCATGAACTACATAATGTACATATTTTGGGCCTTGAGTTTTGCCTTTCTTGCTGTTTCTCTGGTAAAAGTATTTGCTCCATATGCCTGTGGATCTGGAATTCCAGAGGTAAGACATGTAAAATCTTTGTCATTAAACATTTAATACTTATTGTGATACATATGTTTTTGCCTTCACAGAAAAAACTAGGTTTTGTTTTTTCTTTGGGAGAATGGTTTGTTCTTAATGTGAAAAAGAAGTTTGTAAACATGGAAATTAAATGTAGACATTATTGAAAAAATTTTTCCCTCTGGTCAATTCTTCAATTACCGTGGAGGTTGATTTCTTTTATTCCTCACCATTAATTAACACATCACTAAACAAACATCAGAACACAGAATTTAACATGAGGGACCTGGAAAAATATCTATGACTTAAGGTTCTCTGATGGATTAGTTGATTTTTGCTGTAATAAACCTGACTTGAACACATTTATTCTCTCTTTGTAACCATTTTTTAATGAGATAAGTTGATTCTTGAATTTGAAAGACAATATTTATAACCGTTTTTTACTTTGATTACAGTGGATCTGTAGTATAAACCTTTGTGTTTTATTTTTTTAACAATAATTTGAAGGCACATATACTTAACCTTGAACATGATATGACACATTTCTTTTCTTGTCACCTTTTTACTTTTCTATCTTAAGTTACCAGCTTTTTCTGGTGCATTACTTTTTAAATTGTAGTAATTTTTAAAATTGAATTAATCAGTTTTCTGCTGTAGAAATATTCAAATTTTCCTTTTCCTGTTATATAATAATAATAATATTAACGTGTGCATTCCCCTCAATATGGCCTGATAGTTTAGCTTTGTTCATAAGGTAATTTTGCCTTCTCTCCTTTCAGAAGGATATTGTTTTGTTATAGATTTACTTATAGTAGTATAGATTTATTATATATGATAGTCAAAACGTTTGAAAAATTGTGAATTTTGCATAGCCTGCCAACATTTTGCAAGGTGGTTTTGTGTGTAAAACGAGAGTATCTTAAGTTAGTTAAGTTTTCTTTTTTATTAAAGGAAATGAAGCTGCTTTAATCTTTCTTTTGTAGATTAAAACTATTTTGAGTGGATTCATCATCAGAGGTTACTTGGGAAAATGGACTTTAATGATTAAAACCATCACATTGGTATTGGCTGTGGCATCGGGTTTGAGTTTAGGAAAAGAAGGTCCCCTGGTACATGTTGCTTGTTGCTGTGGAAATATTTTTTCCTACCTCTTTCCAAAGTATAGCACAAATGAAGCTAAAAAAAGGGAGGTAAGTATCTTTTTTGGAATAGCTTCCGTATTCACATTAAAAATCTGATGTTAGATTTGTTGGTGCTCCTTTTCCCTTTGAATATTCTCTGGCATCGTTCTACACTTTATCTTCAGTGCTGCTCATTTATTCTTGTATTAGAGGTGTTTTAGGTAGACTGTGTGGTAGTCATTGGGTTTTAGTTGAATTTCACAAGGGTCTTTCTTTTTGCTTTTGCTTTGCCATACACCTTCCCTTCTCTGGAGATATAATACTGCTTTTACTCTTAATTCTCCCCATCAGTATTTCTCCAGGGGTGAGATATCAGAATAGCTGTTCTTCCTCTGGAGGAACTTCCAAGTAGCATTGGGAGTGGTGTGATCTGCAGAGAGCTATCTGACACCGTGGGGTAGTTCTGAGGGCCTTTAAATAGGACTTCCTGAGGTTTAATCAGAAATTCACATTAAAGGGGATACAAGAATTCCTCTTTATTCAGCTGTTTAGGACAATTTCCCTTACCATTTTTTCAGGCCAGCCTGAGCTCTTTTAGGAGACCTTTAAACATTTTACATTACAGAATTTCTCAGATGTTTCTAGATTGTACTGGATGTTTTCTAAAAGAAAAGTGGGCTTTTGCGACCTATATTTGGGGGCCTGGTCCCTACCTGTTTTCTAGGTCTTTTAGCTATTAGGTAATGATATTTTTGTATCTCTAAATATTAAGAACTCAATGATCTCTGGCCCTGCACAGAATCTTTCTTCCTTTTTTTTTCTTGTAATAGTGGAATCTTTTATCAAATTATTCTCCAATTGAAATAATCTTAGTTTATTTTAATATTAGCACTAAAATATTGTCCTTGCGTTGCTATAGATAGTCTAAACGTAGAACACTTCAGAACATCATCCTTCCATCTCTGAATAATTGTGACTCCAATACTATCTTGCATAACAAAAAAGAGCTAACATTTCTGATTACTTACTGTGTATCTGGTATTATGGCAAGCATTGTACTTGGCCTAAAAAATTTTAATTCCACAATAATTCTATTAAATTGGCACAATTATCCTCATTTATAGGTAGGAAACTAGAGCTTAAAGTACTCCTTTGTCAGCTAAGTAGTGTGTGGATTAAAATTTATTTTTCTCTGACTATACCACTGCTACTATGATTGTGTATATATGTGGTTTTAAACTTAAACAAAACAAAACCTGAAACTATACTATAGCGTAACAAGGTAGTGGCTAAGATGGAACTCTACCAATTTGTCTTCCCAGTTCAATTCCTTTATTTGCTGTTATGGCTGGGCATTTTTTGTAGTATGCTTTTTATTTATTAGAAACTTTTATGGAAATTAAATTCACCTAAGTGTTAATATACATTCTGTAATGGTTAATGTTTATGACATTGTTCTATAACCATAGTATGTAAGTGGCTAGAATTTACTTGGGACTTGAAGGCATTAAGTCTTCATAAGTTGACTTCCTTCCTATGTCCATTTCCTTGACTTTTTAAATTAAATTATTCTAAGATGAATCAGATTAAAATGTGTGTGAGCTGGAGGCACCTCGATATTAATTTGATTGTAAGATTTTATTACATTAATGTTGGATCATAGAATTCAGTTAAATATGTTGTCTGTTAGCCTTTTAATGGTGGGTGGGGGAGGGAGAAACAAAAGCAAAATAGTAAGTTTCATTTCTTCTCCCTTCTACCCTAAATAAGCAGAGTCCACATTCTAAAGTCAGGTACAACTTAATTGAAACAAGTATTTATTTTCACTTTGCCAAATATTTGAAAAGTGTTTACTGAGTCTTAGGCATTGTTGTAAATATTGTATCAACTCTTAATTCTCATTAGTTAAGCAATATTTTCCTATCCCCATTTTAGAAAAGAGAAAACTGAAGCACAAAGAGGTTAAGTTACTTACAATTAGTAAGTGGTAGAGCTAGAATTTATCCTAGTAACCACTATGGAGTTCATGCTCCAATATTTTCAATTTTATTTTGGTTATTATTTCTCATTTCTCTGTCAGTAGTGTGAAAATTTGAGAAATGCTTTTGTAGCCTCAGGTATTTACTGGATAGATTAGTGGAATAAAGATCTTTAGAAAAACAATTGTAAGTAAATGTCCAGTGAATTTATATGTGTAGTTGACTTCTCACCGGTGGGAATTGGGCAAGTGACAGACCAGGAAACTGGAGCCAAGGACCAGAGGAGTATTTGTGGATGTTTCTTTAAATGTATTGTAGAGTTTCTGGTTAGTGAGGCTATCTAGTACAGGCAGCCATTGTTTGTGCTTTTAGAAGGAGATGATTTCAATTGACAGTAGCAAAACTAAGAATTAAAGATTTTTTGCAGACCGTGCTCCATTAGATCCTCTTTTCTCTGTGACTGCAAAAGCAACCTGAATGCCAGTAAAAATGAGCATATTTGTAGAGGACTCGGGGTAGTGCAAATACAGAAAAATTCCATAGCCTTTATGTTCCTGGATATTTTACTAGGATTTTGAATAGAGTTAATTATTAATAATGAAATAGTGAACTCTAAAACTTGAAGAAATGATACCCTATAAAAATAAATGGACAGTCCTCTCCCCAAACTACAGTTACTGCTCTTTGTACTTGTCTTCCCAAACATACATCTTGAATGTCGTCTATAGTCATCGCATCCTCCTCTTTACATCCTATTCACATTAGTTTATCTGCTATAATATTTTTTGACTGAATATTGAATATATAAATGAACTTTCAAATTAATGCAGAAGAGAAAAAATCTTTTTAGGAAAAATAAATAATGCCTTTACTTGGAGAGGAAGAAAACATGTGAATTAACTTTGGAAGAGATGTTTGGAAAATCTGAGTAACCTGAAGAATTTTTATTTGGTATATTTGAGTTTTTAAGAAAATATAAATATGCTATATCCTTTTTTTAGGTGCTATCAGCTGCCTCGGCTGCAGGGGTTTCTGTAGCCTTTGGTGCACCAATTGGAGGAGTTCTTTTTAGCCTGGAGGAGGTACGTTAAAGAAAACACAGCAGTTAAAATTCTGTATAATTACCATTACAAATATATTTTGGCATACTTCTTAGTTTTATATCTAGTAAAATCGATGTAGAGTGTGTTTTAAGTTTTCAGTTTTATTTTCATACTTTTTACTCTTAATAAAAAAAGTGACATAAACGTAAGAAATTATAGATGTCCCTTGTGTCTACACCTGGAGGGAAAACTTTTTTAAGTCTATAGTGTACAGATATTAGTGATTATTTAAAATATAACTTTGTTCACATTTAAAAGTAAGCAGATATGAATTTGACTAAATAGAAAGTGTAACAATCTATTCTAGCTGGTTAAATTGCAGCCTGTATTTAAAAAAAAAAAAACAAAACTTTTAACTGATCCCATTTTTGAATAATTTTTCTTGTGTGATTATTTCTGTTGCAGTTTTTTAAGGAAATAATTTTAGTCACTTCAGTGGGGTTATTTTGTTTTTGTTTCTTTTTGGTGGTTAAACATTTTTTCCTTTCTGAGCCTCCCCTGTGGTGCAGCAGGTCGAGCGCAGTGCTGTGAGGCTGTCTGCAGCCTCTGTAGTGCTGGTTCAATTCCCGGCTGGCCAGGGAGATACCCACATGGTGCAGCAGACCTCTCCTTTCTCACCCGCTGCACCCCTCAGCAGTGCTTTTGGTGCTCTGCCTGTTCTGCTCCCTGCTCTGTCTCTGGTTAATTCTTGCACTTTCCCATGTTTCTGGCCTGTACCCCAGTTCTTGTATAAATAAAGAAATCTTAAAAAAAAAAAAATTGGGCCTCTCCTGGTGGTGCAGGCGGTTGAGCGCAGCTCTGTGAAGCTGTCCGCAGCCAGTGCAGCACAGGTTCCATCCTGGCCGGCCGGCGAGGGTCCCACATGGTGAGCAAACCTCTCCTGTCAATGCCCGCTGCTCCCCTCAGCAGTGTATTTCATCAGTCTGCCTGTTCTGTTCCCTGCTCTGTCTCTGGTGAATCCTCTCATCCTCCTGCACATCAGGCCTGTGCCCCAGTTCTTGTATAAATAAATAAATAAAAATCTTTTAAAAAAAAAATCAAAAATTTTTTTCCTTTTTTTATACATTTACACAAAAATGTGACTAGGAATATTTAATTTTTTTTCTTCCACTTGTTTGTGTTCTTTTTTCTTAACATAAAACAGGCAAATTAAATACTTTATGAATTAACAGAAGTTGGTGATGGCATATTTATTCTTAACTACTGTGAATGAATTGGAGGTGGAATTCATTTTGAAAATAAAATAATGCTAGGCATTTAAAATAATTACAAAGCACTTACAGTCAGCTATTACTGTGAATTTGTAATGACATTATAACCAAAGTGGTTAAAACATTTTTTTGTCACAATAAAAGCTATGCATGTAAATTTTAGTTGCAGCAGAAAATAGAGCTATGAAATTTACTACTCAAATTATATCAGCAACAACTTGTAAATTATAACGTTAATTTTTCCTTTTTTTCTTTTTTTTTAGGTTAGCTATTATTTTCCTCTTAAAACTTTATGGAGGTCATTTTTTGCTGCTTTAGTGGCTGCATTTGTTTTGAGATCCATCAATCCATTTGGTAATAGCCGTCTGGTTCTTTTTTATGTGGAGTATCATACACCATGGTACCTTTTTGAACTGTTTCCTTTTATTCTCCTCGGGGTATTTGGAGGGCTTTGGGGAGCCTTTTTCATTAGGGCAAATATTGCCTGGTGTCGTCGACGCAAATCCACCAAATTTGGAAAGTATCCTGTTCTTGAAGTCATTATTGTTGCAGCCATTACTGCTGTGATAGCCTTCCCTAATCCATATACGAGGCTCAACACCAGTGAACTGATTAAAGAGCTTTTTACAGACTGTGGTCCCCTGGAATCCTCTTCTCTTTGTGACTACAGAAATGACATGAACGCCAGTAAAATTGTTGATGATATTCCCGATCGTCCAGCAGGTCTTGGAGTATATTCAGCTATATGGCAGTTATGCTTAGCACTCATATTTAAAATCATAATGACAGTATTCACTTTTGGTATCAAGGTAAGTACTAAGTACCAAGATACTGAAGTCATCTTGGCATTTTCAAAACTTGTATGTGGAATAAGAAATGAAATTTTTATCTAAACTTGTTTGTCTCAAACATAGGACAAAAACGTTACTATATTTTGTGTTTAGTTTTAAGTAATGACAAAAAGAATTCCTGACAATATATTGTTGAACATGATATTACTATATAACAAATTACCCCCAAATTTAGCCAGCTTATTTTGCTTTGGATATTAAGTCAGCAATTTGGGAAGACTCAGTTGAGACTACTTTGCTTGTGGTCTCTCATACAGTTGTCTTTAGACATGCCCATGGTTGGACATCATAGAGATACATTTTTGTCTGGCACCTGGGCTGAGAAGATGCAAACAACTGGAGGTGGAACACCTGAGTTCCTAAAATCTTTTATTATGTGCAGTTTTTCTCAGCATGGTGGACCAAGAGTAGTTGTTTCTTAAGAGGTGACTCAGGCTTCCAAAAGCAAGTGTCCCATAAGAACTTTTCTAACCAGCTAGAGAAGTCATGCAGTATGATTTCTGTTACATTCTGTTGTCTCGGCAGTCATAAAACCCGCTCAGGTACAGGGGGAGGGACATACACTCTACCTGTTGCTGGGAATGATGTTTTAAAACCACTTGTATTAGTTTCCTATTATTGCTGTAATAAATTACCACCAGCCTAGTGTTAAGGTTTAAAAACCACAAATATATTAGCATATTTTAATATTATATATTCTGATATATATTTTATGTTTATATTTATATATTAAAATACATGTATAATATTACACTTCTGGAATCAGAAGTTTAAAATGAATCTCATTGGGTTAAATAAAGGTGTCAACAGGGATTTATGGAAGGTTTGAGGGGAGAGTCTGTTTTTTGCCTTTTCCAGCCTTCTAGAGTCTGCCTGCATTCCTTTGCTTATGGCTGCATTGTTCTTTTTTTTTTTTTAATTTTATTTATTTTTGTGCAGAAGAGCTATGGTGTAGGCCAGAGTTGTGGGGAATGAGAGAATTCACCAGAGACTGAGTGGGGAGTAGAACAGGCAGGCAGATCCACTGAAATACACTGCTAAGATAGGCAGCAGGCAAAACAGGAGAGGTCTGCTGCACTATAAGTGGGTTAGGTCCTTGGGCAGGTATTGAACTCCGGCCTTGGAAGTGACAGCACTGAGCTTAACAAGTTGGCCCCCAGCGAGTCCCCATTCTTCCGTTTTTAAAGTCAGTAATGAATGACTGGTCCAGTCTTTCTTTAATCTCATCATTTTTACTAATTCTTTTAAATTCCTTTTATGTTTATAAAACGGTTGTGATTACTTTGAGTCCATCTAGATCAGGCTAATCTTCTATATTAAGGTCAGCTTATTAACAACCTTAATTCTGTCCATCACCATAACTCCTCCTTGCTGTGTAACATAATATATTCACAGGTTCTAGGAATTAGGATATGAATATCTTTGGGGAGCCATTATTCTGCCTATTCTCACTGTAAGTTTTAGTTTAAAAGGACACTGCAGATTCAGAGTTAAATTACTAGGCCTATGAATACTGCAATTTTACATCAAGGATTTTACTAGGTCTATGAGCACCATACCTTTTTCCATCAAGGATTAAAGGCAGCTATGTCTTATGCCCTAGGACATTACTTCTCTTGAATTTATAAAGGCAAGAATAACATTACTTAATGATCTTCCAGCAAATATTTTTTTATATGACTGTTAGTGATTTATATTATGAAGTGATATCAGCAAATCTTTGATCTTTAAATTATCACTCTAGTTCATGTAATGTTGAATAGTAATTTATATTCGTGAATGATTGTGTGATTTTACAGATGTAAATTGGACTGATAGTTTTGTTTCAATGAAATTGAAATTGAAGTGTTGGTAGTTTTTGAAATATGTTCTCTGTTCCATGTTCAGTCCACTAGATATCAGTAGTTAAAGTCTTGGAGTTTTACTGTTTTTTTTTTTCCTTACCAAATCGAGTTTAAGGAATTGTTAAAGCTCCTGTTTCTACAGTAAGTTGGTTTTCTGTAAATTCCCAACTTTTTTACCCTCAGTTGAGCTACAGGAAGCTGGAGGCAGTTGGCAGGCCTTTAATTCCCATGATACCCTCATCTCTGGCTGAAGGATCCTCACTGGCAGGAGAATGTAAAACATATTTTGATTTCTTCTATTTTAATATCCTTTTACTGATTCCCGTCCCACTCTACAACATGCTGTCATTTTGCTTTCTGCTTGTTTTAAATTCAAAGCAGTTTAGAGCTATTAGTTTTCAGCATTTTGTAAGTGATCTTGCTTACTTTGTTTATTATTACTATTATCCTCTTTACATTTAATTAATAATTTTCTTATTTTGGTCAACTCATGTCACTAAAAGTATACTGGACTTTTGCATTTTGCATTGTACCACTTAAAAGGAATGGAATCTCATATTTGTCATTTGATAAACAACAAATATGTAGAAAGTATATAATCTTGGTTTCAGTGATAGTACTGAATTTAGTTTTAGGAAAAATATATTTTGCTTTCTTATTTTAAGGGACTGACGAGTATAATGGTGTTGTATACATTGTTTTGTTTAAAGAATATTTTATATTGTCCTTTTTTCCCTATTTCATCATGGACTAATGAAAATTTTGTTAGGGACTGGCATTAAGGAACCCCTAAAATAAAGAATTAATAATCCTTGAGTTTTCTCTTTGGTCTAGAGAATGTGTTTTGTTATTTTGTAACTGAATTCTTGGAATGGTTAATAACAAGATGTTGCTGTAGTTTTATTTGTTCTCGAATTTTGCCATATAAATGCAAAAGTATTAGGAAGAAATTCATAGTATGTAAATTTCAAACAGGTAATGGAGATTCTCCACCTCCTTAAGAATTCTTTTCTTATAGGTTCCTTCAGGCTTGTTCATCCCCAGCATGGCCATAGGAGCGATCGCCGGAAGGATTGTGGGGATTGCCGTGGAACAGCTTGCATATTATCACCACGACTGGTTTATCTTTAAGGAGTGGTGTGAGGTTGGGGCTGATTGCATTACACCAGGCCTTTATGCTATGGTTGGTGCTGCTGCATGCCTAGGTAATGTAACCATGTCTGTCTGTTTATGTATGTTTGTGAATCTGAGGAAGAGCAAGTGAGAACCCGCCTGCTCACAAGGGGGTGAGGAGAAGGGTCGGTCATGTTTTAATGGAAATGAAGCAGTAGTGCTATTTATAATATATTTATGATATTATAGTACTTGCTTTCATTTTACCTGTCTCTGAACATTTAATGCAGAAATTTAATAGTAGTATCTTTTTAGTATTATTTAATGCCTTAGAAAAGCATGTTAGAAAAGCTTTAGAAAACATGTTAGTATGACATAGGCTTAAAGTTTGAATCCTGTCTGTGGAGATTTTTAGTTTTTTCATTGTGATCTTGGTTTACCGTAGAGTGATTCCTAAGAGCAGCATTCTAGAGAAGCTTAAGAATAGCTTTACTTTGGTCTCTGCTGCGGTGATTAGCTAGTCCCAGTACAAGATCACAAGCCCTTCTCCATCTATAGGGCATTTATAATGGAATGAGAAAAAGTAACTACTTCAGAATAACAAAATACGTGCATTGGATACTTAAGATTCCATTTATTGTCTCACATAAAATTAGTTCTTTTTGTATTTAAATGTCAGCTAAACTTTGGTTAATAATTATTTGGTTAATAATTATTTGGCTTAATAATTATTTGTATTTTGACAAAATGATTAAAAGTAATAACTGATCAACAAAAGTATAATATCAAATGAAAGTGAAGGACAGAATCATTTTCCTCAATGTAGCAGGTATTTCTTAAGTATCACTTCCTATTTAACACTGTGCTAGGAACAGTGAGTAATACAGAAGGAGGTATAAAACATGGACTCAGCCTCAACTATGATCAAGTTGGGGAGACAAAACCAACACTGCAAAAATAATAGTGAGCAATATATAATGATTATATACAATACTGATTAAGTTTATAAAATCTAAAGGAAGAAAGAACTGAAGTAATTCAGGAAGGCTAGAACATGAACTTTATTTTAAAAGACTGGTAGAAATTAATGAAGACTACTTTGTTGAAGATTATAATAATACAAAGACAAAAGAGTTAGGGTAGGAATAAGTTTAGTATTCATGAGGCTTTGAAGAAGCTATTGAAGTTAAGTGTGCATTTTGGATACTTTTGGGAAACAAAGTTGAGTTGCTGAGGAGGAGGCAGGTTAAGGAAAGGAATGATTTGTATCAGAATGAATTTGTGTTTGGAATTGGTTGAATCTGTGGAGAGTTATGACTTTGCCATTCTAGCTTGATGACTTGATGTTTTGATTTTTCAATATCTTTTCTATAAAGTGGAAATACTAAGTACTTATCTACTATAGTTGTTTTGAGGATTATATGAGATAAAATGCACAGTGCTAGTAAAATAAGTGCTTAGCTTAAAAAACAAAGAAAAAGCCTTTGTTAACTGACTAGAACATGCCTGGCATAGAGTAGATATGTAATATATAGTAGGTTCTTTCTCCCTTCTATTTTTAGGTTAAAAAACAAAAAGGAAGAGTTAAGCTTAACACAGTATGAACTGGCAAGCCCTGGTAGGTTTTTGAGCAAAGGATCAACATGGTGAAAGTAGTACTTAGGAAAGATTAACCTGGGAACATGACTTATAAAGTGGATTGAAGGTAATGGGGCCTGGAGTCAAGGAGGTAAGATAAAATAGTGTTAATTTAAGGAACAAAGTCTTAAGGACCTAGATTAGGTTGGTAACAGTGAGAATGTTAAGAAAGGGAATCACAGACATACTTTGCAGAACAAATTAAATATACTAGGTGAGTCTAGATCCTGGAATAAAGTGATGAACCAAGGTGACTGTCTATCAAGAAGAATGATGTCCAGTGTTGTAGTTAGGGCTGTTGGACTGGGAGCTCATTGGGGGAGAAAAGAAGTTTGCTTTTAAGTGTGTGTTGTTTTCTGTGACACTGGGCCATCCAGCCTATTTACAGTTTGAAAACAAGACAAGATAGGGTGTGCATAGTTGGAGACATGGGACAAAAGCTACAGCTGAGGTGGACATATGTGGATAGGAAGGCATCAGGGCATAGAGATGGTGACTTGAGTAAGTGAATAGATGAGTGTTCTAAGGGAGGGTATATTCCTTACACGGTTAATGTAAGTTGTAAGGTATCAAAGTATTTTACTCCTTTTGAAAAGATTTAAAGGAGAGAAGTGAATTAAAATAATATTTTACCCGCGAGTTTAATTTGTAAATTGATAGTAAACAAGATAGCTCTGAAGAATTAATAAAAAGCTTTTATAAGGGTGAAATTATGTCTCTGCTATTGTAATAAATCAAAATGGAAAACTTGCTTTAATTAATCATGATATTTTTGTATGAGGTAAAGGGGTTTTAAAATATATATTAAATTTTCTTCTGTGTTTTAAGCAAAGCAGATTGGTATTTTTTTTCTAGACCTCATTAAAATAGTGATACTTGTGCTAAGAGTAGTAGTTTTTGATGATAATGCTTTTCACTATGTTCTGTTTACATTTTTTTGTATGATTACTTTGTACATAAATTATATCAACATTTATTAATGAAGATCCAGTCCTTCCTGACCTGTGGTGTTTACTTTTTTTCAGGTGGTGTGACAAGAATGACCGTATCACTGGTGGTTATTGTTTTTGAGCTTACTGGAGGCTTGGAATATATTGTCCCCCTTATGGCTGCAGTAATGACCAGTAAATGGGTTGGAGATGCCTTTGGTAGAGAAGGCATTTATGAAGCGCACATCCGCTTAAATGGATACCCTTTCTTGGATGCAAAAGAAGAATTCACTCATACAACCCTGGCTGCTGATGTCATGAGACCTCGAAGGAACGATCCTCCCTTAGCTGTCCTCACACAGGACAATATGACAGTTGATGATATAGAAAACATGATTAATGAAACCAGCTACAATGGCTTCCCTGTCATAATGTCAAAGGAATCTCAGAGATTAGTGGGATTTGCCCTCAGAAGAGACCTGACAATTGCAATAGGTACCCTTTCTAAAAAAATAAACACATATATACATCTAAATCTATTGATAAATATTACCTAGGTAGCTAGATAATAAATACAGATTTCTAGAAGGAAAGGAATAAAACTTAATTGGTTGGATTTATGGGAGCATGATATGTATTTTAATGTTCTTTGGAGTCTTCTTTAGTAAAGGAAATTAATGCTTCTTTGGTTTGTTTTCTTCTGAATATAGTTTTATTTTCTGATTTGGCATTGTTACCAGAGATTGGAGTCAGATTCTTTTATTTATTTATTTATTTATTTATTCATTCATTTATTTATTTATTTTTAATAGAGGCATGTTTTTCTTTATTTATTTGCTTGCTTGTTTGTTTGTTTTGTTTATACATGCACTGGGTACAGTCAGAAGTGCGGGAGGGTGAGAGAATTCACCAGAGCCAGAGCGGGGAGCAGAAAAGGCAGAAGGACCGAAGTACACTGCTGAGGGGAGCAGCGGGCGGCAGGAGAGGTCTGCGCGCCATGTGGGACCCTCCTCCAGTGGCCGGGGAGCAGCCGGGGATTGAACTGGCGCCGCAGAGGCCGCGGGCAGCTTCGCAACCCAGCGCTCTACCGCTGCGCCACCGGGGAGGCCCCAGATTCTTTCTTATCCCACTCATAAAAGCATTATTAACTTGATATTATTTATAATAGCATGTAATAGAAGGACTAAGCAAGGGCCTCCCCTGGTGGCTCAGCGGTTGAGCGCTGGGCTGCGAAGCTGACCGCAGCCTCTGCAGCGCAAGTTTGATCCCCGGCGGCCGGCGAGGTTCCCACATGGCACGCAGACTTCTGCCGCCCGATGCTCCCCTCAGCAGTGTACTTCGTCAGTCTGGCTGTTCTGCTCTCCGCTGTGGCTCTGGTGAATTCTTTCAACCTCCTGCGCTTCTGACTGTACCCAGTGCTTATATAAATAGATAAATAAATCTTAAAACAAACAAACAAACAAAACAAGGACTAAGCCAGTGCCAGGGCATTCAGCTAAACACATCTTTTATTTAATAAAATAGTAGATTTGTATGCAAGTTTTGAAAATTTCATCTTCCTTAGTCTTTTTCTTGCCAGATTCTTTGGATTTAAATTTATAATATTAACTTGTACTGTCTAAAGTGAAAAAATCAACAGTGAGATTTTATTTTTGGTCAATGCCAGGTTGAAAAGTAAGCCTTATTTTATGCCAATATTCATGAAAATGTAGTTCAAAGGCATTAACCATACTATATTATTTCTTGGAGATAAACTTTTTCTGAGGAAAAAGCAACCAGGTGTTCCTCTGAAATCCATTTTCTCCCTATGTTATAGTCTTAGACTGTTCATGAGGCCCAAGAAGGCTCTAAGTTTTTATATATAATCTGAATCCTTTCCTCCCAGCCCTCAGAGATGATGGTGATATTTTCATTGAGTCATTGCTTTGTTGTGCTTCAGTTTTTAGTAGAGTATCCTGAATTGAAAATGTCCAGCTTTTGACCTGCCTCGAATGTCATTCCTGTGACCCCCTGGTCTCCCTTCCAGCTCATCTCTGTGGTCACTGCAAAAGAATTGAGAAATATTTCAATTCTTCTGCCATTTGATAGGGGAGGTTAGGCTGTATAAATGAGGATGGGGAATATTTCTCAAACTGGAAAATTTCCACTTAAAAGAGCTATTAAAGCAAAAGAAAAGAAAAAAAGTCTCGAGAGAATGACCTGTTCCATTTAGGGTGAGGGTCCAATTTTAGATTAGCTGTCTCATCATTCCAGGTTTTGCTTTAGAGAATAGAATAATACTTGTCCAAGCAGGAAAAATGTGTAGTTAGACTTGGCTGTGCCCAAACTAATAAGCTATTACCGTTTGCTAAACCTACAGTCAGAGGAATTCCATTGTTTAGATTCACTGTCTTTTGGTTTTCATAGTAGCTGATCAGTAAAAATTTTTGGAATTTGCATAGAATTTTAAAGGAAATAGGCCAATTTTTAAGAGATAAAGGAGAAAGTGGTAGAGAATTATAGTCTCACTGATTCTGTAGATTTATTTAAAAAATTTTTGTTACTGTCTTAAGAAATAGAATATTTGGGTAACAATAATTTTAGGTTAAGGGAATTGGGGTATTTCAGATATGTGAAATATGTCATAAGGAATGTTAGTTATATGATCACTTTTTTTTTTTTTAAGTTTTTTTTTTTTTTAATACAAGTGCTGGGGTATAGGCCAGATGCGCGGGAGGGTGAGAAGATTCACCAGAGACAGAGCAGGGAACAGAATAGGCAGATTGACTGAAACACACTGCTGAGGGGAGTAGTGGGCAAGACAGCAGAGGTCTGCTTTGCCATGTGGGATTCTCGCTGGCCAGACAGGATCGAATCCGCGCTGCAGAGGCTGCGAACAGCCTCACAGTGCGGCCCTCAACCACCTGCGCCACCAGGGAGACCCCATATGATCACTCTTTGGACACACTTGGAATATTTATTAACATATTTGTAAAGCTTGTTTTTAAATGGAAAATATGGACCCTGTGCACTAGTATTGCCTGTGTCTATACTAAATACAATATATAATTTATATTTTTATAAAATACTTTATTTAAGGACAAAAAATATACTAGATACTGTATCCTAGGATGGGAAAACTCAAGCTTTTAAAAAAGTTTTCTACAATGTTATTTATAAACTTCATTTTTGTTACCTTTTAAAAATTGTTTTTTAATTTAAGTGTAGATTTATACAGTTGAAAGTCAAGATTGTAAGACTACAGTAAGAAACATATCTACCTCATAGTCACAAGTTCAGTTCTATTTAGGCAGCCAAGTCCTTGGTTTCTTATGTAGTTTGTAGATATTATTTTATAGTTATGTAAGTATATCTGTAGATTACTTTTCATCTTTTTAAGCATTATGTTGTCCAGTTATGTTGTTTTTTTCACTAAACAATGTTTTCTTGAATGTCTTCCCATGTCAGTGTGTAATTTCCTTCATTCTGTGTTCTTGCAGTTACACAGTATTCCATTTAGCAGATGTGCCATGGGATATGTCATGATTTTTTTTAAATAATTAAAAAAAATTTTAATGAAGTACCAATTTTTTACATCCTTCTTAATTTTTTTTGGCAGCATAGAATTTCTCCCCTCATGTGTGGTCAGATGAGCTCTGGCACTACAAAAGCATACCCATGGTTTCTTGTGCTTCCCTCCTTTATCACCCCCTCCCCCCCATTTTCAGCCCTCCCTACATCATGAGTCTTGAAATTACTTCTCCATCCTTGGACATTTAGTTCTAGTCTTTTGATGTTATTAAAGTTGTGGCCTCCTATATTTGATAATATAAATTACAGAAGTGAACTTCTGAAGAGAAAGCATTTGTATTTTCAGATAGCACTATGTAGAGGTGTACTATACACTCCCTCTAGCAGTGAATTCTGTCCCATCAATGGTTTACTATGTTACAGTGTAGTCTTACTTTAGAGACATTTCCTCCGCATTTTAGGTGGGGCAGAATGTTTTATAGATTTATTTAAAGTGAACCAACCATATTTAATAGTGAGTGTAATCATCTTTCCTATTTTGTACCTTAAAGTATAAAAGTATACTTTTCCATTTCTGTTTATTTAATAAGAGCTATAAGTTGCACAAGGGACTCTTAAGGTATGAAAACCTGAATATCATCAACATATTGAACACAATCAGAAAGATATGTGGTGCAGTGACAAGTTTCCCTCACTGTGCTTTTCTCCTGCTCCCTTAAGATCTTTTGTTCATAATAAAACTTTAGCTTGTATACCTAAGAGAACTAAATTGCTGATGGTTTCCCCTCTCAAAGGAATATTATCAATCCTAGATCTTACAATAGAGTTTACTTAATTATATGGCCAGCATGTAAATGAACCAATCTTTTGTTAACTTATTTGTAGTAAAACTTCATGCCTGCTCAGGTAGTTGATAACCATTTTATGAATTTAGATACATATTTGCTTTCTAAAATTACTACAGGTGAATAAGTTTTAGATCCCGGAGGAATGTTTTTGGAATGTGTTACTACCAGATTTCATGGAATCAAAATGAAAGATGATAGATAGCCTTACTGCCTTTTCTTTCTTAGTTCCTGTGGGCACAGCCACATTTTGAAGCTTGTGTCTAGGGCCCTCAGTTGAACTCCTCTGGCTCATCAGACCCAGGTTAATTTATCCCAAACAAAACTGAAAGTTCCTGTTTGATGTTGTCTTGGAAAGCCTCATTTCACTTATAGTGTGTGCTAATTCTTCTAAGTATTTTGCATCTGCTATGTAAATGGCCAGTATTTGTCTTTGTTTTTCTCATCTGCTTTACTGCACATAATTCCCTCATATTTCTTTCATTTTGCTGTAAAAGACAACATTTTGTCTTCCATATGATTGAGTAATATTCCATTATGTGGAATACCTTTTTAAATGAATTTTGAGACATTAAGCCCTTGAGAGTATATTAACAAGATTTTTCTTTAAAAATAATAACAATGCAAAAATCATACCAAAATAAAAAATATAGGGGAAAAATAAGACATAAATTTGTATAAAGAGAGGTAAAATTCATATTTACTTTGGAAATTTTGTGTTAGATGAGAGCCATTCCCTTTCTCCTGGAAATGTCTCCTGCATAGACACGCAAAATGTCTGAGTCATATTAGAAAATGAAAACTGTGACGTTTTCTGCTTCAAAAACCTTTTTGAATGAATGGCATCAAAACAATTTTAAAAGACCAGAAAACCAAACCTAGCAGATGTCCTGGCACTTAGTAAGTGTTGCATAAATCATGCTTGTTAAAATAGTTACTGTATTCATGTATATTAAGTGTTATTCTTCAAATGACAGAATGAAGCCAGGGAGGCTGGATGTTCATTAGCCTTGTGCCTAGGACCGCCATTCCAGTAAAGCAACTTTTTAAAAACAATTGAAAATTTTTTGGTCATTGTTTTGTCATATTAAATATTTATTTAGATAATCTCAGTATATTTCCCTTGATGACATAATGGTTTTTATTTTATGGGCTATTTAAGATTGATTGCTATTAGTTTTAACTCAGAATGTCATGTATGCTATCAGTATGTACACTTCTCCATTCCATTGTCCAACATAAGTCATTAGTTAGATGCTTCTATGGACTTGAAGCAATTTACAAGCATTTTTCAAGTCACTTATGTCATATGTTAATGGACTTTCTTCTTTTTCATGTGTTTATCATGCTTTTAAGGTGGTTAAGTAAGAACTAACCACTAGGATGTGGTTACTTGAATGTGTTACAGCACAGTTAAATAAGGCTTTAGTGGTCAGGAGTAAAAAGCATTGCAATATCTGTTTATGAGCAGTAATATCTGCTTAATTTAACACTGGTATTTATTATTTTGACTTGAATTTTTGTTGCAAAGTAGATGTTCAGTATAAGAAATAACTGTATTTGTGTATACAGTTTCGAATACACTCAACTCAAAATAGAAACTAAGCTGAATGACTTTTATTTTTATATTCTTTCCATTTCATGGTTTCCTTCTCCTTCTTGTGGTTGCTCTTCTTCTTCTTCATGAAGTTTTATGTGTCTTTGCCACTTCTTGTCGTAACAAAGTGGGTGTGAAGATAGGCAAGAGGACAGAAGCACTTGAAACACAGCACAACTGGAGAGAAGGAGAAATTAAAGGATTGTTTATAATTAAAACATAAAAAATCAGTCTGTGTCCATTATGTGCATTATTACAGTTTGAACTGTAATGCTCATGACTCTGTAGAAAATTAAACTGTAACATTAGAGAAGAGAAAGATGTAGCGCAGAAGCAGAGTTCACAACCTAGTCAAAGCTAGGATGAACTTTCTTTAGTCCCACTTCCAGGTTAGAATAAGTGACATTTAGCTCTATTCAGTGGCAAGCAGGCTCCATGCAGTGAAGGATTCCTATAATAAACTGTGCGCTCAACAATTTGTACAGGTTTTAAAATTCCTTATTCCACATATGCTTTCTTGTTCCCCTGACTTAGGAAACAACTTCCACCTCAATAAAGAAAATTGTACCATGATTTAATTATATAAAAAATATTTTATTTAGATGAAAGTGATTTGTTACTGGTAGATTATAATTCTATCAAATAGAAGAAATTGCTATGGGACTTTTCAACTACTCCTTTTTGGTTAAAATGAGGGAAAATATGAAGGGATGAAAAACCATAAGTATTTTTTCAAATCTCTGAGTAAGCAGGTTCCCTTAAAACAAAATCTGTCTTTTAAGCAAATTCTTCTTTATCTCTTTTCAGAAAGTGCCAGAAAAAAGCAGGAAGGTATCGTGGGCAGTTCTCGTGTATGTTTTGCACAACATACCCCGTCTCTTCCGGCAGAAAGTCCTCGGCCATTGAAACTTCGAAGCATTCTTGACATGAGCCCTTTTACAGTGACAGATCATACCCCAATGGAGATTGTGGTGGATATTTTCCGTAAACTGGGTCTGAGGCAGTGCCTTGTAACTCACAACGGGTAAGTTTGGTTAAAGAAATCAGTTCACTTATATCAGAATTGATGATCCTTTTTAGTGAAATCCATATGCAATGTTAGGGGAGAGTGTAAGTCAGCACTCCAGTGGGAAGTCTCTTTTAGTATGATTGTAAATTCGGGGTCTGTCACTCAGATTCACACTTAACAAAGTAAAAGAAAAATGTCAACAGTCAGCTCTTTGCCACAACATGAATTGACATTTGTCAAGAGCACTTCAGCATTGGCAGGGAGGTGCTAGAACCTCCCTCATGTGTATGCTCAGCATTTTCTTTCTTGGCGGGATAGTACTCATGCTTACTGCACAAACTTGTTTTGGTTTTTTGGTATTTCACTTGTAGAATATAATAATTCAATAATAACTTTATATATTTTTGCTTTTTACTTACTGTTTCAACCATTATTTGGTTTATCATGTAATAAAGGAAATAATATATAGTTAAGTGAAATTTGTGAAATAGCTAAAAACCTCCTTTGCCAAATGCCTTGTTTCCTCTTTTTCTTTACCCACAAAACTCTTCTATAAACTTCTCATGACAAACACCCATGTGTTTAAAATGTATAAATTAATTTTTCTGTTTTTTTTATATAAGCTGTGTGTTTCTCCAGAATAGGAATATAGAAAAGTATTGTTTGGCAATGTCAAAGGGAATGTGGAGACAGTGCATAGTACGCCTAGCATCCTTGGTTGGATTCTATTTCCACTGCTCCCCTCTCTTCCTGTACCAGGGGTCTGTTGCCCAATCCACTCTCTTTAGTGCTCTTTGTTTCCTTATATTGCTGCTTCCAGTTGAAATGATTAAGAATGTCATTTTATCTGAAGGTAGATAACAAAGGCTAGAGACGAGAAGCGGGGATTTTGGATTATGCATGAATTGCATGGTAGCCCTGCACAGTGTGAAGCAGGTTGAAATACTAGACTCTTAGAGAATCACAACAGGTGTTCTGTTTTTGTTTTTTTTTTTAAGTCTGTGCAAAACATATGGGTGACAGAACACATGACCCTGTAGAGAAAGGAAGAAGAAGCAAAAGGAAGGAAATTTGTTTATAGCAATTCCTCTTCATGTTTCTCCTTTAACTTTGCCAACACTTCTGGGAAGTATCTCTGCAAATGGACTATTGCAGCTGAAACAAGTGTAATAATTTACCCAGTCACATGTAGCAAGTCATAGAATCCACTGTCTTTGCAATTTGAAAACTTTGATGTCTTGCTTCTGTCTTACACTGTTGCTGACTGATAGGATATAGTTTATTTCTTTGTGATTTCTTAAACCAATACTATTTTCTTGGACAATATATTAGGCTGTTTTGGGCTAGGAATAGAAATATAAAGCCTAGAGCATTGGATCCTTGTTTAGAGTTTTCACTGTGCTAGCCTATTAAAATAACTAGATGTTATGAAATAAATCATTAAAGGATAAAGCTCTTGAGGGCAGGGAAATTTTGAAATTGAGAAATATCAGTGATTGGCTAAGAGGTGTATATAGTAAAATAACTTCTGTTTAATTTTTTTAATTAGGTAAATAATACCAGACTTAACTATTTGAAAACTTAGTAAGTGCTTTAAGTGGAGTGACTTTTCCTAAAGCTTTACTGGTTCTGGGGCCCTTATGTTATAAATAGGTGAATTGGAAACTAGCCTGAGTTGTTACCAACTTTTACTTGCTTTGAGTTGTTTTCTGTGTCTGGCAAGGTTTGACCTTTTGTGTACCAATAAATGTCATTCTCTAGTCATGAATAACTGATTACGAAGCTTTGTGGATTAATCGCCATATTTCACTTTGTTGATTAGCTCTCAGGTTTTTGGGACCATAGATATTAGAAAGGGAAATATTTAAAAGAAAATGTAAAAGTGAGGGAAGGGTGAGTAGCTGAAGTCTTACCTGATGCTGCCTGTTTATAAAGACAGCTTGGGGAGGGAGTGACTTTTTTCTTAAGTAATCTGTTTAATTGCCTTGATTATATTTTTCTTGTTTCTCTCCTCCAAGGAAAATAGATTGATATTTTTATAAAGAAAAGAAATCATATGGGGTGGTGGCTCTTGATACTGTATTTTCATTGAAGTATGTAAGGAAATAAAGTGCCTTATTCTAACTTAAATTTAAATGAAGTCCTATCTTCAGGTTCTTAGTGGAAAGTATAAAGTACTAGATAAATATTAACATATTTAGTTTATACTGAACCCTTTAGAGGTGGAATAGAACTCATTGGGGGAAGACGCACAACAAATCCAGTAACCATAGATGCTTGGAGAAAAGAATAGCGAGATGAGGGGTGTTGCTGTAAATTTTAAAGATGTCAATTAGTTATAGCTTTCCTACATTTTTGTTAGCCAGGAGAATTTCCAAATCTTTTAGTCTTGGCGAAACTAACAGGATGTTAATTGGCATTGTTCAAAAAAAGTTTTGTGACCATGTAAGTTTGCAAAATATTGAATTGAGTACAATTGAGGTTTCTTTGCTGTGGAACTTCTCAGAACTTAGAAAGTGTTGATGTTATCTGAATCTCAGAGGGGTAATAGGAAGCATAACTTTCCAAACTTATTTGAACATATATTCCTTTTTCTGATGGAGGAAAAGGGGCAGAAAAACTCTGATGGAGAAAAGGGACCGATGTTTCTTAGGACATTCTTGGGGAAAATGCTGGGTTCTGCATTTTAACTCTTGCATCATTACTTTAGTTCAAATGGAAACAATACATTATTCTAGATGTGGGTCACATTTTGCAGTGATTTTCCTTGCATTTCTTGAAATTAGTAAAAGCCAAGCTGAACGTTACCTTCATTTTTCTCAAATCACTCTTCATTAACTAATGAGTGCAAGTACCTATGTTTCCTCCTTTTTGTTGCTATTGCATTGTAAATGTAGAGATTACTTTGTAAATCTCTAAATTTGCTACTTGATCCTTAATAAATTTTCAACTTTTCTCATTGTCCTCCTGTAGCTTTACTAGTAGAGATGTTAACCAGGATTAATCATCATATATAGTTAGCTAGAAAAATATGAGTAAGAAATAAAATGCAGTTATTTTATGTATTTAGTTGCCAAGGTTTTCACATATCCTGACACCAAGCATAAATTCAAGAATATTGATGATTTTTCACAAACCTTAAATGTTTTTGTCAGATAAGAACATCTATTAAATGACTACTTTATGTAGTACAATTTCTGAGCTATTTTTGAGGGGTAACTTACTTCCATACTCTGAGAACTTTTCATCTTTATTCTTAAGGATTCCGTGTTTTTAAAATAAGAAAATATTAGCAGAGAGGCTGTTTCTGCTTCTCCACCCACCCATAGGCATCACTTATGTTTCTGCCACATCTGTATAACCAGATTACTTTGAGTAAGTGAAGTCCCCTGGTGACAGTGGCATTCTTCGAGCAGCCAGAATGTTCAAGTGAAGTTTAATAGTTATGTTGGCTTTAACCAAATCACCAGGGAAATGCCAGTTACCCTGACAAGCATTCTGGATTGATTTCTTTTTCTAGTTTATTTAAAACTTTTTATGGTTTTTTACACTCACTGTCTATTTTTCCTATTGCCACAGATTGCAGTTGAGTTTATTGACTTTCATTATAAAAACCAGTAACTAGAATGTTATTTTAATAATTTCAAGCCGTCCAGTTATCTTCAGTGTCATGAGAATTTATGTCCATCATTTTGTTTGAAGTGATAATGATGATTTCACTGAGAAGTAATCATTATTTAGAGATAAAGCATAACGTAAAAGTAACTTTGGTCCCCTATATAAATATACCTTATTATCCTATTTTAAAAGTTGAAATGCATCACTTCCTGAAAGTTAGGGGGTGTTTCTATTGGTCAGCATTATTTTGTGCATGTTACCTTTAATTTTAATTCCAAAGAATGATAAAATCTAAGGGATTTCTTAAGTCTCCTGATAGATAATAAAGGGTATGCCATCTTCCACTTTTCTATCACTGAGATGTATCCAAATCATAGGTGCTGCATTGTGAGATTTTAGAAATTAGAAAAATATTTCTCTTTAAGAAAAGAACACTGGAAATGAAACTAAATTTCCAAAGGTCTATAGCTATGTACTAAGTTCCTTTTGTATTTTGTATTCATCTTCATTGTGAACTTTTGCAGTTTTCATTTTTAATTTGAAAAGGAAAACAACCCACCAATGTTTTAAAATAGTATGTCACTTTTTAAAGTTGGTAGAATTTATTATGCAAATGGATGTGGGGTTTTAAATCATTTCTGTTTTTGTTGTTTTAAAGATCATTAAAAGCATTCTTATGTTCATGTTTTTATTTTTTTCTCTCATTCTTTATCATTATGATTGGAACCTCTTTTAATTTAATTTCTCACACAGTTATTAGCATAACATGATCTGTTTCAGGATTGTCTTGGGGATCATCACAAAGAAGAACATATTAGAACATCTCGAGCAACTAAAGCAGCACGTCGAACCCTTGGTGATTAGATATATCAGATCTCCTCATTAGACACCTTAGAAGTCAGGAAGCATGAAACTTGTGAACTGTTCAGTTCTCTCTTGCCCAGATATCTGCTGAACAACAAAAAAAATCCTACATGCTGCCAATTACATTTGTATCATAAAATGTCTCTAAGATAAATTTATATATGTATAAATTCTATTCATAGAAAGTAAGTAAAATTTAACATCTCTCAAAAAAAATCATTAGTTGCAATATAAGACCTGTAAACATTTTGGTAGTTGAATGAATAAATGTTGGCATTCACACAACAGTGTCTATCTTGGTGGATACACTAGTCTCAGGAGATACCAGCTTTACTGGTTATAAATGCCTGCTCCCACCCCAAGCCCTTTCTATTTCTTATGTTTCCTAATTTTGTGGTAGTCTTGTGGTAAATCTAAACTCAAAGATGATTTTAATCAAGCTTAGCAATGTTAGAATTGCTGACAGTTGGATGGATTTTTTTATGGGCACACTAACTATAACGTAATGTGTATATATATATACTTGTGATCATATAGCATTTGTTCTTTTTCTGCTATACCCTGTGTACCTTCAAAGTCAAGAATATGTGTCCTGCCATTTCATTAGTGAATTGTACCTAGATTGTATGTGTAGCCCTTTCACATGATGTTTCTAGAATGCTATAAACAGCTTTTAGTGTCAAATGCATTTCTTTTTAACTGGCTTTATGTCCCAGTGGTTTCATGAATAAAGTTAAATTTTGAATTATCTTACCGTATAACCTAAAATTGTCTGACTTTAGCAATTAATACCTGAAGTTAATTTGCCCTGCAATTGCCACACTAGATAAAACCTGTCCCAGTTTGCTTAAGTACACAACTAAGTCTGTAATCCTGTTATTTGCTAATATTTCACAAGTGTTTCATGCATCCTTTTTTAAAAAAAACAAACTACTAACAGAATAATAAGTAACTACTCATTCATTCTGCTTCCTGCTTACCTATAATAATCTTTTAGGACTGCTTTTTTGATTTTTCACTTATCTTTCAATGTCAGCATTAACCACTAAGACTTTCATGAAAGCACCGTATCTTAACTTTTTTGGCCAAAATCAAAAAAGAAAACGATGTGTGTAGTAGAAACTTGGGTTGTCTTACAGATTTATCCTTTGGGTTCTGAAGTTTAGGATTGAAGTTTTGTGTTGAGCATTTTAATATGCATCTTACCTCAATTGTATGTGCCTTGCTGAAGATTCTACATACAACTGGGCAATTCTTAAATTATTTTTTTAAAGCTTATTTTGGTTTAAAAAAGGGAACTATTCAGGGAATTTAGTCATCAGACATCTTACTGCTTTTTTGATGTGATGGGAATGAACTGCTCAGATGGAATTGGTATCATTTCTTATTCATACATTCATTTTTTGGTTACCTTTTTGTTGGCATACATTAATCAATATAGCTCTACTTCAATGAGGCATGCCCTCAGAATCTCAACAGAAAGGATATTGTACCATTAGTGACCATAGTACTTTTTATATCAAAGGATGGTTGCTGGATAATTTAATTATCTTTACCAATAAAATATTTTTGAAACTAAAAATGAGACTACTTGCTTTGCTCTACTCCTGTCAACAAAAAGAATTTAGTGATAGATCTAGCCTCTTTTTCTTTTCCTTTTTAATAGCAATCTTCTGTTTATCCCTTTCAGACGCCTCCTTGGCATTATAACAAAAAAAGATATCCTCCGTCATATGGCCCAGACGGCAAACCAAGACCCCGCTTCAATAATGTTCAACTGAATCTCATAGATGAGGAGAGAGAGGAAACAGAAGAGGAAGTTCATTTGTTGAATAGCACAACTCTTTAACCTGAGGGAGTGAGTCGTCTACTTTTTTTTCTCCTTAAAAAAAAAGGAATTACAAAAGCCGGGCTTTTGCATCATGGTTTGCAAATAATGCTGGTGGAGTGGAGTTGTTTGGGAGGGAAAGGAGAGAGAAAAGGAAATGAGTGAGGGATTTTCCCCATCTAACTGAGAGCAGCAAATCAACTCCTGTTCTGCACTGGATGCATTCAGCTGAGGATGTGCCGTGATAGTGCAGGCTTGAGCCGCAAGAGGGGACAGCAGCGCCCACCCACCCGCCTGCCTGGGAGCACCTGGCCTGTTATTCCAACTTCGCATAGAGGCACTATCAGTCCCCATTTCTGGAGGGATTACTTTGAATTGAGCCATCTTTAAGACTGCAAGGTCTTGCCCTTTTTTTTAATCAAAACTGTTCTGTTTAATTCATAAATTGTAGAGTTAAGCATTACCTTTCTACATTCCAGAAGAGCTTTTATTTCTCTCTCTCTTTCTCTCTTGAGCTGTAACAAAGCCTCTTTAAATTGGTGTACCCTTTTGAAGCAGTCCTTTCTCATATTGAGATGTACTGTGATTTTACTGAGGTTCCATCACAAGAAGGGAGTGTTTCTTGTGCCATTAACCATGTAGTTTGTTCCATCACCAAATGCTTGGAGCAGTCACATGCAACGCAACAAAGGCTGAGCAAACAGGTAAAATCCTGAACGCAGCGTCAGCGAAATCTCTCAGCGTGTGTGCTATGTGTTTCAGAATCAACAATGAAACTTGACTTGTAAGGATAAACAGTTTTCTTTTTGTTGTTTTTTTTCCCTCTCAGACTTTACGGATAATGTGACCTTGTCTTATGCAAATTCTGTATTTCTAAAACTACTGATATATAAGTGCTGTTCAGCATAAGGAAACAAAAATGCTGCTTTGACAGGAAAGAGAAGGAAGTATTCTGTTTAGCTGTATCTGGTATTAATTGCATGTTTAAACACTGGAATTTTTTTTCTTGACGTTAGATCAGTCATTTTTTTCTTTCTTCAAGATACTTCACTGCTGACACTGAAGAAGAAATGTAATTCATAACTTGCACTAAATGTATATTTCTTTTCTTAAAAATTTACCATTCTTATTTATATTTTTATGGATTAAAATTTATAAAATACAGATCAGTTAATATCGCACAAATAATTTTACCTTTTTAATGTGATTTTTTATAGACTAATTCAAACTTACAAATATGGAGATATGAACAAAGTTTACAATGGGAACAAGGGTTTAAATGGAGGTCGTGGTTATTTCTCTATGATCCAATGTGTACATAGGCATTTTTCAAATCTTTCACTGCCATCCCTTGGATTATGTCTTCTGACCTGTCCATTTTGACTCATTTACTGGAAAGTTAAAAATACTGTTACTTTGCAGATTAAAACCAAAAGCTAGTGTTTTTAAAAAACACTTAAAAAAAAAAATCAAGCAATTGCAAAGGTAGCAATTATAATTTTAATCTAAACATAACCTTTAATCTTTGGGTAGTCACATCCATAACTGTTCAATGATGTTTTGAATATCCATGGTGTACATTTTGCAGGATGAATTGAAATAACTGAGGTATGTTTGGAAGTTTTGATTTTGGGAATGTCTGTCATAATTAATCATGGTCTTAATTCACAGTTGGCAAAGGCAATTTTCTTGAAGGACTGGCCTAATATTCTGTGATTCTGCATTTTTGGTAGGAACATGAGTTTTTGCAGACAGACATATTCTGAAACATTACAGGCAATGAACCATTTTTACATTTTGGAAGTGACTTCTTAATTCTTAATGATAATATATCTGTAAAATCTTTAAGATCACATAAGATCTGTAAGATCGTGAAGATCTGTAAGATCATGAAGCCATATTAGAATGACAATTGAAAGTTGATTAAAAGTTTAGGAGTTTTGTTGGATATTCTTAGTTGTTCTGCTTAAGATTAGTATTTTTTCCTAGTTACTTCCTCCCTTTGGCAGACTTCAAATTTTCTTAATGACTCATTCAAAGTTCATTGGGCCATTTAGAATGAAATTATTTCTAAGTGCTAGCTTTGCATAGCTTACTTCTGACATGTCCTGAGTGTATTTGCAGCATGAAAGGCAATGCTAGAGCATGAGCTTCTCGGCATTGGCAGTTGAATAACTTAATTGCTTGTCCTGAGTTACAAGCCTTCAAAGAAGAAATTGGTTTCTTTGCAGATAGTGTCATATTTTCAACTTCACATAGATTTTATTTTCCACGTTTCCTTTTGATTTCAGGTCCTCTGTTCATTGCCCATCCTGCTACAGATACTGACAATACAGGGTGGATATTCAAGGTGGATATTAATTTTCTTGTATATTTCTTTCCTTGATTTGTTTTACTGCCGAAATACAGGAAAAGTGCCGTCTTTCTAATGTGTTCAGTAGTTTTCTTTGGTAATACTCTGGTAATACTTTTCTTTTTGATATGTTGAGGTGTGTCTGCTTTTCAACTGAATGAAATGGTAGAGACCATGAAATATACATGCCTGATTGGCAAATTAATTGAGCAGTATAAGTGGAGCACCTTATTGAAGTACCCTTTTTGAGAAAGTTTGATGAGAATGGGCAAGGGTGTCAGCATCTCTTCTTATTCATTATTGTTTTCAATTTTGGTTCATGAAGAATGCTTAGTTTGTTAATCTGTGATGTTGCCTAGAGCTGTATTTATCTGTTTTTATTTATACCAGTGTAGTAAAGCTGCATATCATTACAGTAAAGATGATTACTGTGATGAGTTAATCAGAAAATCTATTAAAATCTATATGACAATGTGTGGTTTGGCCTTTAATTATATCTGTAATAGTACTCCATTTTTACTGCTGCTCTATGCAGTGTGGGCCAATATGCCTCGCGTGCAACCTTGAAGGGGGTGATATATGTAATGGTTCTCTCATGTTAAAAAGCCATATCTGTCCTTTGTGAGCAAAGGATAGATGCTGGATTGAACAGCAGAGTAGATTTTTTTTAAAAAGATTTATTTATTTATACAAGAGCTGGGGTACAGGCCAGAGGTGCAGGGGGCGAGAGGATTCACCAGAGAGAGAGTGGGGGCAGAACAGGCAGATGGACCTAAAGCACTGCTGAGGGGAGAAGTGGGCAAGACAGGAGAGGTCTGCTCCACCATGTGGGTATCTCCCTGGCTGGCCAGGAATCGAACCCGTGCTACAGAGGCTGCGGACATCTTCACAGCACTGTGCTCAACCCGCTGCACCACCGGAGAGGCCCTGAACAGCAGGGTAGATATAAAATTTGCAATATACGGTTTTGCAGGAAGTTTGCAGATTTGCAGGAAGATTTCATTTCAGTGTATGTTCAAAAACATAATTTCTTTAAAGAGAAAAATTATATTTGCATGAAGAGAAAACTTGTATTTAAAAATTACATATTTTTGGGCCTCCCTGGTGGTGCAAGGGGTTTAGCACTGCGCTATGAAGCAATCTGCAGCCTCTGCAGCATGAGTTTGATCCCTGGCCAGCCAGGGAGCTACTCATATGGCGCAGCAGACCTCTCCTGACTCGCCCGCTGCTCCCCTCAGCAGTGTATTTCAGTCAGTCTGCCTGTTCTGTTCCCCACTCTGTCACTGGTAAATCCTCTCACCCCCCTGCATCTCTGGTTTGTACCCCAACTTTTGTATGCATAAATAATCTTAAAAAAATTATGTATTTTTTAAAAACTACCTTGGAAATTTGCTACTTTAAATTGCCTAAAAGGAGGCAGTAACATGTGGTCTTCTGATATCAAATTCTTGGTAAAGAGAAAAACACTTTACTAGAATGGCCAGGGTAGATCTTTTATCATTGGTTTCATTTGAATGAAATAGTCATTGAATATGTACTGTGTGTCAGACACTATTCCTTATGTCCTTGAAGCTTACATTCCAGTAGGGAAAAAGACAGATGTATAGTTAATGTCAGATGATGATAAATATCAAAAACTAATTAGTTCAGGAAAAAAGGTTTTGGGTGATTCCCTTGCCACATAAATCAGGCAAAAATTCCCAGGCCAATGGAGAAAAATAAATAACTTAATGGAGAGGATGCTGTTTTTTATGGAGGTTAATCAGAGAAAGCCTCCAGATGAGGTGACATTTGAGCAAACTTGTAAAGGAAATGAGGGCATGATAAGGTTATTTGTGAAAAAAATTTTCCAAAAAGAGAAAACACTATATGCTGGCATCCTGAGGTAAAATATGCCCAACTGGTTCCAGGAACAACAAGTGGGTCATTGTGGCGGGAGGGGGAAAAAGTATGAGCGAAGAGGTTGGTGGTGTGGGTTTGGCTTTGCTTCTGAATAAAAGGGGAAGCCAGTGGAGCCAAGTGACATGATCTGACTTAACACGCTCTCTGCTCCCACCACGACTACAGCAGGGTAGAAGCAGAAGGCTGCTGGGATGATCCAGTCAAGATACGATAGACCCTTGACATTGACTGAAGCTGGGGCAAGTGTTTAAAGTGGTTGGATTATAGACATTTTGAAGGTAGATAGATAGGATTTGTTAATGGATTCAAGGGTTTTGGCCAGAATCACTACAGAATAAGAGAACAGCCAGTCAATTGGGAAAGACTTTAGGATGAATAGGAGTGTGAATACAGGAACTTTGATTTTAAATACGTTAAATGCCTGTTAGACTTCTAAGAGGGGAAGCCAAGCTGGCAGTTGTATATATGAGACGAGTACAGGAGAAAGGTCCAGCCTGAGAGTTGTAAATATGGAAGGTATTCTGGGACAGGATGAGGCACCTGGGGACGAACTGACAGAAAAGAATGAAGCATATATAAGCTGTTATTTGGGGAGATGAAGTTCAGCAAAAGAGGGAGTATTGACATGGAGCGTCAACCCCTAAGTAAAATGAATAATTTCAAGAAGGCTCAATTGTCAAGTTTGCTGCTAGATAAGCAAAGTGAGGACTGAAAATTGGCCACGTGATAACTGTCCAAAGAGGGATCAGGCAAAAGCCTGGAAATGGGAAGGAGACGAAGGCAGCTATTGCAGTTTCTACCTAGGAGCTTTTAGAAAAGGGGTGTTGTAAGACCTAGGAGAGCATTTTGTTGTTGTTGATGGGAAATGTCCAACGGGAGAAACTGATGATGCGAGGGGCAAGGTCCCAGGGGAGGGGGGCTCTTGGGCACATACTGGGCCATTAAGCAACATGCCCAGGAGAAAAGGCAGTACTGGGCGGTAGCGTGGTGGGATTTTGTGGAAGTTATTTTTCTAGTTTTTTTTTTTAAGATCGATTTATTTATACAAGAACTGGGGTACTGGCCAGATGTGCGGGAGGGTGAGAGAATTCACCAGAGACAGAGTGGGGAGCAGAACAGGCAGACTGATGAAATACACTGCTGAGGGGAGCAGCGGGCGAGGCAGGAAAGGTCCGCTGCGCCATGTGGGACCCTCACGGGCTGGCCAGGATCGAACCCGTGCTGCAGAGGCTGCGGGCAGCTTCACAATGCCGCGCTCACTGCCTGCGCCACCAGGGGAGGCCCTATTTTTGTAGTTCCTTGGTGAACAAATGGGGTAGGGAGTGGAGGGGCAGTGGCTTGTCTGAGGAAAGATGTGGAAGTAGAACTGATGGAAAACAGCACAGCCAACTTGAGGTTTAAATGAAACCAGCTGTCATAGTTGTATTTTTTTCTCCAGCCCCCCCCTGGGAGCAGTAGCAGGAGTAGGCAGCTTTGTATCAGGCTTAGGTTCTAACATAAGTACAGGTAACGGGTGGGCAATGGAATGGAGGCTGTGTAGTAATACCGGGGGTGTAGGGGGTGGGATGTATGGGCTAGGTGACGAGGGAAGCAAGACAAAGTGTTTAGAAGCGTGAAAAAAAGGTGGTTGTCAGAGTAGCGATTCATAGGGCATGATGGAATCGAAAAGTTGTTAAAAGCTAGGGTATTAGGGGGAGAGAAGTGAAAAGATGAGTGATGTTGGGTAACAGGATACTTGAGATTGGGGGGGATTTCATTCTTGGTGCTGACAGTTTCTCGGGTATAACTTTGGAGTTTGTGGCTGAAATGTGGCACTGTTCAGATCAAGGGGCAACAAATTGTTTCTGATTAAGTGCCAGACAGTAAGTATTTTAGGTTTTGTGGGCCAATCTTTCCAATTACTCACCTTTGCCTTTGTAGCCACATATAATACATAAACAAACAGGTGTGTTTTACAAAAACAAGGGGCGGGCCAGATTTGGCCCTAGTTTGTCACCCTCTAGTCTATGTCATTGAGTAAACTGCGAAGTTCAGGGTCTTGGAAAGCTCTGCAGGTACTGAAATTAAGAATTATGACAGGAGTATTTAGACAGAATGATGTTAAGCTGTAAGGTTTGAGCTAGTGCTAAGGTATCTATCACTGCAGACATACAGTTTATAGCAATATCTTATTTTGTTGGGTATAGCATTCTGTGTTTCAGAGGTTCTACAGACAGGCATTAAGGCCCTGAAAGTGAGCTTAGCTCAATATGAATTGGGTAATGGATTTCTGTTATGTCCCTGATTGGGTCAAAATGCCACATTCATGAAAGAGTCTCAGGGACTTAAACGGTGTTCTCAGAGAACAGAAGTAGACTGGAACTGCCTTTAGCCAGAGTGGCCAGGACCTAGTTAGATGTACTTATAAACTAGGTTTCAACTGACTGCTTTTCATGAAGGAAACAGGAAAGAAAGGAAGGCTTGGCATCCTGTAAAAAGTTTGGTCTTTAGTGGAAAGTGTTCAGTTGTTGGAAGATCAGTACTTCCTGAAACAAATTACTGTTTGACACAACTGGTTGGGTTTGGGGCTAGAAATCCACGTTTGTTATCTCCTGATAGTATCAAATTATAACTGCCATATTCTTGGCAGCATTGGTATCCAAATTGTCTTGGTTCTGATATGCCCAGCATTTTAAAGATACACATTCATGTTATGTTTATGTAAGGAGTGGATGAAAAGCCAGTCCTTTTTTCGTTCCCTTTAATTTGTTCCTTGATAAGAAGTCCTATTGGAATCCTTACTACTGATCATAGGAAAGCACTGAAAAAAATCTCACAAATGTACCATACATTTGAGACAGCTGGATCAAGTGAGCTGCCTGTAGGAGTACATGAGTCATCTAAAGACATTGTCAAAATGCAGTTCAGTAGATCTGGGGTCAGCCTCTGGGGAGAGTGCTAGGCACTATCATGTCTAAGTTTAATTCCCTCTGTCCTCCCACCCAGAAAGCCAATCCTTAAAGTTACAGTTTTTATCAATTGAAGTTTCAGAAGAATTCTTTGTTGCCTTATTGAACTAGGACTCCTGGGAGCTATCACAGGTGTTAGGCAGTGACTGCCTATAGCAAATTAAGAGGATGACTTTGGTTGTCTTCCAGAATGTGATTAGGATCACATCATTTGGATGTTTTGACTGTCATTTTACTGCATTTGGAAAAAAAGAAAACTAGGCCAGAAGAGCCTTATGGAAGTTTTTAGTAAATGTTTCCAATTTATTTTTTGTATTCTTTAAAAACAAAACAAAAATCACAAGTTCAACACTAATGCTTTAAGATATTGTATATCAAAGAAAGCCAGTTCTCACTCAGGCTGCAAGTTGGTCTATGTTCTCTTTACTTCTATTTGCCAGATGATCTTGAATAATTTCTGCAAAGAGATTCCTTTTCAACAGATTATATGCAAGAGGTAAAAGCTGGCCAGCAACTTTATGAAAGTACTGAAAAATAAAAACACAACATTAAGCACAGAATATAAGGTACCTTAGTCAAGTATATTGAAAAAGCATTTGCTTAGCAAAACGTGTCTTCAAATCACTTTAATGACTATCTCAATTGATTTAGAAACAGTTAATTTTGAGAGAGGCACCTGGCATTCTAAGAGGCGGTCTTGTAGCTCTAAAAGACAAATGACATATCTTGAAGAAAATTCAGAAGAGATTAAAACTTAAGCTTCCCTATTTCTTTAGATAAGGTTTATCAACTTTTGCCCCAAATTATACACTCAAATGCTTCTTCCTACTTTTCAGTGTATCCACACCAGTTAAAGATTTTGAAATTTTAAGAGTAAGTATGCTGAATGTGATGAAATTCCCCTTTATTTTCATTTTCAAATTACTTCTCTTCCCCCCACCCACCATGTAACCCCTCCATCCATCAAGTTGCTACCTTGGGTATATCAAATGATTTCAAGACTATTGCCATTACATATACATGAGCAGAAAAACTGGCAGGGCTTTCATTGCTGATAAATATTGAGTAGCACTTACTCGGTGGTAAGTACTGTGCTGAGTCTTTTCATTTATTCTTATATATTACTTGGTTCTCACAAACATCACATTTCCTATTAAGCTAGTTCACATTTTATGGCTCTATTTACAACTGGGTCCCTTCTGGCAGGCCAAGTGCTATTGTGGTTGGTCAGTGACTCATCTGGCTATTACACATCTTGATTATTTTTGCTGGTAACCGTATATGAGGTAGACAGAGAAAGGCAGTGATACAGTTTAGAGCAGAGTTCACAGAATATACTCCTTGGACCAGTGGCACCAGCCAGACCTGGCAACTTGTCGGAAATGCAAATTCCCATTTTGAAAATAGTATTTATTCTTCATCCAGAAATTTAAGCACAAGAACAAAGACCTCCAGCCACAACAGACAAACGGAGCCCTAGAAAAGGTATATGTTCCTTTCCACCCACATGCCAACTACAAGGCACATCCTTTATGTCTATTAAGTAAATTCATTTTCATATAAACCTGATAAATAATCTTGGCTTTTCACCTTTGCCAGAATACAAGGACAACTGATAAAAAAATCACTCCAAGAAGTTCATTTTGAAACACAAGCTGAATGTAAATCCTATCCATGCTAGAACTTGGGGGCATAAATATGCAGACAAACCTGTGGGGGGAGGGGAGAGGGGGGAAGGGCTGCAAGGGGGTGAGGGAGGTTTGATGTCTGGGAGGTGGGGTTTTTTACTCACGTGTGAGCCATAACAGAAGAGGTCCATTCCCAACTCCAGCCCCATGCCATAATCACATTCATCGTTAGCAAACTGCACAAAAGTCATCATTTCCTGAATGGGAGCAAAAGCTTTCAGTCTCTCCTCATCACTTGGTGCCTCAGCAATAGTCTTGCAGATTCTCTTGAGGTCAGCTGAAAGAAAGCAATTACTTACAACCATCTTCAAGGATAAAAAGACTGTATGCCAGTTTTCCTCAGATAACTTTTATACTCATAACTAATGCCACGTTGGTTGGCACTATAATTTATAATAATCTCAATTATACATTTTCCTCCTTAAAATCTAAACATAAAGATGGCTTACCAAAAATTTCCTATATTAGCAAAATATGACTGACATAGTGAGTAGATGTGATTTTTATATAAGCATTCAAATATTTTCAGGGATCTGTGAACTATGGTCAAAATAGACCCACTCCCTGCTTTTAACTCCTCTCACGCAGTGTTTTTAAATGGTTGGAAAGAAAAAACAATGTGACAACAAAGACCTCTGTGGTCCATCCCTGGGCTAGTCATTGCACTGTATTTGGAGCTGGATTACATAAAAATAAATGAAAAATATAGGAATGTCAGGAGGCAAGAAATCATTGCAACATTAACCCCTTTATCGAAGTGGGGGAAAAGTATGGCCACGGCAAAAGTGTAATTTGAGGTAGGAATATACAGAAGATTTCTAACATTTACCTAAATTTAAAACACCACTGTTTGAAAACATTATAGCATTTCAACACTTCACTACTTTCAGGGTGCCAATGGGCATCAGCTGTCAGGATGTATATGAGAAGGAAGGTAGTAAATCACAGCAAAGACCTTTTAAACTACTTCCTTGAGGACAGACACGCCAGTAAGGGAAAGAATGAATATTACTCAAACCAGCTGTCTTCACTATCTTGTTTCATTATCTTTTCTGGGCAAAGTGGCTGCTCTACTGGGGGAATAGAGGGTTGGTTAAAACACTAACCATCACACCTAAGAATGATACGTGATCTTAAGTTCTATGCAATTCTGATACCAAAAATAGAAGGTATGATTAGCAAGGGTGGTGAAGATATACGAGGGCTTGTAACCTGCTCTGTGATATCACCCAAGAGATTCATCTGTGACTGCCACACAGAATGCATGCTTTATGTGAGGTCACCAGACGTATTCTCTTGCCCACCTTAGGTATATCACATTAGACAAATGATGATGTTTATCACTTATGGCCCTGAAAATAAAAGTAGTGACTGGTTTATCAGGTTTAAACCTTTTATATAAGCTTTGTGACCTTACTGTGTCTTCAGAAAAAAAAAAAAAATCAGTGCTTATCATTTCAAGGCTGATGTATAAACCTACTTCTCAATAGAAGGGAAGCCTTGCTTCACATATATTAACATACATTCACATATGCACATGTTTACATTAAGCTACACCTTACCATCTGTTTCAGGGAGCTCTCTGTACCCAACATCATTTTTATCTACTGGGACAACCAAACCTGCACCATGAAAGGTCTTTGCCACGACCTAAATAAAAGAAAAAAGATAAAATTTAATCACGGTAAAAAGATAAAAACAAAAATCTCCCCGTCAAAGTATATACACAAACGATTTTGTGAAAATGTAATAACATTTCAGTAATTTGGACTCCAAGTCAAAAGTTTAACATTTCTTTCCTTTAAATTAGCTAAAAGTAGTAGTCAAAATAAGGAAGACAATGAAATCATTGACTTTTACTAATCCTATCAATCATTTAGAAATCTGCAGCCTGATTTAGGAAAGAACTCCTATTAATAGGAGGATCAGCTTCCAAGTATCTTCTAGGTAGAAGACAGGAGCTGAGCCTGGAAGGAAGATAGCAGGAAGATGTGGTAGGATGGAATTCATCTCAACCGTCTTGCTAAAATTCAAGCTCCGTATTTTCACTTGGAAAATTCAGAATTGTGTGTGTAACTTCCCCCAAAATAGGGCAGTTTCTAGTTTTGTGGTGGCCTTTATGGAGGCAAGTGACTTAACCCATGAGCTTTCAAGTGCTGAACTTCAAAGCCCCACTCTTCAAAGACAGGCTCAACCACAACGACCATCAGACACGTCCAGTCTGTTCTTTTTTAAATTTACACTAGTGGAATTATTCTTAAGTCTTAACACCCATTTCTTTTCGTGCTGCAATGGAAATTCCTGAAAGAAAAGGACACAGTCCCCAAATATCTCATCGGCCTCTGAAACATTTCACTCTAGAGTCCCCACTGTCTTGTTTCATTATCTTTACTAAGCTACCAGAAAGGACAGAATATTCAGGACAATTTCTCAACTGCTCACCATTTGGGAAGTCATAGTTATGCTTTCTTCTTTTTTAAGATTTATTTATGCATACAAGAACTGGGGTACAGGCCAGAGGTGTGTGTTGTGGGGGCAGACTGTGAAATACACTGCTGAGGGGAGCAGCGGGTGAGTCAGGAGAGGTCTGCTACGCCATGTGGGTTGCTCCCTGGCCGGGGATTGAACTCATGGTGCAGTGGCTGTGGACAGCTTCATAGGTTGTGTCTTAACCCCTTGCACCACCAGGGATGCCCCTATGCTTTACTCTTTCTACCAAAATAACTGTAGTTGAATTTCAGGATTTAATCTAATAATAAAACCATGTAGATTTGACACAAAAACCCAAGTGCAAAATTAAAACAAAACAACTGATGAAAAATATCTGTAGTATAGGCATAAAATTAATAGATTAGTGACTGTTGAGGGATCCAGTATTTTTACATGTCAACATCTAGAGAATTGGTAATGTAATTTTTCTTAGTTTGTCTAGTTTGGGCACGGGACCAGGACAAACATTCCTACAAAATTAAAAACCCCACATCATTTCTAGTTATGGGGAAGAATTAAGCCAATCTACTCTGAAATTATAGTTGATAGTAGAAAAATAAAACAAGGCTTTGACTAAAGAGTTTGCAACAGCTATTTCATCCATAACCCTTGTTTCAGTCTTTAGCTTTCTTGTTAATGTGTACGTGAAAACCACAAGGATCCAATACAGAAGTATGTCCCACTTTACCAAATACTCCATGCTTGCTGCACACATTAGGAGAGACACAAAGAAAATGTTGATGGATTAAGGGAAGAGGGCTGCTTATATACACAGTTTCTGGAGAAATAATACAAACTGTCTCTCAAAAGCAGCTTATGGCTAAAGCTCTCTAAGGCATACTTTAGAAAAACTGCCTCTCCAAAACACCTTGCACTAAATCAACAGACCTTAGCTATTAACAAAGGGAAAGAAACACAGCCTGCAAAGTAGCTTCCACTCAATTCTATGAAATCAGTTACTGATAAAATCAGATGAAAGGAATGGGGAACACTTTCATTAGTTATGCAACCACAGTAGGAGTGTGGCATCAAGTGACTTAGCTCACACTCCACTAGAGGCCGCTGAACTGCACCTGGGTGCTGCCCCACTCCTGCTGGTAGATATATGGCAGCCCCCAGGGAGTCTGAATTGGGGGGCATCCAGTTCTCAATAGGAGACAGCTAGAAAAGAGAAGGATAAGGTGCAGGTGGGAAGGAAGCAACAGAAGAAAAACCCTATTAAAAATAGGAAGAGACTAGCAGATGAAATCATACTTTCTTATCTCTCTGCTTCATCTTCATGGTTCTCTGTTCCAGTGAGTACCCCAGTTCTCTCGCTGCTTCAGTAAGTTTTTCATCTATATTTTTCAAGAGATTAGTTTTCTTTTTATCTGTTACTTCTTTAAGTTTTTTCATCAAAAATAACCTGAAAAAGAAGTAAAAGCCCTCATTATGTTGCTGGCCACTGTGAGTACATGGAACTTTGAAAGTTAAGGGAGCTAAATTAAAAACATCAAATTCCATGCAAGACTGAGACTGCAGAGAAATTACCAACAGTTCTCTCAGAATCCCTAGGAGACTTCCTCAGGCAAGGGAAAAGCAGTATTAATAAAAAGCTGTCAGTCACAGAAACAGCAAACATGATTTGAGTTTGCATTACCGCTAACGTCTAAAATAAATACATAAGGGATATTTAAAAAGCTGAGATTCAGCCAGGTTGCATCACTTGATATCAAGATAAGGCACACTGCTCTGGCACAATACAAAAAACCTGCATGTTGACACAAACATGCTTTTATTTGTAAAGAACCAGGGAATTGTTACAAGACTTAAGATCAGCAGATTTAAGTTTGGTAAATTTAGAAAATACAAAACAAAAGCAAAATTACTTTATAAGCTTATACAAAAGTACAATCCAAAGTGCTTTTTAAAGGTCATGTGAATGGTATAATACAGTAATGCCAGTTGCAGAAGCAGTATTATGTTTTATTATGAGAACGTTAAGATTTTTACTAGCAGAGCAGAAGGTCAAGAGTAAAATAAAGAGCCAAACCAGCACTCAGTCCAAAACACAAGATGATCCTCTTCCTCCAGAGCCATTACCAGATTCCCAGGAGGAAATTCACTTCTATTCACTGCTATCACTTGAGAGTTTGTCATAGGCTGGGGACTGTAAGGGGCTTAGAGTAGTTGTAGTGGTGCTATCCTTTCCGCCCTTCTACACATCAGGGTACTGAGGCCTACAGGATGATAATCAACTTGCCCAAGTTTATAAAGCTAGTAAGAGCAGACTGAGGTGCCACAGAAGCTGAAACCACTAAAATCATGGTCCTCCGATTACAGCACTCGTGTACATATGTTACCTTCAATCACAGCCAATTGTATCAAGACAATATGTTCACATTTAAAGGGCCAAGCGTTGATGTCAGGCCCATGTATGTTAATATTCATCTTCCTTAACATCTTGAGTGTGTGGGCCTTCAAGTAGTTGGTGCTAGTCGTTTTCATACCGCACACACTGTTCCCTCACCTATAAACCCTTCCTGCCCATTCTTTCCAGTAAGTTCTAGGCCTGGATAAAATATCCCCTCTGAGGATTCCCACCACTTATGTAAGGTACTTAGTGGCTGTTTTCCCCTATTTTCAAATGACCACCTCTTTCTTTTAAAAGAAGATTTTTAATTAGATGAATAAAACAAACGGATGGTTTTGCATGCCCAAATATCTGTAGAATGAATAAATTTATGGAGCACTATGGGCAGGTACTATTCACAAGAAAGCCACTGCCTGGGACTGACATCTGGTGTGAGAGGCACTAAGCAAGTAAACTACGGTTTCAGATAAAAATGCCACAATTTAAGTTGAATGATGCATCTAAAGGGCTTAGAAGAACTATGTCAATCATAAATACCCAGCAACATTTTATATAAAACTCAGAGGCATCAGAAGAGAAAGAGCCCTTTTTCGACATCCACAATGTCGTCACTCTTTAGAATTACTGGTGTGTACGCATCAGTCCAGTGGGTACACTAGGCAGACTTAAATTCTGTTGACTGCAATCCTGTACTTTAAGACACAGGGAATAACAGTCTTTTTAAAAGGAATTAAAATAGCTCACATAAAAACATCTATATACTTTAATATTAAACTATTTTCTTCACTTTATTACAATATAAACTGCACAGCTGCTGACTTAGGGCTTCTCATCATGCCTGTGCTAATAGAGCGTGGACTGGCTCACTCAGTCCCACACCAAGCCCCTTCCATCTGAGAGCACCTGCATCTCCCACACTACCTTCAGCTCGGACTCCACACAGGACCAAGTGTCTCCCAAGCAGATGCAATTCTTTGAAAAGGGAAAGGCAGAAGAGCTACCAGGTGGAGGTTGTGCTTCTGCCGTTTCCCCCAGTGAGCACAGACAGAAACACCTGATGTAGCACAGCAGCTGCAGCAGAATCCCAGTGGCTGGTCCTTGACTTCCGGGGGGTTGAGAGGCAGAGGGCAGGGCATCCAGTTCACTGGCACAGGTTCTATCAGAGACAATGTGAGCCAGGGGCTACTCGTTGTCACAGTTCTTGATTTCCAGCTTCCTGATGGTGGCAGAGACTGAAAATCCATTGGTGAGCTACTTCTGTCACACCCCGGTAATTCTTGGAGGCTCAGCTCTCCATTAGCCCTTCCAAGGACTCTGCTTTAGAGTATTAAGTCTTTCTGTTTGAACTACATACAATGGGTTCTTAAAATGAACTCTTAATGATGGTATTTAAAATAAGATGTCTAAAACATCTTTTGATTTTGCCATAGGACAACTGAGATTAAGATAAATAACAATTTCATGAGACAAAACAGTAAGTTACATAGGAGATACATCTATTGTGAAAAATAAAAGTGTGGATAATACTACCTGCAAAAGTCATAGACATGATCTCTAGAATTCTACCATTTGGAGTTACTGCAATTCCCTTTAGTGCATGAAAATTGTAAACAATTATAAATAGGAGAGGGAGTAAAATAAAAATTTTCTTACTTGACTGCAGCAAACACATTATCTCCATTTTGAAGAATTACACAATTTTTACTTGCTTCATTTGTACCAACAAATACAGGAAGCTCATCAGGAGAATCCCTGTTTAAGCAAAAGGTATTAAATATTTAGCTGCCCATAATTTTTGAGTCTATAGAAAACAATTTATATCTGCATTTTTAAAAAATTAGGATGAGGGCCTCCCCGGTGGCGCAGCAGTTGAGCACTGGGTTGCGAAGCTGCCTGCAGTCTCTGCAGCGCCGGTTCAATCCCCGGCTGTTCCCGGCCACCGGAGGAGGGTCCCACATGGCGCGCAGACCTCTCCTGCCACCCGCTGCTCCCCTCAGCAGTGTACTTCGGTCCTTCTGCCTGTTCTGCTCCCTGCTCTGGCTCTGGTGAATTCTCTCACCCTCCCGCGCTTCTGACTGTACCCGGTGCATGTATAACCAAACAAACAAACAAACAAACAAATAAATAAAGCATGCCTCTATAAAAAAAAAAAAAAAAATTAGGATGAATTTAGGCCCTAAGATCCTTGGGACTATCTATGACAAATCTGGATTTATATAACAGAACCTAAAATTAAGATTCTTTAAGGCGTAGTTACTTTTATACCTAAACACAAAGCTGGGGGTGGGTGGGTGGATAAAGCCTCTTCAAAGAAGTAGGGAAAATTACACAGGATAATCTCTACCCTAGTTTTATAGTCTACTTAAAAAAACAAAAGGTGGGAGAAACACACAAAAAACCCCAGACAGAATTATAAAGCAGAGCTGAAAGAATCCAATTCACATATATAACATTCTTTTATTTTACAATAGGAAAAAAATAGAGATGACTCAGACAAGGTCCTAGCAATTAACAGCAAAGCCAGAAGCAGTCATGTAGTCTGCTTCTCAGCCCTGCGTGTGCAAGCTGCTGCTAACAATTCTTCCCTCCTTCCTCCTTTACCTGAGAGTTTACTTTACACAACAGCATCTCCACTGCTGCAAGTGGACAACATACTGTTTCCTTTAACCTACTGTTATTTCTTAGCATTCTAAGCATCCAGCTTGTGTTCATTTAATCTTTATAATATTCCTATCAGGCCTGCTCTGCATAATTATGACCCTCATTTTTATAAGAGAAAATACAGACACAGGAAGTCAATCACTAGTGACTGCTACAGGTCATCCAGATAATAAGTGGCAGGACTTGTCTGTGACTCTGGAGTGCTTAACAATCTCTCTAGTCCTTGGAAGCATGTGGCTCATTCAAGTCACAGCAGCAGCAGCTTTTAAATTATTTTTCTTGGGCTAAAAAAGCTCTTGTGAATCCAAAAGGGAAAAAAAGCTTAACCACCAAGGAAAAAGCAGTGATGTTACCCTTAAAAAGTTCACCTGTCCTGGAGTAGGTTAGATTGGCAACAGAAGGCCCACCGTACACCTGCCACTACGAGGAAAATAAGCCCTTCAGCTTGGGAAGCCACTGAATGTCTATTTACACTGTTACAAGAGCGGTAGCTGTTGTAGAGAAAAGATCCCTTACCTGAAATACCCCATGTGGAACTGGGGCTTTTTGTTCCCAATAATAATGGTCTGGAATTCAGGAGGATCATAGTAAAATCGCCAGTGAAGGTTAAAATTCAGGCTTGCTGGTTTTTTCTTCATTTTATGTTTTCCAGCCAGGATATCATAAGGACCCACTAATTGAAGTCCAAGGCTTTCAGAAAGTGAATCTATAAGTAAAGTAAGTTTTAGAAAATAACTTTCTCGCAGCAAAGAGAAAATAATGCCGTTCGCTAGTAAACATTTCTCAGTAATTGTCTCAAAGAGTTTCTAACATAAAAGAATCATCAGTTACATGTGAAGATGTTAGCTGTGAACATTCATGAAAGGAAATCAGAGCAGTGATAATATGGCACTGACACGTTTACGAATTCCTCTTAATTTTACCCCTGAAATAGGCTAAACATTCCTGGTTATTTGGGTGAAAGCAAGAGTGTTGTATTCCTTCAGGCACTGTCTTATCACTAGGATATCATGAGCGTCAAGTACTTGTAACATACCCTGATTAAGAGAGAGACAAGACAGCAAATGAGTGTGCATTAAGGAAGGTAACATTTAATTAAAAATGTATTTAATGAAAACACTTCCATCCCTTCTCTTTTCCTCAGGTACCTAATTATTATTCTCCATTCCCTTGCTTCCTTGGCAATCTATATTACCAACCTGAATTGTTGATGATTCAATCTTCCTTTTCTATATGCGCATCACAGAGGGAGTATTAAATAAAACCAGAGTCAAACGTACACTTATAAAACATCAGATGAGTCCTGTACCTTCTCTAACAGGAATGTAAATACCCCAGGCTGGCCCTGGATGTGAAAGGAGTTAGGGATGGAGAGAAAGAAAATTCTTGAAAGTAGTAACAAAGTGAGCTAAAAGTATGGAGACATTAGCCAGAAATAACAAGGTCACTAGTCTGGTATATATTAAAAATACATTTTCCCCCTCTATAGACATTATATATAAATATATAGCTATTTTAAAGGGAGATCATACGGTATTGCAATCTTTCTTGGTCCTCCATCCTGTACTCAAGTTTCCTGGATAATTTTCCATGCTAGTATTTTTTTTTTAACATTTTAATAGCATGACACTCCATTATATACGTGTATCTAGTCTACTACTGAGGACATTTACTGTTTCCAATTTTTTTTTTCACTATCCTAAACGATGCTTCAATGAACGTCATGGTTAATCCATGTTTGTTCAGTCATGAGTAGTTGGAAAGATGTTGCTATATGGGTGTTTTGATATCTTGCCAAAAATCACAAGATACCTCCCCAAATACCTTTCCATCAAGTGAAGGTGAGTCCCGCTCCTTACCCCTCACTTATGAGTTCCAACATCTAAACATTACAAAAGGGTGGGAAGTTACCATTCTGTTTCTTGTGTCTTTTTTCTGAGCTAGTCTAAGCACACAGAAAGTACACAAAGATGTGTTTCCTTAACTTTTTTAAAAAAATATTAATGGTAGCATACTCTTTTCTTTCCACTTAAAATCTTTCTGGTATGATTCTTTATCAGTGACTAAAAATTTGCCTCATTCTTTTAAAATCATGAATATCCACTGAATAAATGTATTATGATGGACATGTGTATCATTCCCCATTTTTTGTTCCTAAAAATATAGCTAAACATTAACTCTTGGTTCATCTATAATCCATAAGGCCAGTTCTGAGAAGTAGAACTGCTGAGACATACTGAAACTCCTGTAACATATGAAAGTACTTACTTTCCTTCAAACCTCCATTAAAACATGTGATATTGTTTATCTTTCCCAATACATCACAGCATTGATTTATGTTTCTTGTATATGAAACATCTTTGGAAAATTTCCTTTTCCATTAACTATTTGGATTCTGAGTTCAGTTTCCTACTGTCTTTCTGCACAATGATTCTGTAGCAACTTACCAGCTGGCTTTTCAGGGTCAAGTTCTTCACAGAACTTCCAGAAGTGGTAAAAATCTTCAGGCAGGGTAAGCTTATAATGATTTTCTACCTCTTTTCGAAGGTCCCTGGAGATATCAGCTTCACAGGATTTACTCTTCTTCACATCAACTGCCTTTTCAACCTGAAAATTGATAAATAAAACTTTGGTTCTCCAAAAGTAATTCCAATTAAGTTTCCCTGCATAATATCGGTCATTTCCGTTCACTCACCACTAAACAATGTTTTCTTTAACACTCTGTCAGTGGTATTTCTAAATAAAACCTGGGGATTCTTTTGGACAAAGAAAGAACAGCTTTCAATATATAGTGGCCAAGAGGGACCCACAATGCAAGTCTTCAAATATATTTCTCTAAGATAACAGAAACACAGGAGACAAAAAAAAAAAATTCAAAATAGAAGGTAAAGAGTTGAAAAAGAGGGATAATGAAAAGGCAAGCTTTGCCCTCTTCTGGTGAACAAGATGTCATCATGCCTTTTGTTTAAGTCAGTTCAGTGATCACACCAGAAGCAAGCTGTCAGAAATAACTGGATATAGTGGGATTACCAGTTTGCTGGTTAGTTTCTCCAGCAAAGCCCAACCAGAACTGTGCTTGGGCTACTCACAATTACTCAGACTTCAACTTAAAAATACCTACCTTTTGATATTCCGGATAAAAAGAGTTTACAAAGTTAAGCATCAACAGTCCCTAACAAAGCTAGCAAAATAGCACTAAACTCTGACTCAACAATCCAATTATTTAACATTTAGTCATGTTAGAATACCCTTTTGGTTGTCACAAACAGGGTTGGGGGTGTGTACTACTGGACTTTAGTGAGGTGGAAGCCAGGGATTCTGTTAAATATCCCACCATGCACAGGACAACTCCTCAATAAAGACTTACTTGACCCAAAATGTCAAAAGCACAAGACTGAGCCAGATATTTCTCATACTCATATTCTTATTTTCCAATAGGTTTAAGTTATTGATGTGACTATGCATCAAAGTCTACAAAATGTATTTAGAAATCAGATGATACAGAGTGTTCTTGATAGCAGTGTCTAGTCTATAAGCACAAGCTAGAACAAATGAAATGCCTACTGACAGGAGAATGGGTAATTACTGGACTTTCAAACAATGATTATACTTCTGAAAAAGGAAAGATACTTATACACAATATGCATTTGTCTTAAGAAAATAATGAAGAGAAAAAAAGTTCTTGAAGATTATATGTAGCAAGATAGCCTTTTTATGAAGTTCAAAAACAAGTAAATACAGTTTACCCATACACTCACAGGTGATAAGGGCCACAAAAAAGCCAGGGAAACAAAATTCAGTATGGTACCTACAGTGAATGTGGGTGACAAGAGGAAGTTAGAAAGGCCAGGGAGGAACACATAGGTTGATGTAAAACTGTGTTACCAGTGCCTCAGTGCTGGGGCTGGGTAATAGTTCTTGTTATATAGTATTAAACAAATAAGGTCAAAGAGGATCATGCACTGACTAATGGTAACAGTTTATTATGCCAAAGACTATATGCCAAGGATTATAATGTATCTGAGGTCCTAAAAATAAATTCAACAAGTCTATTGAAATATGGGTCCAAAAATGTATGTTAAAAACAGTAAAGAGTAATGGTAGGCAATATAGTAATACTGAGCACTTACTATCTGCAAAGTCACTGTATTAAGCACTTCCTATCATTAAAATAATTTAATTCTCACAACGACCTTATGAACTAGATACTATTATCCACATTTTACAGGTGAGAAAACTTAAGTTAACTTCTTGTAGGTCCTTAACTAGAAAGCAGAAGGAAAGGGATTTAAACTCAAGGGGACTGGGTCCTGAGCACAGATTCAACCACTTCATGCTGCTTCTCCAACTACAAATATGTACCAGTAGAAACCTATCGGATCCTAACCTATCAGTCCTCTCTTCTGTTTTTATAACCATCTTGGGTTAGTTGTTGAAAGCAGCTCAAACTCAAGATGTTTGCAAGAAAAGTCTTCTTGCTGAAAGGCAGTTTTGCATAATTATTAGGCTGCCTGGCTTGGCTACTGACCGATTCCAGCACTGACACCTGGGGCAAATTACTTAACCCTCTGAACCTGTTTTCTTATTTGCAAAAACTGGTATGTAGTACCTATAAGGATGTTATGAAGATTAAGTTATTTCTAAAAATAAACAGAAAGTCCTAGCACATCATACACACAGACGCCCTAATTGTTAGCTTTAGTCACTACAGGCTTATCTTCCTTTTTGTTATTGTAGTTCACTGCTCTACCTAAGGGTAAGTTTTTTAATCCTGCCTTACTTCACACCTGTTCAGCACCCCCAAAAACTAGAATTTAGAGCAGCTGTCTCCCTTAGAGGCTGTACATATCCTCTCTCCCTGTGTTCCTTGAAAGCATTCCCAGTAGAAAAAATGCTCAGAACCAGGACCTTGTAAGTTAACTAAAACCTCCAACACCGTGTCACTCCATCCTTTAAAATGCAGCCAGAGTAATTTGTCTACAACTTCATTAATCACAATGCTAGGTTACGAGTTTCAGATCTTCTGAAAACCATATAAAAGCATTAAAAATGCATTTACTTTTTGCACTCCATTCTGGTGTCTTTATGATCAAGCTCCTCTTACTTTCCCATTTCCCAAGCTCCAGGCAGGTCGAACTCTCCCCTGCAATATGTGCTTCCTATGGCTCTGGATCCCTTACTCACGTTTCAGCCTTCAAGAACCATTGCAAACTGTTGCGTTCCCCTAAAATACTTCCTTAACATCTGCCTGAGTCTTATTAAGCCCTCTACCAGTGTTTCCACGGCACTTACTACACATCAGCCACATAATGCCAACCAGAAATTACATTAAAATGTTTATTCCGGGGCCTCCCTGGTGGCGCAAGGGGTTAAACACTGAACTATGAAGCAGTCCGCAACCTCTGCAACACGAGTTCGATCCCCCGGCAGGCCAGGGAGCAACCCACATGGCGCAGCCGACCTCTCCTGACTCCCCCACTGCTCCCCTCAGCAGGGTATTTCAGTCAGTCTGCCTGTTCTGTTCCCCACTCTGTCTGGTGAATCCTCTCACCCCCACCTCTGGCCTGTACCCCAGCTCTTGCATGCATAAATAAATAAACCTTTTTAAAAAAATGAAGCAGTCCGCAACCTCTGCAACACGAGTTCGATCCCCCGGCAGGCCAGGGAGCAACCCACATGGCGCAGCCGACCTCTCCTGACTCCCCCACTGCTCCCCTCAGCAGGGTATTTCAGTCAGTCTGCCTGTTCTGTTCCCCACTCTGTCTGGTGAATCCTCTCACCCCCACCTCTGGCCTGTACCCCAGCTCTTGCATGCATAAATAAATAAACCTTTTTAAAAAAATGTTTATTCCTGTAGACTCCGCCTCCCCAGGCTGGGGCTCTAGGCTGGGCAGGGGCGGCCGCGTTCCGTGCCCGCCCTCCAATCATTCTGGCTGGTGAGCCACGCCCGGAGGCGGGCAGGGCATGATGCAAAGGGCCGCTCCCCGGGAACAAACCCCCTCCGGGCGGGAAGCAGCGGCCCTGGCCGGGGTCCCCCGAGCAGCCCGCCGACCCGGGCACACCGCAGGCGCGCCGAGGCAACAGAACGAGCGCAGAAGGCTGGATTTTCGAGCCCGGGCTATCACCTAAACACTCCGTGGAGCCCGCACAGCCTCTGCTGCTGTACCTGCTGCCCCTCCCCGCCGGGCCTGCGCTTCCCGCCGCCGCCGACCATCCTGCAGCCGCAGCCCGCGAGGACTCCCGCGTCCCGCCGCCGCTTCCGGGCGCCGCCGACTGCTTCCGGGTCGAGGAGCCACCAATCGGAAAGCCCGGGAGGTCGGGCAGCGCGCGTTTAAGGGGAAGACCACGCCCACGCCCCGCCCCCTGACGCCAGTTGGGGCGGGGCATAGAGGCTCCGCCCCTGGGGCGGGGCGGGGCAGGTGCCTAGTCCTCGCTCCCACGTTGTCTGCAACCTGTGCAGCTCCAGGCACGTGAGGAAGGTCGGGCCTTCCTCCTCAGGTGTTGTCCTGGCAAAACTGGATGTATGGTGCCTCTCTCAGCCCAGCCCCTGCCTTGTTTTTCCTTCATTTATATTTATTTGAATGATTACTCTTTTTCTTTCTGTCTTTTCTTATTGCTTGACTCCAGTCCATCCTTAATTATCTCCCAGAAGTAAATCAATTTTTTTCTCGCTCCTTCTTTGTCTAGTCTTGTTATATAATTTGACTGTTTGGTCTTGTGGGCTTAAGTAGATGGAGGTAAGTAAGAAGTGAATTTATTAAAGAATTAAGACTGAGGTCTCGAGCCCAGGAACAGTCTCCAGATAGTGCGGGGCAAATTGTTTAAATTTGGAATATCATAATAAGGATTTTGTACAGTTTTTAAGGAGAACATTTTACATTTTAAAGGATTTTTACAGAAAAAGCTCGGGAAGTGTCTGGTTAACACACCCATTTGATGTTATCTAGGCATTGGGGACAATAAGGAGTGTTGTTTAAATATACCCTATTTAGAGCCTTGTCTTCTAGGAATTGGAAGGTTTAGCAATGTCATGAGACTTAGAGTCTGTTTTTCTTTGAAGTTACTGATTTGCCATGACACAGCTTTTTAGATGTTGTTCACTGGGCCAGTCCCCCTGGACCTTGGCTCGTTGGCTTGCACCCCTTGGTTGTGGTCATGGAGAGGAGTATCCTCTTAATTGTTAACATTGGTCAAAATTATTCTCACATTAACATTTGATGTTTTATTGGATTCTGTTGATAATCTGTAAAATGTAGTAGCACATTAACACCGTAAGAACTTGCTAAAAATGCCGACTCTCAGACCCTACCCAGACTTACTGAATCAGAATCTGCATCCCTTCTGCAGCTCAAAGTTGAGAGGCACTGCATTCAACTGATGTCCTGGTTCTCCCTCACTGCCCATTTGGGAATAGGCTATGCTTCATTCCCAAGATGGAGTCTCTATTTCTTCAATTGCCTCCTTTTTCTTGATTTTACACTCTCCTTTTGAGGACTTGTCCAATGGTTTTTTAAGGAACATTTTAGTCTTGAAACTTTTTATTTTGGCTGATCATAGAATCCTAGTTGGAAAATACTTTTCACTCACTATTTTAGAGGGCTTGCTGTACAGTATTTACAGTATTTTAGCTCCTACTATGGTTGTTGAAAATTCCTATGTCATGATAAGCCCTGTGCCTTTATAGGAGAGTCGTTAACACACAATCTGCTTTTATTTCAATTTTGTTTCATTTCATGAACTTTTAGATCTTCTCTTTCTTCCCAGTGGAACAATCGGGTTGTTTTCAGACCTCACTTCTGAAAATACAGAGGTTGCAATTTTCTCTGGGGTGTTCTAGCTATGCTAGTCAACCTGTTTACCAACATATGAGTTTCCTAGGGCTGCTGTAAGAATTGACCACTTGGCTTTTCCATGTATTTCTCCAAATCTCTGTTTGCATACACTTGATATATATACCTCCTGTGTGCCTGTGTCCTGATTTCCCTCGTAAGGATAACTGTCATTACAGTAAGGCCCACCCTAATCCAGTATGACCTTATTTCATTTGGACCACATTTGGACACATCCTGTTTCTAGAGAAGGTCACATTCAATGTGTCTTATGGGGGATAAAACTTAACACACATCTGTCAGCTTCTAAATTTCTATGGGTTGTTTCATCTCCATTCTCTTTATTTTTTGTTGGTCTATTTTCCCTTCTCTCTCTTTCTCTTCTTTCTTTTGTTTTCAGTGAGGCGTCATAAAGAATGAAAGAAAGTGGGTATTTTCAATATGCTGCGTTAACTGGACAAATTATTACTGCTATTTTTCAGTTGAATTGTACCAGATTGGTAATTGAAATTTGTTAAATCCACTTACTATGAATACTTTAAAGTTCACAACTAAAATTTTGCTCTGAAGAATAGTCCATATAATTTTGTAGCTATTTTTTATATAATATGAATGAAATTTCAATTTAAGTCAACATTGACATTTAATGCTTTATCATTCTCCCAAAGTACCTGTACTTGTTAGTAATTACTTTCCACTCTCTGCTGCCCCAGCCTTTACATTCCATTTCTATAGATTTGCTTACTTGGAGCATTTCATGTATGTGGAACCATAAATATGTGTATTTGTGTGGCTAGCTTTTTTCTCTTACTATGTTTTCAAGGCTTACCAGGTTGTAGCATATATCAGTGATTTATTCCTTTTATGTCTGAATAATAATCCATTGTATGGACATTAGAATTTCTATGTATTCTTTTAAAAAGCAAATGTTTCTAGTATTCATTTAGCTTTAAACTCCTGGTCAAAAGAAATTTTTTAAATTACCTAATTTTTAATTGAGATAAAGGCTATTTATGATCTGTATGTTTTAAGATTATGGGTTCACAACTCTCCAAGTGTATGTTACCATCATCACACCCACCACCAAAGCACAAATAACCTGCCACCATACTGGAGGGTTTCCCCCTTCCCCTCAGTTCTGCAGTCAGATCTCTAGGGTTTGTTGTGGTTTATTTTGTCTATTCCTCTGCTTTGTATCTATTTATTCCACATATGAGTGAAATCACAAGCAGAAATTTTTAAAAGGAGTAATTTTTTTTTACAATTTTTGCAGGTTTTTAAGACCACAGATATCATTTCCAGCTTCCTGATAAACATTTCTTTTTGCATGGTTATTATAGTTGCTGCAAATTAAAAATTAAGATGCCACTTAGGGTTCAGGCCTTGGGGTGTAACCAGACTCTTAGCACTGAAATAGTATTTAGGGCATGAGAAGCACATAAAGGGTCACATGTGTAAGGAATTATAGCCTTAGGCAGCCATCATAAAAGACAGAATGGTGTAAGCCTTTCATCCCTGCAATCAGGCAGTGAAGACCTCCTGTGACTAAGGCCATTGCCCACCTGGAAGGACAAATCAGTTTTGAGAAGGCCCAGAGCCCCTAGGGCATTCGGATTCCCTAGCCAACCCTATAAAAAGGACTCCTTTAAGGGACTATTGATTTTGAGAGACCTAATTAGGGAAATCCAAGTGGTTGTGTTAAACCTAGAGGCAGTGGAGTGGTGGGAAGGGTCAATTTTTATTTAAATTTCCTATTAAAAAGTTAGAAGATGTTTCAGACAGCTGAGCCTAGGTGGTGGCTATATAGTTGGGCAGCAGATGAACTGTGAATTTAATCTTTGACACTACAACTGATCCTATCTGTGACCATTTGACCCTGACAAACTACCCAGCTACATAGTGACCAGCTATGCTCTGTCTACCCAATTATGCTTAGTCTAGACCAGTAGCCTTGGGACCTATACATGTAGCCTTTAGTTAGCACTAGCTGAATGCTCAAAATGCATCTTAAAAAGACTTCAACCTTTCCCAAATCTTCACATTTACATTATATGAAAAGTCCAGCATATTCACCAATTTACTTTTTTTTCCTATCACAATTTCTTGGAATCTAGCTTCAAGCACAGACTGCCACATAATGGGTGCTTGAGAAATATTAATGGATTGACTAATCACCATTAGTGAATAGCAGTTACTGTCATTAAATAGTTACTCATCCTCCATCCATTCAATCACTTATTCAAGTGAAACATTTATTAAGTGCCAGTAATGTATCAGAATTATGTTAGGCACTGGAGAGGCCAAGATGATGCAGTTGCTATGATGCAGGAGCTCAGAGCCTGCTGAGGAGTCTTGTAAGTCCAGTGCAGTCAGCATTCTCATTGTTTACCTACTGGAGGTGGGAGGATTCTGCAAGTATCACATTCTAATCTTTCAGACACATTGCTCTACAGCAGTCGCCTTTGTAAAAGAATCACTTACATTATTCTTTTACTATCACACAGTTGAAGAGACTTAAAATTGTGAGCAAGTACTGTTATTACCAGGAAATAACATAAGACAAAAGGTTGAGTGGAGCAAGCTCAGCTGATAAAAGGAGTTTATGAGGTTATTGTTATAGGGACCATCAAAAGCAACAGCCAAGGGCCTCCTTGGTGGTGCAGGCGGTTGCGTGCAGTGCTGTGAAGCTGTCTGCAGCCTCTGCAGCACGGGCTCAATTCCTGGCTGGCCAGGGAGATTCCCACATGGCGCCGCCTACCTCCCCTGTCTTGCCTGCTTCTACCCTCAGCAGTGTATTTCAGTAGATCTGCCTGTTCTGCTCCCCACTCTGTCTCTGGTGAATCCTCTCACCCTCATGCACATTCTGGCCTGTACCCCGGTTCTTGTATAAATAAATCTTTTTTTTAAAAAAAGCAACAACCAAGATCAAGAATGGGGAAAGCAGCCAATAATATGTGAGATAGGATCACGAGGAGCAGTTACTATAACAGGGTGGTCCCCAGGAAAGGGGGCTGTTCCAGGTTTCCTGCCCCACCCAAAGGAGGATGGAGCTGAGCAGAGAGAGAAGAAGCTACAGAGGAGACAGAGGAAGGAAGGAAGCAGGATGGAGACCTGGCGGAGGCACACGGAGCAGAGAGACACATGAAGAGACTGCCCTTGCCTTTTGGTCATGGACTGGTTGACACAGATGTGGGTGAGACTCATGGGGAGGTGACAATGGCAGTTTTTGTCTTGATTTTGATTTTGCTCTTTTCCTCCCAGAATTGTCTGGTTGTTTCTGATCCTTTTCTGTGGGTCCCCACTGGAAGATGCTTGAGACTTGTGGCAGGCTTTGGGGCCTTGCTCCGGGCCAATCCTACTTGGGTGGACTTTTACCCACGAGGGGAGGGGTAACTTTGGGTGCTTGATTTAGAAATTATATTCTTTGCCTTTCCTGTATTGTTTACTAATTGTATTAAAGTTCCTTCCCATTAAAGTCTCATATGTTTTGTGTTGATGCGGCGGATGGCAGAATCTATTTAGAGCAGGCAGGTTTGCAGGGTCTGGGCTGCCCCTCTCCCTGCCCTGTAACACTACCAGAGGGCTTCTACTGAATTTTGCTGAGTAGTATCTTGTCTAAAGTTATTCTCCTCACGCTTCAAGTTAATTTTTTGATTTATGAATAAAAAGTTATACTACACAATAATTTTAGAAAAATTGAATAGTATGGAAAAGAGTCACATTATGTACCAAAACAAAACAAACAAGAAATGGAAGATGAATTACCATATCACACCACCTAGAAGCAACTTCAACTAATATTTAGCATGTTAGTATTTTTCTACATTCCTTACATGTTTTTACACAATAGAGATAATGCTGCACATAAAGTTTTATAACTTGCTTCATAAAAAGCTTTTTAACAAACATAGTTAAATTGCTTCATAAACTTTTCAGTGGCTTACCATAATAAAAATGCCATTGGACACATTGAATAATGTAATAAACTATTCTCCTAATTATTTCTCCTAGAAAATTTTCCTAATTTTTCATTGTTGTAAATAACTCTATGGTCAACATCTTTAAAAAAATATTTTAAGAAGGATAGGTTTATTACAAAAAGGAGAAAGAGGCATCAGCATAGTCACAGGCGGACAGGAGAGTTGCCTGGTCAACATCTTTATACTTAAAAAAATATTTTAAATTAGTTTGGAATGTCATTTTTGTATGGATCCTGAGAAGAATCTCTGGATCCAAAGACAGGAAAAACTTAGTTTGGTAGCCTGTATTGCCATATTGTTTTCTAAATAAGGCAGTTAGAAATTGGAACAAAAAAATGTTTCACCAATTAGAGATAGTATATTTTTATTTATTTTTTTCCAAGATTTATTTTTATTTATGCATACAAGAACTGGGGTGTAGGCCAGAGGCGCAGGGGTGGGGGTGGGGGTTGAGAGGATTCACCAGAGACAGAGTGGGGAGCAGAACAGGTGGATCTGCTGAAATACACTGTTGAGGGGAGCAGCAGGCTAGACAGGAGAGGTCTGCTGCACCAGGGGACCTGGCCAGCGATGGAACTCAGGCCATAGTGGCTGGTGATAGCTTGATAGAGCTGAGACTTTAACCTGCACATCACCAGGGAGGCCCAGAAGCAGTATATTTTTAACTGCTTAGAGAATTTTTATTACAAATAATCTTTGCCAATTGTTTTGCATGTCTTCTGAAATTGAACAAAAGAGATGGCTCTTCACCGGGAGTTGTGCCCACTTCCGAAGCAGGAGGCACAGATTCATGTGAGATTGTCTACTTTCTCTTCCCCTGCTGGCTGGATAAAGAGGGCTCCACAACCCCAGGGGAATAACAGCCCACTATACACCACACGGAGGAAAGCCACCTGACAGTAACAGCTTGAATTGATTTGACAGGTTTATGGGCAAGGCATAAACTTGTATTATTTTAACCCATCGAAATGCCATAGATTTGTTCCAGTGGCTAGCATTGTCCTCTCCTATATAGTAGATATCCACATACAAGCTATCCAGATGTAGATGGCATAAGTGCTCCTTTTTTTTTTTTTTCATCTGAAGAAGCCATAGATATGTCACAAAGAACATTAATAATGCGTCATTTAAAAATTAAGGAAAAGGGCCTCCCTCGTGGTACAAGGGGTTAAGATGCAAACTATGAAGCTATCTGCAGCCTCTGCAGCACAAGTTCGATCCCCAGCTGGCCAGCGGGCAACCCACACGGCACCGGCAGACCTCCTCTGTCTCTCCTGCTGCTCCCCTCAGCAGTGTATTTCAGTCAGTCTGCCTGTTCTATTCCCCACTCTGTCTCTGGTGAATCCTCTCACCCCCACACCTCGGCCTGTTCTTGTATGCATAAATAAATAAATCTTTAAAAAAAATAGGGAAAAAATTGATGTTCAGTATCTACCACATTTGCATCCATCCTTTCTAACAGAATCCAAAATACAGGTGAGTCCATTGAGGTGTGGGGGTGGCTGTAATGAAGAGAGGGCTGTCCAACCTGAATCCAAGCAGCAAGTTCAGGGGCTTGAGGTGGGGGAGAGATTCTTGGAGAATGTTCGCTGGGCGCGAGCTAAGTCTCCATCTTCGGAAAACCAGCCGATTTCGGAAAATGGGTCTCAGGGCCAAGGCCCTCGCTCCCGGGAGCGCATGTGCGAGGCTCTTGGTTTCGCGGCCTCCGCCGCCATTTTGCGTTCGCGTCCGTCGCGGTGAATGTGGGAGGCGCTCCCCATGCAACCCCCAAGGTAAGGGGTTCCAAGACTTTCCGGGTCGGGGAACACTTCCACACTGCCAGAGGGTGCTGAGCCCCACTGCGGGGGAGAAGCTCCAGCCCGTGGGGCCTCCCAGACGTGGCTCGACGTGTCTCTTCATGTGGACTTTGACAAGCTGGTGGAGGCGAGTGTTTCCCGGAGTTCTGTGAGCGGTTGTGGCAAAGAACCCTAACCCGGGGACGGCTCTGGAGCACCTCAGCGTTATAGCCAGTCAGACGCCCCGCCCCGGACAGCCTGGCCTTGCGATTGGCAGCCGTTTGAGACGGAGCCCGTCACCTGTGGAAAACCGTGCTGTGTCCAGGTGGCGCGTGTCAGGACTGAGCTGCTTTGCAGCACACCTGGAGAATTGCAGTTGGGGGGAAACCTTCATAATCTGCTGGAGAGAGAGAGAGAGACAGACAGACAGACAGACAGACGAACAGGAGGGAAGGCTGGGCGTTTTCCCATCTAGCTAGACCATGGATTCATCTCCCCCTTTCTCTTTCTTTTCTTTCTTTCCTTTTCTTCTTTCGTTTTATTTATGCATAAAAGAACTGGGGTACAGGCAAGAGGTGTGTGGGGTGAGAGGATTCACCAGAGACAGAGTGGGGAACAGAACAGGCAGACTGACTGAAATACACTGTTGAGAGGAGCAGCTGGCAAGTCAGGAGAGGTCTGCTGCGCCATGTGGGTAGCTCCCTGGCCGGTTGGGGGATCGAACTCGTGCTGCATCGTAATCCCTTGTGCCACCAGGGGAGCCCCTCATCTCCCCTTTCTTGATGACAAGATTCTAGCAGCTGTGGAGTTGGTGGATCCACATTAACCTCCTATCAAATTTAACCACATCTTTCTCTTCCAAAAAGACATTTTCTTGTTTTTATTCAGTATGAATAGTCTGAGAATTTCCACGTGTTTACATTTCGCTCCCTCTCGATGTGCTGTTCCCGTTAAAAGCACTGTTTCTCCTGTTTCACTCTATGTCTTCACAGGAATCAGGCCGGATCTTTCAACATTTTGATTAGATGGTTCCTTCGCCAAATACCTAGTTCCATCACTTGAAAATTCTACGTTGCACAAAGCACTAGATAGAACATGAACATAATTTAGTCAAGTTCTTTGCCACTGTAGAACAAGGATGGCCTTTCTTCCATTGGCCAGTAATACACGTTTCTTATTTCTATCTGTCACCGCATCAGAATGGCCTTTATTCATATGTCTATCAAAACCTTGTGCAGGATTGCTTACATATTCTCTCACAAGACCAGGCTTTCTCTGCAGCTTTGCTTTTTGCCTGGGCTCTCACCAGAATCGCCCTCAGTGTTCTGTTTATGGCAGTGTGGACTTTTTCTAGCATGCATCTCAAAATTCTTGCGATCTCTATCCTTTAGCCGGTTGCAAAGCTGTTTTCACGTTTTTTATGTATTTGATACAGCAGCACCCACTCTCGATTCCAGTTTCTGACTTAACCTATTAGGATGGCTATAACAGAGTACCACAGAACAGGTAGCAGGTGAACAATAGAATTTTATTTCTCACAGTTCTGCAGTCTGGAATATCCAAGACCAAGGTAGATTTGGTCTAGTGAGAAGCCCCTTCCTAGTTCACTGTCTGCTCTGTGTTTCAGAATCCCATTGGGGTTTCATTTTAAGGGCACTAACTCCATTCATGAAGGCTCTGCCCTCAAGACTTTATCACCTCTCAAAGACCCCCTTTTCTCATACCATCATATTGGGCATTATGAAAACATAGGAATTCAGAACTGTGCATAATCATTCAATCTATAGCAAATTATTTCTAGATAAATGGAAAAAAATTTTTTTTTCATAGAGCATTTGGGAAATTTGAGCCATGGAAATGGCTGGTTTTCTTTTCTTTTTTTAAGGAATAGTTGTTTTCTCACTGCTGACATGACTCCTAAATTCTAGGCCTTTCCCTTTGGTAAACTACCACCACAAAGTTGATGAAAACGGCTTTGAAGTTGTTTGCAAATTAAAGAGGTAAACCCTATTCCTTCTTTCTTTAGGCTTTATTTTCTCTTTCTAAGGAAATATGTATTTTCCTTGGGTTTATTCCTAGGGCTCTTAAACTCAAGGCATATTGTCATGACTACAGCTACAGCAAAACTGCTTCTTTATATGCTTTTGTGTTTAGATCAGGGAATATTTGTTGGATTAAATTAGCCACAGGAGGGCTCCATTGCAGTTTCTGGGGAAAAAAATCTGCCATTGTACTTTTCCGGGTACACAGTTCAGTGGGTTACACCTATTTAGAAGGTGAAATTAGAAGGCAGGGCACATAACTCAGGTACATTTAGAATGTTTACTTAAAAATTCCAGATAATTTTGTGGAAACCTAAAGTATATCTCTGTGGGAAACGGCATAAAAATGAGACTTGAAACGATAAGCTCTGATTTATTGATTTTATGTTTATCTTAAGCATTTTAAAATTCACAGCAACAATATGTATTTGGGATATACAATATGTAGGTATCTAATGCACAATATAGGCAGTTCTAGTTATGCATTATCCATTATTTTTCTGTCAACACCAAAGACTTTTATTATCCAGTGTGAAAAGCCAGATGCTGCATGTCTCCACCCCACCATCTATATCTGTTCTTCTGAACATGCATCTGCAGGATGATAAAGAACACAAGAAGAAAAGTAGGAGAACTTCTAGGTGAAACAAAAAGAAATGCAGTCTTTTCCACAGGACTTAGCAGCACCTCATATGAATCTCCTTGAGAGGCATTTCAGGCACATTTGCTGCTCTATTTTTTGGCACTAAAGCAAGGTTTTAAAAGTTACTATATCAAAGAGGGAAGGAGGGAGGATTAGAAAGAGAGATGCCTAAAAAAAGAATCCCAAATGTGAGACCACACTGAGAAATAATGAAAACTATATGGAAAATAGAAAATATACTCTCCCTGATGCTATTTGAATTTCCTCCTGTACCTTACTCCTAGGAAGAGTCATACCAGTCCCTATAGGAATTACGACAGGGTCAGATCTAGCGACAATCTGGACACTAGTGTTTTGAAGTTTTATCTCATTCTCCTGCAGCTCTCAGTGGTTATACTTAGTATTTTGTTTTTCTTGTTAATTTGGAAAGAAACACTAGTAGCTAAGGAATCTAATAAACACATTCTCAGTGATGTATGTGAGGTCAGTGTTAAGGGAGAAATGGTCCTGGAGGAGAGATGAAGGACCAGCACTTTGAGTTTTGAAGATAAATCACTAACCCTTGTCATTTTATAAGGACATCACTCTATAAATCACCAAACAGCAATAGGTAATACGCATTTTTTTTAAAATAAGAAGGCATCTTTGTGTCTAAATGGCAGTTTGTTATCACACTTGCTGAGAAGCCATACATAATCATAAATGGTTGTCTTTCTCTGAGGTGATAAATTGGATTTTCTCACTTTTGATACATCTAACCTCTAGGCAGTGTCTCTATTTTGTTCCTTCGAGTGATTCTATTGACTATTCTTCCTTTTGTCACATGTCTCCTCCGACATGCTCCCACCACTATACACACCAAGCTGCCCGCCCTACTGGGGACTTTTGACTGGCATTTTTATTTATCTGGGTTATGGAAGCAGAGCAGCAAGGGTGAGTTTCTCAGGTACCTGAATACAGGATGGTTGAAATAGTCTCTTTTTGTAGGAATTGTCGAATCAAATTCTGCTGTTATATTAAAGAGGTAAAATAAGCACAGGCTTGAACTCAAGAAAAACGTGTGGTTAGCATGAGGGAGGGAGGTGAACACAAATGGGAGAAGTAGCTACCAGAGATGCTCCTCCTTTCAAGGTATTTTTTTTTTATAATTTTTAAAATAAATTTGTTTATGCATACAAAAGCTGTGCCACAGGCCAGAGATGCAGGGGGTGAGAGGATTCACCAGAGACAGAGTGGGGAGTAGAACAGGCAGACTGACTGAAATACACTGCTGAGGGGAGCAGCGGGCAAGTCAGGAGAGGTCTGCTGCGCCATGTGGGTTGCTCCCTGGCCGGCTGGGGATCAAACTCATGCTGCAGAGGCTGTGAACAGCTTCATAGGTTGTGTCTTAGCCCATTGCGCCACCAGGGAGGCCCCTATTTTGCAAGATTATTGTAGGAATCAAGTAATGATATGCAAAAGAAGCATCCTGTCAAACTATATTAGTTTTATTACACGGTTTCATATTTCAAATTCGAACCCCACTTCTTAGTAAGGTCTTCTCCAATAATCCGTGTGAAAAAGCATAGTTTCTTTTGCTAGTTTCTTATACAATTACTGTTTTCAGAGCCCTACGGCCATAGTATGTACAGTATTCTAGTCATTTGTCTTCATGTACTCGCATCTGAATCAGAGGGAAAATTTCTGGATGGTAGGGAGTGTGTCTTTTGCTTTTTCTAGCATAGTGTCCTATATACAGCAGATATCCCATAAACTTATTAAATCAAAAGATCAAATGGATATTTTAATGAATTGACTTAGTGAATCAATGACTTAAGTGTTCAAAAGCCAGTTTTACAACTCTTAATCCATTATTCATATGGAAGGCATGAAAATGTCTGGTAGAGTGAAGAGAAATTTTGGAGAATTCAATTCTTGGGGATCCAGAGGCACCTCAGTGAGAGGGTGCCTGGGTGTGACAGTAGAAGACCAGAAGAGAAAAGCAAAAACCTTTCCTTTGTCAATCCTTAGCTGAAAGAGACCACTCTGAATTTTCATGAAGTTTGAAATTTTTAACATCTGACACCAGACCGGACATATTCATCAATGAATCAAGACTACATTTTCATGTCTTGACATCGTGGAAGACTTTTTTTGTTATCTGAGAGTGACTAAGAGTTTTGATCTAAATGCAAGAGGAATCTCTTGTTGAATGGATATCAATGATCAAGTGAAAACTAAGGTGGTTTTCTGACTTTACCCCAGGAGTCCCACTGCTAAAGGCAAGGATTTTGCGAGTCTGACGCAGTGTCAATATTGAGTTATTGAACAGCAACTAGAAGTGTTGTCAGGGAGGACTGCAGGCCATTAGGCGGAAGGGGAGGTTATGGAAGGATGCCCTCTTCACTCCAAAAGAGGAAGAAATGCTGCTGCATTGCCATCACTCGGACCCCATCCAGCTACCCTGACTGCTTGCATTGCCCCTCTTCTCATACTGCTGTCTTCTCCCTAGCCAGTGATAGCCCCCTCTCACCTCCTGTGAGCTACTACCCTGACTTGCTGCCCCACTTTCGCTCCTTTGGCCCCACAGCAGAAGCCAGAAGTAAGCACTTCACTTCACTGGCCTCTTGGAAAGTTCTGAGTCTTCCAAGTCTCGATTAGATTGCTTTTTTCTTTTTAATGTTTCTATTGGGATATGATTGTCAGTTGCCATGGTATTCTGTGCAAACAGAAGCACTTTTATTCTGTGGGATGCTTTCAAGAGGAGCTCTCATGCAGTGTTGGTCACAGAAGAATCACTGTTATAACCAGCTTGTTTACAAGTTTGGTAAACCCTTGAGATTTTGCCATTTATAGTAGCTGCCCCCGAGATCCATTTCAGACCAGGGTTCACATATTCTCACATGTGAAATTGTGAACACTCACTGAAGTGTTTATTGGGATTGGATTGTGGAGGAAAAGATTCATTTTGAGGGTTGGCAAAGATAGGAACTAGGTATACTCATTTTCTTTTAATACCTAGAGATTTGGATAATAACAACCAGCTTTGGCTCGTTGTTAACAAGCACTGGTTCAGTTGCCAGAGGAAGATACCAAGCTAAGGATGCTGGTTTTTTCATCTCTAACTTCCTTGTCATCTCTGCCTCATTGTGACTTCCCCAGTCCCCACCACTCTCATGATTCCTCACTTTTGAGCCCTGTCAGAGTTTGTAACTTCTGGGTTGTGGCCCTTATTCCAGACTTTTCTGTTCCTTTGTGATAATTTACCAAATACTAAGCAAACAGCTAAGAAATATGACATAAAAATTATTAGTGAGTGTTCATGGCCAAGTGCATGGCATTTGGGGTTGTTTTAAGTTGTAGTGGCAAAAGTAAACTTTGAAAAGTGCTAGTGTAGCAGGGGTCCTAGCTTGAGCCTGTACCCCAAGAACTTTCTTCTCATTAGGTATTTGGCTAGACTAGCATGGTTTTTGCAGTGCTGGAGAAAGATAAGAATGCAAGGACTTGACATTTGTCCATGCCAAACATGAGGTTTGTCAAACAGTAGCATTTCAAAGAACAGATTCTACAGCCGGAGAATCTGGGGTCATGTCCTGGGTCTCTAGTACTCAGTGACTGGACAGGATGCTATCATACTGAATTTGTAAAATGGGGATATTAGTAGTAACACACATGTCAGGGCTGTTTTGACTTAATTTGTGCAAACTCCTTCGAGCTGGGCATGTACATATGCTGTACTTTGTAAAGTGCCGGTTCTTGGTATTACTATGTGTTTCTCCAGCCTTCATGGGTGGACTCTTTTCCAAGTGGGGCAAGAAGATGGACTGCAGGTTGGGACTCTGTGAGACCAGGTACATGGGCAGCCCTGCATTTATTCCCAGTGGGATAGGTGTGACCCAGACAGAGAAGAATAATTCTGTCTCTTACGAAGATCATGGCATGACTTCAGTGCAGTGATGACACAGTGCCTTAGAAGCTTCTAGAGTTTTTCTTTTGGAAACAACTTTTGAGAATATTTCATGGAGGGACCAGCACAGAGGCTGTTGGACAGGCCACCAGTGCTGGTGAGAGCAGTGAAATGGAAGAATTTGAGAGACCTGTTTGGTACATGGAAACTATCCCCTGTGCTTTCAGAAATACCAGACAGGATTTTTCAGGGGACCAAAGCCCTGTACTGTGAGGGGAGGGATTTGAGCTGTAACTTGATATGCCCTGTCAGTATGCAAATATTGGCAAGGTCTTGGGAGAACCCATTTACACCCATAAAGGAGCTCTCATGAAATCAATTGACTGGGAACAAGAGTCTTTTGGAGACTCTTACTTCTGCTTCTTTCCTTGTTACCTTTACCTCCTTCTTAGGCCAATGTGGTTGTTCCTTGAATATATGATTTTTTAACATAGTATTGGTCTCTTCTATGGGAACTGTTTACTTATTGCAGTTACTGGGTGTGCGGTTCTGTGTGCCCATATGGGTGCTGTCCCAACTGTATTGCTTTTGTCCTCAGTTGTCAGTTTAATTCATTAATGAAATAAGGTCATTGGAAATGCTGACACAGATCTCTGTAGCGAAGGTGGACCATGCTTGTGGCCTCTTCTTGCGGGGTAACCTTGAAGAGACCTGGTATGCTGTCATTTGTGCTCCTTGTTGAATGAATGAGCTGGCTCTGGTGTTTGCGGATGGATCTTGCCTTGCATCCCTTGGTCTGGTTAGACCCAGGGAGTGACATCTTAGAGTTTAGCACTTAATTGCTCTTTAAACAATGCTTCATGGGCGGAGCAACATGGCTGCGAGGAGACGCTGCGAGTAAGATCTCCCATTAAAAAAAGTTAATAGGGAGGAAAAGCGGCAGGTCCCAGTGAGAACTGGGACACGGAAGATAAACGGGTGACTCCAGCAAAGTGCCCGAAGAAGAAAGTGGCCATAAAAGAGGACCAGAAGGGAGGAAAGCGCAAAACCCTGCTCCCCTCCCCCGCCCACAGAGGCGGCACTCTCCGACTGGCAGAGAGGAGGAAAACAACAAACTAAAAGGACCAACAAGAACAAACTACGCAGCAAGCGGGACTGTGAGTGGAAAGGAACTATTTCAGCCACCACACCCCGTGAACGGGAGCTGTGGAGAATCCTGCAGGATCCGCCGCAGAGGTGCGCTCCAGGCACCATTAAAGAGAGCCCCGCCCCTGGGGAGGTGACCAGCACCAGCACACAGCCCCGGGCCGCCTGGTAAGCTTGCTCAGAAAAGCGGCGCGCTGGAAAAGCAGACACGGATCGGGATCGGGATCGGGATTGCGCGGAAAAGCGGCGCAGACCGGAATCGGGATCGCGCGGAAAAGCAGTGCGGTTGAAAAGCAAGCGCAGGTCCCCGCGCCTGCGACCTAGGCTTGTGGGGAGATGTGCGGAGGCCCTCACTGAGTGAGCAGGAACCAGGCGCCCAGGCACGGGAGCGGGATTCAAAAGGCGCCATTCCCGCGCCACTGAACTGGGCTACAGCCCGCGTCCTGGAACTGAGAGCTTTGGAACTGAGACCCGGGGCACGAAATTAGGGGCGTGGGTTCCCCACGATGGTGGGGCACAAGGCAGACACAGCACCCCAAAGCCGTTGAGGTGTACCCTACCATTCCCGCTCTGTTCCCAGTCCCACGGGGTGGAAAATCAGCTCCCCAAGGGCTCTAGGAGAGATAACTGGCGCCACCTAGCGACTTGAAGCCAGCAGAGGCTCCTGGAGGAGCCAGTGGCTGGGGAGTTAGCCCACGCCGGGCCCCTTCCGACCAGTAGTCTGAGCCCACAGGGGGTGCGAGCACCCACAGCCGGGGCAGACCAGGCGCGCAGAAGAGTGTGCCTGAGACCGGATGTGCAGGGAGTGTGTCCCACATCACCATTTTAGAACAGGGACATTTCTTCAGTAAAGACTACATTTCTTCAGTAAAGAAGGCTTCCTCAGGAGCCAGAGGTGAGCGGGGGAAGTCCGCCCACGCCAGACCCCCTCTGGCCTGCAGTCCAAGCCCAGAGGGGGAGCAGGAACCCACCGCCGGGGCAGACCAGGCGCACAGGGGAGTGTGTCCTCACATCGGCATTTTAGAACAGGGACCTTTCTCCAGTAAAGACTGCTTGAAACTGACATATGGCTCCAGGAGGAACCAGAGGGGAGCAGAGAAGCTCGCCCAAGATGCCGGCCAGTCCCAACAACACACTGTCCCAACGCATACGGCAAATTAGAAAACAGACAGTAGGGAGTAGAAGAACCACACGCAACCTAGCAACTCCCCAGGGAAAAAGCACACCACAAAAAGAAAACCAGCCCCCAGATTGCAACGACAGTAACTTGGAAGAACTTCTGAGCCTTCCAGAAAGAGAATTTAAAATTGCCGTGATTAAAAAACTGACAGAAGTCATAAAGGAAAACAATGATAAGGGAAAAATAATCAACGATCAGAAGAATGCAATCGAGTCCCTAGAGAGGGAAAACAATGGTCAGAAGAATGAAATTGAGTCCCTAAAGAGGGAAGTAAAAGAAATGCAGGAGATCAAAGAATTAATGGAAGAACTAAAGAATTCTGGGAAAAGCAATGAAAGCAGAATAGATGAAATGGAACAACGAATAAGTACTCTTGAAGACACAGAAATAAAAAGAACCAAAACAGAAAAGGAAAGAGAAGTATGAAGGAAAAAGAACGAAGAAAGATTTCGGGAACTATCTGACTCCATGAGGAAAGGAAATATAAGAATTATAGGAATACCAGAAGGAGAGGAGAGAGATATAGAAACAGAGAAAATATTCAAAGAGATAATTGAAGAGAACTTCCCAAATGTGAAGAAGGAGCTGAAAATTGATATACAAGAAGCAAGAAGAACACCAAACTTCCACGACGAAAGGAAAAATACAGCAAGACACATAATAGTAAAGCTCCCAAGAATCCAGGACAAGGAAAAAATAATGAAGCTGGCAAGAGGGAAGAAACAGATAACATTCAAAGGAAAGCCAATCAGGCTGACATCAGACTTCTCCGAAGAAACACTACGGGCAAGGAGAGAGTGGAGGGACATAGTCAACAGACTCCAAGAAAACAGATGCCAACCAAGAATACTCTATCCCGCAAAGCTCTCCTTCCTCTTTGAAGAAAGAATATGGACCTTCCCAGACAAACAGAAACTCCGGAATTTCATTACAACTAAACCCCCACTCCAAAAAATACTACAAGGAGTCCTAAAGCCAGAACCTCAGAGGGACGAATAACAATGAAAGAAGGCCAAAAAAAAAAGTTATTAAAAGAATAAATGAATAAAATCAAAGGAAAGAAAATCACAATGGCAAATACAGATGCTAACATATCAATATTAACTCTAAATGTAAATGGACTAAACTCTTCAATAAAAAGACACAGAGTTGCAGCCTGGATTAAGAAACAAAACCCAACCTTTTGCTGTCTCCAGGAAACACATTTAGCTACAAAAGATAAAAATAGGCTTAAAGTTAAAGGATGGAAAACAATTCTACAAGCAAATGGACCAAAAAAGAAAGCAGGAACAGCTATACTTAGATCAGATAAAACAGACTTCAAACTCAAAAAAATAAAAAGAGACCCCAGTGGTCACTACATTATGATCAAGGGGACAATACTTCAAGAAGAAATAACACTCATTAACATATACTCACCAAACGAAGGAGCACCAAAATATATCAGACAACTGTTGTCCTCTCTGAAAACAGACATCAGAGAAAACACATATGTAGTGGGAGACTTCAACACACCACTATCAACAATGGATAGATCAACAAGACAAAAAATAAGTAAAGAAACTAAAGCTCTCAATAAGGACCTAGAGCATTTGGGCTTAACAGACATCTATAGAACACTAAACCCAAAAAAAAACGGAGTACACATTTTTCTCAAGCGCACATGGATCATTCTCCAGGATCGATCACATACTGGGGCACAAGACAAACATCAACAGATACACCAAGATTGAAATCATACCAACCATTTTTTCTGACCATGAAGGCATCAAACTAGAAATAAACCATAAAAAGAAGGCAAGGAACTATTCTACCTCATGGAGATTAAAAACCAAACTACTGGAAGACCACTGGACTAATGAGGAGATCAAAGAAGAAATTAAAAAATTCTTTGAATTGAATGACAAGGAGGACACTAATATCCTAAATGTATGGGATGCAGCAAAAGCAGTAATAAGAGGAAAATATATAGCAATAGAAGCTCACATCAAAAAAGAAGAAAGAACTCAAAGAAACAACCTAATCTCGAAGCTCAGAGATCTAGAAAAAGAACAACAAAAAAACCCCAAAACCAGTAGAAGAAAAGAAATAATAAAAACCAAAGCAGAAATAAATGAAATTGAAACTAAAAAAACAATCCAAAAGATCAATGAAACCAAGAGCTGGTTCTTTGAAAAAATCAATAAAATAGACAAACCCCTAGCCAGGCTCACAAAGGAAAAAAGGGAGAAAGCACAAATAAACAGGATCATAAATGAAAGAGGAGAAATCACAATGGACACAGCAGAAATCAAAAGAATAATCAGTAACTACTATGAACAGTTATATGGAAACAAGTTCAACAATCTAGAGGAGATGGACAAATTCCTACAACTCTACAATCACCCAAAGCTAGATAAAGAAGAAATAGAACACCTAAACAGACCAATTACAAGCAGCGAAATTGAAATGGTAATCAAAAACCTTCCCAAAAACAAAAGCCCAGGACCTGATGGATTTACAAATGAATTCTACCAAAGATTCAGAGACGAATTAGTGCCTATCCTTCACAAACTCTTCCAAAAAATTGAGAAGGAAGGGACAATACCAAACACGTTCTATGAAGCCAACATTACACTAATACCAAAACCGAATAAGGACAACACAAAAAAGGAAAACTACAGGCCAATCTCCCTAATGAACACTGATGCAAAAATCCTCAATAAAATTTTAGCCATCAGAATCCAACAATGTATCCATAAGATAATTCACCACGACCAAGTAGGATTCATTCCAGGGACACAAGGATGGTTTAACATCAGAAAATCAATCAACGTTATCCAACACATCAACAAAAAGAAATATAAAAACCATATGATAATATCAATAGATGCTGAGAAAGCTTTCGACAAAGTGCAATACCCATTCATGATAAAAGCCCTTGAAATTCTTGGGATACAAGGAACATACCTCAACATCATAAAGGCCATCTATGACAAGCCAACAGCCAGTATCATCCTCAATGGTGAAAAGCTGAAAGCAATTCCATTAAGATCTGGAACAAGACAAGGATGTCCACTCTCACCACTGCTTTTCAATATAATACTGGAAGTCCTAGCCAGGGCAATAAGACAAGAGAAAGACATCCAAGGAATCCAAATAGGAAAAGAAGAAGTCAAACTATCACTATTTGCAGATGATATGATAATATACATAGAGAACCCCAAAAACTCCACAGAAAAACTAATTCAACTTATCAATCAATTCAGTAAAGTGGCAGGATACAAAATCAACACGCAAAAGTCAGTAGCCTTCCTATACACAAACAATAAATCTGAAGAAGAAATAAAAAAAAAATCCCTTTTATTATCGAAACAAAAAAAATCAAATATTTGGGAATAAATCTAACAAAAGAGGTAAAGGACCTATACAAAGAAAATTATAAAACACTGTTAAAAGAAATAGAAGAAGACACAAAGAAATGGAAAGACATCCCCTGCTCATGGATTGGAAGAATAAACATTATTAAAATGGCCATCCTACCAAAAGCAATATACCGATTCAATGCTATTCCAATCAAAATTTCAATGTCATTCTTCAAAGAAATAGAACAATTATTGATGAAATTCATATGGAATCACCAAAAACCCCGAATAGTCAAAGCTCTCCTGAAAAAAAAGAAGGAAATGGAGGCATCACACTCCCAGACTTCAAACTATACTACAAAGCCATAATCCTCAAAACTGCATGGTATTGGAACAAGAACAGACATACAGACCAATGGAATCGAATAGAAAATCCAGAAATAAACCCACAGATTTATGGTCAACTAATCTTTGACAAAGGAGCAAAGACTATGCATTGGAGCAAAGAAAGTTTGTTCAATAAATGGTGCTGGGAAAACTGGGTCGTTACATGCAAAAGAATGAAGCTTGACCACTACCTCACACCATACACAAAAATCAACTCAAAATGTATTAAAGAACTTGACATAAGACCTGAAACCATAAAATATATAGAAGGAAATATAGGCGAAACACTACGTGATTTGCACATCAAAGACATCTTTACAGACACATCATCCAAAGCAGTGATAGTGAAGGCAAAGATAAACAGCTGGGACTACATCAAATTAAAGAGCTTCTGCACAGCAAAAGAGACAATAACAAAAACAAAGAGAAACCCCACCAACTGGGAGAACATTTTTGCACCCAACACTAATGATAAAGGACTGATCACAAAAATCTGCAAAGAGCTGATGAGACTCAACAACAACAAAGAAAATAATCCAGTCAAAAAATGGGCAGAAGAGCTAAAAAGAAACTTCTCTGAAGAGGAAATGCAAATGGCCAACAGGCATATGAAAAAATGTTCAACATCACTTGTCATCAGGGAAATGCAAATCAAAACTACCATGAGATACCATCTTACACCAGTGAGAATGGCACATATTAAAAAAACTAGCAACAACAAATGTTGGCGAGGGTGTGGAGAAAAAGGAACTCTTCTGCACTGTTGGTGGGAGTGCAAACTGGTCCAACCACTGTGGAGAGCTGTGTGGAGATTTCTGGACCTACTAAACATAGAGCTTCCATATGATCCAGCAATTCCATTCCTAGGTATTTACCCAAAGGACACAGAAACATCCATTCCAAAGAACACCTGCACCCCTATGTTTATAGCAGCACAGTTTACAATAGCTAAGCTTTGGAAACAACCCAAATGCCCAAAAATAGATGACTGGATCAAGAAGATGTGGTACATATATACCATGGAATATTACTCAGCATTCAAAAAAGATAAACACATGCAATTTGCAGCAACATGGATGGTGCTGGAAGGGATCATGCTCAGCGAAATAATCCAAAAAGAAAAAGAAAAATACCGGATGGTCTCACTTATAGCAGGAATCTAGAAAACTTAAATAAGGGACCAGGAAAATGATTAACTATAAGAAAGTGAAAATCAAAATCAACAAAAAACTATGAACCAGAGACACTTTTAGGGGGGCGGGGGCGGGAGGGGAGGGATTGGGGTCAGAATGGGGGGGGGCTGCAATTGTATGGGGAATATAAAAATAAAATTTATTATTTATAAAAAAAAATAAACAATGCTTCATGTATGCCAGTGTTGTCTTTCCAGATAGACACACAATCTTTCCTTGGGATCAAGGGTCCTTTGACACTTCTTTGGTATTTCTGTGGTATGCTGCAGAGACCAGACCATAATACAGTTTTGATAAATATTTCATTGCTTCTTTAAAAAAACAAAAACAATAGAGCAACAGAACAAATCTCTCCTTTCAGTTCATGTAGCATTCACGTTCTTCTTGCTGAAATGCTGTTTTTACAAAGGGATTTGTTCCATTTACAGCCCTCACTTCTCCACATATTGCATTGGAATGTGCCTGGTATGGGCTTTTTAATCAGTTGGAAAGACATTGCCTCCATGGCAGTAATACCAAAACAAGGGGTGAGGATTTTTACATGGTTGATTGTAAGAAAGAAATCTTTTAGGTTATTTGTAGGGTAAGGTAAAAAAGCATCAGGAGTTTCTGCCCTCCCGCCACTAGGATAGATGACGAATCCCTGTGGTCCTGAATGCATGCCTGATGGTGGGCACCTGGAGTAGGGTCTGGGCCTATGTAAGTAGATACACCTGGGCTGAGAGACTTGGGCTTCTAAGGGCGGCATCACGGGGATGCCAGAGGAAGAGCAGAAACCAGAGAGAATGGAAGAACAGAGCAAAGAGAGAAGCAGAGGCCACAGAAAACACTGGAAAGCCCAGAAAGAGTGAAGACTTGTACCCCTGCCTGCCGTGTACCTGGTAAATCCAAATAAAAGCCTGCAAAAGCCACCAAGGACTCCAGGATTCCTCCTTTACCCCATCTACTCGGGTCATGGAGATCCTGCTTCGTGTCCTCCTGCCATTACATACTAGTCTCAGATCCACTGTGAAATCAGCAGTGGTGGTAGAAATCCACAGAATTCAGTGGCAATCTGATAGTTCTGAGTAACATCAGACTAATGCATCAAAATGAACATGTGGTAGAACAGAATGCTGACGTGGAAAGTTTTTACGGATGGATCCGTATAACTTATATAATAAGTGTAGCTCATTTTGTCCCCATTTTTTGGGAAAAAAGTTTTGCTAATCACGCAAATATTAGACATTTACTTGCATAACTTCTCTCGTCTATTTTTACATACACTACATTTTGAGAATGCAATTAGAATTGGATTTTTGCTCACAAATACTCTCTTTTATTGCTCTGACACAGATATTATTGTTAACAAAGTTCTCTATGAGGATTGTGCCTTTCTCTTTCCAAATGCTGAGCACAAGGCCAAATTGAATGAGCAGGCAGTGCTGTTCCCACACACAGAAGCTATCCTGCTCTTCTCCTTCCACTCAGTCCTCTTCCTGCTTTTTCCTTCTTTCTCTTACCGGTCCTGGGCAAGGGATCTAGGGCTGCCTTAACAGATACCACCGAGTGAGTGACTTAAGACATTTATTTCCTCACAACCTACCTACAGCTTGATCTCGGACCTCTAGAAGTTAGGGGTTTCTTCCGAGGCTTCCGTCCTTGACTGGCAGGTGGTGACCTTCTCACTGTGCCTCAGCGTCTTCCTTCTGCCTGTTTTTTTGTGTCCTTCTGATCCCTTCTCCTAAGGATACCAGTTCTAGTGGGTTACGGCCTTCCTTGACTTGGAATCGCATGAAGCTGATTCTGAATATTTTCCTAAGTGAGAACCTCTCCGAATCCTTCCCCTTCAGATGTCCCAAAGAAAAAGATGAAAGATAATTCAGAGTCCGTCCTAAGACCATCCCATTCTGCATTCCTGTATTTAGGGAAACAAAGAAGCATATAAAACACCAGCTTGATAATTCCAGTTCACACACCGTGGTCCCCGGGAAGTGGGCTGCAGGGTGGAGGCCAGCAGACAGGAAGCTGACCAGGGAGTACTCGCAGGCTTCATACCTGCAGACAGGACAGGAAGGAGGATTGTGCAAAGGAAGTGGTTTTGTTTGGCTGCGGGCGGAGGGTGAGAGAATTCACCAGAGCCAGAGCGGAGAACAGAACAGGCAGAAGGACCGAAGCACACTGCTGAGGGGAGCAGCGGGCGGCAGGAGAGGTCTGTGCGCCATGCGGGACCCTCCTCCTGTGGCCGGGGAGCAGCCGGGGATCGAACCAGCGCCTCAGAGGCCGCGGGCAGCTTCGCAACCCAGCGCTCAACTGCTGCGCCACCGGGGAGGCCCCTGAAATGAAGTTTTAACAAAGGCCTGAGATGACCTCATGGGGATGGTTGATAGTGATCCCTTTTTGAAATTTTCCAGATATCAGGGTGAGGGACTGGACTTTCACATCCCCATTGACCAGTCACTGGATGTAGCTGCCCCCCAGAAGGAGCATGAGCTGGACATGACCTTCAACAAGTTGGTTCTTTTTTGCTGAGAATGACTCCCAGAGAGGGACTCAACTAAGAGCTGTGAATTGCCAGAATTCCTAGCAGTTGGGGGAGTGGGGTGAGGGGTGAAGGGTGGCTCATTCGTGTCTGCTGCCTCAAATCTGCCTTTGGGGGTTCTGCTTTTAAAACCAGCCAGGGTCCTCCCTTGGTGGCGCAGGCGGTTGAGCCCAATGCTGAGAAGCTTTCTGCAGCCTCTGCAGCGCAGGTTCAATCCCGGCCGGCGGGCAAGAATCCTACATGGCACAGCAGACCTCCCCTGACTTGTGAGCCGCTACCCTCAGCAGTGTACTTCAGTCAGTCTGCCTGTTCTGTTCCCCACTCTGTCTCTGTGAATTCTCTCACCCTCCTGTGCATCTGGCCTGTTCCCTGGTTCTTGTATGCATGAATAAATAAATCTTAAAAAAAAAAAAAAACTTGCCAGTGCGGGCCTCCCTGGTGGCATAAGGGGTTAAGCACCACACTGTGAAGTTATCCACAACCTCTGCAGCATGAGTTCGATCCCCGCTGGCCAGGGAGCAACCCACATGGCAAGCAGACCTCTCCTGACTCACCTGCTACTCCCCTCAGCAGTGTATTTCAGTTAATCCTCCTGTTCTCTACCCCACTCTGTCTCTGGTGAGTCCTCTGGCCTATAACCCAGGTCTTGTAAGCATAAATAAATAAATCTTCAAAAAAAAACAACAACCACCCAACCAGTGCACAACAGATTTGGCTTGTGATGTTAAATGATCTAAGTAAAACAGTCAATAGAGTAATAGGTCAATCTCTTACTCTGACTTGTCAAATCTTTCTGTCTTCTCTTTGAGGATTTATTGTCTTTCTTTTCTTATTTTTCCTTAAGTCCAGAATGAAGTATGAGGCAACTGTGCCCAAATCTGAACATGGTCTACTTAATACCCTTTGTAAAGCAGACGGAAGAACATTTTTTTCCCCTGACCAAATAAAGATCATTTTCTCCCTCTATGGGATTGAAGTGATAAAGATGTCTGATTCAATGTGGGAACTGTCAGAACAAATAAAGCAATTTTGCTTAAACACTTTCCTTCCATCTATCCTTGAAATGGATTACCAAATTAAGTCACCGCTGTATAACCTTGACTCCTTGTTCCCGTCATCGTATTTTGTTTCCTGTTTCAAATGGAAATTTTGCTTTCTTCTGCCTCATTTTTGTCAGATACATTTATGGGAAGTTCTCAAATAATGTCCTCAGATGATCTCCCACATGCAAATTCGTTTTCCTTAGCTGAAAGACTCTGGCTCCTTATTCAAACTAATTCTAGCTCTCAGACAATTTAAAAGGCTGTCTTTTGTTTTCCTGACTAGAAGCTTTCTGTTTTGGGGCCAGAAAATCTATTTTGATTTCATACCAGCAGCTGAAAAATTTGCGATACAAGGGGCATAAGCTACACAGGAAATGCAAAGAATTTGTATTTCTCATGGATTTATGTGGCATAGAATGTCTTTTATCATTTATTCACACTGAGCATTTCCATCTTTACAGAAAAAGACATGAATTATCTGTTTTTCACCTCCCCGAATCTGTTGACCAGAATGTTTGGATGATGTCACATTGAATAGGATGCTTAAACAGGTATGTCTCATTTGTGTCCTCTCAGAGAGTGAACATTTCTCTGAACACCCAAGAGTTAAGCATAAAAGTCTTCTTTGGTTGACTTACTCTTACCAGTCAAATGTTGGGCTTTGATTTTTCCATGTTGGTTTGCTTTGAAGTGACTTTGGAAGGAGATGACCGGAGTTGTAAGATGTTATAAAACAGGCTGTGGCCTGGCTCCCAGTCACTTCAGGAAGGGGAGGTTGTGGCCCTAATTGCCTGTGTTTTATTTTATTTTATTTTTGGTCTGAATTTTCAGTTAAGCATCATTTATGAAGTTCATCAATATGTTTATAGGTGTGGATTATTCATTTTCTGTTGTGTTGGGCTCATCTTTAGGCCTTCTTTTTCCTTGGTCCTTCTATTTCATCATCAAATCCTATGTCTTTAAATATATCTAAAATCTTGCTCCTTCCGGCCATCTCCTTAGACACCCCTCTGGTTCCAGTCAGTAGTACTTCTGTTTTGAATAATGCAATGAGTCATCGTGTATGTCTTTACTTACTTTCCTGCTTCCCTGCAATCCTTTCTACATGTGCAGCCAGCATGGCCTTTAAAAAAAGCATGTTATTCACATACTTGAAACATTTCACCGCTGCCCAGTGCATTTAGGATCATACCCAAAGCTCACCCGAGGGCTGTAGGGCCCTGCACAAACACTGTCCCAACCATCACCTGCAACCCTCTCCAGCTCCATTGTGTGCTTCCAGATCCTCAAAAGAGAAAAACTACCCTGTTTTTAACTTTAGTAGATGTTATTTTTCCTATTTCATTATTTTCCCCACCCTCTCCTAAGCTGGCAAATTCCCACTCAGTCATTTCCAGAAAGGCTGGCTTCCTTGATTCAGCCATCCACATGAAATCTCTGTTTCATTTGCAGTGAGCAACACCCAACATGTTATAGTGTGTGTGATTGCTAAAATGGCTTCTCTCTGTGCTGTGGCCACTCTGGGACCATGTCTCTCTTGTTTGCTGTTGTAACTGCTGTGTCTAGCACAGTGCCTGGACATCATGGCAGCGCCCAGGTACTCCTGGAATGAGTAACTGGCTCCAGTGGAGTTTCAGGTACTATGAGAAAGTTTACCCTAAAATGTATTAAGGGGACTCTTCATTTACGTTTTTGATTTGAAGCTTTTTAGCCTACAACAGGTAAATTGGGTATTATGATTCTGAGCACCTTGCAGCAACCATTCAGTTAATGAGCTGTTCTGGCCAAGGCTTAATCTTTTACTTTAGAGAAGTACAGGCCCAGAATTAGAAGCCGCATAAGATCTATGCCAGAATTCTAGTTTGAAACTGTAAATCTGAATGCATCCCTATGAAACCCAGAGGCCAAATGACATTCATTCCAGTTCCATGTTTCTGTTGTCTTCCCTGCCACTGTAACTAAGAGACCATATATTTTATTAAGTAAATGTGCAGTACATGAAAGGACAGGTGAGTTGACCAAATTGTGCATTGCCAATGGCTTTTTTGGCCACAAGAGGGAGCTGTTTAAGTTGCTGTTAAACATAACGAAACAATTAAAGGAAGAAATTTGGCAATCATAAGGTTGGCCAGATGGACACCTATTTATATGATATTGACTCTGGAATTCCATTTATTTTTAAGCTAGAAAAATTGCAATTCTTTTTTTCATCTGCAATGTAATTTGCATTTTAAATAATGTTATTAAAGGCAGAGAATTGTTTTTGCCTTAAAATCTAATTTTAAGTCTCATTTAACTAGTGGGAAAAAAGTATAAGTATTCCATTATGTGACAAAGAGATGAAAATTCCTCTCAAAATTAATCTCCTTCCCCAGGAAGGAAAGAAATTTTTCTTTTAAAAATTACTTTTTTCTTTCAATTATTAGTCTATAAGATTTAAAATATTCAAATATGCATGCAAATTATCAGTTTTCTAAAAGAAATGTGCAAATTGTGGCTTGAGAACTCACTAAGAATACTGATGTCTATTTACAGACATACTTACATACCATGAATTCAGGTCCACGGATATACTAACAACCTCCTCGTTGAACTGAGAATGCATTTGAACTGTTGGAGGGAGCTGATGTAATAGAAGTGTGAGGGAGCACATGGGGTACACTCCAGTCAAATGACCTAGTTGACCCCTAGTAACACTACTAACATTCCTTGGGTGTTTATGTGGGCCTGGCACAGGGAATTGATCATAAATATCTCACAACCCTGTGAGGTTACCATTGCTACTGGTTTCATTTTGGAGATATGGAAATTGAGGTTTAGTGATAAGTGTTTAGCATATTGTATAAGATCATAATGCTATTAAGTGCGGAAGCCTGAATTTGAATCATCCTGCCTAAATCTGTGGCTCATCGGGCCTTGGGGTAAATTGCTTCTTTCCCAACAATAGGCCAGACTGTACATGGTTACCTTGATTTTGAACACCAGGATTCAGCCAAGTTTTTCTTCTCCTGAAATGTTTTGTTCCAAGAGGAAAGAGGAAAGTTTTAGAGTTGAATGAAGAACAGCTGTATCTGGGATGATGGTCAGAAAATAGTGCAATGTGGTAAGGTTCTGGTCTTCTGATGACTCATCCATGTGATTTCAAGCCCTGTACGAACACAAACTTACCTGAATCATGAAGAACACACACCATTTAATATTAAAGGTCAAGTCACCAAAAATGTTCTGAGCAGATGACTTTTAAAAGATCCGGCATTTTACTGTAGTCATCCAGAGTCTGAGCATGTTTTGAGTATTCACACATGCCCTAGGATCAGAAATCTAAGCATCACGTTCCTGGCTCCGGTGGGGCAGTGGCGCATACGGGGAAATAGGAGAGACAATCTTGCTAACGATGTGTTTGCTCCTTGCCCCATGATCAACCCTGTTCCTGACTTTTCTCTTTACATAATCGGGAAACATGACTGCTTTCTCTGAGAGTATTTTTGAGACAATGGCATTCCTGAATATAAAAACAAATGATCCATTCTCATTCTTTAATTTCTTTTAATGTCTCATCAGCTCTTTACTCAAGTCTTTCTTATGCACCAGATACAGAACTTGAATGAGTTTTTCAGAGTTGAAAATCAGACTGCCTTAGGATTCATGTGTTTTCTGTTAATTCATGCAGAGTCAAGCTTGCGTGCCCTTTTCATTTGAGTGGTTGTCCAAAGTCCAGCCTCAGGACGGGGACTGGGACATGATTTTGACCTTAGAAACATGTGTTCAAATATGGCAACAGATCCAAGAAGTTTCTCTGGAAATAAACAGACTTAGGTTCCGATCTCAGGCATTCTTCCAGCGTGGGGCTGCCAACTTAGATCCAGGCTGTTCAGTTAAATTTTGTACTTTGAATAGAGAAAGAATAATAATTTGTGCTTAAGAAACTCCTTAATATTACATGGGAGACATTTTATTGAAAATTATTCACTGTTATCTGAAACTTGATATTTACTGCCTGTTTGCTAAGTTGATAGCCCAGCTTCTCTCTCCATCTCTGACGAGTGGGACTTCATGGGGGTGATAAGAGAAGCCCCCATCTTTGAGTTCTGTTGTCAAGATTAAATAAATTAATGCATTAAAACAGTAATTGAGAACTCAACAAATATCAGCCATTATTATTATTATTGTTACCATTATTATCATTATTACTTCCTCATTTCTAAAATTGATGATAATATTAACTCCTCGCAATATTGTGGAGGTTATTATGAGAATGAAATAAGAGAGTATATTGACTGCACTTGGCAGGCAGTACACTTGCCTTTACCAGAGTAGTTAAACTTTATTTTTTGAAGGGTTCTATGTTATTTGACCTCTTTCTTTCATCTATTTTAAAGGATTGCTGAGAACTGAATACATCACCCCTTGTCTTATAACTACTGCGGGTGGATCTTTGAAAGGTACTCAGAGAGAGAAAGAGATAGCTTTCTTCTCAGCACAGTGATTATGTGCACTTTTGGTTGAGATAAACTTATCCAAAGATTCTTTGTCCATGGAGAGTAAGTGCTTTGACCAAGTTCAAGGCTCTAAGTGGTATATCACAAAGTGGGACCTTCTCCTTGAGTGGGTAGACAGATTGTGTGGTGTGGAGGGAAAGGGTCTCTTGACCTCATTGGCCTTTAACTGGCGCACACACTTGTGCCACCACCAATCTCTCGAATGTGGGGTGCTCTCACCCACAGGGGATAGTAGGAAAGTGATGTGGAGCTCCCTCGCTGGAGCATGAGCATGGCAACGTGCTGAACAGCTCCCCAGAGGAAACTTCAGGAACTAATGACTCTTCCCAAAAGACACATCCACCTCTAGGACGAGCCTGGAGTACAAGGAGAATAGTTATTCATGTAGAGCCCAAGATATGTCAGAGGGACTGTTCAATGTATATTCAAGGTCTAATAATTTTTATTCCCTATTAACAGCAGAGATGTTGAAGGTCTGTGAGCACTGAAATCTGCAACTATGGAGAGCTATATGCCTGCAATATTGATGAGGCTTTCATTCCATTATCAGTTTTCTAACTTGGAAATCATTACAAACAGGCAAAAACAAGTAAAACTTTTCTTCCCATGCTAATATACTCTAAATATGTTTTCTTCCCATGCTAATATACGCTAAATATTGCTCTGTGGCACGGTTAGAATTGAAAGCTGCCATTTTCCTATTCCAAGTAAAGATTAGAGAAGGGAGAAAAAAGCTCAGACCCTCACCCTTAACTCAGGCTTAACTTTGTCTGGGGAGGAGACTCAATGGGGATGAAGAACAAGACCAAATATGAAAGTTTGCTCCTGAGACATGTAAGAGTGCTCCAAGTTTAGAACCAGGAGTCACTGAAACTAGAATGAGGCATAGTTCTAACTCAACTGATACTTATCAATTTATAGCAAAAGAACCAAAGCCCAGGATGGTGTGGAGACTTCCACAGGGACATCCATCCCTTTAGTGGTGGGAACGGAATGAGTCCTGTTATCTTGTCTCTCTGGCTGTTGATGACTCTGTGTGAAGACTCTCATCATCCTCCACAAATGTGAAGGTGATAATCACTGAGAATTTAAACCTGTGAGAGAGGATGGGTTGAGGGAAGGGTACAGGCCCTTGCAGGACTGAGTGTGACTTTTGGAAGTGGAGAAATGATTGGTTTTGGACTTCAAATGCACAAATGTTTTAAGAGCTGGGTGGGTTTTACTTTATCTAATTAGTTTTTCCCTTCTATGAAGTGTGTCAGTGTGGGTGATGGGCATGGTAGAGGAGGTTGGTACAGGGAAGGTTTTAATGGACACTATACAACATAAAAAAGAAGCCTAAGATGTGGTTTGTGCCCAGCAGTGTTTAATAGACCAGTTTGGGAAGGGCGGGGGGGAAACACGTGGCACTAGGAGAGGGTGATGACTCACGGTGCTAAGGCAACAGTTCTAAAGTGATGCTTTAGAAGCAAAAATGGAGCCTGTTTTTCTGATCCTCAGATGAACCAACTTTCCTGAGCCACTACAGCGAGGAACACTTTTGTCTCACGGTGGCACCTGTGGCTCCTAGGAGTGTTCAGCACATGGAGCGCCTAATTAATAGAAGACAAAACACCAGTCATCCTCAGATAAAAGGAGGAGGGGGGCATTAGCCAGGTACACAATGTCCTTTGCCTAAAGGCCATGGGAGAAGTGCCCAGATACATTGTGCACTGGAGAGTGAATCCACTGTGGAGGCCCCTTTGAGGAGAGAAAGGGAGGAATTGGGAGAGACTACTGTATTTGAACTGTCCTTGAAGATTGAGTAGGTGCAGTATCACAGAGTTAAGCCCGTCAGGGACAAATGAACAGCCCAGCTGACTGGGAAGTAGGTCATTGGAGGGAGTTGGTGGAGATAAAACTGAAAAATGCCCTGGGAGAACTTTGTTTAAGGAGGAGTTTTGACTGAAATTGATAGGCAGTAGGGCAGCCCTGAAAATTGCGAGCAGAGAAGTGGGAGGCAGTCAAACAACTACCTTGTTTTCCTTTGTGGTGCTTTTATTAGAAGTAAATGGCAACTGAGTTAGCTGATATTTACATAAAGACTAGTGTGACAGACCTAACTGCTCCTATCTCCACATTTGCTACATGTTTAACACTCTGTAGTAGCACGGTTGCTTCAGTGGCCTGAGGGCAGTCAAAGGCTACTTAAGGAATCAGCAGAAGAAAATAAACACACCTATAGCTTCTCGGCCTTTTGGCTAAGATCAAGTGTAGAAAATAAACACACCAAGGTGGATGAAATCTGGAAGGAATTGTGCAAAGGAGCCAGATCCAAATGTCATATATATTTACCCAATGTATAACACTAGTAAAAGGGAAGCGTGTGAAGGCACAGATCAGTGGTCACCAGGGGTGGGGAGGAGAGGGTCTGCTTACAAAAGAGCCACATGACGGAATTCTTTGGGCTGTTGCAGTCTGTCTGTACCCTCTGTGTGATGATGGTTACAAGAAACTATGCCTCTGTTACAGCTCCTAGCATTGAACATCAGCCATTTTATTGTATATTAATTTAAAGCATAAACAACATTATGAAGCTGCCATTATGCTTAGATAGTTTTCTGTAAATATTTCTTCAATTTTTTGAAAATGGGTCACTTCTTTGTAGTAGAGATGCAAGTATTGAATTTAATTGCTGTATAATAAATTACATATTTAATTGATACATGTTTAATTAACCAGACCGGTTGATTTTCTAGCTATGGCTATAAGAAAAAACTTGCTGTATTTTCCCAAATATTCGGGAACTTTATTAGAGATCACACTAGTCGTGTTTTATTAGATAGATGACACTTGTAAATAATATATTGTTTGTATAGTTACTGCTCTTGAACTAGTTTATATTTTAAGATTTTCTTTTTATATATTCTCCTCCAACCTTTCCAACCACAGAAATGTGCTTTATCAACCTTTTTATTATAATCAAACTAAAAATAAACCTCAGATCAGATTGGATCTCACAGATTTTGAGAGTTAATGGGCTCAAATACATGTTTTTTTAAAGTCTGGTTGCTATACTTTTCTATCAATAGGGAAACTCAATAATAGCTAACCATGTTTTCAAAGTATAACTACTGCAGCATGTCATCCAAATCAAAGTTTCAAACCACATTATCAATGTGCTGAGGATGGGAAGGAAAGAAAAGGACTTTATTGTTTATTATAGGCCAGGATAAAAAGAGGGACTGACCTTAGCATAGATTAGAAACTGCAAAATGATTTCACTTTATTTCCTTTGAAGCTTCTTTGAGTTACTTTAACTCACTGTGTGTTTTTGACTAAAATAGTGGTTGGTTTATGTCTCTTTTAAAATAACACATTACCTTTTTAACTTAAACCTATATTTAACTTTGCAGAATAATCAGTTCCAGAGCTGGAGTGCTGTGCTCCGCAAACTGATTAGAGTTTGCATGTTAATAGGGCTGGTGCTCCCAGCCAGAGAAAGGCCCCAACCAAATCTACCTGCTCTTCAGGAGGCAAAGCCCTGCAGCCATAAACCACATAAAGTCCAGTGGCATGGACTAGAATGAGTAATTTGGATATCTGATGGGGTTTTTAGTTTTATTCTCATGAATAACCATCAACGATTGTCAAGGAAATTATATGTTGTTAGGGCTGTTTTAAAATTAATAAAATTAGAACATTGAGTTTTTAAGGTCCTTAAGCTGTTTAAGGACACAGCTTCATCAAACATAATTTGAACACCTTTGCTTGTAAGCTTTATTTCTACTGTGTTGTTCCTGTTTCTGCTCCATTTGTCACTGAGCAAAAACCTACCTGAACCTTTACTGGATCTGACTGCTCCTGTTCTTGTTCCTCCATTTGCACAGCTGCAGAAATGACTGACAAACCAGGTGTATTTACAAGTCTCTAATAGATTCTTACTGTTCTCAGGATAATATCCAACCAGGATAAAATCCCCCAAATCTCAGGATAAAATCAACAGGCTTCAGAAGGCTGGACTGCTCCTGCCGTAACTACCTAGCAACTGCACCCCTACTGCTCTAGCTCTTCCCCTCAGTGCTCCTTTCTGCAGAGCCTTGGCTTAGGTTTCTCCACCTGGAAGGCTCTTTTTAGTTCACTCTGCCTACCAGGCCTTCAGATCTCTTTGAGCGCCCAAACAGCTCCCCATGGTATTAATGTCTCTTACTTCACCTTTGTAGCACCTGTCATGGTTGTAATTGAGCAGTTACTTATGCAACTCTTTGTTGCCCATCTTCCTGATAGAATGATCCCCATGGTTATAAGGGAACATTTTGTTTTATGTTTCTCCAGAACTCAGCCCAGTGCCTTGTTCATTATGCAATGAATATTTGTTGAGCAAATAAATGAAAAACCAAGACAACTATAACTTTAAGGATAACTGAAATAATTATTTTAGTTAGGGTGAAGTGAGAAGGAACATGAATGGATTCCAACCTGTTTACCTGTGGGTCTCAACATTACCATGTACACACATCACCTGGAGGTGCTTTCTGAACATGTAGCATCTCAGGCTCTATGCTCAGAAACACTGATTTCATATATTTGGGGCAGCGGCCAGGAGTCAGCATGTGTATGAACATCCTGGGTGATTTTGATGACGGTATTTGAAGACCATGCTTTGAGTGGCCCTGCTGTGAGGTGATGGCTTTCCCATAAAGTTAACTCAAGGTTAGATTAACATCTGCATTCATGGAAACAGTTTGGATATGGAGATCAAGTTCACTATAGCTATCTATAAGGCAACTTCTGATTTGCATTGTTTTTTTTTTAAAGATTTATTTATGCATACAAGAGCTGGGGTGCACGCCAGAGGTGCAGGTGGTGAGAGGATTCACCAGAGATAGAGTGGGGAATAGAACAGGCAGACTGACCAAAATACATTACTGAGGGGAGCAGTGTGTGAGACAGGAGAGGTCTGCTGCGCCATGTGGGTTGCTCTTTGGCTAGTGGGGGATTGAACTCATGCTGCAGAGGCTGCAGATTGCTTCACAGTGCAGTGCTTAACCCTTCGTGCTGCCAGGGAGGCCCCTGATTGCATTCTTCAAGAAATTTTAAAAATAAGGCCTCCTTGGTGGTGCAAGGGGTTAAGCACTGCACTATGAAGCAATCCACAGCTTCTGCAGCATGAGTTCGATCCCTGGCTGGCCAGGGAGAAACCCACATGGCAAGGCAGACCTCTCTTGTCTCACCCGCTGCTCCCCTCAGCAGTGTATTTCAGTCAGTGTGCCTGTTCTGTTCCCCACTCTGTCTCTGGTAGATAAAGTAATTAAAGTGTGGTAACAATTGAAAAATTCATTCATTATAAAATTGTATTAAAATTTGTATCTCAGTGGGAAATGAATCATCAGACCTAGTGCTATTCGAGTTACAAATAAGTGAATGCTGATATATGTATATGTACATATATAATATAAATCAATTATGATGACAAAATACTAATTTTTTCAAATTAATCCTCTGAAGAAAACCCAAGCCCGTCCCTTTCCCACCACCCAGTAGCAGAGATGTTCATGGTTCTCCTTGGCAATTCCCAGTTCGGTATCTTTACTGTCATTTCTGGCACATACACTGTAGTATGTTTTAAGCAGGGTGGGGCTGGTTCTATACATCTTCCAGTATGTTCACCCAGTTTCACCTACTTTCACACCAAGTGATGATGATTTAGAATCCATGTAAACAGAAAAATAATCCATGGGTAAAAGATAATGGTTTTCATCCTTTAAGTTTTTTTCCATGTGGGTCAAAAACCCATGGTTGATTGAATCTTCTGGGCTTTTGTTTTACTGGAATAATGGAAGGGGACAAATATGGAGAGTATGAATAAAGGGATGCACTGGTTCTGTCTGGTCTGTTTATTCATTACCTGTTTTGTTAGAGGTGTATTGTACATGCATTTTCTCCACATCTCTTTGAGAATTATTTTACATTGTGCCTATATGAGCAAATTACCACTCTATTTAAGTTAAGCATTCTTAAGGAGATCAATTCACTGTTTCCAAGCTAAATTCCATGTAGAAATTATTGCTTGAGAGATTTCTGAGAGTTCCCGTATTTGTCAGTGCTTAGCACTAACAATCTTATTGTCGGCTTAGCATCCAATTTGTACCACGTAGCCTGCTGGTTGCAGCTTATGTTAAAATCTGTTTTAGGGCCTCCCCTGGTGGCATAGCGGTTGAGCGCTGGACTGCGAGGCTGCCCTCAGCCTCTGCAGCACCTGTTCGTTCCCTGGCCGCCGGCGAGGGTCCCACAAAAAAAAAAAATCTGTTTCAAAAACCAAAATGACATAAAAGGTCACATTTGAATTGCCACTGTGAGTAAAACTGCTCTAGGATACATTTGCATTTAAGGCTTTGGATTTTCAGATAACACATCTGTTTAGAAAATTATTGCTGCCTTTGAACTGAAGGTGTCATTGGACATGATCAGTCATTATCTCCAGTTAAAATGTTGAGGTATCAATTTATCCATATTGATCCTTCAGTTAGCAGCTGTTCTCAATATTACTAATAGTGCTAAAAGTCATTGGAGGGACAAAAAATGGCAGACGTAGTGTTCAAATAGGAAAGATACAGCCCTGGGATGACAAATTTCCTCTGTATTCTGTAACCTAAACCAAACCTGCTCAATTCCCAAAGACTTGGCCATTCCACTGGAATCCTGTGAGCCCTTCCCATTTGATAGAGATGAAAAGCTTGGGCAGTGACAGTGGTGATGGGAGAAGCACTTTTTGTGCTACAGGTAATATATGTAGCATATGCATGAGACTCTCCAGCCAAACAGACCTGAGGCAGGGGGAGAATAAAAGATGTTAGGCTTGTTTGAAGCCAATGGGAGCTATCCAGGGTGCTGGACACTTCCAGAGCAATTGCAGACCATGTAGGTCTTAGCCTCTACTGCAGTGTTACTGCTCTGCTTGCCCTGACACTTGCCATTTTGTCATAAAGGAGCCAAGGCCTAGTGCCTAAACCAAGTTATGTCCTGCTTGACCTGTTCTGATGTTGCCTAACAACTGCCACATCCAACCTGTGCCCGTGACACTGTCCCCAGTTAGATCCCAGAGCAGTGTTTCCCAAACCTGTCTCTGCATCAGTCAGGAATCTCATGATAATAAGGAGATTAGGGTGGAGGGTTACAGTGTTAAATATTTAGCATAAAATGAATATTAAACAGCAAAAAATGAGTTCCAGTGTACATAGTTGTATAGACTATAATATAATTTTTTTTGATCAGTCATATTTATTTTAAAATCCCCAAAGAATGCACATTCTAAATTTTATCTTGTTTACAGCAGGATTCTCAAGAAAATGCTACATTATTATATTAACATATTACTGTGGAAATATATTCAAAATAACATCAAGGTTTTTCATGATCACATCTGAATATGGAGCAAGAAGTGAGAAGTGCTAGCATTTGGCAGGAGACTTGGTCACCAAGGGTATGTACAGCATATGTTAAAAAACAAAGTGTGCTGAGTGACTTGAAAGAAAAAACTAAGAGAAACAAACTTTTATTTATGAGTCTTTCTTTTCCTCACCTAATGTGACATTGTAGAATTATTTAAAGAATGTGAAATGCTGAAACACTGATGGATCACAATTATGATTGAATTACATGTTGTATCTTATTGAATCAAGGTGTAGAAGAAATGTCTCTCATGTCAAATGATAAATGACATGTTCTGTGGCTTTCAGATATGAAGTGCATTTTATAAAATATAACTAAATAGAATATTCCTTGAGGAAGTTAGTAAACTTAATAAAACATGGGAGCCTTGGGGCTGATTCTCTCCTCTCTTCTCTGTGTACACAATCTTAGAAAGCTTGTTTTTTTAAAATCCATTGCTAATGTCAGTGACTCCCAAACTAATGCCTCCTGACCTGTCGCCTCATTGTGCTTCAGACACAAATGCCCAGCTGTCTACTTAACATGTCCACTTGGGTAGCCAATAGGCATTTCAAATTTAATGTCTTATACAGAATCTCTAATTCATCCCTCACCCTGCACCCTACACCATTTCAGTTACTTCACCATCCATCCAGTTACTTCAGCCCCACACCAATGACAGGATCCTTGGTTTCTCTCTTTCCCTCCACAATCTGAAAAGTCCTATTAGCTCTACCTTCAAACTGTATCTCATGCCGTAAACCTTCAGTTCCTTTTTAGATTGTTACAACAACTTATTAACTGCTCACATTACTTTCGATGTCCCAACTTTTCATTTTCTACACAGCAGAGTGATCTTTTAAAAATGTAAAACAGATCATGGCCCTACTTAAAACTCCTACTGACTTCCCATCCCAGACTTCTGACCATGGCCAGCAAGGTGCCTGCTTACCTCTCCTGCTTCTCTCATCCTGTGGGTCCCCATACACCTGCCACATGGTCACATCAGCCATGTCCAGTCTTAGGGCACTTGCACTTGCAATTTTTCTCCCCCTCATCTTCAAGTGTTTGACTCATTATATAGGTCTTAGCACAAATGCCACCCTCTCAAAGAGGCGTTTCCTTTTTGCCCAACCTAAGAAATTTCAATCACATCACCTCTTTCTGTTTTCTTCAAAGTACTTAATCATTAATCAAAAATGATGGTATTACATTTATTTGCTTCCTACCTCAGAGCCTAACAATGCCCACTGAATAGTAAATTCTAGAGCATAAATTCTTTGTTATTCAACCTTTAATGCCTACTGCCTGGCTTATGTATGGTAGGCTCCCATTAAAACTATTTCTTCAGTGATTGAATGGATGAATGAAAGAATTGTCTTCTCATTCTATGCATGCTATTTGTCCCAGGGTCTATTTTTTGATGCAGATGGATGAAATGGCATATGCCATCTCTACCTCCGTGATGGAGAGGTTTGATAGAGTGAAAAAGGCAGGAATTCTGGAGCCAGACAGATCTGTCCTGAGACTTGGTTCAATTCCTAGCCTTTCCTCCCTCAGTTTCCTAATCTATAAAATGATAATAATTACATCAGTTAGACTTTTTAAGTAACAAGAATGGAATTTAAGCCCAATTGATATTGGTAGAAGTTGTATCTGTAACATGTGAATAGCATATTATCACAGCAAAAAGTGTGCCCATATCTGGCTATATATAAAAGACTTACTATACATATTATTACATTCATACATTTTTTTTTTCAGAAGAAGATTAATTTCTTAATTCCTTAAGGGCCAACTTTTTTTAAGCATAAACCGGAGTCCTTAACAGTATATTTAATTCATGCTAGTTAGTATTAATAGAGTAAATATCCAGAATCCACATTAAAAAAAATTATCTCCTCCTAGAGTTTTAATCCTGGGGAATAAGAACCCTCAAGCTTGCCACTCAGGAAGTACTTGAAGTTTGTGATTAATAGGTCAAGGAGAAAGGCATGAGGGACCCCTTCAAAATACTCTGAAAGTCCTCAAATGTCAATCAGCAAATGGAATCCTTCAAATGGAGTCTGCTACCACTTAGAAACCTGTTGTACATTTACAGTATCTTTTTCTCCCTGGGAAGCTAACAAAATGTATTTTCCCAGCCGTAGCTTCCAGGAAAAACAATCAGTGACTTTTAAGACCAGTTTATTGTACTCCAGATTTGTGGTTATTTTATTTTGTTTTTTGGTATTTGAGAGGTAAACTGAATTACAAAATTGAAATTTACAGTTGGAAGGGATCTTGATATCATTCAGTTAAAACTCCCTTGTGCATTTTTCTCATAGATATAAAAATTATACTGTCAATTTTTAATACCATTTAAAGCCTTTGAAAGAAAGAATTATGCTTTTCATAATTATAGGTCATCCCACCACTTTTCTAGGCTGTGGGCTCTTTGAATGTGGGGTGGTTTCATTTGTTTCAGTTGTCCATTATCTGGCATGGCACCCACAATAAATGCTCGAAGAAGGAATCACTCCTAATATAATCACTTTGTTAATTAGACAACCTAGGCAACATGTGATGGTTTACGAGAAAATAAAGGCATGGGCAATTTAAAATAGCAGATAATTCAAAGATGATCTTATCAGGTATGGGGGAATTAATGAGAGGCACCCAAAATTAGTATATAAATTTTCACAGCATTTCACATTTCCCACACTGGTACTAATTTAATATTTCTCTTGGTTTCTCATACTTCATTGTGTGGTAGGACTATAAAGTCTTGAATTTCCCCAGATAATCCCCAGAGGAGAAAATTGATTTTATGACAAATAAGGTTTTACTGTAAAGAGAAGTAAGAGTGTAAATTATTATTACCATAAAACTCATTTCATTTTCTAAAGAATTTGATTTGGAAGGTTCTTTGTCTCCATATTCTGCACCTACAGACCTCCTTTATATATTGCTGCATTATCCATTTTATGTTTATTTTCCATCCTATTATTGGTGATAAAACTAATAATGGTACACAGAGGTTTAATAACTTGCAAAGAATCAACAGGTAGTTAATTAGCAAAGCCAGGGTTCAACTAATTCTGACTCTCTCCATGGATTCCGCCAAGTCAGAGGGACTTGAAGATAACTTAATCATGTGTCTCTGTGTTACTGATGAGGACCTTGGGATCAGAGAGGTGTCCTGCTCTCAGTCACACATAAACTTGGTTAGGGGCAGAGTTAGAGCCAGTGTGGGCATGATGCCTCACGGAACTGAATGGGGCCAGAACTGTGGAAATAGGAATACTGTGCCTGAAGCAATGTGGGAAGAGGCTCCACGGTCTATACACTGACTATTTGAGGTCGGATTTGCATTTATTTATTTATTTATTTATTTTTATAGAGGCATGTTTTATTTATTTATTTGTTTGTTTGTTTGTTTTTGTTTGTACATGCACTGGGTACAGTCAGAAGCGCGGGAGGGTGAGAGAATTCACCAGAGCCAGAGCGGGGAGCAGAGCAGGCAGAAGGACCGAAGTACACTGCTGAGGGGAGCAGCGGGCGGCAGGAGAGGTCTGCGCGCCATGTGGGACCCTCCTCTGGTGGCCGGGGAGCAGCCGGGGATCGAACCGGCGCCGCAGAGGCCGCGGGCAGCGTCGCAACCCAGCGCTCAACCGCTGCGCCACCGGGGAGGCCCCGAATTTGCATTTAGAAGTTACTCCCTCACATGGCATGCAGGATGGATATGAGAGACACGAATAAGAGAGAAATATAAGGATATGCCCCAAGTTGGTGACAAGGGGGCAAAAGTAAAAGGGTTGGATGAGTGAGATATTTCAATATGGTTTTTTAATAAATGGAGAAGAGAGTTGGTGGCTGAAGACAGACCTAGGATTCAAAATTGGATCTTCCTACTCTGTGCATAGTGGCACTTTCAGCAATATTTCTCTCATTATACCATGTGGCTGATTTTGAGTTTCCAGATGGACTGGGAACACCATCTGTTTTGCTCATCATCTTACCTATAGCTTTGGTGGTCCTCACAGTGCTCAACACATGGTAGTAAGCTCTTACATGCTAGTTATTGAGTTAAATGAGTGTTTTAACTCTTCAAAATGGTCGGGGACTGACATGGTCTGTTAGTGGATATTTTACTCCTTAATGTTAAATCTTTATCCACCATTTTTTCTTATGGTATGATAGCTAAATCTGTATTATTCAAATTGAGGGTCTTATAAACAATACACTGAACTAAATTTCTTTTCCTAGATGCTTCTTATCTACCCAATTACTTGGGTAATTTCATTTTCTTGGGTTATTAGATCTTTGAGAGTAGCAAAATGCACTATTTGTCAGATAGCCAAGACTGTTGCCGACCTGCCAGTTAAGAATGGAAATCATGTAATTCCATCAGTCTTGGGAAGAAAAGATGTAAAGAAATGTTTTTGCAGCCTGCAGACTGTTAATTAGACAACTTAGGCAACATGTGATGGTTTACGAGAAAATAAAGGCATGGGCAATTTAAAGGCATGTTTTAGAATAATCCTAAGGAGCAATGAGTTCAAACCTTTAGGCTGATAGAAAGTATTCTGCAATCTTGGTAATTCAAAAGAAAAATGATTCTTATTCTCAGATACAATATTAATAGATTCTTATCTGAAATATATTTTTGTTATAAAATCTGTGATCTGAAAACAGATTGAATGATGTTGGCAAGAACAATTTATAAGATGAAAATATGTGAAAAAATTTCTTCAAAGAGAAATTTTTACAAATGGAAAGCTTTTCTTCAGTTAAAGAAAGTGTGACATTTGAACTGAACATCTCACCAATAACTTGGACTACTAGCAAGTCTCTTTATTCCACTACATCAGATACTTAAATAGATCCTGGGAAAACTTTATTATTATTTTCATAACCATTTATTATAGTTTAATTGTTCCTTATTGCATGCTCAAAGTACTTTGGAAATTGCAGCTATTACAGAAAATTCATTATATCTCTTTAACTAAAGCCAAGAACAGCTTTATTTTATTTTTTGAAACATTAAAGAGAAAGAGTAATAAGCATAATATAAATGTATTATAGTAAATGGTGGAATGGTTAATACCAGAACAGTGGTATCAAGCCCATAGTAACTGCCTGCAATTATTCCCATAAAAGCCATTCATACAGCCTAACCCAGGCAGTTTTTAGATACCATAGGATCTAGTCTGTGTCCCTGACATTGAGGACTGACTGCATCTGTACCACCTCAGACGGAAGGGACCAACATTATGTTTAAAGACTCTGAAGGAGATTTCCCCTTTTCTGCAGTATTTTTAGTTTAATGAAACTGAGCTGATATTTCGAGCTATTAGAGAGAACATGGTAAGAGTGTAGGAGATCCTCAGAATTCTCTCAGTAGCACCCTGTTTTAATTCATTCTGGCTACAGTAACAGAACTTCACAGACTGGGTGGGTGGCAAACAACAGAAACTTTATTTCTCACAATTCTGGAGGCGGGGGAGTCCAAGATCAAGGAGCCAGCTGATTCATGTCTGGTGAGGTCTCCTGCTACATTTTCATGTGGTGGGAGGGGAGAGGGAGGTCTAAAGTTATAGGGACCCCTACCTTATACGTGAGGGCCTCACTCTCCTTATCTGGCTACCTCCCTAAAGCTGTATTTCCAAATGCCATCATGTTGTGGATCAGGTTTCATCATATGAATTTGGAAGGGATACAAATATTCAGTCAGTGGCACTCCAATAATGAAGGACAGGTGTGAGTCTGTGTGTGTGAAAGAGAGAGAGAGAGAGAGGCTGAGAATATGTGCATGTGCTTAACACAGTACAGTACTCCTGTCTAGTAACTGGGTATTAAGAGCTGGTTGTATTTTGATTAATAGCACTAATCTACAGAGTTACCATTAACAAAGGCTGAAATAATAACAAGGACTTGGGATTCTTTAAAGAGAGTAAATTAAAAACTGCCCACTTGGGTTGGGGGTATGAATGACTTTTATGGGAATAATTGCAGGCAGTTACTATGGGCTTGATACCATCCTGTGCAATTAGTGTGTATTACCCATTTAATTCTTGAAAGAGACTCAATGAAGATTTTAAAAAAAGTTAAATGACTTTCCTGAGATGCACTATTTGTGAGAGTATAGCCAGGTTTGAACAGGATGAACTGGTCTTAGAACTTTTAGGTTCTGAAACATTGTAGAGGAACATTTTTTTTTTGACTTATAAATTGTTTTTATTTTATTTATTTTTTAATATTAAATTTTTAATTTTTTACATCATTGTTCATTTTTAAACAATATTTACTCCCTCCCACCCCCTCAGGTGGAGTCCCCATAGAGGTTCCTTCCCCAGTGCGCCCGTGCACCATCACCTCAGTCCCCTGTGCTCCTCCCTCCCTCCCTCTGATCCCTCTCCCTCCTCCCCTGCAGGATGTCTCTGATTTATAATTGTCCATTTTTGCTTTGTCGTGTTTTGTACTGTTATTATTTTTTTATACTGATGTCTTGTTGGATTCCCCTCTATTCCTGCTATAAGTGAAACCATCCGCTATTTTTCTTTTTCCTTCTGGCTTATTTCACTGAGTGTGATTCCTTCTAACTCCATCCACGTTGCTGTGAATGGCATGAGCTTATCTTTTTTGATTGCTGAATAATAATTCCATTGTGTATATATGCCACATCTTCTTGATCCAGTCATCTATTTTGGGGCATTTGGGTTGTTTCCAGGTTTTACCTGTTGTAAATAGTGCTGCAATAAACATAGGGGTACAGCTGTTCTTTTGGATCAATGTTTTTGTGTCCTTTGGGTAGATCCCTAGGAGTGGAATTGCCGGGTCATATGGTAGCTCCATTTTTAGCAGGTCCAGCAATCTCTACACAGCTTCCCATAGTGGTTGGACCAGTTTGCACTCCCGCCAGCAGTGTAGGAGAGTTCCTTTTTCACCACATCCTCGCCAACATTTGTTGTTGCTTATTTTTTTGATATGTGCCATTCTTACTGGTGTAAGTTATCTCAGTGTTGTTTTAATTTGCATTTCCCTGATGATAAGGGATGTTGAACATTTTTTCATATGCCTGTTGGCCATTTGCATTTCCTGTAGAGGAACTTTTTGATGAATTAAACCCATTAGCATTTGTGAGACCACAATGGATAGAATACTAGAAATGTATTATGATAATTTGATAAGTATCCTGAGACCAAGCTATAAATTTCAAAGCTAGCTGCAAAGACACCTCCATAAAATTGAGTGTGTTCACAGAACTGACAGCAGGTGAGAAAGTCAGCAGTCGTGAGAAAGTCTATACAGTTTATTTAAGAGTTGTAGAATTAATTCCGATCCTTTCATTGGTAATGAGCTATAATGTATTTTAAGATTTTATGAACATGTGAGGAGACCAAAACTTCCCCAACACAACTCCTTATATTTTTGTTCTTAGTTTAGAAAATACATTTTATAATGTGCAAGATTTAGTTAACTTTGCTAACTTGAGGGTGAAATTTAAAATATGATCATTATATCATCTTTTATGTTTGATCTCACGTATTTTTTTTAAAAGGTGTATTTATTTATTTATTTATTTATTTTTTTAAAAGCCAGCTATGGCTTTTTTTTTTTAAGATTTATTTATTTATTTTTATATAAGCACTGGGTACAGTCAGAAGCATGGGAGGGTGAGAAGATTCACCAGAGCCAGAGCAGGGAGCAGAACAGGCAGGAGGACCAAGGTACACTGCTGAGGGGAGCAGCGGGCTCAGCAGGAGAGGTCTGCGCGCCATGTGGGACCCTCGCCGGTGGCCGGGGATCGAACCGGCGCTGCAGAGGCTGTGGGCAGCCTCGCAGCCCAGCGATCAACCACTGCACCACCAGGGGAGGCCCTGTATTTATTTATTTTTAAGATTTATTTATTTATTCATACAAGCACTGGGTACAGTCAGAAGTGCGGGAGGGTGAGAGAATTCACCAGAGCCAGAGCGGGGAGCAGAACAGGCAGACTGATGAAGTACACTGCTGAGGGGAGCAGCGGGCAGCAGGAGAGGTCTGCGCACCATGTGGGACCCTTGCGGGGATCGAACCGGTGCTGCAGAGGCTGCGGGCAGCTTCGCAGCCCAGCGCTCAACTGCTGCGCCACCGGGGAGGCCCTGATCGCACGTATTTTCTCTACTATTTAGTTTTAAGAAAAATGTTAATTTCATCTGTCACTTTAGATATTTTGGTATTTTTCCTCTTCTTAAAACCCATTTTTTAATATTGTGCTTGAACGAAGGTAATTCATGTCATATATATCATTTGAATTATCACTATCCCAGATGTAAAGTAATATTGTAGGGACTATAGAGTCACAGACTCCCGCCCCACTTCTCCTTCTCTCTCTACCATTAAACATTTTATTATTTGTTATTTTTATTGAGGTTATATCAGTTTACAATGTGTTTTGTGATTTAGAGGTAAAGGATCTCTCCTTCAGGTGTTGTTACTGTACCACACTGACACCAACATACCCACAGTCCTCCTATTCTGGTAGCCTTAGTTCTACAGTTGTATTTCTAGGGTTTGTTACTGCTTTGACTTTATCTGACCCCTTTTTTGAGTTTTTTTTTTAAGATTTATTTTTTATACAAGTGCTGGGGTACAAGCCAGATGTGCGGGAGGGTAAGAGGATTCACCAGAGACAGAGCAGGGAGCAGAACAGGCAGAAGGACTGAAGTACACTGCTGAGGGGAGCAGCGGGCGGCAGGAGAGGTCTGGCTTGTCATTAGCATTAGTGAGTCTGTACTAGGCGATAAATACTCTTGACTCACTGCAGCCTTGAGAGCTGTATCCACAGGCAAGAAAGGGATGGCTTTCCTAAAGATAATCATGTTTCTCTAGAGGTAGAGGTGCAGGCGCCAGGGTTTAAGCTGAGGCATGGTCTTTGGTGAATCTGCAGAGATCTCAGAGGGCAGACTGCTGAGGATGCAGTTTTTATTCTAGCAGGCAGAGCTGAGGCAAGCATTTGATTAGAGGGGAGAATCTTTCCCAATGCCCTTTAGCTACCAGAGAACAGAGTAGCATACACTGTTTGACAACTGCGAGGCAGGTGGGTTTTGCGTGGGTTTAAGATCACTGACGAGATTCTGTTTTTAACTAGCACTCGGATAGAGACAGGCAGTGTAGATTGGCTGGTCAGTTTCTGTTTGTTTTCATTTGTTGTGCTGACTGCTTTCACAGCCAAGAGAGGGAACGACCGACCCATCTTGAGTTCTTACAGCTTGTCCACAGCAAAAGACACTAGGCAGGGCCTCCCTGGTGGCACAGGGGTTAAAGTCTCAGCACTATCAAGGTATCTCCAGCCAGGGAGCTAATCCACATGGCGAAGTAGATTTTTCCTGTCTTGCCCACTGCTCTCCTCAGCAGTGTATTTCAGTAGATCCACCTGTTCTGCTCCCCACTCTGTCTCTGGTGGATTGTCTTACTCCCTGCATCTCTGGCCTGCACCCCAGTTCTTGCATGAATAAATAAATAAAAAGAAATCTTTTAAAAAAAGAAACTAGGCACCAGAGAGTATATACTGTCTGATTTTTTTGATATGCTATTAAAAAAAAGATACTGATTTATAGATATCAAAATATTTGGTATCTTTAGGAGGTTATCAACTGATTTGGAACTAAGAGTGCCTTCTGGGGTATTGGAAATGTTTTATACTTTGATATCTGTTTTGGTTGCTCAGAAATATCCATATATAATAATTCATTGAGGTGCATATTTAAAAGTCATGCATGTACTTTATTATAGCTCAGCTTTAAAAGAAAGCATTTATGTGGACATAAATGTACACAGAGGACTTCTCAGTGTCAGCAATTTTGCAGCATTTTCCCAATCTGATGTATTTGCTCCTTTGGGACATTAAATCCTATAGGATCCACAGTCTAATTGGGAAATGTTGTATCAGACTCTACAATATCTTACTGTTTCTCCATTTACTTTTAAAAATTTATTTATATATATCTGATGTCTTTCTGATTACTCCAGGCTGTACTGGACACTCACCAGTTGTAAATGGTGTAATGGGCTTACCAGGTATAGCATGTTGATCCCAGCATGTCCTTGAGTGTTTACTGTGCAGCTGGTGCATTCAAGGTAAATGCTCTAGGTGCCTCCTGCTCTTATAGGGCAGTTCCTCTGCCAAGCTTGAGGTCTATTCCAGTACCAGATGTAAAATATATTTGCTATGTTACAAATTTCTACACGTATATAACAATCATCTAAACCAGAGATTGATAAACCTTTTCCATGTAGGACAGATAGTCAACATTTTATTCTTATTGGGCATATGATCTTAGCTGTGTATGAAAACAGCCATAGGGAATACATAAACAAATAACTGTGAGTGTCTTTCAGTAAAACTTTATTTATAAAATCAAGTGGTGAGCCAGATTAGGCAGGACTACCGCTAGTCTAAACCATGTAATCATCCTAATAATTTGACAATGAAGACTTTGTTCCTTTTTCTTGGTCTTGGTTTTTGTAAATAAGTAGACTGAGGTTTGGTGAGCTACATAGCTTCCTAGGTTACTTACCCATGGCATAATGATTTCTAACTAGAGTTCAGATGAAGAATTATATTCATGCCATTGACATATTATAGTTGTGTTTTAGGGTCTGTGAGAATGAGGACCCTATCTGATGGTGCTTGACATTCAATGAAGCACCCAATATGTATTTTCTCATTTGAGCAATTTTAAGTTTGAGCCTTGAAACATCTTCTTATTTAGACTTCTAGAGATTATAAGCAGGTAATAGGAAGTGTGTGGATGAATAGCAAGTTGACATCAGGCTTAGATTCTGGTCTTTTCCAAGCTAGTATTGTGACTGCAAGCCACTTAACCTCTCTGAATAAGGTTTCATGTAGGACTCATTACAAGATATCTAAATTTCACAAGAGGATACCTAAAGAGGCAACAATCTAACCCAATTTCAGGGAAGTCAAATGGCACACAGATAGAGAAAATTGAGAGGAGTAACTCATGTCTAGCCATACCGGTATCCTCATTCTCATTTATTAAGAGTCTACATGACTGTATCTACACTAAGTGATGTAAAAGATCACATCCATTACATTCACATTCTGGGATGACAGACACATCCTGTCGATCACATTCCTTTCTTTTGAAGTTAATAATAGGTTAGAGAGAGTTTTCAGTCCAAGGTCTAAGATCTGTTATCCTTAAATACTGTCTTATCTGAGGATGCATATATACGTTTCCTTCCCCTTGTTGTTTCTGAACTCTGCCCAAGAATGAGCACATGCTCTGCTCCATGACCAGTAGTTTGAATCATTGTCTTATTGCCTTACTTAGATTTTATTAATTCAACCAAAATTCACAAAAGATGTCTGCCACATCTTGCTGACCCCAGAGCTACAGGTGAACAACCCATAGTTACCACTTTCTACTTTGGGTGTCCTAACCTTTTAGAGTATATGAAATGTAGCACAGTTACTTAGGAAAAAAGGAAGGAGAAAGTGATGTTTTGGTTGTGTAATTTACCTACTCTTTCCTGCCGCACACAAAAAAATTGTTTTAAGAGGAAATGATTTACTACTATGTTATCCTTCAATTTAAAATAAATGCAATACCATTTTTTCTCAAAGCAGCTTAGCCAGTTTGGGCCTCATAGTGTCCCCTAGCACCTCCTTGGGGAGATGGAATGGTGAGGAGATGGTAAAAATCCACTTTGTCTGCCTCACGGTGTCACTTAGGACATCGTAGTTTTCACTTAGAGTCAGCTCTGAGGCACAAATAAGCCGTACTTGCATATGCTAAGGGAATTTTGTTGGGGACAGGGATGGGGTAAGGGGTAGCAGTAGGGGTGGGGGTAAAACAAAACTTTGGTATTTCTTTTGTTCTCCACACTATTCCCTATTCAAGATATCTGCCTTCTGTATAAATCTGGTGATGTCAATCACCTGCATTCAAAATCTTTCAGGTATTCCTCATCGCCTAGAGGAAAAAGTATATATCCCTTAGTGGGGAACATAGCCCTTTCATGATCTCTGTCTCCTCTGCTTAAAAAACTGATCTGTTTCCATTACTGCAGAATGGAGGCTGCAAAGGAGGAAGGGATCCCATAGTCTAGGGTAGAGGACTAGGTGTGCTCTGGTGGTGGGTGTGGTGTAGTGATGCATATAGACAGAGGTGTGAACCTGTTCCCTTAAATCACAGTGCTGTAAACACATGTTACCTCAATAATAAAAGGAAAAAAAGTTCTGTTTCCACATGCATGTTCCCCTTGTCCAGTTATATTGAGATATAATTGACTTACAGCACTATGTAAGTTTAAGATGTACCACATAGTGATTGGACTTACATATATTGCTCAGTGATCACTGCAGTAAATTTCGTTAACATCCTTTGTCTCATATAGACACTAAAACCAGAAACCTGAAAGAGAAAATATTTTTTCCCTTTATGATGAGAACTTTTAGGATTTACTGTTTTAAAATCCATTCTGGTCAAATCAGGTCTTGTTGTCAGTTATGTCATGAAAATCTTTCTGTTTGCAGAGCTTTGGGGGGATTGTAGATAAGGGATTATGGAATATTTCTCTGAAAGAAATTTCCTCCACTGTGGGCACCTTGGTAATGGGTGTGCTATGGTGACATACATCTGAGGATATGTGGACCTATTCCCCTAAGTTATACACAGTGTGGTAAGCCAGTGTTACCTTAATAATACTAATACTAATACTAACACTAATAAAATCTGAAATTTTCTCCAGAAAAAAGAAATTTAGAAACTGTGATATCTGTTATGGTTTTGCTGAGCAAGTCATTCCAATCTGAAGAAAAATATTTAATGTAGGGCCTCCCCTGTTGGCGCAGCAGTTGAGCGCTGGGCTGTGAAGCTGTCCGCAGCCTCTGCAGTGCCGGTTCGATCCCCGGCTGCTGGCAAGGGTCCCACATGGCGCGCAGACCTCTCCTGCCGCGCCTGCTGCTCCCCTCAGCAGTGTATTTCGCCGGTCTGCCTGTTCTGTTCCCCGTTCTGGCTCTGGTGGGTCCTTTCACCCTCCATGCATCTGGCCTATACCCCGGTTCTTGTATAAATAAATAAATAAATCTGAAAAAAAATTTAATGTATATATATATTTTTCACATTTTATTTAAATTTCATTTTTTATATTCCCCGTACAATTACAACCCCCTTATTTTGACCCCAAGCGCTCCATTCCCTGCCCCCCATTGAGTGTCTCTGGTGCATAGTTGTTTGTTGATTTTGATATTTTCTTTCTTATAGTTATTCTTTTTTCTGGTCCTTATTTAAGTTTTCTAGATTCCTGCTATGAGTGAGACCATCTGGTATTTTTCTTTTTCTTTCAGGCTTATTTCGCTGAGCATGATCCCTTCCAGCTCCATCCATGTTGCTGCAAATTGCATGTATTTATCTTTTTTGAATGCTGAGTAATATTCCATGGTGTATAGGTACCACATCTTCTTGATCCAGTCATCTATTTTTGGGCATTTGGGTTGTTTCCAAAGCTTAGCTATTGTAAACAGTGCTGCTATAAACATAGGGGTGCAGGTGCTCTTTGGAATTGATGTTTCTGAGTCCTTTGGGTAAACACCTAGGAGTGGAATTACTGGATCATATGGAAGCTCTATGTTTAGTAGGTCCAGAAATCTCCACACAGCTCTCCATAGTGGTTAATGTAGATTTTTAAAGTAAAAGATAAACCTTGATCTCAGAGTTTTATTCTTAACCAGTGGCAAGGTGGAGCAACTAAGTAGGCTATGGAATTTTTAATTTCAAAACAACTGCCACTTGCAATCTTTACTATGAGGAAAAATTGGCAAAGGACAGGGCATGCAGGCAGAACTAACGTAACAAAAGGAATAGCTAAAATTAGAGGTTGTTCTGTTCCAGAGGCTGGTAATTAAATTTGTACTGTACCTGCAAATCTTTTAGAATGGTTGTTTTTTCCTGTTATTTGACATGGAATGTTCCTTTATCTGTGCAGGATGCATTTCTTTACAGCCCACAAAACAACACAACACAAAACAAAAAGTAGCTGCAAGGAACAGCTGCACTGTGTGAAGGGTGGAGAACAGTATTCTCTCAAAACTTAAGGCTCATTACTCCCAGCCAGCTGGCACCTAGAGTTGTACCACCAGGTGAAACCCTCTTATGAAAGATACGTAATATTTCCCTCTGTTGCTCTGGTTCCTAGGCATCTTTAAACCTGTTTCATCTCTGGTTTCCTATTCTCCTGACTTTTGCAGGGAAATTAAGATTCTGTAACTGAGCTGTTCTTTTGAAGAGCTTTATCAGACCCTACCAAGACTTCCTGGCCAGTTTCACACTGAGGAGATTGAAATACATGTGAATTTTGTATGCTCAGGTGTGTAGGGATTATGAGGAATTTGTTGCAGAGTTAGAAATTCCTCCCTCCTGATTCCTTCTTGTTCTGTCCTTGGTTGCCCCACCTGCTAGGCCTGCCCTGCCTGCCCGCTCCATGCTCTGCCTCAGGCTTTCTGCTCTTAGTCTCTATTTTGATCAAGAATGGTTCCCTAGCACACAGATCTTCAGGGCTGGCATGTGGAATACTTTGAATCTTGCTGAGACAATATTTCTCTCCTTGTACCAGCCTCATAGAATCCCCATGTCTCTCCTGAGCTTTCTCATAAGACCAGGGATGGCTGATTCCTCCCTATTGTATCCATAAGGAACTAACCATGATAAAGAGAAGAATGGCTATTTCCCAGCATATACTTAGGAGGAGCAAGAGAGAAGAGAGACACGGCCAGTGTGGTCTAAATTTTCAGACAGATAAGAATGTGCAGGATACACTTCCTTCTCTTCTCCATCTACTCTGAGGGTACTAAGATTACTTTCTGAAGAAGGACAAGATCATCTGAATTCATAGCGCTAGGGCAGAGGACATATACAGAAAGTGAATTTTAATAATTTAAGGATTATCTGCAATTAAGGAAGGAATTGCTCTCATATAAAGGAATTTCAGGGTGACAGTTGTGAAGGTCAACTCTCACAGGCCTGGACGAGCTTGGTGGAAGTTCTTGGTGGAACTAAGAATGGTCATCTGTGTGTGAGGCTGGCCCCCAAGGAGTGTCTGTCCCAGCAAGTCAACAATGGAAAGCATCATTCATTGGGAACTAGCCCATACACAATTTTTTTTATAGAGGTGCAGTTATTATCGAACGTCTAATAAAATCTGTATACCAGGACTCTCAGTCCTCTCACCAGCAGAGACTTCAGCAAAAGGTGGACTGGGAAGAATGACGTCAGTAGACATTGACTGAGCACCCACAGATGCCAGGAGCTGAGCTAAACAGCTCATGTGGATTCTTTAATGTCAACCCGAGGATACTTCTGTGAGATGGGACTATTAATATAGTCCATTTGTTGGATGAGAAGAGTTCTTGGCTCATACAAGGTGGGTGTTGAGTGGGGGCAAGCAGTCTGGCTCCAGGGTCACATCCTCAACCCTGTTGGTGTGTGGTGGAGGGGAGACTTTCATGCTGTCATGTACAAGCTGAAGATAGACGTAGAGGCCAGGAGGTGGCGGCAGCTGTAAGAGAAGATGACTTCCGCCTTTCACACATTGAGTTGGGAAGACTATCTCAGTGTTCTGAGGCTGTGCAAACAACTGGATGAGAATAAAAATATGCACGTGGGTGATAATCCTATTTAAAAATAACTCAGCACAGTGAAAGGGGATGAAAAGGAAATAGATGACCATTCTTTAGGTTTAGTTATTAAGTAGGCTAATTTTGAAAAAAACACAGAAAGCTAGGGCTAGGGTGGGGCCTGGAGCCTGCCATGTAAACCCTGACCTCATTTTCTTTGACAGCTTAACAAGTCTGGGAATGTAAATAGTTGAACAAGAAAAACAGGATCCAGGTATAGGTGGAGGCAAGGACTCCTCAAGTGAGGGGACTGGAGCAGAGGTGATAGCAGAGGCCCTTCCAGGAAGGAGATCTGGTGGCTCTAACCCCCTTTTTGATGGAGGCAATAATGCTTTTCCCACTTATGGAACACGTTGTCATGTTGGGGGCTCAATATCTCTTTTAGATGAGGTTGCTACCTCTAAGCTCTTTAGGCATAGGAATTCTGCCTTGATGTGGATTGAGGGAATTCTGGGGAAACTGAGGATTAGTAGAAATGCAGTTGGACAGGTCCTTTGAAGGCAGCAGGTTGACCTGAGGGGGAGATTCTTCTGTGGCCAAAGGGTGAAGGTCTAGATCTGGGGTGAGAAAGTGGTGGAAGACATCAGGGAAGATGGTCACGTTCACATCCTGATTCTGCTAAAGAGAGAGAGGCACAAACAGACCAGTCCTTGCTTTCCATTCTTTCCAAGTTTTATGCATTTGACAAATGCTGTCCCATGAGGCATTTCTCACACAGTTTTCACTAAGACCAAAGTGCTCTTTTGAGTAGGAGTCAATGTGTAACTCATAGGCACTTATCTTTTGCCTGTTTCCTGTCACGAAGTCAGTCTCACTCTGACAGACAGTAAAGCAACAATGAGCAAACATTTCAGTGGCTGGTGACGGAGCTGAAAGTGGCATCAGTGGCCCTGGGCTTGAATCCTGGCTCTGTCAGTTACTACTTCTGTGCTTCAGTCACTTTCCAAATCTCTCAGAGGCTCTATTCCTTTCTACACGTTTAAAATGGATGTACAATCTCCCTTGAGCCATTGCGATGACAATGAAATGAGGTGAATGCAAGTACCAAGGTATTTAATCAACAGCAGATGTGGGGATCCAAGGGCAGGTCTCCCACAGAAGCAATATTTATATATGGATTGGAGCTCTCAACCTGGAGCAAGAGTAAATGACAGGGAGATGTCCCTACAATCATCCATATTTGATGTGCAGTGCATTGTACATCTTTCTCACGCTGATTTACCTTGCTAATTACCTGTCACTCTGGCTAATCCTGGAATTAGCTTGTCTTTTTCAGCAGCCTCGAAGGGTTTGTTTGGTAGGGAGGGTGGCCCTGAAGCCTTCTGTATGGTTCTGGAATGAACGTGTTCAGGGAATTCAACTACTATGAAAGTGATTTCCCTCCACCCCACCTTGACTATCTGTAGAGAAGAAATTCCTGTGCAAGGATTTCCCCCTTAGGCTTTCATCCCTACTTTTCTCCTTTCCCTCACTTTTCAGATGCTCTGTAATCTTAGCAGGGCCAAAGTACGTTTTCTGCTCCTGACTGCTCATGAAGCACAACCTGACTGTGGCCCTTTGATCTTACCCAGCATCTTGTATCCTCCCACAGGCACCAGGACGTTCCCTTTTCTCAGATTTCACTTGATGTCTTCTAAAACATCCAGGAGAAAAATAAAACCATGGCAGAGTGTTCTCATCAATCAAGCCTCCTTTTACTGTCTTCCCTTTTGTATCTCAGTGGTGTGACTTCTGACCTGGGCTGTGTGACCCTCGGGGTTTAGATCATCATGTCCTAACCAAACACATTTGCTTTAAATATTGAAAGGCACCTTGTTTGTTTTCCTCTTAATAGGGAGAAATACTAGCTACAGAATATGTTTTAATCTTAATAATCAACAAGCAAACAAATAAAGCCCAGGGCATTGCCCCACCACTCATTGTGTGCTCCCTACCTGTAGACAGGGCTTGTAAACTCTGAACAGTACACTTGAGACGCAGTAAATCCATAGAACAGATTCCCCATCCCTCCCCCACTGCTGGGTGGTTAAGCAGGTGCACTCTTAATAGATTGGTTTTAACTTTGCATTAACTCTTCAAGTTGAGTAAGTCATTTATACAAAATGACAAGAGCTACCTCTTACATCATATTAGAAAGGAAACACATGCTTTGTGTGGTCCTGAGTGGAAATAGTTATTATCACTTTAGGTGGTAACTTATCTTTAGCAGAAGGGAGCCCAGGGAACATTTTTGTTGTTGAGTGATCACATGGGGGTGTGTGTCGCTGAACTGGCAAAATACACTGCTGAGGGGAGCAGCAGGCAAGTCAGGAGCGGTCTGCTGCACCATGTGGGTAGCTCCCTGGCCGGGGATCGAACTCGTGCTGCAATGGCTGCCCATAGCTTCATAGGTTATGTCTTAACCCATTGAGCCACTAGGGAAGTCCTGAGAAATGTGTCTTTAGGTGATTTTGTTGACATCTGAATGTCACTGATTGTACTTAATCTAGATGGTATTGCCTTCTACATATATATGTAAAAAATATATAATATATACATATATTATATATATGTATATATACATAGATATGAACCACCACTGACATGTGGTCTGTCATTGCCTGAATCCTTACTGAGGTGTGTGACTCTGCTGGTGTCCTTTCTCAAGCATCATCCTTAGAAGAGCCTTGTGGAGAAATATGGGAGGCAGCCAAGGGTTGAGTCACTGGTTCAGTGATTTTTGATACTGTGAAATTTTATAAAAATGCTTGGTCGCAAAAATGAACAATGATGTAAAAAAATATATATAAATAAAAAGAAAAAATGCTTGCTCTCAAACAATCCAGTCAAAAAATGGGCAGAAAAGGCTAAAAAGACACTTCTCCAGAGAGAAAATGCTAATGGGCAACAGGTGTATGAAAAAATGCTCAACATCACTTATCAGGGAAATGAAAATCAAAACCACAATGAGATACCACCTCACACCAGTGAGAATGGCCCATATTAAAAAAAAACAAAACAAAACAACAAAACTGGCAATAACCAATGCTGTTGAGGATGTGGGGAAAGGAACTCTTCTACACTGCTGGTGGGAACACAGACTGATCCAACCAATATGGAAAGCTGTGTGGAGGACCTTCCAACCACTAAAAATGGAGTTACCATATGACCCAGCAATTCCACTCCTAGGAATCTGCCCAAAGGACACAAAAACATTAATTCAAAAGGAAAGCTGCATGCCTATGTTTATTGCAGCACTGTTTACAATCACTAAGATATGGAATCAACCTAAATGCCCCAAAACAGATGACTGGATCAAGAAGTGGTATATATATACACGATGGAATACTATTCAGCAATCCAAAAAGGTAAACTCATGCCATTTGCAGCAACATAGGTGGAGCTAGACGGGATTATGCTCAGTGAAATAAGTCAGAAGGAAAAAGAAAAATATCAGATGGTTTCACTTATAGGAGAAATATAGGGAAACCAAACAGAAGGAAAAAAAGACAACACTAGCAGGCAAACCACAATTCAGAGACAAACAGCAGGGGAAGGGAGAGGGAAAGGGATCAAAACAGGGGAGGGAAGAGCATAAGAGACTATGATGATGATTCATGAGTGACTTGGTGGGAATTTTATGAGGATTATATACCTGAGAGGAGAAATCAAGCGTACAAAAATGACCAACAATGTAAAAAATGTGTATATAAATATTTGCAAAATAAATAAAATGTAGTAGAACCAATTTAAAAGATGCTTGATCTGTTTTATATTATTTACTTGAAATGTTACTTAAAATAAAGATCTTATTTGAAAATGACAAATACTGTTTGAAATACATTCAGCAGAATTAACAAAAGTTTAAAAATATTATTTAAAAGAATTGTTTAAAATGGTGATTGTTGGGGTATGAGGGCATCTCAAGAGAGTAAGTGCATCCCCCTTCTTTGATCAAATTCTGGAACAACAGAGAAATATGACAAAAGGAAAAGACAGATGGGAATTCCAAATATCAACTGCTGGCAGAGAATGTGGCATGTGCTTGTGAAGAGTGGGTTGCATTTTACCAAATACCCCAGGATCAGACCTGACCACCTGGCCTCAGATCTAACTGTCAAACTTCGTGCATGAGAAGCAGGGCCAAGCCCATGATCTCTGGAGACAGGTGGTCTGGGCAGGGCCTGGGCTACCGCACCATCTGGGAGAGATACTCCTTCCACATCACTGACACAAGGAACTCTCTAATGTCCACCTAGAGGGCAGTTTAAGTACTGGAGAAAAATCCCCCCCCCCACCCCTTCCTGGCTCCCAGTGGTTAAATTCTAAATTAAGATTTAGATTTATGGCAGTTAGTATCTGTCACAAATGAAATTTATTCCTTATCTGTCTGTCTATATATGTATGTATGTGTAGAGTAAGTGATTTAATCAGGCTTTTTACACCACTAGCCTCTGTAGCTGTCACTTTGGTGCTGTGAATGCAAGGTGTGTTTGGGAGAGTGTGTGTTGGCACACGTGCCTAGATACCTGGAGCATGGGTGTGCATGCATAAGTGTGCACTTAAACCAGAGCCTAGAGGTCAGGGCTATAAGGGCAGTGTCACTCAGAGACCTCAGGTGACTACAAGAGAAGGCAACACCACAAGAGAACACCAGAGAGCCTAAAGAAAGAGCCCTAAGATTTGCTGGGGCCTGGGGGGCTTGCCAGCTTCCTGGCCCTTGGCCTCCTTCCCATCCTGGGCCTGCTTGCTGCCACCACAGTATGTATCCCTTTAAGAGATGAACTATCATGTAATCTTCATCACTTTTCAGACTGCATGGGTTTAAATCCCAGCTCTACCACTTAATAGCGGTGATGTCACCCAGATAACCTCTGTTTTCTCGACAGACTGTAAAGTGTATGCCTGCTTTATACTTTCGTGTATTATATGAAAAGTACTCAGCCCAGTTCTTCTTTTTTTCTTTCAAATTATGTTTATGGAGGTAAAGTTGGTTTACATTGTTACACCTGTTATACCTGCTTGTATAAAGACTTTTATACAAGTCTTTCTTTTCACACTATGCCCACCAACAGAGCGTGGGTAGTCCCACACTGTGTTCCAGCCAGTGCAGTTCTTGATGCACAATGTTTAATAAATGTTTCTCATATTATTATTTAAGTTGTTTTTAGTCTTTCTGGGTATCTGTATGAATATATAGATCAGTGTTGTTCAAACTTCAGAGCTCATACAAATCACCTGTGATCTTGTTAAAAGGTAGATTCTGATTTGGGACATTCTGTGTTAGCCTGGGTATTCTGCATTTCTCCCACAGCCCCCAGATAGAGCTGGGGTCCAGGCACTGTACTTGGAGTGGCAAGGTGCTCGAGGTCAGAGGCTAGTGTTACTTTTATCTTATTTAGTTATGATAAAATTTTGTAATAGAGCCAATTGTCTCTTTCTAATGCTGTTCTCCTTAATACTTTTTGTGATCAATCAATACTAACAAGGTAGTAAAAGGCTTCAGGATGGGTTGGAATCAGGCCTGCCTGTCACATTTGCAGGACCTATAGCAAGATTTCAAATGGAGGCACAATGCTGTATGTATACATATTTAAAAGTTATCAACCAAAAGAACAAATAAGATCTGTACTGTTACCAACAAGCACGTGGAAAGATGCTCAATTTCAATAATTGTTAGGAAAATGTAAATCAAAACACATTGAGATCCATATCACACACGTTATGATGGTACTGTCAAAAAACAAGCAGAAAATAATAAATATTAGTGAGGCTGTGGGGAAATTGGAACCCTTGCACACCACTGGTGTGTGGGGGGTTTATATAATGGCGCAGTTGCTATGGAAAACAGTGTGGTGTTTCCTCAAGAGAAAAGTAAAAACAGAATTACTATGTAAGCCAGAAATTGCCCTTCTGGCTATATTCCCCAAAGAATTGAAAACAGAGTCTTGAAGAGCTATTTTTTTAAAAGATTTATTTATTTATGCATACAAGAGCTGGGGTATAGGCCAGAGGTGCGGTGGGTGAGAGGATTCACCAAGGACAGAGTAAGGAACAGAACAGGCAGATTGACCAAAGTATACTGCTGAGGGGAGCAGTGAGTGAGTCAGGAAAGGTCTGCTGTGCTACGTGGGTTGCTCCCTGTTGGCCGGGAATCGAACTTGTGCTGCAGTGGCTGTGGATAGTTTCATAGGTTGCGTCTTAACCCTTGTACCACCAGGGAGGCCCTTGAAGAGCTGTTTGTATTCCTATGTTCATTTATAATTGCCAAAAGGTGAAAGCAATCCAGCTGTCCATGGATGGATAAATGGATAAACAAAAGGCAGTGTGTGTATTTACAACATATGTATGACTGGTAATTCATGCATCTCTCTGAAACCACAAATTAGAACATAAAGAGAGAAAGTGGACACTAGATGTTCCTGGGTGTGAAGATCTGTATTTTTTAAAAAAATATTTTACATCAATTTTCCTTTTTTTTTTTTAATATTTATTTATTAATTTATAAAAGCACTGGGTACAGGGCCTCCCTGGTGGCGCAGCGGTTGAGCGCTGGGTTGCGAAGCTGCTTACAGCCTCTGCAGCATCAGTTTGATTCCCGGCCGCCGGCGAGGGTCCCACATGGTGCGCAGACCTCTCCTGCCCCACCCGCTGCTCCCCTCAGCAGTGTACTTCGTCAGTCTGACTGTTCTGCTCCCCATTCCGACTCTGGTGAATTCTCTCACCCTCCCGCGCTTCTGACTGTACTCAGTGCTTGTATAAATAAATAAATATTAAAAAAAAAGTCAGAAGTGCGGGAGGGTGAGAGAATTCACCAGAGCCGGAATGGGGAGCAGAACAGTCAGACTGACTAGGTACACTGCTGAGGGGAGCAGCGGGCGGGGCAGGAGAGGTCTGTGCGCCATGTGGGACCCTCACCGGCGGCGGGGGATCAAACCTGCGCTGCAGAGGCTGCGGGCAGCTTGGCAGCCCAGCGCTCAACCGCTGCGCCACCGGGGAGGCCCCACTTTTCCTTTTTGTACAATGTTTGCTTTCTCCTCTCAGGTGTATTCCCAGTAAAATTCCCACCACCGATTGACCCGTGCACCATTACCATAGTTTCTTGTGCTCTTCCTTATCCTGTTTTGATTCCTCTTCCTCCCCCTCCCTTGCAGAATGTCTCTGATTTATAGTTGCCTGTTAAGTTTGTTTTGTTATTATAATTATTTTTTTCCCTCATCCCTTATTTGGTTTCCCTACATTCCTCCTATAAGTGAAACCATCTGATATTTTTCTTCTTCTTTCTGGCTTATTTCACTGAGCATAATCCCTTCTGGCTCCATCTGTGTTGCTGTGAATGGCATGAGTTTATCTTTTTTGATTGCTGAGTAATATTCCATTGTGTATATATGCCACATTGAAGAGCTGTGTTTATGGAAGAATGAGAGTAAAAGTTCAGGATCCCAGGTTGCACTGTGCCAACCCTAAACCCTAGGTATTGAGTGACCCAAGTGCTGAGCCTTAAATGTATTTTTAATTCATGCTGCAGGAAGAACTGTTATAGCTCCCACTTTTTTTTTTTTTGTATGTTTGCGCCATGTGGGACCTTTTTTCCTGAGTCTAAGTATAGTGAGAGTGTTGGGAATTAATTTTTTTTGATACTGCTGAGCTGCCAGGTGTTGCGATGGTCTATCATGACAAATAGTCAAACTGAGAGTCACAGTCAAGCCTTTTTTCACTCACTGTGACTGTGCAAGAAAGAACCAAAAGAAGGAGCTGGCTCCTCATAGTTCCACTTTCCCCACAGAACAGCTCAGGGTGAGGGGCAGGTTATCTTCCTCATGCTGCACAGATGGAGGGGTGGGGCTGGCTCGGGGTGAGAGCAGAGGTAGTGGTGGTGGGGTTTATCTTACTGCTGATGAGCTGTAAAAAAAGGCTTTTTGTGAACCCAGAAGGGTCAGAAGAAGGAGAGGGGCAAGAATTAAGAGTGGAAATATGCCTCAGTCAAGCTCTTTCTTGGTGGAAGCACCCAAGAAGTAATAAAGGGCCCCTCAAATAGAAACACCTAAAATGCAATTATGCACATGGGGGTGGGGTGGGGCATGTTGGAGGATATCCTTAGTCCTTGATTTTAACTCCTTCCAGAACATTGCACTGGCCGAGTACCAGGTCTGGCAGACAGCTTCCTCCCACGCCTGAAGCAAAGCCTTGTAATGACCCACAGTGGGGCTGAAAGATGAAACATAGGATTTGGCCTGCAGTGGGACTCCTCAGTGACAATTTGCTTTGCTTGTGTTATTTTATTTAATCCTCATGATGAAATAGTTTTCTCCATTTTCACTGATAAAGAAATGGAGATTCAGAGTAAATAGCCTATCCAATATCATACATTTAATCAGTGGCAAGACTAGGATTTGAAATCTGATCTTTTTGACCATAAAGCCCATGCTGTGGGACATGTTGTGTGGTATGAAATTTGGGGGGAATCGGTTATAATTCCATCATCAAATCACTTATTGTTTCCTTGGTGACACAAATAAACTATTCAGAGAAGAAATGAAGTTTAATTGCCTATAAGAATGCCAGTCAACTCATTTAGACTGTGTCCTTCCCTTGGCAAACTCTCCTGTCCTGGTCCTGCCATACAATATGGTTTGTTCTGCAAAGCATAGAACTGGCAAACGACAGTCTAGGGCCAAATCTAGCTAGCCTCATTTGCTTACCTACCTCCCAGGCTGCTTTCTCCTGAGAGTGGCAGAGGTGAGGAATTGCAATAGAGATTATGTGATTCATAGAACTGATCAAACCTGACCCTCTCTAGAAAAAGTTTGCCAATCTGTACCATAGAGCAGAAAAATGAACAAATAGCAGAAATGAATATGTAACAAATGAATATATAACAGAACAGGCCATCTGCTATAAGGGAGTATGTCCTTAATTTACCCTTTATAGGAAGAATTAAATCCTTAGTTTTTATAAAAGGTATCTTATTTCCATAGAATATTATTGAGATTATACATAAGTAGATATTTTAAGACTAGCAAAAATATATAAGTTCTGGATTGGTTTATTGATTGAATGATTCATTTCCTGCCATCTCAAATAGCAAGCCTTGTTGAAAAGTTAAAGCCATAAAACAAACCAAAAAAACTTCAGCATGTTTCACTCAAAACATGCTTAGTTTTGATGACATTATTGGTTAAATGCAAAGTGAAATAGGATCTTAATCCTAATGGCTGGAGTTCACATCATCTATTTCACTTAGGGGGAAATGTTTTAGGTATAGATTGAATTCTCTTGGCTCTTTATAAACAATGTCCTTAATTACCTGAAGCTTTTACATTCTTCAGCCTGGTGACTGGCTTTCAAATTTCATGTAATGATGGGCTTGAGTGGAAAAACAGGAAATAAGGCAGTGGGATGACACAGAGGAAGTGGCTAAGGGAGCCTGGAGTTCTAATCTTGGTTGTGCAGCTCCCTGGCTAAACCAGACTTCTAATCTTGTTCTGCCCTCATTTCCTGTAACCTGAGTTTGGAGAAACACAGCTTGAGTGTGTGGGAGTAGGGCCTCCAAACTTTGTTTCTACCTGCCTTCCATCTGAAAACCTATTTACTTTCTTCACATCTTGGGATCCTTAACAACAAAACTAACCCAGCTGAATTATGATGTCAACATCTGTTTAGAGACTGCCCTAAACAGTCAGCCTCCTCCTGGCTGTAAAGGCAGGTATTCTGGAAGGTTGCTTGGGGTGAACTAGGAAAGAGGGAGGCCTTGGTGGGTTAAGAATGAAGACCTCTACCTGAGAGAGTCTGCTGTTCCCTGTAAGCTTGGTTAGGGAAAGGAAATGGGAAAGGAACGGCAAGTCCATCTGCAGAAGTTCCAGACTCCTCTTCCCAGAAGTATTTGTTCCACCAGATGACCAACAAGCACCTGGCTTGACTGTCCAAATCCCCCAAGATGGCTTTTCTAACTAAACTGCCAGAGGTGACTGGCCAATCTGACGCCCACTGCCTTCACCTGCAGCTGTTTGCTCCGTGGGGAGCCTGGAAACTTAGCTCCCTGAGGCCTGTGGGTACCCCACTGGAGGACCCTGTTCTGAAGTGCTGTGGTTTCATCAAGCTAGGCTCTTGGCTGTCCCTTTTTGTTTGTTTCTTAAACCCCCAATGGGTTTCTAGTCCTGATTTTTTTTCAGCCGCAACAGAAACTGGCCTCATTTGGCTGGTCCCTGTGGAATCAGTCGTTCAGTGATCTCTCAGGAAGCTGCTTTGTAAGGCAGAGAGAAAACAGTTTTTCTTCACAAGGAATTATTTGGGAGTTTCTCCTTTTGTTCTAATAGATCATATGCTTTATTGACTGCTTATTTTATCTGTTGCTGAGAGGGGTGTATAAAATTTCCCAGATTGTAGATATGTTAATTTCTCTTTGTTTTTCTGTCAGTTTTTGCATTGGAAGCTTGAAGCCATGTCTTAAATGTACACGGATTCAGGACTGTTATATTTGTTTGGTGAACTTTTCCTTTATATCACTATTAAGCATTCCTACTTATTTCTTTTTTGTCTAAACGTGTATACTGTTTGGTACTTTCAGGGATATATAGCTCCCTCCCAATCCCCCCGCCCCTAGGTGTAATTTATTTTATTTTGCAGGTATGAACAATACTGTGGTGGCCACAACAGAGCCCTGAGTTTTCTGCAGTGACACTGAGTATGCATCTTTTAGATGGTCAGGGAGTTCCTGCTGTCTGATCCCAGAGGTTAGAATGAGAAGTCTATACCTCAGAGATGGCAATAAATGCTCCTTTAGCCAAGTTACCCAGGGTGGCAAAATACCATTGGTCAGCAAAAGCCTGTAAAGCAGGGGATAGAAGTTGCCACATGGTGGAAGAGGTCAGATATATAAGCACAGTCATAGCACCCAGTTGTTTTTTAAAAAATTATTTCGTTTTCTTTTTAGTGAGGTAACGCTAGTTTATAATGCTGTATAGGGTCTAATATTACATTGTCTTACCACATCTGTCACCAAATGTCCATTTACCATCTACCACCAATCAATAGACCCTTTTGTCCATTCTCTCCCCCATCTGACACCTGTACTGCCATTCTGTTGTCAGAGTTTAAAGGTTTGTTTTTGTTCTTTATATTCCAAAAATGAGTAAAATCATGCGGTATTTGTCTTTCTCCTTCTGGCCTATTTCACTGAGCATATTCCCTTTGAGGTTCATCCATGTTGTTGAAAGATGGCAAAATTCAATCATTTTTAATGGCTGAGTAGTATTCCATTGCATATACATACCACATATTTTTTTATCCATTTCTTTGTGGTTGGCACTTAGTACCCAGTTATATTGCAAGGAGAGAGGTGGGTTTGCTGATTTGTTTTCCCAGTAGTCTTGACTCAGAGATAATGGATGCCTTATCCAGATGATGACACCAGAATTGGTGCTTGCTACTTCCTTGTAGCATTTGAATCTAGGTCAATGAATCATTATTGTTCCCAACAGCCAAGGGTACCTTGTAACTGGTTTGTTGGTCATCCCTTTTATGTCTCTGAAAAAGCATCATCTTCAGTCTTTTATCTTCAAGAAATGGCCCCAGGAAGAAGTTAAGGAAGGAAACGAGAGAATTCCTTTAGGAACTTGATCATCATGTCCTTGATCAGATGGCCCAGCTTGGTGTCCAAGACCAATTCCTGTCCCAACGCTCATTCTCTGCCTGTCCTGGGCACCAGTGTCATCCACAATCTTTAGCCTTTGGAGTTTTCTTGGGGAAAGTCATAGTGCACTTTTTCCATCAATTTATTTTCTATGATTCTATATTCATGTATTTTCAGTGTGTCTCCTTTAGCATAGAGCTGATTAAAATAAATCTAATATAAAAATTTCTGATTTGAACTGTGGAAGGTGTCCATTTGTAGGTATTATCATCACTGATATACGTGGTTTTATTTATACTACCTACTGTGTGTTTTCATTGTACTGTTCCTTTTTGGGGGTTGTTACTTATTTCTCCTTTCCTCACTTCTCCTTATTTCTTCTTTTTCCTGTTAAAGTTTTGAAATTATACATTATGTATTTTTATTTTTATGGTAACCTTTAACATTTTTTAAAAATTTATTTATTTTTATATAAGAGCTGGGGTACAGGCCAGAGGTGCGGGGGGTGAGAGGATTCACCGGAGACAGAGCGGGGAACAGAACAGGTAGATTGACGAAATACACTGCTGAGGGGAGCGGTGGGTGCGACAGGAGAGGTCTGCTGTGCCATGTGGGAATCTCCCTGGCCAGCCAGGAACCGAACCGGTGCTGCAGAGGCTGCAGACAGCTTCACAGCACTGCATTCAACCTGCTGCACCACAGGGGAGACCCTAACATATTAACAAGTATAATTGACTTAACAAAGTCCAAAGTGATCTCCCTACCTTTTTGGATAACTTACAGTTTTAATTTTTCTTTCCCTATCACATTTTCAATGTTATTGATTCAATGTTTTAGGCCTACTTTATTTTTAACTCTCCCTTCAATTTTTTTTCTAAAGAAAATAACTACATTTGCCTTATACTTGCCAACTACTTTGCTTGAGTTTCCTTCAGTTGATATTTTTTTCCTTCTTGGTTCAATTTCCTGCCTCTATTAATTTTTTTTCTATAAGGATCTATAATTGGCAATTTTTTTTTAATGTAGGGTTTCAGAGGGGCTTCCAATCAGTGGTACCCAGTCTTTCAGTATTTTGTTACACTTTCAAAAATGTGTAAAAGCTAAAAATATCCTCATTGTTATCAATAGAGTTCAGGTTGGAGACATGGATAATAGGAAGCCAAATGGTTCTCCTAACTGAACTTCAGGATGAGTCTGCTGTACCCACCTGGACCCTGGCATTCTGACCAGGTCTCTGCCTGAGTAAACACTGAGTACCAAGTAATTAGAGGAAGTATTGAGACAGGGTAGAACTAGTAAGTGAAAAGGCAAGGAAGATCAGAAGTATAGACTGCCTCTGAGAGGATGTCGGAAATAGACTTTCCAAATTTCCAAACAACAGTGGAAGGAAGTGGTGGAGAGAAGCTTGGGGCAAAATATTTCCCCTCAGCTGCACTGACTGTAGATGTCAGTGTTTATGTGAAAATAGGAGGGACTGGACAGCTTAAAAATTTTCTGCGAAAAATCTTCAACCCAAGGAATCTATGCGCAGATGGCCTCCCTCGAATTGCTGCGCTGGCCCTGCAGCTCCTCCTGGCAGGAGGCGTTTGCGGGGGCTGGCGCTGAGGGGTCTTCCCGGTACCACTTTGTCTCCCTGGCAACATAGTGCCGCCTCCACAGCACAGAAACGAATTTCCCAAGTCCATTGTGCTAGTGAGGAGAAATGATGTGCAATTTACTGAAGCTCTCAAAGTGATACTCTCCTTTATTCCCACTGGGTTACAATTTTAAGGAATTTAGGTAAGATTCAAGAGGCTCATAAAATCCCAAGAAGGTCAAGTCTGTCCATCTTAAGACATTATGCTTTTAAATTGACATTAAATGAGGTGAATCTATTGAACTGAAAATTTGACACTTAAAAAAATCGATTTGCTTTCCTAAAATCTTTTTTTCTCATGATTTTTGACTTGCACTTCTTTAAGACACAAGCCCCTGACCCCTTTGCACTACTTTTTATTGTCCCTATGCTTTAAGGCATTCATAAACCACAGCTCCTTTCTTCTCTTAGAGTCTTTCTCACACTAAATTTAGTGACTTATCTCGCTATGATCATAAAAGCCCATGAACGATATTACCTGTTTACTAAGAATGCTTTAAGACACGTGTTTTCTCACCTGTACCCCTATGTTTATTGCAGCACTATTTGCAATAGGTAAAACCTGGAAACAACCCAAATGCCCAAAAACAGATGACTGGATCAAGAAGATGTGGTATTACACAATGGAATATTATTCAGCAATCAAAAAAGATAAACTCATACCATTCACAGCCACATGGATGGAGCTAGAAGGAATTATGCTCAGTGAAATAAGCCAGAAGGAAAAAGAAAAATATCGGATGGTTTCACTTATAACAGGAATATAGGGAAACCCAATAAGACATCAGTGTAAAAAAAAATAACAGTACAAAACACAACTAAGCAAAAACGGACAATTATAAACCAGAGACATCCTGCAGGGGAGGAGGCGGGAGAGGGGACAGAGGGAGGGAGGGAGAAGAACAGGGGATTGTGGTGATGGTGCACGGGTACCTTGAGGAAGGAAATTGTATGGGGACTCAACCTGAGGGGGTGGGGGAAGCAAATATTGTTTTAAAAAAAAAGACATGTGTTCTCATAAACACACCTGTGTGTAACTGCTTTGTGCCTAAACTCTTTGACTCTAATTTCCCTTGCGGTGGGATTTGCTTTTCTGGGGCCAAAGCTCTGTTGCCTTTGTAAGAATCCAACTGGTTGTCCTTAGGACCACATTGCACAGGGGTGAGTCCCTCCTCTGTCAGCCCCTCTTCCACTCAAGGCTCAGTAGTTGTTGTATTAATACTTGAATAGAAGGAAATGGAAAAAGGCTTTTCTTGAGCTCCAGTCCATCTCTGGGTTTCACTTCCAACAGAACTCTAATTTTCCTCAGACTTCTAGTCTGCTCCCAAAAGCAATACAAGAAGTTGTAAGGGGAAAATGTTAAATGTAAAGTTTTGAGCCAGATGTTTTGCTCTATGTTTTTTAGTCATCTTCACTTTTTAGTCTTCCTCATGAGGAACTTTCCAGATGAGGAAACTGAGACCTAAAAAGAAAGTGACGGAATTCAAATTTGAGCCCAGAATTCTCTAAAACCAAAGTTGGGTCTTTGTACTGCTCTACAATGCTTTCTTATTTTAGTCTTTAAGTTTTTCTTTTTTGAGGTTTGGTCTGTATCTTTTTTTTTTCTCATGGAGAAATTTATTTATTTTTATTTTTTAATTTTTTTTTAAAGGCATGTTTTATTTATTTATTTGTTTGTTTGTTTGTTTATGCATGCACTGGGTACAGAGGTCTGTATCTTAATGTCATGTCAATCAGTAACCTCAATCAAGTCAGGTTGTAGGAATTAAGCAACATAGAACATGTATTTTTATCTAGTTAAACTGTGTGGAAGATATTTTTCACCAAATGTTTAAAATCTGTTTGACTTGTCTCATAAAACCTTATTTATTGACTTTCAGAATCTGGGAAGGAAGCACTATTTTTGGTTTTCATTTTTTTAGGAAAGATAGATTTATATTTATTTGGTCACTATGATTCTATTTGGTTACTATATAAAATTGTAATTATATGTAACCACTGAATAAAATATTGGCTCATTTCACTCTATAATCCTATGTAATTTCATTTTTTATTTTTTTCTAGCATATAAAACAGTAATTTGGTAATTTGTTTAATGTGAAGTGGTGATCATCAAATTAGCAAGTTATTCGACTAGCTATGCTGTCATTTCTTGAAGTTAATTAAAGATACCTAGAGTCACAGACATTGTCTGCACAAAAGGTATCATATAAATCAATCTTGGTTTATTACCAGCACCTAGAGTAAGAACTAGGCCTGGGGACACATGCATGGTCTTAATGTAGCAAATGTTTAGCCTGCCCTGATTATCACAAAATCAGAATAACGAGACTGTTTGCCATGCTATCCTATATAATTAAAAAAATTGCTTATTAAATGATTTTTTATACATTCTCATTATAAAGAATTCATACAATAATACAACAGATAGAGTAAATATGAAAGTCTATTTCATCACCATTTCATTAGATTTTATACATATTTCTAGATGTAACCATTGAAAGGAGTAAGGCATTTGTCATCCCAGGTCTTTCTGTATACTTGCTTAGGTCTTTATGCCATATGCATACATACATTCTTTATTTGTTTTTCATTCATTTAGAATGCAATTAGACTATGTTTACCATTTTGGACTTGCTCTTTTTCACTTAGTAATATATGCCATATGTCAGTTAAAATAGGTTTACCTGGTTCTTTTTAATGGCAACATAATATCCCATTGTCTATTATTACCAAAATTGGGAAGAACAGGTTAAACACAGTTAACAAGATTCATTTACTGTAGACTCTCAGAGACTTCAGTAGGGTAATACGTATCATAATCTCTAAAAAGGCTCTCCAGAATGGAATGTTTATCACATTTAGTTTACTCATTTAATCTATTTGGTTTCAAAGTTTCTCCAGGGAAAATGGTGCCTCTCCTGGATGATGCAAACCTGAAAGTGTAGGTTAAAACTTAAGATGTCAGATCTCAGCTGACTGAACCCCAAAGGTATGCAATTTAATGGAAACAAAAATGTTGCACATTGGTTTTAAATATCAGTAGCACAAGTATAGAACTAATATCAGTGATTTTTAGAAAAAGGAGTCTTTACAATTTTATATGGATATAAGTTCAATAAGTTGTCAGGCTAATTGGGCTGTTTATAAAAAGTTAATGAAACTTTAAGATGTGTAACCAGAATTATGTCAGATCAATGAAGGTAATTACTTCATTGTACTTTGTTAATCCAGCCTTGGTCTTCTTGGTCTCCTAGAGAAAGCTCCACCTCTTAGCACCAAGAGCCAAAAGATGCCCTTGCCCACAACCCTGACCTTTCCTTGGAAGAGAAAAGAAGGGGACAGAAGAATCAAATAGGAACCTTTCAGGTTACAAACCCAAAACAATACTGCGTATCATATAGACATTTTAGAGTTTATAAAGACTTTCCCAAGAACCCATTTACTTCTCTCAATTCATTGCTGCAGATACTATTTCCTTTGTTTCACAGAAGAAGAAATAATCCTCAAAGTACTTATCAAAACTGATAACCAAGACCTTGACCTGAGCTTGGTCTTGGACCTACTTCTTTGGATGCCCAGTCTAGGTTATTTCAACAAACCCCCCATTGTGTTTGTACTTGTGTTTTTAAACATTCCTTTTTGATTACCAAATATTTCCCAACTCCATTGTCTGAATTTTTGCCACTCCCCCAAATGGAGAGTTACTCCCCCATGTAACAGTTGTGCTCATCCCAGTGGAGCTATTCTCATTTCTTACTACTTAACTGCTCTGCACACTCTTCCTTTTAAAATGATGAATAAGCCACAGGGTTTGAATCACTTTACTACTTTTGCAATTTATTCTTCACTCCAATTTCTTCTCTACTCTTCATCTGCCCAAAGGGATTTGCCATTGTCCATTGACCCATGTCTTGCTTCTGAAATCATTCTCATCACTTATGAAAAAGTCAATTTTTTTGCCTTTTTTGGTATGGCTAGATGTTTATTCTTCTATATCCTGTTAGCTAAGGATTAATCAACATGAATAGTTCTGGAGCAGTCTTTGGTGGTATCCACTTTTAGTCATTCATGGCATGAATAGAAAATGTGAAATTGAAAATTAAATATCTAGGTAATTAAGATTAACTTTAATTTCATTACTATTCATTGTCTATTGCCAGAGACGAAACAGATACAGCTGTTATATAGTGATGATTAAAATGTTAGTACAATGCCTAGATTGCTCTTCTTGACATTTTCATCAGGTTAATGGAAAACATAAAGCTTTCTGGTTAATACAATTTGCAGAATATATAATTTCTGAAAATAGCTCTTACAAAATCCATTGTCTTAGATCAACCATTTATTTTTAAGACAAAGTTTACAATATATATTCAAAACCAGATATATTGTTTTCTTCAAGTATACAAAATAAAAACACCCAAAACCCACAAAACCTTTTAATCTAACACATCACCTGAAAGAAGAATTACTGTAGCTGTTGTATAGCCTTTATGGAACTGGAGTTCAAAGCTCAGAAGCACATAGGAGATTTTATGAGAAACATTTAATTACATTGGGCAAAAAAAGACTGCATTTGAAGATTATGATGTGGATTTCATTTTATGAGCATAGATTGAAAACTAGCTACTTCCTTCTTTCATAAAATATATATGTAGCTTTGCTTCCTGGGACTAACCTTGGCATTATTGATGTACTAGTTCACCTTTAAAATATTTACCCCCCGAATTTTGGATGCCTTGCATAATATATATCAGCAATCAAGCAATGCAAACCCACAATTAATTATTAAATGTTATTATATGTAGGCATCATTTTGGTGCTGTGGGGGAAGCAAAGAAGTTTAAGATAAAATCGCAGAACACAAGGAACTTCTAATCTTGTTTTAGAGATAAGGCCATGCCTGTAACAGTAGAATTTCATTACATAATTGTTAAGTGAACCAAAAGATTTCTCTCCATCTGTCAAGCATGGACATTAAATGAGAAGGAAAAGTAACCATTCAGGAGGTGAGTTTTGAGCATGACTTTGAAAGTTGGGCAAGGTGGGAATGGTTAGAGAAGACCCAGGAAGTCATAAAAGGAAGTGAGAATAACCACAGAAAGGGAAAGGAAAGAAAAACAGGCACTAGATATTTCTAACTTCAACTCTATCTATAATACATAATGTCCATTTAATCCTTATACCATTCTAGGAAATGAATAGCATTTTGTCCATTTCCCAGAACAGGATCTTGGGGTGCAGGCTCATATTCCAAAACCTGTGCTTTTTCCATAACACATTTCCTCGGTGAAAGCCTTAAAGGTGAGACAGCAGTCCTCAATGAGCAATGCCCTTACATGAACAAAGATAAAATAGAAGCTCAGGGAGCTCAAATGAATCCTTGTGATGAAATAGCCATGCAGGTGGCTGTCAGTTCATTCTGTTTGCCAAGCAGCACACCTTTGTCTATAAATCTTTTTTCATATTTAATAAATGTCACTGGTTTGGCCCTTTGTCAACTTGACTTATGAGGTCATTATTTCTTCATGGCAATTATTTCCAAATTTATGAATTAACAATCTGGTCAATGTGGACCGGTGCCTAAGCAATTAGAAAAATGTGGCTTTTGGCCTCTGCTGAAAACCTTCACCTTCCTGTGACTTGGCACATGCTCTCTTCCTGAAGAGAGAGACTGCACAAGTATTCAAATCAACACTGACATTAATGGAAGTCCAGACTGGTTTTAAGTAATTAGTTGGTACCATAAATTTTTGTTTAGTTCACAGATATAGCTCTTAATTGCTTATATTACATAGAAATGGGTGGGAATTTGAGGCTCAAAAATGCCATAGTGATTTACTGAATATAGACTTCACTGAGAGATTGAATTCCAAAAGTCCCCTTATTACTCTCTTAATCTTCACCACCTTCATTTCACTTCAGGCTCTGGTAATCAAAGTTCTCTCACAGGATTTCAGCTTATACTCTGCTTTAAATTTCTTTTCTTTTCATGACCTCTCTTATTTGAGACCTTTGAAAGTTCATCTTCTCCACCAGTAACAGTGTTTTGCTTTAGCTTATGATTGTGTGTTCTATCTTCACAGGTCACAAACTTTTAATTTCAGTGTTTACTGTCACCAGAATGTTGTGGCATAAAAACATTTGTTGTCAAAGAACTGCCTGAGGTTATTTTTTTAAGCATAATAATATTAATTTCAAAATAGTTTTTTGAATGCCAAAAATTTTTCTTGATATCTTACTACTATTAAAAATTATGAACAGAATCAAGAAAGTGAAAAAACCCCCTGCAATTTGGTAGATATTCTTTCAATTTTTTATGCAAATGATAAAACATTTACTTGTAAATCATCTTTATGGATAACTTTCTATAGAAATGCTTAATGATTTATTTTATGCATTCAGGTGCTGCATTGTACTTCATTAAATGTATACATCATTATTAAATCCTATTGATGAATAGGTTGTTTCTAATTTTTTCTTTTAAAAAGTAGGGCGGCCATAGTATTATATTTTATACATATATTTCATCTACTTCTTCCACATTTCTCCTTTGGATAAACTCCCAGAAATTGAATCAATGGATTGAAAGATATGCAAATAAGTATTTTTGATGATAATGCTAATTTGCCTGCCAGAAATTTTATATCAATTTATATTCTAACCAGCATTTTGTGAGGTTTTCTATTCCCACATACTCTTTAGCACTTGGCATTAGTCAAGTAGCTGTTGCATAGACAAATAATTTTGTCAAAATAATTGGCAAAAGTTGATACCTTGTTTTTTTTTCTTTTATAGTTGTTTGTTTATCATTGATATCACACATATTTTGTTTAATGTCCATTTGTATTTTTTCTCTTTGCATTTTTTACCAGAATTAATATTTTTTTCTTATTTATTTCTAAGATCTTCTTGTATATTATGAGTCATTGCATTATCATGTATAGTGCAGTATTTTGTCCACATTGTTAACTTTGTTACTAAAATCTGACTATTTCTGTACTTATTTTCCTGCTTTCCCCAAGTAGTTTAATGTCCCTAGCCATTTATTGAGTAATTCACTATGGTGGACTGATTGCACTAATCACCCCTATTTTCTCACTCCTGCCCTTGTCCAAGCCCAATGGCAGTGGTTCTGGGCTTGGACATGTGTCTTCCTTTGGCAGGGTGGCAGTCAAAATATGATGCAAGCAGAGACTTGGAAAGGATCTGTATATTGAGGTTTACCTATTTGCTGCTTTTAGAACTTGGCTGCTGTGTAAATAACAGTAGCTATTGGCATGTTTTACTATTAGGTAGGTTAACTTAAAATTATTGCTGCTTTTGGCATATTTTCCTGTATTGGGTTAATTTCTCACCCATTACCATGGTTATTCTCTGTATTTAGAAGAAACATCAAAATTTCCAAAAGATACTTGTTAGGGTTTTATTTTTCTTGCATTAATTTTGGGTAATATTTTAATAGTTAGTGCAGAACTTTGTGAATTCTCCTCTAATTTTATGCATCTCAGAAACATTTAATATTTTTCTTAAGGTTAAGAAGGACCCCCTTTTTATTTAAAAAATTTTTTTCAGAAGGGCCCTTGTCATTTATTTCATTAATTTTTTTTTATTGAGGCAACATTGGTCTATAATGCTGTATATGGCTCCTGTAATAATGCCTAACAAATAGGATAGCTTAAATGAATGAAGGAGGAAAATAATAAATAGCAGTTGTTGCTTTTCCTCCTTCTAGAATTTTCTAAAGACTTTACATGTGATCAGTCCTCTTTTTTCTATTTAATTTTTCAACCTCCTAAAAACTGCTCTCCATTCTCTTGGTCTACCTTAAAGCTTTGGTGATGAATAAAATAACCATATACACATATGCTCGCCCACACATACACATACACACACACACACACACACTCATTTGCAAGTGGGCAAATACATGCACACAGATTGAAGTTAAAGGGACTCTATCATAATAGAGAACTGGATTATTCAATTGATTTAATAAAGTTCACAAAATCTTTGGGGTATTTGGTCAAATTCCTGTCCTATGTTTTACATTACTTAAATTATCTGAAATGTGATCTAGTTCTTACTTGTTTACTACCTAGTCACTAGTCACAGCCAAAAAGTATTGAATGTTGCTTTTATTATGTCTTACAAATATGATTCAACAGATATCCAGCTTATATTTGTAAACTGATCTGTTTTTGTTAAAGGTTAATATGATTTGGTTTTACCAACACAACCAGGCTCTGGTGATGAAAGCTGCCCTCATATATCTAATATTAATATCAAAGCCATTTTCTTCATTATCTGGAACATTGTGGTTCAGATTAGAAACTTGGAATCCCAACACAGGTATTTTTTCTCTACCACACCATTATTTTGTTTCAAGAACCAGATTTGAAATTACAGGCTGTTAATGACTGATATTTTGCAATGAGGAAGTTTTATTCTATTGGTATGGAAAAGATATGCTATAAATTTGTTGACTGTATGCATGGATGAGTATAAATAAATACTAGAAAGATTTCAAGCAAATAATTAGTTATAATTTTCTTTTTTCTATTTATTTATTTATTTATTTTTATAGAGGCATGTTTTATTTGTTTTTTTGTTTGTTTGTTTCTTTGTTTGTTTATACATGCACTGGGTACAGTCAGAAGCGCGGGAGGGTGAGAGAATTCACCAGAGCCAGAGCGGGGAGCAGAGCAGGCAGAAGGACCGAAGTACACTGCTGAGGGGAGCAGCGGGCGGCAGGAGAGGTCTGCGCGTCTTGTGGGACCCTCCTCTGGTGGCCGAGGCAGCCGGGGATCGAACTGGCGCCGCAGAGGCTGCGGGCAGCTTCACAACCCAGGGCTCTACCGCTGCGCCACCGGGGAGGCCCCTAATTTTGTTTTTTATTATTAAATCTTAGTGGGGTGATTAGGGGTCTCGCTGAAGAAACAGAAGGAAGAGCAGTGACCCGGATGGGCAGAGTGGAAAACGCTTTGCTTTGATAAATATAAGCAATGCATTCATGTTGAAATTCTGTTCAATTTCCAATGTTGTGGTTAGCCCACTCTATAAAACCCAATTGATTGTAGTGATTGCTGAGAAGAAAATATGATAGCAGTATCAAAGCTAGTAATCATAAGTGCCATTCACCAACGTTACCAATTCTGTCTCCTGTGCATGTGGTGGAATCATATTTTCTGGGCATTTTCTTATTCTGTGGCCTGTGTAACTGTTTTTGCACAATGAGTATTTCATTAGGGAGGTGATAGGGCCCCCGCCTCCTCACTCCAATGTTCCTTTTTCTCTTGGCAAGGTTACTGGTAGGGTTCCTGGCAGTGGCTTCCCCTTTAGCCAGGGTCCTGGAGTGAAGGAGATGTTGAATTTTCAGCTGAGGATCAAAGAACGTTTATTGATCATGTACTGTGAACTAAAAACAATTCTTTCTTCGTTAAGACACTTAGAATCAGGGTAGTTTGTTAGTGCAGCCTAGTATAGCCTGTTCTCATTATAAATGGAATTTAAGTAAGTTACTCCAAGGAAAATTTTGCTTAATCTCTTACTTTGAATGCTATTTCTGAACCCAGCTCTCTACCCTGTTTTTATGGTTCTGCAATGATGTCTGGATTTTATTTCAGCACACCCTCTTGAGGCTTTCTGCCTTTCCCAGATGATGACTACAAATAAAACATAACTTTTTTTTTTTAAAAAGATTTATTTATTTATTTATTTACACAAGCACTGGGTACAGTCAGAAGTGCCGGAGGGGTGAGAGAATTCACCAGAGCCAGGGCAGGGAGCAGAACAGGCAGAGTGATGAAATACACTGCTGAGGGGAACAGCGGGTGGCAGGAGAGGTCTGCGCGCCATGAGGGACCCTCCTCTGGAGGCCGGGGAGCAGCCAGGGATCGAACCGGCTCTGCAGAGGCTGTGGGCAGCTTCGCGACCCAGCGCTCAACCGCTGCGCCACCGGGGAGGCCCAAAACATAACTTTTTTTTAAAGTAACATTAAGATTTGAGGCATGTGCTCTTTCTTCACCTCTCATCCTTTCATTTCTTCATTCATGAAACAAAATATTGAGCATTTACTATAAATCAGTTTTAACCAGTATAGTAAAATGGCAAGCAAAAAGCTATGGATATTACATTGTAGTTGGGAAGACCAAAAAAAAAAAAATCAAATAAATGTAAAATGACAATGGAGAAAATAAAATGGATAGAAGAAGCATTATTACCTAACCTCTATTGATAATGAAAAAGCTGGTTTGCCAAAGTGTTCATAATTAGAAAATGTGGGCATATAGGAATGGTGCTATACAGAAATCTTTGTACTGTTGTGACTTTTTTGTAAGGATGAAATTCTGTCAAAATTTAGAAGACTTTTCATAGCACTGACAGGCATGGTAGCTCTTACAATTACTGGCCAGAATAATTTGGGTTGGTAATTGGTTTAGTACTTGATTTAAACTCTTGACCCAATTACATTGTCTGACATTGTATCTGTGCTAATCATTGCTCCTGCAAAATCCTGTGACTCACACATGGTAATAAAATGGAAGAAAATCCATTTAAAATTGCTGTTTGTACTAAAACAAAAAAGAGGCAAATAAAAAACCTTTCCCTTTTTGGCTGTTTCTATTAAAGTAAGTGGTATATAATTAATATAGACAATCATGAAAAGACACAGGACGTCTAATAAAAATTTTTCATAATGAATCAGTCAGTGATAATTGCTATTACCATTTTGGCAGGTTTCCTGTCATGCATTTTTGGTTTTCATTTGGCAATATTAGTCCTCTTGTTGTGTGTAACAAATTACTCTGAGGCTTAGGTGCTTACAACAATAAACACTATCTTACACAGTTCTGGGTGTTAAGATTCTGGGAGTGGCCTAGCTGAGTGTCTCTGGATCAGACTTTCTTCTGAAATTGTAGGTGTCATGTAGTTCGCAGGGATAGCGGCTATCTGACAGGGCTGGAGAATTGGCTCCAACGTCACTCACATAGTGATTGGCAAAGAATTTTTAGTTCCTCACCAGGTAACCTTCTCTACAGAGCTGCTCATGTGTTAGGCAGTTGGCCTCCCCAGGGAATGGTGGGGAAGAAAAAAGGGTGAAGATAGAACCAAGACACAGTGTCAGTCTTTTATGACATGATCTTGAAATTGACATTTCATTTCTGCTTTATTCTATTGGTCATAGAGTGTAACCTGGGTACAGTGTAGGTGATGACTATGTAAGGGTGTAAACATAGGAGGTGGGAAATGCTGGGGGCCATCTTGGAAACTCACTAACAGAATACATTATTATGTATTTCCTATGATGTTATTTTAATGGCATAATAATTTTTAATTTTTATCAAATGAGAATTAATGTATTTATAATAATTTATATGTGTAATTATTTTATTTTGTATAATTATAATAACAATTATATTGTTGTAGGCTTTCATTTTTAAAAAATAATTTATTCATTTAATTGTGGTAACATTACGATTGTCCCTATCAGGTGTTGCCACCCTAGGGCACCCACCCCCAAATCACCCATCATCCACCACCATAGTCCATTTGTGCTTCCTTCCCTCTTTGTTCATATGTCTCCTCCACCCCTGCCCCCCATGGCTGCTACAGTTCAATAGTCAGTTTTCAAGTGTTGGCTTTTAAGGTTGTCTTTCTCTGGTTCTTAATTTGGTTTCTCCATGTTGCACATATATTAGTGGCACCATCCGGTATTTATCTTTCTCCTTCTGACTTATTTCACTTTACGGTATCTCTTCCAAATCCATCTGTGTTGCTTCAAATGGCATGCTCAAATAAAAAAAAAAACACAACTCATGTGCAGTGAGTGCAATGACATTATCACGTAATAAGGCTGTTATTTTAAAAAAATGACACCAGAATTTATTCTTTCATTTACCCAAATCAGTGCTGCCCTTTGAAGTGCTCATGTTGAGCATCTATCAACTTACCCCACTGACGTTGGGGTTGTTGTCACTAACATGCATGGATACTTCTTTTGAAATTACAGTTGGAGTCTTCCAGCATATTTTCAATAACCTCAAAGGTGATATGAGGCAGTTAGGTTAACAAGTAGAACATACATTGAATTTATTCTTGTTCTGCTCTTCAGGTTGCAACACAAGATGCATTAGTCAAAAGTGTATTTTTTGACACATTCACCTGCAGCTTAAAAAAATGAAATTTCCTTGGAAAATAAGCCACCACATGAATAAAATATGGGATGAACATTGTTGATTCAGAGATTTCAAGTTCATGGTTTCTGAATGCACTACCTCCTCCTACCTCTCCCCTTATCAGCCCAGTTAGTGTCTGAAGTAGTTTTTCCTTAAGCATAGTTCTTGGAATAAGTACTGCATTTATAGAAATTTACATCTGCAGAAGTATCAATAAAATATTTATATTAGCCATCAATTTTGTTGGGAGAAGGAAATAATAAACTATGAAAGCAACATTAAGGCGGAATGAAATTCTTATTTGACTTTGTTTCTCCATGGTGCCTGGAACACAGTAGAACACAGTAGCCTAATATATGCTTGTTGCATTAATGACACATTGAAATTCTGATGTCATAAGAAAATTACACTTAGGTTAATGATAGTTGCCTGATAGACTAAATTTTTTTTATGAATTATTTTATTTTATAGAATTCTTACATCATTTTTCATTTTTGCATAATGTATTCATTTTCATTTTGGTAATATTCCCCGTACAATTCCCACCTCCTTTTTCTGACCCTAATCCCTCTTCTCCTCCCCCACCTCCCACTGTAGTGTGTCTCTGGTTTATAGTTGCTTGGTGATTTTGATTTTCACTTTCTTATAGTTATTCATTTTCCTGGTCCCTTACTTAGGTTTTCTAGATTCCTGCTATGAGTGAGACCATCCGGTATTTTTCTTTTTCTTTCTGGCTTATTTCGCTGAGCATGATCCCTTCTAACTCCATCCATGTTGCTGCAAATTTCATGAGTTTATCTTTTTCGATTGCTGAGTAATATTCCATTGTGTATATGTACCACATCTTCTTGATCCAGTCATCTATTTTGGGGCATTTGGGTTGTTTCCATAGCTTAGCTATTGTAAACAGTGCTGCTATAAACATAGGGGTGCAGGTGCCCTTTGGAATTAATGTTTCTGTGTCCTTTGGGTAAATACCTAGGAGTGGAGTTGCTGGATCATATGGAAGCTCTGATAGACTAAATTTTAAAAGCAGTCAAGTTGATGCTTGGTACCATGGTTTCCTTTTTTTCAATTTTACATTGTCACTTCATAGCATTTCTTTTTTTTTTCTTAGAGCTCTGAAATAACGTAGGTCGGACTAAAATAGCATGCTGAAAAACATGAGCATTTTCCCCACCGCATGCTCCCCAAATGAAAAATCACTTCTAAGACAAACTTCAAGTAATATCAGAAATTCTTAAAAGCTGGAATTACATTCTCACTTTCCTTAAGGTTATGAAATGTTTATTTGTGCCTTCCTTACATGAAAAACCATTGCAGTTATTGGTTTTCTCTTTGACATCCAGAAAGACGCCTATGTGCGGTATGTGCAGTCATAGACTTTTTTTTTTTTTGAAATTTTATTTTATTATTTTTTTTAATTAATAAATTTTATTTTTATATTCCCCATACAATTGCAATCCCCCCATTCTGACCCCAATCCCTCCCCTCCCGCCCCCCACCTGCAGTCATAGACTTTTCAAACAACTGCTCAGGGGACAAGATGAGGCCGTGGGGAAACAGGCAAATTGCTGCCATTCCCCCAGAAAGCCACTGTTATATCAGCAGTTCTGTTTTGGAGGGGGAAAATAATCAGCCTCGAGGTTGGCAAGCATTAGGCTCATCACTCACTCACTTCCTTACATAGGTGGCAGAAAAGTCTGTGATTTCATGCCAAACCCTCCAACAAAGACAGGACATGGCTTTTTGCTTTACTTGGCTTCTTCCTATTTTAAAGTGGTAACTGACACATCCAAAAAGAATTAGAGGCAGCTTTGAGTGTTGAAACATTGAGACCAGATCATTAAAAAATAAAAACAGAACAAATCCTAATGAAAGGAATAGAAATTCCCTGTAGGAATTCTATAATGAGGGAAGAAGTCACTGGGTGCTCGGGAACAGCCTGAGCGACAGGTATTTAATGAGGCTCCAGAAACTGTGGGAAACAGCATTCCCTCAATGTAAATGAGCAGTTCTCATCAGCATCTTCCTCTCCAATCATTGGTTAAGTCTCTTTCTCTCTCTCTCTCTCTCTCTCTCTCTTTCTCTCTCTCCCTTGTTCCATACACACACACATTTTTCTGAACCATTGGAGAGAAATTTGGAGGCATCAGACTTGTTATCATGAACTACTTGAGCATTATATTTCCTTCAAACTAGATCAGAACACTCCTTTACATAACCATAGTACAATTATCAAAGTCAGGAAAATGGACAGTGATACTGTTTTTACCTAATCTGTGACTCTTACTTGAATTTTATCAATGGTCTAATGTCCTTTAGAATGAAAGAAAAAAACGTGACCCAGTATCTACTCCAGGATGAGATGCTATATTTTTTTTTTCAAGTTTCCTTAGTCTCCTTTACTTTGGAATGGTTCCCTTGTCATTCATTCTGCATCTCTCATAGCCTTGACACTTCTGGAGAATACTCTGTAGATTACTCCACAATTCACATTCATGGGGTCAGACTTTGATTATGATTTCTGGTAGGGACATCGTAGAAGCGATGCTGTGTCTCTTTCCTGCAACCCCCCCGGAAGGCACACCATGTTGATTTGTTGCAATAGCAGACAGCAACCTTGACTAGCTTTCTGAAATCCTTATCTCCTATTCTGTAATGTGAGGCAAAATCATAAACTCTGAGACCCTTAGACTCACAACTGAAAGTGAAAGTGACCCAGTACTGGCCATTCTCCATTTGTCTCCATTCTAGAACCATTCTTTTCCTCCTTTCCTCTGCACCACTCCTGGAAGCTCTTTTCTGGGGGTGATATATGCAGGGCTCCTCTGCTTCTGGTTTCTGAACAGATTCAGCTGGTGGGAACTAGAGGGAGGAGATCAAAGTGTGGGCAGAGAGGGAGGGGCCAAGGAACTTATTCCTGGAACCCTCCTAGCTTTGCTTTAAGCCCCATCTCTGGGAGTGGCCACGTCTTCCACCACCACAGTCCCATCTCCCCCAGCTCTTGCATCCTCAGCCCCTGAGTGGAAGTGGCTCTAGTTGCTTCAGTTCACCTTGTTGGTTCCCTTAACTGCCCACACCTCTCAAAAAGGTTAATGATTCTTACTTTTTAGATCTGAAATGAATTCTGTTTCCTGCTCTGCTTCTTACTGGCCCACTCTTAATATTTGTGGTATTTCTGGGGAACATTCGTGGAGAAAGAGACAACCTTAAGAAAAGTGTAGACAGAAAGGGCAGTGATCTGACCTCACTGAGAAGGAGAACAGCAGTTGGTGATTGTTTCCTACATGGAAGGCACCTTACATGTGGTCCTGAAGGACTGCCAGACATATTTCTACTTCTCAGTGTGCTTGGAATGGAATTGAGGAAGCAGCTGGTACATGTCAGAGGAGTTCAGAAGAGATATCCCTGAAGGCTGGAGGGATGAGGGGGTGTTGTTGGCTACAGCAGAGGAAACAAGGAATTAAAAGTATCTCGTGTCTCCTGTTGGTCAGGCCTGTTACCCAGTGCTTTGCGTTCTCTCTTATCTCACAGTAACCCCATTTTACAGGCTGGACACAAAGGCTCAGAGGAGTCCAGTTGCCTGGAATCAGATCTAACTTGTGGAAATGCTGGAATTTAAATCTAGTTTTGACAGAAACTGGTGTTCTTTTAGTTATATAAGCAATGAGGACAGAAGAAGAGAGTCCCATAAAGGTAAGATGGGAGAAATGTCAGAGAGGCAGAAATAGTAATGATGTTTGGAATCAGTCATTGTGGAAAATTGTCAGTAACTGTGGAAAAATAAAAACACACCAGAGCCAGACCCTAGTAGAGGCGCTGGGGTTTGCACAGGTCAGCCTCTGGTTGTAAAAATCAGGGCGAGTGCTGTTGCCTTTGGTCAGGAGCCAGTGATCAAATGATGTGGTGTAGATGGAAATCAGCCATCCCCTGCAGTGGAACTGCCCAGACACCTGAGTAATGGGTGGTGAAAATGTCCCGGTATAACAATCTGTCGCTTTTATAGCCACCTAATTAGAAAAAGATAATATTCAGACAAGGTATTGTTAAATGTTTTATCATCACATATCCTGAGTTAATAGCAGTTAGATTAAAATTGAGTCTAAGCCCCCACCACCCCGCCCATGTTCATTGCAGTGTTATTCACAATAGTCTAGATATGGATATAGTCCAAATTGCTCACGGCTGAATAGATAAGGAAGATATGATATATCACACACACATATGTACACACATAGATACATATATACCTACCTATACACACAATAGAAACTCAGATTTTTTTTTTAAAAAAACAAATCTTGCCACTTGTGACAAGTATGGACCTTCCTTGAGGGAACTATTCAAGTGAAATAAGTCGAGAGAAAGACAAATACCATAGATTTTACTCCTACACAGAAGATAAAGAATCAAAACAAATGAACAAATGAGATGAAACAAAAATAAACCCTTAGATTGTGACAACAGATGGTGGTTATTGTAGGAGAGGTGCATGAGGGTGGGCAGGAAGGGTAGAGGTGTGGATAGGTTGGTGGTGAACGGGTACTAGAGCTTTGGTGGCAGGTGTGGTTGCCATGTACAGATGTCAAAGTAAAGCTGCACTCCTAGAACTTATACAGTGTTATCAACTAACATTAACTCAAGAAAAAAAAGCCATCTAAGGGATTGTGTGCTACATATGTTGGAATATATATAGTAAGTACTTAGATTTACACAGAACTCTTCCTCCAAAGAGTTAAAGGCTGGCAACCAAAAACTTGCAAGAGAATCTATGTGGCAGAGCAAGGGCTAGTCTTCAAATTAGACATAATTAAAGCAATACAGATAGAACATTTTACAGTTCAAAAAATGCTTAAAATATAAATTATCCACTCAATTCTCAATGATTTAGTATGACAGATGCTGTTAGTACTATCACTAGTTTAGACTGGTCCACTTTTGAATGATTATTCTTCGTCCATTGGCAGGATAAGTCTTTCATGCCCTGTTTTGGATCAGTGTCTTCTTTCAAGTTTCTTCAATTTCCAAGTCATTTTCCTCACTTTCTGTTTTGTCCTGGTCTCTTACTTTCAGCTGATTCTCTGCTGAGGTATTAACTAATACCCTAAGTAATAGCTGATAATCATTTAATGTCACCTTTCCTAAGGGGCTGAGTTTTAAATGGAGAGTTCTAAAAGGCGGAGATTTACTTGAAGGAAAGTTTAATGGTGCAATCATAGGTAATTGGCTATTACATTCTGGAGTCAGGAAATCCTGTCTACCACTTGTGTATGAAGAGAGTCTGGCATGGCCCTCAGAGTCACCTTCTGTGAGTTAGAAGAGACAGAAAGTGCTTTTGAGTTGCTTCTTTTCTCTTACCTGCTGACCTGTTTGCTTTTCTATGAAGATGTTAGTGATTTGAAGGGATTGTGATCCCTTGAGGCCTACGGGCCTGGTGGTGTGGTTGGCTTGGACTTAGTACCACACATTCGTCTTCTGAAGGGAGAAGGTGACAAATGGATAACTCCCATCACCAGGAAATTAAAATGAAGAACTGTTCATTACCTGACTTAATGCTCCCAAAGAGTGATGTGGAGAAGAACACTTGGAAGACCACCTCCCAAATCCTGCTGGCATCTGGCTCTCCTGCAAAGGTGTCACAAGAAAAAAAATGTAATTTTTTGTGAAGTATGTCTGTTGTAATGTACAGTTGTCCTCTTGGAAATTACTCTGGTAATTTTCCTGAGTTGGGAGCACAGCATTAATTAATTGGGTTTGGTATAAAATTCCTGGAATGGACAGAGATAACAATGTGAGATATTAGTTGTCTTTTTTGCTTCCTGATTTACTAGGAAATAATGCCCAAAGGTCTTAGGAATAATAGTCATTCTCTTCTCCTGTCTTTGCAGACCAAGCAATGGAGGACAGCCAGAGCTGATCTTTATCCTTAGTTCTCAAGAACCTCAAACTGTGAGTCTCTTCTGGACATTGCATGTGGGCAAAAAGTCATTTGTGTGGAGGGAAAGCAGGACATAACAAAAGGGAGATCCAGGTTGTGCCCTAACCCGGGTGGGAAGACAGGTTATTAGTAATGATAATGCCTTCCCACCCCTAGCCTGGACCCAGCCTGAATATTTGAAATTGATGCTTTTCCAGAAGATCTGAGCTGTACAATCCCCATAGTTACACAGAAGCCCAACTTTTGAGAATTAAGTCTCTCCACACAGCTCAGCATTTGGTACTTTTTATGCTAAGCAGCAAAAGTAAAAGCAGAAAACAACTCCTCATGGGAGTTGGCAGATGGAATCAGTACTTGATTTCTTTCCCCTTATTTGAGGGGAGGGTAGATTCTCAACAGAGATTTCCTTTCCCTACTGTGGGAAAATTAGTGCATGTTGCTTTTTTCCTTCATTTTCCACTCCATGAATGACATTCATTTTTTTGACAGTGGTCAGTGCAGTCTCAATCCCAGCCCAGGCTTCTGCCTTCTCAGTCTATGTCTCTACACCAGAACTTGCTGTTCTCCACGTGTTGGCTGTGCAGAGTGTTAGCCCTTCCCTTCCATGTTAAAGTTAACATTTAAGAGTGAAAGGTAAAGAAGGATTAATTTAATATCAACCCAGTGCAGAGGGAGTGCTGCTCATAGCTTTGCCATCTGGGGTTTTGGTAAATTAGATTTAGATGATCTTTTCCATAGTGTAGTTCACCTTCAAAGAGGCCAAATGCTATTTTCTTTCAGTTTTCTTAATTATCTTTCAAGCATAATTCCTCCTCTCTCAGCTTTGAACTGATTACAGTGAGGGAGGCAAAAGCCATGACTGAGCCAACCGTGATTTACTATAAAACAAAGCAGCTAATTTTAGGATAAAATATTAGGGGGCAACTGCTTTCTCCTTTGGAAAACTGTACAGCTTCAGAGGTTCCTTATTGTGGGGTTTCCAGATCCACTACCTCCCCTTCCAAAAAAAAAAAAAAAAACACAAAACAAATCTTTAAAATGAAGACGTTCCATCCATCTATATGCAAGCACTGTGAGTCACGGAGCACAATAGTCCTTCACGACAGTGGGAAGAGGTAGGTGTTAAACATGATCACAAAAGAACCTGTTCTCCCTCTCAGCTCAGCCCACATGTCCTGCCTGTGACACTCCAAGGCACATTCGCATTCTTGGAACGGTGCTCATTTCAGTCTGTGATCCAGAGTTTATGTGTATTCACTGAAACACTGTAGGAGTAGGTGGTGCCAAGAGCAAAAAGCAAGAGCAGGCTCAGAGAGCCATCAGCCTACTCTCCAGGGGACGTAAGGGAAGGGATGTTAGCTTCTGGAGCATTCCCTCCTGTTGCTTTGTGGGCAGTGTGGCATGCACAAATACATGCCCAAATGGGAGTATAAACCGGTTGAAATATACTTCTGCTTCCATTTGTCAGTTACTTTGAAGAGTTTCTGTGTTTTTTCTCTGGGGTATGATACAATTGGGATCTCTCCTCATGTGAAACGATGCTAGCTTCTGCTTGAGACAACATGGCTCTTTCTGCTTTGTGTGTTTCCATTCATCTACCCTTGAGAGAAGGGAGTAAATTGAATAATATCCAGGCATCACAACTTGGACTCAAGTGAATGTTGCTGTCGTCAGCTCTGGTGGGACCAGGCGGGGCTCTCTCACCTCCCCACATATCTTGTTCATGCTCCTCTTTTGTCTTTTTGGGGAATGGCCTTTGGAGCCACATCTGTGCACAAACACCACCAGTCCTTCCAAGTTCAACTGTCCTCCACCAAGACTTCCAGCCACCCTGCAGACTCCTGTGGGTCTCTAGTACACAGACTGTAGACGCTTTTATATCTTGTTTTTTAGTTGAAATCCCTGTATTTCTTCATGTCCATCCATTGCACAGACATTACACCTCTGCCCCAGCACCCCATTTTTATGCAGGGCCAAAATGCAACCAAACCCCCAAGATTCCCAAATGAGATGAGATGTGGACATAAACCTCTGTTTTCTTCTTTTATTCTTATCTGTTCTTGTTCTCCATGTTGCAGCTGAAATTAAACAATTTCACGTCTGGGACAGTATCTTTATCCTAGTGGGCGCCTCAATAAATATTTGTAAAAAATGTGAATCAGAGAGAACAATGAGGCTAGGTATTTACTGCCAGAAAGATGAGAAGGGGGGTGAAGGAATGTGGTGGGGGTGGGAAACAGCCTGAAATTGCCCAGCTGACCATTTGCTTATGAAATGCCTCACCTGTTCTGGGAGGGAGTGGAATGTTTTCACATCCAGCAGTTGAAGGATAAAAATGTCCCAAATTAAACCTCTTTCTCCACATCACTCTGACCTTTGACCATCTTGGCTACCCTCCTCTTGGTCCTATTTCTCTCAGGAGAAAGCCAGGGGATCACTTGTACTCCTGGATCCAGGGCACCCCCTTAGGGGAAGCATAAGATGATGACATGGATGGCATCCATATGTCAAGTGTTTTGGTTGTTAGGTGACTTCATTGCCGTGTGAACATCATAGAGTGTAATTACCTGGGTGGTACATGCTACGACTCGCCTGGGCTATCTGGGACCACCTCTATATATGTGGTCTACATGTGTTGTATATTGACTGAAAACTGCATGACTGTACTTAACTTCCTTACCCAACTTCTGTTAGCTGTAACCCATGTTGATTACACCCATCTGAGCACATCGTGGTCTGATTATAGTTCTTACAAGTCTCTAGTACTGTGCCTGGTACACAGCAAAGGCCCAGTAGATGATGGCTATGATTTTCAGCTCCGTATTGGATCTTAACCTGAGCTTTACTATTCCAACTCTAGAGGGTTTTCTAGCCTACATCCTGTTCTGTGATTTTTCTTGTCAGGCATACCGGGCATTGGTGAATCTCATTTCCAAGTATGATGGAGAGACCAACATAGTGAAATGTTCAAAGGACAAATAAAACCTCACAAACTTCTCTTTTTCTCAGAAAACACACCATCTTTTTCTCAGGGTAGGGGAGAGGTTTGACCTTCCCTATTGTTTCAGTTTATGGGAAGAATACAGGAGAGAGAGAGGGGGAGAGAGAGACTTGCAAGCTCATTTCTAATGGGTCCCTGGGGGATGCAGGATTTGTGAGATACTCTGTCCTTCTGACAACCAAACCCTTCCCAGGTAAATGCCCTTGGAACATGTATTTATTCTGTTTTGTTTGAGTCTTGGTTGTGTTGGAGGCTGGTGACAGTTGGAAAGTGTAAAAGAAAGAAATCTTAGAAAGAGCTAGATCAGTCTCATCAGTGCACTTTTTCTAAAGAGGCAGACATACTTGAAAGTGATTGCAGAGACTGGCTTATTTATTCAAACGACTATTAGTCTATTTTAAAAAAGAAACTCATGAAAAAAATCTAATGGGTGAGTAAGACAGGATTTATGACTCAGAGTATACTAGCACATGCCAGATAAGATTATTTTGTTTCCTGAAAAATGTTTTTTTGTCATGGAGAGCTACCTAGTTTATGTTTGTTTATTTGAGAATTTATATCTTAGGACATTAATCACAAGAGTTACATCTTTCTTTTGGCATAAGAGATAAAAAGAAAATTTTACTTTTTACATCAGGCTTGCTGTAGGAAACATTGACCTATCAATAATTGATCTACTTAATTTCTTGAAACGAGAAATATTGTATATGGAGTTTCATGAAACATGAGTGAGAGAATTAATTTCTATGAATATGTGAATGTGAAAGGATAGTTTTTCTGACATTGATAATAAAATATTTTTACTTGTATTTCATTTCTCATATTATTTAACTTTAATATTTATTTCTCCATCCCTGCTTCCTATCTCCCAAAAGATAGAATTGACTTGTCTTGTTTATGAAAACAAGATCTGATAGAGTCCTACACTCAAATTTAAGGGCTCACCAAACATGTGCTAATTGTACTAGCTGCAATGGTGGGTTTGGGTAGCTTGGATGCTGATTCGTTGGGTGACTCAGGGTAAGCCATTGTTCTTCTCCATGTTTGCATTATTTATTCCTTAGGGATAAGATTATGGTTAATAAAATTTTCATTAAAATGTACTTGAATAACTAAAAAAAGAAACACTAATACAGCACCTTATTGAAGAGAGAATTCTTGATTTTCAACTTGTTTTAGGAAACTAAGGATAAAAGAAAAATTTGGACTTGTATTTTATTCTGCAACAGAAGGGCCGCTGTTGGGCTAACCCTCGGTGTCCTCAAAAGATTAATAAAAGGTCTGCTGTGGGTACTGCCACAGTGCTGTTTTCTGATAGAGGCCTTTAGTCCTCACCCTTCTCTCCACCGGTCCCCTGGGGAAGATGTGCCTGATTCTAGGCAGAACCTAAGCCTTGTGGGTCTGTTAGGCTGTAGAAAGCTCTCATGACAAAAATTGACAGTTTTCTATGCTAACTTATATTCTAGCGGAATCATCATTGTGCAAAGTCAAAGAAACTCACAAGCATGAAGCCCCAGATAAAGTAATAGATGACATTTGCCCATATTTTTCTCTATGAGATCTGAAAGCCCATACAAAGGACATTAGTTTTTAATACAGTACAAGTCATATATTATTAGAATAAACTAAAAAGCAGATAATTACTAACTGTGTTATTTTGGAGGTATGATGGCCATTGTAATCATTTGGCACAATTCTTGCATCATCATCTTGGGTTTTGTTCTTACTTCCTGTGGATACTTGCAATAGCCTTGCACCAGACCTCTTTCTCCATGGCCCTGTCTTCCACACTGCCACCAGCGCTGTCTTCTCAAATGCTTGATCAAATCACACTTCATTTACAATTCTGCCCTCAATCCTCATTGCCATCTGAGTGAAATCCAAATTCCTTAATGAGGTGTTTGATGAGGACTGGTCTATAAAAATTGGTTTGAACTTGGAAGATGTCATTGGGAAGGTTACCAACAGTGTGTATGTGTGTGCGTCATGTTTGTCTTCCTTCTAAGAATTGAAATTGAAATTGATCTTTGGGAAATCCTCTCTGTTCGGAAAGACCCATCTGACAGTTACCTTCAGTTATACAGAAGTAATAAAGACTTAAATATTATTTTTGTGCATGACTGAAACTGATGAGCTATCTCAAGTAAAACTGCAGAGAGTGAGATGTTAAATGCCCTACTTAATAATGTAATACTTATAACTGAAATTTATTGATCCAAATCCTATGTGCCAAATACTCTTCTAAGCTTTTTCTGTATATGAATTGATTTAATACTTATAATAACTCTTTTATAATACTTATAATAACTCTTTACTATTGATGAACTCAGACACAGAGAGGTTGAGTAATATGCCCCAGGTCACATAGATAAGTAACTGGTAGAACTGGGATATCAATGCAGATATTCTAACTCCAAAGTCCTCTCTCTCAGGCACTATGTTCTATAGTCTCCATTACATGAGCAGAATTGTACCCCTGCAGAATTTGAGCGAATCATCCACCCACCAATCTAGGTATTTGATGAATCCCTTTTTAAGCATTCGTACATGAAAAATAGGAGCTACAGCTAGATCATAGCTAGAGAAATCTGTTTTTATAATCTCTTTAAGCCATGTTGGGGAAGGACTGGAAAAGTGCAACGCAGGCAGGACTGGATGTTGGTGTCCCACATTGGTGTAGCTTAAAAATGAATCACTTGGAATGACTCACTCAGACGAATGAATCACTGAAATATCCAGCAGATACTTGTTTTTATTTTATATGATCCTTCCTATGCACGCTTTTGAGAGTAAAAGTCGGGGTTTTATTTGGAATTGTTGACAGTACCTTCTATCAATCATCTGGGGGACGATAATTCCCAAATAGGCATTTGAATTGCTAGAGAAAATTTTTATTTTGGGGTTATTTCAGAGTTCGAGCCAGGCTAATATGTGATAATCTTGGGGTGTATCTCTTTAGTGGAAGTTAGATTAGCTTTAGAATTCAGTAGAGATTTAAGGATTGTGTTTGACTTCTGGGCCCTAAGATCAACTTTTCTTTCCGTAGAAAATCTGTTTATTGCACTTTTTCTTTTAATCTCCAAAATTTCATTAAGGTTTTGTTAAGGGTCATAATTGGGTATTGTGACTCTTTTCAATATCACAGAAGTATGGCAAAGGCTCCATCTGTCCATCCTTCTCTTTCTCGGCTCTTCTCCATATGGACCAATTGTATTTCCACCAAACTCAGCATATACTTTCAGGCCTCCATGCTTTTTTCTCATGTTAGATATAAAGACTGTGGTAGTAAATTTTATGTATCAACTTGGCTAGGCCATAGTACCCAGATGTCTGGTCAAACAACAGTGTAAGTGTCACTATAAAAGTATTTTTTTTTTAAAAATGACATTAACATTTAAATCAGTAGACTGAGTAAAGCAGATTACTCTCTATAACATGGGTGGGCCTCATCTAATCAGTTGAAGGCCTGAAGAGAAAAGAGAAAAAGTCTTCTGAGGAAGAGTGAATTCTGTTTTCAGACTGGAGCAACAATACAGCTACCCCTTGGCTCTCCAGTTTGCCATCCTGCTCTGCAAGCTTCCAACTTGTCAACTCCCCAATCATGTTGAGCCAATTTCTTGAAATAAATCTCCCTACATATACACACAGCTTCTTGGTTCAATTTCTCTGGAGAAGCCTGACTAATACAGAGGACTTCTCTTTCAGTTTCCTATCCAATTCTCCTTCATTATACTTTGCTTCTTATTGGGGAAGCAAGTTTCTAAAGTTGGGGCTTACAAATTACTAAGAACATAAAGAATTTCTTCAAGCCACTGTTACAATAGAACTAACAGCTCAGAGAATTCTGTTTTCAAAGTCTTTCCATAAACCTGGTTTCCATAAACAATATTCAGAGATTGCATCTACTCACATGATTTCAGAAGAATATTTAGGTTATCCTATTGGTAGCTTCTTCCCAGGTGTGTTGGGGATCGGATCTTTTTGCTTTTTGGATATTTTTGCTCACTGTCTATTGATTACTTATTATATACTAGACATTGTTTAGGCACTGGGAACACAATAACGAGCAAGACACAAAAATTCCTGCCCTCACAACAATTGAATTCTATTGGGGAACAGACAATACATTAAAAAAATAAGTAAAAATATAATATGTTAAGAAGCAAGGAATCTTGTACAATTTTGTAGCTTGTGCACTGCACAATGGTGCCACATCTCAGGGAAGGCCATGACATTGTACAAATCATGCCTTTATATTTTTATATCTATGGTATTCTGGCAGATGGAAATGGGTGTCTTGGGGAATGATGTCTTTTTCTAATTTGCAGAAAGGTGATGTATGGGCTAGAGGCAGCCCTGTTAGTCATGACTGAGCTTATTTGAAGGTTATTGCCCACTCAGATAAGCTTTGATGGTGGCTTAGGTTAGGAAGGTGGAAAATTCTAGCAAATTCTGTGGTCAAATTCAAATAGAACTGAAAGAATTTAATATGCACTGGCGGAGTGATACGAGGGAAAAAACAAAGATTGCTGCCAGGATGTTTGGCCTAAGCAGCTAGAAGAATTGACTGCCTTTAAATGAGGTGGAGAAGAGTTCAGGAAGAGCTGGTTTGGTGATTGTGCTTTGTTTAATGTGAATTCACCATGTGAATGCTGAGATGTCTACTAGTCTCACGTAGATATCACATGGGCAGTTGGATTGATGGGTCTGGAATGCAAGAAAGACCTAGACTAAAGATCGAAGTTATAAATTCTGTTTTTTCATGAGAACTCCTAAGGCTTATGATATTAGTAAACCTGATTTCTACTTAACGTTGTAACAAGTTACCCCCCATTTTACACTTCTCTACCTTATAATTAGAACTGAATAAGTACATGTGTTTAAGCTGGCAATTCTGCCTTTCTTCCTGAAAAGCTTGTTACATGCTTTGAACAAGTTATAATTAAAAGTATCTGCTTTCACAAAAGTACAAAGCTATAACTGAGTCAGGTTTTTAAAAAACTTATCTTTAGAGAGAAGATTAAATAGTAGACTCCTTGATAACTACGCTGTTTTCTTCTAGGGAATTTGAATTTGACCCTATAGGATAACTTGTTTGGACTGGCTTTATATGGCAAAAATAAAAGTCACTAGGATCAGTCTCAGGTGTTATCAGCTACCCGCCATGAATCTCTCTACTACTTATAGGAATTTATAAAACTGGTGAAACAAAACTATGTAAAGTAAAATAGCAGGAATATTTTACGACCCAAAGGAAATGATTGCTCATTTTTGTCAGTAAAACAACCTGTCAGGAATGGAGGACAATTTACAGGAATTAGATCTAAATATGCAGCACTGCCAACTCCCCACTATCCCTAAGTAGATTATCTATTTGCAGATTTTCTGCAGTTTCATGACCCGTGTCCCTCTCTCACAGGAAATAGGGAATTGCTGTCCCAGCACATGAAGGTTAAGTGTCTGTGTGTATCAAAGTGCTTCTAAAGGCCATTCTTATTGATTTTGGGACTATTTATAGTTTTGTAATGTGTTCACCTCTTTAGCCCACTATCTTATAAGATCAAAGGCAGTCAGGGAAGTGGACCGTTGCAGGCAGCTTGATGTGTTCTGGAAAAAAACTCCATGGAGGTCAGTCATACTTTCATCATAATCACTAAGAAATCCAAACTAAAATTTTTTTGTAGCAAGAAATGTCCCATCGGTTTCCACTTTTATAAATCCAAGTGTTCATATACTGACATTGTTGGTCTTTTGTTGTGTCTATTAATTTACACCTTCCATTACAATATGGTGTTTGAGTAGTTCTTTATATGTCACTCTTTTTGAAAAATAGCTATATTGAGAGAGAATTTGCATGGCAGACAAGTTATCTATTTAGAGAGTAAAATTCACTGGTTAATAGTATATTCACAGAAGTAATCAACCCTCCCCAGGTTAATTTTAGGACAATTTTATCTCCCCTTCAAGCAGTCATTCCTATCTAACTTCCTCCCCCACCAGTGCTTGATCTACTTTCTGTCTCGATGAATTTGCCTAGTTTGGGTGTTTCCTGTAAACATAATCATACGATATGTGGTCTTTTGTAATTACCTTTTTTTTTTTCACTTAGCATCATGCTTTCAAGGTTGATCCATGTGGTAGAATGTCTTAGTACTTGTTTTCATTTTATTGCCAATGACATCCATGCCTGAAGACACCACATTTGTTTATCCAGCCATCAGTGGATGGATGGACAACTAAGCTTTTCCCACTTTTTGGCTATTGTAAGCATTTGTGTATCAGTTTTCACATGGATGGATGTTTTCATTTCTTTTGGGTAGATACCTAGGAGTAGAAATCCTGGGTCATGTGGTAACTCTAACTTTTTGAGGACCTACCATGCTGTTTTCCAAAGTCTAAACTGGCCTTCAAAGGTACAACCTATACTATTTCCATTCTCTCTTAATGTTTTTCATTAATTTTTACATTTCCTAGGTATCATATTGTTGTTCTATGTCTACAAAAGCTTTGTAAAGTTGTTTCCTCAATCATGTTTTGAAACTATTGGCATGGCAAAAATTGCCTTTTTCCCAAATAAATGTTTAGAGAACTGTTTCATTTTTCTGGGGCTGCACAAAACTAGAGTGAAAATTAGAGTGGTTAAATGTTAAAATTTAACAATAATGTATACTCCGATACCCAGTAAACCCCCACTGAAGGTGTGTATAATAAAAATAAACAGGTTTTCAATATGGAGTCCTGCATCTTAATTTGATTTATTTGCTTTAATTTGATTTATTTGCTGAATTTGATTTATTTGCTTTAATTTGATTTATTTGCTTTTTGCATAGGTCCTAGAGCCCCATGGTTCAAAATTCTGGAGGTCCAATAAGATACATGCTACATTGTCTTCCTCCCACCCCTGCACTACAGATGGCTCTTTTCTGTCCCTGGGGGTGACTGTATTATCTACTTTTTGTGCAGTTTTCCAAGGAAGGCATTCTAATGCAATTTTAATTTGAAAAGAATAAACTTAAAAAATAAGTGTGTGAGAATGGAAGAATTTTGTTCTAAACTTGGTTTGGTTAATGAAAGAACAGCATATGCTAAAGTGATGACTTTATTTCAAGGCTGAATAGCAATAAAGAACGTCCAAGTTTAATAATTGTCTTAAATAGCTCGAGGACATAATAAAAGCAGTTTACTTCTCTTTAACCTTTGTTTTTGCACTAGCACCCAACCCATGATCCACCACCTTCTGGTTAGATTGCACTTTTTCTATATTCCCCAGCTTTATAATCTGTTGATTTCATCTGCTCTAATTCTGTTTCTGCTTCAAGTGCTTTTACTTTGTGGAAGTCATCTCTCAAGGTCTGCAAAGCTGGCTCCCACCTGACTCCTAAATCACACTTCACGCCTTGTTCTTTTCTCCTCTCGCAGAGTTCCAAGCACTCAGACTTCCTTTCAGTTCTTGAACAAGCACACTTTTCACCCCAGTTCCTGGTACTTACAGGTTCTTGCTGCCAGGAGTAATTATCGCCTATCCTCAGATCTCTGTTTAAATGTGGTCTTCTCTGACCATTGTCGGGGTGGAGAGAGGAAGGATTCCCCCCTCCTCTTTTTGGTGCTTCTAGGCTGGCAAATGATCAAATTAACGTTAACTAGATTGACAGGAGGAAGAAAATTAAAATTTAACAATAACATGTAGACCCCCATACCTAGTAAACCCCCAATGAAGGTGTGTCTAATAAAAATAAACAGGTTTTCAAGATGGAGTCCTGTGTGCTAGGCCTCCTCCCATACTTAATACCTGTTATAGTGTTAACCACTCCCAAAAGTATAATCCCAAACCAATTAATCTGGAGGTTTCTAATCAGCACCAAGAAGGTAATCTGCATGATAAGACTCTGTCCTGCTTTCCTCTTAGGGAAGGTGGCTTGACCTGAAAGAATCTTTTCTTTTGCTGATTACCTTGTTCCACCTTCTTTCTGTGTGAAATATCCTCCATTTTGTATGATCCCTTGTAGGATTTAGATAGGATGCTATCTGATTCATGAATTATTTAATAAAAATTAGGTCTTTGAATTTGTGAATTTTGTTTTTTTAACAATAGTTTCTTGAAAACTGTGATTTTTAAGTAAGATGACAGACAATGAGAGCAGACCCTTAGATAACATCATTTCCCTCACTATTGGATTTCTTCCCATTAACGTTATAACTGTTGGGGAGCCAAAGAATCATCTTGTACTCCTCTTGGTTTTTTTAAGCTGGCAAATAATCAAGTAAGCATTAGACAGATTGATAGGAGAAAAGCCAAAAAGAAATGTCGTAAGATGTATACCCTTTGTATATGTGGGAGAAACCTAGTAAAACTGAGTGACTGAGGGGGCATAAAACACTTAAAACTTAAGTCATTTTAAGTAAGTAAAGACTAGGTCTTTGTTGGGTGGGGAGCCAAGGAGAAAGTCAGGTTATTAGGAAAGACACAGTGAACAAAGGTATGACTATTAAACAGATTTCAGTTGCTTCCTTCTCCACTGATAAACCTTCAAGGGCTTTGGTCTTCTTGTTATAGCTAGAGAAACACAAATCGAGATTTTCCTTTCTACAAGCAAATATCTCTTACAAAAGGGCAACCTCCACCCAGTTCTCAGAGCTCCTCCAATGAAACAGTCCTTATGCCAGAGTGAAACATTTTGGGGTGACAGTGTTTGCTCACCCATAATCTGAGCTAAAGTGGGCCTCTTCTCCTTTACTCTTCATTGCAGCAGACAATTGATTTCATTCATAGAACTAGTTCAGTGTCTGGAATCATCTAGTCTAGAATAGTCTGTGGTCTAGTTCTGTTTTTATATGGCCCTAGAGCTAAGAATAGCTTTACATTTTTAAAGCCTGTTTTTTTTTTTTTTAAATTCAAAGCAAGGAAAAAAAATACAACAAAGACTGTTGCAAAACCTGAAATATTTACTATTTGTCCTTTACAGAAAAATTTTCTGGCTCTTAGTCTAAAATGTGGGTCTCCAAAGTGAAACGTGTACATTCCAAGAAGCGTGCAAGATAGTCCACAATGAATAAATAATCTTAATTTTTTATTCCTTTGCAGTTATTTATTATAGATGTTTCATAAAGTACATAATCTTAATATAGCAATATATGCATATAAAATATAAATTAATATGATACATTTACATTGGGAATGGTGTTCAGAAATTTTTTAGTAATAAATGTATGATAAGACTAATGGAGGCAATTGGTACTAAAATATAATTTATGAAGGGAGGAATCACATCTCTTCCATATTTCTGTCATGTAATACACATTCAATATTCTATTTTTAAAATAAATAATTGTAGCAGGTCTATCACTCATTGGGTGCTGATTATATTCCAGGCATTGCCTAAGCTCTTGGTATAAAATATTTACTTTATTGATCACAGCTGGTCCTATGAACTAGGTCCTATTACACTTATCTTACAGATGAGGAAACTGAGACCCAGAAAACTTAACCAATTTCTTGAAGTTCACATTGCTAGTAAAAGGTGAAGGCCAAGTTTAGCTATCTGTCTGACTCCACCAATGGTTTTTGTCTAATTTGCAACTTTGATTCTGCCATCAGGATACAATCACATTTTGGAACTCTTCATGTCTTAAGTGATGAGGTCATATTGACTTCATCATTCAGGATGGTTAATCGAGTTTTCCAGAACTGTCAATGGATATGAAGAAGGAGCATGTCCATTTCTAGTAGGATGAGTCACTCTCAGTGGTTTATTGTGAGTTTTTGAAGTTAGAATTAGGACATGTGAGTATGGTTTCTGCAGTTTACTAGATAAATCATTTTAACTTCTATGAGTTATTTTCTCACCTATAAATTGGGGCTAGTAATGTTTACCCTAGAGGTGATTTTGAGAATTAAATGCATGTGAAAATGACTACATATGAAGGTCTATAAAATAATATAACTGTGCAGGGGCATGCTTTTAATGCTCTCACACTTTTGGCTACTACTATAATATGTTCTGCTTAACAACCATTTGGGTAACAATTGAAAGGAAGCAGCACCTACTTTTCTTTTTTTTTTTTAAAGATTTATTTATTTTTTATACAAGAACCGGGATACAGGCCAGATGTGTGGGAGAGTGAGAGGACTCAACAGAGACAGAGTGGGGAACAGAAAAGGCAGACTGACAAAATACACTGTTGAGGGGAGCAGCAGGCAAGACAGGAGAGGTCTGCCGCGCCATGTGGGATTCTCGCCAGCCGGCCAGCCGGGATCAAACCTGCGCTGCAGAGGCTGCGGACAGCTTCACAGTGTGGCGCTCAACTGCCTGCACCACCAGGGAGGCCCATCAGCACCTGCTTTTCTGACACAGAAGGAATTAGAGCCCAGTAGTTTTTTTAAAAAAACAGAATGCTGTGAAGATTTTTATTAGATTGTGTCTGAATCCATGTCTGACACAACACATGTCCCGGGAAAGTGCTCCAGTAGTGTTAGCTATTCTGTGTGTGTGTGTGTATGTGTGTGTGTGTTTGTACTATTTAATTTTTTTTTAGTTTTAATTTTTTTAATTTTATTTTTAAACAATATTTGCTTCCACCCCCACCCCCTCAGGTGGAGTCCCCATAGAGTTTCCTTCTCCAATGCACCCGTGCACCATCACCTCAGTCCTCTGTGCTCCTCCCTCCCTCTGATCCCTCTCCCTCCTCCTCCCCTGCTGGATGTCTCTGATTTATAATTGTCTGTTTTTGCTTTGTTGTGTTTTGTACTGTTATTATTTTTTTTTACACTGATGTCTTATTTGGTTCCCAGTAGTAAACGTGGCACTCTCTGTCTAGACATATAAACCCTAGTTTACCTGATCTTTGCCAGCAATGCACATGGCCACTATCTACAGTGTAGATTTAAAAGAAAAAACTGTAGTATTATTCAGCATCTCTTTTACCCACATAATTGGGTTGTGGAAGAACACAGTGCTTTAATTGTCATGCCCTTCACAATCTGAATTAAATTGAAAGTTACTATTTAGATTTTGCCAGAGCAACTCCAATTTATCAGTTTTAAACTTAAAAAAAACCCCTCAAATCTCCTTTTTAAAAATGTAGTTCTTTAAGCTAATTTTACATTAAATCAAAAACAAACCCCAAAGTACATACCGCAAGCTTTACTTCAAATAATATCTTTCACACATTTTTAATACCCAGCTCCCAAGGTCATAAGCTAAATCTGAAATTAAAATTTTCCAAAGGAAAAGGAATCACAGCGAATCATTCTCTCGAAGTTCTAAAATGTTTTCCATGGACTCTATCTTCTTCCTTCTCTACACATCTTTTCAGGCTCTCCCTCCACCCTGGCCTTTTTGTGATAGTAACAAGGTCATATTTTTCTCTTATCCTTTGCCTTTGTCCCGTCTCCAGGTCAAGGGGACTTATTTAGAAATTTCCAATATATGGAGTATGTTTACCAAATCTTGTAAATATTTAACTATCTTCCTTTCCTCTAAACACTTGTAACAATTATTGCCCGATGGCCCATTTAGCAGTGAATCATGTTCTGCCTTGTGACAAATTTTCTTGTTTGACTTGAACCATTATTTCATTGCTTTTAAATTTTACATGAACAAGTCTTGTTTTCTCTAATGGAATTTCAAGTCCTTAAAGCTCAGGTCCCTTTATTATGTTTGAATCCAATGGAGCAGAACCTGATAACAGCAGGCTCTTTGGTATCAGAGTGATTTTCAAACCCAGTTCTGTTCCTTATTTCTTTTTAATTTTTTTTTAAGATTTATTTTATACATACAAGAGCTGGGGTGCAGGCCAGAGGTGTGGGGGAGGAGGGTGAGAGGATTCACCAGAGACAGAGTGGGGAGCAGAACAGGCAGACTGACTGAAATGCACTGCTGAGGGGAGCAGCGGGTGAGACAGGAGAGGTCTGCTGCACCATGTGGGTAGCTCCCTGGCTGGGGATCGAACTCGTGCTGCAGTGGCTGTGGACAGCTTCACAGTGCTGAGACTTAACCCTTGTGCCCTGAGGGAGGACTTGTTCCTTATTTCTTATGTGAGTCTGGTCACTGTAGATCCCACAAAGAGCATGTTTTGTCATCTGTAGATGGGAACGATCATGCTACTCCATGCAGGTCCAGGACTGAATAGTATCATGTGTGATGTGCTACATGCTCAGAGCTACATCCATGTGCACTACCATGTGCATAATAGCACTGTCAAGTTGGTGGGTCTGGAACATAGTAGGCACTCAGTCCATGGCAGTTATTCTTGCTGTCACTTGAGTTTTGAGGTGTAAAGCAGAGGCAAAGTTGAACAGTGTAGAAGTTGTTGGCAGCAAAAGAGCTACCTTTAGCTCAGGCGTCACAGAGATAGTAATTCTTCTTAGGGACAAGTCAACTGTTTTGTGAGGCAATGGCATTTATTGTCTCCATAAATTTCCTTTAAATGATCAGTTCTAATTTCTCTTTCATGTGATATGAGATTGGGAGGTGGAGAGGGAACTTGCTATCTTGTCTCCTAATCCTTTGATCCCAGAGATTCTCTCTGGTGGGTTTGATGATATCAGCCTGTGCTACCAGCTAACAGTGAGGGCTGAGAATTTTCAGACACTTTGGGTGTGACATAACTTAGATTCTCTATCCGTTCATTATGGTTACCAACTGATTTCATTCATCACAGCAAGAAAAGAATATAGTTGGGAGGGGATAAGAGTAGGGAACAGAGGGATGTAGGGGCTGGTGAACAAAGAATCTCCAGGTAGATTTTAAGTAAGTATTGAAGATATGGCCAATGGATGATCATTGTTTAGTTCAAGAAAAGGAAAGGTGTCCTTCAATCATTCTTTAGAGTCACAGAATAAGGTGACATTGGTGCAACAGGCAAGCTGTTACATGTCTTATATAAATGTCACATCATTGCATTGTTATTCCATATTATTTCTGTTATTAGGACGTTATAAGAGTAAATTCCAGGAAAATATTAACTGAATAATAGAGTTAAAGACACTTCAAACACGACCAGATCCAGCCCTCTGCCTTCAGTTAAGGGAATGTCATCAGGAACAGATGTTATTTGCAAAGGACTCTCTGCGGAAAGAGAGGCTTCCACAGATTTTGGTAGCCTGTATGATTATCCTCATCCTTATCTGACCTAAAGCTCAGATGATTAATTTAGATTTACATTTTCTTTCCTAGTGCTTGGGGTGGTGTGTTTTGCACATATATGACCAAGAGCAAGCCCAACTTTCCCTTCTTACTGCTCACATTCCTTGTCTGGAGCAGTGGCATTCATTCATGCTACGGACATTTCTTAAGCATCAAGCCCTGTGATAAGAACTGAGGATGTAACAGGGACTAAAATTGAATCCCTGCCCTCAATCCATGTCTAGTCTGGTGGGAGGGGAGTGAGAAATTGGGAGGTATTGCTTCTGAGGTGGTACTGTAAGTGCAATAATGTTTAAAATAAACATTTTTATCTTATATTGGGAATTGTGCTAATGCTTCAGGCATTAGCAGCATTCCATCGCACAAATCCTCCTCGATCATAAGCTTACAGTTGCAAAGTGCAAACTTTTCTTTTTGTTGGAACTTCCTTTACAGCATATCCTAAGTGCTTCCTGCCAGTGACTTAGAATAAATTTATGATAAGTCCTATAAGTTTTACTTGTGAGATGTAAAGGAAGTATTTCAGGTTTTAGAAGTCACTTTTTTCTCTTCAAAATCTAGGCTTTTATGTTTCTATGGGTTTCAAAATCCTCTTCTGGAAGCCAAAAGCTTTCTCCTTTTTTGCATTTCAACAGTAACAATTCTAATTCTCCTTAAGGTAGATGGAAACTCTTGGTTGAAGAGGGTAAATGTCATAGGCAAAAAGTGAGGAAGAAAAAGGAATCAGAACATGTTTCAACAGATCATCTCTCTTTTGCAACATAAATGTACACCCATTGCTGCTTACACAGAGATTGACTGCACCCTCATCCAAGATACTTTCATTTTAACTGGAGATGAGTCTTAAGCCCAAATAATACAGATTACTTTTCATTATGGTATTTCAAGAATTAATGTATGGGTAAGGCTTTTTATTTTCTCTTTATCACTTTTTTTCTTTGCAGAACCCATTGAGCTAATGATACTTTCTATAAAGTTGTTCCTCCTATATGTAAATTAGTTAATTTTCAACATTTCTTATAGCTTCTGTAAAATCTTTACCTGGACTTCTTGCTTTTCCACATTTCTGCAATTGATTCTCTGCAAATCTATACTACACACATGCATGATTATAGTTCCTTAAAGCAATCATTATGCTAATGATAATGATCTAGAATGGTCACAAAGATAGTCTCTGATTACATTTAACAGCAATTACAATGACATACTTCTTCCTGCTTGGGTATGTTTAATGGTAAATGCTATGAAGATGAAAGAGACAGCCATGGTGACTTCTGGTTAGTCTGTTACCTGAGTAGAATAAAAATCAACTAGTGAGGAAAGAAATGTTTTCCTTTTACCTTGATTATGTTATTGCCCCCTCACATACTGTTTAGACTCCTAAACTGAGGACTTGCCAAAGTATTAAAAGAATGAGTTTGGATTCCAAAGCTCATATTTAGTATAAAGGCAAATGCATCTCCATCTTTCAGAAGTCCAAATTATATTTGTGTACACACATTTCTCTGCTCTTCTGCCCCTTTTATTCTTTCTCTATGTGTGTTTTTCCCTCTCTCTCCTTGTACCACATAAGCATGCTAAGAGGATGGAGTGAATTTCCTTGCTCTCCAGGCAGCATGAGAGACAATAGATGTTCCACGGGGTCAGGGAGGAGAGTTATAATGTGCACCACACCATATGAAGAATAAATGGGAAACTTAGTTGTTATAATCACCCTTTATTATATGATTATTATATGTTATCTGTTATTATATGTGTGTATGTGTGTGTGTGTATACATAAACTGTATTGTCTTCGAACTGTTGACTTAATATTTCAACAGGCTAGGCAAGACATTTTAGACCTAAAATATCAAACACCAAAGAAGGTTATGTTTGAAGACAATATTCATACCCCCCAGGGGAAAAAAAACCCACAAAATCCTTTCATTTTCCCTCCAAATGTCCCTGAATGGTGGGAAATGGTGATGCTGCATACAAATAGAACTACCTGATTCTGAGTGGTGCGTCAAAACTCTTCTGGTGATTTACTTCCCATTCTAGGGTCCAGGGAGCCTACAGACCTTGCGGATGTGGATTGCATTAGCAACAGGGGGAGGGAGCGGTGAAGAGAGAGAGGGTCTCGAGATTGCAGAAAATACAGCATGATGGGGAGGCCAGGAGAAAAGGAACTGAAATCATCTGGAATCAGAATGTCCCACTTTCCCGGTTGACAGTGTAATCCCACTTTGGCTAGGCGATCGCCCTGCTGACAGCAGGCTATAATTTCTCTTTTGAAGCACAAGAGGAAGTGAAGGCTTGCACAGCACTGCAGGTCCGTGAGTTAAGAAACAGGAAGAGAGATGCTGGTGTTGCTGTTGGGGACTGGACTTGTTCCTGAAATGTAATTGTGACTCCCCCTGAGAACACGGCTGCTGAGCTCAGCATAGGCTAAGGGCGGTGTTTCGGTTGGCAAGACTCCACCACAGCCTCAGACTCCTTCTCCTGCCATCCAGGCTCTAGACAATGACAGCTAAATATTATTGCTCTGCATGGTCATGTGTCTAAAAAAAAAAAAGCTTAGCACTGTACTGGCTTTATGCTTCAACAGTAGGAGCATTTAGGTAAAATTTATACCTAACCATCAAGAAATCTGCTAAAAAATATAAATTACTTAGCAAAACCAAGTTTCAAGTCGGCATTAGTGATTATAAGGAAAATCAGCCAAAGAGAGCACAAAACTGAAATTCACCCGCAAAGATAAATATTGGACCTTAGACCACTTTTAATCTCTAATTCATGATCATTTAATCATCTCCTTTATGTTTGTCAAATCTAAAATGAAGTGGTTAGCGAAAGGTCTTGCCTTGTTAGATTTATTTCTTTCTTTACAAACTGTGTGGTTTTTTTTTAAGATTTATTTATTTATGCGTACAAGAACTGGGGTACAGGTAGGAGATGTGGGGGGTGAGAGGATTCACCAGAGACTTGTGGTGGGTGGGAGCAGAACAGGCAGATCCACTGAAATACGCTGCTGAGGGGAACAGCAGGCTAGACAGGGGAGGTCTGCTGTGCCATGTGGGCCAGTTCCCTGGCCTGGGATGGAACTTGTGCTGCAGTGGCCATGGACAGCTTCATGGTGCTGACACTTAACCCCTTGTGCCACCAGGGAGGCCCCTACAGACTGTGTTTTTATAAATAGAGATGAGCTACTAGTTTAGATGTTTCCTGTAGCTGGATGCAGAAAAACACTGTTTTAAGAGTCCTAGAGGGAAGAATGAAGTTCTGGTTAGGGGGAGGAGGAAGAAGCTAGCCTGCTCCCTTGGCAGGGTGGGGAGAGGGAGAGGGAGTTGGAAGGGGGGCGTGGCTCGGGGCAGAAAACCCACTTGCTTCCACCCCTACTGTGGGGGTACCTAGGCCTGGGAAGAAGAACCCAGTCAGACCTTGAGTCTGCAATGCTCTGCCTGACAATTTCACTTTGCCCCAGGGAGGTATAAGTTTTCAGAAACAAATATTTATCTAGCCCTTCTTTATGCAAAATTGCGACAGACAGAGAGGAACAAAGAATCAAAAGAGAAAATAAGGACTTAATGACAGCCACTTGGAAGGTCACGTTTTTTCACAGGAAGGGGACCAACCGAAGTGATTCACAGCTTTCTTGACTATGAGTCACGTTTTTTAGCCCCTACTGAATTTGACTTTATTGTGAAATTTATTGAATGCATTATTTAATTTTAATTTATAAAGGTAAGTTACCTATGTAAATACATATTATTAAGTAAATGTACACACACATATATTTAAGAAGGCATTAATTTGAACGTAGCTTTTAGATGACATAATTTCATTTATCATGAAGTGCAAAAGTGCAGTTGACTCCAGAATGGTCTGGAATTGTTTTCTAATGGCGCCTCACTATAGCCGTCACCAGGTGCTTCTAAGAAAACCCCTCCGTCATGGTGCTGTTTGGGCGCTCTGTTCCTTTTGTCCATCTGGGACTCTGACATTTATGGATCTTTATATTATTCCCTGTCACATCTTGGGTGATTGGAGAGAATCCCAACATGCAATAGTTACTTAATTATTAGTTGACTGAGGAAAAAAAAATATATATATATACACACACACGTACATACATATGTAAAGCTCAGATATGCTCTTCTTTTTTTATACTCTCTTAATATTATGATAAATTTTTTTGAGTTCACATTGGTTTACAACACTGTCATTCAGAGGTGCAGGCTCACACCCATTCAGCTGTATGTACCACACCACCCCCAACGCACCCACCCTCGTCCACCAGTCCACTGGACCCGCACCTGTTTGCTCTCCACCTTCCCCTCCCCTCTGGTAATCTCAGTTCTGAGGTTTAAGAATGCTTTTTCTGGATTACAACAGTGACATATTTTTGAAAGTAGTAGAAATGATGTGGGTGAGACATAACATTTATTTGGCATAGTGATAACGGTTGGGGAGCCTGTAGTGCTTGGCCAGTTTACAGTCACGTCAGGCATCACAGACGGCCACTCCTGCAGGTTGTCAGGCAGGAGAGCACATTAGCCAGATGCCGAGGGAAGGCTGTGTTGAGACTCATCTCACCCTAAACAGAATTTCCACTCAATGTTGGCTTCCTGACTCTTTGACACAGCCACTCTTCCCCCTCCCCCGCCAGCTACTCCCATCATCATATTTCTATTTCTATCATATTTCTAAGAAGAAGCCTATAGCAAATGTGTTGCTCAGGGCATGATGGAGCTCTTTCTGTGAGGTGAGTAGTTGATACCTTGGGGTCAACTGTCCAGGTCACCATGGGAACGGTCTAATGTCCCTGGCAGCTGCATGTGATGCTGTCTCTTGCCATAAGCTGGATGGTATCACACACCTGCTTGACTCCAAATGCACTGTTCTCATTTTCTTACCTGAGAATTTGAAAATTGGGTCTGAGAGGCACAGAATCTGGGAATTTTTAGACCTGAGTCATATTAACAGCAACTTTCTAACGAGGAGGCCAGGGACCTTAACCTATCCTTGACTTCAGGAACTACTCCAGTTTCTTCCCAATGACTCCCATTTCTTCCCCCTTAACACAAGTAGGTTCTGTTACCTGTGAGATAAAGAACATTAATTATATAAGTATGTGGGGCAGGGAAGTGGGCTCTGCTACTTAGGACTTGAAGTTAAATGCAGTAAAGATTTTAGGGATCTTTAAATTTGGGAGTAGCAGCCCACATGAGCATTAGGAATTTCTGGGTTTTAGACTAACTGAATAAATACTTACATAGGCTGTGAGTAAATGTGTGTTCTTAGAGGTGGATGTGGAGGTGGATGTGGGTGTGTTCTTAGAGGTGGATGTGCGTTCTTTCCACCACTCCCAACTGCCACAGGATTTTCCCGGGTGCAGGGCCCTGAGCTCGCTGAGAGAGCTTCTCTTGGCTTGACCACATTAGGCTGGACCGACCAACTTTATCTGACTTGATGTCATTTTTAAAGGAGAGCAGTGTTTCTTCCCTCCCCTAGCCACTAGTGCCATTTTTAGAAGGAAAGAGTGAAACCAAGGACTCTGTTTAAAGCATTAGTTATATATTGGTAAATGTAAAATACAGAATTGTTATTTTTTTAAATGGAGTTTATATTTGTATGTATGTTGTATGGAGACCAATAAACATAAAACCAAATATTTATGCAAGAAGATTTAAAAGGAACTAGATCAAGGTGCTAATAAATGATTTTGAAGGAGTTAACAGAACTACTGATGCTATCATCTCACTGCTTTCTCCAGTTTTCCTAACTTCCCATAATGTGGTGTCATTGTATTTAAAATAACTTTTGGTAATCACCATGGGGCACATTGCAAATAGCCAAGTATGAAGTTGGACATCTGAAACTAACACAATGTTATAAACTAGTGTTACCTCCATAAAAAAAGGAATTACATTTAAAAAAAAAAACACCATGGGAAGCAGGGAAAATAAATAAATGCACTGAGTCCACTTTAAAATAAAAAAGAGAGAGGAAAGAAGGAAGGAAGGAGAATTAGACATTTGGAAACATTGTCAGAAAAAAAATATGGTAAAACAGTGCTGAAAAAATTTAAATTTTGACTTTTGTGCTTGAAATATTAAGAGATTTTTGTGTTTATTTTCAGTTTATGAAAGATGGATTGTTGTTTTTGTCAGCATTAAAAAATGGAATAGAAAAAAAATGGAATAGAAACTATATTGTAATTTTCTCTTTGGTGTTACTGTTTGAAATGCCTGATACCCCTGGAGACCAAGCAGCTGCTTCTCAGAGGACTGCTAGAGGTTTTAGGTTACAAGGTTATTTAGCAGTTGTCCCCTTTATCTATTTGTTTAAAATAGAACTAGGTTACACCACCAACAAAGATACATAAGACAAACCTCCTTTTAGATTTAAAAGTAAGAAAATAAATTGATATTAATAAGAAACCTTTTTAAAGCACATTGAAGGATCACACGTTGAGGAATTTTGATGTAAATAGGCCACCTCAAGAAATGGTTTATTTTTATTTATTTTAATTTTATTATGTTTTAAAAAATATGTGTCTTTTCCCACTGTTTAATGTTTTATTTTTTAAGTACAGTTATTTTTTATCTTTATTTATTTATTTTTTAATTTTTATTTATTTTTTAAACAATTTGCTTCCCTTCACCCCCTCAGGTTGAGTCCCTGTAGAATTTCCTTCCCCAAGGCACCCCCAAGGCACCACAGTCCTCTATACGCCTCCCTCCCTCCCACTGATCCCTCTCCCTCCTCCTCCCCTGCAGTATGTCTCTGATTTGTAATTGTCTATTTTTGCTTTGTTGTGTTTTGTACTGTTATTATTTTTTTTTACACTGATGTCTTATTTGGTTCCCTTATATTCTTGTTATAAGTGAAACCATCCGGTATTTTTCTTTTTCCTTCTGGCTTATTTCATGGAGCATAATTCCTTCTAGCTCCATCCACGTTGCTGTGAATGGCATGAGGTTATCTTTTTGATTGCTGAATAATATTCCATTGTGTATATATACCACATCTTCTTGATCCAGTCATCTGTTTTTGGGGATTTGGGTTGTTTCCAGGTTTTACCTATTGTAAATAGTGCTGCAGTAAACACAGGGGTACAGGTGTTCTTTTGAATCAATGTTTTTGTGTCCTTTGGGTAGATCCCTAGGAGTGGAATTGCCGGGTCATATGGTAGCTCCATTTTTAGTAGACTGAGGAACCTCCAGACAGCTTTCCATGGTGGTTGGACCAATTTGCACTCCCACCAGCAATATAGGAGAGTTCCTTTTTCACCACATCCTCGCCAGCATTTGTTGTTGCCTTTTTTTTTTTTTTATATGTGACATTCTTACTGGTGTAAGGTGGTATCTCAGTGTGGTTTTGATTTGCATTTCCCTGATGATAAAGGGATGTTGAACATTTTTTCATATGCCTGTTGGCCATTTGCATTTCCTCTTTGGAGAAATGTCTTTTAAGTTCTTCTGCCCATTTCTTGACTGGATTGTTTAAAAAATTGCATGATTTTAATTGAGGTAACATTGGCTCATGACACTGAAGATGAGTTAGGGGTCACTTATCTACCTGATTGAAGTAGCATCACGTTGTGACATCATGTAAGTTCAGGTGTTCACGATTCAGATGTTCATGTTCACACTGAGCACCAACGTGTATCTGCTACATTACAGGCTCTGCTAAAGTCTAAGTCTTTCCTTCACCAGACTGCTTTTCCCAATTCACCTTGCTCCCTTTCTCCTTCCTTTCTGCTCATCGCTACCTGGTCTTATGGTCCAAAAGTTCATTTTTGTTTTATTTCCTCTGTTTGTTTGTTTTCTAGGAAATGCTAAATTAGAAATTTAAAAATATATAACATAGATAATGTACCAAGGTTGTTATATATTTTTTTGACTAAAACACCAGCACTTCTTTAACATGCTGTACATGTGTATTTACATATCAAGGGCAAGAGCATTTAACTCAACACATAAAAGAAGCGATTAGTGGTCATGACCAATTCAGTAGGTCTTAGAGCTGTAATACCCTCTACACATGATCAGACCAGTGCTTTTTCTACAGCTTTTTGAGATGACAGTATATTATACATCCACACTACCAAGATGGTAACCACTGGTCTCATGTAATCACTTGAAATGTGGCTAGTATGGACCTAGTTCTGAGGAACTAAATGTTTAATTGAATGTAAATTTTACATTAAATAGCCACACGTGGCTAGTGTTCTTTATTGTACAGTCCAAATCATGCTTATTTGGCAGATAAAGATATCAAGAGAGAGGCTAAGTGAGAATCAAGACAACTGTCAAATCTAGCATTACTATTTTCAACCAGTTTTCTTCATTAGAGATTAAAGAAGAAAACAAAGATGAGTGACTTGGGCACATTAGCATTCTAACACTGTTCCCTAATCAACCTTTATTTTAAACCTTTTAAAATAGCTAGAAATCATCCACCCATGGGTGAGGTAACTCAAATAGATGAAGGCCCCTAAGTCCTCTCTGATTCTCATGCTAATAATACATTTGATGAAACCTTGTAGTTTTCAAAGCTAAGCTTAGTCACCAATATGATAAGCTCTCACTGGCTCTTTACAACAACCATGTTGCTTTCGAGGGTATCTTTTGGATCCATAGATCTCTCTAGTACTCAGCTCAGTATGGGGGAAGAACACCAAACTCATATAGAGCTTATATGTCAAATAGGGAAGTGTTGAAGATCAATAATATTCTGAGTTAATGATAATGCAATTGATAACCTGCTATCATATCTGGTAAGAAGAAATGACAGCATTAAAAAATATTAAAAGCGCCATCAAGGGAGGTAATTCTGCTCTGTAATCTGATGAACATAGTTCATCCCAACTCCATTACTTACCATCTTTTTAAGAGCACTACAAGCCAACACATCCTCTACATGTGAATCATTCAAATGGACAGACTAGTTGAAAAATGCTTCTTTGGCTAATATAAATTATAAGAGGAGGGTGTAGTGCTATTAAGGACCTCAATCTCGATAGAACATAACAAATATTTAATAATTACTGTGATCGGGCCTCCCCGGTGGCGCAGCGGTTGAGCGCTGGGTTGCGAAACTGCGCGCGGCCTCTGCGGCGCCGGTTCGATCCCCGGCTGCTCCCCGGCCACCAGAGGAGGGTCCCACATGGCGTGCAGACCTCTCCTGCCGCCCGCTGCTCCCCTCAGCAGTGTACTTCGGTCCTTCTGCCTGCTCTGCTCCCCGCTCTGGCTCTGGTGAATTCTCTCACCCTCCCGCGCTTCTGACTGTACCCAGTGCATGTGTAAACAAAACAAACAAACAAACCAGCAAACAAATAAATAAAGCATGCCTCTATAAAAAAAAAAAAATAAAAAAAAAATAATTACTGTGATCAGTGAAATGCGATGTGTCTCCATTCTGGTCAAATCTGGCGTTTTGTTGTTGTCAAAAATTTGCATCATAGGAAGAGTGTAGATAGGTATCTATGAAGTGCTTTTAGCAATTGGAAGAATATTCTGGTCAAAGAACTGTAGTCAAGGTTACAGTTTTGATCTCCGCATGGGCCAATTAAATAAAATAGGCTAGTTCACATTTATAGAAGGAACCCCCAACTGGGACTGGCCTTTTAAGCAACATGCATCACTAGATAGAAGATCAACAGTCTATGTAATGTTTATGGCATATCTGCCTATCATAATTACTGGGAAAGTAACCCAAAGACCTTTGCTTCATATTTGAAGAACATTATTAACAATATAGTGAGAAACTGCTAGACCTAGGGTAGACCTGTGCACCAAGCCACTTATCATCCTTATGACCTTTAGTCTTTCAACTATGGTTGTGCCACTGGGAAAACATTAAAAAAAAAAAAAAACCCAAAAATCTCTTATTTCTTTATCATCAGGGTGCTGTGGGGAATTAATGAAAAGATAAATGAGAAATTTCTTTGGAACTCTAAAGTGTTTATCCAAGTAGAAGATATTATTAATATTTATAGCTTAAATGCTAAGAGATTTTTAGAGTTGCTATTGTGTGTTTGTTTTGTTTCCCCCCCAGGGTAGCTTTAAAAAATGTGACTTGCCTTTCTGTTATGATGGCGTTTAGACCTCTGCTTCATCAACATCAGGGACAAACTTTCATAAATTCTTCTTCTTTATTGAAATAAAATCCCACATGTCTCCAGTGCTTCATTATCCCCAACAAATAATGGGTCATGATGAATGACCGTGAAGTCAAGTTGATGGCTACTGCATAATTATACTTCCACAGGAATTACATAAAAACAACATTGTGTAACACCTGCAAGACAGAGCTGGCTTTTAGAGAAGTTATTTTTAGTTGAGAGGGTGGAAAGGAATAGAGATGGCACAGCACGTGCAAGTGCCTCCCAATCAGCTGTAGAACACTGAGGAAAAATAGGGGCCAGCCCCCCTTTGCTTTCTGGTTTATACCCACCCCTTCATGCTGCACCACTGAGTTACAAATATTAAAACCACAAACACAGTAAAGCTTCTCTTCTTTCCACTGTATTAGGTTTTCATTTGAAAGCCGCACAAGATCTCAGAAATAATGTCTTTGGAAAAAATCTGGTTAGGTGCAGAGAGAGCACTCAGTAGCAGGGTGTGGGGGTGGGGTAGGGGGTGGGCGGGAACAAGAAGTGTCTTCTAGTATCGATGCTTCAAGTTTTTATTCCTCAATTTAAATGCTGATGGGGGGATGCCATGTTTAATGACAAAACAAAGGATTTAAAACACTTGAAACAATGATTGATAATAGAAAAAAGGAGAAAAATCTCAGTGAAGCAGGAAAGGTAGCTCAACATCAGGCTGGGTTGATGTAAGCTACAAAGACTAATCCTGTAAAGTCCTCAAATCTTTGCTGAGCCTCTGGGTACCAGGTGGCAGCATCAGCTTCTTGATTGTAAGGAAGTGCTGCCTTGTGTCTGGGATATTTTAGTAGAAGAACCAGGTAAGCCAGGCCAAGCAGAAAGACATTTCTCATCCTTATAGTCTTTCATGAAAAATATATTATCCTCAGGCCTTTAAATAAAAAAGTCCCTAGTTTCCTGAGATACAATGTAGAGTTCTTTGCCACTCCTAATAGCAGGAAAAGAATGAGATTCTTCTTGCTGAGGGCGGTGCTGGATTTCCTTTGGGGAAGACTATTTTGATCTATTTCTTATGAGATGGAAAGGGATGGCCTAATATTTTTTTCCATGGGTATTATGTTCATCGGGTAGACTGAACCATGGCTTTAGCCTCCAGACCCCAGGGAAAGATAAAGAAAATTTAAGTGTCTTTTAAATAAGTCTTTGCTTGCAGTGGCTATTAAAAATATTGACACAGGTTTTTATTTAGGAATATCCATGTATGGGATCCATGTAAACATTGACCATCCCTAATGTCCTTCAGTAACCAAGAGGTGATGGTGTGCGCTTGCTTTGCCATTTCTGTTCTCAGTCTATTCCCTTGGTGAATTAATGGTTGATGTTTTTACAAAGTGTAGTTGGAATAGCTATCAAAGACAGTTATGCTTGTGTTTATTATCTATAATCTAGATTAATTGCCAGGTGATTAAAAAAGTCCTAAAGTTCCTTTAAAATTGTTTTGCAAATAGTTTCATGATAGGCAAAATTTAATACTTTGTTTTCAGCTGACTTTTTAGCTATGATATAGGCTAAGGAATATAGTGCAATTTTATATGAAAATAATGTCAGCTTTTCTTAGGGGAAGCTAGGAACTGGATATTATTTGATGGTATTTAGCTAGAGGATGTCTCTTCCTATGAGGTTCTCCTGGGAGCTATTTACTGAAAGAACAACATGAAATAAAAAACAGTATATATATATATATATATATATATATATATATAAAATAACTTTTTGTGCCTGATCTAAGCATAACACTACCACCCACTCCCCCAACATGAATAGTTTCACCAAATGGGAAGTTCTTTAGTAAACCAGTACAAATGACTCAAGAGACTTTTAGGGTCTAATCAAAGAAATTGTTATAGGCAGTTCCAAGGCTGTGGGCTCTGGGCTCTGGGAATGAGAAAACATTAAAACAAACCTCAACAGAGAACAGTATGACCAATGAATATTTTCCAGCTTCTTCCTGTACTATGCTGCATACAAAGAATGGACTATATAGTAATTGGCTAAGACAGAGGGATAAAACTGGCTCTCTAGGATAGTATTCTTTTGATCTTAGAAGCAAAGTAGAATCCCTTATTATGTGATCTTTCTTAGGAAGATGGTGCATGTGGCTTAAACCTAGATTCAGAGTGTCATTTCATAATGCCAAAGTTGAAATCCTGCACTCTTTACCCCTGGATAGTTGTATGATAAAGTTCCTTCCATGGCAGGCCCCTTACATGCCCCCCCAACCTCTCTGGAAACTTCTTCTGCATGATGGAAGTAATGGTTGGCCAGCTTAGGTAGCCAGTGATGACTGCTGGGTCCTAAGGCAAACCACATGACTTTATGAGTCATTCTACATTAACTGAATGTTTAGGAGAGTTACCTTAAAATTTACTCATCAAAAGAAGGGTCTACATTTCCAAGCATTATTCTAAATATGTGTGTCTCCAGGTCTTTCTGATTATCACTATAGCACTGAGTTATTTTGACTAAATATCTATGAGATATCATAAATATTTATGAGATATTTATGAGATATCTATGAGATATCATAAATTCTTCTTCATTCACAATTAGGAGAGGTACGGAGAGGCTCTTCAATTACTTCCATTATTAGAGTAATAGGGCCTTTCACACAGGAGCATCCATAGCCTCTTCCAAGATGACTTGGCCAGTCCTGGGAAGTTAATAAACAACCAATGAGCCGGTTTCTGTGGTGAGTTCTTAGAGAATTGTGGAATGCCTCAGCTTTTATTCTCTGTGTTGCATCTTGGACAAGAATTCAATAGTAGTTATTTTTGTGAAGAGATATAGATTCAAATACTCCTTGGTTATGTAGATTGATGTTTCCTACTGGATCATTACCCTAAAATTTTTTGATGATGTATTTTCATAATATACTAGTATATTACAATATTATGAATATACTAGTATATTATGAAAATATTGTAATAGACTAGTATATTTACATTGTAATATACTAATGTATATATGCAATATATATGTAATTTAATTGTAATTTAATAGTAGTATTAGCTAATACTTCCATCATGTCACATCATTATCTTTATTTTGTGGTGAGAACAATTAAGATCTAATCTTTCAGCAACTTTGAAGCTTATAATATGGACTGTTGACTGTAACCACTATGCCATGCATTAGAATCCTCAGAACTTATTTATCTACAAGTTACAAGTTTATAACCTTAAGCAACATCTCTCTAATTCCCCTACCCCACAGCTCCTGGTAACCACCATTCTACTCTGTTTTTACAAGTTCAGCTTTTTGAAATTCTACAAGTCAGTGACATAACACAAGGCTTGTCTTTCTTTGTATGACTTATCTCAATGGCTTCAAGATCCTTCCATGTTATCACAAATGGCAAGATCTCTCTCTCTTTTTTTTTCCCTAGAGGTACCCTTGTATGTATATGCCACATTTACTTATCCATACATCTTTCCTTGGGCTCTTAGGTTGTTTCCAAAACTTGACTGTTGTAAATACTGCTATGGTGAACATAGGAGAGCATATATCCCTTTGAATAAATGTTTTTGCATTCTTTGGGTGGATGTGTACGAGTGGAATTGCTGGATTGTATGACAGGTCTATTATTGCTATTTTAAGAAACATACATCTTGTTTTCCATAGGGTCTGGATGAATCTACATCCTACCAATGGTGTAGTGGGGTTCCTTTTTCTCCACATCCTTGCCAACACTTGCTTCTGGTCTTTTAGATATCTCACAGGTATGAGATGGTATCTCTGAGGTTTTGACTTGCATTTCCCTGATTAAAATGATCATGAGCATTTTTGGAATGTGCCTATTGTCCATTTGTGTGTCTTCTTTGGAGATGTGACTATTTAGCTCTTTTGCCCATTTTTTTATTGCTTTTGTTGTTGTTGAGTTTTATGAATTCTCTGTAGATCTTGGGTATTAGCCACTTTTTGTTATGCCTATGATTTGCAAATATTTTATCCCATTCAGTAGTGTGTCTTTTTTCATATTAATGATAGTTTCTTTCACTGTGAAAATTTTTTGCTTGGTGTAGCCCCATTAGTTAATTTTTGCTTTTGTTTTCCTTTCTGTTGGAGTTGAGGCCCCAAATATCCCTGAAGCCAGTGTTGTGGAGTGTTTCACCTATGTTTTCTTCTATGTATTTTATGATTTTAGGTCTTATATCCAAGTTTTTAATCCATTTTAAGTTAATTTTTCTTTGGTGAGAGATAGTAATCTAGCTTCATTTATTTATAAGTGGTTGTCCAGTTTTTCTAACACTATTTGTTGAAGAAATTTTCTTTCTCCATTGTATACTCTATGAGCCAATTTTATTTGACTCTCAAAGCACAATGTAAACCCAGTTGATGCCAAGTTTTGAAATCAAATGTATGTATGATTATTCTTATCATTAATGATTTGACTGCAAACCATTCAGCATTGTCTTTATATGGAACAAAAGAAAAGACGGGAAAGGAGAATCATCAAACATTAGAGTAAAGACACGCTTGAGTAAATTTGAGAAGAATCAAAAGAACTTCTGTGGGGGCCTCCCCAGTGGCGCAGCAGTTGAGCGCTGGGTTGCGAAGCTGCCCACAGCCTCTGCAGCGCCGGTTCGATCCCCGGCTGCTCCCCGGCCACCGGAGGAGGGTCCCACATGGCGTGCAGACCTCTCCTGCCGCCCGCTGCTCCCCTCAGCAGTGTACTTCGGTCCTTCTGCCTGCTCTGCTCCCCGCTCTGGCTCTGGTGAATTCTCTCACCCTCCCATGCTTCTGACTGTACCCAGTGCTTGTATAAATAAATAAATAAATCTTTAAAAAAAAAAAAAACTTCTGTGGATGAGATAATTTAAAAAATATTTTTGTAGAGGATCTGAAAGGAAGGTTTGCTCTACCCTTGACAGAGTATAAATTTGGGTGTTATAGGATGTATAGAATGTCTATTATTTGTTTTTTTTAATCAACTAAATAATATGTCTAGTCTTCCCTTTTTTCATAACTTCATCCCTTGTTATTTCAGATGCAGCATGCCTGGGTACTGTTGACATTTGTTGCCTGGGATCACATCCCACTAGTCAGGAATGGTAGGAGAGGCTAGAAAAGGCATGCAGCTTATATGATTCTGCCTGGAGACAGGCATGTGAGAGAGGTAAAGGCAGTGGTTCCCAAAGTGAGGTCCAAAACAAGCAGCATCACCATCACCTGGAAATAAAAATTATCTGGTTCCAATTCAGAACTACTAAATCTCTGGGAATGGGGTGACCAATCTGTGTGTTCATGTGCTACTGATTCAAGTGAGAGTTTGAGCAGCAGACAGGGCTGGGGTTTTGCATGAGTAATTTAGTAATTGCAAATGATACGTGCTTATGATTAATTTTCTGTCATCTTCTTTCAAAAGGCTTACTACTGAAATGGCTTTAGAGGTTAGATTCAAGTAATGATGAAGAAGGGCTTATCTTTAGAACATTGAATGGTGGCCTGAGAAAACACCATGGTGCCACCAAGATTCTTGAAGTGGAATACAATCTGGTTCAGAAAATTCCAGGGAGTGCTTAAAGCAGAGCAGGGGGTGTCTGCCTACTCAATAACTTTCACCTTCACCATCCCAAGTCTTGATTCTCTGTCATTATTTTTCTAGTGTAAGCTATAAAAATCATACCACTTCTCTTTTACAGTCACCACAATCATGCACAAGATAAAAGAACCTCAGTTGCCTTTTAAGTTTTTGGGTTTCCTCTGAGCTCCGGAGCAACCTTTCTCCCAGAATTTCTAGGAGAAATTCATCTCCCACACAACTGGAGATGAAGATGTGTCTGTGTGTAAGCTTCTGGGCTCACATTAAATCTCCTTATTGAGACTGAGTATGAAGGAGTGATGAGTAAAAAGTCATGACAGTTACTCTGACTCAAAGGAAAATTCAGAGGCACAAACTCAACAAATATTAGTCATTATCATTTTGTGTGCCCTGCAGTGAGAGAAGAGAAATACATATAAGTAGCTGAAATACAATGTGACATAAGGATGTATATAAAATAATACACTGAACAATGAAAAATAATAAATAATGACCAATCATAAGGAAAGGCACAAAAAGAAAATAACATTGCCCCTGGTACATAAGGTCAAGTTCAACAGTTAGACCACCAAGGGAAGAGAATGTCAGGTAAAGGGGATGTCACGTGCAAGGGTTTGTAGATAGGAGAGATGTTGGGGAATATGTCATTTGGGGAATAGTTCAGTGTGACGAGAATATAAAGGGCAAAGCTTGAATGACTGTAAACAAAAGTGAACTGACTCTAGGATAAGACTGTGAAGGTCTCTTTCTGCTGTCTCAGATATTTTGCTGTAATCAGTGTTTAGATGACCATATTGAGAACAACTTCAGTTGAGTAGTGGAGTGAGAATCCAAATTTACTGTATAGATTGGGATATAGGAGAAAATAATGTTTGCTGTTACAACCAAAATATAGCAAAATAGTACCTCTTTATTCATTTTACATGTTACCATGGCCTTTTTAGTTCTTGAGTTGTGAGCATGGAAGCAAAGTAAGATTTAGGTGAGTGTCAGTGCTCCAAGTAACTTATCTCATTGAATTGGAAGTCCACTGAAATTAGTTTTCATCAATCCTTCTTGCTAAGATACTAGAAGCTAGGAAGATATTTGGACATTTCCTTGAAATTGTAACCTGTTAGAACTTTGGCCATTGTAGCCAATGTAGAGCAAAGGTCTTGGAGAAATGTGAGCAAATGCTCAGAGTTGTGCCTTGGGAGGGAGACCCATCACCACAGAGGGGAGCAAACTCAGAGGCAGCAAATGCTTATTATGGGGATGGTTCAAAGTACATGAACCAAGAGAAGCACTGAGAAAAATTAATGGCATGCAGTTAATTGCTGGTCAGTAAATGCTTGAGCCCTCTTTTATTTTCCTTTATGCAACATACAGGTCCCTGAATATGGATTCTTTTCAGGCCAGAGCCCCTGGTTAGTGGCCACTCTGCCAATATATGCTTGCTCTTTCCATGTCCCCCCACCCCCATTTCCATTATGAGGTCTACGGGCACCGTACCCCAGAAGGTCTCACCTTCCACTTTCAGGGTTCGTAGGCTGGCATCCCCCCCCATAAATCTCAATCTTAGAGCTGTGAAGTCAGTTTTGAGTAAATTTACTGCATATTTAATCTTCACTACAGCCCTACAGAGTACCTATTGTTGTTATCTCTCTCACATTTTAGAAAATGGGGTTGCAGAGAGCTTTAGTAGATTTCTCAAGGTCACACACAGCTGACCTGTGGCAGACCTAGGATTCAGAGCAGACGTTCTGACTGCAGAGTCTGGACACCTCTCCTGCTCACGAGAGCACCCCACAGACAGCTGGAGAAGAACAGCTGCTGAGGCTGAAGGTCACACTGGGAACTCGGATTTGATATGTGTGGCAACAGGAAGGGACCTAGTGCTTTTCTTAATGGCATGAAACATGATCTAAATTGTGTTCCCACAGCTAGTCATTGGCTGAGCCAGATAAGAAAACAAGTCTCTTGCTTCTTAGCTCAAAGTTCTTTGTTCTCCCCTAAAGCCTTTATGTGAAGAGGGTATTTTATGGTTTAGCATCACTTCTGAGTCTCTTGAAAGATGATTTAAGAACCCAGATTCTTAAAGTAGCAAGGAATGGGCATAACTCATGCCCTGCTATTTAGATTTTAACTGCAGGGTACTTCCTAAGGTGGATCATATTAGTTGACTTATCTACATGTTATGTTTTAAGGCTAATCTAGAACAATGCCCAACATGTTTCTGTAGTTTCACTCTCACAGATAAAATGCAGTATGTAATTAGGAGTTTAATTTCACCATCAATTTAGCACTGTGTTTTACTGCCATGAGTGGTGGCTGATCTAATATTTTGCCACATGGTGTAGTGCTACTGAAATATACATGCTGACATCAGGACAGACAGCATTAATGTAGGCAATATGTCTGAATGAAAACACCATTGTATTATCAAAATGAAAAATGGCTTTATCAGCTGAGTGTTAGGATGAGGCTTTGTAAAAGAACATTAACCTTGCAGTCAATTTTAGTTCCACATCTCTGACTCCCACGTGCACTTATTATACAACCCAAGATGCATGAGTGATAGTTAAAAAGGGGGCAGGGGCACACTATAATGGCTAATGGCTACCTCAAAAAATGGTAGGAGCAGTTGACAGCTTAATTTCAGATTTTGTAGAAGTGATTTTAAGTGGACATTATGCTATCATTCTCTGTAAAAAATTTAAAGATTTACTTTGATGACTTTACAGTTTCATTGAGATACATTAGTGATAGGTGGACTAAAAACAATGAATGCATGACATCAAGCCTCTGTGTCAAAAATGTCCATCAACAAGGCTCATGAAAAAAAGACTGGAGTAGGTTAAGTTGATCATCTTGAAGTTGAAGTTGGTTTTAAAAGAATAAAGCAATAGTTCTAGAATATGCATGTGGAAAAATACATGAAATGGGACAAAAGTAGTCTTTTTGGAAGGACATTTGTGAAGGAGGTGTGTAAACACTGGACTGGAACTTGGTGGCACAAAAATCATGATGCCTTCACTCTTACAAGTCATCTCTGGTGAGCTAAAGTGGACACTGTATATGTATTTTTTAAATTGAGGTGACATTAATTTACAACACTGTACAGATTTCAAACCGGATATCTGTATTTCAAGCTGGATACCACACCATGACCAACACCAAAGTCTCCCTCTGCCACCATCCCATCCAGTCCCTCTACCAATTCCACCCATTCCTATCCCCAACTTTTCCTATGATCACTACCATCCTATTGTCAGAATCTAAGGGATTATTTCTGTTTCATTTTCTTTGTTTGCTTGCTTTCATTCTTCATCTTCCATGTATGAGTGACATCATATGGTATTTGTCTTTCTTTATCTGACTGATTTCATTCAGCATAATCTCCTCAATGGCCATCCATGTTGTCTCATGGCAGAATTTCATCTTTAACTTTAAGTAGCTTAGTACTCCACTCTGTGTATGTGTGTGTGTATACACATACCACATCTTCTTTATCCATTCATCAGTCTGATGGGCACTTAGATTCTGTCCGTATCTTGGTTATTGTAAACAAAATACATATTTTGATGAATTTTCTAAAAAGTCATTAATCATCAGATAAACAACTCTAAAAATGGTGCATCCTGGACATAGGTATGCATGCATGCAGATTTTGTTTGCCACACAATGTCTTCTTCTCCAATAAATAGTCTGCAGGGTTTCTTCCCCTGAGCCTCTATTTCATCTCCAGCCAGCAGCAGAAATGGAGAAATCAAAGTATCCAGTACTGGTTTGTCAGTCAGACCAGTGGCCAGCACAGGGACCACCTTTTGTTCTTTCTTGAACCCATTATACAAGTTTCTTATGCAGAGTCAACAAGAGCCAAGAAGACGCATTTATACACCACGGTCTTTCTCTATAGACTGTGACTTAATCAAGACAGTCACGTATGTTATTCATCTCTGGGGAAAGCTAATGAGTACGCTCACTAATTTCTCAACTGTCATTTCAAAGGCATAGTGGTGGGAAAATTGATCCACAAATATTAAAGCATTATTGGTTTTGTGGCAATAAGGTGACACAAAAGATCACATAGTCTCTTTAGATTAAAATGGCTGAGTACTTATTTGAGTCTATTGTAAACATTTTAATTTCTCTTTAGAAGACCATTTTTGCCACTATAGCTAGGGTGTCACTAGCAATGAAATATCAAATCTTCCACTTAGCTATCCAATGAAAAGGGTGTGCGTTCATATACATCTATAACAAGGGTTTTAATAATAATATGTAAACATATTTGATTGTGTATGTATGTGTGTGGGAGATACACATACAATATCTTATTTTGTCATTATAATTTTCTACATGATAATATTGATTTACTTTATGTAAAGCATACATAAAAGGGAATGTTGAGGATTCTTTTTTATTTGTAGATTATCTCAATCACCAAGGGTTGAAGAAGGGTGTATCAAGCGGTCTGGGCATTTAAATCAATGCTGTTCCCCAGTGCTTACCCTCCAAGTTTTTCATGCCTATTAAAACTTGGCAAAAACATGGTTAGTCCATGTTGAGACCATACACAGGACATTTAAAAGGGATTATTATTCAATAGGCAGAGTTTTGGGCAGGAGTTTGTTTTATTTTCCAGATTGAATTGCTTATAAGAAAATGAAGCTATTTTTGGACTCCCTTTTATTCTATTAATGTCAGTTCTATTGAAGCTTTTTGGTTTTCTACCCTGTTGCTTAGAAACATTTTATTAAATATTGTCAGTGCTTCAATCTTATCTGATTTAAAATGTTACTTTTATCTGTCACTACTGTAGAATGAGCTTTTTGCTGTTCTATTTTTCCAGTAATTACATTTTAAGTTATTTATATTTATTAACATTTTATTGAGAGGAGAATGATAGATCAGGGTGAGCCAATATCTCTGGCTTATCTATTATAAAGGGATTGGTCAGGCAAAAGTTTGTGCTAGGCAGAAACAGGAATGATGGGGTGTTCTTAACTTCTTTATCTCTGATCCTTAGAACCTAAGAATAGGCAGATCAGGGTTTCAAAATCCCCATTTAAATTCCTTCTAATTACCCTTGCTGGGTCCAACTGCTTATCACCATCTGCCTGTAATTCCATAATTTTCAATATTTCTTTCTTCTTTTTTAAAAAGATTAGCTTCCAACTTACTTGGGGATTTGCTGAACAGCTGGATGAGCAAAAGACCTAGTGGAAATGGGGCATGATATAGGAAATTGGTGAAAGCAGAGGTACTGAGAAGGAGGGAAAAGGATGATGAGATGGGAGATGGGAAACTGATAAGCCATGATCACATATTCCACTTCCCACCCCCATACAAGTTCAATTTGTCTGATTTCTTCAATGAGCCACTTCATAAAAGGGTTAATGACCAGTAACTAATTTTAACTTGAACAGCTGGCCTGGAAAAACACTAACTGCTATCTTTTTAGAGACACCCAAGTTATACCTGCTGAGTAATGAAACATCATTTGTTATTATAGCTATATTTCACATCAATATTTTTGCATTATGTCTACTTATAGAGTTTAGGTGGCTTAGAAATAGGTGGCCTTAAGAATTGAAGCTTATATAAAACCAAGTGAAATAAAACTTCTCCAATGATCACTCCAATTAAATGCTCACATTCACCTCACATTTATATAGTGATTAGTATATTTCATTCTCCCTGTTAGACAAAGGGCATTGTCATATTACACCAGGGACTTGACCATTGTCATTCTAGTACTCTGTGTAATGTGTAATTCTCACTGTTTCAGCAGCTCTTATTCTGTTGGGTAATTGGCTTCAATTAAGAGTCCTAGACTTAAAATAATCATAACTACATCTACTAACAATGTTTTAGGTCAGAAACTTCCTTAAAGGTTCAAGTTTTATGGGTAAACTTAGAATGCTTAAGGAGGGAGACTTCATTGATTATGAGAAGATTTACAACTGAGAGCTGCTTAGGGCCACAAGCTAGGGAGAGAATATTCAAATTGCTTGTAATTTGATTATGTCAATATCACTTCTAAAAACAAATAGATCTTAGCCATGATTCAGGCAGCAAAAGCTAATAATAACTTAGTGTGGAATTACTATTTTTGCCCATAAGCATCTGGGTTGTTGAAACAATCTGATTGTATGATTAGGCTCAAGTCCAATCTGTAGAAATACTATGATCTAAAATAGTTATGTGGGAAACCATTGGAAATGTGTCTCAGCCTCTGAGAGATTTCAACCTGGTAAATCAGTACATGTCTCCCCTGATAATTGACTTATATAATTCATTGGCACACAGAAACAGAAAAGACATCATAAACATGTTTCCCAGAATTTTATATTAGTGGCCACAATTGTGGTTGAGAGTGTTATATACTGGAGTCCATTTAATGAGGGCAAGGCATGGGGGTCACTCTTTACACCACATGACTTCATTTTAATCATTGAACTTCAACTTGAAACTTAAGTTACTGCAGATTTCCATAATTAGAGTCCACCAAGGCATCCTGTCTCAAATGAAAGTCATCATTTCTAGCTTTGCTGACACGGGGCTGTGGAATCTGCCTCTCAAACTCCCATCCCCCTGTCTGAACTGCTGTAATCCCCATTACTAACACACCAGGTCCTTGAGGCTCCAGCAACACACCAATCACTCTCTTCTCTGCAGATTTTGTACCCGTTCTTTCTTCTACTTACAAAGTTCCTCCCTCAGACACCCACTTTGGCCTCAGCGTTCTGCTCAAATGTTACTTTATTATGGAGACTGTCCTCAAAAGACCCTATTCCCCATGGAATAGCGATCTGTCCCCACCTAACTCACTTTGTTTCTCTCTACCCTATCTTACTTTCACCTTAGCACCTATCACATCTGATAGCCTAACATGTTTGCTGGTGTATTGTCTGTTTCCTTTCTGTGCAACATGAGTGACATGGGGCAAGGGACTAGGTTTTCCTTAAATGCTGTATCTTCAGTGCTGGGAGCACCTGATACTTAGCAGGCACTCGGTAAACATTTGTTGGATAAGTGAAAGAGTTGTCAGACTTGATGCCTTTGTTCTGATGCAACTTGTTATTATTATAAAACAAAATGTTGACCTTTGGCCAGTGAAAAGGAGGTGTCTGTTGTGGGTGCCTCTGCACTTCTGTGCAAGGGTTTTAGTAATCCCTTCTCAATGTGTATGTGCCTGTGTGTGTCAGACACACGCATGCGACAAGTTAGGCTGCTATAATTTTCTACATGATGATACTGGCTTATTTTCTTCATAGGGCTTAACATTTTCTAAAATTGTCTTATCCAGTTGGTCACATGAAGACTGTGTCTGACTAGAGTGTAAGCCCCATAAGGGCAGGGACTTTGCCTTGTTCACTGCAGTGCTTTCTACACCCAGAGTAAATATACTTTAATAGGCAATTAATAACCACTGCTAAATGAATGATAATTATCCTCATCACTTGCTGTGGTATCATATTTTGATCTCAGCATATTTATATCCATCAGATTGATTTATAAGAACATGAATAGAGGAAATGGACAATAGCATAATCAGCAAATCAGCCAGGGTGTTCTTGACCATGTGGTGATGGGAGTGCTTGTATATGACCCAGTGAGTCCAGACTGTGTAGTTTATTAACTCACTAGTAAGGTAGGTGTCTACTCAGGTGGATTCAGGCACTTGGGTGTGAATGTCTAAGACTCTCATATGGCCAAAAGATGGCAAATGCACAAACCAATCAGACTGACATGCTCAACGTACCATGTGCCTTGGTACCATAGAGATACCCAGAGCTCACCTGTGGAGGTCGTATTTATCTTCCCCAAGCCTCAGCCCTTTATCAGTCATCCCCAGTCAAGTAAAAAAAAGTCCCGGAGGTACCATAAATGGAAATGAAAATCGGATTCATGGGCAAATACTTTCATGAATCTGAGATGAATGGATTTAAACAAACTCAAGACCATCTAAATTTACCAGGAAGCTTTTATCAAGTGAGTATAAGTGGAACATCGCGGACGATGTGGCCAGTTGTTCTTTAGGCTGCACAAGTTGTGTTTCTATTCTAAACCACACTGTAACGATCATGAGTCATTCATGATAGAAATCAATGATTCCACTTTTCTGACAGCGTTTGTTCACTGTTCCCAGGAACTGCCTTCTCTCTTCTCTCAAGGGGGCATTTAGAGCTCGAAGCTCTTTCCCTCGGCTTGTTTATTGTGTGCTGTTCATTTGCAGAGTGGCTGCGGTATCCCGTGCCAGCTTGGCAGTGTGAGGAGGCTTCTCTCTCACACTCTCCCAAGAATAAGAGCTAGCTCTCTGGCGACTTAGAATTTCCTTCTGAACAACGATTGTGGCTGGAGAGGCCAAGAACTTTATCCTAATCAGTCCTGGTTTCTATGGCTACGAAAGTTCCCAAAACGGTAGCAAAGAATAAGGGCAGATTGTTCTCAATTTCTGAATTCATTGATATGTTTACAAAAACCAATAATAACCCACCCCCTAAATCCATTCATAGGGTGATTATTCATTCCCAGTCTCCCTCTGCTATTTCTTGGGGTCACTGCCCTCCCCACTGCCCACCTCTCTCTGCCTCTTCCTCTTTCTTGCCTCCCTCAGCGCTTTGCTCTTGTTCCTCTAATCGCCCCTCTCCTTTCCTCTCCTCCCACTCTGCTCCTGCCTTTTATTTCTCTCCTCATCCCCATCAGTGGAATTGTAGCAAAGAACACTGGTTGACCCCCCAACTACCGCCCATCTCTACTGTCCTCCTTTCTGATATAACCCTGACTATTCACCCCTGGTCATAGTTACAGATTTCTGGGGATATGGCGCTGCGGACAGCATGCTTATGATTCATATCCGCCTGTGACTGATTTAGGGATGGGCATTTCACTCAGTTTGGGGCAATAAGATGTGAGAGGAAGTCTGCTGGGCGTGTGTACTTGTGAGAAAGACTTCCCTTCCTTAAAGTCAAGTAAAATAAAAAACAGACACACAAGAAGCAGAAAGATTACCCTTTCATATGCACTCTGCCCAAATAGCAAGTGGAAGCAGACATGCCTGCAGTTGCTGTAGCCGTCCGGAGACCACAAGGGAGCCTAGCGAGGGCCAGGGAGAGAGTGGGCCTGTGGAGGGCTGGGGAGAACCGTAGCGCCAGTGATGCCAAAGATTTAATCAATCTGGGAAGCTCTTCACCTCGCCACAGTTCTTGCTACGGGAGAAAAATACCCAAATGTTTTATTTTGACGTGGGTTTTTCTCCTACCGGCCATCCTAAGTGCCCTAACTAAGCCATTTCATTTCTGTTGGTCACAAATACCTTTATAACTCTTCTCTCTTCATTGTTTTGGGGGCCTTTGAATAATAAGATTTTCTAGTAGTTAGTAAGTCAAGATATCAAATACAGTGAGTCTGTTTCATGTACAAGAGAATTTATTGATTTTATTTTTCAAGTGCTAGAAAATTCAGTGCTTATTTTCAATATACAAAGTGCCATTGCTTATTCTTCTACCACAGCAGTGTAGTCCCTGTGAAATTCCCACCAGCAGTTCTTTTTTCTTACATAGCTTTTCTTTCCTTCTGGTTGTATTATCATTATTTTTAAAGATTTATTTATGCATACAAGAACTGGGGTGCAGGCCAGGGGTGCAGGGGGGTGGAGGGGTGAGAGGATTCACCCGAGACAGAGTGGGGAGCAGAACAGGCAGACTGACTGAAATACACTGCAGAGGGGAGCAGCGGGCGAGTCAGGAGAGGTCTGCTGTGCTATGTGGGTCAGCTCCCTGGCTGGGGATCAAACTCTCCTGCTGCACTAGTTGCTGAAAGCTTCATAGTGCTGACGCTTAACCCCTTGCGCCACTAGGGAGGACCAGATTGTATTATTTTTAATTGAGGTCGCACTGGCTTATGTCACTGTATATGATTGAGGGGTGCAGGTTCACACCTCTTCAGCTGTATGTCCCCACACCCCACCACCACCACAGTCTCCACCATAGTCCACTGCCCCCTTCCTCTTGTGCCCCTCCTCCCTCTTGCCCCTCAATTCTACAGTCAAATTTCTAGGGTTTGTTGTGGTTTAGTTTTGTCTCTTCCTTGATTTTGTTTCCTGTATTCCACATTTCAGTGAAATCATCCAGCATTTGTCTTTTTCCTTTTTGTTACAACAGCTCTTAAAGTCCTGGCCCATGAGAGAGTCCAGGGAAAAGAGCAAAAGACATTTCTGTCAAATGTCTTCTTATATACACATAGATGTCAGCCTTAACGAGGAATTTCACAAACCGTAACACTGGTAATTAAACTTGCTCCTAATGCTCCATTTTCTTTATGTTCTCCTCCCTGTTTCTGTTAATGGCTCTGTCATTTTCTTAGTCACCCAGACTTAAATCTCAATTTATTCATGACTCCTCTGGCTCTCTTACTCTGGAATCTGTTGCCTGGCTCTCCATGATGCCATCCTCGAAATACCTCTTATATCCTCTGTTTTCCACCCTCTCTGCCACTCTCCTAGTTCAGGTCCTCATCCAAATCCTTCTGAACTGTTCAACAGGGAGTTTCCACTTACTCTCCATTCACCTTTTGAAGTAGAAATCTGTCCTCTTACTGTCTTCTTAATGAGTCGAGGGCCTCTGAAGATGAAGCCCCGGCTCTGCGTGCTGGTATTCAAGGTCCCAAGAACTGGCCCCAGAACTCTCCACCTTCCTCTCTGCTGCTTGCCTGTGTTCTGTGTGCCAACCAAAGAGACGTCCCTTATTGTCCTTTGATGCCTCGACCCCTCATTTCACATTGGGTCTTTTTCCTGGAAAGTCTTCCAAGGACTACCTTTCACAGATGAGTTGAAATTATCTTTCTCTTAAGAAAGCTCTCCTGACTTCTCTCAGTCAAAAGTATGCTATTTATGCCTTCATTGAATTTTACTAGAAATTTCCATCTCTCTAGCAGTGAAGGCAATTTTATTACTTACAATTCCATGAGGACATTAGTAACTAAAATGCTACATATGAAACTTAAAAAAACCCTCCTGTATAGCTAGTTACTACATATCTTCAGCACTTTCTAGAAAAGTGAAGTTCTTGAGGACAGGAATCAGGTTGTAATCATATTTGTCTCCTCCTTGGGGTTTAACATTTCCTTGACTATTAACATCTGATAAGTAAAGTTGAATTATTATGGAGTGACTGGTTTTTTAATCCTGTGTTATGTGCCCAAACCTTATCATTGTCTGATCAATTAAGAAATGGTGAAATTTGGGGGAAAAAAAGGAAAATTATTTGACTCAGCTGGTTAGTAATTGAAGACATGAAGGAGAATTCCTAAAGATGCCATGAATTCGGTATCATAGCTACTGCATCTGAGAGTTTGAATAACATACTTCAACAGGGTTATTCTCCAAATTTATAAGTGCTTTTTTGTTGGGGTTCAGATGGTGGGGTTCGGTGTGTGAGATTCTTGGGCCCCTCTGAAAAAGAATTTAGCAAATGTTTCCATTCATCAGCACATGGCAAGTTTATTGAGGAGAGGCACAGAGGAAAGAGAGATGCCTTCATAGACACAAGTGGGCAATGAGTTGCATTTGAGAGGCCTAGGTTGAAGAAAATTTAGATTTAAGAAAAGCACATGCCTATGTAGACACAGGCAGGCAGGAGAGCTGCATTTTGCTAGAGCAGGGGGTGTTCTTTTATAGTGGTCTTTGATGAGATTATTATGGAAATTAATGCCTTGGTGTCAGATTGGTTTGTTCTTCTGTGATTGATAATCCTTTCTGTCCCCCACTTCTGGCTGATGATCTTTTCTGACCCTGTCTTAGGTTCCTGGAAACTTCCGTAGCCCTAGCCAGTTTAAGATTAATCATTCCTACCCCCACCTCTGGTGTCTGTCCTTGTGAAACCTTCCATCCTCAATTTTCCTACTCTAAGCTTCCATCATTTTGACCTTTCATCTGGAAGCCAAAGCAAAAGAATGATTATTTTGCTTTACTGAAAAGTAGTTTTCAGTGAGGTAAGAAGTCACAGGCATCAATCAGTATCACAATACCTATAAGCCAAGGCCTGTGTTTTCCCAGACAGACTTCTCTACTTATGAAGGTTAGTGCCTTGCTGCTCACTTGTAGGGGGTTATGATGAGATGCATAGTGGCCTGGTTACCAATTAACATGTGGGAGATCCTGTTAAACCTCAGGAATCTCCAATCAACTGGTCTGCAGAAAAACCATGTAACATGCACCCATGCATGGGGGATTTCTGAGAAATAACTAGGGTTACTCTTCACATTTTTAAAAACTCTTATTTCCACCCCCACCCCCTGCTATTTAGCTTAAATTTAACACACACTGTAAATAAAAGATCCAGACGTTATTAGATCAGGAAAACTGCATAGTAAATAGACCCAATTCATTTCCATGAATTTATAACTTATTGAGTAAGAAGCTAATATAACTCAACATCACAGTAGAATTTGTTCTGACTCAGTTTAAGGATGGATTACAAAGAAAGCACTTGAAAATTGGTAAAATTAAATTCCTGATTTTTGGCAAGAGCAATTAAAATATTATTTGTGCAATAGTCTCATAAAAGTGAAAAACAATGAGACCCACCTTGAGCCATATCTGGGTCTAATCATTCCCTTATCTGGTGGTGATGAAGAGGTCAAAGGGAACTGAGAGAAATGCAGCAAATAAGCAGAGAGAAGTGATTTAGAAAGAGAGTTCAAAAGAATTTCTACTGTGCAGTTAAATAATACCTAGGGTCCAGCCTCTCCTGACTGCAAATGCTGGAAAAGAGGATTTACAGCAAGGCTGGGCAGAGCAGATGTTACGTAAGAAACCGGCAGCCCAGTCACACTGCCAGATGTCAGGTCCACAGGCAACTCTGAGATCCAAGTTCCTTCTCAGATTCGTGGCACAGTGACTAAAGGAGGCTCTTCAGTGGCGTGTGACAGAGTTTAGCAGAAACAAGTTTGAAATCTGGCTCCGGATTCCACCCTTACTACTGCCTCTAGAACATTGTATTTTAAGATGGGAGGGGAGCATTAGAACCAGGACAAGGGAGTGGTGGCTTAGGTTGGGAGTACGCGTCTCTCTGGACAGGGCGTCTGGAGGATGTGACAAGGATAAGGAGATTGGCCTGGTCACAGATATCAGGCCCACTTTTGCAAGACTGCTTGTGTGTTCTATGGTGGCCCCATTCTGTCATTAGAAGACCTGTCCTCCTGATTTACCATCATTACTGAAACCAGTCAGGATGACTCATAACCCTCTTAGCAGGGCCTCCTCCACTGGTGCCAGTGGCGCCAGTACACTGAGGAAGGAGGGCACAGAAGTACAAGAGTAGTTTGTCACAGGAAAAGGTGGCTTCAGGCCATGAGCTTGAGGCCCCTCAGACAGGTTTGCTATGTTAGGGGAACAAAATCTGTGATCCTCTATTAGCCTAAACTCCCTGCGAGATGGGGAGCAAGAAGGGTGTGTACTCTCCAGGAGGGGAGACCAAAGAAATGACTTAAGGGCATACCTAGTTTTATCTAAATACTTGTTGATAAAAGTGACAGGAAATTTTACACCCCCCCCCATTGTTAAAGGAGTATAAACAAATGTAAAGCTGTAAAATGCAGTATGTGCAGAGAAAGTAGGGCAAAGCTTAGGTAGTTCAGATAAAATGGAACATTATAGAGTAATGGTGTGTAAATTTTATGCTTAGGTCATGACTTTTTTTTTAAAAGATTTATTTATGCATGTAAGAACTGGGGTACAGGCCAGAGGTGTGGAAAATACAGAACAGGGGTGTTACTGATGTGGCAATTATAAAGAAATATTTTTTTAATTAAACCATTTAATCTTAATAGTAATTCTATGTATGGTACTATTAGTAGTATGATTACAATATAAAGAAACTGAGACAGAAAAGTTAATTAAGTAGTTTTAGTGCCATAGCCAGTAAATGGAAGAACAGGGATTCTGTAAAGAACTCTTGATGGAAATAAAGTATCCTAATTAATGTATCACATTCAAAACAAGTATTTGAAAAGTGCTTAAAGTGACTACTTAATTGAAAGTCTACCCTTTTCACTGCAAGTAATTTCTTAGAAATGATTTAATAACTGGATGATTATAGCAGGACACTGTAGATCTTCAGCCCAAAAACTTTAAGTACTGAGGTTGTCTCTGATGAAACTACCAGGACTAAAAAGGGGAGTATTTCTTCAGTATTAATTAGGTATTCTAGTCTGCGGTTTTAAGTATCATTTCATACAAACTAATATATATATATATATTAGTTTATATATATTAGTTTATATATAACTAATATATATTAGTTATATATAAATATATATTAATATATATCATTTCATACAAACTAATATATGTGTGTGTGTGTGTGTGTGTGTGTATAAATACTATTGGCCATATTTTAAAAATCCACTGATACCTGGGTAAAGCTGGCCTGGGTAGCAGCATGAAGAGGAAGTAACTCTTTGATTTTCTCATGTTTCTCTCAGGCAACTCATCTTAGGCATTCACGATGCTTTCTGGCTACTCAGCACGACCATGCGGGCTGACTGCAGTTCTCCTTGGAGTCCATATCCCACTTCTCCCCCACCCTCATTAACACTCCCAGCCCCCTTGTGCTCAGAGTTCAGCTGCTTGTTAGGTTGAGTTTAGATGATGCATTCATAATGCCTTGACACGCAAATTGGGACTCTACGATGTTTGCATGCTGAGAGCAGAATGTTCCTCTGCAGGAACGAATCTTTCATGGCAGCACGTCAGTATCTTTGAATGGGGACCTTTCAAGACTGCTCAAGTGATCCTGTTTAGGAATCTGCCTCCAGCATCTTCCCTTGTTTGAGCTGAGGCTCTTGCCCTTAACACGGTGGCATTTGCCTTTGATGTGCTGACATCAGAATGGACGGGTGTCTCATGACGGCCCAGGTGCTGGGCACCTGCTATTAACTCCTTTCTTCTCCAAGGAAGAGAAAGGTCAGACTGCCAGGACCACCAGTGTCACAGAGCTGGTTTGTCTTGACTCATTTTCCATCTACCACTCTGTGCCCTTCATTTTGGGACTTCTGAAGAGGTGGTAAGGACGAGATATTTTAGACACTGGAGGGAACATCTCCTGCCATGAGATTTTTAGAGGCACGTAGAAACCGTTCCTGTGTTCTGTGTTGTGCATCCCTTGGCCGCAAGAGCAGCTGAGGGTGTGAGCTGAGGTTCAAGCATTCCTCTGCTCAGACACTGTGCCCATGGCTCTTTACCTCGTCCTCCTCAAGGGTTTTGTAGGATTTCAAATGCACAGCTGTGGCTTCCTTCCTGTTTCAGGAACCAACTCTCTGTCTTCATTGTGCAAATTCTTCTAAAGCAACAGGAATTCAGATATCATATGATACATTTGAATATATTTCTATGGACAAAAAGCAACAATGGGCTCCAGACAGCTTTGGCTATCAAATAGAGTTTACTAATTTGAAAAAATGGGGTGAGAGGGAGGGAGGAGGTGGGGGAAACTCGTGTGTGATGATGGAATTGTTCTGTATCTTGACTGTCGTGGTGGATACGCAACCCTACACTTGATAAAATTGTATAGAATTACACACACAAATACAACTGAATATGGTAAAACTGGGGAAATCCGATTAATATTGGGGAATTGTATCAATGTTGGTACTGTGATTGCAATAGTGTACTATAGGTTTTCAAGATGGTACCATTGAGGGGAGCTGGGTAAGGGTGCAGAGGATATCCCTGTTTCAGTTTTTAGAACTGCGTGTGAATCTACCATCCTCTCAGAAAAACCCCTTTAAGTCTATTTGTGAATATAGAATAAAAACACGTTATTCTTATAGCAGAAAGTCTTTCAGGTATAGCTACATTTTAGCTACAAAGAAATTTTTTTAAAGATTTATTTATTTATGCATACAAGAACCCCGGTACAGGCCAGAGGTACAGGGGTGAGAAGATTCACCAGAGACAGTGGGGAATAGAACAGGCAGAATGAGTGAAATACACTGCTGAGGGGAGCAGTGGGTAAGACAGGAGAGGTCTGCTGGGCCATGTGGGTAAGCTCCCTGGCCGGGAATCGAACTTGTGCTGCAGTGGCTGCGGACAGCTTCATAGTTCTGTGCTTACCCCCTTGTGCCACCAGGGAGGCCCCGCTACAAAGAAATTTTAACTATAAAAAAATTTTATCTTTATAAAGAAATTTTACCTAAAGACAAAGAAAAATAGATCATCCAGCTTTTCTGCTTTTATAATCATTCAGTAACACTCATTGCTTTAAAATGATTGAGAATAAAATGTTGGACCAATGGGTAGTTTGGCTAAGGAAACTTAATGAGCTTGTATGAAATATAACTCACCAATTTCAAATGATTCACAGAAAATGAAATACATTTAACTCAGTCACCTCTAATCCACTATGGAAGGAGAGAAGGTAACAAAAAATTGGCATGATACAAGAATAACACATATATATTTTTAAATTTGGGTTAATTTTTTTTTTTTTAGGATCTGGCAAAGTTAGAAATCTTATATCTCAATAATTACTATGATGACAAAAAATTTAAAACATATTCTGCATATTGAAAAACTTAACAATCACCAATAACCTGTATCAGCTGTCATCCTTTCCCCATTAGAATGTATTTAATTTTCTGCAATTTTTGAGTTCCTAAAATTTGCTAATATCATGTTGAAGACATTTCTATAAGGTAATGCCAGTCCAATTTTTTTGTAACATTTCAGTTTTAAAATAAGTTCAAACATGATAAACACTAAAATTCATTTTTATGTTAAACAGATAGAGTGTCTAGTATGTAGTAGATGAATTTTCTCACACAATCTATCCTTTCATCAGGCATTTTACTTCATGCATAATAACTTGATGTATTGGCCTAACAGCTGACCTAATGCTAGCAGAGAAGGAAAAGGAAACCTTGATGGTTAGAATTATGAATCTTTTTGAAACTTTCAGACAACTTTGTTCACCTCACTAAATGGCTAGGTGGAAGAGGTCTGCGGCACCAGCAGACATAATCATCTCCACCACGGGCACTGATGCTTTTAGAGCTCACCAGTGTATGATGACTTCATTGTCATCATGAGAATCTTTAAGAAATACATACTGCACGGCATTTTCTTAAATGCAACAACAGAAAGCCCTCTCTGATTTTGCAGTAATGCTCTACTACTGTGCTATAGCCCTCTCCCCTCCCCCAACCCTAATTTTGTTAAAAGTTCTAAGCTTTGGTGATTTTTTGCATGCCACCGGGATTCCTAGTTCATAATAAACTTTAAAGGTCTCAATGTTAAGGAAACCCATTCCAGTGGTAGGGAAAGTTTTTTTTTAATTCATGTTACTGTATCAACTTTTACATTTTTGGCTTATTTATTACTTAATATCTTTGGGAAAATTATTTTTCCCTTTGTGTCTTCATTTCGCCTAATAGTGTAAATGCAGTTGGTGCCGGCTCTAATTCATGTGCTAAATAAAAATACTTCCATATGCTACTTAACACATATGTGCACTTCTTTTCAGTTTGTCACTTCTAATGGCCTTTCAAAACCATTTAGTGAGACAACTAATCCGACAGTTTATTCATCTTTTTACTGCTGTTGGACTATCCTTTATTAATGAAGCCCTTTGGGCATCTCAGAAGATAGGGGGGCTATAGATCTGATTCTCCTGACTTCTGCTTCTAACATCCATTGACATAAACCATTTGCTCAAAAGGGTGTTAGCCATATGGTGTGTAATTAAGATAGTAGTATCAGGAACATTCACTAAAAAATATTGGGGCAACATTAGTTTTTAATACTGTATGTGATCAGAGATATAGGATCACACCTCTTATTATCTATGTCTCCACACTCCTCCCACCACCAAGGTACACATCTTCTTCCAACATAGTAGACTGGCCCCCATTGACACTTTGCTCTCCCACTCAGATATCCTTAATTCCACAGACAGATTTCCAAGGTTTGTTATTGGTTTGGTTTTGACTGACCCTTTGTTTTGTTTCTACATTTAAGTGAAACCATCTGGTATTCCTCTTTCTGCTTCTGACTTATTTGGCTTAGCATTTTCCAAATTTTAAAATAATCCTCTTTTGTATGAATACTTTTATAATTTTAGCTTTGCATTGACAATAAAAAGACAGCTTATCACTGCAGAACTAACTCATGCTTTTAGCTACAGATTGCTCAACAAGGACCAGGGTGTACTACTTTTAAGATTTTTGACTCAGTACTCAGAACTATCAATAAGCAAATATGCTACTGCCTGTGAAAATGAGCCTACCATTTCTTAAAGGTTTTCAAGCAAAGCTGAACTACTACTTGTCAGGGACATTGTAGAAAAGACACATATGTCAGATAATCTCACATTTATTTTCCAAATCTGTGACTGGATGCTTCTTTGAAAATCACTCAGACTAGTATAAACTTTACCTAACTCCTCTGATTAAAGTCCATGCGAATACAGCATTCCAAAATTTGCAAAAAATTTAGCAACTGTGTGTTCTGGATCTGAAACTATGTACAAGTCAAAATTACCTTGTTGGGACAGAACTTTCCTATTTGCTCTTTCAGATGACACAATCATTAACTTTTCCCTTAAAGCCAATATAATTCTCTTTAATACCCCTTTTGCTTCAGAAGACCTATGAAGATTAGCTATAGGCTAGGAAACACAGTATTTTGTTTGTGGGCTCCAGTAAAACCCTTTCTGCAAGCATCATTCATCTTACTCTCCCATTTGGAAGTAGCCTGGTTTCACTTACATGCCTCACATCTCATTTACTGTGAGATTTCAGTTTCCAAACTTGACTGATGGTCAAAGGAATTACATAGCCATTTCTTGGATTTGGTCTAAATTTGGTGCTGTCTAGGCATTTCATGGCAGATCTATTACTTAAGGCTTCTCCCTCTGGAATGTTCTGGGTGTGTGTATTTCTTGGTCTTTGTTTTCCTCTTCTGTAAGCTTGATGCTATATTTTAAAAATTATTTGATATAGATAAAAATAAGCTGTTGTAAAGTTTGTGAGGACAAAGCTAAATATCAGTGTTGGGATAAATTTTGTAGTTTTACATAAGAATTATTTCCCTTCCCCCCATCCCAAAGATATGCTGCAGATGCAAAAAAGTAGGATTAAGAATTGGAAGGAGTAAATCAGTTCACAGTGACATACTCTGCAGGTGGGTCATGATAAACGTTCCGTACACTCTTTATTAAAGCAACATTTGGAATACAGGATGGATCACATGTTTTCTTTTGCTTTTTGCTACAACATTAACTTAAAGATAGTCATGTTTACATCTTCAAATTTTAAAAAGTGAACAATTATAGTTCACAAAATCACCAGCTTGCCATTTGTACCCAGATACTTTATTTTCTGTAGTATTTTCCGATTTTAACAAAGGACATCCAGAACTAGGGATACAGCGAACCAAACATAAGTACAAGCAGCTTCTTTGATCCTAACTCACTGTAAGCAGCTCTGTGGTGTCTGAGAGATACATTTGCAGTTTTTTATTACTGGTTAAATAAAAATAATTTATGCTGGAATATTCTTAGAACTATTTGCTTTCTATTTTTACATTCTCTATCATTAGCTCCTTTAAAATGACATGTCTGAAAAAGTTCTTACATATCATTATCACCATATGATATTTTCTTGTAGAACAGACAAACACTTGGTTTGTTGGAAAACATATTAAGTAATTCAGTCTTATTTTTTGCCCACTACTGATTTGCTTAATCCAAACCTGATTAATCACTGTAAAAAAACAAAAAAAAAGTCATTAGGAAAGAGAAAGAAAGTGAACTTACTACCTACTGAAGGAGTTTTAAATGAATAGGTGAATGTAAAAATTATCTGGAAGATAATTGGTGCTTAAAATATGTGTGTAAATATACAAGAAATTAGGTAGATGTTTAAAGAGTACCAGCAAGTTAGTTCAAAAGCAAGAACAGAAACAGGGGTTATCATCTTTAGGGACTGCCAATGGGCATGTGGAGATAGATATAGATATAGGGTAGAAATTGAAAGGTGCAGAGAATGAAACAGTGTCTGGAAGGTGAGTTAAATGCTCCAAAGGAAACACTGTGAGGAAATCTGTGACAGAACCATAGGTGCTGTCATCTTAAGAGTTTTAGCACTGCCACAATACTGCATTTCAATTTGTGAAGAAAAGGTGTCTGACCTGCCTTTCTGATACAGTTCCTCCAGTGGCTGGGATGTGTGTTTCTGTAGTTCAGCTGATTTGTGCTGGCTACATTTTCTCTGTAATTAGAGAGCGACTTTTCAAAACATGCAAATATTCTGTGCCTTACATTCTCTTCATGTGCTACAGACCTGAGCAAATCCTAGCCCCCCAATAAATAACAAGCCAAACAGTACATTTAAAACATATCAGTCCATTAGATAATTTACATAGTGTAGTTCTGTTCTGTCATTCTATCAAGTTACTTTCTTATCTCACATTTGCCCTTCAAAGTGATGACTAAACAACAAGAACATCTACAATTAAAAATGAAACAAATAATAAAAAATATATGTAAAGAAGGGGATTCCAGAACTCATGGTGTGGGATGTCAGATCATTTCAGCTTAGTTTCGAGAAAAGGACATCTCATAAGCATCTGAGACATGTCATTCTGGATGAGAGGACACAGCACAACAATGGCTGGGATGGGTGAGAACATTCGGGTATTTCTAGAGCAAATTCTATACATTATATATCACATTTGGTTCCTAGATATTTTAGTCAAGTATTAGTATTTCTTTTTGCCAAGTATGATCTACAAAAAGATGAGAATAGATGTGCACTAAAGATATGAAAATATAATATATAAAACAAAACTGTTATAAATTACATAGCTTTTTAGTATAAAATTGTTTTTTCCTTTTAGAATAAATACCATCCAAGTTTACAGATCATCGAAGTGACTTAAATATGTACACATGGATAGCTAAATCATTTTCATAATTTCAAGAAAAACAATTTGCTAGAGGTATGACCAGATAACTCAGAAACCAGAAAGTGTTTCGATTTTGAGTGTGACTATATAAACCCCAAAGGACAAGGCTTGGGATTTAATGTTAAGCTTTTAAAACTGTCCAAATGAGTCTGATGTGTGTGCATGCACACACACGTTCAGCCACATGCCTATGAATTTCTATGAAGCTGAATAGTTCACCTTTGAAAAATCAGCTGAAAGTCACAAGGTCTTTTGCATTTTCTATTCTAGCAGGAGAACCTCTCATAGTTAGTAAAGAAGCAGTAGGAGGGATAAGAAGAATATAGAATTTTGAAGGAGAACCCTATTTTAAGTCAACCTTTTGGGTTGGGTATTATAATATCAGGAGTTTTTTGATGCCTTCATTAGGGAAAACGTTTTGAAAATCTATATAATCCCTCCCCACTATAGTCTAAAGAAGTCAAAACCAATCCAGAAACACTCTTTGGTCACACATTTCTGCTTCTGCTTCTTAAAAAAAACCTGCCATCTTAAACTTTTATTCCTAATCCGTGTCTAGATAGATGTCTTCTCCTGTAGTTCTGTACATGGGTGCGAGTAGAAGAACTGAACAGAATGGGGAAAACTCCACACTATCACAAAATAAACTTACATCTCATTTGTTGCTTTAGATATATAAACCCATGGTAAGAATTTGTTGACCCCTGTGACAAGTGGAAAATGTTTACAATCTAAGAGTTGGAGATAAAACTTTTCTGCAACTCAAATACAGAAATCCTAATCCAGAGACCCAAATAGGAGCCAAGGTTTCTCTTGATTGCTCACTATTAATTTCTTTATGTGGCCACCCAAGACACTTCTAACTAGATGCTGGCAGTTCATTCTTATACAAGCACAGCTCTATTGTGCTTCACAGATAATGGCATTTTTTTTTAAATGAAGGTTTGTGGCACCCCTTCCTCCAGCAAGTCTATTGATGCCATCTTCCCAATATTATACCCTCACTCATGTCTGTCACATTTTTAAGCAATATTTTTAAGTTAAGGTCTTTAGTTTTTAGACATGATGCTACAGCACACTTAAAGCAGACCTCAATTATGAAAACATACTTTTTAATGCACCAGGAAACTGAATATTTCTGTGATCAGCTTTATTGTGAATTTTTCTTTTGAGTGGTAGTCTGGAACTGAATGAGGTGTGCCTGTACAAGAGATGACTAATCAAACTCCAGCTCTTATCAGGATGCTCTCCACCCCAGCTATCTAGAAACAAAGCCACCCCTAAAGTGAAGCCATAGCCCTCAGCAATGGAGTCATATGCATTGCTGTCAAGTTTGGACAGCTAAGCTTCTAATTTCATGTGCCCATGTTTGCTTCCAATATTGCTTATCTCATGCAATGGGGCCGTCATGGGAGATTACAAACTTTCCATAAAACTATACATACTGGATCTAGAAAGGATCTTGTGATCCACCAAGTAAAATTCTGATATTTTGCAGGTGAAAAAGATTCAACTTGGGTGGGAGTTGTTCAAGGTGACTTGTCCAGACAGTGACAGAGTGAGGACTAAATATCTAGGTCAGCTGTCTCATCAACGACATGGCCCAGGTAACCTCCCATGTGATGACCACCTATGTGATATGGCCATGACCCTTGTAACTACTTCAGGCTACTGTCTCCCCTGCTCATAAGTACAAAGAAAACAATACACTGTCTCACCACAATGAAATCTAAAATGTAGAAATGATCCTAATGATGTACTGGGGAAGAAGAACCATAACTTAAAATGCTATGATTTTTCAAAATGAATCCTCTTTATTTGGGTCAGTGACATAGCATACACATGCCAGGTGAACCCAGAGGTGACAGTGAAAATCTTTAGAGTGACTGAGAAGAGCTGGGGTGATAATATAGGGTTGGTTTCATGAGAGAGTGAGACTCATCTAGTCTGCTCCCCATGACAGATAAGGAAACTGAGACCCAGATGTGCCCCAACCAGGCAGCTGGCTATTGGCACAGTCAGGTAAGGTGCTGGGCTTTGGATGACTAGTTTTATCTTCTTTCTATAACATTATTCTGCAGTGCATTAACTGCCTTTTTTTGTGGGACTAAACAATAATTCAGTGATTTTGGCATGGAATTTGGCAGTACAGCTCCCCTTGCCATTATTCTAACTTTTCATTCTCTCTCTCCTATGACTTACAAGTTGGCTATGCAGTATACAAAAGAGGACCTAGTTAATGACTTCACAGATCTTCATATTTGCTGCCCCAAATCAAGTGCGTGAATCACTTGAAGGCTTATGGTCCCTGCAAACCCTCTGGGATAATAATATTCTACCTGTAAGAATTCATTAGATGCTTCTTTCTTTGTAAGCTATGGTTTTCCAGATAGAGCAACATTCTTTGGAGGGTGATGTTACTCAAACATAAACAAGTTTTCATAGGGAAGGGCTTATTCAGCCTTTTACAATCTCCCTCCATACCTTGGCTGAGCTCACCAAAAGGTTCCCAGAATCAGACAGGTAAACACATTTTTATTTGGCTATTAAAGTGCTATTCCTGGGCAAAATTTTTCTCAATTTCACAATAGCAGCTTTATTGGAAACAACAAAAGCAGTGTATGAAAGTAGGTTTGGGAAGTGAAAAAATAATGAGTCTATTAACTACTCTGGAACATCACAAATGACTTGTAGATGTCAGCCATGGTATGGGTGGCTGATACCAAAGCCTGAGAGGTAAATGTTCTAGGGGAAAATAAGGACAAAGTAGCAAAGAGGACTAAACCAGAAAGAGCAATTAGTATTAATTCAAACATACTCCATTGTAAAAGAACAGTGACAAGTAATAAAAAGTGAGAAGAAAGTGCAATAAACCCATGTACGTGCATTTGCTATTTCAGTGGACCTATAATTGTTAAAAGGAAAAGCAATGCGGTGTGCATTGGACAGGGCTCGTGGGCTCAGAATGTCTTACAGTGGTGTATTCTTTGCCAAAAGGGCATCACCAATTAAGGTATTTGGCAGAGAATAGCCTCTAAAATTCGTATCACCTGGACAGACACCTTCTGTCCTTTCTTATCGATTCTGCACCCTGCTGTTGCTGCCTCCTTCTCTACTGGGAACCTTCCAGTCACATACACTGCAGGCGGTGTTTCCCCTCTTAGGATGGCATCACTCCAGCCTAAGGGATGAGCGTCTCCTGGTAAGGCTTAGCGGCAAGTGCGGACTACATCGGTACTACAAGGAGCAGCCCCTGATTTTCTTGATATGCATAGCTTTTCGGAGTCGATATTAGACATGGCTTTCATAAGTAATGCAGGTGTTTTTGTCCGGGGCCACCGCCGGGTCTGGAGTTTCCAGGGGGGTGGGCGGCAGGTCTCTCGCTGACCCCTCCACCGGTGTGGGCTCTTCAGACGTCAGCTCGGTGGATGTCACGTCGGTGGAGGGCTCCCCAGAGTCGTGGGACCGCTCGGCAGAGGGTTCTGTGTCCTCTCCATCTTTGACTTCAGGTTGAACAGCCGCCTGGTCATCCACGTGCTCCTTTTTGGCCTGGGGGTGAACGGACACCTTGATGGCAATCTGTTGCGGCTGTTCGTGCAGCGACGAGGTGTCTGAGTCAGCGGTGGGGGAGTCACTGCGCTGCAGGGAATTGGGGATGGTGTAAACCTCGTCCCGGTCGGCGGCCTCCTGGCCTTCCGGCGTGTGCCGCACAAAGTTCTGGCCCTGCTCCTCCAGCCCCACCACCTCCATAATCTCCTCCATGATGGTCCTACAGTTCATAATGAGGGGCGGCAGCGGCACGCTCCGGGCAAGCTCTTCGATATAGCGGGCAAACTCCATGGTTTTGAACTGAGTGACTTTGGCAAGCTCTAGAGTTTTGGCTGAGGTGATGATGGGGATGCGCTTGGCGATCTCAAAGGCCTTTTGCAGCTTCTCGGCGCCTTCTGTCCTAAAGAACTCGTTGATGGCTTTCTCAGTCTTCTTCAGGTGGCTGCTCATCATGCACAGGCGTGTGATGTTGAGGACCATGACCACGGTGAAGGCCACGAGGCAGACCACCATGTAGTAGACGCCCATGTCTCCCGAGGTGAAGATGACGCGCAGGGTCACCGTGTTGTTCACGCTGCCATAGGCGTTAGAAGCCACGCACGTGTATTTACCTCGGTCTGAGAAAGACACCGTGGTAATGTTCAGGAGGCCGCTGGCATGCATCTGCCATTTTCCTGTGGGACAGGAGAGGAGAGAATTCAAGCACTACACTACAAACCGGGCTGCTGCTGCTGCTGCTGAGACTGAGAACACGTCCTCAGTGTGCTTGCTACGTGCCAGTGACGCACGTTAACTCAGTGAGTCTTCACTACCCTAAGGTGGGTAATAATACCTGCCCCATTTTACAGAGTGAGGAAACTGAGGCACAGATTAAACTACCTCCCCATGGTCACCAGTTCCAAGTAGCAGAGACAGAAGATGAGCTTAAGCTCGCGAGGTTGTATTTTTAGCCACCAAACCCTCTGGAATAACTGCACATCCCAGTGAATAACAGTCATCTGGAAACTACTGTGTTCTTACCGAAGAATTCCTTAACTGCAACATGACTTCCTAATCTGTCCTTGAGCATGACTCTGTGGTACCTGTGTTTCCTGGGAAGCTGATATAAGGTATTTTAGGATCAACACAAAATCTGTAGTAAATCAAATTATAATTGTTTACTTGGGCTTCTCATATTTGTGATTGAAGTTATGCTTGTATGCTCTGTTAATGAAAACATAATTTATGCACTAGTTTTGAGAATCTACAATGAACTACCCATACTGAAGTTACTAGCAAGCAACGTGAAGATTCTGAGGCTCAGTTTGAATAGATATCACTTTGCTTTAGCCTTGCAGATTAGTAGCAAAATGCACCAAGTAGGAAATAAGGATCACAGGATGGGAATGCATGCTGAGAAATTCAGCCCTTCCCTCCCTTTAGAACCTGGAGCATGGTGGGATTTAGCAGTGCCCTGGGAATGAGGTTCTGAAACTGGTAAATCTCTGGATTTCTTTTTTAAAGATTTATTTATTTACACAAGAGCTGGGGTCCAGGCCAGAGGCGCAGGACGATGAGAGGATGCACCAGAGACAGAGCAGGGAGCAGAACAGGCAGACAGACCAAAGTACACTGCTGAGGGGAACAGTGGGCGAGACAGGAGAGGTCTGCCACACCATGTGAGTAGCTCCCCGGCTGGCTGGGAATTGAACCCAAGCTGCAGAGGCAGCGGACAGCTTCACAGTGCGGCGCTCAACCCGCCCTGCCACCGGGGAGGCCCCTGATTGGATTTTTTCATTTGCCTGTCTACTCACAGGTCAGAGGGTCCCTGGGAAACAGACCAGGTTTGACTTCCAGGTCTTGGATCCAAGCTCTTCTGAAATCCTACTACCTCCTAGACTTTTGAAGGGGAAGGAAGGTGCAGGCCTCCAGGGAGTGTAGGGATATTTTTCCATCAAAGCACTCCAGTTCCCTAAGCCAAGTAGAGAAACCTCTTCTGAGAGCCGGGGCAATGCAGCATGTCATTCGTTCCCTTTTAAGTAACTATTCTTGCATTGTTTTCCCTGCTGCCCCTTTCTGGCAGTGACTTAATTAAAATTAAAAGTCTGGTACTTCCCTGAGCAACAAGTACCATCTTAAAAAATCCGGGCACATAAGTGAACAGGATCTCAGTGGACAGTGGAATGAGGCAACAGATGGCCCTTCTTTATTCCAGAGTCCTCTGCTCCGAGGAAGGTTCCTAAGGAAACTAGATGGAGTAGTGAGGTGCCTTCTCAGGACTGTAGTTCCTCCTTGCTGCCATGGCGAGTCTGGCAGGATGCCTCTTGTACGCTGTCACATTATTTGGCCTTCTGAAAGAACATCTGTGAAGAGAGGTTCCTGGTGTCCCTGAGTAACCTTTGTCTAACAATTCAGTCAGTGTCTTTTCCCAAAGAGCTGAAAACACTGGTTTGGAAAAAATCTAGTGAGTTTTCAGTCTCTTGTGAATGTGTATGAATGGACAAGCCTACCACAGGTGTGTGAAATGTTCTCTTATTCAAATGGGACAGGGGCAAGCCTTCCACCCCTTTTACCTCCTGGACATGAATTTTGATACTTCAGCTGCAGATTTATTTGAAGACATAATGATGTGAGGCAAGGGAAATTATCAATTTACTTTTTTTAAAATTTAGATGTTGCATAAAAGTGGACTATAGCAGGCAAAGGGAAAAAAATTCTAGTTGAAAGCATATCTATCTCTATCTATCTATCTATCTATCTATCTATCTATCTATCTATCTATGGTACTAGGTTTTTTTTTTTTTAAAGATTTATTTTATTTATTTAGACAAGCACTGGGTACAGTCAGAAGCGCGGGAGGGTGAGAGAATTCACCAGAGCCAGAGCGGGGAGCAGAACAGGCAGAAGGACCGAAGTACACTGCTGAGGGGAGCAGTGGGCGACAGGAGAGGTCTGCGTGCCATGTGGGGACCCTCGCCCAGCGGCTGGGGATTGAACCGGCGCTGCAGAGGCCGCGGGCAGCTTCGCAACCCAGCGCTCAACCGCTGCGCCACCAGGGAGGCCCGGTACTAGGTTCTTAAGACTTATAGTCTGTGATTATATTTACCCTCCTTCTTATCTTGGAAAATATAGCAGGAAATAGAATGGAAGAGGGTGAGAAAGTGAGCTTATCTGTCTGAGAAATGGTTAGGATCAATTTGTTCACCTCCTAATCCCCCACTGCCACTCCTTTTGTGAGGAATTATCTATAAATCCAGGACAGAGTAGTCTGAACCTGGGTATAAAGAAAAGGAGAACTAAACTAAGAAGGCAGGCATCCGATGATATAAACAGCTTTCTCCTCACTCCTATAATAGTTAGAGAAATATGAAATACCTTTACAACATATCAATGCTTTATTGACTATTTAAAAATGTTTCTGAACTTGAATATTACAGTTATTTTCAGGAAAACCTTAAATTTTCTGTTGAGATATACAGATATCCTGGACCCAAACAATTCAATTCAGATAACTTAAGACATTTCAGAGTAAGACCCTATACTGTCAAAAGGGGCAGAGTCTGGAATCAGACACCATCTAATCAGGTGACATTGTGGTTCGCTTGGGGGATACATGTAACGTGTGCTGCAGATAAATGAGAACTTAGGAGCATGCTGTGCTTCTTAGCCCAGGGCAGTGGTTCCTCAGACTAACATTGTTTTGTATACTTTACTCAATAATTACCTAGTGTGTTCTTTTAACTGAAGAAGTCTGAAGCTCACCAAGTATCTGCAAAGTGACTATGTTTGCTTAACTACAAACATGACAAATAGGAATCTGTAGATGATGATCCTAAAGCAGATGAGTTTTCACTTATAACATGAGCTGCAATATCCAAGTTAAATGACTAAGGCCACATCTCTGTTGTCAGCAATTTCCTGTTTCTGGTCTATGACCAGGACACCAAGACATCTTTTCTCCCCAGTCCTTTCCTAGATTCTTCTTGAAACAAACATCATATTTATTTTATGCATTAAGGTAAGATTAATGGCATTTGGGTTTTTTCTCTGGTATGATGTAAGATATGACCTGGATTAAACATTCTACTACAAAATCATAAAGCAAGTCTTTGGAAGCTAACACACACACAAACACACACAGAGAATGTCAGAAGAGCTAAGATTCAAATGGCAAGGGTGATTGTACATCCATATCTCTTGTTTTTAAAAGGATGATATATATATTCATTCCTCCCCAGGAATCGGGCTTTTATTTCCTCTCAGTCTCAGCTTGACCTTTGATCAGGGAAAAATAAAATTTAGTGCATGTTCTACCACAACATACAGACTTGAAAAACCATAAAGATGGCACAGATTCTACTTCAGAATTGGTCCTTCCCCATCTGCGTAAGGCCTAAGCTCGTGAGTATTCTCCATACCTGCTGCCCAACTGGGACCAACCTGAGAACATTTTCTGAGCTGCATGTCACCATTCACCCGTCTATAAATACCTTACCCCTAGACTCATTTGGTAGGGTCCCCACTTTAGCTGTCAGAAAGTTAAAGGAACAAAAATACCTTCAAAGACCATCACAGGAAACCTCCAGTGCCACACATGAAGCGGAGACACACACTTCTGCTCCCATGTATTTTGTACCAGGAGTGGGAATGTCAGAATTATGTGTTGAATTTTCATTAAGCTGCTTTAGTTCAGCACAAATAAAAATCTAAAATGTCAGCAGCTGGTGCCAAGTCAATTCAACATGCAGTGATTTGGGAATGAAAAAAGGCAGATAATTAACCATTACTTTCTGAATATAAGAGGAAAGATGACGTGTAAAACAGTCCCTCACACTCTTGATGACCATTCGCTTATTCATATCCTATGCCTTGCTAAGACTGCATCCTCTCCCCTAGTGTCCCCCCAACCTTGGGATGTCCTTCTCCACCTCCTCTTCCCTCCTTGGCCCTATAAGGTGGAAACACACCTGAAGGCTTTGGGCTTAAATACTGACAACTGGAGGCTCCACTTTGTTATAGTCCTGAGATCTGTCATCCTTCCCCAAGAAACTTCAGCCCAAGAATCACACCTGTTATGAGCCAGTTACCCCACTTCTGGATATTTACCCCCCAAATATGATAAAACACTAACTCAAGAGCTGTATGTGCCCCCATGTTCACTATAGCATTATTTACAATAGCCAAGAGCTAGAAACAACCTAAGTACCCACTGACAGTGGACCTGGTAAAGATAGGATGAACACAATGGAATACGACTTAGTTATTTAAAAAAGATGAAATTTTGCCATTTGCAACAAAGATGAATCTAGGGGGCATTATGCTTAGTGAAATAAGTGAGATGGAGAAAGACAAACACGGTATGATATCACTCAAAGCAAACAGATGAACTAAATAAAAGAAAAGAAAACAAAACAAAAAACGCTTTTAGACCAATTACTGACTACCAAAGGGAAGGGGTAGGGTCTTGGGTAGGCTGGGTAAAAGGGGTCAATTATACGGTGAAGGGTAATTGGACTTTCAGTGGTGAGCTTAATGTAGTATATACACACAATGAGCTTTTAATGATGCACACCAGAAACATAGTTATAAAAAAATGTTACTTCAATTTAAAAAATGAAAAAAAATTCTAATGTGAACAGCTTCCAAGTAAGTATTAGAATAACATGGTGGTTGACAATCTCTCCTTTGCAAAGAGAAAAGCTACCAGATGTTATGTTCAGCTGTGCTGTGGTGTGTGTGCTATGCTGAAAACAAAGCTGATGTTTTCAGAAGGGCAGTGATCTTTTTTTTAATAATCTTGTTCATGCATTCAGTGAACAAATATCATTGAATAAATTGTCCATGTACAGGATTCCGTGCTAAACAAGTGGAATACTAAGATGAATAAGATGAGATCACTGACTGCAAAAATCACCCAGTCTAAAGAGGGACAGAGACTCTAACACCTGCAGCATCACATGGCACAGGGACGGGCACATGTGAATGGGCACAGGGCCTCCAAAGGGGAGGACAGCGGCGAGCGGCGAGGCAGGCTTCTGAGAGAGCCGCAGCCCTGAGCCAGGTCAGGCTGGGGTGGTTCAAGCAGGAGGAAGCATGGGAGCAAGACTTGGAACCTTTATGGACAGAGGGGGTTGGGGAAGCATATGAGCAAAAAGGGGAGCTACTGTGCGTTGCTGCAGCTGACAAACCATGCAAAAAGCCAACCAGGGTCAGCGTGGGGACAGGACTGGAGCGGGAGGCAGGGTCTGAATGTTCAAGAGCTTTATGTTTATCCTGTGGAGAACAGGAGCCCCTCCTTCTTTTGAACCTCATTTTCTAGGATTTTACCCTTGATTTCTTTCCTAAAGATGCCACAGGATCTTCCCACATGCTTCCTCTCGGCCTGAAAGCTCTCCTCCCTACCTGGCACATTTCTAGCTCAGGTAGACACTACCCTCACATGTCACTGTGCTCCCTAAGAAAGCCTTTGCTGATTCCTAATTAAATAAGAAGCAGATGCTGGAATACATGGGAATTAAAAAAAAAAAGATGTCATTTCAAGTAAGTGGGGAAAGAATATTGGAATTACAGTTTATCTGAAAGAAAAAGTTAAATTTCTATTTTATGTGATACACAAAAATAAATTCCCAAACTCTGAAAATCTATATGTAAAACTGTAAGTATAAAATTTATAGTGGCTATAAGAACATTTTTGTATCCTTGAGCATTTTGAAATATTTTCTATCCTTTAAGCATTTCAAGAATCTTGAAAACAAAATTGTGAGGGAAAACATTGATAGATCATATTTCTCTCCAATTAAAAATGTGTGCGCTATAAAATATACACACTAAAAAGCAAAAGACAGAAAATTCTAGAATTTCTGACATATGCATATGAACTGTAGACTGTAAAGAACTTTATGTAAATCAAGACAAATAACCTAAAGGGGGAAAAAAAAAGATGTCACAGAAAAAAACAAATGCATGAGTGTCCAAGCATACCAAGCCACTAGTGAGTGAACTATAATTAAATTGAAAGAGGTTAAAGTATTAAAAAGAAAGAAGAGACTTCAGGTAACATTTTACCTTTCAGAGTGCCAGAGAAAATGGTCACTGATTACTTATTATGTTCCTCGGGGATCGGGAAGGATGCTCCCTGACAAGGCTGACTGGAGTTCGGTTGGTAAAGTCTTTGGAAGATTGATGTGGAGGCAGCTATCAAAATTTTTAATGAATGTAACTTACAACCCACTTTCAGACTGGAATTCTTCAAATCAGGCAAACCTAGATTGACTATGAGTGTAAGAAAATAAGTGAATGCAAAATAAGTCCATTTTGAATAGTTTTCCTTCCCAGGGATATGTTCTAGCCTTTCCTCCTCTGCCAACATTCTCTGTGAACAGCCTGAAAACTTGGTCCGGGGTGAGGGAGGCAGCTGACTGGGAGCCACTGTGCTCACCTTGGGCATGCAGAGGCGGATATCAGTGAGGTCACTGTCATAGGCCAGTGCCAGGGAGACGGTCTAGCGAGGAAAAAAGTGGATCAACAGCGTTGTATGGCTACTATTAAGCCTGGAAGCATCAAGAAATTCTCCAGCCCACAAATGATTGTGTGCAATATCCCAATGGCACTCAAATCAGAACTGTGGCTCAGACCAACATCTTCCAGTCACCTTATCGCTGCATAGAAATGAGCAGCAACACCACCTTCTGGACCTGCACAACCATTAAGGGAGGTGAGCACACAACCTACAGATACCGTGATTACAGATTTTCTCCCAATACCATGTCTCCTGAAATCCTAAATCTTTACTTTCCAGCTTCTGAGGCTCAGATCACTAAGCCTTAGAAATTAACATTATATCTAAATGCCAGTAAGTTCTTCCAATTTCCCTCAAGTTACTTATTAGAAGAAAAGGATTTCTCTTTCTTTGGAGATGCCTTTGTGTGAATGTGTAAAGAAACCGACCTCTGTCTACATCGCCAATGAGTGGTATAAAGGGAAAACTGTTCCCAATCCTGTCTTGCTCTTAAGCATCACACACCCATACGTTTCTAGGAGAGTTAAATCTGCTCAAAATGGGTAGGTTTTTTCCTTTGAAATGACTTGAATAAGAATGTTCAGGTGGTGAGAGTTCCAATGTTTATGCAAACGAGTATAACATTCACCTAAATGACCCTCTTCCAATAAGAACAACATGTATGCATGTTTGTGTCTATAAATGTGGTGCTTACTCTCCAAGATGTGAAATAGAGGCCATGAAGAGCAAGGATCCATGCCTCTTTACAAAACGTAATTGAAAACAAATTTAGCCCTGTGTGGCTGCACCTGTTACAGGGCTTCTGTGATCGACGACAGATCCTTGAAGCCACTGCAGAGTCAGGGTATAAACATCACAAGTTGCAAGGGCTCTTATACCCCCATCTTCCCCTAATTCTCCCAAGAGTCCTCTTCAGAGAGTACTAGGGCAGCTCTAACAAGCTATTTCCTCCATCATGTGGAGCCAAGGTGGCTCAGGATAATACCGGCATAGCTCAGCTTTCAGCTCAGGAGGGTGGGGGTGCGAGGACTGTGCTGTTCAGAGTCACAGTTCTGCTCTGCTTAAGAGTTATAACTAAATACCTGCCAAGAATCTACTGTCTCTTCATTTCTTGGCCAAGGAAACATCTGACCCTCTGCAAATATGATCAGGTAATTTAAATTTTTTTTAAAGGGCCAAGCATGTAATTCCCTGTGGGTTAGAAATAATCTCTTCTGAGGGTAGCCAAAGATGATCTCAGACAAGTACCCTTGGCTGGGTTCATATAACCAACCTCCACTTTGGGAATGTCAGCTATCATCCTTACCTGAGGTGCATCTGGCAGGGTCTTCTCATGAGCATTCTAGGCTCACATCCCAAATGGAGCACAACTCACTGAGAAACACTGTGAGTGGCTAGTTATCAGGTTCACCCTAGTTTGACTCAATTTGGAAAATGAACCAAAGTATAATACATTAAACCACTCTTATGGGAAAACATGTTATGGGTTCAAACAACTGACATGAAGGTTCACTGTGGAGTGGATCCTCAGCTACCTGAGGGCTGCTGTTTTGGGTTACACAGGGCTTCTCAACGTTGACATTACTGAATCTGAGCATCAGGGAGATCTTTGTAGCGGGCTGGCCTGTGCACTCTAGGATGTTTAGTAACCCCTGAGTGGCTTCCACCCACTCAATGCCAGCAACATAATCTCCCCCCTGCCTCCCCTTACCCCACCTCACCCCCAGCTATGGCAAAATGTCTTCAGACCTTCCCACTGGTCATGTGAGGGAAAGTAGGCCCCTGATGAGAACCAGTGGGTTAGGCAAACACAAACCTCATCCTGTACACAATACACTTAGTATTTCAAACTACAACCTCTTCTCCAGAGGTTGCATCTGGCAGGGTTTTCTCACGAGCATTCTAGGCTCACATCCCAAATGGAGCACAACTGGGTCCCTGTATAGACATTGGGTATCACTGGGTCCCTGTATAGACAAGGAAAAGGGCGAGTTCTCAGGCAGAGGAGATAGTCCACATCTGCCATCAGAGCAACAACATTATTTTGAAATTTCATATAATATATAAGGAAAAAGTATATACTTTGTAATTATTAAAAGTCTTTTAAAACATTGAGATAATTAAGACAGTAAAAAACTATGAGACATACTGTATTAATAAAACAGATTTAAGCACTTGGAATTTATGATTGTGATGACAAGGAACCATGTTACCAAGAGCCGTTGCCATTTACTGACAGCTTGGTATGTTCCAGGTAATATACAGATCATGTAACATAGTACACGATAGTTTGTAATAAACAGGGTAGTCAAAAAGGTAACAAGAAAGGGTTATCTCTTATTTTCTAGATGGGAAAACGGAAGCTCAGAAAATTTAACAAACTTGCTCAGAGAAAGACTGTTATGGGATTCTTATGAATTTCCAGTAATACATTCATAATTCCATACATTTTTGTCTGAAGCCTTTTGATGAATTGGTTTTTTAAATTTCTAAAAAAAACAATGTACTAGAAGAGGGATTTGGTATAATATTTGCATAGGTGACATACTACTTTGCCTTTCATCTTTGAGGCAAAGGATGATTTACAACTCACCCCCCCCACCTTTTTGTATTAGGATACACCTGAATTAGGACAACCTGAATACTTGGTTGTCATCCTCTGCACCATAGTTAAAAGGCACTTCATGGTCTATTAAAAATTTTTGTGAAAAGTAGAGATATAAAAACAATGGAGCCATATAAATGAAACCCAAAATTGAAAATGAAGTGCACAAACCTAGAGCACTAGTTGTGATAATTGTGACTTTCTGCAGTGCAGCTAAGTTTACTCTGCGCATGTTCATTCTGTAGATAATTCTTCATGGTTTTGGTGACAGAATGCTACCACGATATGGAAAACAAATCCCAGAAAAGTCCAAAACTTAACTTTAGAATTTAAAGCATAATTGCTAACAAGTCCGGCATGTTTACAAAGGTCTACATCAGCTGACTTAGGGGACATGCTGATTATTTATCTTCTGATCAAGGTGCTAATGTATATTTAAATGGTTTAAAGTCAGTAAAATGCCACAGCAATAGTACCCTAGATAATTAGTATCTGAACAAGTGGGGCTTTTCCATAATATTTTCTGGCAACTACTACGTATTTCTACTCACCTCCAAAAAAAGGAAAATGGAAAACAGCATATTCTGTGGCCATTTGTGGTTACTTGTGCTATTTGAATTTGAGTTATTTCTGTAATCTGAGTGGTGAGCTACCCAAAAAAAAAAAAAAATCCCTCCAGAAATAGATTATACATTAGCCTCTCCTGATCCTGTAGCATTCAAGTGAAAAGCGCCAGGGAAGCAAAGCAAACCAAGGCCTGCTCCTGCCACTGAAGGAAATAACCTCGTTCTTTCTAGGACCAGCAGAGCTGGCGGGAAGAAAAGCAATGTCACTTCACTTTTTCAGCACAAACAAGAAATGGAATTGTCCCTTTCCAGGCAAATCACAAAGCTGGTGGTGGTATTGTCCTAGATAAACTCACCAGATGATCTGGAAGACATCTGTGGTGTCTGTGCCATGTAACACGTGGCCACACACACCCCGACATGTCTGTGCTATGGGGGGGTTCCAATGCCTCTTCCATCCAGGAAGTCTCTCCTTCACTCGGTCTGGGTTAGATGATCTATAATATTATTACCTCCAAGAGCTAAAAGGTGACCAGATGTGGGTGAGGCACAGAGAAATACCAGCTTGGCCCCTCTGGTTGTGTAGTATCCTCTCTACTTACCTGAATTCTCACCTGTAGGCATAAGGATTAATAATACCTAACCACTGTGCTTACTGTAGGGATTAGAAATAATGTAGTAACTTGGCACAGGGGCTTACTAAACAGTAGGGGTTGTCTGTATGAAATTACACTAATTTTTCATTTTGCTTTAAACAGTAGTCCTACTGTATCTAGGTAACGTTTCAGGATATTAGCGTTTTTCATACTATATTCAATCACCTCTTTGTTCAGTTATAACTGAAACACTGCTCCATTTAAACTTCTAGCCTATCAGCCTGAAAACTGAAATCTAAGTCTTAGGTTCTATTAAGACTTGGGGCTTTTCTCCCAACAGAAATGAAGAGTTAATGACTAGGGATCTTCTCAGTTCTGGCACTAAAATTCTAATGTTTTATGATGAGTCGCTTATTTTTGCTGTTCCCTATGTTTTGCTTAGTTGTTAGGTAGTGTTTTCTATATTACCCTGCATTTCTTCTGAAGTTACTATTATTATACATTGCAATTACGAAAGCCGAGCTGGAACATCAAGTACTAGTATAAAGAGTTCTTTTTAAAAATATACAGTGCATCTTATGGGATTTTAAAACAGCTGATTTATCAGGCTGCTGGCTGCGAACATGGTGAGTGTCAAGTTCTGATGGAGAAGTTCTCTGTGCCAAAGGCCTCTCTGACTTGCTACCACTGGTTCAGGTGTTAACGACAGGCACTACTCCAGACCAACTGAGCACCCTCAAAACAAGAGAACTCAGCCAAATGTGACTTCTATCTAGTTCAGCCTTCTACTAGACAGGTGAAGAAGGCAAAGCACAGAGTTGGCTTGCCAAGACTCAGTCAATAGTTAAAACAACCTTGTCAAATAAGACATCACATGATCCCTTTGAAGCAGTAGGGTACTACTTCAGGACAACATTCTAGATGTTTGAAATTCATGCCCCAGCAACACGCTGTTTCCATGCGTTGCTTCCTCTTTAGAATCAGGGGCTCAGTGTCCCTGCCACAACTCCTTAATACCTGGTGATAACCTTTGCATGAGGGGCTATGTGACAGGCAGGTTCAGGACAGGAGGCCTCCCTCCCTTCAATTCAGTCACCTTGGTAGTCCTCGCAGTGGCCCAGCCCTGGAGAAAGACCTGGTGAAATACAGGGACCTGAGCGTAAAGATGTTACCATGGTTACTGCCCCCCTTCACAAGTGTGATGTCACTTCCTTCTGATTTGCAGTCTGGGAGGAAGGAGCTGTAGGAATGGAAACCAGCTGTGGGCTAGGGGTGGTCTTCTCTCATCTTTCCACCATCATGAGTAAGGGTTCTAGCCACAGCCACTTAATAATAACAGGACCTTGGGAACAATGAGTAAAAGAGAGGTTTGGACTAGACAGGGGAAGACTGTCTCTAATGTCCCTTCTAATTCGAAAATTTCCGTGGTCCCCTAATTTTACCTTCTAGGGAATGACTTTTACTCTCCTACATTGAACATACACACATCTATCCATGATATGTACTATTTTTGACAAAGGGGAAAGATTTGTTATGCTACCCACCCTTGCCTGGCTAACCAAAGGCAATGCAAGTGACAGCACACAAGAGCCGAGATCCCACATCGCAGGTAGGGAGGCTTCCAGCAGCCTTAAGCATTAGGAACACACCTGTGAACCAGAGATATGCAATTGCAAGAAAACTCCACTCATTTAGCTCCTAGGGTGACACATAAAGCATTCGCCTCTTGTTTTTTTCCCAGAGCAATTAAGATTAAAGGAGGGAAAGAGATTAAAAATGTAGGTTTCTTTGGAGCAGAAACTCTTCTAGGGATGGTTCATTGGTTAAAGGGCTTGTGCAACGAGCAGGACAATATGCATGGAAGGATGGCAGAAATGAGGAAGGTGCTATGTCAGAATGATGTTCTTTTTTAACCCTTGCCCACACCCCCTACTTTATCATATGGTAAATACTTAGGAATGTACATGAGCTCCTTGACATCCATCAAATCAGACTTGGGTTTTCAGGAAATTGCTTCTCACATCTGAAACAAGAAATGTACTGACTGATGGGCCTCCCTGGTGGCGCAAGGGGTTAAGCACTGCACTAAGAAGCAATCCGCGGCCTCTGCAGCACTAGTTTGATCACCGGCCCGCCAGGGAGAAATCCACATGGTGCAGCAGACCTCTCCTGACTTGCCTGCTGCACCCCTCAGCAGTGTATTTCAGTCAGTCTGCCTGTTCTGTTCCCTGGTGAGTGCTCTCACCCCTTGTATCTCTGGCCTGTACCCCAGCTCTTGTATGAATAAATAAAATCTTTTTTTTTTTTAAAGAAAGAAATGTAGGGCCTCCCCAGTAGTGCAGCGGTTGAGCGCTGGGTTGCGAGGCTGCCTGCAGCCTCTGCAGCGCCGGTTCGATCCCTGGCTGCTCCCCGGCTACTGGAGGAGGGTCCCACATGGCGCTCAGACCTCTCCTGCCGCCCGCTGCTCCCCTCAGCAGTGTACTTTGGTCCTTCTGCCTGCTCTGATCCTCTCTCTGGCTCTGGTGAATTCTCTCACTCTCCCGTGCTTCTGACTATACTCAGTGCTTGTATAAATGAATGAATGAATGAATGAATGAATGAATGAATGGATGAATGAATGAAAGAAATGTATTGACTGATGGTACCCTATCATTCCTAACTCTAACTGGAGTCTTTTGTGAAGTGAGCTCAGTGGGTGTTTAATAAGGTGATTCACACTTTTTGGCCAGAAACTCATTCATTGAAAACCTAGCATTTCCCCCCTTCTGCCACATGTTACTTCTTGCTTTTGCATCCCCCTTCCTCCTTGGGCTCAGCTGCAGCCAACAGTCTGGAAATTTCAGCACAGAGAGATTGGTAGCTGATGGCTGAGAACTTGCACAGACTTCTTTTAAGAAGTGTGGTCTTTAAATCCACAGCCAATGAATTAAACTGATAAAAACAACTGTACTATTTATAGGAGCGAGCTCCATGAAACAAAACTCCCTGGTACAACAAACATTTAGTGAGAATCCATTTCATATTCATCTCTATAAAATTCTGTATGCATTCTATTACAAAACTTCAAGAGGCCTTTTAAAAGGCTTCAGTGTTTGCCCTTTGTCTTTTGAGTCAAAGAGTGAGACAGAATGAATCAATCACTTCTTCGAATCCTTAAGGTTCTGTATTTCTCTCTTGCCTTTGGAAAACAAAAGGAGCTCTTTAAATGATCTGAATTTTCAATGGTTTACTCAACTTATGAATTGAATTTTGCGTAAGAACAGCTAACACTTGGGCCTCCCTTGTGGCGCAGGCAGTTGAGCACAGCACTGTGAGGCTGTCCGCAGCCTCTGCAGTGCCGGTTCGATCCCCGCTGGCCTCGGAGTAACCCACATGGCTAGCAGACCTCTCCTGTCTCGCCCGCTGCTCCCCTCAGCAGTGTATTTCATCAGTCTTCCTCTTCTGTTTCCTGCTCTGTCTCTGGTGAGTCCTCTCACCCTCCTGTGCCCTGGCTCTTGTATAAATAATAATAATAATAAAAAAAAAAAAAAACAGCTAACACTGAGGCTGACTCCAAGGTCCAGGTTGTTACTGTATGACATCTGACACAAGCTGAAAGTTACTTACCTTCTCCTTGTTCCTCTTCCTCCTCCTCTTTCAGCAGCTTGCCAATGGAATTAAACCACTTGAATTGTGGGTCAGGGATGCCATAAACACTACAGTTAATCAAGGCACTGTTCCCTTCCTTGACTATGATATGGTCAGTTCTGGCAATGATTGTGGGTGCAGAGCCCAGGGCCATGTCCGTGCTATTTAAAGTGCTGTTCGTTACACTCTTAGCAGTTGCTAGAGAGGATACTAGGATTAAAAAGGGCACAGAAGGTAGAAAGCACACAGGCAGATGGCTCTTCAGTCCATCCATCTTCTTTGCTTGCTCTGTAAGGCAACAGAGATGGTTTGCCAATGGAAGCTTCTATCGGACAAGACGCTGTTCAAGGCAGGCCATGGGTCAAACCTGTCATGGATCCAGAGAGATAGTTCTTGCTTAAGAACCTGTGTTAAGAAAACAAACAAAAAAAAACAGAAAAGCACAGGCACGTAAATATTAATATTCATATGGTAGTGTCATTTATAAAATGTTAGAAACTCAAGCAAAATGCAAACCTACATAACTTTAAAACATTAAATTCAGATGTTCTAAGTGCGACATGAGATTTTTCACAGGAATCATAATTTATAAAACCATACAAAATGTATTTATAATTTAGAAGGCTGTAAATTATAGACAACATAATTTTTTAATTTTTGCAAGTGAAGCTTATCACTCTTAGCAGAAACAATTACATCTCTTATGTTAAGTTGATCTCACATTACTTTGGGGATTCAAAACCTGATTAGGTTGTTTTTCATGCCAGATGAAAAGGTGTCTTTCCACCCCATTGCCCATCTTCGTTGTGGATGACCTCATCATTTACCTGGGCTGTTCTTCAACCTTTTCCATCAATACGACTTCCAGTCTATATGTGAGACTGCAGTGTGGTGCCTGCAGGCATTTAGAAGGGCTGCACCACAGCCAGTCCAGCATTCTCCTAACTCCCCATTATCCCTTCCAGACACGCCTTTCCCCTTTTGTGCAAAACTGTCCTGCTTTTTGAGTTGCACTCTACCTAGCTCTTCTGCTCATTGCAGTTGTTATCTATGACTTCTGATAACTCAATTCCCTGGTTTCAATCTTAATCTGCCTCCCAGAGGTAGGGGAACCTCATGGTATATAGGGTGACATTATGGGTCGTGGTGGTTCTATGTCCATAGATCTAACCTTCACCCAGGCCTCTACTCTGTGTTTCAACCACTAATGGCACTACCACAACCTGGAACTTTCATGTCTCCAAATTCTAAATTCTAGAGCTCCAAGTATTAGAAGTTCTAAATAACCACTTTGATCCACACCCTTGCATGCTTCTGGATCTCTTACTGCCCTCAATGGGCTTTCTAGCCATTACTGATTTTTCTCAGTTTCTATCTCCCTTCTCAATCCCACCTGCAAGCTTCATTTCTGTGTTAATCAAGACCTAATCACATAGACCACAACGCCAATGTCCTCAACCCTGGTCCTTCTGCACGGTTACTCTGCCAGTACACAGTCATGAAGCCCATCACTGTCATTCTGGTTCCTACCCCCAGGAGGCTGGAGAGCTCTGGAAAGAATCCTAAAACCACATCATACCTGCTAGGATGAAGGATATGCACTCCCAACTCTGCCCAGGCCCTTGGGGACAGCTGGTAATCTGTGTATCAGTGCAAGTGGATTTGGTGTTCTCTTTCCACAGTTGCTTTGAAACATTCAGCTCTTGAATCAAGCACCTTGGCCCAGGGGTATGCCTCCTCCTCTGAAAAGTTGCGTTTCTCCTACGAGGGCTCACCAGCATCAATTCCCTGTGTCCACATTCCCACTTTTTCTGAAGTACCCCGGATCGTATCGGAAATTCCATGCCTACCATTTCCTCCCAGGCTACCACATCTGTATTTTTTTTGCTCTTGATTGAAATGACCCTTGCTCTGGTCACCAACCCTTCTTCCCGTTTTCAGTCTTTCTCTTACTTAATCTCTGTGGTGGTTGCCAGCATGAATTGGTCTTTCTCAAAAGTCTTCCTCAGTCTGCTCCTGCTATCTGCTCTCATTATTCCTATTAGTTCCGATATATCTCCCCTACTTCTTAAAAGTTAACTAACCCCCAGTATCTCATCACTGCACCCCTTTTCCCCTGCAGTTCTTACTATAACCATCTCAGTAAAACAACACCCAAACCATATCTTCAGCCCTAACTCTCTCCTGAACTTCAGCCAACTGGTGTTACCAACTGTCCTCTGGCCATCCTGACCAGGATATTCTGCAGTTACTCAAAATTAACATCCCCAAACCAAAGTCATCTGCTGAACATGCTTCATTTCCTAGATCCTTTATTTTACTTGCAGACACCACCATCTATGCAGTCATGGTTGGGTATAATGCTCAACTCCAATGCTGCTCTTGTGCCTTCAGAACATCCATGAAACTACATGTTACGTGGATTCTACCTCTTAAATATTGCTTGGATTGTTCCATCCTGTCTAACTCCTCTGAGCAAGACTCGGCTAGGCCTCCGTATCTTTTCCCTGCCAGAAGTGATGTGGTCGCCTCCCACATGACCTGTCTGCCTTGAGTCTTTCCCCAGGTCCAGATAGAATCCTGATCACCATTCTACAACACAAATTACATGTTGCTGTTCCTTTACTTATCAACCTTCAGTGCACTGCTTACATTACAGTGTCAGAATTTCTTCCCCTTTTATTCACTCAAGGAATAAATTACTGACCATCTTCTATTAAGAAGATTCTGTTCTAAGACCAAGAGAGAGAAAAGCTGACAAGGCAGATTGTTGCTGTTATGTAGAGATTATATTCTCACAGAAAAGGCAGGCAATAAATAATACCCAGGTAAATGATATTTCCAAGTCATGATACGTGCTTTGAGAACCACACCATGATGTGCTGGAATGATGAGGTAGGCAGTTATGGAGGAATTTCATTGAGGAGATGGCTCTCAAACTGGGGGCTCTTTAGAAATCAGCCTTCACTAGATTGGGATAAGTGCATTTCAGGGAGAAGAAGGAACAACAAAAGCAAACAACCAGGTTGAGGATGCAGGGGAGGGAAGACACAGACGGGGAAGAGAAGTAGACAGACCCACATCCCTGAGGGCTTTGCAGGACAGAGCAACAGGTTTGGATTTCATCTGACATTCACTAGAGAGATTTAAGCAAGGTAGTGATCAGAGTTATTTTTTTTTTAAAGCAGCTTTACTGTATTCTAATTCACAAGCAGTAAAAAGTGCCTACTGTAGGTTTAGATTTGAATGAGTTTTGACAAATTTGTATACCCAAGTGGCTACCATGATCAGCAAGATCTAGAATGTTTCCATCACCACAAGAAATTGCCTGTGGCCTTGCTCTGGCCTTGTGTCTGGCATGAGGACAGGATTGGGACTCATATTTTTGCAATATGGATATTCAGTTGTTTCAGCACCATCTGCAGAAAAGACCATCCTTTCTACAATGGATTACTCTTGCGTGCTTGTAAAAAATGAAGTGTTTACTTGTAAATTCTTTATTCTTTCCCGCTGATGTCTATCTGTATGTCACTCCCATCCTGACTGCCCTGCCTGCCTCACTTATCTTGATCTAGTTTCTGAAGTTGTCCCTGACATGTTAGATGCTCAACAAATTGTCTGCTGAATGAATGATTCTCTTTCCAAAAGCAGAAGTTATTCTAATTCTGTAGATGACAGAACTGAAGAGGTACCAGGGGTGATAAATTAGTTTCAGACCATATGTTTTTTCAGAGGGAGAGAAGAGCTTTCTTAGTACCCAGACTTCCCCATGCCCCTCAGTGCCGGTTGCCTTCCTGCCCAGGAAGACCCTGGCATCAGTGGGCAGCAGGAATGGCGTGGCTGTGGAGAAAGTGCAGCCAGCCAGGCATGACACAGACTCCTCCCTGACTTTTTCTGTTCTTCGTTACTTGGCCAAACCTGTGAGAGGGAATTTGTAGAGCTCATCTTTTCAATACAGAATGGCTATTACCAGAAGGGCCTCAGGTTTTAGATGGACTGGGCCAGGCTCCTAGATCTAACCACCTTAGGGGTGAGTATTTCTGTGCCTACGAATCACAGGACATTTATTAAAGATTCATGATCAAATGTCCTGACATATAGTTCAGCCTGAGAGAGAAGAATTATCAACTGATGTATAAAAGCATCCTTCACTGAAATTTTGCTTCTCAAGTTTGTTTTTAAGTTAAATCATTTAGAAGACATACCTTGCTCTAGGCTTGTTTAATGCATTATTGACTGCCCTCCCTCTGCCAGAAGTCACTGCAAATGATTTTCAGCACAGGGCCCCATGGCATGGACTTGAGTCTGAACACGCAGCAGGCACTGTCGCTGCAACCTGAGGGCAGAGCTGGCAACACTCATCTTTTTGCTTCAGTTATATTATTTTTATTGTGGAAACAATGATTTATGACACTGTATATAATTTGGAGTTATAGGTTCACACCTCTTCCAACAGGTGGCAGCCAAAGTCCCATAATCCTCCACCGTAGTCAACTGGACCCTTTCCTCCTGCCTCCCCTCAGGTAGCTCCCGTTCCACAGTTAGATTTCTAGGGTTTTTGTTTTTCTTTTTTTTTTTTTAAGATTTATTTATTTATTTATTTATACAAGATCCGGGGTACAGGCCAGATTGACGGGAGAGTGAGAGGATTCACCCGAGACAGAGCGGGAAACAGAACAGGCAGACTGATGAAATACACTGCTGAGGGGAGCAGCGTGCACGGCAGGAGAGGTCTGCGTGCCATGTAGGACTCTCACTGGCCGGATGGCATCGAACCAGCGCTGCAGAGGCTGCGGACAGCTTCACAGCACAGCGCTCAACCTCCTGTGCCACCAGGGGAGGCCCTCTAGGGTTTGTTTTGGTTTATTTTTTTGTTCCTTTGTTTTGTTTCTGCATATTCCACATGTAAGTGAAATCATCTGGTATTTGTCTTTCTCCTTTGGATTTAGCTCGCATAATGCCCTCCAGTTCTACCCATGTTGTTGCAAATGGCAAAATTTTGTCTTTTTAATAGCTGAGTAGTATTTCATTGTTTGTGGATGGACAGAAGGATGGATGGATGGATGGATGGATGGATAGATAGATAGATAGATAATCACTCATCTTAACTCCCTGAAGCCTAGGGTAAGCAAATGCCTGACTAAGTATCTTTGGGGATGGAGGGGGAGTAAGAGAAAGGACAAAATGGGAGATCGGTTCTAATAAATTCACACAGTAAATACACCAAAACTTCTCCTTCTTACAGTTAGGGAGATTGCAGCAAAATGAAGATCAAACTGGGTTTTAACATCCATAAATTGAGTTGTTTTCAAACAAAGCCTAACTGCATTGGTTTTCTACTTTCAAACACACTGTGCTAACAAGAATGAAGAGAAGGGGGTACTGCTGTTCTATTACAGTTTAATAACGTCAGGAGGGGCTTTGGGCTGGCCAGATAACAACTGTCTGAAACTGCATGTAGTTCTCTTAGAGACCCTACAATGTACAGGCAGAAATGTTCATTTTTTGTATAGGAATTTCAGTTAGCAAGCTGATTCCTCCCTGCCCCCATTCTACTCCTACCCTTTCCATTAAAAAAAAAATTATGAAGGAACAGAAAACCTAATGAATAATATATAGGGTATTAGTATCAAAGCACTTTTACTCTGAAATTCTGTGAATATTTATTTTTAAAATAAATTACTGCCCAGATTAACACTAATGAATTAAGAGTTTTTAACAAGACTTCACCATCTCTCATACCATGCCCTTTCCTTTTTTCCTTTACATGCTTTAGAAAAGCATTTATTATGTCTGCCAGGGGCTGGCGCTGGGGGAAGGGAGTTGGGAATGCTACAGAATCTCAATAAGCCATAACCCAAGTCCATTTACAGTCTAGTTGGGAAAGATAATGCAGATAATTTCAACACTTTCTGTAGGGGCTCTGAGTTTAGGAGTAAGTGGAGCAAAGGGGCACTAGAGGGTCAGATGATGTTTAGAGTAGATGTTTGTTGATTGCCTACTCGGTTTCCATTCTTGAGTCTACCTGCCTAGATTCCTCTGCAAGAACTCCCCTATTCATGGAGACCCTCCTCCTTGTCCCAGGGCTCCTGCAGCTTGTACCCAACACCTGACACTTTCCTTGGCATAAGATTGTACACTTCTTTCTGTTTTGTGTTGAGAAAACAACCTCTCAATTACAAGGGGAGCTCCTTGATAGCAGGCCCAGTAGCATATAATTCTGTAGATTTTCCTGAACACTGGGCAGCTATAGTGATGTTGAAGCCACTCGTCTGTGGAATTCAATGGCGGCTGTTTAAGAGTAAACCCACAATGAGTTGCCAGAAGAACAAGGCATCATGTCACTTTGGACATGGGGGGAATATTCTACAAATGTACTTTGTTCAGCTTGTTAGATTTTACAGACAGCATCCTGAGAAGTCCAGTTAATAACATCGTAACATTGTGAAAGACATTTCAGCCACTAAAGAATCAACCTAAGTGCTATAATCCAGCAGTTTAAAATGCACTCCTTCAAAAATATAAGAACAAAGGATTCCACAGATTCCAAACCAGGATTTCACAAAAGCTACAATGGAACACTGGTAAACTTCATGTGCTTGCCCATGACCTTTGGGAAAACTTTCATAGAATATGCTTTATTTTCTATAAATAAAACAAAAGGGGAAATATTTAGCAAATGTCAAATGTTCTTTCTTCAACTCGACCCCTACCCTACCTCCCAACAGTTGCATTTTATCTAAAAATGTTTAATAAAATGCATTGCTGAGTTTTACTATGTTTCTCCACCTATAATAAAACATGATCCTGACTATGTAGTTCTGGAGTTGGGAGGAAAAGGGCCTCTTGTTTAAGGGTGTTTTGAACTAAATGAATATGTATTATTGTTCCTTCTTGGCAGTGTTCACGCTGGCATTTTCTCATCAACTCTGAGGAATAATTTGCATAGTCACACCACTGGATTTTGCCACATCTATTGGGAGTCACCACTAGTTCATGGGGATAAATGATGCCAATGGTACAAGGCTGTCTTTGGTTTAAGACACATGCTTTATAGGTTTTTGCTAAGGAAGGAAAGTGCAGAAATCCCAACTTCTGGTGACATGGAGAGAGGCTCCAAAATACTCATTATATTTTTGTAATTGGTAGCCAGCTGAGGCCGTTTTGTATATATTTTTGCAATTCCCTTTCCCTTATAATCAATTAAAAATATCCATTCCAGCCTTTTTTAGCAGAATTTTAAAATGGTTTTCTTTCGTAATTTTTAAGAAATAGTATAACAAAATTCTCACCGATACATTTTTCTCCCCTAACTTTTTTTTCCAGGATTATAATATACTGAGTTTTATGTAGTTAAGGGTGATGTCTGAATACAGACTACAGGAATCCAAAGTCAAAAGGTCAAGAAATCTCTAGAACAAGACTGTTCCTGGGCAATGGTTACAGTCAAGAATCAAATCATTTAACTGTTAAATCAGTTACAGTTTATCCCAACATCCAGTCATATTACAGAAAGAGAGTCACGTTGTGTTCTTCTTTCCTCCTTCCCTTTGCATTTCCAGAGTTTATTATATAGAGATTCTTGATGCCTCTAATTAGATAAAAATAATGCCCAATTCAGATGCAAACGTGATCTGTAATTATATGAAAGTATGAAAGACCATTTTTAGTTGACTTTTAGAAGTACCCAAACAGATCAATTCAATCTAAATCAATAGGCATTAACTGAGAAATTACTCCATCCTGGGCATACAGCCAGATGTGAGTACGACAGTGAGTAAGACCTGGATCATCCAAGAATCCAGCACGGGGAAAGAGAAAAGTCAATCAACAATTATAAGACAGCCTGATAAGTGCCCCCTCAGAGAGGTGTCAAGGACCCAAGGGGGTACAAGAGAGGAGACCTAAGTGGTCTGAAAGGGCCAGGAAGAACTTTCTAAAAGAAGTGACCAATTACTTTAATTTTAAAGAAGTTTGCCAAGTGGATTAGAAGAGACAAGTGGACCCTAAAAGAGGAAAAACATATTCAAAGAAATGATGAATAAAGAGAATCTGATACAACAGGCGGAAAGTATGCACTTTAGCACCGAGAGGGGGTGTGTAGGAGGATGGTGGGGAAGGAGACTGGACTGGTAGGCTGGTCCAGGAAATGGAATACCAAGGATGGGGCGTGCTCAGAGGTTCTGCAAATGGGTGGTGATAGGGCCTGTTTTGTATTTAGCAAGATCTCCTTGTGCATAGGGTGGTTGAGGATGTGGAGGTGACTAGAAACCAACTATGACATCCGGGAAGGAAAAAAAGACAGGGGATGAGATAAGGCAGAGAAGAAGGACAAATATGGGCACAGTAATTTGACTGACTCTACAGCAGGTTAAAGTTATCCCAGGCTCACAAGCAGCAGTGCCTCTGGTTATACCCACAGCTCCGAGCAAAGCAGGGAACCTGTGCCAAGAAGCAAGGCCTGGCTCTATAAGAGGAATCCACATGAATACATGATTTAGGAATTTTAACTGGTAGCTCCCTTGGGCAGCTCTGCCCACTCGCTGCTGCATTTGGAAGAAGGCCTGTCTGGGGCAGTTGCCCAGCAGAGTCCATGGTGGCGCCTGCTTGGCCTCCTAGCTTCTCCCTCCTCTCTCTGCAAGGCCTGGAAGATGGAGGAAGATGGTGTCATGATGAGCAGCAGCTGTGCCACTGAAATTTATCAATGGTCACAAATTGAGAAATTGGTGAAAATTATAAGCCTGGCTTCGGAAAGTAGCCTTAGAGGGGAAAAAAGAGATGAAGGGGAAGAGACGTGAAGGTACCCACTGTTTATTAACTATATGGCAATTCCTAGCTACTTAATGGGCAGGACAGAATTTGTTGCCACCTCAAATCTGGTGGTCTCTGTGTGACCACCAGATGAGTTCTTTAAGCTCACCGAATAATTTAAGAAGAGCTAGAACAAAAGGTCTCATTCCTATTCTATCAGCTACACGAAAGTGAAGGCCTCTACAGAATTTGACGCTGTTGTTTTCTTTTGCTACACAAAAGGGACACACTTTTCCAACCCTGATCTGTTTTGAGTCACTGTTCTTCGAACCTAAAAATGAATAGTAGGCCCAGAGATGTCATCTCTGTAATACTTTATTTTTGGTCCATAATTTTAAGAACTCATTCTTGGATCTTCATCTTATATTTTCCACATGGTATGTTAAAAAATGATACAAACTAAAGCTCTCAGAAACAGGTTTTAAAAAAGAAGCAGAGAAAAAGAATTACCTTAAGGTTTCCCCCCACAGACATGATTACCTCTGGTCTGTCCTATATATGTGTTTACAGACTGGAATGTTAGATCTGGGAAGACCCCCATGTTTTTTCTCATCTTTATACAAGATGAGAAAGGGAGGCTCAGAAAGTAAGTGATCATCCAGAGTCACACAATCTAGTGGATATGGCCAGGAAAAACTGGTTGAGACAGACAATGAGGGTTATTCTAATTATAGATCTATTTTCTAGAAGAGTTCATCTATATTTTGGCATGTATTTTACTTCTTCAAATTCTCATTCTAAATTAAGATTAAAATAGTTTGGGGTCCAATTAATGTAAATCCTTCATTGATCAGAAAATATTTCATCAGAAATCTGATGGTCCAGGGAATAAATTCACTGAGAAGTGAATACAAACAGGATTCATATATGGGTGGATGGGGCCTCTATGCTAACAATGAGTTAATCTCACAGTGCAAATAAAAGGGTTAGGATGCTGCTTGCATTTTCTTTAATCTCTGATACTTTCATTATCTGATACTTTCATTATATTCAACCTAAAGCTGAAGCTTTAGCTGCTTAAGTCTTTCTCTGTTTGTTTCTTCCACTATGGATATTTTCTTCCAGCATTTCTCTCCATCTTTAAAGAAACTATATCCTTTCCCCCGACTCATATGTATATGTATAGGGAGTATAGGGAGATTCAAATATTCATTCTAGTCCACTTAATTTGTTATGCTACCTGCTAATTTACGATGACCACCAAATCTCAATTTTTCCTGTTTTTATTTCATCTCAGGCACACTACCTGGGAAGTTCTTGATGTACTTAGTACCTAAGTGCCTACAGCCCAGAGTGAAGCTGGCAGGAGCTGAGTCTCTCCAGAAGCCTGGACACAGGAATGAGCTACCACTCTCCTCTGGTCTGGAAACATGGCCAGAAGAGCCCATCTATCAGGGAGGGAGATGTTTTATTGAGGTGCTGACCCCCAGCTGCCTGCCTGTAAGTCTGGGCTGGTTGGCAGGCACTGTGCAGGAAGGAGAAGCAGACACGTTCCTGCGCAGTCCACAGGCCCAGTGGTCTATAAATCAGAGCTTGTTCTCACCAAGCTTTCCTAAATATGATTCCAGGCCTAAAGCTACTGTGAATTTACATTTTCCTGCAGATTCTGGCACACTCTAAACTCATAAGGTCTCGATAGGGAATGAGTCCTTCTCAGTCCCTGCTTGACTGTACTCAGTTTCCACTGGTCAATGTAACACACTGGTCTGGAAGGGATGGGAGGGCAGTTTTTCATAGAACAATCTTATAAAGGGTAGTTGGTAGTTATGTGATGGGGCAGTGGATGGCTACTACCCTTTCTCTTTAAACCAAAGACCAATGACTACAAATCCTCACTGCACTGCCACAGGGCTAGAGGCACCTCAACACCCCCAACTGGGGACTTGGAATCTTCATTTCTCTTGACAACTCACTACAGAGAGGTCAGCCCCTGCAATTTATGGGTCTAACTTTGATCATTAACACGTTTCTTGTATAACAAAATAGTGGCTGGCACTCAAAGATGAGTGACTGTCCTAGGTCCCCGACATTTGCTGCTTAAAAAAAAAATTAGTTATATTGTGTGCATGGGGAACACCTAAAATAAGATTAAAATACTAAAAGTTAGGCTATTCCAATGTACTGTTCCAGCGGTTCTGAAAAGGCCTTTCCATATAGCCTCTATCAGGCTGCCTCCAGGTTGTCATTTCTGATCTCTCCAGGCCTTGTTCCTCCTGCAACCTACACTCTGGGCTCTGCTAATTTGGAATAGGCCAGGTGCACTGGAACCTTTGCTTACCATTCCTTCTAGAATGAGTTCCAAGGAAACTTCCTTTGTGACTCTCATCAGCAGGCTCTCTAGTCAGCCAGTGAAAGACAGCGTGCTCCCCACCTCTGTGGTCACCTTCCTCTACCTTCTCCTTCACTGCACGATCACCCACACTGAGAATTGAGCTGGGCCTGGGGGGCTTCTGCTGTTAACCTTGTTCACTGCTGTATCTCCGGGGTCCTGCTCATCACAAGCATCTGAATACCTACTGAACGAACTTATATACTCTTTGCTTCTTTCCCTTAGACGTATTACTAACCTGCATGTCCTACCAATCCTACCCATTTCAGAGATATTCTTACCTAGAAACTCTAGGTAAATATATCTTACCACAAGACTAACTTTAAAACACAACAAAGAAGTCTTTAAAGGCCAGTCTTCAGAAATGCAGCCTTTCCTACAGGAAGCCTGAGAGGCTGGTGTGCTCTCCACACAGCCCTGGTGGCAGAGGGGGCAGGGGGACAGGGAAGGAGATGGCAGAAATCTGGTCTATCAGAGAGTCAGGCTGTGTGTGAGATGAATGAAGTTCATGGAGACACTTTTCTCTACATTCTTATGGTTGAAATGAACAGCAGTTGCCTACTTCGTTGGTGCTTCAAAATGTTGAAACCATCCCTCACGCCTTCTCTGGTTGTCTGATTAAGGCCATTCAGACTCACAGGGCAGGGACCAGATCACCCAGGGTTTCTTTCATCAGAATACAATTTCATCTATTTGAAAAAATATGTTCACTAACTGGAGAGGGCAGTTAAAAAGCTTTCCCTCCTTCCTCATTTATGAGCCCAGTGGAACTGGGTAATGAACATTTCTCTGCAGCACATGTGCTGCCTGTTTTTAATAGACTCTCACTAAGAACTGCATGTCAGTGAAAAACAGATCAGAAGAGATCTTGTAATTTAAATACAACCTGATTTAATTTCATTAAGAGTACAATAGTGTCCCTCACGCTATCGTTTACAAAAGGTGTCTAGAGACTGATCCCCGAGCCTCACACCGCCCTGTGATACTTGCAGGCCCGTGTGGTTCTGTCCACGTTGAGTGAAAGAAGAGAGGCACATGAGTACAAGTCCCTTGCAGAACCCAGTCTTCTGACTGCCCAGTGGGGCTCTTGAGGACTGTCCTCGGTCATCAGAGGTGAACACCACAGCCTGGGCATATCATCTAACTGCCAAAAACATCCAAATGATCATCATTATTACTTGTATAGAATAATTTAAAAATATTGCCATTATTTTAAAAGTTACTATTTACACATTTTGTACCTACAAGAACTACCTATCAGAATTGGATTGGATCTGGATAATGTTCCAGCTGACTTTGGGGACTATCCTGAGATGATCTCCCCCTAAAATGAAGGGGTTTTTGGTGTGACAATATGGAAAATTATCTTCACTAAACAAAAACAACAGATGATGATGAACATACGGATTCAATGGTTTCCACACAATTTTTGTAACAGCCCTGCCAGGCTGAGCACACTTTGCAGGTACTCTGTTTTTTTTTTTTTTTAATATTTATTTATTTATGCATACAAGAATTGGGGTGTAGGCCAGAGTTGCAGGGAGTGAGAGGTTTCACCAGACAGAGTGGGGAGCAGAACAGGCAGATCTACTGAAATACACTGCTGAGGGGAGCAGCGGGAGAGGCAGGAGAGGGCTGCTGCACCATGTGGGTTGCTCCCTGGCTGGCTGGGGATCGAACTCGTGCTAACGTGGCTAGCAATAGCCTGATAGCACTGTCTTGAATCCCCGCGCCACCAGGGAGGCCCACTTTGCAGATGTTCTTAACGATTTCTCAGCTGGGCAGTGAGATTCAGTCCAGTGACAAAAAAACAATTAGGAGCCAAGCACATCAATTAAACTGAATGCAAAGTATTTGTGAGGCCACTATTATCAGTTTAGTATCAATTGCTGTGGGAATTAAAAAAAATAAGGCCAGGTACTAACCCATAGGGTCTTTAGAATCTTGTGATAGCTGCATACAAAGCAATATACAATTAGGCGCTGAAGTGAGTAAATACCAAAGAATTCAGAGACGTGCTGGCTGGAAAGGTCATTTTCCCAGGGCTTGGCCAAGTCCTAGAGGATGAGTAAAAGAGACAGGGCAGTTTTCCCAGCTGTAGTAAATGGCTCAGTTTAGGTTACCAGGGTGGGAATAGACATTGCCTGCCAGCTAAAAGTGAAAATCTGTTACAGCATATTCATTTGTGGCTTTAGGATGGTAACATTCTGACACACACTTTGCCAAGACATCTTGTCTTCTGCAATTTCCTGTAATGACACACATCTCGATGGCAGAGGCGACCACACACCTCGCTCTCAGCTGTAACCTACTGGGACCACCGTCCTACAGGCGGCCATTGTTGTCTGAACAAGTTGAGTGACAAGTGACTGCATGTTTTCGCAAGCTCTTGCAGAGGCTCTGCTGTGCATACCCATTTCTAGAACTCTGGGATATTAAGTCATTCCCCACAAATGCTATTTTCTATAATGGCCTTTTAGAGAAATGATAATGAGGACTTTGAGTTGAATGATCTACTAACTCAAGCCCCAGTAAAAGAAGGGGGGTTGGCCATACCTGGATGTAGGGATGAGATGCTTTACAAAGGCAAGACGGAGTCAAAAATCTCCAGGTCCAGGGAGACAACCTCAAGCAAAGGACTGGTAATACTCAAATGTTTTCTGGAAATTCATTTCAAGTGTCTCCTCAAAAGGGTTTTAAGGTGAAGAATAACAAGTTACCTTTAGGAAATCTACTAACAGATAGACCCACTCAGAGACCATGGAATCTAGGGTCCAAACCTAGGCCATCCCTCCAACTTGGGGAAGATAGTGAAGGAAAAGAACAGAACAGGGTAAGAGCAGAAGTACAGGCATGACCAGTGACAGGGCAATGCAGCCCAGTGCATGGCTTTAGTAGGCTGGCAGAAATTTACTGAAGGAATTTGACAATAGCTGCTGTAAGGAGGCTCAAAGGTTATAGTAAGTTTAAGCACCCCAGGTATCTTGGGCTGAAAAGACCTGGAAGAATGTCCATGGTATAGATTGGAATCAAACACTAATCAGTTTTCTGGGCCTCCCCTGGTGGTGCAGCGGTTGAGTGCTGGGCTGTGAGGCTGCCTGAAGCCTCTGCAGCGCCAGTTCGTACCCTGGGCACTGGCGAGGGTCCCACAAAAAAAAAAAAAAAACCCAAAAAACCCAAACAATAATCAGTTTTCAGTCAAATACCTGCTTCTTCTCCTCCCCCCTCCTCACCTAAGATCTCTTCTCCCGCCCCCCTGCCATGATCAGGGAAAGTGGGTTTCACATCTGTAAGAAAGCACAGCTGCTATGCACCTACCTACTTCTTTACAGGGGAGTCTGCGCTCTGGGAAGAAAGGAGTTAGTTGGTCAATTTCAGATGGGCCACACTGCCACAAATAGTACACGCTCTTGCTAGTTTTAAGAGGTGCAGAACCAGGAACAGGTGCATCCCATCTTAAAGAGGTGCTGCTTTAATGAACCAATGAGAATGATTTGATTTTCTCCCAGCCTGTGCCCTACAGCCCTGTCTGAACAGGGTGGGCTCCATGGATGGGTAATTCAGGAGCACTTTACTCCAACCCATTTTTTTTCCTTAGGGAGTAAAGCCTTCCCTTACACTCTTCCTGACACCATCAGCCAACTCAAATTCTCCATGGAAGGAAAATGTTGGGATTATGTTTAAACATCTGTTCAGCAAGCTTCCTTTTTCCCACTGATTACAAAGAATCAACTTCAGCTCAGCCTCTAAAAGAATGACCTTCTAGCCCTAGAATTAGGGAAGTCGTCTGCCCTACACCAATTTCCTTTCAGTCTCATTAGCAAAAGCTTCTGTCCAAAAACTGGAGAACCTGTGGGGAATTAATTCCTTCTTTCTTTGAAGCATCTCTTAAAAGTCTGTGGCCTGTGATGATCAAGTGCTGACTTCCTATCTCACACACAGCTCCGTGGATGGGCTTGCCTGCCCCTTCTCTGCTTTCAGTCCTTCTGATTAAGCACATGAGGTGGAGGTTGGTCTCTGCTGTTGCAGTTTTGTACTCAGTAGGAAAGTCCTTGAGAGCTGTGCTTGGCATGTAATCCCTTGAACGGGGGAAAGCTTCTGCCCTTCTGCAGTGTCTGACAGATAATCCACTACATGGGAACTGTTTAAGATGCTTCCTTTCTACCCTGCCCACGAACTGCCGAGTTCCTGGTTTGTCCCTGGTTTACATGCGCTTCCTCTCTGACCCCCTTCATGACAGACACCTTCCTTGTCAACCTGCCTCTAGTCTCACCTGCCTCCAATCCACATACTGTGTTGTTGCCGAATCAGCTGATTCTAAAAGTTCTGAGTTAAAACATACTCCATGTCTTCACTTTGACAGTATGATAAAGCCAAATCCTTGTGGGGACACACTCAATCCTTCATGGTCTGGCTCCTACCCACCTCTTTGCCCTCATTTCTGGAGTGCTGCCTTCTCCTCCCCCTTCAAGTACCTTTCCTGCACTCCTTGTAACCCCCAAAGCCCTCCATGCCTCCAGCCCTGATGCCTTCCACAAACTGGCACAGCTGGCAAACCCTTACTCAGCCTTTAGGTCTTGGTTCAAAAGCCTCCAGGATTCCCTGTAGCCCAGACGTTCCTTTTCTCTCTGTCCTCTACCCATAAGTTCATTGTTTCATTGCAATTGTCTTTTTGCACATCTGTCCCTCCAAGAGAATATCAACTCTCGGGTTATCACTAGTCATTCAATGAATCAGTGAGTTACTGGATGAATGGATTAGGGGCTTATCTGAAGATAAGGATTTGGAGACATAGTATATGGGTGACTGACAGGGTCATGAGAAAAACTCCATAGCCCAGTGGGCCACAAGTTAAGGTTAGAACCCAGGCAAAGACAAACTCTCGGAGAAAGAGTCATAAAGAAAAAACATGGGGTGAACTAAGGGCACATGTCCCAGAGACCAAGGCAGATATTCTAGGAAGACAGAACAGTTTACATGGAGCACCTCCTTTACAGTGGAAAATAATAATTACTGCGTCATTACATAAGGAAGTCCGCGTACAAACCTTACAAAGTTATGCAAATGGGAGCTACAGGATATAGACAGAAAGTACAGTTTTGTTTTGATTATGTCTTAATCAAGACTTACTGTTGTCTGCAGGATCAGATTTTGCCAGCCAAGAGCTGCTTTTATGGAAAAATTATTTTTCCTTCTAATACACGGTTCAGCTTCAATCCAGAGTCACTCTCCTAAAGGTAGGTGATTTCTTCAGTTTGGGTTTTCCAGACAGAGATGTCAATTCAACCAGACCAAAGTTTTCCTAGGACAGACATTAAGCCCTGTGCATAAAAGGGCTGAATAACTATGTCAGGAAGAAGTGACTCAATTTTTTCTATTTAAACAAAAAGTTATAGCTGTTCTCCATCCCTGGGGAAATATGGAGCCCACTGCAAGCATTGCCAACTGACTGTGGCAATTCCCCAGTTGAACTGGGAAGCCCACAACTCTGCAGTAGCACTGACCAAATGGTCAGTGTTGTTCCAGGTGATAGCACATTTCTCTCAAGTTAACTATGTCAAATTTGAGCTTTCACGGCTCTGCTCTGCACAGTAGGGAGCCAGCAGAGCAGCTGCCTATGAAGAGGATAATGAGCAGATACAAAGTGGTCACATAAACTTGGCTCTTCTGCTTTACTTTCTCTGTCCTTCTGAAGAATTGTGACTGTTTTTTGAGGCTATTAATTTCACACATGCAAACAAATGTCACTTCATGTCAATTCAGAGAACTGACTTATGTAATAACATACTGGTTCCAGATCTCTCTCTACGGCTGACCACCTCTGGTTATACAACTTTTGTCAAGCTGCCCAATGAAACTTGGGTTTAGCTACGCATGGCTTTTTTAGGAAGATAAATCTGGCAAGTTGTCTGTTCATTGCATGTTCCTGTTTAAAAATCCTTAGCTGGTTCCCCATTGTTTATCTACAATAGGATAAAATCCAAATGCCTTTGCATGACACCGCATTCATCACAATGCAGACTACTTTGTCCCCCTTCTGCCCCTGCCCATTATTCTGAAATACCAGTATATGGTTGCATAGCTTCTCTGGATCCTTTCTACTGCTCTGTTGCAAACTCATCACCTTTCAGATCCGTGGGTTAGAAGTCCAACATGGGTCATAATGGACTAATCAAGGAGCTGGCATGTCTGTGTTCTTTCTAGAAGCTCTAGGGGAACATCGTGTCCTTGCCTTTGCAACTTCTAGAGGCTGCATTCCTTGGTTTGGTCCCCCCTTCCATTTCAGCACAGTCAGTCGAGTCCTTCTCACAGGCCTCATAGTGACATGGCCTTCTGCTTCCCTTTCATTTACAAGGGCTCTTGTGTTACACTGGGCCAGTGGATAATCCCAAAGAATCTCTCTCAAGAACCTCATCTGCAAATCCTAATATGGACATTTCTGGGGGATCCTTACTGTTTTACTACCATCACAGTGTTCCTTTTGCCTGGGGAGTCCACTTCTCTGCTCAGAAGATGGCCACTCAATTCTTCAGCATTCTTTAAGATCCCACAGAAATGTTGGTATTTTCAGGGCAATCCCCTCCCTCTCCAACTTAAGGGACCCCTTCTTTTCTGTCTCCCGTGTCATGTACATACACCTCTCCCGGGACTTACTCTGGCCTGCAGTTTATTTGTCCTCAAGCATGTCTCTCTGACTAGATAGTGACTCATACGTCTTAGTCACTTTTACAGCCTCTGGGGCCTAACTATAAAAGATTGTGGGGAAAAAAATGAATGTTATATTTTAATGAGTAAAGTCTGGGGGCTGGGGGTGGGGGGAGAAGCATGACCCATAAATTCATACTACTTCTATTTGGAGTATAACTCAGAAACCAGTTCTGACAGCTCTTAACTGGATATTATTGTATAATCAACCAAATCTCTTTAATCCTTTAACAATTCCAGGAAGGTAATACAGCTAATTTAAAATCAACCATTTGCTTCTAAGGCTATTTCTATCATTAATGAGATTCACCATGGATCATAGAACATTGCCAAGTTTCCTGGGCTTGGCTAGAAAAGGGCAGGCTGCACCCCAAGTACTTGGTTCGAAGTTTAATTAGGTAGGTGATATTATCTGCACTATTTCTGAATTTAAAAAAAAAAGACACTCACTCATGTAACAAATCTGATGGGCTGCCTTAGAGGTTAAATCAGTTTTGCCACAGTATATATTTGGAATTTCAGCATCTGGAAGTTCTTGTTTGGGGAAAAAAAAAGTAGAAAAGTTCATATTAAGCAAAGTTTAAATAGCCTCCAGTATTTAAATTGCAGAGTCAAAGAGTTGAATAAATTATGGTCACACGGATGGGGAAGCTCTATTTTTAAAGGTTGTAGTTTTCTATGAATATCTAATGTCATACAGTATAGAAATCTAAAGACATGGAAATAAAACTAACAATTACATGCCTAGCAGTTGAGTTGTAAGCACTCACAGGTACAAAAGGAAGGTTACTGCTGCTTCCTAATCTGAATTTCAAGGTGTACTTTGCTACTTTTTTTTTTCATTAGCAATAATAAGCCCCTCTTCAATAGTTTTATTAGTTTAGATTAGGAGAAAGTGTTCTTCTTCGGTATTTGAATATGTCTTTCGTTAAGTTTCATGATCTTTTCTAATACTGAAATAATAGGATTTTTAGATCCAGAAGGGAGCCTTTTGATCTACACTCAAGCTCACATTCTTGAAGGGGAAACTAAGACGTCCCTGCTTCCTCTAGGGCAGGAAGAACTCAAGGTTTCGGGGAAAACATGCTGACTTCCACTTATGGCTGCAGCCTGAGAACACAGGGCCTGGTGACCAGGACAAGTGGTGCACAATCATGTGACTTCATGCAGATTTTAAACTTGAGGCATTTTTATAGAACCACAATTTCTCAATATCTCTGTTGGGTTTCCTCAGACTTCTTCATTTTTCTATGAAAGTACTTAGAAATACATTCAGGAGCAACAAATGCCACCAACCAAACTATTTGGCTAAAATGGGGACTGCAGGTTTAATGTGCAGACATTGTAAGCACGCTAATGATGTTGTCATCGGGACATTTCAAGTCTTCCTTGTTATTAAATCTCAGCTCCATACAAGCATAGCATCTAATCTACTTGGGAAAATCACCCAGGGCATTTGGAATGAGAGCTGGAGCCATCTCTGGCAAGAACAAACGTTAAAAGCTATTCACAGCCCAGTGAAAAGTCAATGCACCTGAAAGTCTATTAAGGGCTATCAAGAAGGCAAACAAGAAATTTGGTAATGAGGTTGATAAATGAAATAACTGAACCCACTAAGTGGTACTTATAGAAGCGAGCTTGGGAATTTTGCTTTAGTTAGAGGTAGAACTAGTTCCCACTAGAACAAGCATTGTTTGCTTTGTTTCTGTAGGATCCAATAATCCTAAGAGCAGTAATGGTACTGAATATTTTAAGAACAGATAGGAGAGGCCACAGTGGGACCTACAAACTGCATTTTCTGTAAAAGTAAAATGCTAGAAGAACACTGTTCTAAGTTACTCGTCTGGAAATAAATCTTCCATTTTCCATTTCACCCTGTGCAATTTTACTACGTTCAGCATAGTAGCAACTGAAAAAAAAAAATGTGTTTCATGTAGAAACAAAAGTGAGAAACTTTATAAAAAACATTGTGCCTGAGCAACAGCGAGGCTAGGTTTCCAAGTTTTGAATATAAAGCTAAAATAACGCAAAACAAAGATTGCTACAGTAACCAAACTTTTGTTAACCAGTGTCCTTAAAAACAATGGCATTTCAACCACAGCGGATAATTTCTACAACGTGAGCAGATAATGGACCTGCAGACACTCATTTCTTTTCTTTTTTTTTTTTTTTTGCTTGCTTGCTGCATTTATAAATCTTGCAACTTGCAATCTCAAGGTTTTTGGGTTTTGTTTTGTTTTTGTTTATGGAGGGGAATATTGGCTGTAAATGGCTAAGCTTAAAATAAATGGGCCTTGCAATTACTCTGTTTTTTAAACCTATGAAGCACGTTTCCCCATTTCACACCACGAAGCAATTCGATGCCAACTTGCTATGGAGTCAAATGCGACAAACTCCAACAGCTCCAGTCGCGAGGCGGCGGCTCGCGGCGCCCGCAGCTTCCCGCACTCCCGCAGCATCCAGACGCGGGGCTCCACCCGCCAGGAACGCGGACCCCGCACCCAGGCCCTTGGGGCCCGGGCCCGAACACCCTCCCGGGTGCCGGGGAAAGCGAGGCACGGGGATGCGAGCGAGCTGGGCTCCGGCGACGGCCACCGCGGCTGCCAGGCGTCTCCTGCCCGGACCCCGGGCGGCGTCCTCGGCGGCGCGGTGGGCGCAGCGCTCCTCGCCGCGGGGAGGTTCAGGCACAGCCCGAGACGTGGCAGACCCCGAGCCACGCGGATCTGGACGCCTCCGGCGAGCCCCAGGAGCCCCTGCTGGGACCCTGCTGGGACCCTGCTGGGACCCGCGGCGCCCCCAGCGCACGGCCGCCTCCGCGGGCGCCGCCAGCCCAGGCGCCCGAAAGTTCCGCGGCCGCCCACCCCCTGCGGGGCGCCCCGCCGCCCGCCCCCGGCGCCCCGGCTCGCCGCGCGCCCCCGCTAACCTGACACCGCCGCGCCGCTCAGGTGCCCGCCGTGCGCCCCTCGCCATGTCCAGCCCGGGCGCCGCGCCGCGCGGAGCTCCGCGCCCGACGCCCGGCGGCGCCTGCCGCGGGGGAGCCGCCTCCGCCGGCGCTGCGGGGCTGCGGGGCTGCGGGGCGCGCGGGGCGCGCGGGGCTTCCCACCTCCGGGAGCCCGAGCCCGAGCCGGCCGGCGCCGAGCATGCCCAGTGCGGCTCTCCGGGCGCGGAGGCGCGGGCGGCGGCACCGGGTTTTCGCGGCGGCCGCGCGCGGGGCGGAGCGGGCGGCGCCGGGCGAGCCCGTGGGAGCGGCGGGTGCGCCGGAGCCCGCGGGGGGCCGCGGCCGGGGCGCTCCGCCCCCGGGGCGGGACTCGGCGGCCCCGGGCTGCGCGGAGCACGCGGGGGTCATTGTCCCCGCGGAGGCCGCTCGCTTCCGACGCGGCCGGGCTGGGGAAGCGCGGCTGATCATTGTCGGGGCGGGGCGCCCGGCCCGGCTTCCCCCAACTTTCCCGGCGTCGCGTCGCCCCGTCGCTTGGGGACACCCGGGAAGCGGCTTCCCGGGACCCCAGCCTGGGACGCGCGAGGGAAGCGGCCAGCCTGCCGCCGCACCTACCCCGTCTCCAAGGTCACTGTCAAGCCACTGGGCAGCCCAAAGCTTCGCTGCCTTCCCGGGGCTCCGCTGTCGGTCCCGACGCCCCGCGGGGGGCTGCGCGGGGACCCGGCGGCGCGGCTCCGGGGGCTCCGCGCGCGTCTGGCTGTGTGTGTGAGTTTTCCCGAATGCGCACTGTGTTGCTTTGAAAATGAAAAAGGCAGGTTATTCTACGAGGACACAGAAACAAGGCGCCTGGAGGATTTTGGCAGCAGCACCCCTGCAGTGGAAGCGCCCCTTGAAAAAATAAAAAGAGGAGCGAGGCCGTCAATTTCTGGGGCGGGACCAGGCCCCTCCTCCCGGGCCCCCCTCGCCGCCCCTGGACACGCCCCTCCAGCGCCTACTCCCGGCCCGCCCGCTCCTCCTCGGGTGCTCCGAAAACGCGGAGTGATGGAGTTTCACACAGCGACGCTCCCGGGGCTGCTGCAGCCCAGCGGGCACGTCCCGCCGGGGCGCCAGGCGCGCGCCAGGGGGAGGGAGGCTTTGCTCTGGCCCTGCGCCGGCGCTGCCGCGGTCGGGCCCGCGCACGGAGACAGGGTCGCGCCCCCGACCCGGTCCCCGCAGCTCGGACCCGCAGAAGTGGGTCAGGACCCGACTGAGCATGCTCCGGGCAGTGCCAGGCGGCCGCACGCGGCCGCGTCTGGTTGCCCGAGATGGATGGAGCCGCGGTCACGCCTCACGGCAGCGAAGGTCAGGACACGCGGGCGGGACGCGCGAGGCAGCCCGCCACGTGGGCCGCGCCCCGCCGAGGCGCGTGTTGGGGGGTGGCTGGGGGGGGGTATCTGGTTTAAAGGGAATCAAAGCCCGATTTTTCCCGATAAGATTGAAATTAAAAGTCCTATTTTAACATTAGTGCCATCGCATCGCGAATAACCATGAATTTTAGCGCTCAGAACTTTTACGCCCCTCTTGAAAGATTCAGGAAACCTAAACCCTGCATTCTTTCCCAGCGTTGAACAAGCGTTCTTTCCCATTACCTAGAACACTACATTTTTTTTTTTTTTACCTCTTTTAAAAAGACGAAATCTTCGCCCCCTGGTAATCGCACAGTGTGACTGATACTCCTTTTTGTTTCTGCAGGCAATTCTCAGTCACTATCAAGCCCGATTCCGTGTCTGCCTCTCTTTCAAATTCTCAGCGAACCTGCAGACTGCCCAGTGCGATGGGAGCTGCATTCGAGGCAGGTGTCGGGGATTTGCTTTTATTCCTGTGTCACCGACACTGAAGTGGAGAAAGGTGACAGGAAGAGAGTGCACAGGCCTGATGTTTCTATAGTCGGGAAATCGGAGAGTCTTCCTTTGGGTCCAGGCGGGTGAGTGTGTCCTTCTGTGTTTTCTGCCCGAGGAGGAAGAAGATGGTTGATGGACGAGCTGCCCAGTGAGGTGATGCCACGTGGGAAATACCCTCCGTGGGGTTTGTATTCCCTCTGTTAGGGGGAAAGGATGTCCTGAGCAAACGCCATAGAGACTTTGTGGACGCCACCCCCACGACACTGGGAACTACAAATCCCATGATCACCAGAGGGAAGGTTGCAGGACCTGAGGGCGGAGTTAAGCAGCTAGGCTCTGGTTTGAGTATTTAATTGGCCATGTGGTCGGGGCTCACCCTCTTGGCCACTGGTGTGCTAGTTTTCTTGCCGCCTGGGCGGGTCATTGGGATTCCAGGTCAGCGGCCCAGGTAGGACGCATTTATGAACGTATCTGTCTGTTTTTCTCCCTGAGTTATTCATTTCCCCTTCCCTTGTAAATAAACTTTTTATCAACCTTTTGTGTATGTCTGCAGTTTAGCATTCATAAGTGCCCTTTAAGTGCTCCGGTGACAACCCACAGTCAGGCAACCAGTTTTATGTCGGGATTTGCCCTGTAACACCTCCAGTCCCTCCCTTTCTGCAGCCCCAGTGGGCTTCTGCATGATTGGGGTCGCCATCTTCAGCGGAAGGTTGCTGCTGGGAAGAATCAGTTTACTGAAGTACTTAACTTCTTTCTGGGTTCCTAATTCGCGCAGGGTCACCCCACCCGTGAGCTATGAGACTGTGTTGTTGCTGGGACCACCCAGCACTGTTTGCACACTGTCACAGTTCCTTGTAGATAGACACTCACACCAACAGCATCCTGGAAAAAGATATTGTAGATAAGACACCTTTCTTGGTTTTTCCCATCTGACTATTCTTCTTGTCCTCCTCCAGGTTCTTTTCCTTTGGGGCCACCCCATTGTAGGTGACCGCGCTCCTCTGCTTACCTTGAGGGGTCTTATCCTCTTCCAATGATTTCAGTGCCAAGGTGGCATTTGGTTGGGTGCACACACAGGGCCGTACTAGTTGTTTATTGCTGTAATCCTTTGTGGTCATCAGGCACCTGTTTTGACTGCTTAATGTCTGTGTCAGATTATCCCTACTGGTTATTAATATTTGGAATATTATATTGTCTGGAATCCATATTTTCTTCATATCTCCCTGATTTTGCACCCATGCATGTAGTCTACTAAATATCTTAACTGCTGGGGTCCCCAGAAAACTTGAACCCAAGTTGTCCTAAACAGAATGCAAGAACTATATTTGCTTCTCTGCTAGCTTGGTTACTCGTAACCCATATTCTCAGCTATGCACATCACACATATGGAGGTTATCATGGATTCACTTATCTGTGTATCTGCTATCATCTAGGTAGTCATTGATACTGTCCAGCCTGCCCTTGAATGTTTCTGAATATAGACCCGTCACTTGCACTGCCCTCCTTGGACATGTCATGCCCCCTCACACTTTTATCTTTAAGCAAATTATATTGCAATACATCTGCTAAAAATCCTCAAATGGATACATAATGCCTTTAGGATGAAGTCTAAATCTTTCTCTCTGGTTTAGTCTCCAGTCAGTGTTTCCTAATGTCCCATATCCTGGTTACTTGCCATGTGAGTTCATGTCTCCAAGTTTCTTTAGTCTTTTGTCTCTCCTTTCTTCTTGATGGCTTCTTGGCAAACGACTAAGCTTTCAAGACCCAGTTCAGACTGGCTCTCCCTGCCTCCCCAAGGTGACTTCCTCTTGAATACTTTGAGACCTAACCTTGATTAATTTTCTTTCATCTCTATTACCTTGTAGGAATGTGAGAGCAAGGGTTTGTCTCAACCATCTTTGTGTCTTTGTTCATTGTCCACAATAAAATTTTATTTAATAAGTGAATGATAAACAGATGTACCCATAGAATATTTAAAGTTCATGAATTATTAAAATTCTTCTTGAGAATTGTAAATAGAATGCAAAGAAAAAAAAAAGGCAGGACAAAGGCATCATTTACAACCTGCTGAGTGAATATGTTCCTTTGAGTAATATAAGCAAGGTCTCAGACTTGACCTAAAGCCCACTGAATTTTCTTCAACTTCGGAAAATCAGGAAGTATTTTGTGAGCCAGTCTAATGTACTTACTTTATCAGTCTGTAACTGCACAAAGCACAGCATTGGATTGCATTGTTCTCTGGCATTGTGTTTCCTTCTATGGTATAGTCCTAATCTTCTAGTTATATGGTTACTCCTTAGAATAGATTTTGTCTGTTTTTTTTTTTTTTTCTGTTGAAAGTTTGGCACCGCAGGAGGGCAGATTAACCATTTAGGAATAAACTTTTTTTTTTTTTTAACAGTTCTACCAGCTCACATTGTCTAGGGTTAACTATGAAGAGCACCTGGGGTTAACTAGGATTAACTAGGGTTAATTCTGAAGGCACCCACGGTTAACTATGAAGGGACTCAACATTTACTTCAGAATCATTCCAGATCTCTTGAGCAGAGTGGTCCATGGGGCAACAATTTTAACAAGCCCTCCAGATGATTCTGCATACTATCTTTGAGAGACATACCACTAAGTCAAATGGATAAAAAGAAAAATAACTGTTAGCCCAGAGAACTTTGAGTAGTCCCTATGTTGGTTTTTGGCAGAGATATGTATGTGGGTAGTAGGTTTTATCCTTGTTTGTGTTTATTATGCAGCTTTGGCTTATATTACTGTCAACATTAATATTCAGGACCCCATTTAAAAGAGGTAGGGAGGCTAGAGAGTGCCTAGACATTCATAAATCAGCAAACTACAGCACCCAGAATGTTTTGCCTCTCCCACAAAGAATGGTGCCATTTTCCCCTCCTGTGGGTGAACACACTCTTCAATTTACCTCTCTTCTATTGTTTTGTTTTCAAATAAACCCTGTTTGTTGTTAGAATAACTGATTGCTTTTGTTTGAGGTCAACCTTAGAGAAGCTGGAGAAAGTAGAAGAGTACATAGCAAGGTAGCTGCTTGTTTTTGCATTTATGGAAATACTCAGGGATTTTACTTGGTGACCCAAGTAAATATAAAATATTACATTTGCCTGAAACCATATAGTCTTTATAGTTACCTGATTTTGGCTCTGTGCATGTAATCTACTAAATATCTTAACTGCTGGGACACTCGGGAAACTTGAATCCAGGGTGTTCTAAACAGAACTCAAGAGCTGTATTTGCTTCTCTGCTAGCTTATTATTTTACAGCACCTCTTTCTATATCCGGCCTCCTTTGACAGGGTGACTGGAACAAGGAAGTTTTGACTTAGCCCCTTCCTGGAAGAGGACAATAACAGGTATATGACTTGACAGATTAGTGTTTTCCCTTGTCCCTGGGAGTCCAAAAGATGGAGGTTAGGAAGGGGGATAGAGCACGAAAGGAAACAAACACTTCTCTCTATATCTCGTGACTTGCTGGCCAAGGAGCAGGAAGCATCTTGAAAAGCCTGAGTCAGTATTAGGAAAATATTCCCTCCCTTATTGTGGGTGTAAACTGAGCACAGATGTTGGTCCTATGGAGGTGTGTCTGCTACATGGGTGGTCTATCCGGTTAGTCAGCTGTAAAAACCAGAGTGAGTGACTCCCTGCAAGTCCCATGGGGCAGGAGATTTCACAGGAAGGGTCAGACCTTTCCTTGCCCTCCCTTTGAGACCACATCACAGCCCTGTCCCCAAGGACAATTTGCAGACCTGGGACATTAATGGCAATCACAGCTGAGTCTCCCAGCCCACCCCCCTGGCTTCCTTCCAGACAATGCTCAGATTTGCCATTATAATGACTCACTGAACAACTTCTTTCCAATGACTCAGGGTATGAATTATTGGCAGGAGAAGGGATGGATCCTGGAATTCCTTCCTTTGTGCAGGGGCAGGGCTTCCTGAAAGGTGGGTGGGTATTTGCAGAGAAGGTTTAGAATAGGAAAGGCTGACTGGGGTGCTGGGGTGTAGGGTAGGGTAAAAAGTATCAGGCTTTTCTGCCCTCCCGCCATTAGGATGGATGACGGAACCCTGGGGTCCCGAATGCATGCCTGATGGCGGGCACCTGGAGTAGGGTGTGGGCCTATGTAGATGGGATTCACCTGGGCTGAGACTGGGCTTCTAAGGGCGGCATCACGGGAACAAATGGACGAGAAGAAGAGAAGCAGACAAGCAGAAGCAGAAGCAGAAACACGAGAGAAGCAGAGAGAATGCAGGAGAACGCCGGAGAGCACAGATAGAGTGAAGACTTGCTGGGGTCTGGCCCCCCATCACTCCTGCCTGCCATATGCCTGGTAAATCCCAATAAAAGTCTGCAAAAGCCACTGAGGGCTCCAGGACTCTCTCCTCCTTTACCCCGTCTGCTTGGGATCATAGAAAACCTGCCCTGTGGCCCTTCCTGCCCCTTACAGGGGGTAAATCCAAAAGGGGACCCCCTTCATCAAAATAGATGTTTTCTCTTGGAGTATAGGAAAGTTGTATGCTGAAATAGCTTTGTTCTTCTAGATCATACTTTCCTTAGGAAGGAGGGGTGGCCCAGGGTCTACTTTCCCAACAAAGGATAGAGAAGGTCAAAGTTGGATGACCTGTGTAATCAAACTGACAAACCAGTCATTGACAAATAGAAAAGCAAGCACCCACATCAGCCAACATGTTCTCCAAGAATGTGTCCACAGTGGCAATCCTTTGTCCTGAGACTTGACAGGGAGTTCATAGCACCCACTTCTGAAGCCTGGGTTCCCGGAACCTCGGCAGGACTGTCTTGCCTTTATTGCTTCAGCTTGAGAAATCCAAAGATAAACTCAGAAAGTTGAATTGTACTGGTGCTGGTGACTTTCATGCCTCTATCTTTATAGCATGAAGAGGAAAGGAAATTCTATATTTTATCTGTGGATAAATGTGACACCAGATGTCTTAGGGTGGATATGGGGTCTCCTGTGGAGGCAAAGGCTGGGAAGAAGTCCCTAAGCTGTGGTCAGAGTAGGGAGGGCAGAAGCCCAGGTGAATGACAAAGGAGTCTGACAAGCTCTTTCGGGGGACTTAGGGGACTTATGGAAGCAATTCTTGGGAGAATAATATACTAGCCCAGTAGTTAGGAAGAAAGATCTGGTTTTCATTTGGCAGAATTTGCAGGACACTGGAAGGTGAAGAAATCCTGCCCCATGTGAATGTCTGCCTTTCTTTCTCAGATCTTCCTTCCCTTCCCCAAGGCCAGAAGAGTGGGCAGCCTGCTGTCGAAAGCCCTGCCTGAGAGGCTCTATGATGGAGACTAGGAAGGCCCTGAATTATCACCATGGGAAAGGACTGTGAGGGCACTGAAGCTTACTGTTGAGGATGTTACAATTGCGGCTTGAGCCAACCCTAGCCTAGGAAGGAAGTTTCCTAACCAACGGAGACACTTCTTCCTGATCACAAAAGACACAGTCCAAATGCACTGACCTTCAGTAGGACCCCTAGCCTCCTTCCCAAATAATAAATGTGGTTTCCACTGGCAATCTCAGCAGTGCTTGTGTTTGGCTTTTTCCCCATCATGAGTGAGTGTGCTTATGTTTTTCATCCCTGTTGGGCAGTATGGTGGCAGTGACATCATTGCAGTTATCAAGTTGAGAGAACAGGCTTCTTCGTTGGCACCTGCTTTTCAGACACCCGCTTTTATGCAGCTTCTCTTCAGTAATCTTTTCAATATAACGTAATGCAGCTTTGGCACATAATAGGTGTCAGTAAATTTTGTTGAGTTACATACAGGAAATTGGTGTCAGAACCATGTTGGAATATCTTGGATGCATGCATTTTAAAATACAAATGCCTCCCGTCATTTGGTTGGTTTGAAACACCATTCAGATTTTGGCCTTGAGTCTGCGTGGTATTGATTCTGCTTTTCTTTCTGATGAAGTGTTTCAGATCTGTTACCAGCATGTTTCTCCCTGATCTGGGTCAGCTGGCAAAAAGGCTGCTAATAAATCCTGGATGAGCAGGACACATTTTGAAGGAGAAGGTTTCTAAGGAATACTTAATGGCTGAATTTTTAGTGTCATGATCCATGGGCTCCCTATAATAGAGCATTTCTGCTGTTAATTTTATGCAGCAGCATTTTTTGCTATTGATTTCAGCAGGAAAAAAAAAATTGCTCTCATAGAAACTTTAAAGGTGTCTTGAATGCTACTAGCCCTAAAACTTAAGGCATGTTGCGATCGCATTTACGAAGGGAATAGGCCAGTTTCCTTCTGGTGAATAGAAATTAGAATTTGCTGCTGGCAAGTATGGAACTTAGGGTAAGGGGCCTTGGAAATGTAGCTAAGAATTGCTACTTGGCATCACGACTTTGCTAGCACTGACAGGGAGAAACCAGAGTGGAGTATAAGACTGCAGCTCTGTTGAAATGATTGATTTCGGGGATTTCTAATTCTAGGTGTGCTTTGGCTTTTAGTACGAATTACTGAAAATGAACTAAGCTTGAAAGGGGACTACCCACCCTGTCTTCAAGAATCTTTGACTATCGCGTGAATATTACATTTAATTACTTTAAAAGTCCACCATTGCTTTTTGCCCATAAGACACATGGTAGGTAGGGAGTTCCCTCAGAGCAGAGCTGCCTGTCATTTCTCAGTCATTTACCAACCCATAACTCACATAGCACTGCACCCCCAATGCCTGAGACCCCTCAAAAACCTGGGAACCGAAGACATTTCTGAAGGTGTTAGTATTACGAAAGAGCCTGCAAAGGGTTACTCATGGCAAAGTCACACTCCCTCCCTCTGCTTGCTCTCATTTTACAGCCTGGTGGTGTGAGCATTTTAAAGTTTCTATGTACTACTTCAGTGCCTCAGGGCTTAGGGTTCAAAAGGCCTCAATCTGCTTTTCTCTTGTTTTCACTCATATTTATTCTTATGCTATTTTTCTCGAGTGTTATTTACTTTGCTCGCATAAATGTTCTGGGAAGACTCATGGGAAGAGTAATTGGGAAATGAGGATCCAAAGTCATTACTGGAAGAATGTGAGAGGCTTCTCAGACGCAGCCAGGCTGTAGCCCGCTGATGGCCTCCAACGACCCAACTTCCAGGGCAGTCTCCCAAAGACCACGTGCTGTGATGCTCGAATTGATTTATTTCTTACAAGATCCTGACTCAGACATAGGTTTCCTTTTAAAAGTAATTGTTACCTAAGCTGAAATGTTAAAAATGTGATTGGATAGGCAAGTCTGGAACATAGAAGTTACCCTAATTAGGATCACTAACTTTTGGACCCACATTAGAAAGTACACCTTTCCATGGAATGAAACCTACTTACAGATAAATTTAATTGGTAAGGAAACACCTTAAGAAAGCAGGAATGCCAGCTTCAAAGAGGCTGCTGTATTATCAAATCCCTTTTCCCCTTCCCTTGCTCCACCGCCCCAGCTTTCCCTGAGTGAAGGGCCCTGAGTCTACTAGGGTCTCACTTCTCTAGGAGCGGGTATGGTCCAAGGGCACTTTCTGCAAGTGGTGAACAGGCCATGCTCTGAAGCTACAAAGTGTAGGGCATAAAAAAACTTTGGGGACCTCCCTGGTGGCGCAAGGGGTTAAGATGCAGCACTTTGAAGCTAACCACCAGGGCGCTGACCCACATGGTGCAGCAGACCTCTCCTCTCTCTCCTGCTGCTCCCCTCAGCAGTGTATTTCTGTACATCTGCCTGTTCTGCTCCTCACTCTGTCTCTGGTGAATCCTCTCACCCCCCCCCATCTCTGGCCTGCACCCCAGCTCTTGTATGCATAAATAAATAAATCTTGGGGGTGTGTGGAAAAAAAGAACTTTGGTGCTCAAGGGTGGATTGTGTCCCATCTGCTTCCTGCTCCAGTTGTTTCCTGGGCCCTATCTTTTATTGTTAGGATTGAGGGTGATGGAAAACGTCATGGTCATTTGCCACTGCTCTTGGCTATTGCCTCCTGTCAGCCCCTCATGGTGGTGGTACTGGGACAAAGCCTGGGGTGGGGCTGAAATGACTTTCCACTGTCCTCTTAGCATGCTTGCTGCACCAGCACAGGTTGATGACCAGCTCTCCTCCATGTTGTGGCACTCTTATATCTGCCTCGGGCCTGCCAAAGATACCTGCTGCCCTGTGGCCCAGGCCCGAGGGTTTCCTCTCAAAGGCCAGTGGGCCTCTCAGGTGACAGCTCAATCTGGAGTTGTGGTTGAGAGAGGCCTGGAAGTGGGACCGGGGTGACAGGGGACACTTTATACTCTTGTCACTTTCTTGTCAACTGAGTGCAGTTTTATAAAATGGAATCAATATCATTGAACATTAATAAGTACATATTGCTAGTTTAGGGTAAGAATATTTTTCATGCATGACATGAGCTTCAAACTATATCATCCTAAACATTAGGACGACTATAGATCACAGCACTTCTGTGAAGTGGTAAATCAGGCATTGTTATATCAGTTTCAGTACAATTTGCTCATAATGTCATCACAGGAGAATAGCCATGTAATTCATGAGTTTTAAAATGGATTAGATGTACTATTTTGGACCAGTGAGACTAATATTGCAGATAAGTGGAAAAATCAAGTCTAATCCATACATTTAATTTATTACAAAATAAATATGCCAGATTTGTCTAATAATTTAGGAACATTGCATAATTTATAGTGACAGTTCATTTATGAAATAACTAGGATGCCTGTTTTTTAAGCTATAAAACAAATTGTAGAGTGACTCTTATCCCATGAGTTATTTATGGTGGAAGATTAATAAAAACATTAAGCATGATGAATGCATTTTCAGTGGCAACATTACAGCAAGAACAAATATTAGCAATAATAGAAGCATGAATTTTGCATTTTTAATCAGTCTAATGAATTTTATTGAACAGCAAATTGAATGGTCTGATTTGTACCTGATTCAACATTGAAACCACTTTATTATGCAAACTATATGTAATATACATTGCCTATCTTCCCAAACTACTTGCAGCTCCTTGAGAATAAAGGCCATGTCTCATTTTTGCATCCCAGTATTATCACATACACAGTAGATATTTGCTAAATCCCTATTGAATAAAATATGGACTTATGAATGAATCACACAGTTTTCAAATAAACTAGTTTATATTAGGAAAGGTGGTATCTGGAAGAAAGGTGATGATTTCATTTAGAATAGTTGTTTACTAAAATAATATTTGGTTAGAAGCAAGTTGGCATTTGGGGTAGTGGCTTCTCATGCAGGGTTAGGTTCTAAAGTTAGTATATAGTAAAAGTTAAACTGAAAATTTCTTAAATTGACTATAAAATGTAACATAGACATTTGAATATCTATTCAGTTTTCAAGAGGAAGACAGTCTCTGTACAAACTTCTGGACAGATCCATCAACCGAATTCCCAAAGATGGAAGCTAGGGAGAGATATTCAAGGGTTCCTGCTAGCCCACAGGATTTACTGCATTTTTTTCTTAATATTAAACCTTTTCTAACTTCAGCACACACCGTGAGGATTAAACATGCTAATGAGTCATTTCTTTCTGTAGCTTATACAGGGAAAGGTCAGATGCTGAAGTCAGAGACTCCACGGACTTTTGTTTTATTAATGGGTTTTTTTCTGATATGAAGGGAAACTGGAAGTCCATGAAAATACTTGGATTCAATTAAATTATTTTAGACTTGCTGTAGCTCCAGACCATAGCCATTCTGGAGCATGGTTGGCACAGAGTGGTTTTGAACTGTCCAATGAATGAATGTTCTGCGGGTTACTGCCCACAGATGCCAGTACACTCAGGTGACAGCTCAACCATGGTATCATTTATATTTGAAATTTAATCTCACTCTTTGTAGGTCTTAGGAAGCCTCTGACAGTTGTAAGATGTTCACAAAGCAGTTTGCTTGAAAAATGGCAGCTTGTTACCATTATTACAAAAAATGTAAAATCTAGTGGGAAGTCAGAGGTTGATTTCATGTCTGAAGTTCACCATGAATAATGTTTTTGAACAGAGAGTATCATATTTCTGCTCCATTTGCCTGAATGCACTGTCCATATCTCAGCCTTTCCTTTGATGATCTCCTTACTAATTTAAGTGCCATCCAGGGCCCTGCTTAAGAAACTTGGGGCATCAAAACTGGTAAAGATTTATCCTGAAATAACTCACCAGCTTAGATACCAGGAATGCTCACTTATGTTCAGGTTCCAAATATCAGTGGCCATAATGGCCTATCTTAGCAGTCAGACTTCCTGACAACACAGTAGTGAGCCTTAGCTACAGAACATTGCCTGGGGGTCACAAGGACAGGGATACATGCTATAGGGTAAATGAAACTGATCAGTTTTTATGCCTTTGGCCTCTGTGGCTATCACCTGCGGCCTTGATTGTACTAACACAGGAGGAGCTTGGGAACGTGGTCACGGGGCACATGTGCATGATTGTGGACACCTGGAGTACAGGGGAAGGGTAGGCGCATGTGTAAGTGTGCACACCTGAGCCTGGAGGCTGAGGCTATAGGAGCAGCGTCACTTAGAGACAGAAGACGGCTTCGGGAGGATGAGCAGTGACTACAGAAGAGGCGAGACCATGAGATGATGCCCGAGAACCCAGATAAAAGGTATAAAGATTCTCTGGGGGCTGAGGAGCTTGCCAGCCTCCCGGTGCCCCAGCCTAACCACCCTGTTCCTGGTTGCTGCAAAGCCAAACCATCGCTTTGAAGATGGCACATGCAGCTGGCCAGAGCTGCAGACTTAAGACCCATTGGGTTGAGTCCTGCTGGGTTTATGTGCCAGTGGTGCACAGGTGAGTAATTTATTTGGGAATAAACCTCAAAAGTGGGCAAATCCTGTGATATATGATATGGACTAAGTTGTGACCTTCAAAAGCCATATGTTCAAATCCTAATCCCCTCCACCCAGTGGAGGTGGGGTTGGGAAGTGACGAGGTTATAAAGTTAAAGTTCTAATGACGGAGTATGGGTGAGAGCCTCTCAGGCCGTGTTGGGACACAGCTAAGAAGACAGCCTTCTGTAAACCAAGGAGAGCTCTTACCAGAACCCCGCCATGCTGGCACCGGCACCCGAACCTCCCAGCCATCAGAACTGTGAGACATGAATGTGTGTATTCTAAGCCACCCAGTCTGTGGTACTTCATTACAGCAGCCCCAGATGACTAAGATAGTATGCTTCCAGAAAACACTGGTCTAGAACATAGTGTGCTGCTTCAGGGTAATAGTCTTAGCTGACTCATGCCTCCCAGCTAGAGGAATCTGCTTACAGCAAGACAAATGAGAAACAATTTTAGAAGGAACCAACATTATCCTTGGGAGTGCAATGCATTGCCATGATAAGAGACTGAGAAGTTTTTCTTTGCTGTAAGGATGCACTTTAGTGAAGCTTTCAGAATAGGGTGAGCCGGGTTGCCATGGAGGCGCTTGTACGTGCCTATGTGGGGTTGTGACCAGCATGCAACTGTACCGTATAGTCTCTAAAGAGATGATTCTGGGCTTATTTTGTTCGTTTTGAGTCACTTTAAGATAGTTCAGAAAATCTCTTAGAGGAAAAAAAAAATTCTGATTGTTCTTACTGAAGTTCTTAAATTCTGTGATTTTTTTTCCCTTTGAAAGTTTCTTAAAAATTTTAAAGTGTGTAAGTCATTCCTCACGCCTCCCTCTTTCCTTGGATTGAATTTCTCTGTGTACCAAAGACTTGTCAGGAGGTGTAAGATTGGGTTATTTCACTCAAAACATTATTTGTTCACCTAATATGTTTTTATTTCTATGTTTTACATTCCTTGTTTTCCTGTTACTTATTCGGCTCTTATTATAGTTTTTTTTTTTCCCTGTCTGTTTTATTTTTTGGAAGTCCTCACCTGCACAGTATGTGCAAGAGCAGGTCAGAAACATAAGAAAGAAAGCAACATTTTTCAGAGGGAGCTTTCCTGAATAAGGAGTTAGATTGAGTTACGAGCTTGTAACTCGGAAATCTGATCAGTATATAACAAGAATGAGAAATGTGAACTCCTACCCCCCTTTTTTTGGCCATTTACACTGATCAGTTTACCTTTGATATTTGCTTTATGTAAAGGGTAATTTCATGGCAGATAAAACTTATTTCAGAACTTGAAAGTACATGCTTTAACAGCACAGGCAGGCATGCATTTCTCCTAGGTATATGAGAAGACCATCCAAGTCCATAAAAGCAGCTTTATGCAATGGGTACCTACCCTGTCCACTCCAGACCACTTAATTTATAATGTACATTTTGGCTGGGTGTTCTTGTTTTAAGTGACCTTAAGACTTTTTTGGAAATAGGGATGTCAATGAATAAAAAACCAAAGAACCAAAGAGATATGGATAGTTATTTCAGAATCAGAATCTTCTGCTATTGAAGGTGGAGAGTGGTGGGTGTGAGGATCAGCATTCTGGACCATCTCTCAGGCTGACAGCTGAAAGCCCAGTTCTGCCCCACTGGGTGCTCCATGTGCTATAAACTGATGCATCATTTGACTAAGAAGAGGGGCTCAAGGAAAACAGTGTGAATACCAAGAGTGGGGCGGCACCCAAACAAGCTGATGATGCACAGTGCCATGGTGTAACCAGCACCCACAGGAGGTGGAACCTAGGGAGTTGCCTGGTCTGGCCTGTTTTGCTACTTTACTCATCTCTCCTAGCAGCCACAATTAATTTAATTTTTTTGAAGTAGCATTAGTTTACGACACTATATGGCTTGAAGGTATAGGTTTACACCTCTTCAACTCATCACCAAAGCACCCATAATCCTCCACCACAGTCTATTGGGCCCCATTCCACATTTCCCATCTTCCCCCTTTGATAGCTGCAGTTCTGCAGTCAGAATTCTAGGGTTTGCTTTGGTTTAGTTAAGACTCATTTTTAAATTGGTGAAAGAAGGTGTACCTAAGGTCTTTTTGCATGTATACAGCCTGCACATTAAATAGTAACCACCTCCCCCCATGTAATTAGTTAAGATGTTAGTCAATTTCAATGGACTATGTCTGAATATGTATGTTGGATTTTACCCTATGTGTTTATGCATACAAAATACTGATATAAAGGTAGTGAATTTTAGTTGATGTATGTTATTACCTTGCTAAGGTGGCCATAACTCAATACTACAAGCTGCATGGCTTAAACAGAAACTTGTCTCATAGTTCCGGAGGTTAGAATTCCAAGATCACATTGTTGGCAGGGGCAGGTTCCCCATGAAGTCTCCAGGGCAGGATCTGTTCCAAGCTTTCTTTGAGCTTCTGGTAGTTCACTGGCTTGTGTCAGTGAAAGTCTAATCTTCCCATGACCTTTTCTCTGTATATGTGTCTCTGTCCAAATTCCCCTCACCTTCCTTTTAAGGACACCAGTCATTTTGGGTTAGGGGTCCATCCAGCCACATTATAGTGTGACTTCATCTTAACTAATTACATTGGCAACAACGTATTTCCAAAGAAATCACATTCTGAGGAACTTGGGAACTTAGGGTTCGTACTCCAAGTTATGAATTGTGGGGGGTGGGGGGGTGGGAAGGGATCACAGTTCAACCCACAACAGTTTAATTGACATGGCAGTCAACTTATGGAGTATTAGAAGATCATTGGATGCAATCCTCCAAATGTTCTATGACTTGATAATGAACATAGAACACCTTAAAAACTCCAAAGTAGAATTCAGCAAAGTGTCAGGGTACAAAATCAATATACAAAAAAATGAGTTGTCTTCCTTTATGCAAACAGTGAAGTAGAAGAGGAAGATATTAAGAAAAAAAATCCCACTTACAATCGCATCAATAAAGATTAACAACCTAAGAGCAAACTTGACAAAGGAAATAAAGGACATATATAATAAAAACTAGAAGACATTTCACAAGAAATCAAAGAAATAAAGAAATGAAAAGATATTCCCTGTTCACTGGTTGGAAGAATTAGCATTATTAAAATAGCTATCTAACCAGAAGCAATATACAGATTCAATGTAATCCCTATGAAAGTTTCAATGGTATTCTTCAAAGAAATAGAACAAACATTACTGAAATTCATATGGAATCACAAAATACCTGAACAAAGTAATTCTGGCAAAAAAGAGGAAGAGTACCCATTTCACACTTCCATATTTCAAACTATACTACAAAGCTATAACAATCAACTGGTGTGTTACTAGAACAATACAGACACACTGAACAATGGACTAGAATTGAGAGCCCAGAAACAAACCCACACCTATATGGACAGTTAGTCTACAACAAAGGATCCAAGAGTATGCACTTGGAGAAAGGAAAGCCTATTCAATAAATGGTGGTGGGAAAACTGGACAACCACATGCAAAAGACTGAAACTAGACCGCTATTTCACATCATATGCAAAAATCAAGTCAAAATGGATAAAAGACTTGATTGTAAGACCTGAAACCATAAAACACACAGAAGAAAACAGGTAAAACACTTCATGACATAGGCTTTGACAGTAATCTTGTGGATTCATCTCCAACAGTCAGAGAAATGAAAAGGAATATAAACAACTGGGACTATATCCAATTAAAAAACCTCTGTAGAGTGAAAAACCTATAACTAGAAAAAAAGACATCCTGCTAAATGTGAAAAAAGATTTGTGAACCATACTTCTGACTAGGGTCTATATCCAAGATCTACAAAGAACTCATACAATTCAACGAAAGTGAGACTGGCCCACTATAAAAAGGAACAGAGACAACATAGCTGGACTATGGTAGAGGATTTTTGTTGCTTTGGTAGCAGATGTGATATGACAACATATCTAAAGAAGAGTGAACTTATACTCCTGTATCATATACAGTGTTATAAACCAACATTACCTCAATTAAAAACTATACAATTTAAAAAAAATGAAGAAAATGTGTTATCTTCCTATGACAGATGCAGCAATTGTTTTGAGAGTAAACACAAATTTACCATGATTATCTAGTAGGATTTGACATTACAATTCTGAATAAATAACAATTCTGAATATGTGAAATATTGTAAAAATTGGAACTATGTATGAACTTTTCTAAAAAGTTGAACATAAATCTTAATATTACTTTAGAGCTAGTGAACAAATATTTTCTTAAAAATGAGACTTCAGGGCCTCCCTTGGTGGCACAGCGGTTGAGTGCTGGGTTGCCAGGCTGCCCGCAGCCTCTGCAGCGCCAGTTTGATCCCTGGTCACCGGCAAGGGTCCCACCAAAAAAAAAAAAAAAAAAATGAGACTTCAAGGGGTATGCAATAAAATTATACAGGTCTAGTACAGGAAAGCAAAGTATATTAAATATTTTAATGGGAAATTCAATTAATAGATTTATTATTTTCCCTATGATTTGGAATGGTGTAGCTATTATGCTTAATTATGCAGAAGCATGCTTGATGATGAGTTCACGTAATACACACATATATTGTATTGTTATAGTTAATTGAATGAAAACTCGAGGCCATAGTATGATTGAATAATTTTGCGTTAATAATTTCTCCTACATGTGAGATGTAAAAAGGAAAAGGAAAACATAGTTGTATTATATTGTCCAATATACAAATATTTGCATATTTGTAATGATATCCCTAAGAATTAAAATTTTACTGTAATCCTTTCTAGAATGTTAAAGAAATAATCATGAGATAAGCCTGACATCTGCTGGTCAAAGTTTGTTACTTCAGTTTATATTTCAAGTGAATTTTGCATTTATTTCTCTTTATAGCACAGGAATGGAGTCCAATTTGAAGCACTCCTGCAAAGGCTTTTTGGATTTCTTAGGTTGCCATAAATTACCAAAGTGTGAACATTCTAAGAGTTGTGATTCCCACAAATTTTTCATATTTATTCTTCCCTCTTGATGACTGTCAATTATAACTTTATGACTGTGTATTTCTTAGTCTTTAATATAGAGCCTGAGTTCAATTGAGACTTCTTGAATGATTGTGAGCCAAGAATCTATCTGTAGGTGAGAGGTCCTACAGTGCTGCTAAATCTACTGCAGAAATGCTCTCCTTTGCTTTTCTCTTTCTGACCACAATTTCAAATACGTGGGGGTTGCTACTGTCCCCTTTACTGCCTCCCACTCTTCAAGCTGGCTCTGAGCTCAGCCCTAGCATCATCTTTCATCTAGTCACCCCCCAAATTTGTTTCCTCATTTGTAAACTGGACCAGATAATCCTGCTTCCAGTTGTTTTGAAAATTAACTTAGGTGACGGGTGGAAAGCATTAGTTTTATAATTGTTATTCATTGACTTTGTAAGATTCCACTATGCCTGTCTATCATCTGTCTAGTGAGAAGGTTCACCAAGATCTGACAAGATGAATTTCTTCCTCATCTATATTGCTAACTTTATTCCTTAATCCTCGTTTTCTAAGAGCCCTTTATTGGCAGACAGACTTTGCCATCATAGGGACTAGAAATTTAGCACATCACCATTAACATGACAGAATCTTCTGGAGATTGGATAGAAATGGCCCCATGAGTCCTCTGAGGAAGGAACTCCTTCCGCTTTACTTGTCTGCTAATTAATCTGTACTCATTAAACTTAACTTTGTATTTCTTGGAAAGAGGGGATCATCATGACTATGTCAGTAAAGAAGAGTGAGGTAATTAGTTCAATAACTGTTCATGAAGCACTGACCATGTGCAGCTCCTGGGAGAGGCCTGGGAACACAGGCCCTTGTCCAGAAGCAGTTCACAAAACTGTCCTGTTGACACCAAAGACCTTTCCTGTGAAAGCACGTCACATTTATGCCACCATTTCTTCTCCTTTTCAGGTCTCACAAGCTGCAGGTGCCTGAAATGCCTTATGGTTGCCTTCTGTGTTCAGTAGGGCTGACAGTTTATGTGCTGGATGGGCCTGAATATATGGTGTAAGTAGAGTAAATGAAGCATTTGTCAAGCATCTTTTTAAATGCAGTGTTTAGCAACTTCTTGCTGTATGAAAAGTGTTCCATAAACATTTAATTATTGAAAAGAATTTTCAAGTCGTTAGGGTACCATTCAATTTCAAAATACTCAGAAATTGAGGTTTGGGTGCAGCAGATGGATGTGCATCTGTTATCCCTGGGAATAAGGAGGAGCCATGCCTGGGAACTGAGACTGATACCTGAGAATGTTCTAGTCATTGGGAACTCAGAATCAGTCTCAGGGCAAGACAGTGTTCAGCTTGGTGGCTGAAACATTTATAATAATAATTTAATTTTTATTATTTATTTATAATAATAATTTAATTTTTATTTATTATAGAAAGAGTACATGTGTTCATTTTTTTAAAAAAAGATTTATTTATTTACACAAGCACTGGGTACAGTCAGAAGCGCGGGAGGGTGAGAGAATTCACCAGAGCCAGAGCGGGGAGCAGAGCAGGCAGAAGGACCGAAGGACACTGCTGAGGGGAGCAGCGGGCGGCAGGAGAGGTCTGTGCGCCATGTGGGACCCTCCTCTGGTGGCCGGGGAGCAGCCGGGGATCGAACCGGCACTGCAGAGGCTGCGGGCAGCTTCACAACCCAGCGCTCAACCACTGCACCACCTAGGGAGGCCCACGTGTTCATTTTTAATCAATGCTAAGATATAGGGTACAAAACCTCCCCTATAATCTCATGCCCCCAAAGATACTGCATAGTGGTAGTTTCATGTACATCAGCAGACTTTTTACAGTGACTATAGCTGTGAGCAATTCTTTTCCTCCTACTCTCTCTTAAATCCACTCCAATAAGCTTCAGAAGCTACCTCTATTCCACAAAACTGCTCTTGTCCAGGCCACCCATGACCTCTACTTGGCATAATCCAAGGGGTAATTCTCAACTCTCGCCTAATTGACCCATAATATCTGCTGTGATGAAGGTCTTTACGTCAGTGTGTAGATGCTGGGACCCCCAAACTTGCACATCTTAAAGGGGTTCTGCTATCCACTGCATAAAGACAAAGCATGCTCTTAGTGTGTAAGAATTTTAATAGATGAGTGTGCACAGAGAAAAAGAGAAACGTTATATTTTCCCCGTGAAAACTACTCGTCCCATCAAAAGTTACTCATCTTCTCATGGGTAAATGCCCGGTCAACAGGGTCAGCCCAAAGAGGGGTCACTGAGGCCCAAAAGCTTGCCACAGTCTAAGGTACCTTCGGTGGGAACCATAGGAAAGGGACAGAGGGGCCAGGCAAGTCTGGAACGAAAGGAGGAAAATCAAAATGCAAATCAGTAAAGGCTGCCATTGTCAGGCTCCCCACAAGTCTCTCACCCATGTACTTCTTCCATATCCCCGTATTCCCTGGAGCATGTCCAAGGCTGAGGAGAGCAAGTGTGCCCTCCTGCATGTCCCTGCTCTGTGTGTCCCTCTGGTGTGTTTGCCCCTCTGCTCTGTTTTTCTTCCAAGTGTCTCTGCAAGGGTCTGTCCTCCATGTGCTCTAAATCTCCAGCTGGCCCCTCAGCTCTGCCCCTCCTAAGGTGGGCCAGGGAGCACAGAACCTCCCTGTAGGGGAAATGATTTTTAGGCTTTTCTGCCCTCTGCCATTGGGCTTGTCCTGCCTGATGGGGCATCATTTATTACATTGTTATAAGTTGTGTTGTTTGCTTCTGTGGGCCATGAATGCAGTATTGGGCTATTAGCCAAGAGAGGCAGAGGCAAGAGAGAGAGGCAGGAGAGAGAAGGGGAGAAAGACGCCCAGAGTGAAGACCTGCTGGGGCTTGGGGGCTTGGAGGCCTATCCGCCTCCTGCCCCCCCTCCCCCCAAACTCCCCTCTCCCCAAATCCCCTCTTCCCCCATCACCACCCCCACTTCTCCCCAAGGGCACCCCCCCCACCCCCCCCCACCCCCGCCATGTACCTGGTTGCTGCACTACATCCAGAAGCTCAACAAAAGCCTGAGAAAGCCACCGAGAGCTCCAGGATTCTCCTTTACCTGCTCTTCTGGAATCATAGAACCAGCTCTGTGCCCTTCCTGGCACGACACTCCCCCATTCATGGAGATTACTCTCTAACATTTAAGAATATTTCTTTCTTTTTTAATCAACTTAAAAAACACTTTACTTAAAGCATCTTGTCTTAATGAAGTTGTTAACATTCTTGCGTGTGTTGTAAAAGCATGTTATACATAATGTCCTAAATTTTTTCAGATGTCTAACCAAACTCTGCACTGTCAAACATCAGGCCCTCGGTCTTGTATTTCTTGAAGATAAATTCTTGGAACTAAATTTGCCAAGTCTATATGTGTGCCGGTCCAGTCTTCATCCTTACCTTCTTTTCTTCTTTCTTTCACAGATTATTTTTGCTGTGTATTATGTTTTTGGAAGGGTGGTGGTTAGGCATCTAGGGAATTCCAGACGCCCTGCTATTTCACTGCTACCTCCCCAGATGGTTCAGATGGGGTTCAAGGAGCCTTGGAAAAGAAAACCCTGTAGGAAATCTCTTTGGGCTGAGGCTGCCAGATGGCGTCAGTGCCATGAGCATGGAAAGCATCAAAAGATCTGAACTTCAAATCCAGTTCCAATATTTCTGAAATGTAGCGCGAAGTGTGTTTATTTTTTCTTTACTTAGTTTCTCCTTTAAATGTAAAATCATTAAGAACTCCATTAGAAGTAATTAGCTTCTAATTTTGATTGCTATTTCAGTGACTCCAGTGAACACTTTATTGAAGTGTCCAGGCAATCTAGCGATTTAAATAATACGTGTTACTGCAATTATGACCAGATTTTCTGTTAGCTCTTACGTTTTCAATTTCAGTTATAAGTTCCAGATAAAAAGACATGACACAATTTATAAATTGTACATGAAATAAATGGGAGTAAAAAAAAAATCTGAAAGTAGGAATAGGAGAGAAAAGCAGATTAGCCAAGTGTTGTGGGACAGAGTTGGGTGTAGGCTGGAGGTGCAGGGGTGAAAGAATTCGCCAGAGACAGTGGAGAACAGAAGAGGTGGGTTTACTGAAATATACTGCTAAGGGAAGCAGCAGGCAAGGCAGAGAGGACTGCTGCACTCAGTGAGGGTCGGGAGGTTCTATTTATATTCACGGATTTGGTAAGGATTGCTAGTCTCAGGTGGGTCCCCACTGATGATCTGAATTTGCATAATGGGTCATCAGATTAAAAGATTGTGGTCGGCTTAATGGCCCAAGTTTTCCAGGGCAGTTCCATTTACTTCCTTTATCCATTTAAACCTTCCAAAACTGCCTGCTAAGCAACGAATGGTGGCTTGCTTCTTAAATTGAGTAATGATACCAGGACACCAGGTCAAGCTAAAAAAAGACAAGAGTTACATATGCGGATTAGAGAATAGGAGTCATGGAATGCTTTTTTCACCTTGGATTTAGTAAGTAGTAGTGTTATAGGCAGTTTTCATTTAAAAGTGGTTTTGTTTTCTTTCCTTAAATACCTGCACAAATTATCCCTCACCTTTTTCGTGCTTTCCTGATTACTCCCATCAAAATAGAAGGTCCTGTCTCCAGACTTCCAAGTGGTCTCCCGGAATCTGCCTTTATTCTATTCTGATTCCTTTTCCATGCTGGTATTGTTGGGGTTCAGATGATGGAGTTTGGTACGTGGGATTCTTGGGTCCCTCTGAGAAAGGGCTCAGCAGAACTTCCCATTCATCAGCACATGGCAAGTTTATTAAGGAGAAGAGAAAAAGGAAAAAGAGACACCTGCATAGGTGGGCACTTAAAAGTCCAGAACGGTATTTTGCCCAAGCAAGGGTTATTCTTTGATAATAGTTTTGGATGCAATTATTGTGGAAATTATCGCCTTGGGGTTAGATTGGGTTGGTCTTCCATGATTGATAATCCTCTCTGCCCCCACCTCTGGCTGATAATCTTTTCTGACCTCACCTCCGATTCCTGGAAACTTCCATAGCCCAGTTTAGTTTAAGATTCATTAATCATCCCTACCCTCACCTCTGTCCTTATGAGATCGTCCACCCTAATTTTTCTACTCTAAGGTTCCATCAGTGTCAGAGTAACCAAGTCAATTCTTGCTGCTCTTCTGCTTAAAACCCTTCAAATACCTTCCGGTTTCAATCAGAATAAATCAGTCTCACGTGGCCTGTGAGACCTTCCCCTCACCCCACCTCTCTGACTTTTTAGGCCTTTCCCACTTTCCTTTAGTTGTATATAGACTGAATTCTCTCTCCCCCGCATTCATATGTTGAGGTCCTCTCCCCCAGATCCTCAGAGTGTGGCTGCAGACACGGTCTTTAAGGAGGGAGTGAAGTAAAATGAAGTCATTAGGGCAGAACTTGATCCAACTCGCTTGGAGTGACTGTGTTCTTACAAGGCAAAGAAATTAGGACTCAGCAATATCAGAGGAAATCCATGTAAAGACACGGGAGAAGGTAACCATCTCCCAAACAAGGAGAGACGCCCCAGGAGAAACCGGCTCTGACACCTGGGTCTCTGCTTCCAGCCTCCAGAACTGTGAGAAAATACATTCCGGTTGCTTAAGTCACACAGTCTGAGGTGCTTTGTCATGGCACCTGAGCAATCTAATGCACCTTTGTTTACTCTCTCACCACTCTACAGTTCTTCAAACAGGCCAGGTGTGCTCCTTGTCAGGGGCTGCGTCCCTCACCGCTGAATTCTGCTCTCTGCTCACATGTCACCAGCTAGGGGGCTTCTCAGAGCCCTCTATGGAAAATAGCACCCCTTCTCTATCATTTCTTCTCCTATGCTGTATTATTTTTTTTGTAGCTCATATTGATGCCGGCGTGTGTTACAACTGCTGCCGCTTTACCACGAGTTCTTGTCTCGCGAAACCGTAGAAAGGAATTCACAGACTTTTTGGAGTAAGTAAGCAGAGAGAGACAAATCTTGTCTTTGAAAGAAGAGTTTATTTAGGAAGAAAAGAGACAAAGAAGAAGGACTCCCAGGTATAAGGTACCTGGGAGGGGTCGAGATGAGCCGGTAGGGGATATTACTTTAGGAATATATACTTTCTCTCTCTCATTATGTTAAAATTTCAGTCTCTCTTCCTGATTGGCTAACTCCCAGAGGGTACTAAGTGGGGGAATTTCACATTCCTTATCTAACAGCTTTTTTCTTTCCCCATTTGTTATGCTTATCACTTTATCTTTATGGTCTAGTCCTCCAGGTGAGCATCTCTACACTTTATCTTATCACCTGAAGAAAACCAGGACCATCCTTAACAATATTGTCCGTGGTCCTAGGATCCTAGGATGTTTGTTTTTCCCCTATTGTTAACAATGGTCCTGGGATGTTTGTTTTTCCCGGTGGAATTGGTTACATTCCTTTGGTTGTCCTTACCTCTGAAGCCTCCCTAAATTCTTCAGAGGTCCCCTCCTGCACTGTCCCTAAAACTGCCTAATAACCCTAGCTTGCCCTGTGTCTCATTATCACTAAGTAAATAGCTTAGTTAATATATTTCTTTATTGGCTGTCTTCCTTTATCCTTTATCTCATGTGAAAGCTTCATGAGGCTAAGAATTTTTGTTGTTGAGAGCTATATGTTGAGAGCTGAAGGTAGTGAGCACTCAATAAATATTTGCTTACTGAATGAGTAAAATGGATAAATGAAACTTGAAATCCTGAAACATAAAAGTAGGGTAACTGTAAGGGTATGCTAATCAATGCATGGCTTTTGAAAAATGGCATTCTTTTATAGTTACAGCTGGGTTCCAGGAAAGGAGTTAGGGCTCTTGGCTTTGGGAACTTAAAATCTAAGCAGATATAATGCTCAGTGAAATAAGTCAGAAGGAAAAAAGAAAAATACCGGATGGTTTCATGTACAGTGGGAATATAGGGGATCAAGGAAAAAAATAATGATAACAAAAAAACCCACAACAAAACAAAACAAAACAAAATAAACAGGCAACTATAAATCAGAGACATTCTGCAGGGGAGGGGGAGGGAGAGGGATCACAACAGGGGAGGGAAGAACACAAGGGACTAGGGTGATGGTGCACTGGTGAATTGGTGGTGGGAATTCTATGGGGACTACATCTGAGAAAAGAAAGCAAACATTGTAAGAAAGAAATAAATAGATTAAAAAAAAGTAAAGCAAAAAAACCATCTTAACAAACATGTATCACCTGTTAAAATTAGATATTTGGTAGATATTTGATTTTCATTAAGATGTTTAGATTCTCCAAAAATTTTAATTAAACACATTTTTGATTTAAAAAAATTGCTACCCACTGAAGATTTAATTAGCATTTGAAAAGCAATGTGAAGAGGTACCATACCAAAGGAGCTTTATAGGGAAAGCATGAAAGACTCTTCTAAGGAGGGCAGGAAATTCCCCAAGTGCAATTTTTCACATTTAAATCAAAAGAAGACCATGCCAAGTGAGAACTATTCCATTCTAGGACAAGTTGAAATATCCATATGGAGTCCCAACAGGACAAATGCTCCAGATGCGTCATCACACATGAGTGGTGACCTTGCTGCCACTGAAGATACACAGACTAACCATAGGAAATTGAACCTGTGCAGTATTTGATCAGGTCAAATTGATTATCAGTGTTTGGATGTGGCTGAATATAAGTTTCCATTTGATTTCCCATGGCAGGGGGGCAACTGCCATGTAATGGGAAATCACATATATAGATATGTAATTATATACTAGAGTCATTATACATGTGTATATATACACACATTACCATTGCCTCTAGGAACCTCTGCTTGTCCAGCTGAAAAGTGTTTCTAGTTTGCTAATAGTATTAAAAATAAATGTATTTTTCTAATGATGAATCACATTACAGAATATTTTGAAAATGAAGAAAAAATTGTCCAATTATTGCCTTTTTAGTAGATATCTTAGTCATGACATAGTTGTAGTTAATACTACACATACTAGAAGAGTATGTGTACATTTTTACACCCTGACTTTTCACTTCGGATTCTAGTCCTTTTGCCATAATGCTTCATGAAATGAATGATACTGTTTCATATTGATATTTTAGTGGAAGTTTGTGCCTGATATCCTCCAGATTTTGCCTCATGCACATTTCTCCCTTGAGATACTGTGTTCCTTTGCTGTAATAAATTACATCTGTGAATACAACTTCTGTGCTCCCTTAAGTCCTGCGAGAGACCTATGTATCCTGAGTGTGGTCTTGGAGACCTGACACCCCTGGCCTGGTTAGCTTCGGTTGCAGATAATGGAAACTACTCTAAAATGGAAACTTTACTGATTTTTAGCAAAAAGTGTTTACTATCAACTCTTTTGTGGTTTCCAAAATTGTGGGAATGGAAGAAAAAGCAGGCGGGTCTTTCAGGAACCATTTCTAGCCCCATATTTCACTGCTTCTGCCAGAATCATAAACCATCAAATCAAAAACCCTTCTGGTGAAAAAGTCGTGCTGCCTTAGCTGTGCTGGCAGTGGCTGGGCACCTGGCACCTCACCTCGCTCTCCCGTGAACCTGGTTCTGAATCTAGGCATTTGCATGACAACATCCAGCTCCTGAAAATGGAGCTGGAGGGCATCTGGAAATGTTGCATTTTACTTCTACCGCCACTAAGGGGAAGTTAGACTTTCTGCTAATCCTCAGGATTTATGCTTTGTGTTTAGAAGGTATAAAGACAGTACCGCTCCTGATACACACTGCCAAACAGCTTGCCCAAAGTTGGAAAAACTCACAGTGGTAACAAGTAGGACTCGGGTTTTCTAATAAATTATTATGAGGTTTTCCTTCAACATCTGAGGAAAAATAATTTTACTGGACAAAAGTGAATATTGAGTTTCAAGGGCATCCTACTTATCCAAAATGTGTTCTGTCCCTCTGTCTACCTTTCTCAGTCTTTGTTTTCCTTTGAACAAACATCTTCCTATAGATTGGGTAAGGGGTAACCCCCTGCTTGAAAGCTGGGTACTCTAAATCAACTTATAATCCAACTGCTGAACACTGGGGATTTAAAAACAAACACAAAAAACGAGGCACTCATTTAGATAGTGCTGGTCTGGCAATTCTGGTTTATTATTGAAAGCTATTGAAAAAGTGGGAGACTTATTTTACTTTACTTACACTTTCATAAATTTCTCTGAAGTACACTTTCCTGTTTCTTCTCACTTAGTGGGATGTTTGGTTCCTTGTCTCAATCCTCTTTTAAGGCCCTGCAGCTCTAAATTCTCTGAAATAACTACTATTAATTTAAACAATAGGGATTTTGGTTTGGAGCTGATTTAAGCTTTGAGGTGAGACTTTTGCTTAGGAACTTTAGCTGCTGGACAGAGTAACATCTTATCAAGACCAGGAAAATAAGAACTATAAATGACAGTTACATAAGCTTCCTCATTCCTTAAGGAAACTTATAACTTCACAATTAGGGCTTTTGGAACACTGTGGTAATTTTTACCCAGCAACACAAAATCCATGAGGGATGTTTATGATACAGTTATAATGAGATCCGATACATTTACATATTACATGTGTATATGTAGAAATCCATCTAAAAGAAGGAATGATAAATGTGCATGGTAGTTATCACTTGGGGGTGAGCTATTGAGGCATTTATTTTATTCCTTATACTTTCAGGATTGTTTGAAAATTTTAACATATGTTACATTACTAATCATATGGGAAAAATAAAGATCTTAAAAGGTAATAAAGAAAATTATTAAAAATTTACATTTTAAATACAGTAAGGGCCTCCCTGGTGGTCTAGGGGTTAGTATCAGTGCTATCACAGCCATGGCCTGAGCTTGATCCCTGGCCAGGGAGCTGACTCATATATGGTGCAGCAGACCTCTCCTGTTTCACCCACTGCTCCCCTTAGCAGTGTATCTCAGCATACTTTTGGTCACAAAAGTATCCAGAACACTGTTGATGGTCAACAATCATTTGTATTCATTTGTTCATTTTCCAACCCACTTGTTCTAACTCTGGGGGTCAACCCTTGACAGGTCACCCTCCCCTCACAGGATGCACTCATACCCACATCCAGTCCCTCACACTGGGATAACTGGTATACGACAGTGAGCCTCATATGCACATCTTTGGGATGTGGGAAGAAACTGGAGTCTGGGAAGAAAATCCACACAGATAGGGAGAGAACATTAAACTCCACATAACACAGGGGCTCCAATTTCTCATCAACATTGTAGTGAAATGTCATTGAATGAAGTGTTATTTGAGTACCTGCTGTGCCCTCAAGAGGTAGAGTAGATTTGATTGCATAAATGCAGAGAATATCATTTTGTAAATTGTGTAGTAGTATGAAAATACAATATAGCAAATTTACTAAGTCCTCGATCCCTGCTCCTTCCTTACCATTAGTAGGTCTGATACCTTTACCCATGTTTAGTTTCAGAATTTTTTAAAAGGGATTTTTGTGTTGTGATTTAATATCTGGGATACTGTTCCTGAAAATCATTCATAATGGTCTAATGCTAACAATTTTTGCAACAAAATTTCATTAAATTTTTCTAAAAGTGGAAAACGTTCATATTATGTACCATGTTGAATTTATTTGCTTAATAATTAATTGTAAAATGTTAGCTTCAAAGAAAACATATGGGAAATTATAAAGCAACTACAGAGTTCCTTATTATGAAGTCTGGGATAAAAGCAGGTTGAGTATCAAACGGTATAAGTTAATTTTGAAAATATTTATAATTTTCCTAGTTAAATTACTACAGAAAATTTGATGAAATTCAACTATATGTCTACAGCAATGATGATGTCTTCCTGCTAAAACATAGTGAATAATTTATCAGAAAAAATCCATGAATACTCTGATGACTTGGATTTCTTCATAAAGATTCTTTTATAAGTTGGGCTAATCTCTGGAAGGCCTAAAATAAAAAATATAAAAATTAATAATTAGGCTACTACTTAGGAAAAGTCTATCATAATTTAAAAAATTCAAAGAGACTATCCATCTTAGGTTGAGAAAAGGTAATGAAAAGTCAGCCTTAAGGGTAGGATACTATCAATGCCAGTCATATATGTACACAAAGCATATCAGATTTCTAGGATTGTCTTTGTTCTTATAATCCTCCAGCAGTCATTTCTCTATTTTACTCTAATACACATTATTGTCATTATTGTGTTTTACAACTGCACATGCATTCTACAGATTCAATTGTCTAACTCTATTTATACATAAAAGTCAAGATAGCAAATGAAAAGCATACAAATGACACAAGAAAGCAAGGAAGTAAGAACACACCAAGAACCAGTCCATCCCCAAGGAAGAGTATAAATTCTTCCCAAGGTTAATGACCCTGTTCAATTTATGGCTCTTCTGTCTGGATTCCCAGACACACAGTCCTTAACTACCTATTTCTTGCTTCTTGCTATTTTGGTTAAACAAACATTTTTTGATTATTTAAGAAAAATACTTAATTTGATTCCTGTTCATCATATTTTTTTCTACAAAGAAAGGCACCGGTGGCTGTTACGAATTTGTAGTTTTCGTTTCGTTAATTCCTTGAAGGAAGGTAAGAGAGTTTCCTCATAACATGTTGATAGCCTACCAACATTGCGTAGTAGGTCTGAAAACCATGAAGACAATAAAATTTAATTCTAACTTGGTTCATGCACTTGTCTTTTTTGCAACCATTAAAATGTGTCTTTTTTTTTTTTTTTTTTTGTGGGACCCTTGCTGGCGGCCGGGGAATGAACTGGTGCTGCAGAGGCTGATGGGCAGCCTCGCAGCCCAGTGCTCAACCACTGTGCCACCAGGGGAGGCCCTAAAATGTGTCTTTTAATGGTAATTTGTGATTTTTTTCAATTAATATGTTTTTTAAGAAACTTAAGACATTAAATAATGTTGTAACTCACAAACAAACACATGTGCCCAAAACCGGAATTGATACCTAGTGTTACTCTGAGGAGAATATTGTACTTACCACATCCATCTGTTCTGGAGTTGCAAAGGAGAAGGATGCTCTAAAGTAGGGGCTGGGAGCTGAACTATCAATGAAGAAAGAATTTCCAGGAACCATTAATATCTAAGATAATTTATAAAAAAAGTGAATTACTATTAAGGAAATAGTGAAAGAAAATACAGGGAAAACTAAGAGTGGGGAAGGTCTTTCTAACTTTGAAAGCAATTAAAGAAATTGCAAGAGAAACAATTTGTATGAAAATTCTATATGTCATACAACAAACACAAATGAAAGCATAGAGACTGGAATAATGTTTACAACGAACATGCCAAATATTACCTCTTCTCCATATACAAAAACTCCACAGTAACTGAGAAAAAAAACCAAACACCAAAATTGTAGCTTTAATCGCCAAAGGACAGCTTATAAAACAAATAGAAATGAAAAAAATAGAAATGGTAGTAAACATGTGTACATGTTTCACCAAATTGAAAAATTCATGTAAGTTGAAACAATGAGATAACCATTCTTAAGTTATCACATTTGGAAACTCAAAGGTAAGAATGTGTCAGATAGCAAAAAGGGATGAGTATTTTAGGGAGGAGATTCAGAATGCAAATGCCCCAGTGAAAAAACTGGGGTCCCCTCAAAGAACGGAAAGGAAGTAAAAAGTTAATACACAAAGTGAAGTGTTTGTATCAAGGAGTTGGGAGCAACTCTTATTCTTGATGACCACGGTGGCAGACAGAACACTGGCGTGAAACCCTTTTCTTCTATTTATTGGGCATATCAATATACTCTATTTGCCAGCCTCTTCTAGCTGTGTGTGGCCATGTGGCTGAATCCCAGTCAACAGATGTAAAGTGATACATGAAACTTCCCACATGTGATCCCCCTTGTCTTTTCCATTTTGTAGCCAGTGGGAAATCCACCTGTTGAAGCCTGAAGAGCGATAGGTGAAGGAACCAAGATCTCTGAACCCCTGGTTGGAACAGTGTTGCCTGCGAAACACACCTCTGAAAATTTTATGTGAGTCTGAAATAAACTTTGATTAAATTTTTGAGATAGTGAACTAGTATGACCATGATTTTTAAAAAGCATTCGTTAACTGCTAGTTATATGGTATAAATCTAGGCACTGTTTGCTAAAATAAGATGAGTTGGGAGTAAAATGGGGCACTGTGGGAAGATTTCAAGGCAGATGTTTTCTGTGTCCTGCTTAACAATAAGATGAAAGTAATGTATTTTTACATAGTGGAAAAATTTTGGGATGTGCTAGAATCAAATTGCTGCAAGGGATGAAGGAGTGACAATAATCTCTTTGACAAGATGGCCAAAATCTGGATATAATATGGAGATTATTGAGGAAAAGTAAAGATTCTTGCAGGATAAATGGAATAAATGAAGAGGACTGAAAAAACTACAACAAAATATGAAGTCTGTATCATTAGCCTCTGTCTCAGAAAGACAACTAGGCACTTAGCAAATGCTTTGAATGATAAGGGCATAGGTATAAAAGCAAAGAAAATACTAAATTGTTTTATTATACTAAAATATATTTTTTTGAAATAAATCAGCTTAGTATTTATTAAGTAGCTGCTATGGGCCATTACTGGGGTTAGGATAATCCATAAAGCATATATTCTGCCTTCAAATAAGATGATTGGAGAGAATGAGTGGACTTCCCAAGATGGCAGAGCTGCCCTCAGGGCTACTGAGTCAGTTTCCATGTCTATCCTCTAGACTACCTGGTCTCAAATGCACTAGCATGGTATTTTGCCAACACCAGCACAATCTGTTCTTTTGTGCTTACTGCTTTAAGACTAAAGTGATCCTAGAAACAGATCTAGTGTTTAGAAAATACAGACAAAAATGATAAAGGAATTAATGAATAGAGGAAGGATAATTTATTTGTAAGTTAGAAACTACACAGAAAAATATTTTAATTTCTTGAGTTTTCAATCCTCAAATGAAATTTAAGTAGACTTAGATTTAAGAACAAAAGGAGAAAAATAACCTAGAAGAAATCTTCTTGGGCTATTTTTAAACAATAAAAAAGCAGGATATGAACTTTTCTGTTTTATTTTAACCATGTAAAATAATTACACAGCCTAAATACTAGATAGATAAAAGCTCTTCAAGAAAACACACCACAGATGTTCACAAAATCAGGTGGTAAAGTTATGCTCTATTTAATAATTTTTCATTATACTTTCTATTTTCATTACACTAATGTGCATTTTCCAAGTTTGCTACTGTGAGTATGTTTCATAATCAGGAAAAAAATCCTTCTATTTTAAATACTAATGGCTAGTACTTATCAAATATTTACAACTATGTATCAGGGGTTAGTTGAAGTGCTTCTTAGAGATTAGCTCAATTAATGAGTATAGTAACCCTCTGTGGGAGAAGGAAGGAGGATTCTTATTATCTCTGTTTTGCATACAAAGGGAAGTTTACTTACACAAAGTCACACACCCAGCAAAGGGTAGAAAAGGATTTGACCCAAGAAGTATAGTTCCTGACACTTTCTTAACCACTAAACTAACCAGCAGCTCAGATGAGTGACTGTATTTTCTATTTAGACCAGAAGAATACAAATTATATTATGATTTTAATAATGAGATTATATATTTGATATTAAAATATCATGAGTTGGGTGGTGAGAAATAATAAATGCCTAAAAATGCCATTTTTATTCAACTAAAAATTAAAGAAAAACTAAAACTCCCCCCTCCCCTTTTACCTCTCTTTTTATGGCTTTTTCTTCAATCAGTTGTTTTGTATCAGAGATGCCCTTAATTTTAACCCATAAAAACATTCCAGCAGTAGGAACATGCCATTCTGCCAAACCTACGAACAAGAGAACAAATATCTTTTAAAGCCATTTTGATAGATATATTGCTTAGTGATATGGTTGCAGTAATTGTAAACCAGTATTTTCAAAAAAGGTCCTTCAGTGATAGCATTTTTTAAAAATACGATTTTGTGAGTCCTGAAATTTGATGTTCTGAGTTTTATTTTAAAAGGTGAGGGGTGAAAGGGAGGGAGTGGATATGTATGTATTTACAATTTTAGTCAGTTGTGGAGTAGTGTAAGAAATCTAGTATCTATGTCTACCTCTTTTAGGTGGATCTACCCATGCCAAACATGGCTCTTTCAACCTTAGAAGGTTTCTTTAACTCTTTCTAGAGTCTTCCAGCGTTGCAATGTATATAACAGCTTAGAAATCTAATGGGATTAGAGTTTTTATCAGAATGTATTCATTTATGAAGAGTTACTTTATAATTCAAGTTTTCCAGGTATATTTGTAGGCTTTATGTTTCATTGACTAATAGGATAGAGAAATCAAGAAGGCAGGAAAATTATTTTGATTTACTCTATTATCTGTTTAAAATAATTGCCATTGATTAAAACCTTTTCTTCAAGTTCACTATAAATGTGGTAGGTTAATACTCTTATCAATAAGATAATTGTTTTTACAAAGACTTCATAAGGCACAAGATATAACAGAAATATGGACTTCATAGTTTTGGTTTACTATCATTCATAACGGAAGCATTTTAAATGATATAATTAAAGTCACATGATTTATTTGACTTTCTTCCTTAATAGAAAATTAAATATAAACTATCCTGTAATCAAATAAACAATTGTTCATATTAGATAAATGAAATTAATGACTAGGAAGTAAATAATTTGTAATGAGAGATCTACCTTAGATTCATTACATTGTACTTTTTATTATGATATAATCTAGATAGAAAAGGAATATATTGTTTGTTTGACAATTCCTCTTATATTTTGGGTAAAATTTTGAAATAACTAAGGTTTTAAATAAATTATTGGAGATTGATTTTAGACTAATTGTGCAGCCTGTTATTTCTGAGATTATTTGTAGGTAACAAGAATACCTGTTACCTTGACAAGAATACTCCTGGACTCATTTCTTACCCTCAAGGTTATTAACAAAACTACACAGTGTTTACTGTCCACTTATATAGTTGTTACTGTGTATTGCAAATAGAATTTACTTAACCCTCACCGCTTAACCACTTGTCTGCAGCTGCCAATAATGCATCCTTCTGGGAATTGTAGAAGTCAATAACCCTAGAAGAAGAAATAAATGAAATGGATGTGTTTAGTACATTAACTGCAGAAATGAAAACACTCTGAAGTCCAGTCTATAAGAATTTGTTTTGTTTCTTGATTAAAATGTTGAATGCTTGCTAAGGGAATAGAACATATTTATTTGATCTATCTGATGGTAAACATTTAATCAATGTGCTTTTTCCTTTGTTTTGGAATACTTTGAAAATGAAAATTAATACAGCAAAGTCCATTTCTGTGTAAAATATTGAACCTAAATTTCAATATCAACAGAAGTAGTAGCCTTAATCGCTCTCTTTGGTTGTCATTTATGGGGTGGGAGAACTCTAAGGATCAAAGAAGATACTATTGAAATGATGAATCACTGGGGGTAAAGACAATCTGTTTTTTCTTTATTTCTTTATGGCCTCAGAAGTACCCTGTTTACATAAGTAAAGTAATTCATAAGGTACACCAATATTCTGATTACTTAGGTAAATATTTTCTCATTTGTATTTGAGCCAATGCTCTATATTATGCTCACTGAGCTCCTATCTTGTTTACTTTTTAACAAATGAATTAAATACCTCTGTACATGAGCCAGGAAGCCCTCTTCCCCCCATTGGTGTAGAAGTTGTGATACAAGAAGCTAAAGAGATAAAACATTAACAAATGTTATGGTTCACGACGAGATACGTTTTTTGTCAAACATAAAAGCAAATTATTCTTAATGATGTGTAAATGACCATAAGATAGAGCAAGTGGGACCTAGTTTTATACAGTGATTTATAATAAATGTTTATTAAAACAATGACAATAAAAATATATATTTATTAATATAGTTTACCTAATTCAATCTAAGTAATGATCTTATTAAGGAGCTTATTATATCTATTTCACTGATGAGGAAGCTGAAGTGAGGGTTAAATTAATTTTACTGAGGCTAAACAGACAGATACAGAATTTGGAATCAAGTCTAGCTGTTCAGCTCCAGTCCAAGTCATTAATTACAATACTATCCTCCCTCTAGACACATAAACAATATGTAGAAGATGTATTAAGTTACATAATATTTTGAGAAGTTTTTCTCACTAAAATAGAAGTTCTAAATGTTATAAATGGATAGTGAAGTTCTGTTACTAACAGATACAAAAAATATGTAAGAAGTACTCAGCCTGTTGAGACCCCCCACATCTGCACTTTGTGGGATGTGCACTATCAAACTAACTTTACAAGGCATTTTTTAGTTCTTACGTAATAATCTATCCCTGAGATTCGGTTCTCCTGTCACCTTAGGGATGGATTCAGTACTTTCTCAAAGCTTTTGAGGAAATTGATACATTCTCTAAAATAATTCTACTTTAATGAAAATATATTCCAGAAGTGTCTTTAGGAGAAGTTAGCACACATGCATAATGAAGGCAAATAACGAGTCACTAAGGTTTGAAATCATTGTTCTTATTATATGGTCCAAGACAAGTTCCATTTTGCTCTGCTCAACAAAGTTTTTTTTTTTTTTCTTTTTTTTTAAAGATCCTTGCATCTCGGCAAGATGCTAAGGATCCAAGATGAATAAGACACCCGACTCTCAAGAAGCATGTGGCCTATGTCACAAAATAATACCAGGTTAATTCAATCCTCATTTTCCTTTAGAGTAAGCATCTGTGGTATATGGTCTTCTAATTCAGTCCATATTGGAACTAGAAAAATCGATGTCAGTGATTTCCCACCCTGTTACCTTAACTCAGTCTTACTTGCCAACATCTATTCTCTCTTCTGATCTGATTAAAAAAAAAAAAACCTTATTTCTTCAATTGTCCTTACCTGTGCAAAAGTGCTGGGGTGCATTGTTGAAACTTGTGTGTGTAAAACGATTCTCTCTATCAAGAGTTTTGGTCCAGTTATAAATCCTATTCTCAGCCTACACAAAGAGAGAAAAGGCATCATACCAACCCTGTATTAACAACGAATATATCATTTTAGGACACAGAAACATCAATTCCAAAGAACACCTGCACCCCTATGTTTATAGCAGCACTGTTTACAATAGCTAAGCTTTGGAAACAACCCAAATGCCCAAAAATAGATGACTGGATCAAGAAGATGTGGTACCTATACACCATGGAATATTACTCAGCATTCAAAAAAGATAAACACATGCAATTTGCAGCAACATGGATGGCGCTGGAAGGGATCATGCTCAGCAAAATAAGCCAAAAAGAAAAAGAAAAATACCGGATGGTCTCACTCATAGCAGGAATCTAGAAAACTTAAATAAGGGACCAGGAAAATGAATATAAGAAAGTGAAAATCAAAATCAACAAAAAACTATGAACCAGAGACACTTTTAGGGGGGCGGGGGCGGGAGGGGAGGGATTGGGGTCAGAATGGGGGGGCTGCAATTGTATGGGGAATATAACAATAAAATTTATAAAAATAAAAAAAAAAATAAATTAGAATAGAAGTACTAAGGAGAGAAATCCCTAAGTAAAAAAGAAATAGGATCAGAGACAGGATCTTTTGAGGTTTATTGGAAATTCTCACTGAACTATTACAGTACTTTGAGATAGTGACTGCTTTATAGCAGTAGAGTTGAACACAGAAAATAGCTACAGTGTCAATAAGAACAGAGAGATTCATTCCCAATGTGGAGAGTTGTCTAAGTTGATTATGAGAGAGGATCAGGAAGAGCCCCTGTGTCCCCCACATTTCATCGAAAAAAAAAACAAAAACCTAAATATATTAGATCTATACAAAAAAAAAAAAAAACAACGAATATATCATTTTACTGACTTCATCAGGGAGAGGGTTGTGACCTGGGGACAGATGAACCTAGACAATGGAAACATTGTCTTAAAAGCATTTTTTATTTAAAATACAAATTGAAGTTTAAATGTATGGTTAAAATAGAATGCCAATCTGACCACTATATCTACATATGCTCTTTCATATGTGAAACCAAAACGCTGGCCAGTCCTTTTATACCTTTAGATTAAAAGGACACGTGGCCTTTGATTACTGGAGACAAAGAGAAAAAAATCAACGTTCATAGTAATAATTAAACTGGTATTTTAAGACAAGTGGAATACAAGCATTTAAATGAAAACAATCATTTGAACTAAAAGATACTGAGGAGCAATATTTAGAGCTAAACTCTAGAGACAGAGCCTTACCCAGAGGAGAGGACTTTTGAGAAAGAGTCAGCCCTGATGACACGCCCATCAGTGTCCATGGAAAGAAATGTTGGTGCCCAGGGCTTGAAATGGAAAAAAAAAAACAAAACAAAACTGTTGGTTTGAAAACAGAGTTACTGACTGTCTGATTTACATAGAGAACGGAGAGGGTGTGGATTCAGTTCTCATCAGGCAACCATTACCTTTGTCTTCGTCTCAACCCTTTATAACACCAAAGGAAACAGAGATGCATATGCATTTATTAGTGTCTCCTGTCTTCACATGGCTCTTCTGCCAAAAACACATACAAAGTTTTTCTCATTTGCATAAGATGCCATTATTTTGAATTTAGGAAAACTCATATAGGTGCTCCATGCCCCAAGATTTGAAATCCAAGATTAACAGATTCAGAAAACTCAAGAAAAATAGGTTCAGACAAGATCAAAACAAAGATTGCCAGCTGTGTTGAGGTTTGCTTGGTGAGAGAATAGATTCTTAGAACAACTACAAAGACAAAAAAAAAAAGTGAGAAGAAAGATGAGAAATATAGCCAATCTGAAATACTGACTTCAGCATATACTTCACAAGGAGGCACAAAGAAAGGGGACTTTGGTCACATTGAGGGTGGAGGGCAGGTAGGCAGCTAGCTAGGTGATATTCAGGCAAACTAGATAGAAGAGTCAAGAGTTTTTGTTTCTTTTCTGTAGACTTAAATGGGAGACTGGACCCGTGTATTTAGTCTCTGCAGGCTGGAGAACAAATACACATAGTGTGTGAGTTTGAGGAATTAAGCATTTTTATTTATTAAATATTTTATTTATTTTTGTGTACAAGTACTGGGGTTCAGGCCAGAGGTGCAGAGGGTGATCAGGAGGATTCACCAGAGACAGAGCAGGGAACAGAACAGGCAGATTGACTGAAATACACTGCTGAGGGGAGCAGCGGGCGAGTTGGGAGAGGTCTGCTGCACCATGTAGCATCTCCCTTGCCAGGGATTGAACTCAGGTACCTTGGAGGGCCATCTCTGTGGTAGTGTTGAAACTTAAACCCTAGGCCACCAGGGAGGCCCTGGAATTAAGCATTGTAATCTGTATCATTATTATTGTCTATTAGGAAACAGTGATCCTAAAATGTGCCTTTGAGATTTAGTGAGAAAGAATCTAAAATTCATTATTCTGCAGCAAAGATCCAGGACCTAAATGACAAATGGCAAATATATGGCTTGCTTACAAGTAATGTTTCTCTTATGTCCATAGTGTACCTCACTAACTGAGCACAACTCTTTCTCCTTCAGCTTGAACATAGCTTCTGAGACATCATTCCAGTCAGTCATACTAATGCTGAAGTTGACTCCTCAAGATAAAACCCATTACACATATCTCACAGTGTTGAAGGAGCTGGGAACTAGGATTTTGGAGTTCAAGACCATAGCCCTGACTCACTCTGCTTGTCCAAATGCCTGATACAGAGAGCCAGCTACCACTCTGAAGGTAAGTAATTTCTGGAAAGATTGTTTATACCAGAAATGGAAAGTAACAATTCCAGGACAAAATTGAAAGATTAAAGGTAGAAGTGGTAGCAAGTTAATTTTTTATTTCAATATAAGTCTGGATTATCTCTGACTCAACAGAACAGGCCAAAATCAAATGCAGGGAAATAACTTACAGTTTGATCTTCTAATTGACATTGTCGCTTACCTTTTTTTTAAAAAAGATTTTATTTATTTATTTATAAATACAAGCACTGGGTACAGTCAGAAGCGCGGGAGGGTGAGAGAATTCACCAGAGACAGAGGGGGAGAGCAGAGCAGGCAGAATGACGAAACGCACTGCTGAGGGGAGCAGCGGGCGGCAGGAGAGGTCCGCGCGCCATGTGGGACCCTCGCCCGGAGGCCGGGGAGCAGCTGGGGATCGAACCTACGCTGCAGAGGCTGCGGGCAGCTTCGCAGCCCAGTGCTCAACCGCTGCGCCACCGGGGAGGCCCTCGCTTACCTTTTTGAACTGGAGAAAATAATATGGATCATCTTCTATTATGAGGAAGTCATATTTTCTTGCAAGCTAAAAAAGGTTAAAGTAGTATATTTTATATCTTAAGAGATGTCTAAAATTGCATCATTTGGAGTCATAATTCTTAGCACTCATCCATCATTCATTCATTCAATAAGCTGTTAAGTACCTACTGTCCTAGACAGTGAAGATAAAGAGGTGGAAAGGCACTAAAGGCTCTTGCTCTCATGGAACTTCCATCCCATGGTAGAATATAAGGCAATGCATAACAAATAGAATATTAGGTGGGGAGGAGTTGAGAACTAAGTAGACCATTAAACAGGGTGACATTTGAGAGCGAGACAGTGACATGGTAGCTGTTTCAGGCTGACTCACTGGGCAGCCCTAATGCGCTGGCGCCACTGTGGAAGACCAGAGAGAAGGTGGTGACTGAAAAGACTGTGATAGTAGTGGCAGTGGAGAGACATGGCTGAATCTGGTGGTAGAATTCACAGGATGGAAGGAAGTGGAGGAGGGAGGAGGGAATGGGGAATAAAAGGTCTTTGTTGATGGTGGCACAGTTTATGGAATTGGAGAATGTGAAGGGCCTGGATTGGAGGTTTGGGGTGTGAATGGAGAAAATCAGGAGTTCTGTTTGGCCATGTCAACTTTGAAATGCCCATTAGACATTTATGTTGGATGTTTGATACAATAATTGGATAGTGAGGTTGAATACAAAGTCTGTAGTTCAGGGAAAGGCATTCCATTCAGAGTAGCAGGTATAGGCATAGAACTAGATGAGGCTGTCAAGGGATGGGGGTGTGTAAATAAGAAGAGGAATTTAGGACAGAGTTCAGGATAGGGGAAAAATAAGACATTATTTTGAAATTAAAAAGTACATATGGTAAGTAAAAAGGAACTGCTTGAAAATCTTATGATATCATTGCACATGATTGAATTAAATATTTAACAAGGGTTTGGTACTTATTTAAAAAGCTATTTGTAGTGGAAGGCTAGGTAGCATTGTCAGGCACATGAAAGAGACTTTATAAAAAGGCACATTTCTCTTCTTTTTAATAGACTTCTGTATAGCTCAATATGTGTTTGATACTTAAAAAAATGTTTATAGTGAAAAGCTTAGGTGTCAGAACCAGGTACCTAAAGAAACCTTACAAAAGGAGGATGCCTCTTATTTTTAAAGAATTTCTTTGCAAACCAAAATGACAAGAAGTAGGAAAGTGAAGAGACAAGTTGAAAACACAAATATAAAATGATGAAAATAAAATTTGGGGTAGAATATTAAATAGTCTCATACAACTTAATGTCAGGTCAAAGGTGCTATTTCTTTCTATAAAAATATTAAAGAAAAAAATCTCATAGTTAACAAAGGATGTAGTAATTTCTTGAGTTTAAATCAATTAGGACCCTTGGCACAGATGACTTCCCTTTATAACAGATCATCTTCCTTGAAGCCAAGAGGCTGATAAGAAAGGGAACTAGTATTGTACACTTTAAAGTGAAAAAGAAATGAGCACTTAGCCACAAACCACATTCTTGAAAAATACCTCATAGATTTCCTTTTTGCGGTTGCCTGGTAATGAGTTTCCAGTAGGGTTGTTGCCATTTGGGACAGTATAAAGTAATTTGGGGGTGTTTTTTTTTGGGTCCTTAGAATCTTCGGGTTTCCATTTGGAAAGTATATCCTTGAGGGACTCTGGAATCATTCCATGTTCATCACTGGGAACATTAAGAATGTTGCAGCCCAGTGGTTGTAGCTGTTGAGCACAAGTGAAGAAACAAAGCCCACATTCAGACACCATTCCAGAATGTTAGTGCCCTTCACGCTAACCAAGAATGACACCGTGTTACCGTCCGTCTCCTTAAACGTATGAACCTACTTAGCTCCACACTCCACGGGATTGAGGTAGTGTATTATAATTGTGTTGTTGCCCTGGGTAGATTCCATTTTTATTCAAAACTACCCCATCTATTTCCAGAGGAAGATTATACTGCTCCTCTATGTCACTGTTGCCCACATGTCTAGCTCTGGTCAATAATTTCTGAGTGGGGTGATGTGTGTCCTTCGAAGCAGACACTTTCAAGTCCAGCTTGTGGTTTTGTTTCTTCCCTTTGCTCTGTGAGTGACAGTGTTCCAGACAGAGGCTGATTCTCTCAGTGCGGGGCTTGGGATGGAGATGACCTGGAGCAGAGCTGCAGCTGCCTAGCCATGGAGTGTGAGAGAGAAATAAACGTTTGTAGCTGTAAGCCACTGAGAAATTGGGTCATTGTGATATAGCATAACCTAGTCTCTTCTGACTGAATTGTACTTATAATTATAATTAGAACTGGTTCATAAAGTGTTCATTAAGAAATGTTTTTGACAAAGTAAATTACTCATCTGAAGCATTTGTTATGCTCAGACATTTGGAAGTTACAAGCAGAGGTGATATTAAGAATATTTAACAAGTGGTAAGCACTGGACCTGAGCCCTGGAGACACTCCCCCCCCAACAATGGCATTAACTCTGTATCAGGGGAGGTGTTCAGGCTGGTCTTAGGAGAGGAACCAGACTGGTGTTGGGGTCTTGAGGGGGATCAGGGTAACAACTTGTCAAGGAGTATGGAAGTATTTCAAGATCTTACCATTTGCTAAGGCTGGCCTGGCAAGGAGTGGCCTGGCTTATAGACGTAACTTAATAAAAATCTTGTGGAATCTTATTCTTGGATGAACATAAAGAAAAAACCCATACTTTAAGAAATAATAACTGACTGAGGTTCTCTGACAAACAATTTTCAAGCATTCGTTTGAGCAGTTAAATGTAGAATTATGCACTAAGTAAGAATAATCCAGACCCTACTTAGGATATATCTAAAGGTTTTATATTTAAGAAGCACATCTAGTATGAGTACAACAAACCAATCTGAAATAGACGCATCTTGCTTTTTAGCATCTGTCTTCATAACTTGGCACATGGCTTGTGTCTGGATATGTGAGAACACTTGTGCATGTGTATGCATGTGGTTTATATAGACACAATTTTATATTTATAGCATTATGGAGTCTTAAGTGTTAGGAGTTTAGGAAAATAATAATTATTCAATCATTCAGCAAAACAGTGATTTTACTTTAGTTTTTGAAAATAAAATTTATGTAACAAAATTTTGCTTTTTTAAAGTACACAACACTGGCAATATTTACACTTACAGTGTGTGTATCCATCAACATCACTATCAATTTACAAAATCTTTTCATAACCCCAAACAGAAACTCTGTACCCATTAAGTAATAATGGTATTTGCCCCTTCCTTTAGTCCTGGTAACCGCTAATCTATGTTCCGTTTCCATGAATTTGCCTGTTATACATGGATCACACACATGGAGTCATATAGTATTTGGTCTTTTGTGCTTGGCTTTGAGAATGGACTGTTTTATTTCTGCAAAAAAGAATAATGGGGGCCTCCCTGGTGGTGCAGCGGTTGAGCGCTGGGTAGCGAAGCTGCCCACGGCCTCTGCAGCGCCGGTTCGATCCCCGGCTGCTCCCCGGCCACCAGAGGAGGGTTCTGCATGGTGCGCAGACCTCTCCTGCTGCCTGCTGCTCCCCTCAGCAGTGTACTTTGGTCCTTCTACCTGCTCTGCTCCCTGCTCTGGCTCTGGTGAATTCTCTCATCCTCCCGCGCTTTTGACTGTACCCAGTGCATGTACAAACAAAACAAACAAACAAATAAATAAATAAAACATGCCTCTATTAAAAAAAAAAAGAATAATGGGATTTTTATAGAAATTGCATTGAATCTGTAGGTTGCTTTGGTAGTACTGACATCTTAACAATATTAAGTCTTACAGTACATGAATAGGTGATGTCTTTCCATTTATTTAGGTCTTTAATTTCTTTCTGCACCGTGCTATAGTTTTTATGTACATGCCACTCACCTTCTTAGATTTTTCCCCAAATATTTGATGCTTTTGAATACTATTATAAATGGAATTGCTTCCTTAATTTATTTTTCAGATTATTCATTGGAAAAAAGTAATTTTTACAATACCATTTCTATCCTTCCTTAAGAGTATTGAGAAAATCTGCCTTTTCTAAGAATAGTTAATGCTTTATATATTGATTCTTGTAAAGGTAATATTAAATTTGGAAAAAAAAAGAGAACCCATGAATTTAAAATCAATAGAGCATAAAGGGCATCTAATTCAATTTCTCTGTTCTAAGGAAACATTTGTTATGTGGCAATCTAGGGAAAAGTTGAGCACTTTAGCTGGGGCAATGTTTTACCTCTCAGGGAGTTAGGTAAGATGGTGAGAAGTTAGGTAAGATGGTGAGAAATTACTTTCAGGTAATTTCTATCCTTTTAGTTCCAGTCCTATCAACCTTAAGGACATGCACAAATAAGTCCATGGCTAACTTTGATATATTTGGGGACAATTTTCATGTCTTTGTTGAATCTTCTCTTTTGGGGGAAAACATCCACAGTTCCTATAATCATTATTCATCTGATAGGCTTCCAATTTCCTACTCACTCTGATTATTCTTCTCTGAGTGTGCTCCAGTTTGTGTACACACACACACACACACACTCCCACACACAACCCCCCCAACACACACCCCCACACCCACTCTAAAGTATTGTGCTCCAAGCAAACCTAATACTCAGTGGTATGTTCTAACCAGCACGCAGCAGAGCTGGACAGTCAGCTTCTTCATTCAACATATTAAAATCTCATTAACACTGGAATGAAAAGTCCTAATTATACCATAGTAGTTTACAGTTATATTAAATCAACATATAACAATGATTATACTTAGGCATATGGCAATAAAAATAGTACTGAAAAAATAACTTTTCATAAATTAAGTCACTTTTCAAGTGAATACTGGTTTTAAGAAAACTGGACATAATTTTATACCACCTTATTTTAGCTTCTATACATTTAGATGCATTTTGCAAAAAGTAATATATAAAGCAGAGGGACTTTATTTACATATGTAATTTTAGATTCTGTTTACAGAGGAAAGATGCTATTTTATTTTTCGGTGGAGAGATAATTCTAAAGATTCAATGATTTCTTGTATTTGTTATGAGAGGTGGCTTTTTAAAAAATGTGTACTCACAGCATGAAGTGTTCCTGAATAAGTAGGCTCATTTAGGAGGATATTATCTCCAGGGTTAAGGATCATTTCGAACACCTAAAAAAAGCAGCATTGATTAGCTTGGATATACAGACATGTCTCATTTTATTGCACATCATCCTATTGTACCCCACAGATACTGTATCTTTTACAAAGTGGAGCTTATGGCAATCCTGCCTCCAGCAGTCTTTGGATGCCATTTTTCCAACATCATGTGCTTACTTTGTATCTCTGTGTCACATTTTGGTAATTCTCACAATATTTCAAACTTTTTCATTATTATATCTATTATTTTTAAATAGTTATTTTTATTTATTTATGCATACACTAACTGGGGTGTAGGCCAGAGGTGCTGGGGATGAGAGGATTCACCAGAGACAAGAGTGAGGAGTAGAACAGGCAGATCCAAATACACTGCTGAGGGGAGCATTAGGAGAGAGACAGGAGAGGTCTGCTGCACTCTGTGGGTTAGCTTCCTGGCCAGGATCGAACTCATGCCTCAGTGGCTGGTGATAGCTTGATAGCACTGAGACTTTAACCCCTGTGCCATCAGGGAGGCCCTGTTATATCTATTATGATGATCTATAATCACAGACCTCAATGTCATTGTTGTTACTGTTTTGGAGAGCTATGAACTGCACCCATATAAGATGGCAAACTTAATTAAAAAATGTGTTTATTCTGACTGCTCCACTGAGCACTGAACTGCTCCAGCAGTTCCCCATGTCTAGCTCTCTTTGGGTTTTCCTATTCCCTGAGATAGAAAAATACTGAAATTAGACCAATTAATAACTTACCCTGGCTTCTAGGTGTCCAAGTGAAAGGAAGAGTTGCATGTCTCTCTCATTTTAACTCAAAAGCTAGAAATGAGTAAGCTTAGTGAGGAAGGCATGTTGAAAGCTGAGATAGGCTGGGAAGCTAGACCTCTGTGCCCAACAGTTAGCCAAGCTGTGAATGCAAAGGAAAAGTTCTTGAAGGAAATGAAAAGTGAACATATAAATGTCAAGAAGACAAACACACTTACTGTTGATGTGGGGAAAGTTTTAGTGGTCAGGATAGAAGATCAAACTAGCCACTACATTTCCTTAAACCAAAGCCTAATCCAGAGCAAGCACCTAACTCTTCAATTCTGTGAAGCCTGAGAGAGATGATGAAACTGCAGAAGAAAAGTTTGAAGCCAGCAGAGGTTGGTTCATGAGGCTTAAGGAAAGAAGCCGTCTTTGTAACATAAAAGTAGGACATGAAGCAACAAGCGCTGATATAGCAGCTGTGGCCAGATATCTAGAAGATGTAACTAGATTATTGATGATGGTGGCTACACCAAACAACAGATTTTCAAAGTACACAAAATAGCCTTGTTTTGGAAGATGCTAAAGAATGTCTAAGCTGGAGAGAAGTCAATCCTTAGCTTCAAAGGACAGGCTGACTCTTGTTAAGGGCTAATGTAGCTGGTGACTTTATGATTTTTATTTACCATTCTGAAAATCCTAGAGGGCTTAGGAATTATTCTGAATCTACTCTGTGCTCTGTATATGGAATAATAAAGTGCTATCTGGATGACAGCACATCTGTTTTTGAATGTTTTAAGCGAACTGTTGAGACCAATAGCAATTCCTCAGGAAAAATATTTCTTTGAAAATATTGCTGCTCTTTGACAATGTACCTGGTCACCCACAAGCTTTAATGGAGATGGAGCGGTGATCTGTTCTGATGTCATACCTGCTAACACAACATCCATCCTGCAGCCTAAGGACAAGGAGTCATTTTGACTTTCAAGTCTTATGTAAGAAATGCACTTCACAAAGCTATAGGTTCTATAAGTAATGATTCCTCTGAGGATGTGAACAATGTAAATTGAAAATCTTCTGGAAGGAATTCACTATTCTAGATGCCATTAAGAACATTCATGATGGGAGGAGGTCAAATTTATCAGCATTAACAGGAGTTTGGAAGAAGCCGATTCCAGCTACCGTGGATGACTTTGAGGGGTTCAGGCCTCTAGTGGAGGATGTGGTGGAAATAGCAAGAGAACTAGAATTAGAAATAGAGCCTGAAGATGTGACTTATTTGCCACTCTCTAATAATAAAACTTTAATGGATGAATAGTTGCTTCTTATGGATGAGCAAAGAAAGTAGATTTTTGAGATGGAATCCACTCCTAGTGAAGATGAAGTGAACACCTTTGCTATTAGGTATGGATGCTTGATGCTATAAAAACTCAAGTGTCCTGGAATTCAAGACATTCAGGGAGGCTTCCTGAGGAAGTGATGTGTAGGTGTATGGGTGGCAAGTTACATTTTGAATAACCCCAAGAATTCTGTGACTTGAGGGGATTGTAAAGAGGAGTGGAATGAGGCGAGACAGAAGTGGGCATTTGGGCCTAGTGAAGCCAGGAAGGTGCTCAGGTAAGCATTTTGACATCAGTTTGGCTGTAATATGAAAGAATAAGTGGAGTGAGATTACATGTGGAAAGTTTTTAGGATTTTAGGGAAGTTTTTGCTGCCACCCTGTGGACAGTAGAGGGTACTGTGGATCAGGAGACTGATGCTTTAATTGGAGAGGACAGCTAAGAGGTCTTAGGGAAATCAAAACAACTATGGATTGTAAGGGAGTGAGGAAGAGGTGTTGATGGTGACTCCTAGACTTCTGGTTGTGAAATCATAGGGATGGTGGGAATAGTATCATTCAACCAAACTAAACAGAACTCAAAATTGGCCATTTGAGGGAGAAGATGATGAGTGTCTTGGTTTGAGGTGTCTCTGAAGTATCAAGTGTTGGGTGGACAGATGAATAAATGAATTTGGATGGAGCTTTGGAGTCACTGGCATATGACTGGCCACATGGGTGTGAATGGAGGTACTGGGGAAAGCATATAGATTAAGGGGCAAGAGGTTCAAGGACTGAGCCTTATGGGATGCCAATAAGTAATGGTTGTGTAGAAGAGGGGAAGCAAAGGAGGGAGGGAGTAGGCCAGAGGACAGCTGCCCAGTGTGGAAATGACATAGTCAGAGGAGCAGAGCATTTTAAAAATTGTAGGAGTTGGGTACTCCCTTAATAGGAACCTTGTTTTAATGACGCCAACCTCTGGGTCATTGATCACATGACCTGTACTTTACAAAAATCAGGTTGGTGAATGTCTTTAAGTTTCCTATTTATAATTCTAGATAATGACAAGAAGACCACAGTAACTCACAAAACATGATCCTCTTGTGGTTAAGTGAGAGATGACAGTATTGACGGACTTACATGGTTCTTAATGTGGGGTAGCCTTCCCTGTCAGTCTTACCTTACAAAGGCCTTCTTGGCTGCCATTTGTGACGCATAAGTCCATTTTTCCTTGATTGGAGGGATGATTGATGGTGGGAGGATTGTGCAATTTTACTTGAAGCTGTTTTAGCCAGGATACCAGCTCTGGGATTCTAAAGCATAAAATGAATTTTCAAATTTATAGCAGTAAAAGTCATAATAATAGTAGACAGGAGTTAAAGGGTAGCTTTATATGAGGCATTTTGCACATTCAATTAAAAAATCCTAAAATGCCTTTTCGTCAATATTAATAATATCGCTATTTAAAAAGCGAAGGCAACAGATTAGAGGTTTTGTGACCGTCACAAAATCCAAACAGTAGCTTAAATGAACTGAGGTTTGAATCTACATCTTTTTTATTCCAAAGTCTTCATTTTTTTCTTTTCCACTAGATCACTCACTGCATAGTCAAGTCTTTGTTCTTAGGGACATTTCCATAGGATACTTAGAAGTTCAGGGTCCATATAGCCCCTATAGCGTGGAAACAAACACCTTTGTATATATTATTACATATAATTCATTTGAATGTAATTTTTTTTGTGGCAGTGCAAAGTAGCCCTTAATAAAGTATAATTTGTAATCATTGGAAGAAGACAAGCTAAGGAAGGCCCTAAGGAATGTGTTCCATCTTGCCTTTAAGAAATTAAGGACATCTTATCTGAGAGCAACATATTTACCCAGCTGCTTGCTTAAAGCAAAACACAATGATTAGAAAATGCCCCAGGACTTAAATTTGCTGCTTCCTGGGGCAGGCTTTTCCTCTTTTCTCCAAACCTATCTCCTCACCTAGCCCTCTCACTTTTTGCAGACTCAGCTCAAATGATACTTTCTCCCAGAAGCCTTCTCTGACTCCCCCGGTCGATTAAGGTCAAGCAGCAGCCGATGAAGGATAAGCATTGACTATCCTCACTGCTCTTACTATTTGAAAACTCTTCCCCAAACCTTCCTAACTGTCGAGTACCCATTTAAAAAAAAAAAAAAAAAAAGACACCAGTCATTTTTACCAGGAGCCCTTAGAATACAGCTCATGACAATAAGCAAGCCAAGTGATATTATCTATGGTAACTACCCAGCACTTTGAGAATACTGAAGAGCTCTCTTCATCATCTCGGCTTCAAATTGGATGGTCTTTCCATTTTCCACGGTGATCGTCGCGCTCTTAAACGGGAACGTTTTCTCATTTGGCGCTCCGGTAGCTAAGGAGATGACTGATTTGGGCGAGGCGATCAGTAAGTCAGCTACAATGAACATGCAAGAGAAGCAGACACGGTCACTGAAGGCCTTCACCAACTGAGAGAGTTCTGTCTGCCGCATTAATTACAGCCTAACTAAAAACTGAACAATTTCTGGTGACAGAATGTTAGTCTAAAGTAAACATCTGGAACAGCTTTTCCTGAACCCTTCTCAGTGGTAGAGATCTCCAACTCAAAGTCAGAGCGAGCACGAAGGAAAGAAGGTGACAGAACACCCTCCTTTTAGCCCCCACCTGCGGCCAAACTCAAGGGTCTGCTCGCCCAGCTCAGCTGTCTCGAGGAGAGCTTTCTTTTTTTTTTTTAATTAAGATTTTTTAAAAAGATTTATTTATTTATTTACACAAGCACTGGGCACAGTCAGAAGTGTGGGAGGGTGAGAGAATTCACCAGAGCCACAGCGGGGAGCAGAGCAGGCAGAAGGACCGAAGTACACTGCTGAGGGGAGCAGCGAGCAGCAGGAGAGGTCTGCGCGCCATGTGGGACCCTCCCCAGTGGCCCCCTCCCCAGTGGCCGGGGATCGAACCGGCGCTGCCAGAGGCTGCGGGCAGCTTCGCAGCCCAGCGCTCAACCGCTGCACCAGCGGGGAGGCCCTCGAGGAGAGCTTCCCCAGCGGAATGAATGAATGCAACCAAGCAAGGCCCCCTCCCCGGGAGGGCGAGGAGCCACGGGCCCAGGACTCACTTAGGACTCGGAGGGTGGAGGGCTTCCTGGCCTTGCTGGTGGCCGTGAGGAACCGTGAGTAATTCATGCCTCTGGTGCCCGGCGCCTTCTTCAGCTGCTGAGGACTGGGAAAGCCGGCCACGTCCAGTCACCGCTGCTCTCTCCGGAGAGACCCCGGCGGCTGCCCGCGAGATCCAGCAGGTCCACGCGCGGGGGCCGGGAGCTCCGCTGGGGTTCCCGCCTGCAGGCCGCGCTGGGTCTCCGGGGCGAGTCCGGCAAAGTCCACCTGCAGGGGGAGAGCCCGCCCCGGGCCGCGCCCCCTCCCGCCCCGCCACGCGGCCTATAGCCGCGGGCCGCCGGCGCCTGCCCCGGGTCACCGACCTCGGCGGGGCGGGGGGGGGGCGCGGGGTGCGGCCGGCCGCGCGCCAGGAGCCCCGGGCCAGAGCCGGAGCGCGGGGCCTGACCCCGCGGCTGGGAGACGCCGCAAGACAGCGTCCGGCTCGGCCCCGACGCGCGTCTGATCTTGCCCCGAAGTCCAGCCCCGCGCCCCGGGCTCCACCCCGCGCCCCCGGCCGCTCCTCGCGCGCCCCCGGCGGCCGCCCGGGCCCGGCTCGGGGCTGCGCGCTCGGACGCGCTGTCGCGGGGCCGCCCTGCCGGTGGTGGGTGCAGGTTCGCCCCCTCCCACCCCTGCTGCGTTCAATACCGACCTTTCAAAAATACAGCTATCTTGAAACACATGCAATTTGCAGCAACATGGATGGCGCTGGAAGGGATCATGCTCAGCGAAATAAGCCAGAAAGAAAAAGAAAGATACCGGATGGTCTCACTCGTAGCAGGAATCTAGAAAACTTAAATAAGGGACCAGGAAAAAGAATAACTATAAGAAAGTGAAAATCAAAGTCAACAAACAACTATGAACCAGAGACACTCTCTGGGGAGTAGGGGGCGGGAGGGGAGGGATTGGGGTTAAAATAAGGGGGTTGCAATTGTATGGGGAATATAAAAATAAAATTTATTTAAAAAATATATAGCTATCTTGGGAAGTCATCTAGGCCTCCCTGCTTCACTCCAGCGGCGCTTTCTTCCAGATCTGAGCACTTGCGAGGGCGGTGGAGTGTTGATACGAATTTTATATAGAACCACGCTGGAGTCCTGACATTTTAGTCTCCCCTTCCCTTGGTTTTTCTGACCACCCATTATGGACTTAGGTTGGAGGTATATATCCAAAGAGACTCATCTCTTAAGGTCTAGCACCTTGTTCTCTTTTCTCACGGAATAATCCCCACAGCCCCCAACTCTCATTTCCCATTGTTAGATTTATTTATTTTTTATTTATTTCTGTGAATTCTCCTTCCTGAATCATCAGAGTGGATCACACAGGCTTTCAGGAGAGCACTTAGTGAGAGGAGATTTTGAGACAGTCTCTCTGTTTTGATTCTGCAATGGATATAAATCATTTTTATATATTTACTTATTTTTAAAAATTCCAAACTAGATCTATTCATTCAGGAAACGTTAACTGAGGACTTCCTTGGAGAATATTCGCTCACTGCCAGAGGGCTGTCTTCTCGATAAAGGAGGAGACATTTCTGCTCTGGTCTAGGTCCTGGCAACAAAGGTTTGTGGTCACGCAATGAAATCTTGATGCCAGCACTTAGGTAACTGAAGAGAATATCATTAGTGAAGCTGCTAGAAACCCAAGAGGCAAGAAAGTTCTGGAATCAGAGATTTCACCGTGGGTTAAATCCTGCTCGATCATCTATCACCTGGGTGTCTATGGAGAATTACTTGCTATGCATCAGGATTTTCCTATGCAATAATCTTCCTGTGCATCACTTCTCTCACAAGGCTGTTGCAGGATTAAATGATAGATACTAAGCACATGAGCACAATGGCCTGCACCTGGTAAGGACATGCTAAGTGTTAGCTGTTAGCATAAGTTAGAGCAATGCTTTTTGCAAACCTTAAGGATCAACTTCAAATGGTTTTAGCTAGAGAAAGGATTTGACAACTTTGAAGGCAAGTGTCTCCTTAGTTAACGTTATCAATGCAATTAAAGATCTTTTGGAGTATTTCCATTTTAGAAAGGGTTGTGTTTTCTGAATGTTTCTAGAAATTAGCTTAATAAACTCTACACACATATAAATGAAGTATAGACCAGAGTTAATAATGAAATGTGACTAGAACTACTGGTATTTTAGCTGCCTTTTTGGCTTTGATAAGCATGGTACCCCTAGATACTTAGCACAAACTCTACCTTCCCTTTGGTTGCAGCAAATGGTTCCGTGAAAGGAGTTGTGGGCCAAATAAAAGATTACCCTTTATAACCATATTCATGCACAGATCTGTGACCTTTTAAATATATATTATGTATAGACATTTGTTTTTTGAATGTGAAACAGTTCTTTCCTCCTCTTTCCAATCAGTGGTGACAAAATCCAAGGAACCAAAACTAAACAGACTTAAGTCATTAAATCATAAAATACAGGTTCTCAACCTTAAACAGTTTGGTGAATTTTCTATTTGGCCTTCCCTAAAATGGGGTAGGTGAGATGGTTGAAAGAGCTGATTGATTGTAAGTTGTGTGATGATTTAGGCCAGAGAGAGGGGTAGGGAAGTGGTCCAATAGGGCAGGCTAATGGTATACTCGGTTATGTTTGAAAAATGCACAGGAAAAACAACAGGCCATTGGCATGGGGAAAGAACCAGAAAGAGTTAAACTAGGGAGAGCTTACCTATCAACAAGAAACTGGAAACTGTAGAATAAATTGATTATCAGAGAAATCAAACAGACAAGACTGAACTGGTGAGGAGCTACTGCAGAAAGAGTTCTCCTAAGGAATTAAGATGAGTAAGCAAACTTCACAGCTCAGTGCTGCCTTTTTAAAGACTTGGTTTAGGACCGTCTGAGTATAGAGTTAAACAGGCCAGATCTTCTGGATTCAATCATTTGCAAATATTTATTTAATGCTTACTCTGTTCTGGGAAATATAATCAAAATTTAACAGATAGCTGAAACCATTTATTGTTCAGGAAGAGCAAGTGTTTGTCTTTTGGGGGCTTAATTTCATGTCATTGCATGTTTGTAGAGAGGTGGGTGCAAACTGTCAGGGAAGGCAGAGGAATGGTAGTGTTAGTACATGACTGAGGGGTACCCGGGGACCCCAACCTTTTAAGGGGAACGTGATCTAAAGGGATCCAGTCATCCATGCTCACAAAGACAAAGGAAGCGTACTCACAGCATGATAGATTTTTAATAGAAGTAGGGTGCATAGAGAAAAGAAGAGAGGATATTCCTAATAAAAGTTTTCCAATAAAACACCCCAAATTACCCATTGCTTCAGGGGGCAAATGCCCAAACAGGGTTGGCCCAAAGCAGGGCTGCTGAGGCCTGAAATCTTGCCAGTCCTCTAAGGTGCCTTCTGGTGGGGGACAGCAAGAAAAGGGGCAAGGTAGGTCTGGGATAAAAGCAGCAAAATCAAATTACAAATCAAGGTAGTGACGGCCATTGTCTCGGCCTAGGACAGCCTTCCCACATGTCTCTCACCCACGTCTCTTCAAGTCTCTCTACGTGTCTCTTTTCCACATGTGTCCTTCCAAGTTCCCCCAAACCCCTGGGTGCAAGTCACAACAAGGGAATCAGAAGCCCCTGAGAGCTTACCTGCCTTCTGTGTTTTGTGACTTCACCTTGCTGCTCCGCTGCTCCCCTAATTCTAGCTCCCAGGCTCTGGAAGTCTGGTCCATGGGAAACTGGGACATGTAATCCAAGGAGACTTTAAATAATTGTGGATAGGAAAAACGGCACCTCTCCTTCATGGAGCAGTACAGTAATGGTTGTTTCTAGTGGACAGAAGTTCTCAGTTGGGCTAGAAACATACTCGTCTCCCATCTTCCTCTTGTGATCTTGGTTATGCTCAGGATCGAAAATCAAACAGGATCACACAAAGGCTAATTGCCTTCCCCTACTACTTTCATTTAAAACTGAGAGGTCACTCATGGGGACACTTGTTCCTCCTGTGACAGATTAATCACAGAGCTTCTTTCATAACCTGCAAGGACGTCAAGCTTCAGACACCAATTTGTTCAAAGACATTTTGCTGAAGTTCCTAGTTTGCATGCTTTGTGAGCTAGAATATTCAGGCAGTTTTGGGTTGTGAACAGATATGGAAAATGTGTTTTGGTTTTAAAATTTTTTTTATTTTTTGCGTAGAAAAACTGGGGTGAAGCCAGAGGTACAAGGGATGAGAGGATTCACCAGAGACAGTGGGGAACAGAACAGGCAGATTGACTGAAATACACTGCTGAGGGAAGCAGCAAGCGAGACAGGAGAGGTCTGCCTCGCCATGGGGTTTAGCTCGATGGTGAGATGGTAAACTCAAACCTTAGAAGTGGTAGCGCTGAGACTTAACCCCTCCGCCACAAGGGAGACCCTATTAAGTCTTGTTTTGTGACAAGATACTACGAAACTTAGCAGCTGGATTATTCTGCTGAGGCAGCCATACAGAAAACCACAGACTGACTTAAACACGGAAATCAGGTATATGGGTCATACACAGTTAATTTCCTTGGGCTTTTTTACTGAGACTAAATCATATTTTTCTTGCTGCTTTATTTTCTCACAGTTCTGGAGGCTGAAAACCCAAGGTCAAGGCACTGGTATGTTTGCTTTCTGCTTAGGACTCTCGCCTTGGCCTGCAGACAGCCACCTTCTCACTTGCCAAGTCCTGTCCTGGCTTCTTTCCCTCCATGTGCATGTCTTTACCGTCAGTTCATCTTCCTTTTAGGATGGTTATATCCTAATGACCTTAATTAATATTAGTTATCCTTTTTAAGACTCTACCTTCAAATACAGTCCCACTAGGGCTCAGGGCTTCCACATAATGAACTTGGAGGGAGATACAATTCTGTCGGTGACGACAGTTAAAACATCCAGCGTTTATCACCTAATAGCTAAGGGTTGAGAGTTCAGGAGCAGCTTAGCTGGGTGTTCTGGCTCAGGGTATCTCAGTAATCGCCATCAAGATAACAGGATGCAGTATGTGGCAGCTTGACTGGCACTGGCTGATTGTGTCCGAAGTTGTTTATTCACAAGATGTGTTAATTTTCAGAAATGTTGTGACAAGGTGCCAAAAAGTAGTTGTCTTAGAACAACAGAGATGTACTGTTTCACACTTCAGAAGGCTAAAAGTACAAGATTAAGGTACTGATTGATGGGACTAGTTTTTGCTAACAGGTGTGAGGAAGAAACTACTCCAGTCACCTAGATTTTGATGGCATCCTGGCAATCTTTGTCATTTTTCAAAGTTGCATCATTCTGATGTCTGTCTGATATCTGCATGTGGTGTTCTCTCTGTAAGCATTTCTCTGTGACCCTCTCCAGAGAGTTGCATGAATGTCCCCATGACATGAACAGAGAGAACTTCTCTAGGATTAAGTGACCCAAGAGAGACAACAAGAGGATTTTTATGGCCTACTTTTTTTAAAAAAAATTTATGCATACAAGAACTGGGGTACAGGCCAGAGGTGCGGGGGTTGAGAGGATTCACCAGAGACAGAGTGGGGAGCAGAACAGGCAGACTGACTGAAATATACTGCTGAGGGGAGCAGCGGGTGAGACAGGAGAGGTCTGCTGTGCCATGTGGGTATCTCCCTGGCCGGCCAGGGATCGAACTCTTGATTCAGTGACCATGGATAGCTTCATAGTACTATGCTTAACCCCTTACGCCACCAGGGAGGCCCTATGGCCTACTCTTGAAAATCATACTGCCACTTCAGACACATTCTAGTCATCAGAAGTAAATCTTTAAGACCAGCCACTTTGAAGGAAAGACCTACCTTTGGAAGGAATATTATATAATTTGAACATATTTTTAAAGGGAGGCAGGGTTAGATCTAATTAGACTGTTAAATTGGTCATCTATGTGGTATAAAATTAAGGCATTAACCAACTCATAGAGACTTTGCCTTTCATAAATGCAAGGGTCAAGCCTTGAACACACAAGAAAGGAAGAACTGAGTAGTTAGGTGGCTAAGGTTGATTATCAACCTGGGAACCTGAACAAAAGAAATGATTACATCAAACAAGAGCCTTTAAGTCACACCAGCAAGGCTTCTTTTTAAATTTCAAGTATTATATTTTTCAGTTCTCAAATTACTTTTGGTCTTTTGTGAAGTTTCTGCTTTTCTGTTGAAATTTATTACTTTTTCATTCACTATGAGCAATCTTTCCTGGGATATTCCAGGCCAAGAAAAACACTGAAGGAAAGCTTTGTGTTAGTTATAAGAGTTTGCTAAATATGGTTAAAATGGTTGCTTTCAACTCCAGAACTGCTAAATCAGGTGTCTGGGTCAACTCAGAGTTAATTTCCTTGGTATTTTTTTTTTTCCTCTGAGACTAAGACATATTTTCTGGGTGTTTTATATGTTGACTAATTTTGATTTTCCTTGGCATTGTGAATGTCTGCTTTAGGGGCTCTCACTTGTGTTCTACTCATCCAAGAATGTTGAGATTTTTGTTTCAGCCAGCACTTAATTTGATTGAGATTTAATTGTAATTTCTATCTTTTGGGTACCAGTTCAAATCTCAATAGATGCTGACAAAGCTTTTGACAAAGTGCAACACCCATTTATAATAAAGGCCCTTGAAATTCTCAGGATACAAGGAACATACCTCAACATCATACAGGCCAGATATGACAAGCCCATAGCCAATATCATTCTCAATGGTGAAAAGTGGGAAGCATTTCCATTAAGATCTGGAATAAGACAAGGATGTCCATTCTCACCACTGCTTTTCAATATAATACTGAAAGTGCTAGCCAGAGCAATACGACAAGAGAAAGACATACAAGAAATCTGACTAGGGAAGGAAGAAGTAAAACTATCACTATTCGCAGATGTTATAATAATATACATAGAGAACCCCAAAAACTCCACAGAAAAACTAATCAAACTAATCAATCAGTTTAGTAAAGTAGCAGGATACAAATTCAACACACAAAAATCAGTAGCCTTCCTATATACAAACAATAAATCTGAAGAAGAAGAAATCAGGAAAACCATCCCTTTTATTATTGAAACAAAAGAAATCAAAAACTTGGAAATAAGCTTAACAAAAGAGGTAAAGGACCTGTACAAAAATAAACTGTAAAACACTGTTAAAAGAAATTAGAAGAAGACACAAAGAAATGGAAATACATTCCCTACCCATGGATTGGAAGAATTAACATTATCAAAATGGTCATCCTACCAAAAGCACTTTACAGATTCAATGCTATTCCAATAAAAATTTCAATGACAGTCTTCAAAGATATAGAACAAATATTGATGAAATTCATATGGAGCTACCAAAAACTCTGAATAGCCAAAGCTCTCCTGAAAAAAAAAAAAAAAGAAGGGAATGGAGGTATCACACTCCCAGACTTCAAGCTATACTACAAAGCCATAATAATGAAAACTGCATGGTACTAGAACAAGAACAGACATACAGACCAATGGAACCAAATAGAAAATTCAGAAATAAACCCACAGATTTATGGTCAACTAATCTTTGACAAAGGAACAAAGAATATGCAATGGAGCAAATCTCAAATCAAAGCTGCTGATCTTTGAGTTTTGTCTGTGCATGCACAACTAAAGGATTAGTCAGGAACTTGGGCAGAGTTTATACACAGAAGTTGGGAGGCTCTCCCTCAAGTTTGTACCTTTCTAGGATTTCATCAGGACCTGTGGTTGTCTCTTGTTCTGTAGACCAGAAAGACTGCAGGTTTCACACTGGTGTTAGCTGCCCTGTGATGTTCTGATTTTGGGGTTCTAGAAGTGGATGATGTAAAATGTTTCTGTCTGCCTTGTTATAGATTCCCTCTAGATTTTGAGGGCTTTTGTTTACTCTCCCAAAGACTTCAGTCTTTTTCTCCTCCTCCTCAATCCTTCCCTCCCATCCCTCTATGCCTTCCCTTTTCTCCCCTCCTGTGTCCTGTACAGAACTTATATTTGTCATCTGCAAGAGGTCTGGGTCCACTAGGAGCAATACTCGGTTACATCCAAAGTAGAAACCTGTTTAAAGAGTTGGGAGGGAGTGTAGTGTGGCCAGTGATCATGGCTTGGGAATCAGACTGCCTTGGTTTCAAACCTTAGCCTCTCCACTTCCACTCTTTGGTGACTTTATTTTGGCTGAGAATTGAGTATGATGGTGGAAATTGAGAGAATCAGACAGAGTAGGAAGTAGAATTGACAGCATTTGATAGATTGGAAATGGATTAAAGGGAGAAGGAAGTAGCCAAAAATAATTTCTAGTTTTGTCGTTGGCAGAGGTGAGTGGACACTGTGAATTGAGTTAGGTACCACAGAAAGAGGTTTAGATTTGGGTGGTACTATTATTAGTTTAGAAGGGAAAGTCACCTAATCTTTTTTTTATTTTTTTATTATTTTTTTTTTTAATAAATTTTATTGTTATATTCCCCATACAACTGCAGCCCCCCATTCTGACCCCAATCCCTCCCCTCCCGCCCCCGCCCCCCTAAAAGTGTCTCTGGTTCATAGTTTTTTGTTGATTTTGATTTTCACTTTCTTATAGTTATTCATTTTCCTGGTCCCTTATTTAAGTTTTCTAGATTCCTGCTATGAGTGAGACCATCCGGTATTTTTCTTTTTCTTTTTGGCTTATTTCGCTGAGCATGATCCCTTCCAGCGCCATCCATGTTGCAGCAAATTGCATGTGTTTATCTTTTTTGAATGCTGAGTAATATTCCATGGTATATATGTACCACATCTTCTTGATCCAGTCATCTATTTTTGGGCATTTGGGTTGTTTCCAAAGCTTAGCTATTGTAAACAGTGCTGCTATAAACATAGGGGTGCAGGTGTTCTTTGGAATTGATGTTTCTGTGTCCTTTGGGTAAATACCTAGGAGTGGAATTGCTGGATCATATGGAAGCTCTATGTTTAGTAGGTCCAGAAATCTCCACACAGCTTTCCACAGTGGTTGGACCAGTTTGCACTCCCACCAACAGTGCAGAAGAGTTCCTTTTTCTCCACACCCTCGCCAATATTTGTTGTTGCTAGTTTTTTTAATATGTGCCATTCTCACTGGTGTAAGATGGTATCTCATGGTAGTTTTGATTTGCATTTCCCTGATGACAAGTGATGTTGAACATTTTTTCATATGCCTGTTGGCCATTTGCATTTCCTCTTCAGAGAAGTTTCTTTTAAGCTCTTCTGCCCATTTTTTGACTGGATTATTTTCTTTGTTGTTGTTGAGTCTCATCAGCTCTTTGCAGATTTTTGTGATCAGTCCTTTATCATTAGTGTTGGGTGCAAAAATGTTCTCCCAGTTGGTGGGGTTTCTCTTTGTTTTTGTTATTGTCTCTTTTGCTGTGCAAAAGCTCTTTAATTTGATGTAGTCCCAGCTGTTTATCTTTGCCTTCACTATCACTGCTTTGGGTGATGTGTCTGTAAAGATGTCTTTGATGTGCAAATCACGTAGTGTTTCGCCTATATTTCCTTCTATATATTTTATGGTTTCAGGTCTTATGTCTAGTTCTTTAATCCATTTTGAGTTGATTTTTGTGTATGGTGTGAGGTGGTGGTCAAGCTTCATTCTTTTGCATGTAGCGACCCAGTTTTCCCAGCACCATTTATTGAACAAACTTTCTTTGCTCCAATGCATATTCTTTGCTCCTTTGTCAAAGATTAGTTGACCATAAATCTGTGGGTTTATTTCTGGATTTTCTATTCGATTCCATTGGTCTGTATGTCTGTTTTTGTTCCAATACCATGCAGTTTTGATGATTATGGCTTTGTAGTATAGTTTGAAGTCTGGGAGTCTGATGCCTCCATTCCCTTCTTTTTTTTTCAAGAGAGCTTTGGCTATTCGGGGTTTTTTGTGATTCCATATGAATTTCATCAATAATTGTTCTATTTCTTTGAAGAATGACATTGAAATTTTGATTGGAATAGCATTGAATCTGTATATTGCTTTTGAAAGGATGGCCATTTTAATAATGTTTATTCTTCCAATCCATGAGCAGGGGATGTCTCTCCATTTCTTTGTGTCTTCTTCTATTTCTTTTAACAGTGTTTTATAGTTTTCTTTGTATAGGTCCTTTACCTCTTTTGTTAGATTTATTCCCAAATATTTGATTTTTTTGTTTCAATAACAAAAGGGATGGTCTTTTTGATTTCTTCTTCTTCAGATTTATTGTTTGTGTATAGGAAGGCTACTGACTTTTGCGTGTTGATTTTGTATCCTGCCACTTTACTGAACTGATTGATGAGTTGAATTAGCTTTTCTGTGGAGTTTTTGGGGTTCTCTATGTATAATATCATATCGTCTGCAAATAGTGATAGTTTGACTTCTTCTTTTCCTATTTGGATTCCTTGGATGTCTTTCTCTTGTCTTATTGCCCTGGCTAGGACTTCCAGTATTATATTGAAAAGCAATGGTGAGAGTGGACATCCTTGTCTTGTTCCAGATCTTAATGGAATTGCTTTCAGCTTTTCACCATTGAGAATGATACTGGCTGTTGGCTTGTCATAGATGGCCTTTATGATGTTGAGGTATGTTCCTTGTATCCCAAGAATTTCAAGGGCTTTTATCATGAATGGGTGTTGCACTTTGTCGAAAGCTTTCTCAGCATCTATTGATATTATCATATGGTTTTTATATTTCTTTTTGTTGATGTGTTGGATAACGTTGATTGATTTTCGGATGTTAAACCATCCTTGTGCCCCTGGAATGAATCCAACTTGGTCGTGGTGGATTATCTTATGGATACATTGTTGGATTCTGATAGCTAAAATTTTATTGAGGATTTTTGCATCAGTGTTCATTAGGGAGATTGGCCTGTAGTTTTCCTTTTTTGTGTTGTCCTTGTTCGGTTTTGGTATTAGTGTAATGTTGGCTTCATAGAACGTGTTTGGTATTGTCCCTTCCTTCTCAATTTTTTGGAAGAGTTTGTGAAGGATAGGCACTAATTCGTCTCTGAATGTTTGGTAGAATTCATTTGTAAATCCATCAGGTCCTGGGCTTTTGTTTTTGGGGAGGTTTTTGATTACCATTTCAATTTCGCTAATTGTAATTGGTCTGTTTAGGTGTTCTATTTCTTCTTTATCTAGCTTTGGGTGATTGTAGAGTTGTAGGAATTTGTCCATCTCCTCTAGATTGTTAAACTTGTTTCCATATAACTGTTCATAGTAGTTACTGATTATTCTTTTGATTTCTGCTGTGTCCGTTGTGATTTCTCCTCTTTCATTGATGATCCTGTTTATTTGTGCTTTCTCCCTTTTTTCCTTTGTGAGCCTGGCTAGGGGTTTGTCTATTTTATTGATTTTTTCAAAGAACCAGCTCTTGGTTTCATTGATCTTTTGGATTGTTTTTTTAGTTTCAATTTCATTTATTTCTGCTTTGGTTTTTATTATTTCTTTTCTTCTACTGGTTTTGGGGTTTTTTTGTTGTTCTTTTTCTAGATCTTTGAGCTTCGAGATTAGGTTGTTTCTTTGCGTTCTTTCTTGTTTCTTGATGTGAGCTTCTATTGCTATATATTTTCCTCTTATTACTGCTTTTGCTGCATCCCATACATTTAGGATATTGGTGTCCTCCTTGTCGTTCAATTCAAAAAATTTTTTAATTTCTTCTTTGATCTCCTCATTAGTCCAATGGTCTTCCAGTAGTGTGGTTTTTAATCTCCATGAGGTAGGAAAGTTCCTTGCCTTCTTTTTATGCTTTATTTCTAGTTTGATGCCTTCATGGTCAGAAAAGATGGTTGATATGATTTCAATCTTGGTGTATCTGTTGATGTTTGTCTTGTGCCCCAGTATGTGATCGATCCTGGAGAATGATCCGTGTGCGCTTGAGAAAAATGTGTACTCCGTTTTTTTGGGGTTTAGTGTTCTATAGATGTCTGTTAAGCCCAATTGCTCTAGGTCTTTATTTAGAGCTTTGGTTTCTTTACTTATTTTTTGTCTTGTTGATCTATCCATTGTTGATAGTGGTGTGTTGAAGTCTCCCACTACGTATGTGTTTTCTCTGATGTCTGTTTTCAGAGAGGACAACAGTTGTCTGATATATTTTGGTGCTCCTTCGTTTGGTGAGTATATGTTAATGAGTGTTATTTCTTCTTGAAGTATTGTCCCCTTGATCATAATGTAGTGACAATTGGGGTCTCTTTTTATCTTTTTGAGTTTGAAATCTGTTTTATCTGATATAAGTATAGCTGTTCCTGCTTTCTTTTTTGGTCCATTTGCTTGTAGGATTGTTTTCCATCCTTTAACTTTGAGCCTATTTTTATCTTTTGTAGCTAAATGTGTTTCCTGGAGACAGCAAAAGGTTGGGTTTTGTTTCTTAATCCAGGCTGCAACTCTGTGTCTTTTTATTGAAGAGTTTAGTCCATTTACATTTAGAGTTAATATTGATATGTTAACATCTGTATTTGCCATTGTGTTTGTCTTTCCTTTGATTTTATTTCTTTATTCTTTTAATAACTTTTTTTTTTTTTTGGCCTTCTTTCATTGTTATTCGTCGCTCTGAGGTTCTGGCTTTAGGACTCCTTGTAGTATTTTTTGGAGTGGGGGTTTAGTTGCAATGAAATTCCGGAGTTTCTGTTTGTCTGGGAAGGTCCATATTCTTTCTTCAAAGAGGAAGGAGAGTTTTGCGGGATAGAGTATTCTTGGTTGGCATCTGTTTTCTTGGAGTCTGTTGACTATGTCCCTCCACTCTCTCCTTGCCCGTAGTGTTTCTTCGGAGAAGTCTGATGTCAGCCTGATTGGTTTTCCTTTGAATGTTATCTGTTTCTTCCCTCTTGCCAGCTTCATTATTTTTTCCTTGTCCTGGATTCTTGGGAGCTTTACTATTATGTGTCTTGCTGTATTTTTCCTTTCATCGTGGAAGTTTGGTGTTCTTCTTGCTTCTTGTATATCAATTTTCAGCTCCTTCTTCACATTTGGGAAGTTCTCTTCAATTATCTCTTTGAATATTTTCTCTGTTCCTACATCTCTCTCCTCTCCTTCTGGTATTCCTATAACTCTTATATTTCCTTTCCTCATGGAGTCAGATAGTTCCCGACGTCTTTCTTCATTCTTTTTCCTTCGTACTTCTCTTTCCTTTTCTGTTTTGGTTCTTTTTATTTCTGTGTCTTCAAGATTACTTATTCGTTCTTCCATTTCATCTATTCTGCTTTCATTGCTTTTCCCAGAATTCTTTAGTTCTTCCATTAATTCTTTGATCTCCTGCATTTCTTTTACTTCCCTCTTTAGGGACTCAATTTCTTTCTTCTGACCATTGTTTTCCCTCTCTAGGGACTCAATTGCATTCTTCTGATCGTTGATTATTTTTCCCTTATCATTGTTTTCCTTTATGACTTCTGTCAGTTTTTTAATCACGGCAATTTTAAATTCTCTTTCTGGAAGGCTCAGAAATTCTTCCAAGTTATTGTCGTTGCAATCTGGGGGCTGGCTTTCTTTTTGTGGTGTGCTTTTTCTCTGGAGAGTTGCTAGGTTGCGTGTGGTTCTTCTCCTCCCTACTGTCTGTTTTCTAATTTGCCGTATGCGTTGGGACACTGTGTTGTTGGGACTGGCCAGCATCTTGGGTGGGCTTCTCTGTTCCCCTCTGGTTCTTCCAGGAGTCATCTGTCAGTTTCAAGCAGCCTTTACTGGAGAAAGGTCCCTGTTCTAAAATGCCGATGTGGGGACACACTCCCCTGTGCGCCTGGTCTGCCCCGGCGGTGGGTTCCTGCTCCCCTCTGGGCTTGGACTGCAGGCCAGAGGGGGTCTGGCGTGGGCGAACTTCCCCCGCTCACCTCTGGCTCCTGAGGAAGCCTTCTGCAGGTAGTCTTTACTGAAGAAATGTCCCTGTTCTAAAAAGGTGATGTGGGACACACTCCCTTCGCTTCTGGTCTCAGGCACACTCTTTGCGCGCCTGGTCTGCCCCGGCTGTGGGTGCTCGCTCTCCCTGTGGGCTCAGACTACTTGCTCGGAGGGGGCCCAGTGTGGGCTAACTCCCCAGCTGGCCACTAGCTCCTTCAGCAGCCTGTGCTGGGGTCAAGTCGCTAGGTGGCGCCAGAGAGCCCTCCTAGAGCCTTTGGGGAGCTGATTTTCCACCCCGTGGGACAGGGAGCCGAGCGGGGATGGTAGGGTACACCTCAACGGCTTTGGGGTGCTGTGTCTGCCTTGTGCCCCACCGTCGTGGGGAACCCACGCCCCTAATTTCGTTCCCCGGGTCTCAGTTCCAAAGCCCTCAGTTCCAGGACGCGGGCTGTAGCCCAGATCAGTGGCGCGGGAATGGCGCCTTTTGAATCCCGCTCCCCTGCCTGGGCGCCTTGTTCCTGCTCACTCAGGGAGGGCCTCCGCCGTCTCCCCGCAAGCCTAGGTCGCAGGCGCGGGGACCTGGGCAGCTGCAATCCGAGCGCCGCTTTCGCGCAAGCTTACCGGGCGGCCGGGGCTGTGTGCTGGTGCTGGTCTCCTCCTGGGGGGCGGGGCTCTCTTTAATGGCGCCTGGAGCTCACCTCCACGGCGGATCCTGCAGGGTTCGCCTCAGCTCCTGTTCACGGGGTGTGGTGGCTGAAATAGTTCCTTTCCACTCACAGTCCCACTTGCTGCGTCCGTTTTTCTTGTTGGGCGTTTTGGTTTGTTGTTTCCCTCGTCTCTGCCGGTCGGAGAGTGCCGCCTCTGTGGGCGGGGGAGGGGAGCAGGGTTCTGCGCTTCCCTCCCTTCTAGTCCTCTTTTATGGCCACTTTCTTCTTTGGGCAGTTTGCTGGAGTCGTCCGTTTATCTTCCGTGTCCCAGTTCTCACTGGGACCTGCCGCTTTTCCTCCCTATTAACTTTTTTTAATGGGAGATCTTACTCGCAGCGTCTTCTCGCCGCCATGTTGCTCCGCCCCCCTAATCTTTTTTTTAAATATTTATTTATTTATTTTTTTATTTATGCATGCAAAACTGGGGTGTAGGCCAGAGTTGCAGGGGGTGGGAGGATTCACAGAAACAGAGTAGGGAGCAGAACAGGTAGATCTACTGAAATACACTGCTGAGGGGAGCAGCAAGTGAGATAGGAGAGGTCTGCTGTGCCATGTGGGTAGCTCCCTGGTGGGGTAACAGCTTGATAGTGCTGAGACTTAACATTAACGCTTGCGCCACCAGGGATAACCAAGTCACCTAATCTTTATACCTAAGTCATATAGCTTGTAAAATAGGATACAAATGTTACTTATCTATCAATAATGGGATTACTATGAATATTAAATGTATATCATTTGCTCTGTAGAGTCTGACATAGTTTCTAGTAAATGTCAGCTGTTTTCATTTTTATTATCAGCAATGTTAATAATGATAAAAGAAACTACTCAGAATATTCTGAGAAATTCTACTTAGGAAAGATTTATCTCAAGCTTAAGGGGATTAAGATGATTATATAAAGTCATTTTTAAATGCTTACCATCTACAAACTGTGGGCTGATTTTACTAAAACAACACACAGTACCTATTGAGGAGGAAGTAAGTATGGGTAAGGCTAATGTTCTGAAAGCCAACAATAATATTTGAACAATGTGAAGATGTGAAACACCCAAGTATAGTCCAGCTGTAAATCAGACATGATAGTGATTTACTTTAAAGGAGATACTTGTCTCCCACTCAGCACATTTACCACAGAACCTGTTCATGATCCGAGAGAGATTTATTTTTCAGATTTAGTTTACTGGTGAGTTTAAAATCTGTAGTAAAGAGATGTGTATAAAATATTTCACTTACGCAACTACTAACTATACGGTATGGACTTATGGAAAAGAAATAGGAAGTTTTGTCCATTTGACTTTTTTTTTTTGGTCAAAAAAGAAGTATGTGGGTGGCAGCAGAAACAAGATTCAAAAGAGGCTTAAAGGTAATGTTCCCTTTGGCAAGTTGAAGCACCTAGGACAAGGATTAATTTGAAAAATATTTGTTTGACGTTTACTATGTGGCAACACTTTAACAGATTCTGGGAAGGATAGAAAAGTACATAATGCTATAATAATACGTAAGAGTATAATGATATAATCTTTGGTATTGAGTTAATGTAGTTTTGATTGTTGAGGGGAGAGGGTTCTTGGGAAATGATTTCCCAATGAGATCCAAAGGTTGAGTAGAAGTAGGCAAAGATTGGAGTGGATGAGGAGAGAAAGCACTCCCAGCAAGAGAAACAGGGTGTACAAAGGTTTCCTGGGTGTATAATTAAGGATGGAGACTAGAAAGTGAAACATTGAGTTTTAAGAGATGAAACAAGACTCATCATACTGAGTCTTGTAGGCAATGGTCAACTATTTAGTTCTTCTTCCAAGAGTAAGGGAAAACACAGAAGAGTTGAGGTCAGAGAATAAAAATAGGGGTAGAGGTGGTGTGGGAGGTACACGAAGGTTGAGGGGGGCAACAGGATAAGTACATTTTGTCTTCAACATGCAAGATGGATCAGAGGAAGAAAAAGTGGATGAAAGGAGGTCAACCAGGAGATCCCTATTTTGATTCAGATGAGAATTGACTTTATTTTTGCTGAGTATTGATTAGGAATTGAGAAAAGAGGATAGCTTAGGAAGTAAAATTGACAGCACTTGATGGATTAGAAATGGGCTAAAGGTAGAAGGTAGAACTGGGCTAAATGAGCAAGAATAATTGCTAGATTTGTGGTTGCAGACCACTGGAGTGAAGAATGGTGGACATTTAATCACAAGATATATTGACTGGATTGGGCAAAAAATGTAGTGCAGGATTTGTATTAATTATTCTTTCTGTTTTGGAAAAGAAATAGAATGGTAACAGAAGGGGGGAAGAGAAGACACTTAACCATCTTGCAGAGTGAACTTCTCCTCCAGACTATCAGCTGACATTGATGTTTCTGTGCAGCACTTGGCTAAATGGAAGGAAGGCGAATTTGAGCAGTGTGATCTCTAATCAGGCCGAGACATAGTATCTTCTCTTCCATGTCCTTCTTCTTTGTCTTCAAATTCTCCAGGGTAGTTTTACATTTATCAGAAAAGGTTAAGACCAATAGCTCCACTTGGCATTCTGAGACCAAGCGTGTGTACATATTTAGCTTGGAGATCTGGTTTGATGATAAGGTAAGATGATAATGATTAATAGCACACTGTAAATAGAGTTACTAATTTTTGAACACCTGATGGGCAAAAGTTCATTTTTGGGTTGGTTGAATGAAACACTATTGCCCTCCCACCCCCAGAAACAATGTTATAAATGGTAATTGAAATTTTCAAAGATGACTTCTACTAAAATATATTCTAGGTTGTAACTTCGATTTCTGGCAAAAATATTTCTGATCAGGTTTGACATGGAGAAAGTTTGCTTATCTTTTGTATCATTTTCCAAAAAGTGTCTGAGCCCTTTATATTCTCTAGGTCACTGTTAGGCTCTAGGTATATACTAATGAACGTGACAGATGTAGTCCATGCTCTTGTGGAGTTCATATGTCAAATACTTGACTAAAAGTGTGTTGAGCAATAGAAGCTGAATGAGAAGAAGTGAGGAAGCATGACAAGGTTGAGGAACCTATAGAAGTCCAGTGGCTGAAGCTGAAAGAGCAATGAATGAGGTGCAAGGGTTGACTTTAGGCGGCCCATTGGCAAGATCACAGGTGGGCTTGTTAATCCATATTGAAAATGTTAGACTTTTTCTTTTATTGCACTAGATATGTTGTAATCAAGAGTTATATGTGCACATGGGCATTTTTAGAGGGCACTCTAGCTACTAAGTAGGGAAAATATTGGAGAAGGGAAAAAGGAACATGAGTCAGTTAGGTGCTTTCTTGTAGTGATGGTATGAGAGACACTCCATGGACAGAATCAAGATTTGTGTTGGATTGATGTGGAGAGAGCGATGCCAACAATGAGTCAGTGTGTTAATTTCCTAGAACTGCCATTACAAATAGCACAAAGTAGGTGTTTGTGGTATTTATTGTCTCTCAGTTTCAGAGGCAAGAGTTGTGAAATCAAGAGATTAGGAGAGTTAGATTACTTCCCAAATCTTTAGGAGAGAATCTGTGCTGTGTTTGCTCTCATGATTGTGATCCTTGGCTAACTCCTTGCAGCAGAAGCTCTGATTTCTGCCTCTGTCTTCCCATGGTCTTCTCTCTCTATATATAGGTCTCTGTGTCTCACTCTTCTTATATGGATACCAGTCACTGGATTTAGAACCCACCCTAACCCATCTAGCATTGTTTGCATCTATAATCACCTCATTTACAAATACATGGGGTTGCTTTCATAGGTTCTTTGTAGATCTGATTTTGGGGGGATGCTATTCAATTCACTGATAGAGCCTAAAATATACAGTCTGAGAGATAAGAGGACAGCCAGTGGTTTTCTGTGAGAAAGACAATAGAGAAAGAGAATACTTTAAGAGGGACTGAGTACTGCCAAAAGGCAAACTTACATCTCTAACCTCACAACTCCACAGTCATCTAGCCAGTCGCTGTTCAACTTCTCCTCTAGGATGTTTTTCAGGCATCTCAAATTCAACATTGGGAGATGAAAGCATGCTGTTTTCCCCAAACCTGCTTCTCTCTATGTTTCGCATCTTAGAAAACAGAACCACTGTGTAGCCAGTTGATCAAACCAGAACATTCTAATGAGATCATCCTAAAATTATATCTTGAAAATGTCTACTTTTCTCTAGCTTCTACGAGCAGTCTACATATCACTATCATACCTTTCTCTTTTAGCCAGTATCATAGCCTCCCCACAACTACTGTAATCATACCACAGGGTCTAAAAGAGTTAACTATAACCTGGTTATTCCAGTGGCTAGGGAGAGGGGTTGCTTGCTCAAGGAAGAGGTCATATAGAGTGACTGATGAGAGTGTTGGAATGTGTAAATAACCCAAAGGTTTTAATTTGGACAGGAATTATGGACAAGGAAAATGATTTGCATATGTGTCTTGGTGGTAATTCTTAACTATTATTAGTTACACTGTTATTGGTTATACTAGAGTGAACTTTTCATAGCTGATAGTAAGACTGTCTTTAGAACTGAAAATGACCAAAAATTTTGGGGTGACTCCACAGATACGGTTGGTGGTGGAGGAGGAAGTGAGGAGAGAATCTCTCATGGAATCTATCTGAAACCTTGGAGGGAGAAAAATAAATTTGCTCCTTAAATGTAATCCCATTAAGTTTAGCCCCTTCAATAAACTGTAGTTAACTCTTGAATAACTGGATTTGAATTGTGTGGGTCCACTTATGTAGACTTTCTTATAAGCAGATGATGTAGACAGCGTAGCAAATACAGTACAGTATTGTAAATATATTTTCTCTTATGATTTTCTTAGTGACATTTGCTTTTCTCTTATTTATTATGAGTATAGCATATAATACATGTAACTTACAAACTATGTGTCCGTTGACTGTGTATGTGATTGGAAAGGCTTCTGGTCAATAGCAGGCTCTTGTCCCTGTCCCTCTTACAATAGTAGTTAAGTTCGGGGTGGGGGTTACAGTCAGACATGGATTTCCAACTGCATGAGGGGTCAGTGCTCCTCACCCCCATATTGTTCAGGGATCAACTGTAGTTATATTTTTTTCCTTCAAGGTCCCAATTAAGTTTTGACCTGTAGTTCTGTTGCCACATGAAAGATATTGTCTCATTCATGACCTTTCCAGAGAATCAAAGCCCAGCCTTTTACATCCTATCTAACTTCCGGAATTGATAGACTGACGTCAGTTCAACTGACTCATGCTGCCTCTTCCTTGGTAGAAAGTGATTTTTCTGAGTTCTGACCATCTCCTGCTACCTGAACTCAGGGTGCCAGAAGTTCAAGGAGGTCTGGAGAATTTTGCTCCATCTGCACCCACATCTCAGCTATTTGTGGGAAAATCTGACACTTTTTGTGGTCATGTATGGAAATGAATATAATGAGGCCTATTTCCTTTCACCTCTGTGTACAAACTCACCACTCTTGCCTGTTACACTGTCCCTGGATACTCTAAGTCCAGAGTTTGAGAAGGATGATAAGATTCCCCATAGGTGGTGGCAGAAAAAATTCAACTGTATTTGGGGAGGCTAAGTCAGAGTTCACTGGACTGGGGCAAGTTATATTATAGCTGTTTTATGTGGTGACTGACCTAGGACATTAAACATTTGTCAGCCTGTAGAGTAGTAACTGCATCATGAGCACTGCAGACAGACCAGAGCCACAATTATTTGTTTAGCTTCTCTAGATGGACATAAGTGCTAGAAGAACACCACAGAGAGAGCATTTCAGCTTCCTTAATGTCATCTCTTAACTAGGAGACTGTAAGACACATTAAAGAAAAATTAGAGTGAGGGATTATAGAATTAAGGGAGAGGACAAAAAGTGATATGCTTAAGACAGAATTGCTTGTTCTGGACTCCTCCCATCACGTGAGCAGGGTCATAGATATGCCCGTGTCTCACTTCAGCCATGCAGGGGAGACCAGCCCTCTCATACATCCATCAGCAAACTGCAGCCCATAGGCCAAATTAGGCCCTCCTCTTTATTTTTTAATTGTTTTTATATTTTTATTTTATTTTTTTAAAGGCACTTTTTTTTTTTAAGATTTATTTATACAAGCACTGGGTACAGTCAGAAGCGCGGGAGGGTGAGAGAATTCAACAGAGCCAGAGCGGGGAACAGAACAGGCAGAGTGGCGAAATACGCTGCTGAGGGGAGCAGCGGGCACGGCAGGAGAGGTCTGTGCAGTGTGGGACCCTCCCTGGCGGCTGGGGATCAAACTGGCGCTGCAGAGGCTGCGGGGGGCAGCTTCGCAGCCCAGTGCTCAACCACTGCGCCACCAGGGGAGGCCTGGAACTTTTTTTTTTTTTAAAGATTTATTTATGCATACAAGAACTGGGGTATATGCCAGAGGTGTGGGTGGTGAGAAGATTCACCAGAGACAGAATGGGGAGCAGAACTGGCAGAATGACTGAAATACACTGCTGAGGGGAGCAGCGGGTGAGCCAGGAGAGGTCTGCTGCGCCATGTGGGTAGTTCCCTGACAGGTCAGCTGCGGATAGCTTCATAGTGCTGTGCTTAACCTCTTGCGCCACCAGGGATGCTCTGTTTTTATGTTTTTAAATGCTTGAAAAATTCAAAATTTAATGATATGTGAAAATTATAAAAATGTACATTTCAGTATCCATAAATCAACTATGTTGGAACACTTTTAAAACTCTGGCTACTTGTATATCATAGTAGGGGGTCAAATGGATACAACAGAGGCTACATGGCCTACAATGTTTAAAATATTTATTACCTTGCTATATACAGAAAAAGCTTGTTTAACTCTGCTATGGCACATGATTAAAGATGAAATAAAATGAATGTGGGATCCTGGAAGTCCTTAGGGAGTAAAATGGCCACACTTAAGAATGATCAGGTAATTGTCTTCTTTAAGCCACTAATTTATAAAAAAAAATAAAGGTCTCTTCCCTAATTAATACTGAAAGTGGAGTGTTGCTATAACAAAAATCTAAGATAGGCCATGCTGACTTGGTGTTTGGGTGGCAGTTGGTGAGGAATATTTCCTTTTTTTTTTTTTTTTTTTTTTTTTTTTTTGTGGGACCCTTGCGGGCAGCCGGGGAATGAACTGGCGCTGCAGAGGCTGCGGGCAGCCTTGCAGCCCAGCACTCAACCGCTGTGCCACCAGGGGAGGCCCTGGTGAGGAATATTTCTGGAAACTTGCAAGCAGGTGATTCTTGTCTTGGGCTGACAAATCCTTAACGCACCTCACCCCGTGATGGTGAGAAGTCTTGAGATTGTTGCTTTAGGGAAGGGTTTGCCAGGAGTTGGAATATTGGCTGCTCCTTGCTGCTTTTAAGAAGGTGTTGCAAAAATGGAATGTGCTCAGGCAGGAATGGCTACCTTGCAAATAGAGCTCAAAGCAAATAGGCTTAAGTTGGGAAACCCAAATTCTCCTACATTCAAACGTTGGAAGCAAAATTTGCTCACGGTCTTTATTAGCTAAATAGAAGGTTTCTGCTATCTAGGAACCTGTTTCATCATTTGCCTATTGTCTCAGATAATATTGGGTCCTCAAGATAGTCTGCAATAAAATGAGGGAGAAGTGTTTGGGCAGAGTGCAAAGCCAATAATATAAGTCAAGTGTAAGCATTAGCTTTAGAAAGTAACTGTAGTCAAGGTCATATACACCTAAAACTGTATAGAAGCTGACAGACAAAGCTTACAAAGTCCCAGAGGGAATTTTATTGCCACAAAACCCCACAACCCCACAGTACAAGGCTACACAGGCCCTGGTGGCTGATCTGAACACAGTGTGAGTAGACTATAAAGGCCACAGCAGTGGGGAGAACAGCCACTCTAATACCACCTCAGATGTAGCTATGGATCACAAGCAACAGTGTGGACTCCCCAGGGCCAAACTAGGATCAGGGAGGACAACAGGCTTAGCAGTCCTTGGATGCACACAACAAGTCTAAGTAAAGATCATACTCTAGGGGACCCACAGGATTTCCAATTGTTAAAATGTAGTTTTCAAAAAAGTAAGAATCATGACACCCATGAACACACGTTAAAGATTTTACTTCATTATATGCAGTGACCTTAAAAACAATGCCTTTCTCTTGGAGGCTGTCTAAATGTACAACTTTATTCAATGAATTTATTGACTTCTTCATTGTGAGAAATTTCCTTTGACTTGTTCGAAAAAGTCACCTCAGCCCCTGGATGCGCTCATGGGACTCCTCATGGGTCTCCTTCTCATAGTTGGCTATAATGTTTTGCAATTATTTATTATGGGGCTTGTCCAAGAACATAAAAACACTTACTTTTATTTTTATCTGATAAATCCAAGCTCCTATATGATTTATTCCACTGCTTCCCAATAGTCTTCCACTGAAAGGTGAATTAAGAGGGAGGTGGAGGATGGGCATTTTGGACTCCAGAAGGAACCCACCACATCTTGCTTTTGGCAGCAGATTAAATGTCAATTAGCAGAAAGCTTTAAAGGGAGATGTTGGTCTAGAGAACAGTACATCTCAGGCACCCTCCTGTGAAGTTCTCTCTACTAATTGCTACAGTGTTAATAAATTGGGTATCAAATTTAAACTCACACGAAGATCCATTAAATTCAGAAGCATCTGAGCAGTTACGTGTTTTCTTTTGGTAGTTCCACACCTTCATAATTTTGAGAAAATTATGCCTCTTATAAGTGAAGTGTTAAAATATAGCAGGGGAGGGGGGAGGAGAGGGTCAAAACAGGGTCAAAACAGGGGCGGAAAGAGCACAAGGGACTATGGGATGGCTCATGGGTGATATGGTGCTGGGTGAAGTACTGGAACTACACCTAAGAGGAGAAAGCGATTACTGTACAAAAATGAACAACAATGTAAGAAAATAAATAAATTAAAAAAATAATCAAACCAAAAATTAAAAAAATTTAAAGTTTTTTACTGTGGGAGAAGGCACCTTTCATGTCAGAGATAATTTTCCCAGGTTGTTACATACAGTTTCACTTTGCTATTTTCTTTTGCTAAAATATTTTTAAATAGCTTCAATGTCACTTCACTCTTACACATCTTATTATGCTAAAAAGACAAGGATAGTATTTAACTAGCTTATGACTATTGCCAATTATCACACCTTCAAAATGAACAATTGCTACTTGAAATTATTAAAAAAGTGGGTATGTACTGTACAAGGTTCTACATTTTGGATTTGTCTGGTTGTTTACTTAAGGGGTTCTGAGCACCAATTCCTATGTAAGTGTGTGTGCAGTGATGGTGGCGGTAGGGGGCGGGGGAGTTCCCTACTTCAATAAGAACTGCTGCAACCCAGCTGGGTGTCAGTTCTGACACTATCTACCTGGAGATAGCATTAGATTCCAGTGGTTAAGGGCTCAGTCTCAAGAGATTGCAGATGCCCATCTCTTATCTGTGCTTCTGTTCAACTGGTCATTAATCAAAGATGCCTCTCCTTGGATTTGATTAATTTGCTACAGTGGCTCATTGAAGTCAGGAAACCCTTTAACTCACCGGATTTCTAGTTTATTACCAAGGGTCTTAAAACACAACTCCCCAGTGGTGCAGCAGGTTGAATGCAGCGCTGTGGGGCTGTCCACAGCCTCTGCAGCTCAGGTTCGATTCCCCGCTGGCCAGGGAGACACCCACATGGCACGGCAGATCTCTCCTGTCTCGCCTGCTGCTCCTCTCAGCAGTGTTTTCTGTCCATCTGCCTATTCTGCTCCCCACTCTGTCTTTGGTGAATTCTCTCACCCTCCAGTGCACCTGGCCTGTACCCCAGGTCTTGTATAAGTGAATAAATCTTTAAAAAAAATAACAACACACAACTCAATAGCCAGATAGAGAGACACATAGGATGAAGGTGTGAACAAAGGTGTGAAGCTGTCCTGGGCTTCTGTCCCCTTGAGTTTGGGACCCAGAATGGTGGCACATGGAAGTGTTATGGTTTACCAACTTGGAAACTCTGTGAACCCCTTCTTTTGGGTTTTTATGGAGTCTTCATTACTTAGGTGTGATTGATTAAATTCAACCTCCAGCCTCTCTTCCCTCCTCAGAAGTCATGGGGTGGTGCTGTAAGTTTTGACCCTCTATTCACGTTGGTTCCCCTAACAACCAACCCCCATCCTTAGGCTCTTCCCAAGGTCACCTCATTAACATAATCCCAATTGTGGAGGAAAGAGACTCAGAGTAAGAAGGTCCCATTTCACCTTTATCAGTTAAGCAATTTCGGGAATGGAGCACAAGAGACCAATTACTATATATAACAAAGATGATCCCATTGCTCTTATTGCTCAGGATATTTCAAGGGTTTGGGGCACTGTGAGCCAGGAACTCCTCATAAAGACCACACATATATGATTCAGATGACCTAATATATATTTATTGTAAATCATAGTGTTACTTTTTACTTACCATGTAATTTAACTTGTTTTTTTACCTTTCCTGCAGATTGGAAGTTCATTTTAAACATTTAGTCAGACTTAGGTTTCTCTTTCTTTGGCACTAATACCTTCCATGGCTTCACAACAGGCATATGATATCTGATTTTTTCCAGATTTTAGTGACTCAACAACCAATAATGATAGCATTATTCTTCCATTGTGAAATTTCCTGCCACCCTTCCAGCTAATGGTTTTATCTATTTTTGTCTGTTGTCTGAAATAAGGATTACAGTAGCAATCTGACAAAAAAGGTGATTTTTCTATTTCTGTCATTTCTTTCCATTGGTTAGAAGGAATTAGTCTGTAATGGAGCACTTTAATTCATCACCTCAAGATACCGATATTTGGCTACTCTGAAATACAGTTTGCAGACAAATAGCAATTTATTCTTTTTCTTTAACTGCCATTTTCAGACTTCAGGGTTTGATGCTTCACTGAAGGATTCCTATCCCCTCCCCCTTTGTGTTGTGTATCACGTGAAAGACAGAATAATGCCCTTCCCCCCTAAAGGCATCCATGCCCAGGAACCTGGGGAAGTGTTAACCATACTTGGCAAAAGGGGACCTTGCAGATGGGAGTAAGTTTAGAACTGGAGGTGGGGAAATTATCCTGGATTATCTGGGTGGGAGTCATGTAATCACAGTGGTCCTTGAGAGAGGGAGGCAGGTGTGACAGAGAAAGAGAGATATGAGGGGAGCTGTAGAAAGTGAGATAGGAAGATGCTTAGCTGCTGGCTTGGAAGATGGAGGAAGAAATCATGAACCAAAAAAGAAGCTACCTCCTGAAGCTGGAAAAGGCAAGGAAGTGAGTCTCCCATGCAGCACAGCCAGCTGCTACTTGATTTGAGAAGAGCTCCTAAGTGTGTGGTGTTGTGGTGATAGAGCAGGAATGATAAGCTAATGCAACTTTTACATAGGCCATGCTTCCAGTCACTTGTAGCCACTATTTTTTATGCTGATCTCTTTCTCCAATAGACGTCTTCCCTGTTGGCCTCTGTGACCTTTTTTTTTTTTTTAAGATTTTTATTTTATTTATACAAGAGCTGGGGTACAAGCCAGAGGCACTGGAGGGTCAGAGGATTCACCAGAGACAGAGCGGGGAACAGAACAGGCAGACTGACCAAAAACACTGCTGAGGGGAGCCAGACAGGAGAGGTCTGCCCTGCCATGTGGGTATCTCCCTGGCTGGCTGGAAATCGACCTGTGCTGCAGAGGCTGTGGACAGCTTCATAGCACTGAGCTCAACCCGCTGGACCACCAGGGAGGCCCCTCTGTGATCTTTTGATGTGGTTCCATTTTGAGAGCCTCTGTGCCTTCTGGTACTACAAAAGGTGCAGGCTCATCTCCAATATTTCCTGTCCTGGAACTAGGGTGAGTCAGTTCTCTCAGTGCCCTGATTTCTTTTCTTTTCTTTTTTTTTAATATATATTTTTAAATTTTTATATTCCCCATACAATTGCACCCCCCTATTTTGACCCCAAACCCTCCTTTCCCCGCCCGCCGCCATGTGTCTCTGGTTTATAGTTGTTTGTTGATTTTGATTTTTTCTTTCTCATAGTTATTCATTTTCCTGGTCCCTTATTTAAGTTTTCTAGATTCCTGCAATGAGTGAGACCATCCGGTATTTTTCTTTTTCTTTCTGGTTTATTTCGCTGAGCATGATCCCTTCCAGCTCCATCCATGTTGCTGCAAATTGCATGAGTTTATCTTTTTTGATTGCTGAGTAATATTCCATGGTGTATATGTACCACATCTTCTTGATCCAGTCATCTGTTTTTGGACATTTGGGTTGTCCTGGAACTAGGATGAGTCAATTTTCTCAGTGCCCTGATTTCTTTTCATGAGATATACTGTGAAGAGGTGAGGATTGACTTAGACAGTGCTCATTGCCACAGTTTGGCCTTGCTCCTGCATGTTCAGAGAGCTGTGTAGATCAGCAAATAATATTCTTCATGGCTTATAATTAAAAAAATATATATATATTTTTTCTTTGAAGGAAATTTGGACAGTACAGATAAGTATCAAGGACTTTAATGCTTTTACAAATAGTGGAGGTTTAATTTTTTGTTTTCGGGCCTCCCCGCTGGCGCAGCGGTTGAGCGCTGGGTTGCGAAGCTGTCCGCGGCCTCTGCGGCGCCTGTTCGATCCCCGGCTGCTCCCCGGCCACCAGAGGAGGGTCCCACGTGGCGCGCAGACCTCTCCTGCCGCCCGCTGCTCCCCTCAGCAGTGTGCTTCGGTCCTTCTGCCTGCTCTGCTCCCCGCTCTGGCTCTGGTGAATTCTCTCACCCTCCCGCGCTTCTGACTGTACCCAGTGCTTGTATAAATAAATAAATAAATAAAAATTAATCTTAAAAAAATATATATATAAAAAAAATTTAAAAAAAAATTAAAAAAAAATTTTTTGTTTTCATCTAAGTGTTAAAATAAACCTCTCTCTGATGAGGACTATTTCTTTGGATTCTGGCTTTTCCACTTATTTTCTGAAATCCATTATCTGATGCTCTAGTGTAATCAGCACAGATATTCAATTCTAGTGCATAAGATGAACTTTGCTGCCTTGCTGGGGAATTTTGTGGAAGACTCTATATAAAATTGATCTCATGATCCTCACTTATGTTGGTACAGGTTTAAAGTGTCAAAAAATTTTTTCAAGGTTCTTCTTGTTATCTACTGTATTTCTAATTGAAAATCACTCTTTTACACCGGATCTCTGGCCTTACAGTTCTTGCCAGGCATTATAATGTAATAACAATAATCACTCATCTATATGAAACACTTAAATATGCCAGGTGCTGTGCTCAGTGCTTTAAACACAGTTTACGCTATCATGTCGATACTCTCATAGATGAGAAAACTCAGGTTTATGAAGTGAAATACTTTGACATGAAACACAGGTAGTAAATAACAGAGCTGGGATTAGACTCTCAGTCTGTTTCATATGAGAACCCGACAACTTCATTCTCACATCACTGTTGTAACTGAGTTAAACCAACCAGAAAATCTGGTCTGGGTCTGAAAACTGGACACATGACTTAGTGCCAACTTAGTTTAACTCGATTTAGTGTAAAAATAGCAAACACTATAACTGGTATGTATCAGATAACAAAGCGCAGCCCTGCACGGTCAGGGCAGATCATGCAGAGGAGCCCAGAAGTAGAGTTTTATGGTAGAGCCATATCACCGCTCAAGAAAACGTTCATCCTATTATCATATGGCAGTTCTTCATCAGTTCACTGATACTAACCTCTAAGCTATAAAAAGCCTGACCACGGTTGCTCAGAGATCTGCTTCAGTCCAAAAGAAGTTGCATCTTTATTATTTGGGTCACGAGTCCATATACTTCTCATAACTTTCGGAGATAGTAACATATGTGGGAATGAAACCACCCACACAACCACTAAATGCAAATGACCAGTCTACCCTGTTTCCTGTGCTTGGCACCCACCTAAACATTCCCCAAGAATTTGGCAACTACCCTTTATGCTAAAGTTGGCGCATCCACCTTGCCTTTGTAACAGGGCAAAGAGATGTCAGGGAAATATATGAGCAGCAGATCAAAAACTGGAATGGACTATTCCATAAACTGCTTTTGTGTTTATAATGTCAACTCCTGGACTATGATGTGTATTTATAATATGACAAAGTGAGGCCTCCCTGGTGGTGCAAGGGGTTAAGCACAATAGTGTGAAGCTATCTGCAGCCTCTGTAGCACAAGCTCAATCCCCCAGCCTGCCAGGGAGGTGACCCAAATGGTGTAGCAGACCTCTCTAGACTCGCCTGCTGCTCCCCTCAGCAGTGTATTTCAGCACATCTACCTGTTCTGCTCCCCACTCTGTCTCTGGTGAATCCTCTCACTCCTCACACCTCGGGCCTCTACCCCAGTTCTTGTATGCATAAATAAATTAAAAAAATAATATGACAAAGTGCTGTAAATGGGAGTAGCCAGTGCTACTTCTAGCCAAGAGATGACTTACAGCATGTCACTCTTTTTTTTTTTTTTTAAAGATTTATTTTATTTATATAAGAACCGGGTACAGACCAGATGTGTGGGAGGGTGAGAGGATTCACCAGAGACAGAGCGGGGAGCAGAACAGGCAGACTGATGAAATACACTGCTGAGGAGAGTAGTGGGCGAGACAGGAGAGGTCTGCTCGCCATGTGGGTTGCTCTGAGGCCTGCGGGGATCGAACCCATGCTGCAGAGACTGTGGACAGCCTCACAGCGCTGCGCTCAACCACCTGCGCCACCAGGGAGGCCCTCAAGGCACTCTTAATAACCTTCATAATGAATGCTTTAACCTTTTCCCACTAACCAGTAAGAGTAAATCCAAATTGCCATCAGACTATCTAGATTCTTGTGTTAGTCTCATACCTAATCTGGGAGTAATTGTGAGATCACATGCACAGTAACTTGAAATTACTATTCTTCGTTGCACCTGCCCCAGAAACAGTTCTTTGAGTGAGGGTGGATGGCATGGACTTGTGTTCAGCATATATAAGGTGATGTGCACGTATGGAAGCATTCAATACCTAGTTTTGGTGAAGTTAAGGCTTGATAAGAGATGTACAAAGATGGATGTTGGGCTTGATAGAGTCAGAAACTCACTGAGGGCCACAGAGCATCCATCAGCAATAGAAATGATTAATCTAGCAAAGTTGTTATTCAGAAGTGAGAGAGATAAAGACTCTGCTGGACACACCCAAGCTCTGGTAGTTCATCACCACTGGATCTACCTTGTAGGGAATGGTAAAGGGTGTTTTTTAAGTAGAAATACAAGGATGCTAATTAACATCACAAAAACATACGAATGTGTAATAATGGCAATGGCAAAGATATAATTAGAGTCAGATGCTGTAATATTGTCATCATGGTACATAATTAGTTTACAATTTTAAAGGTTAAAAAACAAATGTATTAAAAATATCTATTTCATAGTGGTTTGTTCTGGATACACAGAATGTGTCAATACTCTCAGAGTCCCGCACTGAAATAAGTCTTTTGTCTGCCATTTATTTGAAATGCCTTTTGCCATTTCCTTATTCTCAGTCTATATAGTCTATAAGTAAAAGTGAGTTTCCTATAGGCAGCATATAATTGGATCTTTTTAAAAATTATTCAATCAGTCACTCTATGCATTTTGTATGGAAGAAAATAATCAATTTATATTACAAATAATTATTGATAGGTAAGCACTTACTGTTGTCATTTTTGTTCATTGATCTGTGACTACAGTTCCTTTGTTCTTTACTCCCTCTTTCACAGTCTAACTTTGTGCTTTGACTCCATGAGTGAAATATTTTGTGTATCTACTACAGATTTTCCCTTTGCAGTCACCATGAGGTTTACATAAAACATCTAACAGTTGTAACATCCTATCTTAAATTGATAACTTCACTTTGACAATATACAGAAACTTTATACTTTTACTTCTTCCTTCACATTTTAGGGAGTTGCTGTTACATTTACAGCAAGATTATATATAATAGGGAAAACATGGAAACAACCTGTGCCCACTGCTGGGTGAATGGAAAAAGAAAGTGTTGTACACATACAATAGAGTGTCATTCCGCCATAAAGAGAAGAAAATCTTAACCATTTGCAACAACATGGGTAAATCTTGAGAGCATTGTGCTAAATGAAATAAGTCAGATAGAGAAAGACAAATATTAACCTCATTTATATGTAGAATTTAAAAACATTAACTTCATAGACCCAGAGATTAGATTGGTGGTTGCCAGGGGTGAGATATAGGGATATGAGTTAAGATGGTTAAAGGTACAAATTGCTTGTCATGAGATGAGTAAGTCTGGGATCTAATGTGCAGCATGGTAGCTATAACAAGACTATGGTTTAATAGGAAGTTGCTGAAAGAGTAGATCTTTAAAGTTATTACCACATAAAAAAGAAAAAAACAACCACCCAAAAGGTAACCAATTGAAATGATGGATACCTTAACTAACCTTAACTTATCATTTTATAATATATACCTATATGAAATCATCATGTTGTAGCTCTTACATTTATATAATGTTAACATGAGAATTTTATGTCAATGAACCTGGAAAAAATAGATATATGTGCAAAAGATATTTGTAAGGCATGTAATTATTATTATTTTTACCAAGAGAATGAACATGTTATATAATGATTAGGATTATGTGGCTAATATTTGAGTTAACATTTTAAGTTGCTGTTATTTTGAAAAGTATCAGACTTAATCATGTGGGTTCATAGTGTTCGAAGTTTCAGATTTGATGCAGGGCAGCAACTTGCTTTGCTGATGTGGGAAAAATGCTAAAAACTAAATTAAGAAAAACTAAAACTAAATATTCTAAAATATTTAGAAAGGGTATGCTTTAACAACACCTGTGTGAAGGAGGAGACAAATGCATATTGTGAATTTTATCATTATAAAATAAAAAATGCAGGATGATCTATTTGTATATTGTTTCCTCAGTGAATTTGTAGGTAGACAGTAGTAGAAATGAAATCTGGAGCACAAGCATGGCATTAATCCATGTGAACAGCTTGCACCCAGACAAAGTGGGATTTATTGGACAATAGGAAAATATCCTCACTTGACAGTTGTAGGGTTTTGTTGGGGCTGTTTTTGTTGGATGTGTGGGTGCTGGCAGGAATCACTTCATCTGCACATTATGTGGATTTCCATGCTTGACTTGGTGGACTCTACTGGCAGGGTGTTTGGGTTTTCCTTTGTTTTTTAGCTGCTTCATGCTGGTCTCTATGGCAGCCGTGCCCCGTGTGAAGAGAAAATGCCTAGATGTGTCTTTTTTTATTTGGAAAAGCATAAGGGAGCCTTTCCTGGAAGCCTGGATCTGAACTGTGATGTGCCAGGGCACGGAGATCCTGTGATCAGCAGTGTCCACATTGCAGGGTGACTCTGTCTGGGCCTCTTCAGCGTGGGTTTACTGGATTCTGTAGTTTATCTGTTAGAAATCCATGCAGTTTACAGCAGTTACTTTCAGAAGCTCTACTGTAGGTTGTCTCGTATCGACAATGGAGATCAGATTTACTAGAGAACATCTTAAAAGCCTATAGAAGATCACTGAGGCAGTTTGTTGTGCATGAATGGGTAGGCTATGAGTGAGCAGGAGAAAGGCAGAGGGGATGGTATACTTGAGAAGGTAGGAAAGAAGTATGTGTGAGGAGGGGATTCAGAAAAATGACTTAAGGAGCAAAGGACATAATAATTTATCTCAAAGGTCACCTATCACTTTGAAACTTAGCAAAAGTGTCCTTCCTGGATTGAATTCACTACTTCCCACCATCCCCCTTTGCAGATACATTGCAGTATCTGTGACATTGTGTCCCTGTCTGTCCTGCCTCCCATAGTGGTAAATTTCTTGCAGGCTTCCACCCTTTCTTCTTGTTTCTAGCATTACAGTTTTGCTTAGTCTTGGAACATCTGAGATAATATGTACATATTTCTGGAATAAATGAATCCTTCACTTATTTGATACCATATTTGGTAAGTGGATAACATAGGTAGGGCAGAACCCCAGCACAGAGACAGTGAGAGCCAAGACAGAAGGTCCCCCAGGAGTCATGGTGAGTGGTAAGAAGTCAGTGGAGAAGCAGAGAGTAAATATGTATTCTTGGCGTAGTTGCACCACTACTAGGTTTTGAGGGTTTGGGGGATGTAAGTTCATTAATTCCTCTTTGGAACGTTAGGGAACCTTCCTTGATAGGAAATATTAAATATTTTATTTGAAAGTGAGTATAAAATTAAATGCTAATAAAATTGTAACAGTTGCTAAAATGATGTTTGGTATCTACTGATTGGAGCATATGAAATAAGTGGAATTAGTCTGAGAGCAACAAGCCTCTCTAATGAAGAGATAATGAAATGTTCACGATGAACAATTTCTTTGGCATCAATTTTCCCAGACAGAATAGGTCCAGAGATGCAGGGCATCACTGGAAGCACCGAGTCTTTGGAGGCCAACCTAGGATTAAGTCTGCAGTTTAGCTATGTGGTAAATGACTCATAATCTCTCAGCTTCAGTTTCCTCACATAAGAATTGCTGAATAAGAACATCCCAAATTTAGGGCTGCCATAAGGATTTGAGATTACACTTATCACAGCCTTCGAGACAGTATAAAGCACATGCAAGTGGCATGTTCAATAGCTGGTAGATATTGTGAAAAGTCAGAAAGCAGTCCTCCTGATCTACAGCTTTTTTCCTTCAGGAACTTATTCAATTTTTAAATGTCACTCATATTTAGCATCACGGTGGAGGGACATATTAACTGATCCCAATTTATAGAGGTGAAAGAATAATGATAACTTTCCCACAAACACTGTTAGTCATGAAATAGCAATTTTGATCCCCTCTGGTGGGGAGCAGGCTGGCAGGGAAAGGGAGCCTGGATGTGAGTGGCATTTATGTGCTGGAACACTAGATGTCTCCCCTACACTTGTTTTTACCCAGCGATTCAGCTAGGTTGTTATGACTTAGATCTAGCTCTGGATTTAGAATCCTTCTGCATCTTTCCCCTATTTAAACATTGTTCTCTGATGTTTGTGCAGGTCTCCTACTAATCCAAGATCTCTGCTTAAGCCTCATTTTCTAACCTCGACTCCAGGTCTATTGAAGGAGAGGAATCTTTGTTTTTCTCCATTTCTCTGTGTTCTAGGTCCCACCATTTTTGCTCTTCTTTTATAAGAAGTGTCCTGCAGTGTAATGTGCCTAGACTTCCATCACAGTTCCTTTGACTTACTAGACCCAAGTATCTGACATAAGTTGAGACATTAATCCATGCCCTGAGCAAACATTTATTGAGTTTGCATCTTGTATGCTGCATAAGCTCATCTTAATTTTTGATATGAAAATATAAAGTTTTGATTCTGATGCATTTAGAAGAAACTTTGGGGAAAATGGAAATTCCTTAAGACATAATAAAAGGTCTCTTTATCAATCAGAGTGTGTAGGCTGGAAAATTTTTATAAAAAATAAGCTTTCTCTATCTTAAACAAGAATAAGTATGTTTTGTGTGCAAATGCTTTGGGGAGTGGGAACACACTGAGTTCTGTTATGAGAATAAAAGACTCAGAATGAAGACTTTTATGTGGGAGGGGCAGTGAGAGCTAGGCCAGGACAGGAAATGACCATCGAAGAGGAGGAAGGGGAAGTAAGCAAAAGGCCATGTTAGGCTAGGCAGTACCAGATCCAAATCCTGCAGGTTTGACAGTGATTGATTACCTGGAATGGACATAACAACTGTGTATCCAAATTCTGTGGCTCTGGGATGGCCTAGCTGGGTCCACTGTCTCAGGTTAAAGGTCATTATTGATGTATTTTTTGGCTTCATAAAAAGTCCTTTATGGCTAATGCCAGCATATTAGTAGCAACATCTCCCTGCCTACACCTAGAGATATTTTTTTTGCCAATTAACTCATCATCCGTTAAGTGGGGAATCAGTGTTATGCCCCATGCCTTGAGCCTGAGGCATACTTGGCTAACCTATACATATGACTCTCTCTGTAATATCATGGGAAATATAAGGTCAGGTGACCTGGACTTGTGGTGGGATGGTTGAATTCCTGCATCTAGAGGTGTTAATATGATGACCACTTCCTTCTGGGATGTATCATGGTCTAATCCTGGCCCATATTATGTTCCATATGTTTGTTCATCAGGGATTTAGATACGAGGACACATTTGTCAAATCTGTGAGTGATTCAGAGTTAAGAAGATTCATTAGAAAAAATAATTCAGTGATACAATCAGACAAAGGATGTCTTAATAAGCTAGAGAGATGAGCCAAACTTTAAAGAAACTTTGATAGGTTGTATGGTGGGCATGCAAGGTGGTTATAATGGAAACCATTTAAGAATGAAAATTTTACAGATTACAACAAAACTAAACCAAAAGCCAGCTAATGTTCAAGAACAGGATGACGGAAACTTTGCAGGAATAGTTGTGAAAATGTTTTTAGAGGCCATAAAGAAGAATCATAAAATCAACCAACTCTGCAGTGCACGTGTTATGCAGTATTAGTGGAAGTGGATTAGAGTGAGAGCTAATCCACTTCCACTGAGTTGCTCAGGCCACACCTTTCCGTTTCTAGCAGTGCAAAAAATCATTACAAAGTAATGTACATTTTTACTGCATGAAATCTAGAAAGTACAGAAAATCCATCAAATGAAAGCCATCTATAATCCCATTATTAGAGAGAATCTGTTAATATTTTGTTATATGTCCTTTCAGGTTTATATGTACACACAGATAAATACAGTTTCTGCCCCAAAGGCTCTTCCTGGAGGCATTTGGGGCTGACTCAGATTACATGGTCAGCAAATATTTGTGAGTAAATGAATGGTGTAGTGCCTTCTGGCAGTTAAAGAGGATACTTCTATTTTCTGATTGGTGTCATTGTACTCTTTGGGTTTCCAGAATGGAAAGGGAGGACCAATTTGATGTCTGAGGATGTGGATTTCTTGAAAAGAGGGTTGTTTAGTTGTGGAAGGGCTTCAAAGGGATGGTACCTAAGCATATTCCCTCTGGACATGACCCCTTGGGGCAGGCTGAAGATTGGTAAGCAAGGGAGTTCAGGGAATAAGAGATCTTGTTCTTATTTGGAAGGAGCTGGGTTGTCTTTTCGTTAAGATACACTGGGGGCCTGTGCGGGAACTGAATGCATGTCAACCTAGCTAACCAACATCAAAATAATAATCAACCTCAGTATCATCTGTTGCTGGTACCAGGAATATCAGCCACTCTGTGCCAGCAAGAAGCAATGACAATAATAGAACTGCAGACAAATACAGATTCTCTTTGCTTGGGTGTAGAAGTTGGACTGCCCTTCTCACACTTGGACAGAGAAAACTGTTAGGGTTTAGGTAATTTAAGAAAGAGCCAATAGAATGTAAGCTACCAATAGATAGTGGTTCCTACATATTTATTGAGAAATATACTTACACTTCATGGTGAACACATGTTTAGTCTATGTTCTGAGCAGAGAATAATGACTGGAACATAGGTCATTCAAAATAGATTCATCGAATAAATGGATATTGGATTTCCCGCAAATATGACAAGTGGTGCTCAAGTTATTCATTAATTTTAAAAATAAGATGTGGCTGTATATTTATCCTGATTTGTGGAGCAGTTTATATAATCTCCTAATCATCTACTACTACAGTCTAAGCATAGGAATATACATAAAAGGTATATGCATAAACAGGTATATACATATACCTGTTTTATTCTGAAACAGGAATTCTTTTCAACTCACCTCAATATTGCAGCCTATCCAGCCGTAATTCATTATCACTACATTATCAGTGAGTAGATTATAATATAGACTTATCTTTCAAGCCAAGTTTTTGCCTGTGTTGTGAAAGCCAGTATTAGAGCAGAATCAGTAAGATGTCTAGCTAATACACTGCAGTATAAATGAAATGAATCATAAGAAATGAGATGAGTTCTTCTGACAAACGCTGTTGCAAAAAACCTCAGATTTTCATTTGAAATAGATACTGTAGGAAACAAATTGCAGCATGTACTCTAATATTTAAGTCTTCCATGCAACAGGTATTCACTAATATGATTTCTAGAGGTCTGTGGCATCATGAATTGAAGTATATTTCTGAGAATTTCTGACTCATTTGCTGATTCAGACATGTTTCTTCCCCCCCCCCCCCCATAAATCATGCAATGGAACTAAAAAAGATGTTTATTTTAAGAATTTTAGAATTTTCATTTTTACTTGCAAGATTAATCATAATTAGATGGGGATTTTTTTGGAGGGATCCTGTTTTCCCTTTTTATATGGAAAGATTTCAAGATAGAATTTGAAAATGCCACCCAATTATTCAACCTGAAGCCTTATGGCAAAATATATACACTTTTGTGCTCTGTTTGATACAGATGACTAAAAGAAGTTTGATGGACAGCAGTTCATTAAGTAAATTAGAGTTTCATTCTTCAGAGATATGCACAATTGTAATGTAATGTGTATCACCAGTCCATAGTTACTTGATAAAAAGAAATGGAAGTTTTCTTTACAGATCAGAATTTATTTAATAAGAATTTTTCTAAGGCAGGTGAGAAAAAAAGCATATGGATATTATGGTTTGGGGGACCAATTCCAAGAATAAAGAAATGATTATAACGAAGAAATCAAGAAAGATAAGAATGATTTTTGCATACATCTGTAGTGATTCCAAATGGTTTGGGGACATAACTTGGACATGTTCCAGGGAGTCAAGGCCCTGGAATGTAAGGAACTGTTTCAATTTGATGAAGACAGAGTGTGAAGTATATAACAACTAGCATGGACATGTTTTAAAAGTCCACACTCTTATTGAAGCTACTCTTTGAGATCAGACTTTAAACAAAATTTGGCTGAGTTCACATGTGCAAAGGGCATAGAATCATTTGGGACAATGGTTTTCCGATTTTTCATCCTGTTTAAGGCAAAGGATGAATGCAGCATTTAGAAAATATCCAGATATTCTGGAAGTAAATTTCCAGGCATGCAGATATGCAGAGTATCTGTTGTGTGCTATTTATTCTGGGAACATGACATCACATGTGCTCAGTCACCCAGCTCCTGGCAAGAAACTTCCATTTGATATTGTAATGAATACAAATGAATTTGAAAGACCTAGATTTTGGACTGGGAATTTTTAAATGGTACAAAATTCATAATGATCTTTTGTCAATACTAAGCCTTCAGCCTGTTTTCTCCCCATCGTAAGAGAGAGATCTGCTTATTGATTAACGTCTCTATTTACTTATTTTCTAGTTTTTGGGCATAATGCCATGTAAATTTAAGGTGATTTGATACACATGAATGATAATCGCAGGAGGATTGGTTACACATTCATCACTTTACCTTTACTAGTTTTGTTGTGGTAGGAATTTTAAGTCTGTTCACTTAGCAACTTTCAAGTACACAGTACATTATTGCTAACTATAATCCCTACGCTGTACATTAGATCCTGAAAACTTATTCACCTTGTTTCTAGAAGTTTGTACCTTCTGACTCCATCTTCATCATTTCTCCCAAAGCTGCCCCCAGAAACCACCAACTTACTCTCTGTGAGTCCAGTGTTTTTAGATTCCATGTAAGTGAGATCATTGTTTATTAGAGATCTACCCCTTACCAGATACAGTTTTCAATATTTTCTTCCATTCCATAGGCTGCCATTTTTACTTTGTTATTGTTTCTTTTGCTATGAGAACCTTTTTAGTTTGATGTAGTCCCACTTGTTAATTTGTGGTCTTGTTGCTTGTGCTTTTGCTGTCATATCCCAAAAAGTATTGCCAAGAACACTGCCCATGTGCTTTCCCCTATTAAAACATAGTTCCCGCCTAGAAATCATAGAAATTTTATAGTTTCAGGTCTTACATTTAAGCCTCTCATCCTTTTCAAGTTATTTTTGTGAATGGCAGTAAGACAGGGATTGGACTTTATTTTTGCATATAATTATCAAATTTTCCCAGCACTGCTTATTGAAGGGACCGTATTTTTCCCATTTACTATTCTTGGCTCCCTTGTCAAAAATTAGTTGATAAAATGTCCTTTTTTTCCTCTGGACTCTCAATCCATTGGTCTATGTGTCTGTTTTTAATGCCAATACCATGCTGCTTTGATTGTTATAGCTTTGTAGCAGAGTTTGAAATTAGAAAGCAGAATGTATCCATTTTGTTATTACTTCTCAGATTGCTTTGACTATTTGTGATCTTTTGTGGTTCTTTACAAATATTTGTATTTTTTTTTCTATAAAAATGTCATTGGAATTTTGACAGGGACTGAATCTGTAGATGACGCTGGATAGTATGGCCATTTTAACAATATTTGTTTTTCCAGTAATCCTTATTGGATACAGGATAGCTTTCCATTTACTTTTGTCTTCTTCAATCTCTTTCTTCAGAGTCTCAGAGTTTCTAAAGTACAGATCTTTCACCTTCATGGTTAAATTTATTAACTATTTCATATTTTTAAAAAAGTATTTCATTATTGGGATGGTATTGTCACTGAAATTGTTTTCTTTACTTCTTTTTCAGATATTTCACTGTTTATGGAAATACTGATATATGTTGATTTTGGGTCATGCATTTACTGACTTATTAATAATGTTTTGAGAGCTTTTTTGTGGAGTCCTTGGGATTCTCTAAATATAAGATCATAACTTCAAACAGAGGGAATTTAAATTTTTTCTTTCTGATTTAGCTGTCTTTTAATTCTTTTTATTGCCTGATTGCTCTGGCTAAGAATTCCAGTATTCTGATGAACAGGAATAATGAGTGAGACAAGAGTGAGAAGTCTTGTCTTGTTTTTTGATCTTAGAGGAAAAACTTTCAATCTTTTACCATTAAATATTATGTCAACTGTGGGCTTGACATATAGGACCTTTGTTATATTGAGGTAACTTCCATCTATATCCAATGTTAACAGCTTTTATTGTGTAGAGATATTGAATTTTGTCAAATGTTTCTCCTGCATCTATCTAGTTGATCTTACAATTTTTATCTTTCATTCTATGAATGTAACATATCACATTCATTGATTTGTGGATATATGACTCTCCTTGTATGTCCTTTTAATGTGCTGTTGGATTCAGCTTTCTAGTATTTATTAAGAAATTTTGCATCACATTCATCAGTGATATTGGCCAAATGTCATCATAAACTAATCATTAGATTTGCTCCCAATTTTTGCATATTTTAAACATTGTTACAACAAACATAGTATTTTTTATGACTTTTTTCCTAAAATGTTTGTATAAATTTGCACTCCCTTCAGCAGGTATGAACTTACCAGCTTTAGAAGTATTGGGTTTTCATTTGGAAACTATTTATATGTTTGTTAAACTGCTGAATAATGAAAACTCACATTGATTATTAGCAGAATGGGTATATTCTTCATATATTTATTCATTAATTAATTGTTCCTTCTGAGAAAGAATAAATTCAAAGTAAAAAATCTCCAGTAAAACCATAAAGAGAGAAAAGATCAAATGGAAATTCTCAGAGTACTGAATTATCTTTAAGTGATATCAATGAACTGTGACTCTGGGGGTTAATTTGTGAATTCTGAGATAAATTCTGAGATCTGTGATTGCAGACATGACCTTTGCCTTGCTAGAATTCTTTACGCTCACAGTATCCAGATTTCTGGACTACATCATGAAGGAAGAGGACTTGGGCATAGAGAAAGTAACATTTGGAAAGGCACGCGAGGGGTTATTCAGATCCTGGCTTAGAACTGCGTCAGGTCAGATCTTTAATATAGCTCATCCTTCCTCTGGCCCCTTGTAGTAGCCTCCAATCCTATTTTTATTTCCATTTTCTCAAAACAGCTTCCTGAATGATATTTCTAAAGCACATTTGTTTAGAAACCCTTATGATATTTCTAAAACACTATGTATATTGTCAAATCTGTCTGCCTTCTCAAGGTTTTAAAATCTTGTGGTCTACCTCTCACACTGAAATTTGTGAGCCAACACAAGCCTTCTGAAATTTATATGGAAACATGTCTGCAGATTGATGGTTGACTATAAACCATCTTCTCCCTAGAATTTACAGCTTGCATAAGATCTTGGGGTCAAGACCATCTAGTGATTTCTTGGAATGACAGTTTATTGCCCTGACAGAGATTTTAACTACTGTTTTGTTCTGTAAATCTTTTAATAAAAATGGTACCACCTGCTTTACTACCCGAACACGGTTCAGCTATTGCAGACTGGAAAAAGGTAGTATTTGCCAACAATTTAAGTCTTTGTTTATAACCATTTAAGTATTTACTGGAAATGTATTCTGTGTTCATTTCAATGCTTAGAGTTTTGAGAATTTTGGGAAAACTAGGTATAATAATGCCTTTATCCCTGTTGGAAAGACAAAGAATATATATACTGAAATTATGTGAAATGCTACAGTTTAATAATAGCATAAAATTATGTAATAACATTAAATACAAATAATAATGATGACTAATACCAAATACTTTTTGTCACAAACTGTGCTAAGCCCTTTACATTGATTATTTTTAACTCTCAAATTTGCTTTTTACTAATACTTTGTGAAGGACATAATTAAAGGTCAGATATGAACTATAAATTCAGATATGTTTAATCACTTGTTTGATTAAGTCTATAGGAGGGAGAAATTATTTCCAGAATTGTCATAGAAAACTGCAAGATGAGGTAGCATTTGAAACTATATTTGAGGTTTGGGTAGGCATATGTATGTAGGAAGCAGTTTAGATGAAGGTGCCATGAATAATTTCCTTCCTTTTTCTCTTTCCCTCCTTTTCTCTTTCCTTTCTTTCATTTTTTTTTTTTTTTCGTTGCTGGTGAGATTTGTTCCCTCTCTGATCATGTTTTCCTCATCTATAAAACAGTAATAGTAATTATATCTAAATTATGAGGTTACTAAAATTAAATGAATTATACAATACTATTCCCATTTGTCTGCTTAGGTGTATTGAAATTGGGCCATTTGCAGATGAACAGTGATGTCTTATATATTCATCTTGCAGACTTAAAATGATACTGTCATTTTCAAATGTTTTTCCTGTTACTTACCTGAAGTAGGAATGCCATCGTAATTCCACACTTTAATGAATGTTTCCTTTCTTAATGTTTTTACTAATTAAATTTAGTGTATATTTTGGTGTCAGTTAAAATGCCTTTTAAGTTTATCCACAAACATCATCTTCATGTACAGCACATGTACATTAGATTTAAATGGATGAATTCTGAAATTAATAATGTATCATTTTATTTTATTATCTAATTCAAATTTTGGACAATGTATGATTTCTCCCCTCAGGTGTGGCCACTATAGTTCTCCCACCACCAAAATCATCCACAGTCTATCACCACATTCCTTTGTGCTATTACTCCCATTGTTGTCAACCCCTCTCACCTCCCCACCCCGCCCTGCTTATGGATGGCTCATATCTATGGTCAGCTTCCAAGGTTATCTTTTTCTGACCCTTTGTTTGATTTTTCTGTATTCCGCATAAAGTGAAACCATTGATATTTTTTTCCTTCTAACTTATTTTGCTGAGCATGATCCCTTCCAGCTCCATCCATGTTGCTGCAAATGGCATGAGTTTATCTTTTTTGATTACTTAGGAGTATTCCATTGTGTATATACCACATCTTCTCGATCCATTTATCTGGTTTTGGGCATTTATTGTTGTTTCCATATCTTCGCTATTATAAATACTAGTGCAATAAACACAGGAGTGCAGGTTTCTTTTTAAATTAGTGTTTTTGTGTTCTTTGGGTAGATTCCTAGGAGTGGAATAGCTGGGTCATATGGTAGATCCATTTCTAGTGTTTTGAGGAACATCCATACAGATTTCTATTGTGGCTGGACTAGTTTAGTAATGTATCATTTTAAATTACAGCAATGAAGTAATTTATGTGACTCTATTTCAAGTGAGATCTCTAATATGGTATAATTATTATGCTTAATCACCCAAATTTATTTAGTCTTAGGATTGTCTTTCTATATTGAAAGCACACTCAGCAAATAGTAAGTGTTAAGAGAGAACTTTTTTTCACTTGAGATTACACTAAAATTTGGAGTTTCTGGTAGATTGTCTTTCCTGTACCCTGTTACCATTTCCATGGAGAGAATATTCAGGTTATTTTACTAAACTGGAATTTAATTGCACTGAATCCATCATTCTGTATTTTAACTGTCCCTACTTGTGCTCCTCTGTGATGACTCACATGATGTATGTGAAATGGGACTTCCACCAGAGCTGTGATTATAGACCTGCTTTTCTGAACTCCTTTCTGGGGGAGTTTGGGTTCTGAATGTGTCTTCCTGGATGTGGCTAGATAATCTAACATTAGGAGAAAGCAGTTTTCTTCAATGTTATTCTGTGTAAGGAAATTATCCGGTACCACATTGGTTTTGATTAGGTTTCATGTGAAGTATATTAGGTAATATTTGCATTTTGATGCTTCCTTACCCCACATGATGATAAGCTCAATACTATTCTGCTACGCTTTTCTGACCCAATCTGTGTTTCTCCTTCTTCACATTAAAATCCACTTTGAGTTCTGTGATTAGACCATTGTATTTCTGGACAAATCCACTCTTTTAATTTTTGTAAAATGTACCTCCCCTCCTTATCAGGAATGTGTATTGTTTTATAGACCAAAGTTCATGAAGATGAGCTTGTTTCTTTGGATATCAGGCCTATAGAGCATTATTTCCTTCTTGCCACCTTTATTCTTTTTCAGTCACAGTCATCAGGTAACAGAACTGAAAAACAACACTAGCTACATTCATGAGTCTTTGTGTCCTACTCTTGAGTGTCAAAATGTCTAGAGATGCAGAGCAATTGGGCTTAACAGACATCTATAGAACACTAAACCCCAAAAAAACGGAGTACACATTTTTCTCAAGCGCACACGGATCATTCTCCAGGATCGATCACATACTGGGGCACAAGACAAACATCAACAGATACACCAAGATTGAAATCATATCAACCATCTTTTCTGACCATGAAGGCATCAAACTAGAAATAAACCATAAAAAGAAGGCAAGGAACTTTCCTACCTCATGGAGATTAAAAACCACACTACTGGAAGACCATTGGACTAATGAGGAGATCAAAGAAGAAATTAAAAAATTTTTTGAATTGAACGACAAGGAGGACACCAATATCCTAAATGTATGGGATGCAGCAAAAGCAGTAATAAGAGGAAAATATATAGCAATAGAAGCTCACATCAAGAAACAAGAAAGAACGCAAAGAAACAACCTAATCTCGAAGCTCAAAGATCTAGAAAAAGAACAACAAAAAAACCCCAAAACCAGTAGAAGAAAAGAAATAATAAAAACCAAAGCAGAAATAAATGAAATTGAAACTAAAAAAACAATCCAAAAGATCAATGAAACCAAGAGCTGGTTCTTTGAAAAAATCAATAAAATAGACAAACCCCTAGCCAGGCTCACAAAGGAAAAAAGGGAGAAAGCACAAATAAACAGGATCATCAATGAAAGAGGAGAAATCACAACGGACACAGCAGAAATCAAAAGAATAATCAGTAACTACTATGAACAGTTATATGGAAACAAGTTTAACAATCTAGAGGAGATGGACAAATTCCTACAACTCTACAATCACCCAAAGCTAGATAAAGAAGAAATAGAACACCTAAACAGACCAATTACAATTAGCGAAATTGAAATGGTAATCAAAAACCTCCCCAAAAACAAAAGCCCAGGACCTGATGGATTTACAAATGAATTCTACCAAACATTCAGAGACGAATTAGTGCCTATCCTTCACAAACTCTTCCAAAAAATTGAGAAGGAAGGGACAATACCAAACACGTTCTATGAAGCCAACATTACACTAATACCAAAACCGAACAAGGACAACACAAAAAAGGAAAACTACAGGCCAATCTCCCTAATGAACACTGATGCAAAAATCCTCAATAAAATTTTAGCTATCAGAATCCAACAATGTATCCATAAGATAATTCACCACGACCAAGTTGGATTCATTCCAGGGGCACAAGGATGGTTTAACATCCGAAAATCAATCAACGTTATCCAACACGTCAACAAAAAGAAATATAAAAACCATATGATAATATCAATAGATGCTGAGAAAGCTTTCGACAAAGTGCAACACCCATTCATGATAAAAGCCCTTGAAATTCTTGGGATACAAGGAACATACCTCAACATCATAAAGGCCATCTATGACAAGCCAACAGTCAGTATCATTCTCAATGGTGAAAAGCTGAAAGCAATTCCATTAAGATCTGGAACAAGACAAGGATGTCCACTCTCACCATTGCTTTTCAATATAATACTGGAAGTCCTAGCCAGGGCAATAAGACAAGAGAAAGACATCCAAGGAATCCAAATAGGAAAAGAAGAAGTCAGACTATCACTATTTGCAGACGATATGATATTATACATAGAGAACCCCAAAAACTCCACAGAAAAGCTAATTCAACTCATCAATCAGTTCAGTAAAGTGGCAGGATACAAAATCAACACACAAAAGTCAGTAGCCTTCCTATACACAAACAATAAATCTGAAGAAGAAGAAATCAAAAAGACCATCCCTTTTGTTATTGAAACAAAAAAAATCAAATATTTGGGAATAAATCTAACAAAAGAGGTAAAGGACCTATACAAAGAAAACTATAAAACACTGTTAAAAGAAATAGAAGAAGACACAAAGAAATGGAGAGACATCCCCTGCTCATGGATTGGAAGAATAAACATTATTAAAATGGCCATCCTTCCAAAAGCAATATACAGATTCAATGCTATTCCAATCAAAATTTCAATGTCATTCTTCAAAGAAATAGAACAATTATTGATGAAATTCATATGGAATCACAAAAAACCCCGAATAGCCAAAGCTCTCCTGAAAAAAAAAGAAGGGAATGGAGGCATCAGACTCCCAGACTTCAAACTATACTACAAAGCCATAATCATCAAAACTGCATGGTATTGGAACAAGAACAGACATACAGACCAATGGAATCGAATAGAAAATCCAGAAATAAACCCACAAATTTATGGTCAACTAATCTTTGACAAAGGAGCAAAGACTATGCATTGGAGCAAAGAAAGTTTGTTCAATAAATGGTGCTGGGAAAACTGGGTCGCTACATGCAAAAGAATGAAGCTTGACCACCACCTCACACCATACACAAAAATCAACTCAAAATGGATTAAAGAACTAGACATAAGACCTGAAACCATAAAATATATAGAAGGAAATATAGGCGAAACACTACGTGATTTGCACATCAAAGACATCTTTACAGACACATCACCCAAAGCAGTGATAGTGAAGGCAAAGATAAACAGCTGGGACTATATCAAATTAAAGAGCTTTTGCACAGCAAAAGAGACAATAACAAAAACAAAGAGAAACCCCACCAACTGGGAGAACATTTTTGCACCCAACACTAATGATAAAGGACTGATCACAAAAATCTGCAAAGAGCTGATGAGACTCAACAACAACAAAGAAAATAATCCAGTCAAAAAATGGGCAGAAGAGCTTAAAAGAAACTTCTCTGAAGAGGAAATGCAAATGGCCAACAGGCATATGAAAAAATGTTCAACATCACTTGTCATCAGGGAAATGCAAATCAAAACTACCATGAGATACCATCTTACACCAGTGAGAATGGCACATATTAAAAAAGCTAGCAACAACAAATGTTGGCGAGGGTGTGGAGAAAAAGGAACTTTTCTGCACTGTTGGTGGGAGTGCAAACTGGTCCAACCACTGTGGAAAGCTGTGTGGAGATTTCTGGACCTACTAAACATAGAGCTACCATATGACCCAGCAATTCCACTCCTAGGTATTTACCCAAAGGACACAGAAACATCAATTCCAAAGAACACCTGCACCCCTATGTTTATAGCAGCACTGTTTACAATAGCTAAGCTTTGGAAACAACCCAAATGCCCAAAAATAGATGACTGGATCAAGAAGATGTGGTACATATATACCATGGAATATTACTCAGCATTCAAAAAAGATAAACACATGCAATTTGCTGCAACATGGATGGCGCTGGAAGGGATCATGCTCAGCGAAATAAGCCAAAAAGAAAAAGAAAAATACCGGATGGTCTCACTCATAGCAGGAATCTAGAAAACTTAAATAAGGGACCAGGAAAATGAATAACTATAAGAAAGTGAAAATCAAAATCAACAAAAAACTATGAACCAGAGACACTTTTAGGGGGGCGGGGGCGGGAGGGGAGGGATTGGGGTCAGAATGGGGGGCTGCAATTGTATGGGGAATATAACAATAAAATTTATAAAAAAAAAAAAAAATGTCTAGAGATGCTTCTCATTTTCCAGATTTCCTTCATCTCCATGTCAGTAGGTGTGGGACAGCAGTGATTGTGGGTCTGATGATCTGTAGCAGGGCCTGGAGAGCTTGTGTCTGCTTGAAACTGGGGATTGTCTTCCAGGAGTGCAAATCACGGTGGCCTTGACTTGGTGGATCTGTTTCCTACCTCCTTCCCTGAGAAGATAGTATGCCTTCTCATTTTCTCCAGTATTCTTTGGGGGCAGCTTCATGCTTAATGGTGAGAAGTAACCAGCTAGCCTGAAGCCCTTCTCTCCTTGAGATTTCTTAGAGGTCTGTGGAGCATGAGATGGATTCTTTCAGGGAATCTGAAGCTCTTCCCTATACTATACCTTCTCCTCTATTCACTATATCATATTCTTTCCCTTGCCTTCTGGATTGATACTGATTTCTATTCACCCTTCAGAATATTTTCTGTTTCTTCCCGTGTTTTTGTTTCTAATTTTGAAAGAATGCTCATTGTCTTAGCCAATGTGGGCTGAAACAATAGAAATGTATTTTCTCCAGTTATTGTGACTACAAGTCCAAGATTAAAGTGCCAGCTTGGTTAGCATCTAGTGCAAGCTCTCTTCCTAATTTGTGGACACCTGCATTCTGGCTGTGTCCTCACGTGGTGGGGTGAAGGGGAGTGGAAAGAGAGAATGAGCAAGAGAGCAAGAGAGAGTGAGTATACTCTTTGGTGTCTCTTTTTACAAGGGCTCTAATTCCATCATGAAGCCCCCCCCCACCAATGACCTCATATGACCCTAATTATCTCCTAAAAACCCAACTCCCAATACCATCACAAGAAAGATTAGGGATCCTACATACACATTTTAGGGGGACATAATTCAGTCCATAGACTCACTTCTCTCTAAACAGGTAGGTAATATGAAGAAACATTTGGCACCAGCCAGGAGAACACTTGAACTTGCTTTTGGGGCCTTGCTGGGCTATGCCTCTCTATTGGATTGCAGCCCTGTGCTGTAATGTTCTATTTGGTTTACTCCTCTATCTCTTTCTTAGACTATGAAATCTTTGAAGACAGAGTTTGTCTTGTTTGTAGTTTCCAGCTCCCTAACAGCATTATCCATGAATGTGGTTTAATGAAAGAATAAGTCAGTGATCTCAGCCTTAAACATACCTAAATGTTCTCACTATTGTTTTGTCAGTGCCTGTTTTCTCATTTAAGCTTCTGTTCCTTTTGGCTTTCTTGGCCCCGTATCCATGCTGCTGGCTTTTTCCCCATTCTTTATGTGACAGGTAATGCAGGAAATCAAGCCTTTTAAACTGCGCAACACAGTTCTTTTTCTCGCTGCTCTGGTGGATTAGCTATTACAAGTTATCAGCACTTCTGTTCTCCATCTGTGTTTCTTTGTTTATTATCTAATTTTGTATGCGTATATGTTACATGAAGGGATGGAGGGAGGCCAAGCTCACTTTTGTCATGTATACTAACTAAAGTTCTACTTGGTCACTTTTCTACGTAAGTATAGCAAGTTTCTCCCATTTCAGAAATAATAGGATCTATGATGATTGATCTGTGTTGTTTTTTTCTTTTTTTCATAAGCATAATTACATAGAAATCATTTCATTGAAAAAGCACACACACACATTCTACAACTGTCAAACAATACCCACCAAAATGCAAATAGAACCAAACCAAAAACATAATACAAACACCCCTCCCCCGATAAATTAAGTTGACATTAATTTTATGCTGTAATATATTTGCAATTGTCATAGCCAAGACAGGAGTTCCGGTTCCCTGAATCAAGACCAGATGAAATAAAATAGAAAGTAAAGTCATGTATCATGTTAAAAATGAAAGGGCTATGAATTCAGGCATCAAATAAGACCCAGTGAAAACTATTTTATTTCCTTGAGTGTTGCAGGTGCATGAAGCATCTCGGGTTTCTTGAGATTCAATATGAAAAGTCAGTCAAGTAGCTGGAGTTCTATTTCTTTGATGGGAAATTAGGCTCGGCTGTAGAGCTCGCACATCAGAGCAATTTCTGCATATTTTTGAGGTAACCACCGAAAAGGCATGTTTCTCATTAGTATCAGTCATGAACAGCTCGACAAGCCTGAAATATGACAGAAAAAAAGGCTTTGGGGTTGACTTCATACCTTAGCATTGCAGCACCTTGAGTAAAGACACAAAGGGAATTCCAGATGTCCTTTCTGACCCTTTTTGCAGCTTGGCAACACTGATTTGCTTGTCTTGTTATTTTATTAGTGTTGAAGTAATGTAACCGCTGAATTAAAAGAAATATATATATATATGTATATATATTACTGCTACAATGGTGTTAATCACTCATCACATTTTCTTAGTGACATAATTCCATTGATTTTTCTTTTGTTGTACTTGACCCTCATTGATAAACAGTCCTGTTCCTTTTACATTTTCATCAGTTTACTGAATTTAATAAAACGGTAGTTATAACAAGGTATTGTGACATACAATTTTGCAAACAAACAAAATTGGACAGCAGTAGTAGATGAAAGAAAAAGTTTCAGTTTTTGTACCTTTTGTAACTTTTGTAAAAAGTTAAAGTTTCTGTACCAGAATGCAGGCGAGAAGCATTCTAGTGCTATGGGAAGTTGGAGTGTTTTAGAGAGGAAAATAAAGCTTAAGATATTTAAGTATGTGGATAAAGTAGAAGGTAGTTATGAAAGCTCTTTTGGTATATGGAATTAAAGTAAGTATGTAATCATTTATTTTTATATTCATTCATCTAAACTGAGTGGGTGCTCAAATAATGGATTAACTTATGCAGACATCTGTATTTCAGTTTTCTCAATAGATCGGTTTCATTTTGTGTTAAATCTCATTTGCCCTTTACTGAGCGTCATGTCTTCTTGCATTTAAATCCTGTCTGTATTTAGCATTTCTGCATGGGGCAAGTCTCAGCTGACTTCCACAATTTTTTAAATTTTTTTTTATTTGTTTAGAGCATGATTCAAAATCTTTCATCAAAGACAGCTCTCGCCAAGTTCATTTTTATGATTTTTTTTTGTGAAGCACACTTGAATTTTTCGTAGTTCAATAACTTTAAAACATGATAAAGACTTCTGAAGGCAGATAATCTACAGACTCTTGCAAATCTGTCAAGGCATTGAGAGGAAGCAATTGCTTCTTAGGTGAAAATGATGACATCGACTGTATGCTAAATTCCACAAACAGCATTCTAATGGCAACTTGACTTTTATCAAAAGATTTCAGCTTTGTACCTGGCTTTGTTTGTGCTCAGACATCTTAAAAGTTAGACATTTTTTAACAATTCAATAGCCATACTTCTAACAAATGTTGATATTAACTATTTAATTTGGCTGTGTGACAACACCAACAACACTTTAAACTTTTATAGGAGTTAAGTTAAACTTAATAGTAGTTAGTCTTTTTAGGTGGAAAATAGTTAATATTTTGATTCTTATTTGTCTTCTTGCATTCAAATCCTATTTGAAGTTTTCTCTGCTTTCTCTTGTGCTTGATTTCTAATTAGATACCACTGGGACCAGAGATGATACTTGATAGGATTTCAGTTTTTCTGAGTTTTATGACACTTGTTTTGTGATCTACCATGTGGTCTATCCTTGAGAATGTTCCGTGTGCACTTGAGAAGAATGTGTACTCAGCCATTTTGAAGTGCAGTGCCCTATAATTGATTTTTAAGCCCATCTGGTCTACTTCCTTGTTGAATGCTATTGTTTCATTACTGATTTTCTGTTTGGTTGATCTGTTCATGCATGTGTATGGAGTGTACACACAGCACACTCCATAAGTGTTAGCTCCTATTATTATTATTTTTTTTTTAAGATTTATTATTTTATTTATTTATTTATTTATTTATTTATTTATTTATTTATTTATACAAGCACTGGGTACAGTCAGAAGCGCGAGAGGGTGAGAGAATTCACCAGAGCCAGAGCGGGTTGCAGAGCAGGCAGAATGACGAAGTACACTGCTGAGGGAAGCAGAGGGCGGCAGAGAGGTCTGGGCGGCAGGAGAGGTCTGCATGCCATGTGGGACCCTCCTCCGGTGGCCGGGAAGCAGCCGGGGATCGAACCAGCGCTGCAGAGGCTGCGGGCAGCTTCGCAACCCAGCATTCAACCCCTGCGCCACCAGGGTGGCCCAGCTCCTATTATTTTAGATGAGAACTGATGAGGTCATATCAGATATATTCTGAAAAATCTAGTACCATTATCAAATAATGAATAACTGTCATTTGCATCTTTGGAATGTTACTTCTCTAGAAAACCATTGCTCCTCAGCTAAATTGTGAGTGGACAAAGCTGTAATTTTCTCTTCTTTGAGTACTCTCTTTTAGATATCTAGTTATTGTCCAATTTGGGAAAGATTCATCAAAGAAGCAATGTGTAATTAGTTTTAATGTAATGGAAGGAGACAGGATTTTAGAGTCCTTCAGATATAAACTGTACAGTGACTTGTAGATATATTGGGAGATATGTGAACAATTAATATATTTGCCAGGCTAGATGGTGATTGTGGGTTTATTTTTTTGTATATGTCAATATCATTACAAATGTCTTAATTTTTTTCCCCATTAAAGTAACATTGGTTTAGAACATTATATAGGTTTCAGGTATACACTATTAATATGCTTGTGTATATTGCTTATGCTTGCCACCAAAATTCTAGTTTCCATTTATCACCATACAATTGCCCCCTTTTATCAATTTACCTGGTTTATTGCTCCTTCTATTTTTGGTAATCACTATTTTGTTCTCAAAGTCTGAGAGATTGTTTTTGTTTTGTTAATTTGTTTCTTTACCACATATGAGTGAAATTATCCTTATTTTATTTAGCATAATCCTCTCAGTTCCATCCCAGTTGTTGTAAATGACAAGGTATCATCATTTTTTAATAACTGAATAATATTCATTGTGTATATATAACTCATCTTCTTAATCTACTCATCTGTCATTGTGCACTTAGGTTATTTTCATAACTTGGCTGTTATAAATAATGCTACATTGAACATAAGACTGAAGGATGTATGTACTCATTGTAGTTTTTGCATTATTTTGGATTTCTCCAATATAAGGGATGCTGAATGTCTGTCATGTGCCATCTGTTTGTGTCTTCTTTGGAGAACTGTGTATTTAAATTTTGTGCCCATTTTTCGTTGGGTTGTTTCCAGGTTTTTTGTTGTTGTTGAGTTTTATGAGTTCTTTATAAATTTTGAACAGTAACCCTTTGTCTGATATATGTAAATATCTACTCCCATTCAGTAGGCTGCCTTTTTGTTTAATGATCATTCTATTGATATCTAGAATATTTTTAATTTGATGTAGTCAAATTAAAATTTGTTCATTTTTGCTTTTGTTTCTCTAGTCATTGGTTTTGTATCTACAAAGACGTCACTAAGTTTAATTTTAAAGAACTTATTATCTTTTTCTTCTATGTATTGTGTAGTTTCAGGATTTATATTCAAATTGTTAGTCTGTTTTTGTGAATGGTGTAAGATAATGGTCTAATTTTATTCTTTTGAAACAGCATATTGATTTTTACTAATGGATCCAATTGTATGTAGTTAATGATAAGTAAAAATCACTCTTGCAGATATCTTCTGACTTTCATGGATGGACTGATAACTTATCAAGGATGTTAATCAGCATGAACTATACAAATTCTAAAAGTTCATTAACATAATTGGAACACTTGCATGCTTTATATTATGCTGATATTCTAGAAAATTATGTATGCTGTGGTTTTATATATATATATATGTTTTAGTTTTTAAAACTACAGATTTTAAATGTGAGCAGTAAAAATTTAATTCTGAATCAGTGCAACTACTTCTTTATGTCTTATAGAATTAAAAAACTGAAGAGAAGGAACAAATTTGTAATCCCTATTCCTTAGAGTCAGAATAAAGTAAAAGAAAGTAAAAGAAAGGAGATAAAAGATAAAATAAAAGAAAGGAGAACTTTCAATTTAATTGCTTCTTTTCATATACTCTTTTTGTATTTCATAAATCCCAGTTTATGTTTATTGACATATTACTCCTCTATTCATGTCCCCTACAACTGTGATTTTTAAAGACATTCTAAATAACTCTAGCTCTATGTATTTTTCTCTTGCCCTTAAATAATGCATAGTCCTATTTTTCTACTTTTATCACCCACAGATGATCCTGTAGTTTAATTTCCTATTCTGATCAAGACTCCTTTGCCTGAGTGACTCTAAATTAATGACATCTTATCTTTCTGATTTCCTGAATGACATTTCCAAAATCTCAGCATGTAGCACTTTTTATGGTTAAAACAACTAAAATGTGAGGTTTGACAGGAAGGATAAAATAAAGATTCTTCCCCGAGCAATGCTAGGTGGGGTGTAAATTTGACCAATGAATAATGATGAGAACATAAGTTAATAATAGGTACTAAAACCTCATGATGAAATACCTTGTTATTCCATAGTTTTGATAATATTATGAGTCAAATCTTTTTCCTCAAGAACAGAGTGAAATATCACAAATCTATCTCTAGATACAGTCTAAAGCCTTATGTGCCATCATTTTGCAACATGTATTTGAGTGTGTACTCTCTACATATTATTCCAGTGTGATGAGTGGGTTCTTTTGTTTTTCAATTTATGAAATATTTTTCATAACTCATATTTTTTGATTCATCTTCATAGCAGTTTAAAATTGTCAGATCTTCAGTAACAAAGGAAAATATGAGAACCCATGTTCATTCATTTATGAAGCACCTACTCTATGTTTAATCTAGCAGCAGACACTTGTAGGAAGGTAGATATGAAGCAGTTCCCGACTTCAGCTGTCAATGTTTTAGAGGTAAGATTGGAGGAGCGAGAAGTGATAAGCTAATATTTACTGAACCTTGTGCAATATCTCTTACAAATGTTGGCATTTAATATTGATAACAATATTGAGATATACCTAATATTATCTTTATTTTAGTAGAGAAAACTGTGTCTCAGGGCTGTTCAGTAGCATCCCCATGGTCACAGGGTCGATATGAATAAGAACAAGGATTTCCACTCAGGCTTGTCTTTCTTATAGTCTGAATTCTTTCGGTACTCTACATGAACAGACTGAAAGAATAAAGTAGCACAGAAGTAAATGATCATGGGAATTCATAGTACATTTCTTCAGGGAAGAAGAAGCAATGATGACAAGAATACACACAAAAATAAAGGTGAAACTGGTAATTCATTAAAATGGAGCTTAAGCTTTCTCTCATCAACATTGATGAGAGTGTAAAACAGGGAGGGTAAAACAGACTGAAAAACCCTGAAAAACATTTTTACTTGATGTACTTATCAGACCCTGCTTGTTTTTGCTTCTCTGCAAGCTGAGCTTCATACGTGCTCCATCTAATATCCACACTGTTATGGTAGAAGGATGATATATTGTCATAAGAAAGTTCCCAGTGCAGTTACTTCAACATTTATATATTATACAAAGATTCTTTCCTGTTGTCCTTTTGTATAGATGTGATTATGGGAGAATACCAATAATGATATAGAAGCCAAGTTTTAAAATAAAAATGTATATGGTAGCTCATTCACATTCCCAGTAAAGATAATAATGGTAACCTAAAACAGGCTTGCAGATACACATAAATATTTGTTTAACCCAAATTTACTTGTCTTTTACTTTCTGCTTCCATTACTCCTCCAAGGAGAGTATTTTTGTGTGTGTATACATGCGCTTGCTTGAGTTTGTGTGTTGAATTCTTCATTATCTGATAAAGTTATTTATCCTGTTCTGACATTGTTTCATGCATGTAGGAATGGAGCTAGTTTGTAGTAGGTTGGAACTGATGTAAGCTGTGCCAACTCTTCTATATTAAATTTTGATTCCTTGTACATTTGAGTAACTGGTAATTCCTAGACTCCTCAGTTGGAGTCATTTAATGGGCAAGTTAAGATTCTTGTTCTAACAAAGTGCTTGGCAAACAATAGCCCCCTGTTTGTAATAGAGTTTTATTGGAACATGGCCACACCCACCAGTTGGTTGACATTGTCTGTGGCTGCTTTTCTGCCACAATGGTAGTTGATTAATTGTGGCCTTATGACCTGGAAAGTAAATATTTTTGCTACCTGAATAAGTTTGGTGGACCCATGTTGGTAGAACCTAGAGTTCATCTAACTGTACCTGAATTTTGCTAAAATAAATTACATTACACTAGAGTTTTCCAAAAATAATGTTGCATTAATGATATTATCATATTTAAAAATAAATAAAAATCCTTTGGAAATAAAAGAATAGGAATGGAATATGCATGCTTTATGAATGTTCTCTTGCCTCAAAAATGCCTCCATAAGCTTCCATGTACACATTCTCCTTCAAATAAGTTCAGCTGGCATCAGTTTTTAAGTTGGAAATCTTCAAAGAAAGTGCAAAGCACAGAAATTGTGATACCTGACGACTTTGGATGGGATCAACATTTTATCCATGTTTTTAAAATTAGTGCTTTGTGGACTTGTCATGGCCTTTCCTTGTTTCATTGTACAGCCTTAAGATACGCATCATTCACTGAAATTCCTCCTGCTGTGGTTTTGCCAGTTTCCTGAATTTAAAAATCTTACTATCATTATTTGCAAACTGTGGCAAAAATCTTCTTGTGAAAATGGTTGAGGGTTTTAATAAGCTCAGGTTTTGACTTCTTGGTCCTTTAGCAGATCATTCTAAAGGTAATGTAAAAGACAGTAAATACCACCAGTTCTTTTAGATTTCTAATTGTAGAAACCTGCAGAATATTTATTGTATGTAAGCAGAGGAAACTTTGAGGTGTTTTTCTGAGAGAAAACATTTTTAAATTTATTGAAACCACTTCAAGATACAGTTGTTAAAAGGATGTTTTATAAACCTGGAGAAATTTCTTGTCTAATAATATCAGTATTAACATAATAAAACACAGCACAGAGTTTTCTGGAATTTGGTTTAAGATGAGGACTCATAAACCAGTAGGAAATAAACCACAAGCAATCTGGAGAATTTAATGAAAACAACCGCTCAGTTTTAATTACAGCATTATAAATGTGCAGATATGATAATTACATTATCTTGATGTGTATTTTCACAAGGAATCCATAAGATAAACTCAAAAACAGATTGCTTAGTAGTGTCATTTCTCCTTAGAAATAATCCAATTGCTACATATTATTTCATAAAAAACAGATTAATGGTGCCACCCAAGCCACAATACAACATTTTAATGTTTCCTTCATGTCTTGTTTAAAATAAATGCTTGTATTTATGCGGTTTTTTTTTTTTTTTTTTTTTTTTTTTTGGTCAAAGAATTAGAGAAAAGTAAACACATCAAGATACTAAATGAGTTGGTAAATTGCAGTTTACCTAATCTTCTCTGGGTGGCAGTCAAGTCACAGGATTTTAAAACTAGTTGAAAGCCGCATTAAGAATGCTCCAGGGCTTTCCCAGCAGGAGTTTTGCTTGTCACACTGTGGTGGGAGTGTCTAAGCCAGGACACTGATATAACTGAGGTGCAATAGGTTGAAAACAGAGTGGTGCACATCTTAAGGCTGTCTATTGGGACAAGAAGGCATGGGACACGTCGAATCTAGAAAACCAAGGGAAACAAAACTCATGGACTAAAATTTGATTCCATTCTGTGTTGCCAGGTAGCACATTTTTTAATGCATTCCATCCTCTTTCAAGATTTCAGACTTACAAGCAGAAGCCAGAGGAGCCTATGTGAAGGATAACGTGAATTAGGAAGTCTTTGGATGTAAATTTAAGACACGAGCAAGCCCTCTGGCTTTTTTAAATTACTATTTTATTTTTTATATATTTTTACATAGTTCTTCATTTTTTTTTTTTTACAATGTATGCTTTGAATATTCCATTCCCAGCCTTCTACAACCAAAGGGCTTTGACTTATTTTAAAATATGACTAAAGCAAAGTGTCATTAATGCAAATTACTTTTGGATGAGTGCAGGTAAACTTAGATATTGTGCTTGGTGCCCCTTAATAGTAAAAGTAATCAGTACTTTAGGACAAGAATCTTCAACTTGACCAATTTAAATAATGACTGATTGATTGTGAATCTTGAGTAAATTTATAATGTATCATGTATTCAACATGGAACAAATATTTTTTGACTGCCTACTGTGTACCGAAGTCTGTGCTAAGTGCCAGAGATTTAATAGTATCGGTCCCTGTCCTGAAGCCTCTTGAAACATGAACTGTAAACTGAAGCCAAACTGTTACAGGGTAGGGAGAAGGGTACCCCAAAACCCCCAAATCTGCCCACTCTGAATAGGTTCTGCCATCCACTGCAATAAGACAAAACATACTCTAGTGCATAAGACCTTCAATGGAAAGGAACTTTAAAACACTTAGTGTGCAATACAGAGAAGGGGAAGAATATAGTTTCTAAATCAAGCACCCAAAGTTATGCATCCTCCCGTGGATAAATGTCTAGCCAAACAGGGTTGGCCCAAAGCAGGGCCACTGAGGCCCAAAAGCCTGCCGCAAGTCTAAGGCACATCTGACAGGGATCCCGTAGAAAGGGCCAGAAACAAGCAGACAAGTCTGGAAGGAAAAGAGCAAAATCAGAATCAAGATAGAAGTTGCCATTGTTAAGAGGAAGCTCTCAGAAACCAGATTTTCTGGATTCAAATCTCAACTTCTCTACTTATTAATTCTGTGACTTTAGGCAATTTTTATAAACTCTCAGTTTCTTCAACTGTAAACTGGGGATGAACAAGGTAACCTACTTCAAAATAAATAAATGAATAAAAATCATATGCAAAAAAAAAAAAAAAAAGCTGACATTGTTAACCTCCCCATTGGTCTTTCACCCACATCTGTTTCAACCAGTCCAAGGCCAAGAAGCCAGCACAGTATCTTCACATGTCTCTCCGCTCCAGTGACTCCTCTAGATCTCCTTCTAGCTCTCCATTCTGCTTCCTTCCTTCTCCAGTCTCCTCTCCAGTTCTCTGCCTTCCTACTCAGCTCTACCTTTCCTCAGGTGGGGTAGGAAAACTGGAACCTCCCCTTTTTCTGGGGAGCATCCTGTTATAAAATGGTGACCCCTGCTTTTAGTTTTATGCTTCCAAGGTAGACTGGAGAAGAATTGAGAAGGTGTAATTATATTTACCACCTAGATCTTTATTCAGGGCTAGGAATTAATAAAATAATAATGGAAATACCAATAAATCGACATCAGTTAATTATATGTCTAAATGAGTTATGTGTTGAAATACTTTACACTCGTTATGTAAACCCAGCAAAGTGGGTATGAAAATTTACATTTATGGATAATAAAACTCAGTGGAATAAAAGACTTTCCCAGCACTTACAGCAGAACCATGATTCCGGTTGTATCTCTCTAACTTCAGGCCTTTAGCACTTTCCACCACCTGATGCTGCCTCTACCTGGAGCTGTCCTATTTGCATTTTTCCATTTTGGAACACCTCACTCAGTTAAAGTTTAAGTTGGTTATAGGACTGTACTTAAGATTGATCTAAGAGTTATGGCACTTCCTAAATTTTCATTCTGAGTAAATGAAAGGAAAGGACATTATTGGTAAATATCTATGTTCACTTTAGTTAGGTAGGGAATTATTTAGTTAATATTTGTTTGTCTTGAAGTATAAGGAAAATGTCATGTGAAATTACAGAGAAGCAATAGAAGCTAAACATAAACAAGAAAAACTATTAGGATTTTCTATCTTTTTTGTGTTGAGTAAATTTCCTACACCAGTGTTTAGCAAAAATAAAATGAGAAATATCTGAGACTAAAACATCTGCAGATTATTCAGGAAAGAACCTTAACTGAAAGTCCTCTGAGAACAAAAACATTTTATAATTATGAACTAATTAATGCGGTGAGGTGTCCACAAGCAAGGTCAACCAAGAACAAGTGAGCAGGACATATAAGGAAGTTAAATAGAGGACTGGAAAAAAGACAGGCATGATATAAAGTTAAGAAAATGAAGCAAGACTAAATATCATTTTGCATGGAAGAAAGTAGTTTGAAAATGGTGTGTTCTGATTTTTGAAATGTTTTCCTATATATATATATGTGTGTGTGTGTGTATATATATGTGTGTGTATATGTCATAAAGAGTTGTTAAGTGCTTCATTAGTAAGCAATGTGAAGGGCAGAACTTAATCCAGGAACACATTTTGAAAAGTTTTGGGCTTAGAACTATGTGTTAGTTTATAATTTCACAGATTGTCCAGAGTTTTGAGTTGTATCTAACAGACTTTGTAACATTGTATTATGGTTATATCTAGCTCTAAAACAATTTTCCCTTACATTCTATACTTTAAAACAACCATGTCATTTTGTACACGATTTTGTGAGTCAGGAATTCTGGAAGTGTCGGTCTGGGAGAGTCAACTGGTCAATTTGTAGGATCTACCCAAAGATGGCTTCTCCATCCACAAATCTGAGGCTCTGGTGCTCCTTGACCTCTCTTCCTTTGCATTCAGCTTCTCAACCCCCCAGCACCTTCATATGTGGCCTGGGCTTATTGCTTGCAGTAATCTCCAGCTAGCAGTTTAGGGTTCAGAGTATTAATCACAAATCACTTGTCCTACAAGCTGATACTGGGTCATATCACCTCTGACCATGCCCCTTATGGTGAGAGCAGTCACAGTTCAGTTTAGTTTCAAGGGGAGGGGAAATGATACTGAACGCCAGCCTCAGTTTCCCTCAGCCAATAAAAGGAAATAGAGTTTGAGGACAAGGAAAGTATTTTAGTTTGTTGACAAACTGAGGAGGGCAGCAGACTCGTGTCTAGAAGACCACAGCCCTGCTCTTTGGCAGAGGGCAGGGGTGTTTATACAAAGGAGTAAAGCAGAAGGGAGATGGGTGAGGGTCGGGGTGTCCCTTTGATGCAGACATATGGAGATTAGCGTTAACACCTGGTGTTTAACTTCTTAGAAGTTTAGCTTCCTTGTTATCCTCTTAGGGATGTCCTTTTCCTTAGAATGCAAGAAGACAAACTTGTTAAGTGCAACAGCTAGGAATGCTTATCTGACAGGGCAGGAAGAGAGACCCGTCCTATTTCACTGTGTCAGAAATGGATCTCACTTTTCCATGGAAGGCTGGTCAATGACTTTGCAACTTTAATCCTCCATGTAGTGACTTTTGAATATTTTAGTTTCTGGGGCTTTCTGAGAATCTCATGAAAGTTATCATGAAAAATGCACTCTTAACATATTTTGTGTACAGTTTTGGTGGAACTATTTACCCTGAAGATTTAAATATCTAAAGTTAAGCTGTTTGATGAATTTTGGAAAAGTATTATAATCACTCTTACATCTATTAGTCTGTCCTCACACCCCTCTTTCTTTGATCCTTTTCTTTTCTCTTTAAACTTTCTTCAATCCCTTCCCCAATCCTTAACCTTCTCTTCCCTTCCCCTTGAGGTCTGTCTTTGAAAAGATCTTGGTTGTAGTTCAGCAGTTATAATTTCACAAGGTTCATTTCTCTCAGGGTAGTAATAAACCTATGAAGTATGACTGGGTCAATATTTCTCCAAATGAGTTCTTTTGTCCATAATTTATACCTGGCAGCAGACATTCTGTGACTAGACAGAGAGAAAGGAAATAATCTCCTGGGACAATATTTTAATAGCCAGATGTCATTACCACTAACCAAGTTTTAGGCTTTGCACACGGGTAACCTTGACAGCTGATTGCCTCCTCCTTCCCAAACTGTCTACCTGGATTTTTTTTTTTTTAATCAGCCATAGTAAATACAAAGGTTGTTTCTCAATATTGTTCTGTACACATGTGATTGCTGTATCCTGCAGGAACTGAAATTAGGCATTCCAGATTTGGGAATTTTTTTTTTTTCAGAAACAATAAAGGGCGCCTTTGGCTTTGTCTTTTTATGAAGATGCTTTGCATCCTGCTCACATGCCTTGTAATGTAATCTCAAGACACAGCTGTTGTTTCAGAGAGTTCATTCATGTCAGCAGCAATTAAAAAGTCCTTTGTTTTCCAAACATGCTTCCCCAGCTTGCCTTGAAGGGCTTTGCAAACAACGATTCCTGCAGCTTGAGGAAAGGAGTCTTTATTATGTGCAGCAGAAAGGGTGTGCCACGTTCATTTTCTGTCTTGTTCTGTGATCTATGGCAGGTACCCATGTGCATCTTCTTGACAATGAAGTTTTAAATATAGGAAATAGTCATTACTTTGGCACTTTGAGCTAGGACCTCTTGTGGCAGTGAGCTGGAGCCTGCTTACTACCGGGATGACAATCAAATCATGCTCTCGGTATCTCTGTTACCCTGTTGTTGTTTTTTCATTTTATATATCAAATTGAATGTGTCCTGGGGACCGGAGCCTTAATAACCTGCTTTGCCTCTTTCTCAGGTAGATGAGCTTTCCAGAACGCTATCTTCAGGGCTCCTTGTACATGCTTTATGCTTCAGTTGTGGGCACCTGAATAATGAAGACTTGAAGGGGAGACATGTGATGTGGTTTCACAGCAATGGAAAGGCAGGTTCTTTTCCTGTCGGTGCCATAATCCTCCCTCACAAGTGAGTAAATTTATTCCTTCTAGAGGATTAGAAAAAGTATGCATTGCATTGTCTTATCTAACGTGTCCACCTGTGGAGCGGGGTCTCCTACGTATTAGGATAAATACCTGCTGTGAACATTTGCAAATATTAGTGTCATTAATAGATCTGTATATCTTTCAGATTGCTGCACACATATTATTACTCATTTTAATTACTTATCTCTGTGTGTGTGTGTGTGGGGGGTGGTTAGAGAACTAACCAAATAACAAACTCTTTCTGTTTTTGTTTTTTTTTTTAAACTCTTTCTGTTTTTATTTGATTTCTAGACTTCCTTTTGCTTTGGGGGAAGTAGATGGAAATAGGGATAGGCAAGCAACAAAGGGATGCTAATTTATTACAAGTTAAAAGCCAGGTTGTTGCACAGCTGTGGAAAGTGTTTTTCTCTCACTTCTTAAATAATCAGAATTAGCAACTGGCATCTCAAATGAAATTATAGGGGCTCCAGTAATGCAGTTGGTTAGCATGCAGTACTTACATGATAGGATGAAATGTTTCCCATTCAAGTTCCATAAGTCTGCAGAGTCTGTAAAGTTTGATGACTTTATGGTAGAGAATGTCAGGCATCAGTGAGGTTAGATTTTAAAATGTGACGTTTTTGAGACCACTGAGAAAGAACCAATCACAAAGAGATCAATGGGGCTTTAGAATAATTAGAGGAAGAGAGTTTATATGCCTTAGAAATGGACTAATTGTTGGGGGGGGCGGTATTCCCCCCTCTGCAGGCACTATGGGCTTGGAAGTCCTACTTTATGTCTGTTTTCTAAATATCTCTATTTTCTATATTCAAAATAAACTTTTCCTCTTGCTTGCTTGCTTGAGCTTTGGTGAAATTCCTTCTGTGGCTTCCTAAGACACAAACTTGTAACCCCCTGGTGGTCTAGTGGCGAGAACTCAGCGCTGTCACCACTGTGGCCTGAGTTCAATCCTCAGCCAGGAGCTAGACCCATCAGCCAGTAATCACAGTCACATTTTGAAAGTCTTGCAAGCCAGTTGGTGCACACATTTTGGCTCATATGGTTAGTGTGACACAAATATTCCATAGCTGGGAGGCCACCCAGCCATAGAGTGGCCTCCCCTCACTGCCCGAGGCACCCAGAGAAAGGCAGCCAGAGCAAGCCATCCTGTTCTGTCTTTCTTACAAAACATTTTTTAAGTTCTTCCTTTCTTAAAGTGAAGATCAACCTAAGACTAACTTTGTGGAGTTTGACTTAATCTTATATCAATACTGAAATTGCAGTTGGCATAAAAGGAGGAAGTAGCAGCAGCAGAGAGAAATGATAGCCCAGATCATGGCCTATTTAATAACAAAGCTAGGATTTGAACCCGAGCCTTCTGATTTAGTTGGTCTTGAGTATCAAATCAGAAAATTTGACATGAGTGTCCTAGATGCTTTAGCTATACTATTTGTTCTCTATCCCACCCCCCATTTTCATGTGTTGAAAATTAATCCCCAATGTAATGGTATTTGGAGGCAGGGTCTTTTGGAGGTGATTAGGTCATGAGGGTAAAACCCTCATGATCAGGATTAGTGTCTTTATGAAAATGATCTCACAGAGCTTTCACACCCTTCTATCTTGTGAAGACATGGAGAGAACACAGCTAACTGTAAACCAGGAAGCAGGTCCTCACCAAGTACTGCATCTGCAGCACCTTGATCCTGGATTTTCAGCCTCCAGAACTGTGAGAAATGTTACTTGTTGAAGCCACCCTTTCTACAGCAGTTATAGCAGCTGACTAAGATACTACATTTTTTTTTTTACTGTTTTATTGACATTTATTTCATATGCCATAAAATTAACTAATTGAAAGTTAACAATTCTGTGGCATTTATCATATTCATGACCATGTCTTAGAACATTTCAATACTCCAAAAGGAAACCTGTCCCCATTATCCATTACTCCCCATACCCCACAACTGCCCTTACACCCCCAGTCCTAAGCAACTGCCCCAGCCCCTCACTCCTAAGCAAGTGCTAAATTACTTTTTGCCTCTATGGTGTTGCCTCTTCTGGATCTTCAGAATCAATATAGTATGTAGGTTGTTTTTTTAAAATTTTTGTGTATAAGATCTGGGGTATAGGCCAGAGTGGGATATGTGTGTGGGGGCAGGTAGTGAGAAGATTCACCAGAGATAGAGTGGGGATCAGAAAAGGCATATTTACTGAAATACACTACTAAGGGGAGCAGCATGTGAGACAGGAGAGGTCTGCTGCTCCAAATGTGGGTTAGGGATTGAACTCAGGGTGTAGCACTGATAGCCCTGAGACTTAATCCCTAGGCCACCTGGGAGGCCTGAATATGTAGTCTTTTCTAAATAACTTCTTCCACTTGTGGTAATGGTTTAAGTTTCATCCATGTTGTAGCATGACTTAGCACTTTGTAATTTTTTACTGCCCAAGTAATATTCCAGTTGAATGTACATACCACATTTATTTATGTAGTCATGAACTGATGGTCATTGAGGTTGTTCCTGTTTTTTGGCTATTATGACCAACACTGCTGTGAACATTGCAGACAAGTTTTTGCATGCACATGTATTTTAATTTCTCATGGGAATATGCTCAGGAGTAGAACTATTGGATTTTATGCATTGCATAAAATGCATAAAATTTAATATTTGGGGGATTGCCAAATATTTGAATATTTAATATTTGGGGGATTGCCAAATCCTACTAATTTGTTTTTAAAACAAAGTCAAATGTGATCTTAAAAATTTCCATGAATTAGAGAAAATACTGAAGAAAATATTTGTCTGAAGCAACTTTTGTAAGTCTATGTGTAAACAAACCATAATGAAGCTCTTATGATTTTTCATCTGTATTTATAATAAGACATTTTGCCAGCTATCTTTTATTCTAACTTCATACAATATATAATGGCAAGAATGCTTATTTTTGGGCTTAAAACCTGTGTCCTATTTGAGGTTCCAACACATCCCACCACTCTGTATTTTGGAATCTTTTTTCTTTTTAATATTCAATGTGATAATAACCCAGATGTTCACAGATTTTTTTTTTAATGATTTTTTTATTTATTTATTTATACAAGCACTGGGTACAGTCATAAGTGCGGGAGGGTGAGAGAATTCACCAGAGCCAGAGCGGGGAACAGAACAGGTAGACCTATAAATACACTGCTGAGGGGAGCAGCCTGCATGGCAGGAGAGGTCTGCGTGCCATGTGGGACCCTCGCAGGTGGCCAGGGATCGAACAGGTGCTGCAGAGACTGTGGGCAGCTTCACAGCCCAGCGCTCAACTCCTGCGCCACCAGGGGAGGCCCTGTATTTTGGAATCTTATCTTCATCACTTATCCAAGAGTTGGGGTCATACAACAACATTACTTTGTCATCTGCTAACTTCTAAAAGAGAAGGCATTTATATAGCCCAAACAGAACTCTGTGCTCATTATAAATGTTCAAAGGGCTATTTAAGTGCTCAAGGAACTGATATTTATTTTTGTTTCCAAACCTACCTATGATTGATGACCAGTGCTACAGAAAGCACTTCAAAACACAGTTCTAAGCTATGGCACACAAATAAAAATAAAAATTGGGAAGAATTGACAAATTTCCTTAGACATTACATCAATTATGAGAAAGATTTTCTTGGCCTAGATTGGCAAAAGCATGGCACATAGAAATGACAGAAAAATGAAATTTATTTTTCTACGTAACTTCAGACTGCAGGTTGCTTAGTTCTTTTTTTTTTTTTCCCTCTCCCATGGACTCTTCAGTTCACCATGTTCCTAACTCTGTCTCTTGGAGCTGCTTTTGTGTTTTTGCTGGCAAAAGTAACATGAAGGCATTAGGGACAGGTCCACTGTATGACTGTTTTAAATAAAATATAAGTAACACATTTCCTTCACCAACCTCCTATGCCACTACTACCAAAATAAACGCTTTTCTTAAAAAAGATTTTACAAGTTTTACTTCATGAAAAAGGGAATGCAGCATAAAGAGCTGCCACAGAATGTCAATTATCAAGCTCAAAGCAGTGCTGGGAATATGGCCCCACAGTGCCATCTTTTTCCACTTCAACTCACTTATCTATATAATTATAGTTTCATTAGCACTTGCGATTAAAAATGTTCTTAAAGTAAACATTTACCCTAAAACATTATGTTAACAACATAGAAAGATGGCTAGCTATTTTTCTTTGATGGAAGACTGAAGACAGAAGATAAGGCATATAATAAGCAATTTTAGTAAGATTATATCAACAGAAAAAACTTAGCATCTTGTTGAGAACATTAAATTTTGCTACTGCATAATTTTATGAATAGCAGCTGCTCTGCCATCCCACTTAATACCCAAGCATCAATATCCTAAGATAACAGAGAGCTTGGTTTTTGTTATTTTGTCTCCCCACCCAGGGAAAAAAAAAAAGAGAGGAAATTCAGCAGGTGCTATCTGGAGACAAATGACTTGCATTATGAACATCTTCAATTATTTTTCAGAGTTCATATAACTTCCTCTTTCCTCCTTCCAAGTTCTCATTATTCAAAAATCATTTACCACTAAATTATAGAAAAATAGTTTCTCCCAGAGCAGAAGTGGAGTGAACCTGGGTACGAGTCAATACACAATTATGAGGCTCTCAAATCACCAAAAAGCTGCCTGGGATGACATATGACCTGCCTTGGTCTCCAGACACACGGCTCCAGTTTATGGAGGGTCTGGAAGGGGTAATATTTTCTCTCCTCTGGTACTGATGGTTGCTGTCATCTCAACTTCAGAGAGAATTTTTCTTTGGAAGAGTCAGAACGTATTTGTGTTGGGACAATATACTGAAGAACCTCGAGCATCTTAAGAAACATTCCAAAGCTCTAATCATATTTGGCAAACAGCCCCACATCACTGGCTTTCAAGCCAAGATAACCGGGCCCGTTGTTTTCTTTGTGGTGGTGTTGTGTCAGTGACTGTTTGGTTCCAGTAGGCTTTAGAGCCAGCCAGACCTCAGTTTGGGCTTGCCTCCTGATGAGCAGTGTGACCTTGGTAGATCTGTGGATTTCTCGAAGTCCTAATTGCTTCATTTATGTTGTATTTCTAATATATGTGCTATAGGCACAGAGGTATAGAGTGTCTATGTATATAGTGTGTAGCACCTATTGTGTGAAGTAGACATAGTGGGGGTTCCCTGACTCCTTGCCAAGTGAATGCTGAGCCTATTTGAATGACAATGTGCCCAGGGTCTGGGGATCAGTCATGATTATTTTTATTTATTTATTTTATACAAGAGCTGGGGTACAGACCAGATCCGCAGGAGGGTGAGAGGATTCACCAGAGCCAGAGCAGGCAACAGAACAGGCAGACTGATGAAATACACTGCTGAGGGGAGCAGCGGGCGCGACAGGAGAGGTCTGCAGCGCCATGTGGGACCCTCCCCGGAGACAGGGTATCGAACCGGTGCTGCAGAGGCTGCGGATAGCTTCACAGCCCGGCGCTCAACCGCTTGCGCCACCAGGGGAGGCCCAGTCATGATTATTTTAATGCCATCATGGCGATCTCAGTTTCCATTGCCGTGAAGGATTTGGGAACATGTGATCCAGTTCTGGACAATGACATATTAGGGGAAGAATTCTGAGACTTCTTTTTTTTTTTTTTGGAGATTCATCAATTTATTTTATTTATTTTTTTTTTAGATAATAAATTTTATTGTTATATTCCCCATACAATTGCAGCCCCCCCCATTCTGACCCCAATCCCTCCCCTCCCGCCCCCGCCCCCCTAAAAGTGTCTCTGGTTCATAGTTTTTTGTTGATTTTGATTTTCACTTTCTTACAGTTATTCATTTTCCTGGTCCCTTCTTTAAGTTTTCTAGATTCCTGCTATGAGTGAGACCATCCGGTATTTTTCTTTTTCTTTTTGGCTTATTTCGCTGAGCATGATCCCTTCCAGTGCCATCCATGTTGCTGCAAATTGCATGTGTTTATCTTTTTTGAATGCTGAGTAATATTCCATGGTATATATGTACCACATCTTCTTGATCCAGTCATCTATTTTTGGGCATTTGGGCTGTTTCCAAAGCTTAGCTATTGTAAACAGTGCTGCTATAAACATAGGGGTGCAGGTGTTCTTTGGAATTGATGTTTCTGTGTCCTTTGGGTAAATACCTAGGAGTGGAATTGCTGGATCATATGGAAGCTCTATGTTTAGTAGGTCCAGAGAGACTTCTAGTGGAGACTGCTCACCCTGGAAAGAAAAAGGGAGAAGAAACATTCTCTCTGCTTCTGGACTTCACAATGTGTACCAGCAGCTAGCTGTCTTTGGCAAAACCGAATAAGAAAAACCAAGATTGAGGATGCGAGTTCCAGGTGGAATCTGGGTCCTCATGTCATGATGGAGCAACCACATAGCAAACCGTGGAGCAAGGCTACATGTAGCCTTTTATGAGGTAACTATTAATACCCTACTTTTAAAGCACTCAGAGTCAGATTTCCTGTATTCTGTAGTCAAAAGTAGCCAACCCAAGAAGTAGAATGCTATTGTCATATATTAATCGGTCTGTTTTGAAAGGTGTAAGCTGATATTTAATCCACTTTTTTCATTGGATGGAGAATACTCTTCAGCATATTTCTTTTAAAATTGAGCAATTAAAAATGTGTTTTCTAATAAAATTTAGCTGATGGTCACCAGCTAAATTTTATTCCAAAAGCAGAATGCCACAGTGTTTGTACATTGGTAGGGAATTTAGTAAATATTTAAGAGTCTAAAGTTTAGGTAATCTTCCTGCCTCTTTTTAGAAAGATAGACTGGGTTTTGAGATCTTTTGAAAATAAACCAATAAATAGCAAAATTTCTAGTTTATTCTGTTTGTTTCACGTAGTACATTACACAGTGGGATTAATAATTATGGATGTAGGGGGATAGATTCAGCCTAGGTCCTTTATTTTCATAATTTCCATGAATGAAGGTCGTTTCTATTCCTCCTTTTATAATGACATAGGTAATATTCACTTCACAGGAAAAGCCTGATTTCTGTTCTATTTCCATTCCGCTATTGGGCATCATTTTTCTCCTTTATCCTGCTTATATCTGACAGACCAGAAAGTTGAGAGAAATATACAATTTTTGAACATACTCATCCTAGAATATCTGAAATCTTTTTGGATTTTATTGGACCCTGTGGTATCGACCAGGGATGTGAATCTTCTTTGTCTTGAAAACTGCAGACAGAGGCCTTCTGTAATGTTTTTAAGAAAATTAGTTTGAAATGGAACACAGCGTAGGTTATATACAGGTTGTCTGTGTATATATACACATATATATGAATTAGGCAATTGTATAAATTTTAAGTACCAGCAACTCTAACAGTAGATTATTAGAATTTGTACAACAGAGGCCAGAACTTTTTGTAAATTAAAGTAAAATATATGAATCGATAAAATAAAGGATACACATTCATCATCATTCAAGACATAATTATTGCACCACTTCTGTGTTTCAAACTGTTCTGCATTCAAACTTACAAAAGCTTTGGGGGCTTTAGCTCCTTGTAAATGGCAAAGGTATTCCCATCATTCCCCTGGCTATACTTTTGCTCCTCCAAATTAAGTTACTTTAAAATTACTATTAGCGCCACCTCCCGCCTCCCACCCCACCGTGGCTCAAGGGATTGAGTCTCAGCACTATAAAGCTATCTGCAGCCACTGCAGCACGAGTTCAATCCCCAGCCAGGGAGGTGACCCACATGGCACAGCAGACCTCTCCTGTCTTCCCTGCTGCTTCCCTCAGCAGTGTATTTCAGTCAGTCTGCCTTTTCTTTCTTTCTTTTTTTAAAAAAAGATTTATTTATTTATACATACAAGAAATGGGGTATAGGCCAGATGTGGGGAGGGTGAGAGGATTCGCCAGAGACAGAGCAGGGAACAGAACAGGCAGACTGACTAAAATACACTGCTGAGGAGAGCAGCGGGTGAGACAGGAGAGGTCTGCCCTGCCATGTGGGTAGCTCCCCTGTTGGCCATGATCGAATCTGCTCTGCAGAGGCTTCAGACAGCTTCATAGCACTGTGCTCAACTGCCTGTGCCACCAGGGAGGCTCCTGATCCATCTTTTCTGCTCCCCACTCTGTCTCTGGTGAATCCTCTCATCCCACACACCTCTGGCCTATACCCCAGTTCTTGTATGCATAAATAAATAAATCTTTAAAAAATAAAATTGCTATTAAATCACTATACATATGTGAGTGTGGGTTAGAGTGAGAGGGCAGAAGTGCTAGAGCATGGACTGAGAGGAGAAATATGTTCCATGCCCGCCGTGTGGACAGTTTAGCCTCACCTGTGTAATGATCCAAATTGGAAAAATCTATATTAATTTTCCATTTATAAAGCCCCTGATGAACAATCTTACTTTGGGCAACACTTTTGGGACATAAAAACTGAGAGCTGAAATGTAAGCACTTTAAAATAGATTTCCAAGATGACTAAAAAGTAATCACCATTCATTTGTCCATGGACCACCAATTCCACTGAGGATGGAATTGCTGCAGTGCAGTTGACTTCCTCAGTAATCCTGCATATTTTATGCTAATGAATTTAAAAACAAGATTTTTGAGACAGGCCCATAGACTATTCAAGTGCCCACAGTCCCCTAGGACAAGAAAGTTGAAGAGCAGTTGAAAGGAAATGTAAGTGTTTTGTATAATAGTGGTGGATGGAACACAATCATTGAAATAGAAACAAGAGCAGTAATAACAAGGGTTTGGTACTGGCCTGTCCTTTAGTCTCCTTTGCAGGGGGTGAGGCTGTTGCTCGCTGGCTAAAGTCGGCTTTGGGAACCCTGCACCCATCACAGAGTAGTGTGTGCCCATAGCATTGTATGATTCCAGAAAGAGCACCCTCTTCCCCACAAGAGCCAGTGGATTTAGTCATGGCTAAAAATGGCCACTTTTCTCAAAAAGGAAGCAAATCCTAGGGCTTCTCAGGTTGAAGCTGCCAAGCAGCAGCACACTGTTTCTCTGACCACAGTGCTCTTTTATTGCTTCGTAAAAATATACTCCAAACATTGGCGATATCAAAGTACTTCCATTAAATGCTTTTATTTGAAAAAATGATACTTCCTCATATTAATCCTGTGATACATTTTCCACTTTAAGTTTACAAATCAGAAAACAGACCCTGTGATTAGAATGCCTTGGCCTTACGTGACCCAAACTAGCTGTAATAACCTGCTGCCTGCTCTCCTCTCTCCTTTTTTCTCTCTACTCTAGAATTAATGCAGCATCAGACTTATGGGCACGTTTGAGAGCTACCTTAATCTCTGTCCAAGGAACTTGTAAATTTATACAGATGGTTTATAGATCAAGGCAGTTTTCTTCCAAATGAGAAAATGGCAAATAATGCAAATCTGCTCAAAACTTATTTACAGTCAAATCAAAATAAGATGTTAGTTATAGTTAATGAAAACACTCATCAAGTGTTATCATTTGCAATTCAAATACTATTAAAAACTCTGGAGCCTCAACTCTTAGCAGGATAAAAACACAGAAACCTTGCATTTCTTTGTATTTCAGGATGAGAATGGAGGAAGGAAACAGGCTTACTGTGCCTGAGAAATCCGTGCATATTCTAATGTTGCCTCTTGTACATTTTAAATACTGTCTCCCCCTAGACCTTAAGGCAGAGTAAAAAGTCCCTGATTAGGAAATCAGAATTGATTTCCAGTTCTGCAGCTGTTTAGCCTGAAAACCTCGTAGTCTAAAAAACCCTGAATCTTTTCTTCCTCTTGGGCCCTAGATCCAATTTATTAGCAAGTGCTGTCCTCTTAGCCTTTCTCTCTAGACTCCATCCTTTCTCACTACCTGCTCTGTGAGCCTGCATCCTGCCGCTCTCTCTCACCTGGAAGACTGCTGCCAGGTCTTCTAGTTTCTTCTCTTGCTCCCTTTAGACTACAGACAGGCATCATGGGTACCTTCTGAGAAATGTGTTGTGTTTTGTGAAGGAGGCATTAGCAGTGAGTTTTGTACACTTAGGGGCCATGAGGAACAAAATAACACAAGTTTCAATGAAGCACAGGGGAAATGAAGCTATCAAGAGACATGGTAAACACGAAATGCATGAGGCCGCAGCCTGAGTAAAATGCTATGTGGTTGGAACAGCTGCTCTGTCACTAGGTAATATTGGGACTACTGTCAGATATGCTATCAGTTGTTGACTGAAACATTATCTGGACCATAACAATTTTTACCCTTTGGACATAGATCTGGTAAGATGTAAGTCAGTTTGTGTTTCTCCTCTACTTGTACCTCAGTCCTGGCTCCCATGTCAGGGTGTCTCTCCTCAACTCCATAAGCGGTTTCCTGCCTGGCCAGGCCCTATTTTCTTCCCTGTTAGCTCTCCAGCCTCATTACCTATGGATTTTCCCTACTTACTCTACTCCTGTCCTTCTACTCAACTCATTGTACCTTATCTACAAAGCCTCCATAGTGGCTGGCACATAGTAGGTGCTCAATAAATTTTGGGTAAGTAAATGGTAATCCAGATATATTCTGGGCTCATACTGTCTCCCAAAATGCAAAGAAAAATTGTCCAGTACACACTGGCATTTAAAAATCACTTCCATAATCTATCTTTTGATGCAGTAAAAACTGAATATTTTTTAGCAGTCTTTATATATATACAAATATATATGATATCTGAATTTAAGCTTTATTTTTACTAAACCTTAGAAAAGTAAAAAAAAAGGCTACTTGAAATACAACATTTTGTTGGAAGAAACTTTTTAAAGGCTAATATGCAGTTAATTTGGAGCCTAGACGTGAGGCTGATTTACCCTTTGAGAGCCAGCTTTTTATTTATTGGCATCTTGGAGGAAAACTTAAGTAAAAGACCACAGGCAGCCTCCCTTCTGCTCCTGGCATTAAGAAACACTGATGATTAATGGCATACAATGGTAATTGGTTCTTGGTTACAGATGCCTCAGACATTCAAGAGATGAGATAATACGGAATGGAAATATCTCAGTGGTTCCACTTTTGCTTACTCACTGAAGGATTAAGGTGACCTGACATGCCAGAGTGAGCCTGATTATATAAAATTGCATATGCTGTTTTTAGCTTTTCCTTGCATAGCAATAACTTTTTTTTTCATTAAAAAATAATCTTAGAGGGCATCCCCGGTGGCACAGCGGTTGAGCCCTGGGTTGCGAAGCTGCCCGCAGCCTCTGCAGCACTGGTTCGATCCCCAGCTGCTCCCCGGCCACCAGAGGAGGGTCCTGCATGGTGCGCAGACCTCTCCTGCGGCCCGCTGCTCCCCTCAGCAGCGTACCTCGGTCCTTCTGCCTGCTCTGCTCCCCGCTCTGGCTCTGGTGAATTCTCTCACCCTCCCGCGCTTCTGACTGTACCCAGTGCTTGTATAAATAAATAAATAAAACTTGAAAAAAATAAAAAAAATAATCTCAGAGTTAGGAAATATGCAAAAGAGAGAACATTACGAAACAAACGCTACCAAAAACACTTTAAACCAACCTGTTTATCAATCTAAGAGAAATGACTTCTTGTTTTCACAGCAAGGAACATTTCCAAATTTTACCTGTTATGAATGAACTTTTGTGTTGTGTTGTGTTGTATTTGGCCTGAGAGCGGGCTGTGCTCATGAGGGTCCTGGGCCCTCCAAAGGCACCAGTAAGAATTATTGTCCATGACCGTTGTGCAGCTGCATTATGTATTTGATATGGGAAATATGCCTTTTTACCTATTAAAATTTGCAACATTGCGCTTGCTTTTTGCTCCTCCATATTTTAAGGCCCCTGCCATTCTGATCTGTCATTTAGTTTTTAAAATTTGCCAATATCTGACAACACCATGTCCATCTACCTGCATTTTCTTTAAGAACTAGTTTTTCACTATTCTTATAGCTTGCAGCCACAGCTTTCTGTGTATCTGGGGATGCAGAGGTTAAGCAAGAGAGGATTCTTGGCAGAAGAACCAGTGAATAAAAGGTTTGGAATGATGAACAACTAGCTAATTACTGATAGAGTAGGATGTAGTAAGGTAAGTTATGTGAGTGGATGTAGTGCTATGGATACTAAAGGTTAAGCCTTGCCAGACTGTGGGGGGCTTGAGTGCCACACACACAAAAGAGCTTACTTGTGGGTTTCAAGGAAGATAGACATGACTGTATATTTATCTGTTCTAGGAAGATAGTGCTTATGTTAGTGCAGAGAGCTGGGAAGGGAGGTGGCGATTGGAAGAAGCAGCGACCATTTTCACTAGTGTGTCACCAGACCATGAGGACTTAAGTAGGGAAAGGGCAGAGAGATGAACGAGAAGGTGAATAGAAGAGCTGTCATTGCAGTAAAATGGGCAGGATTTGACATGTAACAGAGGTTAAGAGAAAAAAAAATGTGAAGAACTGCAGTTATCCAGGGTCTTCCAGCCCACAGGACTAGGACTGATGTGTTAGGTGAGGTATGAGGTACATGGTTGAGTTTGAATAGATTGAGTTAGAAGGATTATTGGTAATTGATCTACTAATTGATATCCAGTCAACAGGTGGAACTTAGAGGTGTGGCCTGGGAAGAAGGACAGAGAGGAGATGGGCATCTCCTTACCAGAAAGTGCTTCCTCCAGTGAGCAAGCAGTTGGTCCCTGGGAGACAGGTCCAGGTTCTGTTCACTGATGTGCTTCTAGTATAGTGACTGGCACGGACATCACTCTGTATAAATGTGCGGTGAAATATGTTATTTTTACCTTTCCTCCCTTGCATTTCTTCTTTGCAGTCCCCTACCAATCACTTAAAAAAATGAGTATTAACCTTAAATATTTGATCATAACTTTTCTTTTCCTAATTTGGAAGATAAACGTGCATAATAGAATAAGAGATTGGGTAGTATTCCCCATGTGATGGTTAAGTGTTCTTGAGCTCTAGTTTTCAAGTCGTTCTAAAGCTGTTGATAGTTTTTGCTTTCTCCACATTATGATTAACCACTTCTGCCAAGGCTCAGAGTTTATCATAGGTGCCTAAGTTAAAATTAATTTTATTGTTTTGCTGAATATATAGCAACAGATTAAAAAGAAAAGGGAATATTCAGTTGCATAATTAGACAACTGATTAGTCTTCAAGAAAACAAGTAGCCTTCTGAAATAACAAACTGGGTTAAGCTAGTAATGTTAGATTACAAAGAGAATTGGCACTTTGTTATTAGAGTAAATGAAGGAATATTTTTGAGTTATGATTTTGGTTTAATCATTTTATATCCCAAATTGACCAATCTGAAGGATTACAGTGGTGATAAGGGGTCTAAGAACTTAAATTGCTTCTTGACTCTCTTGTTGTTTATATCATCTTTCTGTGTTTTTAGAAAATCCCAATCACTTTTTCCCTGAAATTGATTTTTTAATGTCTAAAATTAGCTTTTGAGAGATTTGACTAAAAAAATAACTTTGGAAGTGGCTTATGATGTATTATGTTACTGAATAATTGACAGTAATGATCACTAACCACTTGTAAACCCCTGGAAGGAAGGAACTGAGAGAGAGAGAGAGTGTGTGTGTGTGTGTTTGTGTGTGTGTATGTGTGTGTGTGTGTGTGTGTTGGTGCATAGGGAAAGACATTCCCATCCTTCTGTGTTCTTCTTTTGTCTGATCAGGTCATCAAAACAGCATCAGATGTCTTGGCAGAGGAACAAAATCAATTTTGACAACATGTGCATGGAGGAGATACAATGATTATGCAGGTCCCAGTTTCCTTCAGGGAGAGCAGGGTTTGAACCTAAACCAAGGGAGGAGGTAAGGGGACTCAGTGCAGAGAGGAGGGGGCTTCCCATGCTTCATGTGACAAGGAGGGGATGGCCTCATTGAAGTAAAGATGGGTTTCTCAGGTAGAAAGAACATGTCTACAGATAATCAACACCTGGATGATACCCCCAAACTGTAATTTTTCTAGGTAAGGGAGCAGTGGTGGCTTCTTCAATTAGGGTAGAGCCAAGGTTTAGGGAGCAGTGATAACTTCTTTGATTGGGGTAGGGCAGAAGGGTTAAGGGAAAGCCAAGAGCTCTTTCAGTCTCCAGGGGTTGTTATTGTTTGCAGCTCAACGTAATCTGCATGCCAGAGCGGGATGTCTTGACAAGACTAACTCTGAGAATCTGGCGTGCTTCTGTTCTGAGCCCCTTCATGTATGTTACACAGTTTATGTCCAGCAGAGGATATTTATGTAACATAGACACGCCAAATGTGGCTGGGAAAAATGAGTGACCACTGAATAATAATTATATACAGCCTAGTTCCAGAGACAAAGCTACAGTCAGTTGGCTCAGAAAACATCATTCTTCCTTAATACAGCTCTTGAACCAATGACTTTCAAAGTTGTTCTGTAGGATACCCTGGTAAAGCTCATTTCTGATCATTTCAGTCTGAGAATAACCTACATATCCCTTCCGGAACTGGCAGTGGAGCTCACATAGTAATTATTCTTTAGGGCTTCCGGTGAGTAACAAACATACAAAGGGCTCACTGTAACTTTTTTCTTGTGCATTTTCTTTTCTATTCCACACCTAATATCACACACTGTAATGGGGGAGATCTGAGCACTGAAGTTGCTCTCTCTCTTCTTCTTCTTTTTTTTTTTTTAAAGATTTCTTTATTTATACAAGCACTGGGGCACAGGCCAGAGGCACGGGAGGGTGAGAGAATTCACCAGAGACAGAGCAGGGAGCAGAACAGGCAGAAGGACCAAAATACACTGCTGAGGGGAGCAGCGGGCGAGGCAGGAGAGGTTTGCGTGCCATGTGGGAATCTCCCTGGCTGGCCAGGAATCAAACCAGTGCTGCAGAGGCTGCGGACAGCTTCACAGTGCTGGGTTCAACCCGCTGTGCTACCAGGGAGGCCCAGTCTCTCTCTTCTTGAGCATAAGTTGTCCTCAGTATTTTGTCTTTCCCAGGAATACCAGTTTGGTCTGTCACATGCTCTTGGGTCTCTAAGCACCTCAGAGCTCATTCCTACATGAGTGAGGAAGGTGCCCTGCCAGTAACTCTGTGCTGAGCTGTGAGCAGAGTGTGTCCCATGTCGTTCTTTTTCATTTCTCTGCTTCATCCCTGTGGCTGCCTGGGAGAAAAGCATAAAACCTCCCAGACTGTGTCTAATTGCATAATCCCAGGTGGGCGGAAACTGCTCCCTCTCTCCAACTAATAATCAGTTTATGATCTAAGGAAGACGATTGATAGTTCTGGTTATTTTTATCCTTACGGTGCCAGCACAGATGCTGTTTTCATCCTGGTAGGTGTCTAGAGGGCCTTTCCCTGAGGCACACCATGGAAAAAGATGTGGATTATTTTCTAAGGGCCAAGCTGGAAAGTTTTTCTTTATTCTCTAGGCTAAGGAGACAGCACCAGATAACCTATTGGGATATTTATTTATTTATTAAAGATAGAATTATTTATGTATGGATTTGGTGAAACATTTATGAACTACATGAAATTCAGATGTCAGTGTCCACCAATGAAGTCTTGTTAGAACTGATACCAGCCAACCCACTGGCTTATGGCATGGCAGAGTTCAGTTGTTGCAACACGGACCATATGAGCTGCAAAAATGAGAAATTTTGCTGTTTAGCCTTTTGGAAAGAAGTTTGTTGATCTCTGGGCTAGGGTGCACTTCCACCCAGACATCAGTAATTTTAGTCATTTTGTGTGATTTGTGGAGGTCACCTTCGTCATGATCTGTTCCTTTTCTCCTGAGTCCACCACACACTTCCTTTCCCCCTCCTCTGTGTGCCTGTTTCTCTCCCTGACTGGAGTATCTGCCAAACGTCTCTCCCTGTCTACCACAGCTCTACCTGTCTACAACAACATCTCTTGGAGACTTACTTGTATTTTCAGGGTACATTTACTTCCATTGAGGAAACCTGGTTGCAGCTGTTAATAGCATTGCATTTCCCATATTATTACACATTTTTAATGATCTTTAGTATATGTGCTGCCGAAGCGAGCACTACACATTTTTAATGATCTTTAAACAAAAAGCATTCTCACTGAGGGCCTATCGGAAGCTTTATTCTAATTTTTGTTTTAAGATTTATTAAAATGTCTGAGAAGCAATATATCTGATAACTAGCGTCAAAGACAGAAGCCTGCATATTATGGCTTTCTAGAACCATGGAACATTGTTATAGGTGGGAGGTAGGTGAGAGCAGAGGCTCAAAGAGGTTATGGAGACCTTGAGAGGTGACGGTTTACTCAAGTATCCACCACTGTGGGTCGTAGTAGTTGTTCATCTCAGACTGGGACTCTCAATTATAGTAGTTGTTCATCTCAGACTAGCTCCTCTCAATTCTTTTAGCTTTTCTTCTAGTAAGGGATAATAAAAGCAAATAAACAAATACACTGTAAAACTCACATATTTAACTTAATGGGGCAAAATTGTTCAAAATAATCATGTTATGATGCTAGCTTTAGAAAGTTACTCAGGAGAGAATTACAAATGAATTACTTGAGATGGCAATAGTGTCTCTGTGCCCACAGACAGTAGACAGAGGGCCCCTTCTGAGCTTCTCTTGTTAGATAGCACAGCACCAAAGACAATTAGCTGTGCTGAATTGCAACAGCAATAATTATTTTATCTCCTAGAAAATTCTACTTTCCTATTTTCCCACCTCATCACTAATTTAAGATAACTTGATGGCATTTAAGAAGGAGAAAAGAATTTGTATGTAAATGAGGAAAAGGACAAAAATCAGTTATTAAAGTCCATTGGATTCTAGGAAGCTTCAAGTTTGATTAAGAAACCATGACTACAAAAGTGTTTAAGAATAGCTGTTGAATTTCATCCTAAAATTATTTTATTTTGAGAATAATAATGGGAATTTTATTCTAAAGGAAAATGAATTCTGCAGTAGATTATAATAAAAAAGTCACAAAAAGTGAAAAGTATCTGAAAACTTTGCCTGCCTGAGCCATAGTATTATAACCATGTATGTCCAGGTGCAGGGACATTTCTGCAAATTTGTTCTTTTTTTCATCTAACTTTTTGATGTGATGTATACATGTGTGATATAGATATGTGTGACTATGTACCTATGCATATAATAATAAAACTATTATTATAAAAGAGCAAAAGTATGATCTTCACAAAAATATGACAAATTAGAACTTTCAAATCATGTGAACCAATGACATGGTTAAAATAATTTGTGTGAATGATTATTGTTTGAAGATCATCAACAAAAATGTCTAAAAAGATGTGATATAACTTATACTTTTAAACACATTATAGAATCATGTATTTATAAGGAAACATAAATGGAGACCATCAGTTCAATGCTGAAGAAATATTTCATGCCATCACATCAGGTAGACTCTTGGAAAATCAATCACTGACATACTAATCTCTATTCTCAGGTATGTAGGGGAGAATAGGTGTGTGAGTTACAAACACTCAGTGCTCTGAGAATGATCATTGTATAAAGTTTCCAGTGTGAAGTGGCAAATAGAGAAAAATTTAATAAAATTAAAAAATGAAATTTAACTCTGTTGGCTGCTTTTTTTTTTTAAACACATTATTTTTTTTTTTTTTAAAGATTTATTTATTTATTTATTTATTTATTTATACAAGCACTGGGTACAGCCAGAAGCGCGGGAGGGTGAGAGAATTCACCAGAGTCAGAGCGGGGAGCAGAGCAGGCAGAAGGACCAAAGTACACTGCTGAGGGGAGCAGCGGGCGGCAGGAGAGGTCTGCGCGCCATGTGGGACCCTCCTCTGGTGGCCGGGGAGCAGCTGGGGATCGATCCGGTGCTGCAGAGGCTGCAGGCAGCTTCGCAACCCAGCGCTCAACCGCTGCACCACCAGGGAGGCCCTGTTGGCTGCCTTTTGTAACACTCCTATTGTCAATCAGGTTTGATGTTATTTAAGGACATCTTGTTTAGGGTCTTTTTGTTGGAAGGAAAAAGACTTCTGACTTATTCACTGAAGTTCTGACACTGATACCTCAGAGGGATATAAGATGAATGTTCTCCTTATAGTAATTTTGCCTCATTCAGTGCACTCTAAAATTGTATAAATTCTAGACTTTTCAACATCTTAGATCTATGTATATAATCATTTTCCACTGAGTGTTTGGATTTGTTATGTCACAGATTTTGGGTTTACAGCATTTTTCTCTACAAGGTGATTATAAATCTCAAGAGCAGTTATTCGTTTAATAAATTTTTTAGCAAAATTAAAGAGCATGGCACATTATTTTGAGTTATGGTGGGCAGGTACCATTGATATCTTTGTAATATAAGAAAGGGTAGTAGGAAACAGAACAGGGGTATTTAACTTATGTGTGTGTGTTATAAAAACACTGTAGTAGGAAGGATAATAACTCCCAAGGTGTCAGAAGAAAAAAGATAAATACTGGATAGTTTCACAATATAGAGAATCTAGAGAAACAGAACAAAGGGTCAGGAAAAAGACAAAACTTGCAAGCTGGCTCTAGACTTGAAGCATACAACAAGTTTGATCAGCAAACTTGTAGATGTGAAATACTGGAAAATAAAGTCGGTGTCTGGAAACCAGTATAAACATACGTAATTTCACTAGTGACTGAATAACTATGAGACGAGGAATTATCTAATAGCTGGCCAGTTGTGTTGCATAAGCAAATTTGTTAATATTTTAAAATTATGCTTATTGTTTTGTCTATAGGTATTTTAAAATTTCTCTTTTGGTTTCTTCATTAACCCAGTAGTCATTCAGTGGCATGTTGTTTAGTCTCCACATATTTGAGGTTTTCCCATTTTCTTTTTGTGATTAATTTCTAGTTTGATACCATTGTGATCAGAGAATATCAAGTGGTATGATTTCATACCAAGTGGTATGATTTCAATCTTTCTGAACTTGTTTTCTCTGTCCTTGTATTTCTCATTTTGTTCATCCTTATTATTCTAATTTCAGTAAGCATGATTAAGATGGATGCTCTGAAGTTTTCTTCTGGTAGTTTTGTTAATTTTGTTGTATTAGGGATTTTGCCCATAGTTTTGCCTTGATTAGTCAATTCATGAATATGACTTCTCGTTCTGTTTGATGCTCTGTGATTTTTTCTAGGGATTAAGCTAAACTGCTTTCCTTCCCAGTCCTGTTATGATGGTCTGATGTTAGAATTGCAGGTCATAGGATATTGACTGAGTGTGTGGTTTTGGGTGCTGTGCTTTCTGTTGTTGTGTAGGTTGAAACCTTGTCATCAATCTGTATGATTGGAACTCAAGAGCCAGTGTTATGTTGTAATACACGAACTCAACCTACAGGGTGAGGGCTGGAAATGTGGGGTATTAGATTGATGCAGTAAATTGCCAAAACATAAGTAGATTGTCAAGGGCTTAAGCTGTTCTTGGTGCTGAAGCTGCTTGAGCTGAGGGAGGGATATACAATCACTGTTGAGGCAGGTTAAGGCGTACTCCATTGTATGTGTTCTTCCAAATGCCTGAAACTCATTTGACCCTTCAGTGGCAGCATCATTCTGGCCTCAGCAGGTTGTGCTGGCAGTGCTTTTTCCTGAGGCTCAGACATGAGCAGAGTAGCTAGGAGACTGTAGACTTCGGCTGCAATCAGGCACCATGGGAAGTCACAGATTGTATAGTAATTAGGCTGTGCAGATGCATGCCAAGCCCACATGGGGAAAGTGCTGGTGCTTCTTGCTATTGCTGCTTCTCAGGACAGCCAAGGTAGCTGCCCATACCCCTAGGTGCCATTGGCTCAATTGCTGCCCAGCAATCCATGATCTCTCAGGGAAGCAGGTGCTTATCCTGACACAGTATTCAAGGAGCCACTGGAAGCCCTGGAAATCTTGGCAGGTTAAGTGTGAGCACATCTCAGGACCACTGTGTTAGCCACTAGTAGACCCAGATGTGTCAGCTCCACAACTACCCACCAACTAGTGTTTTTATGTCAAGCAGCACTCATCTCATTGCAGTGGGTTAGGAGGCAGAGGAAGCCCTGGGAGTATATGAGCAGGAAAGGAGTGGGTGCTATCCATTGCCCTGATATTGTTCCTGGCGGGACTGTTTCTCAGGATTCCCTACCCTTTTCAGTGGTGTCTCTTTCATCTTTTATAGAGACTCTGATCGTCAAGTCCTTAGTTCTCTTCCAAGCACAGTGGCTCCCTTGTTTACGACAGTCTGTTAGTGCGTGATAGCAGGGCATCCCAAACTGTTAAGGGGTAAATGCTCAGAAAGGGGTCTGACTGTCCCCACACACAAAGGCAAAGGAAGCTACTTTAAGTGTGATGAAGACTTTCAATAGAATTGGTGTACCTAAAGAGAAATGAAAAGATATTCCTAATAATAGTTTCCCAAGTCTCCCAAATTACCCGTCCTCTCGTAGGTCAACCTGAAGTGGGGCTGTTGAGGCCCAAAAGCTTGCCACAAGTTTAAGATACCTTATAGCAGGGAGAGGTATTTAGCAGGTCCTGAAAAGCTGGGACAAAAGGAGATACCACATCAAGATGATGGTTGCCCTTGTCTCTGGCAAAGGCAGCCACTTGTGTGTTTCTCACCCATGTCTCTTCCAAGTCCCTATATGTGTCTCTTCCACATATCTCCTCCAAATTCCAAAGTCCCCAGATGCAAGTAAAAGCCAGGAAAACAAGAGTGCTGAGCACACATGTGTTCAGTTATGCACGAATCATGGCTGCTAAACTTCACTCTTAGTTCCCAGTAACTCTGCTGCTCAGGAAGTCTGGCGTATGGCATAATGGGACTTGTAGTCTAAGGCAGTTGCACGTTAAGTTGGGGTGTAGAAAATGGCACCTGTTCACTGTACTGCTCCCCATTTCAAGGCGATGCATCCTGTAATAAGTTCATGAGTCTGTGAAGAATGTGAAGATTTTAGGCTCACATTAATCTGCCACTTTAAATCTTGCACAAATGACTTGAGACAGAAAGTTGAATGTAATCTGGAAGTGGGTTTAATAACTATAATGATTTCAAATTAGGGATAAACACAAATAATATTGAGACCAATAGCACTAATCCTTCTTCCCTGCATTTATAGTTAAATGTAATGCTAAATTTCACCTAGAGGCTAAAATAATAAAGATTTTTTCCCAATTCAAGTTTCGTGGAGGTTAGGCACAAATTTAAATCAAATCATTTGTGTATTATTTGTTAAGAGGTTGTGGAAATTAAGGGAAAAGATATTAAAGTGTTTATATTCTCATTTCTTCAAGTGAAGTTAAAGCAGCTATTTTAGCATGAAATCCTCATACTGCAAATCTGTTACTTAAAGAAATCTTGTCTTATAAGGGAGTGGATTGTATAGTCCAATAGATCTATAACTTTAATTGTTCACTCTAGCACAGAGATTACTCTCCAAAAACTTAGATAAGTATCTACTGATAAAAAGAGTGAAGTGCTCAGTGTTTAAAATTTAGAGAAACAATATGGATCTATTTCCCACAATCCTTTGTGGATTTAACATTACTCATTTTTTCATTAAAAAAATCCCTTCTTTTCTACCCTATAAAAACAGTGCTGTTATTTAAGTTGCTGTCATGAAGACAAATTGAGCTAGTCGACAGAGTAGTAAAACAGACTTCTGTTCAAATGTAGTCAGTAAAAAGTGCAGCTAAGTTGGCATTTTGCAGGGTTTGCATTAAAGCAAGAGAAATGATAACTTGCTGAAGAGCAAACCAGGCAAAACAGACATCCCAGTTTAAGAGAAAGTTGGGGTCTGGAACCAAATGAGCTTTTTCAAGATGACAAGTAAAATTGCACCTGAATTCTGTGACCATTGTAGATTTGACTCATTTTTAGCCATGGGGGAAAAGGTAAATATCAGAAAGATTTTTAGAAAGCCCCTAAGGTTTATTATGGCAGGTGGGAATAGATATTAAATCAATAGTCAGATGCTTTTGGCAATGAGGGAAGTTTTTGGTCATTGCAGAGACATTGGATTAATTTTCAACATAAAAATACCTCACATACAGCTGACTGAAACTTTTAGAAAATTGAGGCAAAGAATGTCTTAATTGATTAAAGACTGATGGGCAGAATAATCACCACAATATGAACATTTCTTCCTTAATAACTGATTTTTTGCTTCCAACCTTAGATGTAGTATGTTTGGTATTTCTTTCTTTTTTCATTGACCAGCCATACTCATTTGTAGTTGTCAATATGCATTTATGTGTGTATGTTGGAGTGCATGTAAAGAAAATGTGAACTTGTGAATGGGAATGTACAGTTAATCAGGTTTACTTAGAGAGATAATAGATACAATGATTAGTTGGAGGGTTTTTTATAGTTACTTTTTTTTTTTTTTGTGGGACCCTCGCCAGTGGCCGGGGGATCGAACTGGCGCTACAGAGGCTGCGGGCAGCCTCGCAACCCAGTGCTCAACTGCTGCGCCACCAGGGGAGGCCCTTTTACAGTTACTTTTATGAGTGTCATTGGTGGAGTCCGTGAAGCACAGCACAGAGTTATACCTACACCTCAAGCTGATCCCTATTGAAACTTGCAGAATTCAAAACTTGTGCACCCATGGACATTCATGAATACTATTGATGACCATTATAATGACTCTAATACTTGCAAGGATTCTTGGGAATTCACCAGTTATGCACAAGTACCCTGGCTTTTGCACACACACTGTCACATAGCCCTACAGATTTTAGACACTATGACAGATTCATGAATATGATGATAAAGTTTGTAAATTAAAATATGGGTGACCGGACCCCTCCAAAAAGGTGGAGAGACTGGGAATTTCTCTTTACTTGGTTAAAAAATAAGAAGGAATAAGATGATTTTCATTTCAACACAGTTCTTTGACTATGTACTATCATTATGTGTCTCTCAAGTTGTTTAAGTCTGTACATCCAGTTTTATCCTTTTTGCCCTCTATAATACTATTTTCTTCAGTCTTCTTATTTAATGCTATTATTTAATATTTAGCAGATATATAGTGAATATCAACTGTCTGTGTACCATTCTAGGCATTATGGCTTCCACAAATGAATACATTCCTGTGTCTCAAGGAGTCTGAATTGAAATGGGGATGTAAATAGATAATTTTGTCTTGCTTAACTCCAAGACATGCTGGCAGGAGGCCTTACTTACAATGAAGGGAAGTAACATTTGCTGAATTTTCAGTAGGGGCTTTACTTTCACTATATGATACTTAATCCTCAAAAGGACCCAATGATGGGACAGGGAGTTCTCACACCATATAAACCCATAGCCAGTAGCTCTGAATAGATGTTTAGACAGACTTAGGTTTGATTCTTTTTATTTTTTTTTCCAAAGATTTATTTATTTACTTATGCAAGCACTGGGTAGTCAGAAGCGCGGGAGTGTGAGAGAATTCACCAGAGTCAGAGAGGAGAGCAGAGCAGGCAGACTGACAAAATACACTACTGAGGGGAGCAGTGGGCATGGCAGAAGAGGTCTGCACACCATGTGGGACCCTCATGGCGGCTGGGGGTCAAACCGGTGCTGCAGAGGCTGCAGGCAGCTTCACAGCCCAGCGCTCAACCGCTGCACCACAGGGGAGGCCCTAGGTTTGATTCTTACTCCCCTGCTTTCTACATGGATCTTAGTCACACTACTTACCCTCTCTCAATTCAGACTCCCCAATCTGATAAATTAGGAAAATTAATAATAATCCGCTTCACAGGGTGAAAATTAAATGAAATAAAGTAATTTAAAATAATGAGCCTACTCTCTGAACTCAATAGATGTTTCCTTTTCCACATTCTTCCTAATTTACATTAAATATAAGGCAATTGTCCTTCTTTCACAGAGCCTCTTCGGGATTGAGCTTCCATAGCATATGTATCATTGGCCACACTGGAAAGAATCCAGTGGAAATAAGAAATAAAAGCTTATGATCAATGGTGGGTCTTACCTTACCTGATCAGCGCTCCAGGGACACACAACAATATATATAGGGCATGAAATGATGGAATGGTTATGTTCTGTGATGCTGCTAACATAGGGGTGTTTAATGGCGCCTCATGGATAGCGTCATGGTTCCGTGAGAACAGGGAGTTCCTTTCATCTACTTTCTAAAAATATTTAATTTTCTTCCTCTCTTTGCTTTCTGACAGCAGAATGCTGACTTCACCAATGAAGTAACTAACTATATGAGCACAAAAGCAGATATTTCAAAGCATTCCAGACTTAAAGGGAAAGCAGGGTATTGGAATATTCAACAGAGATTTCAGACTGGCCTAAGACAAATTGGTTAGGTCCTGAGGAGGGTGATTCCATATCAACAACACAGTTAGAATTTATTGTATAGCAAATGTTTAGTAAAATTTATTTCATACAGAATAGTTAAAAGCATTTATAAAATAACACACATTTGTATTTAAAAAATCCCACTGTAGATTTAGCTTGCTTAACACTATTGCTACTCTTGCCAATATATGATTTTGTTCACTACTTATAGATCTTTGAAATACCTTTGTTGTTTTAGACTATACGTTTGTCCTTTTATTTATTGCTTCAAACACCTATAAATGGCATCTTTTAACACCCTTCCTTATAAATGGTAATATTATCTTTGTTGTCCTAATTTTTCCCTCTTCTACATATTTCATTAGAACTTCTGCTTTTGATTGCTAAGGTCAACCTCAACCATAAAAGAGGCGATCACAAGGTTGTCAGGCAAAGATGTAGGCAGCAAAGGTATAAAGGAAATACCACCATTTTAAACAGTGTAATTGCCCTAATCTGTCGTTCTCTGTGATTTTACTTCTTTGATTTTCTACCTCACAGTTCTCAACTTTGCTCAACTTTGGTGAGCACAAGATTCCTTAATGTGTTTCTTCAACATATGGTTTCTAGCTTTCAAGCCCTAGAAATTCTGATTCTTTACCTTTAGGGTAGACATGGAACACTTCCTGTTTGCTCAGTGCTGCAGACTTTTCTATAGTTTGAGGCCCTCAGAGTACACTGCATGAAATATTCAATCTTCTTTCTCTACATGATACATAGTAAAATAGCAGAAGATATCTCTCCAAAAGCCAGTTTTGTGCATCCCATATCAAGTAGCATGGTCTGCTTATCTAGAATCCATGCACACATGTTCGTGTGGCTCTGAAGCTGTTGGAAATAATTGGAAATCAACAGGTAGACTCTAAGAAATATATTCGGAGTGATGAATAACTTCATCCATCATGCACAAACTTATGTCATGGGTTAATAGGAAGCACTAAGTTGTCAGACACCTTAAGGAGATATTTCATTGAAACCCGGTTGCCTTAGTAATTAGTTGGCCTAGTCTTTGTAGAAGTAACTGGAACTTCTCCCTAGAAAGACTGCCAACCTGACAAGTTTATTGAACACTGAAAAAGAAATTGAGGAGGTATTCTTTTAACCAGAAGTGTTGATGGAGCCATCACAGGGTATTCGGATTACATTGCTTCTAATACACAAGAAGGAGACCATTGAAATTTTCCTTTAATTCTGATGCCATGCCAGAAACCTCAGGTGCCCGCTCATCTCTGCTTTTTTGGGTCAGGGGCAAACTATACAAACTGTAAACTGATTTACAGCTGAAATTAACTTCAGGGATAAATGATAGGGTGTAGCAGGTGTATCTCTGCTGCTGTTCAGCACCACCTAAGCCAGTGAAGTTTCCTTCAATCAGGAAAGCAGTGACCAGGGATGGAGGTTTCTTAAACAATTGCAAAGCTGTTGGGGCAGTGAAGGTCCAGAAGAGGGTGCTGGAGGATCAGAAAAAGAGGAGTAAACAATCTCCCTGATGTCCTGCTGTGAGTGGATCAAGTTGGCCCGCAAGGAAATAGGAGAGGCCAAATCTGAGGACTCTTAAGAACAAGAGGTGCTGGGCCTCCCGTGGTGGCACAGCGGCTGAGCGCTGTGCTGCGAAGTTGCCCGCAGCCTCTGCAGCTCCAGTTCGAACCTGGCCTCCGGCAAGAGTCCCACATGAAGCGCAGACCTCTCCTGCCGCACCCGCTGCTCCCTTCAGCAGTATATTTCGTTGGTCTGCTTGCTCTGTTCCCTGCTCTGGCTCTGGTGAATTCTCTCACCCTCCCGCACTTCTGACTGTACCCAGTGCTTGTATAAATAAATAAATAAATCTTAAAAAAAAAAAAAGAACAAGAGGTGCTGGCTCTGATCCTTGGCACAGCTGAGAAAAGAGCAGACCGCATGAATTGGGTTCTGGTAGTGGGGACCAGCATACTCAAGAGTGTTTCTTGTAGACCAGAAGTGAGCCCCAAAGAGAGAGAGCACTGCTCTGCAGCCATTTGAACCCTGTTGAAGAGGACTGTGCCACAGGGTGTGGAATTTTGGCTGTACAGGGCCAGAAGGAGCAAACATGCCTGTTGGGAGGAGAAATTTTTTGCTACTCTCTCTGTAAGTGCTGTCATGTTAGACTGAGGAACCACACTTGCCATCCAAGGAAGAAATGGGCTGTGGTCATTCCTGCCAGTGAGAGATCACTCCAGACACCTGCAGCTGCTGGGAGAGATCAGCAGCCCTTCACCTTTCTTTTTACCTCTGCTCCAAACGTGGAGGGATCCAAATCTGGTTAGAAAATCAGTTGGGAAGAGAGGCAGTGCAGTAGGAAATAGAAAGGGAATCAAATACAGCCCCTTGGAGATCCCCTATTTTCCTAACCTAGGAGAATTAAGATGCTTTAACTTTAAATATAATTCAGGCTTTTAGAAAAATGCACCAGGCTGGAGACATTTATTACTTTTCTTGTGCTTGAAGGAGAAAGGAGGGCCTCTTATTATTTAGTGGTGACTGCAGAGGTTATGGACTTTATCAGATTTCACACAGGGCCAGGAAAAGAACTAGGTTCACAGAGTAAGTTTAAAGGTCAGGGCAAAGAAGTTATTTTCTGATTGGGCTGTATTAGTCATGAATGTTCAGCTTAGCAGGTTCGTCTGTGCTCTGTGGCTCATATAGGAGTTGGATAGGTACTCTCAGGGTTACGAGACTGGTTAAGATGTTTGCAGTATCTACAGGTATGCCCTTAAGCTGCAATGAAGGCATTTACTAGGTTCTCATCCAAGGATATAAACCCATATTACAGCTTTTGAAAATGTCCCTTTGAAAGACACATGTATTCAAAAAGACCATCCTGGGAATTAATTGACATGGACACCTCAGTAGCCTTTCAGTTGTGTCCTTGAGTCAGATTCTGTGGTTGAGAAGCAATGTGCTTGGTTATCAGCTTTACCTTTCCCAGATGCCCTCCCTGCATTGTGATGTAATGGCATGTTCTCAGTTTATGGAGGTTGCAACAAAAAAGAAGCCTGTGAAATTTGCTCCTTCATTTATTCTAATGCTCTCTATTACATTATTTAATGTGTCCTATATAAATCCTCAAATGATACATTCTTTTAGAATTTGGTTCCAGGAAAAAAAAAACTCATTTCCCCCAAGGAACTCATTGTTAAACATTTTTCTTTTTGATACAGGATCTTACTATGATATGTCTGCTTGTGTTTTATTTTCATGGTACTGAAATGCTACTGCAGCTTTTCCACTATTTTAACCTGCATTTTATATACTATTTCAATTTATTTTTGAGAAGGGGTAGAAAAGAAGAAATTAAACAAATAGTGTTTTTTTAGAAAGCAGGTATCCCTTTTACAAATGTTCTAATTACCAAGCTATTTCAAAAGTATAATATAAAAAAATCTTGATTTCAACATTTATCTTATTTCATGGTGCTAATTTTGGTGACCACAGAGATGACATATGTAAAGATTATAACAGTAATGAAAATATCTTCCTTTCATTTGCTCTCCATGTGGTACAGAACAATGGATCTTACCCAAAGAGCATGTTTTCTCATTTCTGAAAATTTTGTTGTTGTTATGTGTAGTTATATCAAAAATCATGCCTTCGTTGTACAATAAGTATTTATCTTCACAGTAGAAATAAAGTGATTGGTTGACTTACTGAGTTTAAAAAACATATCCCCCAATTCATCTTTTATTTTTTTTTTAAAGATTTATTTATACATACAAGATCTGGGTTACAGGCCAGAGATGTAGGGGGTTGGTGGTGAGAGGACTCACCAGAAACAGAGTGGGGAACAGAACAGGAAGATCTACTGAAGCACACTGCTGAGGGGAGCAGCGGGCGAGGCAGGAGAGGTCTGCTGTGCCATGTGTGTAACTCCCTGGTCGGAGATTGAACTCGTGCCTCAGTGGCTGCGAACAGCTTCATAGGTTGCGTCTTAAGCCCTTGTGCTACCAGGGAGGCCCCCCAATTCATCTTTTAAAGCTGTTTTTATCTTTCAAAGTGGTAATAAATAATAGCTAGTCTTCATTTTTCTTATACAATGTTTTCTTTTCATAATCAACTGCATTTTTGTCATTTTTCAAAGCAATAATTACCTGGTTTCTAGCTTTTTTTTTTAATTGCTACACTATTCCACCTCTTAAAAGTATTTCAAAGGGCATAGAAGGCAGCTATCTAAACTGGGTAGTGGAACACACTTAACCATCATCAAATTATTGTTGAAATAATATCTAAGGTAACTATTTTCTGTTTAAGATAATTTAAATAATAATGATTGTGAAATATTAGAGTGAAAACTTCTATAATTGAACCTGTTTTTATAAAAATAATAATTATTATTTTTCAAGTCTGTTGATCAAATGTTCACTCCTTTGAAAAATTTACCTGCTAGTAAGGTAAATTCCATTATTAATGAAAATTTAAAATGTGGTTTTCATATCTATCTCAACAGAAGCACCTTGAATAATTGATCAGTGAATTCTTAAACTTATTCTTTCACCCTTTAAAGTTGTTTGAATCTACTGCTTCTCCATGGATGATTTTAGTTCTTAGATGCTTAGTGACTCTATGTATCAAGCAGTTGAATGAAAGAAGTAATAATTGTTATAATATCTACTGTTTGGAGGATTTACTCGCTAGACTCATGTAATATTTAAGCTATCACCAAGTACAGTTAGTGGTCAGAGTGATGATGAAAATTGAAAAACAATCAACAGTTTTCCTGCCTGCCTTTTAATCATTTCCCATTCTTTCTTGCAAAATAAAAGTCTGTGGATTAGTTTGCAGTTTTTTTTTTCCCACTCTATATATAGATAGAGTAAAGTGGTATCTTTCAATCTACATTTCCCGCTAATTTAATATTGAAAATACTTTTTTTTTGTAAGTATTTATTTTAAATACTTTTTATTCTGGAACGTGCTTATAAAGGTTCAACTTGGAAGCAGGTGTTAGGACTATACAGAGTTCTGCTTTGGGCAAGTCTTAGTAAAGGAATAAACTACTTGAATTCAGTGTAGAAATTTCATTAAACCAGTATTTATTGAGTACTAATAAGTGGTAGGCATTTTTTTTATGTGTGAGTGGGTATAAATAACTGAATAAATTCTTGTCCTCATAAATATGACGAGAGTTCTTGATTTAGTATCAAATGATTGCATACATGATTTACATTATGTATATATGTTATTCCTAACATATAGCTATCAAATTGCCAAGAAATCATTTACGTAATAATTTGGATAAATATCAATTTTTCAAATGGAAATGAAAGTATAGATTCAATTCATTTTACCATTTTCAGTGAGAATGGAAGAAAAAAAAGAATTGTTTTTGTTTAGTTTAGGGTCCTAAGTTAAATGGTCATTTTCTGCATAAGTGGATGGATCTTTATTGTAAAATACATAATTTGAGAAGAATTTTTCATTATATGCATCTTATTTGCACTACAGAGATAAGAGTAAGCAAGGGGAGTCACTTTTAAAACATTATTAGTTTTCCCAGATTTCTTAAATTCTGTGAGAACTGAGGATAAGGGAGTCTTATAGCATTCCTAATATTGGTAAAGAAAAAACAAGAGAAAAATGAATAATCTGTGAAATTATATCTATGTCTTTACCATTTTTATTATCCTTACTTCATCTTTCCATGAGTCACACTCCTTCTGCCTTCTTTGTCATGATTTTCTCCCCAAATGATAAAGCTTAAGAAAGAAGATTAAACCTTTCATTCTGTAGGTGGCTTATTGCCATGTCTTTGCATGAATAATTAACACATGAAGCAAACTACATATTCTTAATTTTCAACTTAGAGAATTAACCAAGGAAGGAAAGTATCCTTGAATGCTAAATAGTAATGACCTATTGAAGACATGTATTGCTCTGGCAGCTATGTGAGCTGTGGAAAGAGCCTGAAGAAAACAAGAAAAGGGGAAGAAGGTGCTAGAAAGTGGGAAGGGGAGCCAGGGAATGCCAACGCAATTGTAAAGTTTTTAGGTCTAAGTCAGTGGCTGAGTGAACTTTCCTGAGATGGATACAATTCTTGGGATCTCCTTGAAGTCTAGAGAGCAGACCTAGACTCACAAAGAGCTGGCTGAGGTGGACATCTATCTGTCTACCTGTCTGTCTCTCTGTCTGTCTGTCTGGAAAGAGAGGGACGGAGGGGAAATGGGAGGGTAAGATAGAGATACCAAGGACTGTGCCATTTAACTTCAATCTTGTTAAAAACTTGCACCTTCATCTCATTGAGATTTATTTTCCTTAATGGGACTATGTTTTTTTTTTAAAGATTTATTTAGTTATTTATACAAGCACTGGGTACAGTCAGAAGCACGGGAGGGTGAGAGAATTCACCAGAGCCAGAGCGGGGAGCAGAACAGGCAGACTGACGAAATACATTGCTGAGGGGAGCAGCAGGCGCAGCAGGAGAGGTCTGTCGTGCCATGTGGGACCCTCGCCGGTGGCCGGGGATTGAACCGGCAGTGCAGAGGCTTCAGGCAGCTTCGCAACCCAGTGCTCAACTGTTGCGCCACACTGGGAAGACCAATGGGACTACGTTTTAATTGTAAAACAGAATTCAGTTTTTGATACTAGAATTCACTGTATTCATACTTAAAGGCAACGCTGAAAATTGTAAAGTTTGCCATGTGAACTGTGTTTGGTTCTGTATGTGAGTATGTTTGGTGAAATGGAATGCTAGATATAAGTAAGCCTCAAAGACTGTGGAATCGTAAGGATCTTAGCTCCCTCTTGTGTATTTTTCTTTGTTTCTTTTATTCCCTGATTTTTGATATTTAAAAATTCTCATTTGTTTAAGGGAATGTTGATATCATCCAGGCTACTAAGGCAAGGTCAATGAATCTAAGGACCTGTTCAATATTTTATAGGCAGAAAAAATAGATTTCATATCTTGACCTTTAAGTTAAGCTTTTCTTTTCAGAACTATATTACCTTGCAAAGTACACAGGGAGCTGGAGCCAGCTTGTGACCTTTTGTTAACATGTAGTTTTGAAAAATGGGAAAAAGGTATTGCATAGATCAGGAATTTTATTACCAAACAGAAATAGGAATCAGTTGCAAGTTCTGCCTTTCTTAGTGAGACCGCTAGCCTTATAATTTCTGGGACAGATGTTGCTCTCTTTTGGAGAATGCTGTAATTCTTGCATTGCTACCCTGAGGCCTCTAGTGAAGAGAGAAACAATTAGATGCCAGAAAGTGAAGCTGGGAAGAGGCCGTGAGGAAATGTTTGGTATGATGCTGTCAGGAACATCCATAAAGTTTGTTCTTACTGGTTAAAGTCAGTTAAAGCACTCATTAGTTAATTAGTGCTAATTGAAAATTTCCCTTGTGGATTAAGAACTTGGTGATGATTGGGTAGGAGAAGGTGCAATCACATACCCATGAAGCTGTGATACCCAATAGTTGTATCAAAAGCCAGTTAGATGGGTGCTACCTTCAAAGCACATCCAGATTCGACTGCATCTCACCACTGCCTCTGTTGTCACCTTGAAAGAGGATACCCCACCTGGTCACGTTGATGACAGCAGAGATACTTAACTGGTCTCTCTGTGTGGTTTAGAGGTATAGGACCCCCCTTCAGATGTTGTTACCATACTATTCCCTCCACCAAGGCACCCATAGCTCTCAACCAAAGTCCATTGTGCTCCCTCCCCTCTTCGCCTCCCATTTTCCGTTCCCCTCTGGTAGCCTCCATTCTACAGTCAGATTTCTAGGATTTTATTTTGAGTTGGCTTTATCTGACCCTTTGAATATAGGTAACTCTGTATTCTACCTATAAGTGACATCATCCAGTATTTGTCCTTTCCTTCTGACTTACTTCCCTTAGCATAACCCCCTCCTACTCCAACCATGTTGCTGCAAATGGCAAGAGCTCATTTTTTTTTTATTTCTCTCCATTGAAATGCCATTATTTTATATTCTTGCTAGTTTTGACAGTATAAGATTTATCCCTCTGGGATAGTCATCATAGCATTCCCACCAGAGTATCTTTTCTTTTTTTTTTTTTTTTAAAGTTTTGTTTATTTATTTATATAAGCACTGGGTACAGTCAGAAGCGCTGGAGGGTGAGAGAATTCACCAGAGCCAGAGCGGGGAGCAGAGCAGGCAGAAGGACCGAAGTACACTGCTGAGGGGAGCAGCGGGCGGCAGGAGAGGTCTGCGCGCCATGTGGGACCCTCGTTGAAGGCCAGAGATCGAACCGGCAGCCCAGCGCTGAAAAGCTGTGCTACCAGGGGAGGCCCCAGAGTGTCTTTTCTTTACAGCCATCCTGAACATGCCTGATCTCAGAAATTAAGCAGGGTGGGACCTGGTTAGTACATGAACGGGAGGCTTCACTATTTCCTAATTCTTCATAAACTGCAGAAATTCTGTTAATGCAAAGGAAAATTAAGTCACTTTTTTTCTCAAAACCCTGCAATGGCTTCCATTAAACTATTGGGGAGGGGGGAGAGAAGACATCTCCACTATGACCTACACAGCCCATAGAGTCTGGCTCTGCCAGGTTCTCTGCCCTCATCCCCCACTGCTCTCCTGTGCACCCTGCTCTGCCCACACTGGCTTCACTGCTGTTCTCGAGCCTGCTAAGCCTGCCGATCCAGGACCTTTGCTTTTGCTTCTCTGTCTGCTGGGTCAGTCACCACGTGTTCAAATGCTCCCTTCTCAATGAGGCCTTTACTATCCATCCTAAATAAAAGGGCAAGCCTCTTCTGCCCCCTCATCCTCTTGACCTACCTACTCCTTTACAATCTGCTTTTCTCCAGAGCACGCCTCACCACCTGCGACCTTACTTACATTCATGTTCATTAGGATATTGTGGATGCTCCTTATAGATAGTACTTTGTTTTGCTTATTGATATTTCCTCAGCACTTCACTTTTGAGACTAGGTTCTCAGTCAATTTCTGAATGGATTAATGAATATCAAAACTAGCAAATTAATTTCAGTTTTTAACAAATGCCAATTCAGGAATTATAATGCTTAAAGTACCTTGTTAAGTCCTCGGAAGAAAGTCTGCTCCAGGAAAAGTGAATTTTGCAGACTCAGGGAGTGTGCTGGTGCTCAGGCCTGATCAAATTAATGGACTGTTGACATGCATTCTAAGTATGCAAGGGAGAAACCAAAGATTTCCAAGGAATGATGGAATATTTCTTCATCATGTGGCAAACTAACAATTTAATGAATAATGGAAAAAGAATTTCCTTATATAAAGGATATTATTAAAAATATTTTTCTTTAGATTTATGAAGATATAATTGGCATATAGTACTGTGTAAATTATGTTGTACAAAAGAGGAAAAATGACTTTTCCATGTGATGAGAATTCTTAGGATGTACTCTCTCAATGACTTTCAAATATCCCAGACAGCTGTGTTAACTATAGTCATTATGCTCCATCTCATATCCCCAGTACTTATTTATAACTGGGATTTGTACCATTTGACCATCTGCATCTGATCAATTTCCCTATAGCTGTCACAAATCTGAAATATAGATCTACATTTAGGAATTCTTTAAGATTCTGTATATAAGTGAGGTCACACCATATTTACCTTTCTTTGATGTATTTCACTTAGTGTAATGCCCTCTAGGTATATATCCATGTTGCTGTAAGTGGCAGAATTTCCTTTTTCTCTATGGTTGAATAAATCTCCATTTGCATAGTACATTTACTTTATCCGTTCATCCACATGTACATTTAGGTTGTCTCGATGTCTTGGTTACTGTAAATAATATTGCTATGAATATGGGGGTGCAGATATTTCTTTAATATTGTTTTAACTTCTTTCAGATATATTCCCAGAAGAGTAACTGCTGGATCATATGATAGTTCTATCTTTAATTTTTTGAGGAAACAGTATGGGTTTTCATGGAGGTTGTGCTAATTAACAATCCCACCAACATAACAAGAATTCCTTTTATTATCTATGTCTTTGCCAGCCTTTGTTATCTCTTGTCTTTTTTGTGATAGCCATTGTAACAGGCATGGGGTGATATTTTATTCTGGTTTTGATTTGTATTTTCCTAATGGTTGATGATATCGTGTATCTTTTTAGGTACCTGTTGACTGTTCATACATCTTCTTTGGAAAATGTCTATTCATGTTGGAGTATTTGTCTTTTTTTTTTTTTTTTTTTTTTGCTATTGAGTCGCATGACTTCTTTTTATATTTTGGATATTAACCATTTAGCAGATATATGATTTGCAGCTATTTCATCCTTATCTGGTATGTTGTCTTTTCATTTTGTTGATAGTTTCTTGTGCTGTTCTAGAAACTTTCCAGTTTGCTTATTGTTTATTTTGTTGCTAATGTTTTAGGTGGGACATGTAAAAATTATAGCCAAGACGCATATCAGGACCCATGGTAAGGATTGCACTGAATTTATAGATAGCTTTGGGCATTATGGGCATTTTAACAATATTAATTTTTCTAATACATGCTTGTGATTTCTTCACTTTTCTCATAAATATCTTACAGTTTTCAATGTAGAGATCGTTCACCTCCTTGGCTAAGTTTATTCCTAAGCATTTCATTGTTTTTGGTGCTATTATAAATAGAGTAATTTCTTCATTTCTTTCCCAGATAATTACAAGTAATTGTATAGATATTCTATGATTTTTGCATGTTAATTTTGTATCCAGTCAATTTCTTGATTAGATTTAGGGGATTTTTGGTGGATTCTTTAGGATTTTCTATATTTAAAAAACCATATTATTAACAAATAGATGTTCTTTTCTAATTCTGATATCTTTTCTTTTCTTTTTCTTGCTTGATTATAGTGGCTAGAATTTCCAATACTATGTTGAATAGGATGATGTCCCTCTCACAAATGGGCATTGCAAATTCACCTGGAATTCATACATAAATCTTGGCAAGTACTTATGATTACTTTTTCACTGCAGAGCAAAAACTTACAACAACAACTAAATTCAGTTACAAGAAAAAATTGCACATTTGAAAAGATGGACCAAAATTTGCATACTGTGCATTTATAAATGAACCAAATGTATCTGAGTGACCCCAAGTCCTCCAACTTTCTGAAGTCCCTTTTCTTTTAATATCTTGATAGAATTATTCAAAACTCTAGCCTTTATATTGTAGAAAATTTAATGATCCTTAATATATCTGAGTATTCTTGGGAATTGCATTTTCTTGGCACTCATTCTGATTGCTTCAACTAAATTCCATTCCCTTTCTGCTAACTGCTCTTCTTTTTTTTCTGTATACTGGACACCAATTTCCTATTTCCTTTGTTCCTATAATGTATAACTAACCAAAGTTTAGGAGAGTAGCAGATTTTAAAGGAAGTTTTATGGTAATGGAGGAGAATAACAGCAAAAATTACTGTAAGTATCTCCTGGAAATGGAACCTCAGATATTAGAGTCCTAAAAGGTCATTACTTCTTCAGGCTCTTTCTTAAGCATCTTTTCTATTTTATCAGGAGCCTTCTGAATAAAAAATCCTAGTGAATTTTTGCTGGAGTGGTGTTTTGAAGGTCTCTGTACTCTTCAAAAAATGTATTTAAAGTGATCAAAACAGTTCTTGTGCGTGACATGAGATAGAGATGTGCAGAGTTAAGAAAGGAAATCACCAAGTTGCAACACTTATACAATGGGACAGTTTGTGAGCAGATCTACTGTAAGCAACCTTACCTTCTTTGGCTCCTTCATGTTTTGTCCTGTTCTACAGTTAGCCTCTATATATTATATCACTCTGTTTGCAGCTCAAGTAGAAATGTCAGTAATTCACCTTAGTATTTTTTCCATGTCACTTGGTAGGTGCATACCACACTACCATCATTCTTCAAAATGCCATATTTAATGAAATATTTTCATAACCCACAGCACCCTTAAAGGTTATAAGTTGTGTTCTACAATAGGCCTGCTCCACTTGAGCTTTGGTTATCAAAGTTATCAAGAGGGCCCTCTTCAGAATACTACTCAAAGACAACATTTATTTTTAATACAAAACTTAAAAATGTCTATTGCACTTTCTACAGAGGTGCTAACAGTAGACATACTAATCTCACTTCTCTGTCATTAACTGCATTGAAATTCAAAGAGAGCAACTCCAGAAGCACTGAGACCTGGTGCTATGGAGTTGTCTAATCAATGTAACTGTTCAGCCTTGAATAAATTAACGTGAAGCAATGTCAGATCACTGAATCCCAGGAAATCACATCTTATGGAAGAGTAATTAACTTGCTAAAACTATGAGAGCAAGAAATGCCAAGAATTGTTTAGAAAGATTTTCAGCCCTAGCAGAGATCATTGTAAAATCAAGCACTGTACATTCTGACAGAGTCTTCGTTAGGAAGTAAGTTTGGACTTGTAAACAGAGGTGACAGGTGCTTCTAAATGAGGGTACAGTGTTTTAGAAAGGAAACCCTGAAAATCCCCTCTGTGCATTACTCACAAAGGAAGATGCTCTCACTTCAGTTTTCCATTATTTTATGGCCTTCTTCTGAGCAATCATGTACATTCTGAATACTTGACACTCACACCTATGTTTATTGGCGTTTTTGCTAGTACATTCCACTTGACCTTCCAAAGGCCTGCTGCAAAATCACATGCATCTTCACATTCTGAGTGGATACTTGCTGCCTGTAGATGGCAAATTTGCAGGAAATTGTCTAATGAGGAATACTATTCGTAACTTAGCCCCTGGTCAAGGAATGGAAATATAGTAACTGACTCATATCAGTAATTGAGAACTTCACAATGCAGATAAATGAAATAATAGAAAGAGTACAGAGAAGCCCAATTAGAGTAATTATGTCTATTGCTATGGAAACTCGGTTATGCTCTTTCATGTGCGCTCTCAACACCGGTCATCTTTCTTTTGCCTTGAGATCTTGGTACATCCTCTTTCTTCTCCCTAGAATTCTTTCTCTTCACATGGCCAGTATTTTTTTTTATCCCTTATTTATTTCTATTTGTCAGAATTGTCTCCTTTGAACCTGGATTCCCTGCTCTTCTCTAAGCAATGTCATGACATTCATAACATCTGATTAGTTAATTCAGTTGTTAACTTTTTTTTTAAGATTTATTTATTCATGCGTACGAGAACGGGGTACAGACCAGATGCGCGGGAGGTGAGAGGATTCACCAGAGACAGAGCGGGGGACAGATCAGGCAGACTGACTGAAATACAGTGCTGAGGGGAGCAGCAGGCGTGGCCGGAGAGGTCTGCCATGCCATGTGGGACCCTTGCCGGCCGGCTGGGATCAAACTCGTGCTGCAGAGGCTGTGGACAGCTTCACAGTGCTGCACTCAACTGCCTGCGCCACCAGGGGAAGGCCCCAGTTGTTAACTTCTTTTATTAGTCTGCATTTCCTTTTAGAATGTAAACTGTGTGAGGGAAAGGACTTTTCTTATACTTTTCCCAGTGCCTTATACAGTATTTAGCTTAAAACAGACTCTCAACAGACACCTATTGACAGGATTCTGTAATCATGTTTACATTTTTGAAATGAACAACGGAAAAATATTTTTAAACCATAAGATTTCAGCTCATTTTTAGAAGTGGTGATTTTGTTAGCTTTTTAAGAAATGGATATTCTTTTTTAGTTGAAAATGCTGTGTAGAAAATACTTCAACCCAATGACACATATGGACAAAATAATTTTTATCATGGGATATCAAAGAGCTGTTATATAAATGGTTCAGTTTGCCTTTGTGATGTAAGCAGTAGCAACTTGTTTGAAAATGACCTTCATTAATCATATTACCACTTTTAGTCTATGAATTTTGTAGGCTAGTGTGCATAAAATCTGTCTTGGTAGAACTTAACTTTCAATTCAGTGATATTAAGACCTCAAAATCATATGCTTGTGGTTTTGATATTAAGTGACAAGAGTGATATTAAGCCTCAAAGTCCCTAAGTTTGGGGCCAGGAGTACATGTATTATATGTAACTCTAACATACACCACTTAGATGTCTCATTTCTGAACAGACCAGAGAGGAGGTCTCTAAACTCTAACCTTCTAAGTGTTTTTGGGCAAGGCACTGAATTTCACTTTGACATATCTGTAAAATGGGCTAATAATAATATCTACTTCATAGTTTATTGACCACATTAAAGGGACATGAGATGATGTGAAGTAGTGAAAATGGGGAATGACAATAGCAAGAACGTACAAATATTATTGTGTTGTTACTGACATGGTATTATTTTCATTGACATTTTGCTTCAACTAAGTAAGTGGGTGACAAAGTATATCTTCTATAAAGAAATAAGAAACAGAATGCAGAAACAGTCTTGTGGGTTTATACTCATTCCCAGTATGATCAGTGAATTGAATTTCTGACAGACTTTTGCTTTGTTTGAAATCTGCACAACCATTAACATCACTTTCTCCAGTGGTCCAACAGAATCTTTATAATGATCCAAGACATTAGATCATTTATCAGCTTGTTTTATTCATTGCATAAACTTGAACTGAGGCAGTATAAACATTTGTTCTATCAATGATTGTCTGTCCTGAAACCACTGTATTTTGGGAGAGAGAAGCACTACATCTTTACCAATGACTGTTGGGTGAGGGAAGATAGTGATCCAATGAATAGTACACTTCTCTAACAGATGGTCAGATGAAACTTCAGAGTAATTTTTGAATAAGAAATACATACGTTCATGATGTATTAGAAAACTTTTCTACACAGATTTGAAATCTGGAGGTTTTGCTACTCCCCAAACAGTTGTGATTTCTTTTCAAGAAAATAAGTACTATTATTATTAATAGTGAATATTCTTTTGTTAAATTAAATATAGCCCTTGTAATAATATTGCAGGCAATAGCAAACTCCTAATTATTTCCTTATTTGTTCTTTTAATTACCTAAATAAGAGCAATTACTAGTCTTCTGTTTTATAGCTGCTGTTTTACATTGTCCTTAGATACTAAAACTATGGATTAAATCAGAGAGAGAATTGATAGTCTGTACCCTTAGATCCCAGAAGACTTTCTTAGAGCTCTTAATTCCTGTTAGAAATAATCCTGCAATAGTTTTTAATACCATTAAGTTATATTACCTTATTAAAATAATCAGTATTAAGGTCTGGTTTTATTTTAGTTTAGGCAGCGATTTGTTTTCTTGTTTTACTTTTAATTACTGTTAAGTCCAAAATTCTATTCCTGATTTGGAAATTTTCTGGGAAAATGCTGTACACTTTGTTTTTTTTCCCTACAGCGGTCATCTGCCCTTCCTTCTTTACTTCTCTCTGCTTGTGCTAGCTGCTGTGGGTCTTAAAGTCATGACCACTAATCTCAGTTAGATCCTTAGTTCTGATGGCAATGATATTTTCCTTTTTGCTTAGTGCTTATTTCTTCTACTTTTTCCAAATGACTATTTTACCTCATTTCTATATTCACAACTTCAACATTTTCTTTCCCAGTCTCATCCGTATTTTAGCTTTTATTTTTATAATCAAGAAAGACCTTCTGTGACTTGCATGACCACAGTACCTCCTTACCTATGTCTAGACACTTACACTCAATCTTTTCTATTTGAAACTGCAAGTGAATCATTCAAGTTTCTCCTATTCCTTCTCTTGCGAACAAGATCCCATCATCTCTAGCTTCCTCATAGACATTGTGTCCTAGAAATCCTTCCCTCTTTAATGTTTCCGTACCTTCTCATATCTGCTAGATAATTCCCCTTGCTATTCAAATAGATTCACACTTCTCACTTCCCAACTTAAAAAAAAAAATCTCAACCAAATTCTTATCCTCTCTATTACAGTCCCACATTTATCCTTTCCAAGTAAACCTCTTGAAATAGTTTTCTACTGTAGCTATCTTCTCCATACCGCTTGACTTCATTACAAATAATCCAAGATAGCCACTGACCTCCACTGGAGTTTCAAATCTAATGGTTTTAAATACCGTGAGATATATTTATTAGCAGCATTTGATACAGTGCTTTTGTCTTCCAACCAGAATACACATGCTCACATGAGATGCAGTATTTATGTAATCTCTCGGAACACATCTTGGGAAATTAAGGCATCATCTACATTTGTTACCATAGAGACAGTTGTGTAACATTTTCATGTATGTCCTCTTCCTCTTTCTCTGTATCATTCCCCTTTGCACTCACTCCTGTTTCTCTGGGGTACACTTCTCAGTAAATTCATTGCACATAAGTTTTGCTACAGACTCTGTTTTCTAAAGAATCTAGATACTCCCTCCTAGGACCAGCTACATAGTTTATAGGACCCAGTGCAAAATGAAAATACAGGGAACTTTGTTAAAAAAAATTCAGAATTTTAAGGCAATATCAGCAGAGCATTAAACAAAATGCAGGATCCTTCTAAGATTTGGGTTCTGTACTAGTGCACAGGTCAGTGTGTCCATGAAACTGACTTCAGTTGAGCCCATTCCATGCCCTCCTCTGGCTCATCTCTTCTCTCGCCATCCCCCAATTCTCCATTATACCTCCACAGACCCTCCACGGTTGTTTCATGTGTATGCATCTGGAAGATGCACATGTCTTTTCATTACCTTCATCATCATCATCATCATCATCACCGTCTCTTTATATCTGAATAGATAGTATTTTAAAAGGTACTCTAGCTACCTGGTGAGAAATGTTTATTGGTATGTGAGCAAGGAGGATTTTTAATAATTAAACTAGACTATGTCTGTTACACATAGTGCTGTGTTAGATGCCTGACAGCTTAACTTGATTACTTAATAAAGCCACATAGAGTTTACCCATAGTACTGCTTTATTCTTTTAAAATAACTTACCTTGGCATTTATCAAGTCTTGATTAAATGTATTTGCCCATACACACTAAACACACTCCTCTTTTGTAAGTTTAAATTTACTTCTGTGCCTCCCTGGTGGCACAAGGGGTTAAGTCGCAGCACTATGAAGCTATCTGCAGCCACTGCAACACAAGTTAGATCCCCGATCCCCCCTGGCCATGAGTTACCCGTATGGCACAGCAGACCTCTCCTGTCTCGCCCACTGCTCCCTTCAGCAGTGTATTTTAGTCAGTCTGCCTGTTCTGTTCCCCACTCTGGTGATTCCTCTCACCCCCTGCACCTCTGGCCTGTACCCCAGTTCTTGTATGCATAAATAAAGTTTAAAAAAATAAATTTACTTCTTGGCACAGATACGCATTCCAGAAATGGTACTATTCCTGTTTAGCTACTGCAAGCTTTTTTTCATTTTTCTCTCTCCTCTCCTAGTTCCCTCCAGGATTTCCAGATTAAGCAAATAAAAATAGAGGATGCTTAGTTAACTTGGAATCTCAGATAAGCAACAAATAATTTTTAACCTAAGTGTGTCCTAGGAAATATTTGGGTCTTCTAGTGTAAATTTCTTTGAAATTTAGATTTGACTGGGTAGTCTGTATTTTATGTGGCAACCTTGCTTCTTCCATCACTTTAGATGACAAGGGTCTCTGTGATGTCGCATAGACAGTTGTGGAGGTGTGACGGTGTGCACGGGAAATGCATACAGTGCTGTGAACCAACATTATCTCAATTATTAGAAACACTAGATTACAAGGTTTCTGAATTCCAGGCTTGTGCATGCTGCTACACTTATATCCTTACTGTGCAAAGAGCAGTGTTAGGCTTGTAATATTGATTGACTGATGGGCAAGTCTCCTGGGAAGCACCCCAAACAATATGATATTTCAAATATAATGTCCATTGGGAGTTTTTTGAGTCCAGTAAGGACTTTCTGAGTTACTTGTTAATGAACACTTCTTGGAAGTTTTTAAGGGAGGCTGTACTAGAAAGAGTACACTCACTTTGATAATTCTACAGAATGCTAGCCGAGGAAGACAATTATAAATCTCTCCATGCTTGTCTTTGCTCCAGGAGATAAATTAATAACCCTTTAGAGACAGAGCTACTTTTTACATTATTCTATAATTTTCTGCTTCCATTTGAGCAAGTAAACGTAATACACCTTTTTGTCTTTCCCTTAGGGTTAATTTTGATCTCACTCATGGGGCTAACTGGGTTTTCTTCAAACTCTGTTGTGCTTAATTATCTAGCCCGCTGTTATAATACAGCTATACCTCTAGTGAATTCAGGGAGCTTGTTTCCTAGACATTAAAATTTAATAAAGTAGTAAGTTCAGAGATAAGGAGCTGAGCTGACCCTTTGATTCCCTGAATACAAGTGACTTTCCACGCCCTAAAAAATTATAACCACCCTTTGAGACATCAGAATGGTACCCATTGCATTTTGTCAAGTGACTCCGTCAGCCTGAAGGCTCTGCAGTTGAGATTTTGTCTCATTTCTGGGCTGTGTTCCTTTTTCACATGCAGGCAAGCTGTCCCATGTCAGTTTTAACATTTGTGATCTCATGTCTCATCTGATTGTTACTGAGCAGTTGCCTTATTTGGAGTATTCAATGCTTTGATTACAATTTTTAAAAGGTTCTTTTCCTGTGGTCAGGTTTGTGTTTCTCTCCATGTCTTATGCCTGGCTTCCCCATACAGATGCTTCTTTGAAGTCCGCGGAAGCTCAGCTTAAAGAGAGATGGACTGCTGTGTAGGGGGTGGAGGATGGGGAAGCAAGAATGAAGTCTCAGGCTTTCATTTGTCACTGATGACTTCACTGGAAAAATAACATGATTAGCTATAAAGAAATATATTGGTTGTTTAAGATAAGTTTTATGGAAAACTGTATTTTAATAACTTTATACATAGTTCTCACTTACTAAAATGACCATTGAATAGTCAATGGTCAGTGTTTCTTTACATTGTTATTTCTATCTGTAACCTCCATTCCCATCAGTACAAAATGTTTGAAAGAAACAGGGGTGGTTTTCACAGGGATACATATCACCTTCAGAATGGGAATATGTACTTAGAATGTCCTTGCTTCAGAAGCATACTCACTGGAAAACGATCCAGAAAAACATAACCTTCAGAGATAAAAGTTAGAATGGGTTGGAATCAAGAAACACTGATTATGTTTGCTGTATGTGTCATGTAGATAATACATTGATACAGATATTCTTTTTTTCTTAATAAGAGAAAGCATCTTTTTTTCTTTTAAACTTTCATTTTTATTGAAATGGATCTCTGGCATTTGTACTTTGTTATCTCTTCAAATTAATACAATGAAAATGAAACTCATGAGTTTCTTTTATATTAAAAATTTTCAGCAGCTGGAGGACCTGTAACCTTTCCTAAATGGGCCCATCTTCTAGCATAAAAAATAATTCTTCGATGGTGCTTTAACTCCTGGTTTCAGTACAAAGACAGATTATCAGGGTAATAAATTAAAGGCACCTCACTGCAGCTCTTTTGGCCAATGTTCTACCACAGGCCCATATTAATATTTTATTCCCTTTAATATTATTACATGATGCAGGCTTTATTTAAATGGATGTGACGGGTCTCTTGGTTGGCTTGACAACCAGAGGGAAGAATTAATGTTCTGCATTTAATCTCGGCTCAAGGCGCTAAATTATTTTGGAGGTCAAAACCATCATGCATATCATGCTAAATTATTGAATGTAATAACTATTAGCTAGCTGTCTATTTATGGGTTTTTAAAATTGTTTACTTCATGCACCTTGGTCTAATATTTAAGTAAGTCTCCTTTCAAGTTTTTTCCATTGCTGGGCCACTATTATCCTAGCCTTTGCAATGTGGTACCAGAACTAATGGACGAAACCAGGTGAACATGTTTTAAATGATGGCTAACATGCTAAATGTTAATAAACTGCTGAGAATTTTCCTCCTTTTATGGATTCCTTCTTCACAGGAAGTTGAGTATGAAGAAAGAGTGACTTTGGTATAACAGAAATTCTTATCCTATTTAAGATGAAAATTGCAGAATGTTTTTTATTAAAAAAAGTGACTTGAAAGAATATGGTTGCTGAGGGAAGTGATGAGCTATATTCTAATTACTTTAAGAATAATTGGAACAGTATGGAAATGGAGATTGAAGTATAAAATGATGCTAGATTTCTTGAGAAATATTTTAATGGGAATTCTAGCTAGTGCAATATAAAATTATGTGTTCATTATTTATAATGGAAATAACTTCTGTATTTTATTCTTTGGTATAATTTTAATGTAAAAGGTAGATTGACGTCAACAGTGTTTTGCATTTTTCAGGGAGTGTGAGATCACTGTTCTTATTTTCTGCGCATTTTTGCAATAATGAGAGTAATCAAAAACTGTATGTTGAGAGTAGGATCTTGTCTCTTTAGCTATCATCAAGGTGGTAAGGGGAAGTGTGAAAATGGCACTCACTGTCCTCTCACGTTCTGCCTCCTTGGGATTTTATCTTAACTCTAGCTAGCACTTTCTATGTATAAGGTTTCCTGAGGTTAAGCAGTTTTAACTGCTTTACTTAAAGCAACATCAGTCATGGCCAATGGGCCATGATGAAAAAAAAGAGCTTCAAATAAGAAGGTAATTTTTCTTCCTGGTAATGAATGGCGATGGGCCAAAAAAACTTGCAGTACTTTCTGGGGCAGGATAACAGCTTATCTGAGTAAATGTAGTGAGCACTTGACAAGGCTGGCTACGGGGGTTCAGACTGGACCTCACTGAAAGGCTGAAGCAGCACTCTTTATCCCATCTTTCTTTCTGTCTTTCCTATCTGGTTATAAATTACTTCATTCATCTAAATGAGAGCTCTTTGGAAGGCTGTTAGTTTGAAAATGGCAGGTCTATCCAGTGACCCAAGATAGCTTCTCGGTGGCATCTAGCCATGCAGAAGGGACTGTTGAACAAGGAGTTAGATGGTTAAGGACCTCTCAGTCTCTGCCCTTCTCAGCGGCCCCAGATCAGCCGAATGGTGAGACTGGGGAGTAAGCTTGGTAGCTGGCCAGGCTGAGGGTGGGGAGAGCAGGAAAAGTTGGTGTTTTAACTTTCTCTCAGGGGGTCTCACTGACTGAGAATGAACATCGCAGACCCATGCAGTGATGGTGTCTGTTCTGGGAGAAGATAAATTTTCTTATCGTCATTCAGTCACTCAATTAATGTAAAACTAAGCAAAATGAAATGAAAACCTTTTTAATTTTATTTGCACTGCTGGGATTATGGAATTCAGGGTCAAATAAGACTTGGTTTCAGCTTAAGGTGGTAATATAGTCTGAGATGTGTGTGCTTAAGCCACATATTCATCAACATGTCAGTGTCATGAGTGTATGTTAGTCTCCAAACAGTACTTCAGTATTTCACTGGCAGAGCAATTCAGGAGGGGATGCTGGATGCAGAGCTGGGTCAATCATGGCATCTTATGGCCCTGCATTACACTAGCAGTGTGGGCTACACTGTCCATGGTAGTAGGGATTTTGGGAGCCCTGTCCTGACATTGACCAATACATCATCACAACTGTACTGCCTTCCTTAGGTCGTTGTCTTGTACACACTGTTCCTTCATCTCAGCCTCCTGACAGAGGAGTCCTAGGAGAAAGTGTTGTGTGTGACAAGCTAGGGAGAGCTGAGGGAGGATTATGAGCTGCCACAGAGAGGACAGTTTCCTAACATCCGACAGGGAAGTTGGAGGAGATTGGTAGATATGTCTCTCATCTTGGGAAAGAGAGAAGCAACATTCAGAGTGTTGACAGGAAGAAGAGAATGTCGACTCCAGGGCAATTGGAAGAAGATGGGTCATCATGTTATTACTGTTAATGATCTCTTTGGACTTGTTAGTTTTTGAGATCTAAGTGTTTTCATAATGGACATTTTTAAGTTATATAAATTTTGAAAGATGTTTATTTATTTATTTTTTTTTTAAGAAAGGTCCTTTTTAGCTTACCATTGTTCTCAATTAAAACTGGAAATGGCTTATACTTCTAGGCTTTTTACGTTTCCCTGAGGTGGGGCCCAGGGCAAAATGAGCATAGAGTTTCCTTTAAATATTTCGTTCTACCCTCCCTTACTACCTCTACTTTACAGAGGAAGAATAACATTAATAAAGTTTAATGGGATATAAGGAAGTGAAGGAAAGCATATCCAATTCTGTGAATAATGGTAGTTTGCAAGAAATCACCATGCAACTTTAAAAGGAAGTTCTTTAAAAATAGGAAGCATATCCAAAGATTTTTTTCAAGCCAAATTTTAATGGAAGCAAGATTTAAAAAAAACAAAACAAAACAACACACCAGCATTTTAAATACCTATATTTGAAAATATGGGCATTAATTCTAAAAGATGCTCCTCATAATTTTGCTATTCCCTTGAGGTATTCAGATTCCCATAGATAAAAATGTAGAAATGTTAATTATTCTCTATTATTCAAAGAAAAATCTCATTTGGTAATTGTTGAATGATAAACAATCTCTGGCTAGGAACACGACACAACCCTTGTGGCTAAGGATTTTACAATCTTGTAGTAATTGCAAAGTGGTAATTGGTATATAGAGTAATTTGGCTCTATGAACAGTCTTTAGTATCCTAGTAGGCATCTATGAAGGGAAGTAAAAGTTGTACTTAAAATAATTATTCTTATGGGTGGACCATTCTGGAAAGTATTCTACGTGTACCTCGGAGATTCCTGCAAAACAAGCCTTGTCACCATGGCGACAGCCTCACTACTGTGCCAGTTGATATTTCTACCTCCTCTGTCTCAATTTCCCGGTGCCTTCTCTCCTGCTTTCTTATCTAAACTGTGAGATGAATGACCTTGATCCAAGTCCTTTTCTCAGACTCTCCTTTTGCAGGAACTCAAACAATGCTAAGGTTTTGTTACCTTTTGGTAAATCTTAAAGCTACTCGTTTGATGTCTCATGTTAGGTGCACAGTCCATGGCTTAGTAGGATGCCAAAGGATGTTTTTAAAGTATCAAGTAGTAGTTCTTTACCGTAGAAGCTATGGGCCTGCTCCAGAACCTTAGGGGACTATGTCAGGGGGCGGTATCCTCTTTAGAATGCGGAGACACTTATAAATTTGTGTGAGTTCTAGTGACCTCAGCTGAAACAGAGTGAACAGAAAGACTTTCACTTTTTGCTTTTCATTCTTACAATAGTATTTTCACTTTAATTAATAATTAATTATTTAATTAATAATTTAACTTTAATCTGTTATTTTCATATTACAGATTAGTGTTAAGGAAATTCTTTGCCCATTGGCCGGTGTGCAAAATGCCAGGCAGTCTTACTTGGAAACTCTACTATAGATCCCAGACCCAGGAATAATTAGCTTATGCATGTCACTGATGAGGTGACAGTCACTTCACAACACCCTTATGTTTTGTGTTTGAAGGCATTCATTATAGCCTTTTGCAATTTTATGAGTTATATCCTTTGTCTTGATTAGAGAAATTGTGTAACAGAATTTTGTATTCCTGTGACAAATATGAGGCAAAAATTAAGACGTTATTAAATGTGTTTTGAGATTATCATAAATATAGTAGATAATGAATATTCATGGTGTTTTACCTAATCACTTTATTTTTATTTTTTTTTTTTAATAAATTTTATTGTTATATTCCCCATACAATTGCAGCCCCCCCATTCTGACCCCAATCCCTCCCCTCCCACCCCCGCCCCCCTAAAAGTGTCTCTGGTTCATAGTTTTTTGTTGATTTTGATTTTCACTTTCTTATAGTTATTCATTTTCCTGGTCCCTTATTTAAGTTTTCTAGATTCTTGCTATGAGTGAGACCATCCGGTATTTTTCTTTTTCTTTTTGGCTTATTTCGCTGAGCATGATCCCTTCCAGCGCCATCCATGTTGCTGCAAATTGCATGTGTTTATCTTTTTTGAATGCTGAGTAATATTCCATGGTATATATGTACCACATCTTCTTGATCCAGTCATCTATTTTTGGGCATTTGGGCTGTTTCCAAAGCTTAGCTATTGTAAACAGTGCTGCTATAAACATAGGGGTGCAGGTGTTGTTTGGAATGGATGTTTCTGTGTCCTTTGGGTAAATACCTAGGAGTGGAATTGCTGGATCATATGGAAGCTCTATGTTTAGTAGGTCCAGAAATCTCCATACAGCTTTCCACAGTGGTTGGACTAGTTTGCACTCCCACCAACAGTGCAGAAGAGTTCCTTTTTCTCCACACCCTCGCCAACATTTGTTGTTGCTAGTTTTTTTAATATGTGCCATTCTCACTGGTGTAAGATGGTATCTCATGGTACTTTTGATTTGCATTTCCCTGATGACAAGTGATGTTGAACATTTTTTCATATGCCTGTTGGCCATTTGCATTTCCTCTTCAGAGAAGTTTCTTTTAAGCTCTTCTGCCCATTTTTTGACTGGATTATTTTCTTTGTTGTTGTTGAGTCTCATCAGCTCTTTGCAGATTTTTGTGATCAGTCCTTTATCATTAGTGTTGGGTGCAAAAATGTTCTCCCAGTTGGTGGGGTTTCTCTTTGTTTTTGTTATTGTCTCTTTTGCTGTGCAAAAGCTCTTTAATTTGATGTAGTCCCAGCTGTTTATCTTTGCCTTCACTATCACTGCTTTGGGTGATGTGTCTGTAAAGATGTCTTTGATGTGCAAATCACGTAGTGTTTCGCCTATATTTCCTTCTATATATTTTATGGTTTCAGGTCTTATGTCTAGTTCTTTAATCCATTTTGAGTTGATTTTTGTGTATGGTGTGAGGTGGTGGTCAAGCTTCATTCTTTTGCATGTAGCGACCCAGTTTTCCCAGCACCATTTATTGAACAAACTTTCTTTGCTCCAATGCATATTCTTTGCTTCTTTGTCAAAGATTAGTTGACCATAAATCTGTGGGTTTATTTCTGGATTTTCTATTCGATTCCATTGGTCTGTATGTCTGTTCTTGTTCCAATACCATGCAGTTTTGATGATTATGGCTTTGTAGTATAGTTTGAAGTCTGGGAGTCTGATGCCTCCATTCCCTTCTTTTTTTTTCAGGAGAGCTTTGGCTATTCGGGGTTTTTGGTGTTTCCATATGAATTTCATCAATAATTGTTCTATTTCTTTGAAGAATGACATTGAAATTTTGATTGGAATAGCATTGAATCTGTATATTGCTTTTGGTAGGATGGCCATTTTAATAATGTTTATTCTTCCAATCCATGAGCAGGGGATGTCTCTCCATTTCTTTGTGTCTTCTTCTATTTCTTTTAACAGTGTTTTATAGTTTTCTTTGTATAGGTCCTTTACCTCTTTTGTTAGATTTATTCCCAAATATTTGATTTTTTTTGTTTCAATAACAAAAGGGATGGTCTTTTTGATTTCTTCTTCTTCAGATTTATTGTTTGTGTATAGGAAGGCTACTGACTTTTGCGTGTTGATTTTGTATCCTGCCACTTTACTGAACTGATTGATGAGTTGAATTAGCTTTTCTGTGGAGTTTTTGGGGTTCTCTATGTATAATATCATATCGTCTGCAAATAGTGATAGTTTGACTTCTTCTTTTCCTATTTGGATTCCTTGGATGTCTTTCTCTTGTCTTATTGCCCTGGCTAGGACTTCCAGTATTATATTGAAAAGCAATGGTGAGAGTGGACATCCTTGTCTTGTTCCAGATCTTAATGGAATTGCTTTCAGCTTTTCACCATTGAGAATGATACTGGCTGTTGGCTTGTCATAGATGGCCTTTATGATGTTGAGGTATGTTCCTTGTATCCCCAGAATTTCAAGGGCTTTTATCATGAATGGGTGTTGCACTTTGTCGAAAGCTTTCTCAGCATCTATTGATATTATCATATGGTTTTTATATTTCTTTTTGTTGATGTGTTGGATAACGTTGATTGATTTTCGGATGTTAAACCATCCTTGTGCCCCTGGAATGAATCCAACTTGGTCGTGGTGAATTATCTTATGGATACATTGTTGGATTCTGATAGCTAAAATTTTATTGAGGATTTTTGCATCAGTGTTCATTAGGGAGATTGGCCTGTAGTTTTCCTTTTTTGTGTTGTCCTTGTTCGGTTTTGGTATTAGTGTAATGTTGGCTTCATAAAACGTGTTTGGTATTGTCCCTTCCTTCTCAATTTTTTGGAAGAGTTTGTGAAGGATAGGCACTAATTCGTCTCTGAATGTTTGGTAGAATTCATTTGTAAATCCATCAGGTCCTGGGCTTTTGTTTTTGGGGAGGTTTTTTAATTACCATTTCAATTTCGCTAATTGTAATTGGTCTGTTTAGGTGTTCTATTTCTTCTTTATCTAGCTTTGGGTGATTGTAGAGTTGTAGGAATTTGTCCATCTCCTCAAGATTGTTAAACTTGTTTCCATATAACTGTTTATAGTAGTTACTGATTATTCTTTTGATTTCTGCTGTGTCCGTTGTGATTTCTCCTCTTTCATTGATGATCCTGTTTATTTGTGCTTTCTCCCTTTTTTCCTTTGTGAGCCTGGCTAGGGGTTTGTCTATTTTATTGATTTTTTCAAAGAACCAGCTCTTGGTTTCATTGATCTTTTGGATTGTTTTTTTAGTTTCAATTTCATTTATTTCTGCTTTGGTTTTTATTATTTCTTTTCTTCTACTGGTTTTGGGGTTTTTTTGTTGTTCTTTTTCTAGATCTTTGAGCTTCGAGATGAGGTTGTTTCTTTGCGTTCTTTCTTGTTTCTTGATGTGAGCTTCTATTGCTATATATTTTCCTCTTATTACTGCTTTTGCTGCATCCCATACATTTAGGATATTAGTGTCCTCCTTGTCGTTCAATTCAAAAAATTTTTTAATTTCTTCTTTGATCTCCTCATTAGTCCAATGGTCTTCCAGTAGTGTGGTTTTTAATCTCCATGAGGTAGGAAAGTTCCTTGCCTTCTTTTTATGGTTTATTTCTAGTTTGATGCCTTCATGGTCAGAAAAGATGGTTGATATGATTTCAATCTTGGTGTATCTGTTGATGTTTGTCTTGTGCCCCAGTATGTGATCGATCCTGGAGAATGAACCGTGTGCGCTTGAGAAAAATGTGTACTCCGTTTTTTTGGGGTTTAGTGTTCTATAGATGTCTGTTAAGCCTAATTGCTCTAGGTCCTTATTTAGAGCTTTGGTTTCTTTACTTATTTTTTGTCTTGTTGATCTATCCATTGTTGATAGTGGTGTGTTGAAGTCTCCCACTACGTATGTGTTTTCTCTGATGTCTGTTTTCAGAGAGGACAACAGTTGTCTGATATATTTTGGTGCTCCTTCGTTTGGTGAGTATATGTTAATGAGTGTTATTTCTTCTTGAAGTATTGTCCCCTTGATCATAATGTAGTGACCATTGGGGTCTCTTTTTATCTTTTTGAGTTTGAAATCTGTTTTATCTGATATAAGTATAGCTGTTCCTGCTTTCTTTTTTGGTCCATTTGCTTGTAGGATTGTTTTCCATCCTTTAACTTTGAGCCTATTTCTATCTTTTGTAGCTAAATGTGTTTCCTGTAGACAGCAAAAGGTTGGGTTTTGTTTCTTAATCCAGGCTGCAACTCTGTGTCTTTTTATTGAAGAGTTTAGTCCATTTACATTTAGAGTTAATATTGATATGTTAACATCTGTATTTGCCATTGTGTTTGTCTTTCCTTTGATTTTATTTATTTATTCTTTTAATAACTTTTTTTTTTTTTGGCCTTCTTTCATTGTTATTCGTCCCTCTGAGGTTCTGGCTTTAGGACTCCTTGTAGTATTTTTTGGAGTGGGGGTTTAGTTGCAATGAAATTCCGGAGTTTCTGTTTGTCTGGGAAGGTCCATATTCTTTCTTCAAAGAGGAAGGAGAGCTTTGCGGGATAGAGTATTCTTGGTTGGCATCTGTTTTCTTGGAGTCTGTTGACTATGTCCCTCCACTCTCTCCTTGCCCGTAGTGTTTCTTCGGAGAAGTCTGATGTCAGCCTGATTGGTTTTCCTTTGAATGTTATCTGTTTCTTCCCTCTTGCCAGCTTCATTATTTTTTCCTTGTCCTGGATTCTTGGGAGCTTTACTATTATGTGTCTTGCTGTATTTTTCCTTTCGTCGTGGAAGTTTGGTGTTCTTCTTGCTTCTTGTATATCAATTTTCAGCTCCTTCTTCACATTTGGGAAGTTCTCTTCAATTATCTCTTTGAATATTTTCTCTGTTCCTACATCTCTCTCCTCTCCTTCTGGTATTCCTATAACTCTTATATTTCCTTTCCTCATGGAGTCAGATAGTTCCCGAAGTCTTTCTTCGTTCTTTTTCCTTCGTACTTCTCTTTCCTTTTCTGTTTTGGTTCTTTTTATTTCTGTGTCTTCAAGATTACTCATTCGTTCTTCCATTTCATCTATTCTGCTTTCATTGCTTTTCCCAGAATTCTTTAGTTCTTCCATTAATTCTTTGATCTCCTGCATTTCTTTTACTTCCCTCTTTAGGGACTCAATTTCTTTCTTCTGACCATTGTTTTCCCTCTCTAGGGACTCAATTGCTTTCTTCTGATCGTTGATTATTTTTCCCTTATCATTGTTTTCCTTTATGACTTCTGTCAGTTTTTTAATCACGGCAATTTTAAATTCTCTTTCTGGAAGGCTCAGAAATTCTTCCAAGTTATTGTCTTTGCAATCTGGGGGCTGGCTTTCTTTTTGTGGTGTGCTTTTTCTCTGGAGAGTTGCTAGGTTGCGTGTGGTTCTTCTCCTCCCTACTGTCTGTTTTCTAATTTGCCGTATGCGTTGGGACACTGTGTTGTTGGGACTGGCCGGCATCTTGGGTGGGCTTCTCTGTTCCCCTCTGGTTCTTCCAGGAGTCATCTGTCAGTTTCAAGCAGCCTTTACTGGAGAAAGGTCCCTGTTCTAAAATGCCGATGTGGGGACACACTCCCCTGTGCGCCTGGTCTGCCCCGGCGGTGGGTTCCTGCTCCCCTCTGGGCTTGGACTGCAGGCCAGAGGGGGTCTGGCGTGGGCGAACTTCCCCCGCTCACCTCTGGCTCCTGAGGAAGCCTTCTGCAGGTAGTCTTTACTGAAGAAATGTCCCTGTTCTAAAATGGTGATGTGGGACACACTCCCTGCGCTTCTGGTCTCAGGCACACTCTTCTGCGCGCCTGGTCTGCCCCGGCTGTGGGTGCTCGCTCTCCCTGTGGGCTCAGACTACTTGTTCAGAAGGGGCCCGGTGTGGGCTAACTCCCCAGCTGGCCACTAGCTCCTTCAGTAGCCTGTGCTGGGGTCAAGTCGCTAGGTGGCACCAGAGATCTCTCCTAGAGCCCTTGGGGAGCTGATTTTCCACCCCGTGGGACAGGGAGCAGAGCGGGGATGGTAGGGTACACCTCAACGGCTTTGGGGTGCTGTGTCTGCCTTGTGCCCCACCGTCGTGGGGAACCCACGCCCCTAATTTCGTGCCCCGGGTCTCAGTTCCAAAGCCCTCAGTTCCAGGACGCGGGCTGTAGCCCAGATCAGTGGCGCGGGAATGGCGCCTTTTGAATCCCGCTCCCCTGCCTGGGCGCCTTGTTCCTGCTCACTCAGGGAGGGCCTCCGCCGTCTCCCCGCAAGCCTAGGTGGCAGGCGCGGGGACCTGGGCAGTTGCGATCAGGTCCGGATCCGTGCCGCTTTCCGCGCAAGCTTACCGGGCGGCCGGGGCTGTGTGCTGGTGCTGGTCTCCTCCTGGGGGGCGGGGCTCTCTTTAATGTTGCCTGGAGCTCACCTCCGCGGCGGATCCGCCTCAGCTCCAGTTCACGGGGTGTGGTGGCTGAAATAGTTCCTTTCCACTCACAGTCCCACTTGCTGCGTCCGTTTTTCTTGTTGGCCGTTTTGGTTTGTTGTTTCCCTCCTCTCTGCGGGTCGGAGAGTGCCGCCTCTGTGGGCGGGGGAGGGGAGCAGGGTTCTGCGCTTCCCTCCCTTCTCGTCCTCTTTTATGGCAACTTTCTTCTTTGGGCAGTTTGCTGGAGTCGTCCGTTTATCTTCCGTGTCCCAGTTCTCACTGGGACCTGCCGCTTTTCCTCCCTATTAACTTTTTTTTAATGGGAGATCTTACTCGCAGTGTCTCCTCGCCGCCATGTTGCTCCGCCCCTACTTTACCTAATCAGTTTAGATCTTTTCCTCAGTTGTCATTAGGAAAGTTAGTAGAAGAAAAACATGTCCAGAGGAAGAGTATTTGCTTTCTTACACCTTTTTGTAATTAAAAATAATTGGCACCTTGACATGAAATAGAAAAGTTTGTCCTAGCACACTGTCCTCCCTTCTTCTCAACTCTTTTCTGGAAGGTTAAGTTGCATTCTGCAATTTACTAAAAATGCTATTATTATTGTGTTGTAGCAATATTTCTTCAGAAGTCGAAATGATGGCCGACTTTAATATAGAAAGCTTGATAAAACTGTTATAAATCACCAGTGGTTTGGGGGGAAAAAGACTAAATTCTGATTGCTTTTGATTTTTACAGTTTCTTAGAGAATTGTCTAGGACTTTTGAGTCTCTTCCTGTCACTATCTCTAGTGATTTAAATTTGTTCTATTTGAAGGAAATTGGTAAGAACACTTTAAGATTATTCAGAAAGTTTGTTTTCAACTCTCTTAAAGCAAATAGGTTCACAGCTGACTAGGGAGTAAAGTAAATTTTCCCTGAACATTGTTAAAACAAGCTATTACATCCCTTGGCTCAGCTCTTCCGACTATACACAAAAAAATTACTTCCAATTTTCACAACTATACAACTGAAGTTTCCTTTCCCAATGTTGTTTATGACCCAGTTTTAACATCTTGAGATTTTTTTTTCATTGTTTTTCTAGCAGGAAAGATAGTGTCTAGCCATCATTAATTTATATTGCTATTATGCTGCTGAACTATATACTTGGGAATCCTTTTGGGGACTCCAAAAAAGAATCTGTGGCATGGATTTTTTTCCCCACAAAAGTTATTCTTGAAAATAAGTGTAGGTAGATACAAATTTTTAAAAAAGAGAGAAGATTTTAAAAGACCACAAGTTCAAGGAATCTTAGACCTAAACCCAACCTGGCTCTGAATAGTCTCATGAAGTAAAAGCTACCATGGTGCTTTCATTTACTTTACAATCTACTTGAAGTAAAATTTGATGTCCTTTTATATCTACAGTGATGTTTACTCATTGATTTGAGTTCTATTTGGGCTAATTAATGTTTTCTTGTGATGTAGCAACAAGAATGCTTTAAGAATTGGCCAAATTAAATTGATTTAGATCCAAACATGGTGGCGTGGATTTCCTCTTGATACTTTGGAATCAGTGGTGTAGATGATATCTATTTACAAGATTTTACATTTTAAGATAGAAATGTTATAGGAAGGAAGGCTGCTGGTGTATAAACTAGCATTTCTCAACTTTTTGAGTTTTCCAAGGAATGTTTTTGTCACAGGGCATCTTGAAATATGAGGGCAAGTATGTAGGAAATGATATATTAGTTACTTTTAATTTTGCTTCTCTGATAACATTTTCAAAAACATCTGTAACCATGCTCTTTTAAAAAATTATTAAAAAATAAGCCTAGTGAAAAAAATCAACATTGGTCAAACTACTACCTTTTCATTATATCTACCACCATTACCTTAGTCAGACCCTCACAGAGTCATGCCTGTAATATTGCTTTTGTTGGCCAATTGATTGGTCATATGAATTTTTTATTCCATATTAACATTTTTTTGAAAAATCTTTGGGCTCCAACTGCTGTTGTGGCCTCGGATGCAAGCATCCATCACAGGGGTATCCCATACCTGCCCTAGGTCTTCTCTGTCACTGTGATTTGGGGTTCCCATTAGAGTCTTACTTGTTCATTCTGATAAATATGCAAACCTGGAAGTATGAGGTAGTTGACATGCTCTGTGCAAACCCTGACAATACAGATGGGTATTGGTGATTTGGTAGGAAATTCTAAAGCACATTTTACATAGTTCCTCAGAAGATGCCTCTTGTGTCCTCACTCAGTTTATTTGTTGGCCTTTGCAAATAGATTGTGGCAGATAACAATGATAACTGTAAATGTAAACCATTGTTTGGTCCAATCACAACTTTTATGCCAAATGTAAGATCTTTACTGTATAGCAAATCAATATAGAATCAGGTACTTGTTATATAGCAGTTCATCAAATTGAAGCTTGTATTTACATAAGAAGAATGACAATACACATTTACTGTCTTACCCCAAAATTCCACCACAATATAGTCTTCAGTAGCCTTGATCATTTAAAAATTCTGCAAAATATCATATTACTTTGCTTTGTTAAAGAATATCATACTAATTGAATTTGGTGAGCAAGAAATAAAATGTACTTTGAGTACCGCAGTAAGATCTATGCATACCAGAATGTAGGAGATATGCCCTCTGAAGATTCAGGACATGGGTATAGTAGTAACACTTTAAGATGTTGAGTGGTCTTTAGCATCCTTGACATTGTCTCTAGAGGACAACTTGCTAGAATGTTTATTTCTTGCCACTAAGCAAGAGGTACAGTGTTTGGCAGACTTTTAAAGAAAATCTGAATGTAGGTATACTTGGGAATAATATTCTTACCACATTAATGATGAATTCAGAAGGTCATCAATTTTGAGCATGGCCCAGAGTAATAGAGGGCCCTAGAGCAGATCTGGGTTGGGTAAAGGTTGTCCACTCATCCACACCAGATCATATATAGATTTGACCATGTTAGAGACACTTAAAATGAATAAAGATGCTGAATAATGAGTCATAATTTAATCTGCTAAGTTATGTAGCAAAGATTTACTACTTGATATTTAAAAAGCATCCCTGAGCATCCTGCTAGGCCCCAATAGACTGACCACCTGATCATGGATGTGGAATACTAAGAAATTGGAGCTGTCTTTCACTAACTGGGTAATTTATGATCTATTGTATCATAAGATTCAGTGGATGTATCAGTAGCTTGTTGGTTAGTACACATAGTAGATTCAGAAATACATGCAAGATGGTTCTGAAAGCACAGGAAATTGCTTGACAGGTGGCCCAGACTATGTCACCAAACTGTTGCTCTAATGCCTAATGCTGTCACCTATGGAATCATGCAGGATTCCCTGTGGAATCCCTATAATCAACTAACAAGCAAAAAAAATTGGCTCTAGTTCATAGATTGATTGGCTTACTATGTTGGCTGTAGCTACAAATTTGTGTCACTACATAGGAGTGACTCTGGACAGTAATGAAGGAAAATCCTCCAGGAAACTGAGCTGTGAGTAATGTACTTGGTTGTTTTCCTTGTTTGGAGGGAGAAATGACAAGAGAGATGGATATCACAGATGCCAGGACATTAGCAAGTGGTTTGCCTGCTTTGTCAGAGGTCTTGAAATAACTAAATTGGAAGAGCAAAGCTAAAGAATTTTAAAGCAGAGACAGGTGATGGGCCATTTGAATGGAAATAAAGTACATTAATTTGTGTGTCTCACATTAATGGCCACTGGAAATCATCTTTTGCAGATGAGGTACTCAACATTCAGATAAATGTGGATGTCAACCAGTCTCTCCTTAGCCAGTCCAGCTCTTGGGCAATAGTCCAAGGAATGGGATTGTGACAGTAATGCAGGCCATGAATGTATCCAACAGTGTCTGAAACTATACCTTTAGTGATTGTCCAAGCTGCCTACAGCAGATCGTCTCTGATTTATAGACAGAGACTGACACTGAGTCTTCTATCTCCACTTTTTCTTCCATTCAGCCAGCAAGTCACTGGAGAAGCCAGCATTTTCTTTTCACTGAAAATTTATGTTTACTCTTTCTGTCAGTTTATCTTCCTTGCCTGAATTATCTCTAGAAGAAGTACCATCTCAGGACTTAATACCTGATTTTCTGATATGGGATCCCATTTAATATGCTTTAGCCCTCTTTTGGGCTGAAGGAAGTACAACAATGGGTACATAATCATAAGATTCAATGATCCAACCATATACTGCATTGCCCAGGGCAGCTGGCCTAATAAAATGATGGAATGGTCTATTAAAGACTTAATTAAGGTACCAGGTCAAAAACAATGCCATATGGTGTTGGAAAAGCAATCTTCCATTGTATTATATCTTTGATATATGGTATTCTGTCCTGCATCCAAGGGACTAACAGAGATTTTTAGCTTCTCAGCTGTCACATCCAGTGATAATCTTTCAGAATTTATCCTTTGGGTCATTACATTCTTAAATTCTGCTGGATTAGAAATCTTGATTACTGGTGGGTATGACAATTTCACTAAATCTGTAGTATTATTACTATTTGCTCATTTTAGGGTAGTAATAAGTGAATTGAAATTTATAATTATCAACTCGGTTTTTTACAGATAAATAGAGAAGTTGCTCCTGCTTATCACAAGGATTTAGGTTGGTGGTCACACAATAGGAGCAAAACAGAATATTCTTTGCAACTAAGGGATTAACTGCAGTGTCTTTTTGTGTCTTCATGCACATTGATAATTGTGTATGGCTAGTTGCAGCTACAAGGGTCAAGTTATTATGGATTTCAGTTGCTTGAAGGTAATGTGTTGGCTGGGAGAGGAAACTTGAAATGGGTGGCATGCAGCTGGTTCCATGTTGAAACATCAAGAATTGTTCCATTAAGACTTCTTATAGGATGTCTTGCAGAAATTGTGGACATACCAACTTGCAGGTTCTAAGATGAACTGGACTTAATGAATCCAAAAAGCAGAATGAAAGATTACAGTGACCATTAGTTTTTGGATTCATTCTGCTCAAGTGTTTGCTCCTACCATTGCTGGAACAACTAGTTGCCTGGAAGTTTTTTTTCTTTTGCTTTCTACATTGCAACTTCCCTGCTGCTGCTGTTTTGAATTCCTGCAGGAGTTCAGTCAACTGCTGCTTCTCAAACTTAGAAATACGAAGGAAAGAACATCTCTCTGGGGAAGCTCTCCGATTCCTCAGGACATTCAGTAAGCTCGAGTCACTGTAGCATTACTCAGTAATGCTTTCATAGATGGACTTTCTTCTTTCCCTTTTTTTAGTGCCCCAAATTCTTATTCCCTGGGATACTTCCTCTCAAATAAACCATTGCACAGAAGTCCTGATTTTTATAGGTCAGATTTTTTTTTTCATTTTCACCCTTTTTCCTCTCCAAATCACTGCCTTTAATCAGTCAGGTATTTCCAAAATGCAAAAGGAATCTTGTTACACCTTTATTTTTAACTTTATTTATAACATTAACTGTTTCAGAAAATCCCAATCGGTTTCATTCAGTTCATGCAATCATATATTCAGCAATTTTACAATGAGGAAATAACTCATTAATTACTTCTCTTATCAGTGATGTCCTATATTTAGGCAGTTTTTTCTTGTCTGGATGAGGCTGCATTTAGTTCATCTTAACTCCTTCAGAATGGGGCTTATTGAGGATTGTGTACCAATATTGGCAGACAGACTGAAGACTGAGGCAAGAAAATACAGTCAGAATAGTGTCTCTTTGGGTACTTCTAGAATATTAATGTATATCCCACGCTATTTGTTAGATATGGCTTTACATATCTGCAAAGGCAACTGAATTACTCATCCCCTGTTCTTTGTTAGTTATATGAACTTGGGCAAGTTTCTAAAGCTTATTCTTCTTATTTGTAACACAGGGGTGAAGAAAACCCTACTTTATAGCCTTGCCCAGGCTTTTTTGGAGTTTAAGTAAGATAAGGTGATAAAAAACTTCTCTCAGTTTCTGGCAAGTGATTAGTACTCACTTAATGATACTTTTCTTGTCTCCATTATATCCCCAGCCCTTTAGTCCATTGTGCTAAACCACTGGTAAAATGGATATCTTTCTGTCTCCACTGAATTGACCAGTTGCATTATAACGAGTAGAATTTATGAATCTTAAGTTTTCTAGACATAGGTTTTTGAAGGACTAGAAAACTGTTGGACCTATTTCACCATACACCTTTCAGCCTACTCAGGGAGAAGAGGTGCTAGACATGGAAAGCATGTAGTTAATATGGTATGGCGAAGTTGGCAAGAAGCTATATAAGAGTGAATAATTGTAAAATGTCTATCATAATAGAAATTGGAAAATGCAGGAAGGGATAAAAATGTCCTGTCCTTATGTGTGTGTGTGATGGGGAGGGGAGGCTGAAATCTATACTTCCACTTTTTCTTTTCAAGTGTTGATACCATAAGCGTGAGGGTGAATCCCTCACTCAGAAATGTTGGGAGGCCTGGAGTAAAGACATGGTGTGTGCCTTGGAGAATTTTGGGAGGGTTTCCTTCTTACTCTTTCATTTGATTTTGAGGGGTCTTTTTCTTTTTGGAGATCATACTGATGTTGCAGAGTTGCAAAAAGTAGGGCTTAGAGGCTAACAAGCAGTGTGTGAGATGCTCAGGTCTTGTAGCAGGACTTGAGAAGTTTGTCCTGAGAGATTACTGCAACTGACTGAACTAGAAGAGGCAGTAGGGTAGGAATTCAGAGTAGGAATCATTCAATATGCATGTAACAGGGAAATTTTCTGGGTTGTCCTCTAAGAAATATAATAATGAATGATGATGCAAGAAAACAGTGTGAACAGTTGAATCAACAACAGATAAGAGCTTATGTTGTCTAAAAGCCTCGAATTATCATTCTACCTAATAGCTCCACCTAATATACGGGTTGTGGAGTAAAGGGATAAATGACTAGTTGTATGTTTTCTTGTGCATTTTCTCTTATGTAAAGGTTTTGCCTAATTGGCTAACCCTTTTTCCATGGGGGTATTGGAATAAATGTATGATAGAGGTCACTACCCAGGACACTGATCTATACACTAATATGTTTTCTTTCTTTCGGAACTAGCTGATCCAATGGGGGAAAGTTGATAACTCTTTGCTTTTCCCTCAGTTTATATGGCTGTTTGCATTCCTTAGGTCAATTAAATTAAGGAATAAGGAACTATGAAATACCTCAATGAGATAAGGAATAAGAAAGCTCTGGCTTTTACTATTATTAATTGCATTTGGTCAACTTCCCTTACAAAACTTATAATTTTGTTGACAAATGAAATCAGAAGTGAGGAAGTTGTAATAAGACTGAATTTAGTCACCTGCAACAGGCAGACTTTCTCAGAACACAGCACCATTAGTGAACAGAAGTGCAAGCTAGGAAGAAGGATGCAATTGGTCTTTATGAGAGGATTTGAAAAGACGTGAGACAACTCATGATTTCAAGCCTGTGATTGTGAATATGATTTTGCAAGACAAGAAATAAGTCTAAAAACACCTTTGATATGTTCATAGATGAGGTTGATGGGTCCATTTCAGATTCAGTAGCTGAACAATGATAAACTAAAAAGCTGTAAAAGCCTTTTTTTTTTTTTTTTTTTTTGGTGAGGCTGAAACAATGGTTTATAATGATTCTCTATAGATTTCTTGAGAGGTATTCATTTTAATTCAAGGTTATGTCTGAACTCTGGATCCAATTCTTCTAGATTTGATAGGGAACTGATTAAAATATTCATAGAATATATCTCGAATACTTTGGACTTGGCATTTCAAGAATTATCTTTTTTTTTTTAGATTTTCAAATATACAGTTGTAGAACTGAAAGGAACAGGTGAAATCATTTAATTTCAGCTTCTTTTTAAAGATGTTTAAATGTATTCACAATAACTAAAATGCTTATTAATGTGCCAATTATTTATTTAATCTTGAGATTTGTTCCTACATGTTTGATAATGCACACACATTTTTGAAAATTGTTCAGAAAAAAGAAATACTGCTTGTGTTATATATCTGGTATTTTTGCCAACATTACATGATTGTGCCAGTAAAGATAAGGGTTGGGACAAATTAGCATGTATCAACTCTCATCTGGAGCCTACATTAGACTACTAATTAGTCTTTGTTGTTTCTTTCTTTCCTCTCTAGAATCTATTCCCTACACATAAGGAAATACATAATATTCCTAGTAGCCTGTTTAGCATACTGTGATAGGCACAATTGTGTCTTCTCCCAAGTTCATACGTTGAAGTCCTAACTCCCTAGTTCATTAGATTGTGATTACATTTAGAGATAATAAAGAGGTATCTTGGTTGAAATGAGGTTTTTAGGTTAGGACCTAATATAATATAGCTGGTGTCTTACAATAAGAAGAAATTTGGAAACAGCAATATGCAGAGGGAAGACCATGTGAAGACCCAGGGAGAAGATGGCCATTTACAAGCCCAGGAGGGGGAGCTCAGAAGAAACAACAGCCTGTCTGACACCTTGATCTTAGACTTCTAATCTTCAGAACTGTGAGATAATAAATTTCTGTTGTCTAAGCCACTCACATGGTCATCCCACTGAGGTAGTTTGGGATGGTGACTTTAGCAAACTAATTCACATGCCTATGCCTCTAACTTCTTTCATCTCACTCCTTCCTTAACCATTGTAAGTTGAGTAAGTTATTGAGTTGGTATGTACTATGCTCTCTCTTAGGAGCTTGATAACATTACCATATTTAATCCTCAAGCAGCCCCATGAAGCAAATATTGTTATTGTTACCATGATCTAGACAAGCACATAGATAAATGAATTTCTGGAATATTTGCTTTTAGTCCTCTCTGTGTGGGCAGTCTGCATGCCAGAGGCTGTCATGCTCTGAGGAAATACAAGAGAGGGCCACTTGGAAAGGATCTGAGACTTCATGAAGATGGAGATGCCTGGTAGGTCTCCAGTTGCCACAGCCCCACCCTCTCTGTTCCAACTCTCACACTTCATAATGGACCCAAAGCCAGAACCACTCAGAGTTCTTTTATGCTATAAATTCATCAGGAGTAGTTTTTAGCAACTTCAATTCCTTGGTTCTCACAAAATGTGGCCCTTTGGGTAAAGGGCCGACTCTTTGGTTGAACCCAGGTAGCTTTCTCTTAGGAATATTTCTGTTGAAGGTCATCTCTTTCAGGGTATTATCTCACGTCTGAGAGCAAGTAATATTTTCAATATCTACTTCAATTTTCTTGGCAAGTGTCTTGCTCTTAACCTGTTTGTTTACATCAATACCAACAGCTGCAGGGTAGCATCATAGACACTTCCAGCTTTTCTCAGGTAATGGTTGTGGGTCCATTCCCTTAATGTCTACAGCATCACCTTCCTTGTAGATGGACATGCATATAGACAAAGGAAAAATTTCAAGTTCTCCAGAAAACCCGAGAAGATACAGGGGGTCTCTTTCTTTTTGATTTGTCACTTTGATGAACTAACTACTGGAATATGGTGGTTCTGACCAAAAGGTTGAGGTGATTTGTTTTTCAACAGTAGTAACTAGGACAGATCACAATAAAAGGAGCAGTATTCTTTTTCTTTTTTTTTCTTTTTTTCTTTTTAAGATTATTTATTTATACAAGCACTGGGTATAGTGAGAAGCACGGGAAGGTGAGAGAGTTCACCAGAGCCAGAGCAGGGAACAGAACAGGCAGACTGACAAAATACACTGCTAAGGGGAGCAGCGGGCGTGGCAGGAAAGGTCTGCACACCATGTGGGACCCTCTCCGGAACCGGCGCTGCAGAGGCTGCGGGCAGCTTTGCAGCCCAGCGCTCAACCGCTGCGCCACTAGGGGAGGCCCTCTTTTTCTTTTTTATTTATATACACCTGTTCCATAAGAAAGTCTACTCTCTCAGTTTCTTTCCCTGAATTCTGAGAATCCTTTTATAAGGTATATCTCATATACTCTTAAGCAGACTTATCAGTTGTCCTTTGCTGGAGACAATTTTCTTCCAACTTGTTCTTACTCTGTGGAGTTGGCTGGGGTTGTGGTATTTTGTAGGTGCATCTGAGAGGGCCTCATGTATACCCATGTCACCTCATCCACTTCTCTATTCTACTTGTAGAATATCTGAAGTATAGCCCGACTCATTAATATTCATGCTCTAACAACCTATTCATGCCCCTTGCTATATATATATATATATATATATATATATATATATATATATACACACATATATGCTATATATAATACTGGACTGTATTCTTCCTTTAAAGACTTCAAAGAATTGCAGCTTTTGGTATCTCACAGATATTTTGAATATTAGCGTCTACTGCTATATTATGGTTCTCTTTTAAGAGGGAGACATGGGTCCACAAAAACTGAACAGGAGGACTATGCTGAGTGAGAATTACAATTGCATCTTCTTTATAACAGAAATCTGTTGCTATCATTTTATTTTGCTTATCTAGAACATGGTAACAATAACAATATTTGCCTCATGGGGCTACTTGAGGATTAAATATGATAATGTTATCAAGTTCCTAACAGAGAGCCTGGAACAAACTGACTCAATAACAATTAGCTATATGCACTGCTGTCATTGAACTTTAAGCCCTGAAATAAAAATTTAATAAAGCGATTTGAGTTAGATCTATATCGGAGTATACTCTGAGCTTATCGTCTTAAAATGTGTCCTGACCACAGATATCTGAGTATCCATCTGTATTTCTTTACATTGTAAGTGCTACAGCTATTTTTACTCTTTTTATCCTCTTCATATTGGTGATTCAAAAACTCTCCACGCACAGTCCTTCATTGCAAAACTGTTTATTATTTCAATTGAAAATATTAGGGAATAGCAGATTGGCCAAAGACTAGCCTGTGTTCCCAAAGGAAGTAACTATAGTTATGCAGAGCAGAAGGTAAAATTATAATTTATAGGCTATTTTATTATGCTGTACCAAATATTTATCGCAGTATCAGTAAAAGAGCCATAAACTTTAGTAGACTACTGAGAGACAGCAATGAATATGCTGCTATTGAGGAGACAGTCATTATAATGCAGGGAAATGCCTGGGTTTCATTAGATCCAAAGGGAAATAGCACTCGGTTAGACCTGTGGGAATCAATAGAGCTTGTTCTCCTCTTATACGAACAAGTGAAATGACTTAGATTTATATACATCATAAATAGTGATACTGGACTTTGATTTTTTTTTTTTTCCCGGAGTTAAACTTCTCATGTTAGAATTTATGAGACAGAAAAAAACTCAGTGAAGGGGAATCAAGTGAGGCCAACTGCTGTGTAGAGAAAATCAAGGGTTCATATGTTTAGACTTGCCACCCTCACATATTTTAATAAATATTAAAGGAGTGATATTAGCAAGTGTTTACAATGACAATTCATTTTCATGGTTTTGGCTCATTGGCTGAGGCAAAGAAATTAATAGCTTTGTTTTATTTTATGGCATGAGCAGCACTTTGTGTGTGATATCGAAGCTGCTTAGGTGATGGATGTGTTCATTGCATCTTATGGCTTATGATAATAAGTGCATATATCATACAAGAACTAAAACAGATATGTCCTATAATGCACTCATCTCACTCTATTTTCATTATGATTTTTTATCTATATAAACTACACATGATGTACATACTTGACGACTTGCCTGCAATGTTATATATTTCAAACTCCAAATGTTGCTGTTTCAGAAGTCTACTGAGATGGGCTTTCTACTCCACACTCTTTGAAATTGATCTGGTAGGAATAGCATCATATTTTAAACCACCTCATTGCAATATCAGCTTTTGAAGCACACTAAAAAGCCTTTTTATGTTGATGATAGCCTAGTTACAGAGATTTATTCAAAAATAGTAGTAATCTTGGCATGTTTCAGACCTCGGGTGACTACACATTTTTTTTCTTTTTTTTAAGTTTTATATATTTGTTACATCATTTTTCATTTTTTGCACAATGTATGCATTTCCATCTTGGCTATAGTCCCCATACAATTCCCACCACCCTTGTTTTGATCCTACTTCCTTTTCCCCGCCCCGCCCCCCCTCCCCCCAGGTAGAGTGTCTCTGGTTTATAGTTGCTTGTTGCTTGTTGATTTTACTTTATTATAATTAGTCTTTTCCCTGGTCCCTTATTTAGGTTTTCTAAATTCCTGCTAGGAGTGACACCATCTGGTATTTTTCTTTTTCTTTCTGACTTATTTTGCTGAGCATGATCCCTTCCAGCTCCATCCATGTTGCTGCAAATTGCATGAGTTTATCTTTTTTGATTGCTGTGTAATATTCCATGGTGTATATGTACCACATCTTCTTGATCCAGTCATCTATTTTTAGGCATTTGGATTGTTTCCATAGCTTAGCTATTATAAATAGTGCTGCTATAAACATAGGGGTGCAGGTACCCTTTTGAATTAATGTTTCTGTGTCCTTTGGGTAAATACCTAGGAGTGGAATTGCTGCATCATATAGAAGCTCCATCTTTAGCAGGTTGAGGAATCTCCATAGAGCTCTCCATAGTGGTTGGACCAGTTTGCACTCCCACCAGCAGTGCAGGAGAGTTTCTTTTTCTCCACATCCTCGCCAATATTTGTTGTTGCTGTTTTTTTTTTTTAAATGGCATTCTCGACTAAGTTTGACACTATGGTGGATTTCAGGATGATACTGAGGTATATGGTATTTGTTTTCTCGTAGCTTTCTAAAACTCTTGTACTTTTCTTGAAATATGTGGTGGCAGTCCTGAAGCAAGTGAAAAGAAATTAAGAATCCAAGGGTAGGGGGCTTGTCTGTTCCCATAGGAGGGCAGTATTGTATTAGCAAGAAAACATAAAAACTTGGAGGGATTTCCTGTACTCTGGCCTTATAATTAAACCATTTCCTGCCAGTGGAGTGGATGGTATTTCAAATCCCACTAATAAATCTATGGATTAATAACATGTGAGTCAGAACAGCACGCACCATAATCACCGCTGTTGATCCATTTGTCTCCCTTTGCACGGTGTATTGATTTTCCCTGAGAATGTAACAGAGAAAGAACTTTATGAAATTCTCTCATCTTTAAACTCTGCTTGTTAATATATTCCTGTCGCCACTCATCTATTCGTAATGTCCTGACAGGTAACTATTGCTGTGATAATTTAAAATAGTCTTGAAAAGCAGTTGCTATGTTTTTGGCGAAACTTCTTATTACTGGTAATTGCCTGCAAAATGAATTGCAAGCACTAGCTGGTTCCAGCCGAGATCAGAAGTGATTGTTAACTCACCTAGCTGCAAACTGGGGATACTGGGGATTGCAGGGACTTGTCTTCCAACAACCTCCTTTCTTTTTCACTTTCTAATAGGCTCAGCTTTCTCCTGTCAGGTTTGGGGATCCCCTCACTTACATTTAATACTGACCTTGTCTGATGGGAACTTTATAGCAGATGAAAATACATCTTTATTAATTCAGAAGTAGGGGAGTAGATGGAATTGTTTGTGCATTCCAACTGAAAAATAAACTAGCAGGCAATTGTGTACGGGATATTTTAGAGACTGATGGGATAATTTCATGCCCTATCATGACAAGGACTCTATCAAAATGCAATTCAGATAACCCAATATTATTTCCTTCACTCTTGAAAAATAGACTACAGGATGTAAGGAGCCAGTGTTTCCCCCCTCCCACCCTCTTTGCTCACCCTGCTTCTCTTTTCCTTCTTCTTTATAAAAGCTGGGATAGAATTTGAAGAATGATGAGGCTAAGTTTCTTGAAGTTCCCTCAGGGGTTTGGAGGAGGGAGGGTGGTAGCTGAGAAACAGGCCAGTTTGGAAAGTAGTTCATAGAAAAGATTGAAAGAACATTAACATTTGACAGAACCAGGCCTTCAGAAAAAAGTTAATATGCTGAAATCTGTGAAATTGTGAAAAAGAAAATTGATATTAAAATATGAACTGTTTTTCAAAGCGGCCTTTGCCAATCTTCTGTGTTGCTGATTCTATAAATGTCACTTTTGGTTCTTGTTGAGCATGCTGATGGGTTTTGTTGTTGCCAAATGTGAATTTGGATTTGAGATTGGGAGTAGGGACTGGGGATGTTGGTTGGATATGTATTATATACAATGATGCTAATTCTTCCATCAGCAAAGGTTTTTTTTTTTAAATATTTATTTATTTTCTTACATCATTGTTCTTCCCTCAGGTGTAGTCCCTGTACATCTCCCACCACTGTGGCATCTCTGAGCCTCACCATAGTCCCTTGTGTACTTCCCTGCCCTCTTTTGACCCCCACTTCCTTGCTGTGTGCTTCATCTGTGTTCAGCTTGCAAGTTTTGTCTTTTTCCTAACGCTTTTTTTTTTTTTTTGGTTTTCCTATACTCCACCTATAAGTGAAACCATTTGATACTTTTCTTTTTCCTTTTGCTTAGCATCCCCTCCTGCTCCATTCATGTTGCTGCAGGTGGCATGAGTTTATCTTTTTGATTGCTGAGTAATATTCCATTATGTATATAGACCACATCTTCTTGAGCCATTCCTCTGTTTTGGGGCATTTAGGTTGTTTCCATGTCTTTGCTATTGTAAATAGTGCGGCAATAAACATAGGAATACAGGTTTCCTTTCAAATTAGTGTTTTGAATCTACCTTTAGGTAGATTCCTAGTAGTGGATTTGCTGGATCATAAGATAAGTCCATTTTCAGTGTTTTGAGGGTCCCTCCACACAGCTTTCCATAGTGGCTAGACCAGTTTGCATTCCCACCAGTAGTGTAAGAGTGTTCCTTTTTCTCCATATCCTCGCCAACTTTTCCAACAGCAGAGCTTTTGATTGTCTGCCCCCTATTGACATGTGAGGCATATTATTTTTATGCTTCTTTTTTTTAGAAACGTGCTGAATGTAAATTATCAGTAATGAACAGGATATGCACATGTTGATATTTTGTACCAGTGACATCTTAAGTTATTCCTATATATTCTTTATCTTCTAATTACCATAAAATTATTGATGAAGCACCTACTGTATTCCAAGCACCATTCTCATAGCCCTGCCACTAAGAAGCATTGCCCAAAGGATGCACAAGAGATGGCTGAAATTGGAGGACATTGAATGCTTCTCTTTTATCTTGCTGCAAATCCAGTGTCCTGTGGTTTTACATGGGTGTTTCGATATTGTAAATTGACCAAATGATTATCTGTATATTGCCTTCATTTTAGAAACCCAAACACACGCTCTTTTTTTTTTTTTACCCCCAACTGATTTTTAAAAAACGTTTCCCTTTCCATAAATAAAAACCGTTTGAACTGGTAAACTAAAGGAAAGACAGAAGACCTTCATGTGCTACTTAATCTAATATTTTATAAACCATAGCCCAGCTTTGCACATTGCTCTCACTTCTGTCATCTTGCAATGTGGCATTTCATTTGTTGGATTGTAATGACTTGTTTTTATGTTTTGTCTTTGCCCCTGAACATTTGGAACAAGTTATTAACCTAGACCTGTGGCTCCTCAACTGTGGCACCACAGTGAATTCCAGGGTATTTTAAATTTTGAGGGAACACAATGACGTCTGTCAGATCTGTGTGAACTACTGGCTCAAAGTCATTTGCAGTGTCATTACTAGAGGCTCCTAATTTCCTTTGGTGATACATAGCTTTGTGAAGTTGGGTTTTCTGCAATAGTCCATATGAATATTAACATAGAACAGGAAGTGAAGGTGGTGGTGTACAAGGTTTGATTCTAAGACATGAGACGTTATTTGGGAAGTTTCAGAAGGTGTGAGAAGTTCTGTTATTAGTAGGTAATTGAGCTTATTTAAACATGAAGTAAAAAAGGGGCCTTCCTGGTGGCACAAAGGGTTAAGCACCGCACTATGAAGCAATCTGCAGACTCAGCAGCATGAGTTTGATCCCCAGCTGGCCAGGGAGCAACCCACATGGCGCAGCAGACCTCTCCTGACTCACCTGCTGCTCCCCTCAGCAGTGTATTTCAGTCATTCTGCCTGTTCTTCTCCCCACTCTGACTCTGGTGAATCCTCTCAGCCTCCCTCCACCCCCGCATCTCTGGACTGTACCCCAGCTCTTGTATGCATAAATTAAGTCTTTTAAAAAATGAAGTAAAAAAGATCATTTTTTCCCTCAATTTATGTACATTAAGTTTTAAAACTGAGACAGTTGCTAGACGTGAATTTTTTTAGGTTGTTTGCATCTAACTACTTAATGAAGGACACTGATAGATTGCTTCTGACTTAAGGGCACTATGGGAAAAAATGATTAAGACACTAAGGCTGCCATGAAGCTAGGAACTGAGAAAGCTTGGGAACCCCTGACCTTGATTCTGACCTTATAATCTCTGCCTAGCATGGATCTGACTTACAATGAATGCTCAATATGCATTTGCTGAATAAAATGCACTGCATTTATTTTTTTGAGGATAAACGAATGTTTCTTTAGAAGTTGGCATGTCTTTTTTAAGAATATATTTTATTTTATATAATTCTTAAAATATTTTTCATTTTTGCACAGTGTATGCATTTTGATTTTGGTTATATTTCCCATACAGTTCCCATCCCCCTTATTTTGACCCTAATCCTTCCTACCTGTCCCCTCTCCCCCTGTAGTGTGTCTCTGGTTTATAGTTGCTTGTTGATTTTGATTTTTTTCTTTATTATAATTAGTGTTTTTCCTGGTCCCTTATTTAGGTTTTCTATATTCCTGCTATGAGTGAGGCCATTTGGTATTCTTCTTTTTCTTTCTGGCTTGTTTCTCTGAGTATGATTCCTTCCAACTCCATCCATGTTGCTGCAAATTGCATGAGTTTGTGTTTTTTGATTGCTGAGTAATATTCCATTGTGTATATATGCCACATCTTCGTATAGTAGTTAGTACTCTGTGTTGTGGCATGTCTTCTAAAGAGTTTTTTTTTATGTTTATAAAAGTTCTCTTAACATAAATAATTTCATTTAGAAATTTCTTTGTGCTGACATGTATGAAGATTCACCATATTAAACACAGGACACCTGTGTTGCAGCCTTTATAGTTTAATGTTGATAATGCTTTATGTGTGGTTTTTTTTGACTCAAGGATAATATAATATAAATATAAATGCAGTATAATGGAAGTTCTTATAAGTACATAATTTTGGTGGAAAATATTGTCTTAAAATACAGAAAACAGAAATTCTCAGTTATTAATGAAATTGTTACATACTGACATAAATCAGAAAAAAATGAATAGCATTTAATTATTGCTAACATTTCTAGAATGAAAATATACATTTTTGCATGTTTATCTTTATAATTTCATTTCAACATTTGGAACAGTACCTATTAATTTAGTAAGCCTGTGCCTTTTAATATATTCTGTTTCTCCATAATTAACAACAGTTTGCTTATTACTGGTACAAATGAATTCTTTCAGTTAACCATTTAACAAACACTGACTACCTGCCTTTGCAGATTCTGTGCTGATATATATTGTAAATCATGGGAGAAAATTTAAGTTTATTTGGGAACATTTTTCTTCACAGATTCTCCAAGAAGTTATTGATTTTAGCTAAAAGGAAGGCATTTAAACATTAGTAAGGACTGGTATAGAAACTCCCTGAAGAGTTTTAATTATAGGATTCTAAATTATCATTCTTAGTGATTTACCTGTCAGAGGGCACCACTGAAATTCCTTCCAGTTCTATGACTTTGTATTGAATTCTTTGGAATAACAACCTCCTGTCTGCGTAGATAATTTCCCAATTTTATTTGATACTTTTTCTATATTTTTTAAAGCTTTTCCTCTTCCAGCATAGTTTCTATTGATTTGCTGAACAAAAAGCAAAGAACTAAATGTGACTTTTAGGCAGCCTAAGAGCCAGCTTCAAACACATCTCTATAGTTGTCATGTGAACCTGACATTTTAAGCATATGATTTTGCTGAAATTATTTTCTTTCCTGTGTATCAACCACATTGTTTTTAAAGTTTATTTTCTCTATTTCATAATTATTTTCAGTGGTAAGTCTCTGTTACATGTGTTATTGTGTGAATACCAGCTGATAATCTTGGTAATGAAAAAGAAATGATAGCTCCATATCACTTTATATTTTTATAGAAAGAAAAGCTATTTGTTCATCTCTGCTTGGTTTGCAGAAGTTAACACTTGACGGTATTGAACGAGACCTCTGTGAGCACCTTGAAAATATATTTATTCAAAAAAAAGAAAATGTATTTATTCAAATCTAGTGGTGAAGTTAAACATAATAGATTCCTAGATACTAATGGCTTTATATAATTTTGTCAGAATATTTACAGACAAATAATTTTCCTTGACACTAGAAATAAAAGCAAGAAAATTTCATAATTTAACATTTTTTTTCTTGTTTTGAATATTGTTTTCCTCCAGTTATGTTGTATATGCATAATCGGGGTGCTTTCTAAAGGAAACTTCACTTGCCATTTCCCCCCTAAAAACCTTCTTTTTCTTCTTGTTATTTTGGAAAATATAAATGAAAACCAAAGGGTATAACATACCAAAAAATTTATCTTCAGTATAAACAATTTCCTAGAAACAATATATGGAAATATGATATATAATACTATTCTTAAAATATATTTTATTCTTAGTATACACTTTGAACTGGCTTAGTACAAAATTGTATAGGAATGTGGAAGAATTTCTATTATATAGATGATGGAAGTTCATAGGTCAAACATTATCCAAATACAATGATTTTCTCACTGGCATTAATTTCCTAATTTAAAAACTAAAAGAATTTTTAAAATTGCAAGTTTACTGGTGGAAATACAACTTAAGAAAGCTGAACAATAAGTTTTCATTGATTCATGTAGATATTAAAATTAGTTGTATCTATTAATTAGATATTTCCCCCTCCTCTATTTAGGATGGGCTGAAACTGATTTAGACAGATACCTATCATATAAATCCACAGAGAAGGGAAACATCACAGTCTAATTTGATGTCTCCTAGTGTACAGAGGTTGACACTGGGGAAGTTAATGAGATATGTGCATTTTGCCAAGGCATCCTTTCTTCTCCGTTTTGTTTGTCCCCTGTACCTTGCCTTCTAGTTTCCTGGTATGTGGCTAGAGGAAGGAAACCAAAGTGGAGAGAAGTAGGAATATAGACAATTGGCAAGTCCTGGCTCAATCTCCTCCTCTGGGCCCTCTGCCAAGCCACCTCACTCTGCAGCCCCCCTTTACTTCCATCACAGCATGGCAGTAATGGCCATAATATGTGTCCTTTAGGGCTGAAATAAAGGCACAGGAAAACAATTTGCTCTTGGATATGCATCAAGGGTGATTGAATGGGCAGAAGTCATACTATCTTTCTTAATTTCTCTCCCTCCTGCACCCCAAACTATCAAAATTACCAACCTTCCTTGGACACCCATGCAGGAAATATTTTCTTTCTTGATTCCTTTGCCTTTATATGTATAGAAATGATCAGTCTCATAACATTATATTATCCAACCTGAACTTGCCAAATTCGCCTCATATACTCCACATTTCACTGAAGTCTTTTGCTTGGCTATATAATTAGCTCAAATTCAACATGTCCAAACTTAATTTCTGATTTCCCCTCTCATCCAAACCTATTCCATCAAGAGTCATAATTCATCTCATCATGGCGACTCTATACTACTGGCCACATTTTCTAAAATCCTTTCTCTTCCATCTATTGTCAATCATCAGGCTAAACCTCAGAATTTATCTAAGGTTTGATCCTTTCTTACTCATTCTAACAGCTACCATCTTGTCGATTTTTAAAAAATCATTACTTGCCTGGAGTATTGGCTTAAGCAATTAAAGCCCAACAGGATCTCCTGCCTCCACTTTCATCCATCTGTGACTATTTTCAACACAGATGTCAGAATGAGGTTTTAAAAATGTTGGTTCACATAACTTAAAACTCTGTAGGGGCTCCCCACTTCACTTTGAATAAAGTCATTATCCGTTCCATGTGCTGCAAAGCCCTATCTGATCGGAATCTCTACCCCTTTCCAATCTGATTCAACCACTCACGGCTTTTATTCTCCCTCACAATTTCCATTCAGATACTTGCTTCTTTGACAGCATACTAGGCTGAGAGGCATATTCTGTCTTTTGGGTCTTCAATCTCATTGGTACCTCTGTCTGAATCCCTGCCTGCTCCTCTTCTCCCCTAGTATCCTCTTGGTTAACTTTCTGCATCAAATCTTTGTTCAAAAATCTCTCCTGTCAACAAGGCTTTTCTTGACCAAGGTTTTGAAGATTCTGATCTGGTCTCCACTCCGTTATTCTGATATCTCCTTTCTTGCTCTATTTTGCCCCCCACCCCCAACACATATCATTTTCTTAAATATTATTTAGTTTACTTTTTATTTACTGTAACTTCCACATTCTTACTGCCTATTAGAAAGCTACTGAGGGAGGAACTTTTATTAGTTGATGCACCCCAAATTCATAGTACATCTAGCACATAGCAGATGCTCAATAGATATTTGTTGAATGAATGCATGACATATCACCTCTTCTTGAGGTATTTGCATGTTGGAAAAATTGCTTGCTCATCCATTGCAATTAGTCTCTAATAACAGAATTGTAGCATGGAAGTTTCTGGGGGAATATCCTGAGGCTTTCCACCACTTTTTATAGTATAAATTTAACACTTTTGAAACTTGTCTAATTGGCAATTCTGAAGTTTCAGACTTTAAAATCTGAGTCAATATATGTCTACAAAACTGCTGATGTGTTTGGAGACATCAAATGTATGTATTTTGTGTTATATACACAGATACCTATACACATACTTGAGGAAGTGTCTTAAGAAATAATTGGGGGACATTTAACAACTAATAAAAGCTCACAAAAGGCATAGCTTAGCAGTTAAATCCACAGGTTCTGGAGTCTCAGTTAAATTTCGGTTACTCTACTTTCTAGTGCATAATCTTGGGTTAATTACTGCACCTATCTCCCTCTGTAAACATGGTTCCTTCCTACAGTTGGGTACTGCAGTTAGCTTATGATGATGATGGGAAAAAGAAATATAATGAGTTGTATGACTCTTATCATCTGCAAATAATTCACACACCAAATTTGGTATATATTTTGGGGATATAATTTTTTATTTGTTTGAAGGAGACCAACATTACTATTTAGCTACACTACTAGTTTATTTTTAACCATTTGTTCAGCATATAAGAAACATCACTACCTATGTGAAATTAAGAGAGGAGGTTAGTGAATTGTGCAATGAAATATGAACTTTTGTGTGAACCAGTGAACTATATGCTAGGCAAGTCTTCAGTGATAATGTTGTATAGACATGATGTTCATAGCACGTATCTCACAGGGTTGTGGTAATAAATAAAATAATTTGGGGGCCTCCCTGGTGGTACAGGGGGTTATGTTGCAGCACTATAAAGCTATCAGCAGTCACTGCAGCACGAGTTTGATCCCAGGCCAGGGAGCTGACCCACATGGTGCAGCAGACCTCTTCTGATGCACACACTGCTCCTCTCAGCAGTGTATTTCCAGTAGATCTGCCGGTTCTGCTCCCCCCTCTGTCTCTGGTGAATCTTTTCATCACCTGCACCTCTGGTCTACACCCCAGTTCTTATATGCATAAATAAAAAATAATTCATTTAAGTACTCTGATCAGTAACTGGTATAGAGTGCTCAGTATGTGTTGATCTAAAGAAAACATAATGTATATAAAAATTAAGTTCTTTAATCAAGCTTTCTTAAAATAAATGCCATTTTTTGGGTTCTTATACTACCTATATTGCTATACATATATTGTTTTATTCTTTGACAATTCAAACCCATATTTGCCAGGCAGAGGAAGATCATAATGCAAATATGTTGCTCCTGTTGCTCCTGACATCTGTATGTACATATATTATTTTCCTTATAACAAAGACAACATTCATTGCTGGAACATCACACAGCCATGCATGATGAAGGCAGATAGAAAATATCAAGGAAACAAGTTACATTCTTTTTGGGGTGAAACAGCTTTTGTGAACTGTAGCACCCCAGCACTGCAGGATATCCAATTACCCTGGTCCATGAAAAGTTCCATTGTTGAAGGACATGGAGTATATTTTACACTTAAAAGTGTATTTGTCTTCTTTTCTTCAATCTCATACTTTCTTTCATGTTGCTATGGATTTTCAACTTCTCTGTATGTCCTCCCCCAAAAGAGCAAAAATAAATACAAAAAATAAATGAAGAAAAGAAACTCAGCCACAATATTTAAGGTCAAAGTGTAAATTGTACAAAGGAATTAAAAAATGAGATCTTAAATCACTTCTTCAAAGCACTGAAATTACTGTTTGAAGGTATTGAAGCACCCCAGATTTTGCTTTGGTGAGTGACCATTTGGAGTTGGGTGAAGACAAGCAGGGAAGGGATGATGCTCTATTTACCTTTTTTTTTTTTTTCAGTTAGTTTTATTGTAGTACATAGTAGTGATTTCAATGGGGGGTGTGGAGGTCAGAGTTGCTGATCAAATTTCACTTCTTGGTCTATGTAGTTGTTATTTTGTTCACTTCGTGACTACTTTGCATCATCTATTAAGTTCTAGGAAAATAATTTTAAAAAGTATGGTATATTTTAATAAAAAGTTTAGGTAAAACTTATTCTGCCACCAAGATTCATGGATGAATCTTGAGGATATTGTGCTAAGTGGAATCAGCCAGTCACAGAAGGACAAATGAGTTCCCTTTTATGAGGTATCTAAAACAGTAAAATTCACAGAATCAAAGAGGGGAGAGGTGGTTGCACTGTAGGAGACTGATGGGGAATTATTAATCAGCAGGCATAAAATTTCAGTCAGGTAAGATGAACAAACTTTAGAAATCTGCTTACAACATTGTACCTATAGTGAACAAAATTCTACTTTACACTTCAAGAGTAGATGTCATCTGTTCTTTCCATGATAAAATTAAAAAAATAAAAGAAAAACCAAAGATATTAAAATGAGCAAATGATGAACTTCTATCCTGGACTTTCCTACAAGTGGGCATTGTAATTTCCTTTCGATAACTATGGGAAAAAGAAACAGAATGGGCTGTGGATGTCTTTTTACCAAGTAATATGAAATATTCAGACTTGCGTGAGGAAGTTTACTTTTTTTGGATATATATTCCTGTGTGAGTGAGTGAATTGTGTAGTAGGTGAATATCCAATGATCATATTTTAGACACACTTTGTGTAAACTTATATTTCCCTTACTTGACTCTATCAAAGTTAAATCTCAACTCTTGACATTAAGCTTCAGGAGGAAAACACATCAAAATCTATGTGTATTCCTTTCTGCTTATTTCACAATATAAGGCATAGACACATGCTGTCTGGACAATACGTAGTGCACACATTCACTATTATCTGTTTTTAAAATGTCAGTTATTTTAGAAAGCTATTTATTTCTCAGTGTTGTGGATTTTATGGTTGATTTTTCTAATGAGTGTCAAAATCATTTACTGTAACAAAGAAACATAAATAAATTCCTGTTTTAAATTCCCAATAAACAATAGGAAAAGTCACTGTTTATTTCTGGAAATATAAGAACTGAAAACCAAGAGTCTTCTGTAGGGAAGTGGACCAGAAGAGAGGTTTGCTCAGTCACCCCTTCCCCATGTCTTTCTCTCTCTTTCTTCTTCCTCAGAAGTTGACGGGTATCGGTCTGTTCTAAGAAGTCTTCTGCAATGCCTAGTTAAATCTGAGACCCCTGCTCCCTATTTGTATGATGCCTACTCAAATCTCTAGCAGAGCTCTATACAAGTGGGGAGATGGCACAGGTTGGTGTTTTAGTCCTCAGTACATAGTCAGTAGAGGTTATAGAGTGAAAAAATTTCCCAGTGGTGCTATTAAGTCTCAGAGGGGAAACTATACCTGCTTTTGAATAGGCAGAAGTTGTCTGGTGGATGTAGATAAGTTTGGAGCCTAAAGCCTAAAAACAAGATAATAATTCCAATCACTTATGAAAACTAAAAAAGAAATTTAAGAAAAAGAAGGAAGGAAGCCATGCCTTCCATTACGCTAAAGAAATGAAAGCATGGAAAAGAGAAATTGCAGTTCAGCAGTGTCAACAACTTTCTAAAAGTAGCCTCATGGTACTTTTTCCTGTGTGCCTGACGAAATAAATAGTTTAGTATTGACCAATGGACTAATTTCATTCTGAAGCTAATATTTTTTTTTTTAAATTAGAATGAGCTGATAAAAAGATACAGCAGAAAAAAGGCAAAGAAACCCTCCTAAAATATAAATCACGGCGTCTTGAAATATGTCATTTATATTTATAAAATATAAATCACCTGTGTCTTGAAATAAGTCATTTAAAATTTTTAATCATGGAATGGACGTTAGATATCACTTCATTTTTCCACTCTTTGTGAATTTTTTTTCTAATTTTTTAATGAAGATTCAAAAGCTGTTAATTTAATTGGCAGCTAAGGAAAGAATTTAGGTGTTGGAATCAAATTAAAAAACATTTCAACCAACCAATCCAAGGAAAGAATACCACAAAGATAGAGAATGTTCCAGAAGAGACTGGCAAGATGGAGAGGCGTCTGGGTTCCTTGCTGTGTGGGCGGCTGGACAGGAACGGGGGGGGGGGGGGGGGGAGGGGGGGGATGGCAGTACAATAGGACAGAAGACTTCACATAATGGGTTCAGCCTGGGAGTCCACACAGCCGGCTTCCTTTCAGTATTGGCAGTGTTTCAACCTGGTGCTGTACTGTGAGGGGCAGCGGGGTCTTCGTGGACGCCACTCCATGCACCAAGGCACCCGTGCACCATCACCTCAGTCCCCTGTGCTGCTCCCTCCCTCCCTCTGATCCCTCTCCCGCCTCCTCCCCTGCAGGATGTCTCTCATTTATAATTGTCTGTTTTTGCTTTGTTGTGTTTTGTACTGTTATTATTTTTTTACACCGATGTCTTATTTGGTTCCCCTATATTCCTGCTATAAGTGAAACCATCCAATATTTTTCTTTTTCCTTCTGGCTTATTTCACTGAGCATAATTCCTTCTAGCTCCATCCACGTTGTGGCAAATGGCATGAGTTTCTCTTTTTTGATTGCTGAATAATATTCCATCGTGTATATATGCCTCCTCTTCTTGATCCAATCATCTATTTTTGGACATTTGGGTTGTTTCAGGAAATGCAAATGGCCAATAGGCATATGAAAAAATGTTCAACATCCCTGATAATCAGGGAAATGCAAATCAAAACCACACTGAGATACCACCTTTCACCAGTAAGAATGGCACATAGCAAAAAAAAACAGGCTACAACAAATGTTGGCGAGGATGTGATGAAAAAGGAACTCTCCTACACTGCTGGTGAGAGTGCAAACTGGTCCAGCCACCATGGAAAGCTGTGTGGGGGTTCCTCAACCTACTAAAAATGGAGCTACCATACGACCTGGCAATTCCACTCCTAGGGATCTACCCAAAGGACACAAAACATTGATTCAAAAGAACAGCTGCACACCGTTGTTTATTGCAGCACTATTTACAATAGTTAAAACCTGGAAACAATCTTTCTTTTTTTTATATAAGACCAAATGGAGTTGATAAAAAGATATCTTGGAGTGAATAGCAGAGTGTGTTTGGAAACATTTCCTGAGTAGATGATATCTATAGTGCTTGAAATAGTGTAAATGCTAGCCTCAAATGCCTAGGCTGAAAGTGAGAAAGGAAAAAACCCAGGCTGATTTCTTTTCAGGGAAATTAAATTCTAATTACTATTTTTTCTAGTTTTCTGTCTTTTTATTGGCTATAGTGGTTATCATGGTTATAAATTGTAATGGGTCAAAATACATTTGAAATATTTGTTCTGAAAGGGAAGAGGAATTTAAATGATGAACGGTCTGTTAGCTCTATAGACTATATTAATGAAATCACATTAACTATTGAATTATTTTCTCTTTATTTTATGATTAAGGGAGTGCTAACTGTATATCTTCTTGAAATGAAAAAAATACAATAAATGCTAAAGCTGGTCTAACCCTCTATGTCCAGAAATAGCAAAGAGAAAGGTCTCAGGGTATTGACTTGCTCCTACTTAGGGCTCGTCATGATTTCATGCATATGAATGTGTTCAAAAATACACTTTTAATCAATTCAACAGGTGTCTGAATGCCTTTAAGGGACCAAGGACAGAAGGATGAATAAAATATGTAATTTTTCCATAAGTAGTCACAGTCTAGTGAGAGAAAAACGATGAATGAAGCTATAATTACAGTATAGTGTGATAGGTGCTATAATAGAAGCAAATCAGATTGTTGGAGAATCAGAGAGGAGGGACATTTATTCAGAAAGGGAGGTCAAAGGAGGCTCCGTGGATCCTGTGAGGTTTGAGCTTCAATTTTGGAAGAAAGAATTCATGGTGGCTAGATGAAGAGGCATAAAAGGATCCTGGCAGCAGATTGGCTCAGAGTTATCAAACAGCCTGATACCTCCAGGAAACTGCTGCCCCAAGAAAATGCGGGGCCAGTCATAAAGTGAAAGTGAAACAGATGAGTGAGAACTGAGTGTTCCATAGAATGAATTGCCTAGCTGGAAGGGCAGGGAGTTAAATGAGGGTTGAAATACAGTGATTAGAGGCAAGTTTGAGACATGAGTGAGTTGAAAGCAGAAATGAGAACTAATCTGCTGAATATTACCTTTAATGGTTTTCTCTGGTGTGTAGCTGGTGACTTTATGGGTCATGTTGCGTTTGTAGAGTAGACACCTGCATGGCAGCCTGTAGTGGCCCTGCCTTTGTCTTCCTGGAAAAGCCAGATATTGGCCTATTTGCGTTTTGCATGAGCTTCATAAAACAATAGTAATTTCTGGGGAAATGGAATTTTTTAGTTATATTTTTCTGCCTTTGGGAATGATGCAATTTCAGCAATTACATGTTACTATAATTGTATATTCAATTACATGTTGTCGCTTTTCATTATTTAATGGTGGTTATATGTAAATATAATAAAAATAAATCTAAAAATTAGTAACAAAGAAGGTCCTGTTTTCTGTGAAGGGATGCTCTTAACTGGGGGTTCCAGAAAGATGGTAGGCATGTAGAGAAGATGGTTGAGGGTGGATGGTAACTTCTGCTCTTGGCTATTTTTTTGCTTCATTGCTCACTACTTCTGACTTTTAGATGGATTCTAAAACAAATCAGCTCTTCACATCTAATTGTGATAGGTAATCAAGATGGCCTAATTTCTCTTCAGCTCAACTAAACTTCAAACAGATTTCTTCTAGATTCTAGGTCCCTTATTTCTTTTTTCTTACGGTATATACCTTAGAAAACTTGCAAGTGTAAACTCTCTCTGCCCTTTTATTTAAAAAAATATTTATTTATTTATTTTATACAAGAACCGGGGTACAGGCCAGATGTGCAGGAGGGTGAGAGGATTCACCAGAGACAGAGTGGGGCACAGAACAGGCAGACTGATGAAATACACTGCTGAGGGGAGCAGTGGGCGAGACAGGAGAGGTCTGCTGCACCGTGCGGGACCCTTGCCAGCCGGGATTGAACCGGCGCTGCAGAGGCTGCGGACAGCCTCATAGCGCGGTGCTCAACCGCCTGAGCCACCAGGGGAGGCCCTCTCTCTGCCCTTTGAATAAAAAATATTTTTAATGCCTCTTGCCAGTTTTACAATGCAGGAATACCTTTCTCAAGAACCTGAGAGTCATTCTTTTTGAGAAGTAATCATCACAACCAATGACAGTCCCTGCCCCTAACTCCCAGGCTCTGTGGAACCCCTCTCCCCCCAGCACTCTGCTACTATCTTACCCTAGGTTTAAAAATCATCCCGCTTTTTGATTTTGTGGAAATAACTTTGATGTCTTTTCCCTATTGCAATTGTCTTGAATAGAAAGTCTTCCTTATTTGTTTAACTTTTCAGCTGAACTTGCTTTTTGGCATAGGTTGAGCCAAGAGACACCCCAAAAGATGGCCACGTAGAACTGCAGCTAATAGAGGGTCTGGTATAAGACAACATAGGCCATGGTGCAAAGTATTCAGGCTGCTGTTGGAGAGTTTGAAAATTGAGGTAGAGAGCACATTCTCTCTCCTTGAGTTCTACATGCACAGAGTGAATTGGTGAGGGTGTTCCACTGGGCTTTTGGTCTAGGTCAAAAGATATTAAAAAAGGTATAAAAATGAAGTTTATTTGGGACAGAATGATTAGCTGTGCAGACAGAAAGTAAATATGGAATCTTGAGATGAGACTGGAGGATGTTGAGATAATTATCCCTTTGCATATTGCAGGAGATGAGTTATATTTTCAGGAGGTGAGATGGAAAATTAGGTAATAAATGCAACAAATCTCTTTTTATGATGTTGAGTGTTCCTTGGACCTCTTTTCCAGTCTTCCAACTACTGAATATAATTGGTTAGGGTATTTCAATGATTCTTATATTCCAACTTTGCTTACAAAAACAAAGTGGGTCAAAGATGCAAATATAGCATTCTGCTTTTAATGCAAAGATGGGAAATAACATAGCAATTATCTGACAAATGGCAGCTGTTTAAACTGCAGGATACTAAACTGGTATCTTAGCAGGGGTGTCATTATCTATAGGCCATTAAAAGTTTGTTTCTTTATTATTTCATTTTTATTGGCTTAGGTTTTAAAAAGGGAAAGATCAACTTCTCAACTGAAGGCTTTATTATTATAACTACATAAATGTTTTACTGTATACTAAAAATATATCATGTTATTTGATTAAAGTTAATCAAAATATTAACTCCAAATTTAGTATTATTTACATTTACAGATAAGAGAATTATCTATGTATATCTGTGTTCATGTGCAGTAACAGTGATACCAATAAAGATTTTATGTTGACATCCTTATTAAAAACTATCTCCACAATTTATATGAATTATTGATTCATGAAAAGTTTCAACAGCCTTAATAAATTTTGGATGTATTTAGCATTTTAGAATAGAATATTCTCTATCTATAGGATCCTATTTGTCCACATGGGTGTGGGTGGGGCTAATTGAAGTAGAATGGCAAAGTAGGTTAGATTACTAGTTGCTCCAATTTACTTCTTTTTGTTTGTTTTGTTTGTTTTTTATTTTATTTTACACTATTAAGTACCACCTCCCTATTCATTTCAGGTATTCAGTATCTTGCTAATCATAATCTAATCTCCCCTGGAGAGAAAATGGCAATTACCTGCGGGCTCATGAATACCAATTGATGCACTTATCTCATTATTTTCTTTGACATGACAACTACACTGATAGATTACAATAAAATATATTTACTTTGGATCTTGACTTCATCAAGACATTTTGCCAGGCATCTTTGATATATTTGTGGCTTAGTTACAAAAATACAACTAGATGCCCGTACCCCAGGTAGATTAACAATCAAATGTCTATATCTGTAGTGTATAGTACCCCTATGAATGAATTTTTGTTAAAAAGAAAAAAATTCTGTTCATATAGACTACAGCCATGCTTGCATTTCCTTACACTATTTTCATAATTAATGCATTTAATACACATGTAGGATTGCTCAAAATCTTTATTTTTTAAATGTGATGTGCAGCCTGGAAGGAGAATGAGCCCACAGTGTACAGGGGCTTCAGGGTCCATGTAAAAATTATCCAGTTACAACTGGTACAACCACTATGGAGAGCTGTGTGGAGATTTCTGGACCTACTAAACACAGAGCTTCCATATGATCCAGCAATTCCACTCCTAGGTATTTACCCAAAGGACACAGAAACATCAATTCTAAAGAGCACCTGCACCCCTATGTTTATAGCAGCACTGTTTACAATAGCTAAGCTTTGGAAACAGCCCAAATGCCCAAAAATAGATGACTGGATCAAGAAGATGTGGTGCATATACACCATGGAATATTACTCAGCAATCAAAAAAGATAAACACATGCAATTTGCAGCAACATGGATAGAGCTGGAAGGGATCATGCTCAGAGAAATAAGCCAGAAAGAAAAAGAAAAATACCGGATGGTCTCACTCATAGCAGGAATCTAGAAAACTTAGATAAGGGACTAGGAAAACGAATAACTATAAGAAAGTGAAAATCAAAAAATCAACAAAAAACTATGAACCAGAGACACTGTATGGGGGGTGGGGGCGGGGAAGGGAGGGATTGGGGTTAAAATAAGGGGGTTGCAATTGTATGGGGAATATAAAAATAAAATTTATTAAAAAATAAATAAAAATTATCCAGTTGCAATAGTGTGTTAGACATAATAAGATTGCTTTCATTGAAGATGAAAGGAAGATCCTAATCTTATTGTCTCAAACTGAGTGTAGAAACAGAGATGGTACAGAACTTGCTTTTGCAAGGAATTGAAATTTTAATTGACAATACATTTGACATGATCTTCTGATATGATTGTCATAGAGCTGGTATAACTTTGACTAAATTAATAGAAATGTAATTCAGAGAATGAGGGAGACTTTGCCCTTCTCCAATCTGGATATCAGGCCTCACTTTACTGATTGCTTTTAGCCCAAGTGCCACAGGATGGGAGGAACATGCACTAGGTGAAGAGATTTAAAGAGAGTCACGGGGAAGATGCACTGTGCACTAGAAGAATTTAGCAGGCATTGGCAATATAGATTTTGATAAAAATTAATGTGTGTGTGTGGTTAGGGAGGTGAAATGGTTATATTGGAAGATGTACATATTCCATTTATATCCAACAAATAGAATTAGGATCAAGAGCCTATTCTAATTGAGACATTCTTTTTATAAACTAGAAGAGGTTTACAGGGGAGGGGGGGTTGCTCAATGGACTGTGGTGGAAGACTATGGGTACTTTGGTGGTGGGAGAGCTACGGTGACCACACATGAGGGGAGAGATCCTGTACTGTCAAAAAATCAACAAGGATATAAAACATTGGTACTTCATTAAAACAAGCAAGCAAACAAACAAAACTAGAGGAGATTTCTGTAAAGCTGCTTTAGGGTGGAAAATGTAGTTCCATATGTGGGAGGTATCTATACATCTCATGTAGCTATCTGATGACCTTTCCAGCACGAGTTGATTTTTTTTTTAAAGATTATTTATGCATACAAGAACTGGAATACAGATGAGAGGTATGGGGGGTGAGAGGATTCACCAGAGACAAAGTGGGGAACAGAACAGGAGGATTGACCGAAATACAGTGCTGAGGGGAGCAGAGGGCTAGACAGGAGGGGTCTGCTGTGCCATGTGGGTCATCTCCCTGGCCAGGGATTGAACTCGTGCTGCAGTGGCTGCGGATAGCTTCATAGTGCTGCGTCTTAACCCCTTGCACCACCAGGGAGGCCCCTCGAGTTGATTTTTTTTCAATTAATTAATTTATTTTATTCAAGAACCGGGTACAGGCCAGATGCACGGGAGGGTGAGAGGATTCACCAGAGACAGAGCGGGGAACAGAACAGGCAGACTGATGAAACACATTGCTGAGGGGAGCAGGGGGTGCGACAGGAGAGGTCTGCTGCACCATGTGGGACCCTCGTCGGCCGGCCAGGATCGAACCAGTGCTGCAGAGTCTGGGGACAGCTTCACAGTGCTGCGCTCAACCGCCTGCGCCACCAGGGGAGGCCTGAGAGTTGATATTCTTTTAGCAAGAACTCAGCATTATTTTTCATGCTTAGCCTCTTCTCATATGGTTCTCTGTGCCTCTATAAGAAAACTGATGACACCAACCTGTTTTAAGAATGACCCTTTTATTAATAGAGGTGTTGACTGTATGTCTTATAGAAAATTTGCTTAAATTGTTTTACAATTTTTATTATTAGTTATTTAATTACAGGTTCCATTTGTCTTCTGTTAAATAGCCTCATTTTCCCTCGGTGATTGTAGTTGTTAGTGATATCATAGGATGAGTCAGAAAATTCCAAGTATGTGGACAGGAAGCAAAAATTTTAGAGAGTCATTAAAAGAGCTGTGTGATTTTTTTTTTTTAAATGTTTTTGCCTTGACTTGCAAGCTTGTAATTCCAGAAGTTTAAAAACAAAGTTTTACTGAAATGTGAACACTAGTTGAAAATTAGTGAGAAAATGCCAAGTTCTCCCAGTTTTGTCTCTCTAATTTGTCTCATGCTACATCTGTCCAGACTTGAGTGAAACTAACTTTTTTGAAACCATCCTGATTTGGGGTCCTTCTCGCCAGGACCCATAACAAGCAGCTGTTTCCCATTTACAGCTCGCTGTCTGTTCCAGGCCATTCGCTGGCAGAGGCAGGGCCTTCTCAGGTGCTTCAGAGTTACTGATCAGCTGTTGGAAGGTTTCTGCTGTCTTCTGAGAACTCTTTTTCATCCTCTTTTCTCTCTGATAGCATAGAAGAAGGAAGAAATGATTGTGTAGCTTGTTCTTTTCTGCAAATCCCCTTATGATTTTTATCACCACCACCACCAGCTTCCCTGCGGTTTCATTTCAATGTTCTTTTACCTTAGTGTGCTATTGCTAATTTGAAAATAAAGGTATTGTTTGCTCATTAAATACGGCTCTGCTGGTTACCTTTGCAATGGTCCTAAAAGGTTTCCAGAGCATTTACAAACATGTATCTGCTTCACTCTGTGTTCAGTTACCGCCCAAGCTTATTATAACATAAATTTTAAAGCATATTTAAACATAACATCATTTGTAGTTTAAAAACAGAGACGTAAAATGATTTTGAAAATGGGAACCAGAACTTTATAGTCATGTATACTCACTCCCTGAATGTATTTACTTTTTAAATACATTTTACTAAAATTAGTTTGCATGCTTTTGCTTGGTTTGGGAGATGTATAACTTAATTTCTTGGGAAGCTTTGTCCTCATGGAATTCATAATTAAGAGAGGCAGGTGGTCACTAAATTGACATTAAAATATTGACAGATTACAATTGGTATCCTTTAAATTCACCTCTTTTAGACTAACTCCTGAAATCTTTTAAGTTTCCCAGTTCCTTGGAAACATATACTAGCTTATGGCCAGGATATACTGAACAATCACAGTATTCTTTGCTTCTTTCTATAACTGCTGAGTCACTATTTGCTAAGAATGAATTGTTGGTTCCCAAAACTATTTATGACAGTTTTTTTATAATTATACATATTATTAGTAAAAATAATAGGAGTTAATGATATTGAATGTGGATTTAAAAAATATATTGTTTCTGTGAAGACTAAATTGAATACTTTGGAAAGATGATAAAGGCAAGTAAAAAAATAATCCTGTTGAATTATGTATGGATGAGATGACTATGGAGGATTGGGGAACATTTTAAATTTCCAAAAGGTCTTACACTCAGATTATTATAGAACTCTTTTAGGCTTTTACTCTATTTCAATAAAACCAAGACTCATGGGTTACTTCAAGAAAGATAGTTCAGGATTTCAATCAGCAGCTTCTTCCCTGTACCTAGAAGAAAGTGGCATCCTTGTCTCTGAAGACTAAGGGACACCGATTAGAATTGAAATGAACAGGTCTTGCTATGTTTCCCCACGTTTATAAGACCTAATTTACTCTCTTACCATCTTTCTACAACTTTTCAGTCCTCATCAAAGCAGCACAAAACCACCCAGGCTTAACTATTTCTTTGGGTCTTTATTTCCTTATGAGGGCTATCCTGCCACAAAAACTTATATGAACACATATTTGATCCCAAAATATAAGAATGGCCTCTTAACACAGTAGCTTCAAGCCTGTTTGCACAAAGAATCTCTTAAGATACTTTAGGAAAATTTCCTTGCCTGGTTTAACACCCTGGTTGTTCCAGTGTGCAGTTAGGGTTAAAATATGTTATTCGGTACCTTTGATTCCTTCAAATCTAATGACAGAGTTGATATGGAAAGTGGCCCATGTTTTCTTCTCTGTGTCATCATCTCTGTAGTTATGAAGTGCTCTATAGCTGATGCTTCAGCCTGATTCCCACGTGCAGGCTGAGCCTCAGGAAGGGCTTGTCAGCTAACAGAACGTTGGGTAGAACATTGGGGGTGAAATCCACTGAACCGTAGATAATAAAGATTGTGTTGTTTGGTCTTACTATCTCGGGTGTGTTCATTAAAAAGAAATTCCAGTAAATCAGAGGGTAGTGTGAAATTCTATCATTTTTCTAGGCAAGGATAGATTTTACAAAATTGATGCAGTAAAGCCAGTTGGTCATTATTTTAACACAGGCTAAATCTTATCTAAAATAATTCAGCTCAAGAAGTGAAAGTACATTCCCTGGTAAAAGTATTGAGGAGCCGCACCTAGCAGTTTATAGCTCAGCATAGTCATTGAATCTACAAAATCACGCAAAAAAGGAATGTTTGAATTCTACCACATTTTGTGTTTGCCTTTCTGTAATATCTTCAAAGTGTGATTTCAAGTGACTAGTTGTTCTGATAAGTTAGAAGTTAACAGTGACTTTTAAACACCTAATTTTAGCTTTTTCATTCTAACTTGACAGAACCACAGCATGACCATAATTTTTAGAGGCCAAGACACAGGTGATATGTGATTAAAAAAAAATATTGGTGCTTGTCTAACAATTCACACATGCCTAATGTAAAGCTCAAGCATTCCCCTTCTTAAAAAGTCTACCTATCTTAAGTGTCTGTAACATCTATTGTCTCAAGATTGTTCCTTGATGACAGAGTAAAAGAAGATGGCCTTTTATTTCAGTAGAAAGTATTGTAAAAAAACAAAGTCATATACTATAACCAAAACTTTTTATTGCTCAGGTTTTCCTTAGTAATGAAATTTGCTTTCTGTGTCCTGCTTCTCAGCACATTTTGTGTTTACAGCTTTTGGGGATTTGAAGGATCCTGGTAAATAATAGATCCACATTTTCTACCTTATTGTTCTTCCCCTGCCCCTTCTTTATGCTGGGGAATTCCTGTAACAATAAATTTGTTAATTATTTTTATTTTGAACAAGAGATGACAATGACACTCTGACTTTGCTGTTTTTGTTTTAGAGATGCAGTATAGTCATACATTCTTCTGCAAAACAATTTAAAACTTTTGAATTTTTGAAATTGTTGCCCTGCTGTTTCTCTGTTTTATTCGTGTCCTTGAGTCAGTTACATTCTGTTGCTGGTCTGCTTGTGACCACAAGGGACTTAAGTTCCCTTTCAACATGACTAAATTTAAGACAGATTTAATTCTCCCTCTAGGCTCTTGGACCTCCCTTTTCTTAGAGTATTTAAATTAGAAAATTTGTAATTGTAAATTCTTTTTCTCCATCTTTGAGATGTAGATCATCCTAAAAGCCTCCTGCCAGTTTTACACCAGGATTGTCTTTCTCAAGTATCCTAGGATCCTTTTTTGAAAGATAGCAGTTCCATTTCCTAGTACTGTGACTGGGGAGGAGTCTTATTCTGGGTGGTCACCACGCTCCAAGTTGTGAAACTGTCTTGAAGATAGATAAGATAGATAAGAGAAAGCTTACTTTTCTTTTTTAAGTTTGGTGAGCAAGCTCAGATGGCCTGTGCTCCTGTCAGCTCTTAAAAACTCTCTGATCCTTGATTTTAGTGGAGTTGAGTTCAAATTAAGTCTGTCCTCTCTGCTTCCATTGCAATAGCCTTAGATAAAGTCCTGCTTTCCTGTTTAACTTTGGTGCATTTTTTGCTTGGACATCGTTTTAGTCAGTCTATTGCTCTCTCACAGTTGTGAGATAAAGACCATGTTCTTCAGAAAATCAGCAATCCATTACAGCACGTTGTTATACAGATGGCAAAACCCAAGTCCCTTAGTCCTTGGTCATGGCTCTTTCACATCTACAAAGCCACAAAAATGCCAGTCACTGAGTCCCTTCCTCTTCAAAAGTGAAACCAGTACCCACACCCTCCCAAACAACTCCCCAGTTTCCCTGCTTTGCTGCATGTAAACCTCCCTATTAAAAACCCTCAGTCCCTGGGTCCCCCTGGTGGCGCAGACAGCTAAGCACAGTGCTGTGAAGCTGTCCACAGCCTCTGCAGCGGGTTCCATCCTGGCCAGCCGGGGAAACACCCACATGGTGCGGCAGACCTCTCCTATCTTACCCACTGCTCCCCTCAGCAGTGTATTTCAGTCTGCCTGTTCTGTTCCCCACTCTGTCTCTGGTGAGTCCTCTCACCCTCCTGCACATCTGGTCTGTACCCCAGTTCTTGTATGCATGAATAAATAAATCTTTAAAAAGAAAACCTCTCAGTCCATGATTAGGGTGCTGGATCTGAGGATTGCCTCCCACCTTCTTGGTGAGTGTCTTCCAGATATTAAATTCATTCCTTGTCCAAGTACCTGGTGGTGTATGGTTTTCTGCTTTGTGCAGAGTGCATGAACCAGCTGTTACCAGGAATATCAACAGTTCCAGGTAAAGGATTAGAGCTTGTCAACTGGGTTGGCAGGTTTTTATTTTAGGATGAACAGGTGGAAAATCAACTATGAAGTTGCCAGAGTTTAAGTACTTCTCCTGATCTTGTCACATGCATTTTGACTTGAGGGTTTAGATCTTGCTTTTGTTTGATTTTAGTCAAAATTGACTTTACTTTTCATTGGGACGTGGTGACAAAATTGGCACACACAAAAAGAATACTGATATTGGGCCTAATTGAAGAAAATGCTTCTTGCCAGGTGGTGGAAAGAGGAAAGTAGCAAAGATAATTACAGAAGTTGGAGTTTTTAAAAACTGAGCTCAAATGCTCATTCTCCCATAATGTGAGTCACTTTTCCTCTCTATTTTCTCATTTTATATATTTGGATTTGAGATCACTCAGGTTACTGTTGTAATATTCTGAGTCATTGTAACATTCTGTTACTTGCACCAACATGGTAACATTGTCATGGGGGTGTCATTTTGTTAGGGAGAAATGATGTTTTTTTTTTTTTTAAAAAAAAAAAACACTTTTGTGGCCATATGAGATCACACTGGTCAAGGTGGAAGAGAGGACACTGTGGTTGGGGTGGTTTTTTTTTTTTTTAATTTTTGTGGGACCCTCGCCAGTGGCCGGGGATCGAGCTGGCACTGCAGAGGCTGCGGGCAGCCTCGCAGCCCAGCGCTCAACCGCTGCGCCACCAGGGGAGGCCCTGTGGTTGGGCTGTTTTAAGGACAGGGATTTGACTAGTGAATTTCAGTGAGTTTGCCTGGACCCCAAACTAGATGTCTTGACAGGCTGCTGATAACGTATCCAGATCTTCGGCTGCAAGGAACAGACAGATGAGGAAGGGTCAGTATCTATTCTGGAGTGAGGAAGCCAATGGAAGTGAAACTCGTCAATTCCGCTCCAAATTTTTCTATTCACCTTTTTATTTCCAACCAAATGCTGCCCAAATGGAAAAGACCTGAATACTTCTGCAACCTGTGCTCCCCCATTTGTTACTTACTTTAATTTTTCTGTCTCTGTCTCTCAGTAATTACAATAGCTTTTCCATAGGTGGTACCTCTAACCCGTCAGGGTCAAAACATATCATGCTGCAACCCTCTGTGTTCTTCTACTCTGGCACATAGTCAAACAGTTATTAGATAGATAGATAAGATTGATAAGAGAAAGAGTAAAAAAAAATAACATATATAATGTGTCTCCCTCCTACATATTGAGACAGGGAGAGTACCAGAAAAACTGAGTACTTATCACATGGCTTCAGACTCCATGTTAAATACCTTAACATGGTGGTTGAAGGGAAGAAAGGTGAAGATCTGTTAGGAAGTTTACAGACCTCTACTGACTGGCCCACTGCTCCCCACATCAGTGTATTTCAGTGGATCCGCCTGTTCTGCTCCCCACTCTGTCTCTGGTGAATCTCTCACCCCCCACACCTCTGGCCTGTACCCCAGTTCTTGTGTGCATAAATAAATAAATCTTTTAAAAAAAGGAAGTTTAGGTCCTCCCCTGGTGGCGCAGCAGTTGAGTGCTGGGCTGCGAAGCTGCCCGCAGCCTCTGCAGCACCGGTTCAATCCCCAGCCACCAGCGAGGGTCCCACATGGTGCGACAGACCTCTCCTGCCGTGTCCGCTGCTCCCCTCAGCAGTGCATTTTGTTAGTCTCCCTGTTCTGTTCCCCGCTCTGGCTCTGGTGGATTCTCTCACCCTCCAGTGCTTCTGACTGTACCCAGTGCTTGTATAAATAAATAAACAAACAAACAAACAAACAAACAAACAAACAAACAAACAAATAAATAAACAAATCTTTAAAAAAAGAAAAGAAAAGGAAGTTTATGAAGGTAAGCATAGTAGATAAAAGTATGCAGATTTAAGTTCTGCTTTCTCCATGAAAAGAGATAAGAACATTAGGTCTTGCAGTGTAGTGAGAATAATTTACATATACATGACAGTTTGCAGAGCGATATCCACCCAGTCTCAGAGCCTCTCTTATGAAATCAGCCTTTTGCCATATACATAATTTGGGGAGGCAGATTTTTGTTCCTCAACAAACCTCACCCCGATCTCTTTAATTACCATTCTCTCCCAAAACTACATGTGAATTCTCCTGTCTCTGCCTTTTCCTTCCAGTTTGAGTGTCTCTCCTCCCCATATGCAAAATGCTGAATATACTCAGAATAGATGCTGAAAAGTTCTCCCTTCATCTGAACTGAAGGGCCAGCACCAGGGGAGGGAAGAAGTATAAATACTGGTAAATTTAAGGAGAAGTTTAAATACTGGTAACAAGCCTTGGGAGTTCAGGGGAGACTTCTAGGGGTACATTTCTTTGTTCATTCTTTAGAGGTCAGTTAAACTATCTTTTGAAAACCAGGGGAGGAAAAAATTGTATTATATTGATGCCTTTTGTAAGAGGTATCAGTATAGTACAGCAATTCCTACCTGGTCTCCAGCAGAGTAAGATACTTAACTGAGTTGACAGAGTGAGATGCTGATTGATAGCGATGATGATCACAGACCTTTTGGTGACAGACAGTCTAGGTAAGAAAAATAGCAAGTGCAACATCCTGTTTGAATAAGGAAATTGAATTGTGGGCTGTCCTAGGCCGAATTGCTCAACTACCTGTTTGAACAGGTGGACTAAATTATGGACTAGAGAGCTCTAGCTTAACATCTTGTCCAATTTGGCCCACCAGACTGACCAAAGGTGTGATGCGAGACAAAAGCATTAGATCCTGGCTAATGATTATCTCAGTTTCCTGGACGGGGAGAACCAAGAACTCCATATGCACAGTTGAATGTAACCTGTCTGTGCATGCTCAACCCAGAACAACCTATAATGCTGTTCTCCTCTGTCCTGTCTCATGGCTCTACCTTTAAATGCCTTCTCCTAACTCCCCTCAAGGAGTTGTTGGAGGGCAGATCGAAGGGCACCCTAACACAACTAAACTTGCATGCTCTAAATGGGTTCTGCCATCTGCCACATAAAGACAAAGCGTATTCTTAGTGCATAAGACCTTCAGTAGAAAAGAATTTTAATAGAATTAGTGTGCAGAGAGAGAAGAGAAAGGGTATAATTTCCCAGTGAAACACCTGAAGTTACCCATACCTTCATGGGTAAATGCCCAGCCAGTCTTGGTGTAAAGTGGGCCACTGAGACCCATAAACTTGCATAAGTGTAAGGCACCTTCTGGCCGGGAAACAGAGAAAAGGGGCAGAAGGACCAGGCAAGTCTGGAAGGAAAGGATCAACATCAAAGTACAAGTCAAGATAAAAGGGCCATTATCTGCCTTCCCAAGTGTCTCCTTTCATGTCCCCCAAGTCTCTGATGCAAGTCCAAGACCTTGTCCTGCGCCACATACCTTCTCCAAGTCTTCTCTCCCAAGTCTTTTTAGCTCCTTCTCACTGCTCAGCTCTACCCTTCATTAGGTTGTGGCAAGGAAGATGGAGCCTCCCCTTTTAAATTTGTGCTGTTACAGAGTCAGGCTAAATTCTGCTTTCCACCACCAGTGCCCTCATGTATGAGCCTCTAATGAAACCTTTTTGGTTCACTTGAAACTCTCTGGTAAATTTTTTCTCCTAGCAGGTCTGTGTACCCACACATTTTGGGGGATTTGAAACATTTGTGTATTTTTATCTTCCTGTTTCTGAATTCACTGATCCTTCAAAAAGATTATGCTGTGGCAAAGTTAGGTTATAGAAAATTTCTTACTGCCCTTATATTCTTTATGACTGAAATTTGTGTTTTCTTCATGATTGGTAATTCATTATCTCCTAACTTTGTTACTGGACTTGGACTCACTGACTGCTATTTTACTAAACTTGGAAATATAGGCAGGGAAGCAAACAGAAGCCATAAAGAGCCCTATTTGTTTCTAGGAAGAAGATAAGATTGAGTTGTCCCATCTGCTTACTTTCTTGTGGAGCAAGAAGTCAATTTCCCATCCCAGGAGAGTTCTCTTTCTTGGATGGTAGTTAGAAGAGGTGAATCAAAAGCCACAAACCCTCACAAAGGGATTTTTAATGGCCGGTAATTCTGTCAGCTATTTGGGAAAGATCTAGGAGCTATGCTCCATTGGTCCCCTGGATCGAACACGAGACCAAATCAGTAGTGTGAAACACCTCCAAGCCAGCTGTCTCTGTTGCTACAGTCCTGGCGTTTGTGTTGCCTATTTCTGAAAGTGCAAAATAGCTTCTCCCAGGAGGCTGAGGCAGACATAGGTCACATCTGGCCTTAGAATGTGAGCTAAACTTGAGGCGCTGTGTTGTCTCAGGCCTCCAGAGCACTAAGCACTAATGCTTTCTTTCTAAATTTTGCTCAAAATGTCCAGCTGTTCTATCTCCCTCTATACCGTGAACCCCTGAGGCTTGCAAGTGAGGGTGGAGATGGCATTTTTTTCTGGAAATTTGAAGGCAGTTGCATAGGTTTTCTGCTTTCCTGAGTTACAGCTTGGTTATTTTCTAAGTAAAAGTTTTCCCTAATTGGGGAGTCTGATAGAAGACCCTTACAAAATTGGGTGCCAAATTGCGTATACCCTCATTTTGAGGGTGTAGAAGCAACCTCAAGCCAATGTGGATTCTGAGACCAAATTCATATAAAGTCAAGGGCCACATAGTAGGGAAGCCTTCTGAGAATGTGTCTTTAGGCCATTTCATAGTTATGTCAATGTCAGAGTGTAATTACATTAACCTAATCATATGGCCCACCCCATACCTGTGCTCCATGATATAGCCATTGGGACTACCATGCTCATGATGTCTGTAGTTGACAGAAACTTAGGTTAAGTGACTGATGATTGCATTTTGTATTGCCAACAAAATTTCAAGCCATACATTTACTGAATTTCATTGATTCTATTGTGAATTCAATCCCCCCTCAGATATGCATTTTATCATGTATAAAATCAAGATGCTTTCCTCTATTAACATCTTGTACTCAGTGAAATACTAGAGTTTAACATTTCCTGACAGAAGCTAAGGCACATTTTTTTCTTTTTTATCCTTGTCTTAAAGAATTCCCATGTATAATTTTTCATGGAAAATGAGTAGCTCACTGTAAAAAATCACTAACCATACAAGTAACAAAGCATACTATGTGGAGAACCAGCAGAAAAAGACAGCAGGAACAAATTGGTTGATTATTAGAGACTGAGTGCTGCCTAAAGAAAAAAGAAATTTTTGATAACTTTGTTTAAAGAGATAACAGACAAATCTGAAAACATCCTCAGGGAATGGAGAATTGTAAAAAAACAAAACAAAACAACAACACACAAAACCCTAACATGTTTGAAAAAGAACTGAATAGATAATCCATAAATGCTTTGAATTTGTTAATTTGTATGGAGTCATGTTCTTTGTTTTCCTTTAGCGATATCAAAGTGAGATCATTATTGTATTAGTCAGGCTTATCTAGAGAAATAAAATCAATAGTGTGAGTGTGTGGGGGTATGCATGTGCGTGTGCATGTGTGTGTCAAGAGGGAGAGATTTATTTTAAGGTAGTGGATCACATGGATATGGAAGATGATGCGGCCAAAATCTGCAGGCTAGGCTGGCAGACTAGAAACCCAGGGAAGAAGTGATGTAGCTCAAATCCAAAAGCAGAATGCAGACACAAAGAATTTCCTCTTCCTTGAGGGAGTCAGTCTTTTTTCTCTGAATTTCTTTGACTGATTGAATGAGACCCACCCAGTGGGTAATCTTCTTTCCTCAGAGTTTATTGATTTAAATGTTCATATCATCTAAAAAAATTAGCTTCACAGTAGCAACCAGACTGATTTGGTCAGCAATATTGGCATGTAAAATTAACCATCACTTTTATGTATCTCATTCTTTACATTTTTGGCTTTCTAGAATTTTTCTTCAAGCACTGAAAATATTTCCTTTTTGAAGACAAATTTCCTGAACATTTTATGTATGCTAATTTGAGAAACACAATCTCCTTAGTAGATGACTATGTTACTTTTTATTCTTGTATGGGGGGAAAGACTTTATATGTGATAGAATTATAGCTTCAGTGTGGTCTCTGAAGTCAGAAAAATAGCCTGTGACATGTTAGTTAGAATTTCTGGGTAGCACTTATTTTAGAAATTATATCTTCAAGGTGAGCTCAGTATAGACTATATTTATCCTTTAGGTTATTAGCTATTGACAAGCACATTTTTTGTACTAATTGTTCACATTAACTCTTTGCCCACTAGCCCAGAAAAGTCTATCTTCCTTTTGAACTGAGCACATTACATGAAGGTGGAATTTAGAATTGTGTTTTAAGGATAGTGCTGATACCATTGGTTAGAATGTAGAACTAGGGAGTAATAAGTGTGACTTCTGTGTCAACTTTCTTCATTTGAAACTATAGCCCTTGAGAACTCTTGCTTTTGTACAGAGATGTGAGTTGGTGACATATTAGCACTTAGGTGGTTTCAGTACAGAAAAATGATGCAAAGCACCCATGGTACTGCTGGTGTTTTAGTAAGCAGCATTTTGTATATGAATTATAGCATTTCAAAGACATTGTTCTGATTTACTTACTTCCATTTCTCTGATGCCTTTTGTACTTGAAAGTAGTACAAAAATGGGATATCCCTAAAGAAATGTTTTTGTCATCAAGGACATTTCTACATGTTATATTCTACAGAAAGGAGTTTTTCCACAACCGTCTGCTTCTGCAGAGGCAATATTCTTCTTGTAACCTTCTTTGAGTTGATAGGTATAGTTTGTTTTCCTACCTACCCTGTCAGCAACTGTTCCAGCATCACAGCATGAGTCAAATGCATTTCCTATAACTTTTTTCTCTCAGGAACTGCTAGGTGAAAGTGACATTTGTACATCTTTGATGGCAACTAAATCTCTATGCCTTTTTTTTTTTCTGATAAGGGGTAATTGGAATTTTTTTTCCTCCTAATATGATGGCATCTCCTTGTTTAAATATTCCATCTTAGATCGTTCAACAATTATATAACAATTGCAGCAGATTTTTTTTCTCTGAATCAGTTTGCAAAAGGTTTTTTGACCCCAATGTGGTATCACTCACCATATCAGGGTATACAAAATAGCTGGGTGAATGAGAGGTGGGCGAGACATAATTTGCTGGTACTAAGCATGGCATCCAATCTGGGGAAGCCAGAATGTGAAAGATAATTTCTTTCACCACCACCACGAATATTTGTGGGGTTGGGAGAGTCGAAGGCAGTGGCACCGTTGACATTGTGGGCGGGCTGCATTCTCTCTGTTTTGCAGAGCGAGCTCAGTCATTGCAGGATGTTTAGCAGCATCCCTGGCCTCTACCCTGTAGATTCACCCAGGTGTAATGTTCAAAAGGTTTCTGGACACTGCCAGATGTTCTCAGAGACCCCAAAAAACTGCCCTTGGTTCAGAACCACTCTCTAAGTCACTGTCAAAAATCCTGGTCTTATGGAAGGTTGGGGAGAGAGGCATGAAATTTCAGGAATTTGAATACACCAGGTGACTTCAGAGCTCTGTGCTAAGGTATCTTCTAAGGTGTCTTTTCAACCTTTTGTGTATGTCTTTTGTGATACAGATTTCTCCTATGGCCTTCTGTATCCTATGAAGAGAAGCAGGTTATCCCACAACAGGAAATGAAGGCTACCTTATTTTGAGAGTTGCTGTTCATTGAATGGTCCGTGTAAGGTGAATGTTATGGGCATGCTAGGAGCTGGACCACCTCAGTTGGGAGCCCAACTTACAGTGCCAGGTCAGCTGATCTTGGCAAATTACTTACTTTTCCCATGCCTCAGTTTTCTACCAATAATATAGGGATAATGTCCAATCTATTTAAAGATTCATTGCAAGAAGAACATGACATAATGTTTATAAGGTGCTCAGAACTTAGTGGATAGCAACTGGTTAAATAGCAAAGGAAACAAAAATGTGTTTTATCAGAAAGTATATATATAAATTGATAATAAGTTTTGTAATCTGTGATCTCATTAACATATTTAACCATGTCAGTTTCATAAGCTTTTTGATAATTACTGACTTAGTATTATCATTATAGCAAAGAGCATTACAAAGGGTTTGATACATCTTAAGTGAAACCATGACCCATTTTTCATTTATTCATATTTTTAATTGAAATAACATTACATTATAATTTTAGGTAAGTTTCAGATGTTCATCATGAGAAATAACATGCATTTATAATACATTAAGATGATCACAAAAAGTTCAAATTTTCCCTTCACCATACCATTTTATCCTTTTTCCCAATTCCCTTTCACTTCTGGTAACCACTAGTTGGTGTTTTAGTCTAGAAGCTTATATCTGGTTTATTTGATTCCACTGTTTGTTTTTTCTATATGCTATGTAAAAGTGAGATCATATAGTGTTTGTCTTTCTCTGTCTGACTTTATTTCACTAAACATAATTCCTTCTGGGTCCATCCGTGTTGTTACAAATGGCCAGATTTCATGTTTGTTTGTTTTTTGGTGATTGAATAATATTCCATTGTGTATATTTACCACACCTTTATCCACTTGTTGATTGACAGGCACTTAGGTTGTTTCCAGTTCTTGGATTTTGTATATAGAGCTTCAGTAAATATGGGGGACTGTATAGCTCTTCAAAATTAATGTTTCTGTATTTTTCTAGGAAATACCTAGAAGTGGGATAACTGGATCCTATAGAATTTCTATTTATAATTTTTGAGTCCTCTCCATACTGCTTTCCATAGTGATAGCACCAATTTACTTTCCTATCAACAGTGTACAAAGGTTCCCTTTTCTCTACATCCTTGCCAACACTTGTTTCTGGTCTTTGGGAGAATAGCCATTATCACAGGTGTGGGGTGATAGCTCATTGTTTTCATTTGCATTTCTGTAATGATAAGAGATGATAAACATCTTTGCATGTGCCTGTTGATCATCTGTAAAACCATGACCCTTAACACATAAAAATAGTAATAATTTAGTTTCATGACATAGAAAATTTGACCTGTAAATAGATGTTTGTCCTATTCTTAAATGCTATTCAAGAGGGATTTATTAAAACCTTTTCTTCATTCACCATAACCATCAATCTTAGTCTAATCCCAGATATGACGAATATTTAATAAGCTTCTTTTATCCAATCAGTTGCAGTATCAAACTAGAGTTTCTAAGCCCAAAGTACCTGAGCATATGCATCTGAAAGCCGAATTAGTTCCATCCTTGGGCTGGCAGAGTGAAGACCAAAGAAGAAAGTAACAGTCATGCAAATCCTCTGAGTCTGCTTACGTTGTTTTGATTCAGTTCTAGAAACACATCAGAAAGTTAGCCATAACCTCAAGCACATCCTAACTGCAGCAATGTAATATTTTTGTGGTTTAGATGAAAAAAAAAAGAAGGTTTTTACTGTTATCTACTATTGTGAGTACAGGTCCTTGGGATTCACAGAAATGACAACTGCATCTGGGTTCCTGTTATAAACATCATCTCATACTGAGTTCCGTTCTCGTCGTTTTATTGAAATTATAAAAAACTCAAGTTAAATTAGATATGAGGCAAACATTATGTGCGTATTATTTTTTTTATAGCAACAGTAACTTCCATTTTAAGACCCTGATTTCAGTATGTGATTTTAAAGCATAAAGAAAATATTGTCTGATGAAACATTTCAGCTTTATGAGTGTGAATGGAAGGAAGTTAGTGTGTGGTATGCCAAGTTCAGGTAGAAATCAAAGGCACCAGCATCTCTGTACTGAGGGACCTCTGTTTGGAGGTCCCCCTTTTATTATGTGAGTCACACAGAAATGGGGCTCACTTGAGCAGCGTTTCTCAGGGAGCCCTGCTTGTTTTGGTCTAAAAGTATCTGCTGACTTGGCCTTGTGGTTAAGTTACTCCACTACATCTATTTCAAAGGAGGTTTTGACATTTGTAAAGATACCCATTAAGAGTTAAACTCATACTAGCAAAAGTGTTATTAGACAATCTCTTAGCCAAGAGATAAATGCACATTTGCTTTACATTGAATTTCACAAACTTATTTGTGTGAAAAAAGAAGAAAAAAAAAAAAACAGCCCATGGTCACATGCATTTATTTTCCTCTAAACTGAATTAAATATCTAAGCTCCCCCTTCCTACTGCCATGCCTGGCAAGGCAGGAGAGCTGCACCTGGGGCTCTGGTGGGGACTCCAGCATCCGAATCTAATAATGTTTACTCTTCTGTGTTTGTCTACATCTTTCTATTAGCACATTTATCCTGACAGAAGAGTTTTGTTTGTTTGTTTTTTTAAGACACATGGTGATCTTTGCAGCTCATGAGAGGGTCATCAATTTTACTTCCCCAATTTAAGTGTTTCAGTGACAAATAAAATGTCAAAATAACATTTTCTCATAGTTTGACTTGCCTTATCAATATTGACTTTACCTTGCCTATTTACATCGAAGTTCAGCAACGCTCCTGGGTGTTGATCATTTCAAGGTGCTGCAATGCCCATGCTGCTCCCCTGTTGTATTGTCTATGCTACTTTGCATGTGGTGGCCCCTTCTCATATCTGCGAAGCCCCTTTTAGGACCATTATTCTACATCTTGCCTCTGCCAATCTTGGATGTCCACCAAAATGTTCTGAAGATACACACAGCCACCATATCTGGAAGGCCACCACTTACACTCTTGATGGTGTCATTGTCCAGAGACCTCTGTGGGATTTAAATGGCTATAAGGGCCTCTAGGCATGGATAGGTTCATTGGTGCCCACCCATCTGGAGCTTTCAAAATTGATTAGGCCAGGGTATGGTGGGGGAGAAGGCATTCTGGGCATCTGTTCTGTCTTCCAGGTTTTCCCTGTCTTGTACCTTCAACTTGAAATAAAACAAAACAAAACAAAACAAAACACAAATTAAAGATTGTTGTCAGGTTCTTTGAAACTAAATGGTGCACTCTATCATTAGGACTCAACTGCTATTCAACAATTTTGTTGATTTTGGTGATGGGTGACTAGTGAGCAGGACATTAAAGAAGATTTTTGTTCTCTCTGTACGCAGTATCCTCCTGTTCATTATTAGAAACACTTATCAACCACATGTTATAGGTTTAATTATTTGTGTTACTAATTTGTTACCAAAGGTTGTTCTTCCACACAGGCTCTGAAAATGCCATCTGCCATGTTCCAGATATGGCTCTGCCCTCTCTAAAAAAGTCCTCTTAGCTTTGTGTCCTCTACCTTGCACTGATGGTAGGTGTTTCCAGGTAGTCATGGCTTTTTGGCAGGGAAGAACAGCTTTCAGGTGAAGTAAAACCTGAAAAAAGAATCCACCCACTGAGCAGAGATCATTTTCCTCTGATGCTTCCAGTGTCAGAACCTTTGTGGCTGCAGCAACCCAGGGTTTAATTGCTCCCAGTGTTGTCTGAATAATATGCATGTAAGAGCACAAAGCTGAGTGAAGAAAATCCAGGTTTTGATCTCCCATTTAGCAAGGAGACTTGAATGACAGATGTCCATATTTTCCTAATTTTTCTTTTTGCTGTGTTTTAGTCTTTCTCTTCGGAACATATTTCCCCCCCTGACTTTTAAATCGCTCATACATTTTCCCAAGGGGGACAGCCTTGTCTATTTCCTTCACTTGAAAGAGTATAAAGAAGTTGTGTTTGTTTGATCTCTTGTGTGACTGCATTGCAAAGGATGTTGAAACAGACTGCTGTTTAAATCTTAATTCACACCCCTTGCAGGGGAATGGGAGAGTTCACTGAGTTAAAGTTTAAATGAATAATGAGAGATGATTGAATTAACAAGTACCAGCCTAGCTCAAGCTGCAGCAAAGATAGGGCATTTTCTTTGCAATGGACTCATCTTGTATTAGGATAACTATTTTGACACTTTTTTTTTATTTATCATTATGCTGATAATAGTATTTAAAGAAGAGATTTTATTTCCTACTATATCATTATGCCTATTATCATAAGTCATCCCTGACAGTAACTTGCTGCCAGAGGTTTATTGAAAATCATCTATTTGTGTCTTCCTGTTTCAAAATAGAGGTGAAAAAAAACTTCTCATTGGCTATGACCTTCAATTTATGGAATCTGAAAATGTCTCTTTATGAAGAATCAATATCATATAACCATAGAAACAAAAATTCTAATTATGTTCATTGAATTAACCCCTTCAGAATCTAAAAGAACCACATGTAGTTGGTACATTGGTACAGTATTAATTTCTATTAATCTTGAATTTACCTCCTTTGTTTGAAGGAGAATGAGAATCATTTTTGGAATGTACATAAAACTACCTCCTTTTAAAAATGCAATCATTTCAAAATATTGTGTACTTTCCATTTGAGTGGTTGAATTAGAACCTAAATGCTTATTTAGAAAGGCAACTATGAATATTAAGAAACTTCAGAGACTCAGTGGTTTGAGTCTTCTTAGATGATAATGTTTAATTTAGATTTAGATTTCACACAATTTTGTTTCAATAGCAAATTAAGAATTCTCTTATTGAAGACCACATGATCAGCTAGACCCTTTTTATTGATGTCTGGAAAATCTTTCAGATGAGGTTTGGATTTTGTTTAAAAGGGAATCAGATGACTGTGTAAAGTCCTCCAAAGAACACCTGATAATCCCAACATTAGTCACAATGCCAAGAGTTGCAAACAGTCTAAGTACCCGTAGATGGATGAGTGGATAAAGAGATGTGGCATATATACACTGTGGAATACTACTCAGCTATTAAAAAAAAGGATAAAATTCTGTCATTTGTAGCAACATAGATGGAACTAGATTGTATTATGCTTAGTAAAATAAGACAGATGGAGAAAGACAGACACCAGATGATTTCCTTCATGTGTGGCAGATAAAGAAACAAAGGAAGTGAATGAACAAAACAAAATCTTCTAAACTATGAGTGCAAAATTACCAGAGGGAATGTGGAAGGAGATGGATACATTAGGTAAAAGGCTCAATTATATTATGGTGGACTTTTGGTGGCCAATAGAAGTGGTACCTACAGATGCCTATCTTTATAGGTATAATATTACCTATATAATATTATAGATCCATGTTACTTCAGTTACAAAGAACTTGTTAAGCAATTATACTTGTGCCTCCTTTGAATGCTGTGCTAAGGATGATTTTAAGGATGGCTCAATGGGAAGCTTATTGACAATTAGGTTGATGCCTAGAATCCTCTGTGAGAGGGAAGTTCATTATATTTAGAGTTCCCTGGGTATGTTCTTTACTGTCTATAGGCAGCTGCAATTTGTCATATAAGATCTTCTGTTACTGCTTTATCTAACATGAGAATATTTGATGAACTTACTGGATTCATGAAGATGCTTTTGTCTTCAAGGAGTATTCATTAATCAAGCATTTAAAATAATAGAAATGGAATCAACAGTTATACTGCTGTTTGTGCTTCCATCTTATTTGTCCAGTATAATTTCAGATTTCATCCAAAGCAATCTGTGAACCCAATTGGCATTTACCTTCGCCCAAGAAAATGCCCTAGTTAATGAAACTTCATCATGGTGTTACAGAATTTGAAGTATCAAATTCTTACATAAATGCAAATTGTGGTGCCTGTGTAATACCACATCGTCAGGATTTAAAGCTTGTGTCATATATGCTGGCCACTACACTGGCTACAGCCCTGTGTGCACAGGCAAGAAATCTACTGCAATGACATATTGCAATTTCATTTGTCATCAGGGGTTTGTAATTGCACAGTGATTTGGAAGCTTGGGGAGAGATCTTCCACAACATTCTGTCCCTCACCCACCACAAGACTTGGCAGGTAGCTGCCATTCAAATTACACTAGTAATTATATATACTACTAATAATTATATATACTACTATATATATAATTATATATACTATTATATATTATTCATAATTATATATAATTAATTATAAAGTACTAGTATTATATATACAAAAATCCAAATATCACTGTACCACTAAGAAAGATAGTCAAAAAAGTCAACAATAAGGAGATGAAAATAAAATGAGATAACTTTGATATTGACTTTAAAAAATGCTCAGGATTGGGCCTCCCCTGGTGGCATAGCGGTTGAGCGCTGGGCTGCGAAGCTGCCTGCAGGCTCTGCAGCGCCAGTTCAATCCCCGGCCGCCTGCGAGGGTCCCACATGGTGCAGCAGACCTCTCCTGTCTCGCCCGCTGCTCCCCTCAGCAGTGTATTTCATCACTCTGACTGTTCTGTTTCCCGCTTTGGCTCTGGTGAATTCTCTCACCCTCCTGTGCTTCTGACTGTACCCTGTGCTTGCATAAATCAATCAATCAATCAATCTTTAAAAAAAAAGCTCAGGATTATAACAAAACAAAGGGACATTCATACAAAAATAAAATTATTAAATAAGATACAGAACTAAAATAAGAACAGGTGAATACATAAGAAAATGAGTTAGACATTCTAGAAATAAACAATAGAATCACTGATTAAACTGGATAAACTGATGGTAGGACCCAGTCAGAGAAAATTCATAAACTGAAAGATGGTACTAAGGAATTCATATCACGTAGTGGCAAGACATGAATATATATGTTTATCCATTCTTCTATGGATGCATGTCTTGGTCCATGTGGTCTGGGTAACAAAATATCATAGGCTGGGTGGCTTATAAACAAAAGTTTACTGCTCAGAAATCTGGAGGGTGGAGGTCCAAGATGAGGGTGCCAGTGAGGTCCAGCAGTGGAAGGATTCATCCTCTTTGGGGTTGCAGACTGGATTTGTAGTGCCCTCACATGATGGTAGGGGCAAGGGAGCTTTTTCAAATCACTTTTATAACAGCACTAACTTCTTTCATGAAGGTTTTCCCCTGATGATATTTTCACCTCCCAAAGCTGATTATATCTCCTAATATTATCACCTTGCTTAGATTTCATCCTATGAATTTTGGGGATGCGGGGGAACACAAGCATTTAGATTGTAACAATGGATATTTGGGTTATGCTTAGATTTTGGTTATTATGAATAAAGTTGACTTAAACTATTTTGGGAAAGTCTTTTTGTAGACATGTATTCATTTCTCTTGAGTAGCGTTTTCTAGATTATAGGTTAAGGTTGATGTTTAAAAGAAACTGTCAAAAAATTTCCCTGGAGGTTGCATTGTTTTATATCATCATCAATCTATGAGTGTTTCATTTGCTACACATCCTTGTTTGCATTTGGTATTGCTATTCTTTTAATTTTATTGAATGTGTGTGCTTTGGTATCACATGATGTTTTTAATTTTATTTCTCTGATAACTGATGACATTAGGACATATTATTGTGGTCTAAGATGTTCTTTTCTTTCTTTTTTCAGTTGAGGTATAACTGACACATGACATTATATTGGTTTCAGGTGGACGGCATGATTCCGTGTTTGTGCACACCGCAAAATGATCACCACAGTAAGTCTAGTTAGCATCTGTCACCCTGTGTCTGTCTCTTTGCAAAGTGGCTCAGTTATCTGCTCATCTGTAAAAATTTAACTTGTTCCTTTTTCTCATTTTCAAGTTGTAGGAATTACTCAGACATTCTGGATTCAGGCTCTTAGCTACCTGTATTGCAAATGTTTTCTCTGTGGAGGTTTGCATACTCATTAATGGTATCCCTTGAAATTTTATTTTCTATGAAGTCCAATTTGCTAAGTGTTAATTTTGTTTAATTTTTAATCTCAAACATGTAGTCAGAGATCACAAATTTATCATGTTTGCTGGAAGGAAATACAAACTCGTAATCATGCTTATCACATGTGGACAAATGGATGCTTAATAGAGATTTACTATTCTCATTGGAAATACCTTTTTGTATCTGTATGTGCTATAGGTAATTGATTATAAATGGATGTATTTAATATAAATATTAATAATTGATCTGTAGGTTTTATTGAGGGATTTTTTCATTTTTAACAACTACTTAAGAGAGAATTTAAGATAGTGTGTTAGAACTTCATATTTATTTTTATGTTACACAATGGATAAGCTGCTAATTTCACAATAATTCTGTTCTTTCCAAGTATACATGAAAAAGAACATTTTCTTTTTACCCTCAACACTGCATGCTTTTCTGCAAAATATAAATCAAATGACTAACTTTTGTATTTTAACTTTGCATCTTTGTAAGTACATATACTAAATTTCATTAGTATGGCTATTGGAAAGGGATTTAGGTAAAAAAGTAACCATTTTATTTTTTAAAAACATGAGAATACTATTTGTATCTTGTTTTGATTGCATGCATTTTCTTTCAATGTGGTACAACAGAGATCTTAACCAAACTCCCTTTTACTTCCTTTTTGTATTTTCGACAGTTGTAAAACAGTCAAGGGTAAAGGATTTCATACCTATTGTTTTTTTGTGCCTAGGTTGCTGTTAATATTTACTCCAATAAAGGCCAACGGGTCTCATGTCATACTAAGCTTCAGAGTTTACCATCTTTGTTTCTAGACTCAAAGAGAGTGGTGTGCCTTCTATTCATTTGCGTTCTCTTTGTCTATTTTCTTACAGCTTGAGCTATAACATACCTACAATTTAATTCATCAATTTAATTGATATAATTTGATTTTTTTAGTATATTGATAGAGTGGTACAACCATCACCACAGTCCATTTCAGAACATTTTCGTCTTCCTTAACAGAAAACTCAGACTGATTAGTAGTCACTCTCCACTTGCACCTCCCCTCAACAAGTCCCTGTTGCAGATAGACACTCATCTGTCTGCTGCCACTGGGTCTTCTGCTCGAGACAGTTCATATAAATGTAGTCATACCCAAGTGACTTCCTTCCACCTGCGTTGTAGTGTATGTTGTGCTCATTCCTTCTCATGAATAATATATCATTCTATGGCGATACCATTTTTTGTTTATCCATTTACCTGTTGATGGAGACTGGGTTGTTTCTACTTTTTGGCTCATAGGAATTATGCCACTGTGAATATTTGCATTTTTGTGTGGACTTATGTTTTCATTTCTTAGAAGTGGAAATTTGGAGTCATACAGTAACTCCGTTAAGCATTTGTAGGAATTTCCAAATTGTTTTCCAACAATACAGGATTTTATTTTTATTTTTATTTTTTTTTTACCATGCATACTGTTTATTTTTTTTCTTTTTAATAATAAATTTTATTTTTATATTCCCCCATACAACTGCACATGCCCCATTCTGACCCCAATCCCTCCCCTCCCGGCCCCCACCCCCCAAAAAGTGTCTCTGGTTCATAGTTTTTTGTTGATTTTGATTTTCACTTTCTTATAGTTATTCATTTTCCTGATCCCTTATTTAAGTTTTCTAGATTCCTGCTATGAGTGAGACCATCCGGTATTTTTCTTTTTCTTTTTGGCTTATTTCGCTGAGCATGATCCCTTCCAGCGCCATCCATGTTGCAGCAAATTGCATGTGTTTATCTTTTTTGAATGCTGAGTAATATTCCATGGTATATATGTACCACATCTTCTTGATCCAGTCATCTATTTTTGGGCCTTTGGGCTGTTTCCAAAGCTTAGCTATTGTAAATAGTGCTGCTATAAACATAGGGGTGCAGGTGTTCTTTGGAATTGATGTTTCTGTGTCCTTTGGGTAAATACCTAGGAGTGGAATTGCTGGATCATATGGAAGCTCTATGTTTAGTAGGTCCAGAAGTCTCCACACAGCTCTCCATAGTGGTTGGACCAGTTTGCATTCCCACCAACAGTGCAGGAGAGTTCCTTTTTCTCCACAACCTCGCCAACATTTGTTGTTGCTAGTTTTTTTAATATGTGCCATTCTCACTGGTGTAACATGGTATCTCATGGTAGTTTTGATTTGCATTTCCCTGATTACAAGTGATGTTGAACATTTTTTCATATGTCTGTTGGCTATTTGCATTTCCTCTTCAGAGAAGTTTCTTTTTAGCTCTTCTGCCCATTTTTTGACTGGGTTATTTTCTTCTTTTTTTTTTTTTTTAAATTTTCTAGAGGCATGTCTTATTTATTTATTTATTTATTATTTGTTTGTTTGTTTGGTTTATACATGCACTGGGTACAGTCAGAAGCGCGGGAGAGTGAGAGAATTCACCAGAGCCAGAGCGGGGAGCAGAGCAGGCAGAAGGACCGAAGTACACTGCTGAGGGGAGCAGCGGGCGGCAGGAGAGGTCTGCACACCATGTGGGACCCTCCTCTGGTGGCCGGGGAGCAGCCGGGGATCGAACCGGCGCCGCAGAGGCCGCGGGTAGCTTCGCAACCCAGCGCTCAACCGCTGCACCACCGGGGAGGCCCTGACTGGGTTATTTTCTTTGTTGTTGTTGAGTCTCATCAGCTCTTTGCAGATTTTTGTGATCAGTCCTTTATCATTAGAAGACACAAAGAAATGGAAAGACATCCCCTGCTCATGGATTGGAAGAATAAACATTATTAAAATGGCCATCCTACCAAAAGCAATATTCCGATTCAATGCTATTCCAATCAAAATTTCAATGTCATTCTTCAAAGAAATAGAACAATTATTGATGAAATTCATATGGAATCACAAAAAACCCCGAATAGCCAAAGCTCTACTGAAAAAAAAAAAAAGGAAATGGAGGTATCACACTCCCAGACTTCAAACTATACTACAAAGCCATTATCATCAAAACTGCATGGTATTGGAACAAGAACAAACATACAGACCAATGGAATCGAATAGAAAATCCAGAAATAAACCCACAGATTTATGGTCAACTAATCTTTGACAAAGGAGAAAAGACTATGCATTGGAGCAAAGAAAGTTTGTTCAATAAATGGTGCTGGGAAAACTGGGTTACTACATGCAAAAGAATGAAGCTTGACCACTACCTCACACCATACACAAAAATCAACTCAAAATGGATTAAAGAACTAGACATAAGACCTGAAACCATAAAATACATAGAAGGAAATATAGGTGAAACACTACGTGATTTGCATATCAAAGACATCTTTACAGACACATCACCCAAAGCAGTGATAGTAAAGGCAAAGATAAACAGCTGGGACTACATCAAATTAAAGAGCTTCTGCACAGCAAAAGAGACAATAACAAAAACAAAGAGAAACCCCACCAACTGGGAGAACATTTTTGCAGGATTTGATTTTTAAAATAATTTATCTGACATCCATTTTCAAAAAGGATTAGAGTCAAGTTGCGATAGAATTTGGGTTGGGTTTTTTTTTTTCTCCTTTCTGAGTCTTCAAGATAATCACATTTCTTTGCTTCTCTCCTTGTTCAGCAAAAACAAATGATTAAAATAATTGGAGGTTTGCTTTCGTCTTAGGGTTATGTGCCAAATTTGGCTTTATTGACTTATTGCATGGGGTTGCTTTAGTCACTTGGGACCTTGCCAGGGTTTTGCTATCATGTTCAATTGTGCTCAAGAGGTAAGAGTTAGCTTTATGCAAGCAAGAATTTTTGGCTGAAAACCTTGTAAACTTTTGCCTCTACCTTGTAAACTTAAGAGCTTTATACTATTTCATGACAAAATCCAGGTATCCTCTCCTGGCTTAATTTGCATGTATGCTATTGTGCCTAATGAGAGTTTATATAACCAAAAATTGGGGGTTATTGATAAGTCTAAAAGACTTGAGATTGGATGGAGCTAGAGCTAGGAATGCAAATGTGCTCAAGATAACCACACAAGGTTATAAATCCTCAACTTTATGTGAGGATTTATGTGAGAATTTTGCCTGGATGAGTGAAATCTGTGCAGACATGAAGGAAGAAGGAAGTTAATCTATAACCAGTTAATCTGGTTATAGAGACTAGCTGGCCTGTGCAATCTTGGGGACTTTGAAACATTTTAAACACTTTTTCTTGATATACCAGAGAGGTTTCTGGAGGTCCCAGCAGAGGTTGTTAGGTGCTATCTTTTAGGGGAAGTATGAGACTTTCCACTCCCCAGTCATGTGGGAGCAGTGCTCTGAATTATGAGGCATGGGAGACCATGACAGCTGTCTTAGACTCGGTAACAGTCACCTGGGGCTACTGCCAATGTGAAGAGCTGCTGATGGGTATAGCTAGCTCCTGGGAGAACATTCCTAGGAATTGCCTCCAGAACTCTCCTTAGTATCTTCTCCTGGGATAAGGATATTAAGAATCAATTTGGAGAGGACTCATTTTTTAATGGTTATCTCCCATCATCTGCCAACTCAGCATGAATTATTTGAGAGAAAATATGGTGGACTATACTTTGCAATTGCCAACCTAACACTTGCCTTTTATTTCTTATCTTTTATTATATGCTGAGAAGAAATATTTTCTTTCTAAGAAACACAGATAGGGGCTGATTCCACAAGAAGTACCAGGTTTTATTAACCAGCTCTCAGGTTTTTGGTGATAAATGAAATCCAGAAGGAAAAGATCACTTAACAGTTTCTCTTTCCAAACTCTAAAAGTTATTTAAAATTTTTGGAAATTATGAAACAAAATTTCAGAAAACCAAGACCAGAGAGAAATTTCTCACACTTCCAAGTATTTTTGTACTACATTGATTGAGATGTCGGTCACATGACAGTTTCTTTTAATATATTGTCTAGCCATGTTGCTGCTAAAAATGGTCTTTATTTATAATGAAGGTTAATAGCTTTCTATTATAGAGCATCACTGTCCCATATGATCATTAGCAGGACAGGATGGGGCGTGGAGTTAGGCAGGTCTAAGTTAGAATTCCATTTCAGTATGTAATCATATTGGAGCTTGAGCAAATACTTATCCTCAAGCCACCATTTCCTCAGCTGTTCAATGTGGATAATACCTATTGTGGGGACATTGTATCTGATGGAGTTGAGCATGTTATCCTTGGAACTTAGTTTGTTTTTCATCCACAATCACTATCCACAGGTCTCACTTTTATAGTTAATATTTGTTTAGACCAGTGGCCCTCAATTTGGTGTGACTTTGCCCCCAAGGTTACAATTGGAAATGTTGGAGACATATTTGATTGTCCGAAGGTGCAAATGCAGCTTTTCCACTGGCACCTAGTAAGTGGAGGCTGCCAAACAGCCTGCATTGAACAGGGCTGTGCCCTCCCTTCCTCCCTCCAGCAAAGACTTTCGGTCCCTAAACATCAATAGTAGTGAACTGGAGAAACCTTTAATGAGAAAGGAAAGATGTTTCCACCAGAAGAAGCCCTGCATAAAGAAAGATTGATGTCCTCGTAAGTAGCTCTCTTCTTAAGATATGAGAAACAAGAAAACTTGCAGCATGTAAATGTTGGTGTTGGGTTTTAATTATTTAAATTGCTTGAACTAAATGAGGATTGTTCACATGTAAGAATTATAAATTTATCAAAGGGAATATTATCAAAAGGTGCTGATGTGAAGGGAAGCTGAACCCTGTAGCTATTGTGATGAGTAGGAAAAACCAAACCAAACTGGAACATAGAAGCTACACATAACTGGGACCCATCCTGAAGTACAGTCTGTCTGATCTGTGAGTGACTAAACCTCTCAACCTTGATTATTTCACTATAAAGTGTAACTAATAATACCTGTCATAGAAGATTCTGAATTTTGGATTTTCATTAGGATAAATGAGGTGATAAAATGTCTGATCATCATACAGGATCACCCAATATCAATTTATTCTTTCCATGATGTGGCTTGGAAATTGGATTTGGTAACTGTGAAAGCTGTCTTTAATAAGAAAGATTTTTATGCTGGGAAGATAATGGCAGAATATAGCAGAACCAGCTATAACATTGCAGAAATTAATTTTATTAGCTTATTTGTAGATATGATGAAAATAATAAAAGGACAAATTATATTCTGTAAAGAGTAAGTCTATCTCCCACTGTTTTCTGCTCTCTCCCAAAGCAGCTGCTGGTTCCACTTCTTGTGAATTCTGTCAGATAGAGGGATCTTTGAAATTCCAACCCAAAATATTGAAGTGAAAATTTTAGAGACCCTATGACTAAGGGCAAATGTGGAAAGTCCAGTTTTACAGGTCCAGGTCTCAGTAGTACAACTGACATTCCTGGGCAGCACCTATGATGGAGACAGAATATAACAGAGGAAAAAGGAAATACAATAGATGAAAGAACATTTCTAGAAGGTGGCATGAAAGCATCAGCCTAATTGTTGATGGAACATGACCCAGACCCAAAAGTTCTATTGGGAAGTTAAAAGACTTCTTTGTTGCAAAAAGGAGAATAATAACACAGTTAGGTTGAAGTTGTAGCATAAATAGATCAGGAAGAAAATGTTGCTCAGAGGGTCAGGTTTTGTATCAAAATGAAATAATAGTGCTGATGAGTATGAAGGGAAATATTAGAAACTGTCCATATGCCAAGGCAGAGGGGGGAGTATAAAAACCTGTTTGGAATTTACCACAAGAATGTACATCTAAGATGTGTCTTAACATCTCTTTCGATTGCACTGATATGGCACTGACTGTGGCTGGACAGCCATTGCTAGAGAGAGAGATGGAAATGTAGAGAGCATGGATCCCAGACGTGGGCAAAAATAGTCCCTCTTTTCTACCCATGGCTGATAGCAGGGAAGAGTGATCCTGACCCGGATGATCCAGAAGGTGACCTCTCCTGCCAGCCCTAACTTGACAAAATGCGGAACTTTCGATCTAATGGCGTAGGAGAAGCTGAGGATTCAGAGAATGACTTGCTATTGATTTCCTATAAATGCAAGCAAGTATTGACCCTAATTTGTATGTTCTAGTTGCTGACATGTTACTTCACTCCTCTAAACCTTAGTTTTCAACTATTTACTCTTTACTAGTCTTTATGAAAGACAACAAATTATCACGTTTTATCCAAGCCATTTCACTCTAGCCATGTGTTTAAAACCCTTTTCACAATAATTTTTGTCTAGAAATTCTACCTATTTTCTGGATAAAAGTTGCTTCTCATTTATCCTCTAGCCTTGAAACCTATTATTTTCTTTCCTCTTGTATCTTAATCTCTCCCCTCTCCAAACCTACTTGTTAATACTTTCTTCACAATATATTTCTTATCCATCGCTATGGCCCTGCTCTTATATCCTAAGGCAAACCCTTACTACCTCCAGACTTGAACTAATTGTCCCCGCTTGTTGGCAATCCTTCCTGTATCTACATCTTTCTCCTCTAGTTCTGTCGACACCAGCCTATTACACCCAATTTGTGTCTATAGTATGCTGTTCCTCCTCCAACAAATGTTTTTCCTTGCTTTTGTCTACTTGATAATGTCATATCCATCCTTTAGGTCCTCTCTGCCTCTTGGAAGCCTCCCTGATCTCTCCAGGTAGATTTGATCAATTTAATTCCCACATCCTACCCTTCCACAAGACCTGGAACCCTGTGATGTGGTGGTAAGATTTATACACATATATTGTCCTTTGTGTATATTGCTACTCTAGTTTCTGCACAGAAAACCTAGGTGGTATTTCTTATTTGGTGTAATATTTATTTTTATTTATTTTTTTATAGTTTTTAAAATTTTTATCTTTTTTATCATTGTGTATTCCCCATAAAATTCCAACCATCAGTTTACCTCTGAAACATCACCATAGTCCCTTGTCTCTTCTCTCCTTGTTTTGATCCTTTTTCCTTTCAGGGATCATTTCTGTATATCTATATTTATTTTTAAAATCTATTTCCTACAGTAATCCATAATCCCCTTGAGGAAAAGGGCCCTGTATTTTCAAGGATATGGTGTGTGTGTGAGTGTGTGTGTGTGTGTATGCTCAAAGGTTAAGTGAACCAATAAAAATATCTCATTTTATTCTCAAAACCATGGCAATGATTCTGTTTTTTTATACATGGTGTGAGGTAGTAGTCAAGCTTCATTCTTTTGCATGTAGCAACCCAGTTTTCTCAGCACCAGTTATTGAACAAACTTTCTTTGCTCCATTGCATATTCTTTGCTCCTTTGTCAAAGATTAGTGGATGAAGCCATGATATTCAAGGTACTTAGTTTCTTCTGTCACCTTTTTTTCTATGCAAATCTTTTTAGGTGTAGGGAAGTTTTTTAATCCACTTCTGATTCTTCTTTCCAAATGAAAGGGCGTCTGCTCCTCTTTCTTCCTACCTAGAGGGGAAGGGACAAATTCTGAGGGACAATTTTAGAAATAGCTCAGATCAAATTTTTCCCCTTATTTTTTGGTGATAACTGTTCATTTGAACCACATCCTGGTTTACTCCTCAAGTCATTTAACCAGACTTATGCTTGTTTAGTGCTGCTCTTGCCTGCCTGGGTAAATCTGTCTAATTTTGGTGTGTGGAATTTGTCGTCACTTCCATATTGTAGTTCTAGGTATTTAAAAACTTAATTATGTTTACATATCTTTTGATTTTATCTATTTTCTTACTCCATGGACAGCGATGCTTTCCTATGATTTAATCTGCATGGTTAAGATTAAAAGTTAAATAATTGGTAAAGTGATTTTAATTACTTTACATAAGAATGAGGAAAGCCCTAAAAAATAGTTATGACTACACAGTAACCTCATTAACATTTTGCTAAAATAATTTTCAATTTATTTCTAAATTTGCCTTCATTTATTATAATAGTTTTCCCTCATGTTTTAAAATAGGCTAATGTACCACAAAATATTAAGTGACATAAATTGTGAAAAGTCTGTTGTAAACTGTCAGGCACAATTCATGTTTTCATTAGGACTAGGAATTTTCAGAAATAATTTGCTCTGAAGATATTTGGCCTTAATAATATTTTCTAAATTATAAGAAAAACAGATTTTGTCTTTTCTACCTTAACATTTTCTTTCCTCCATGTGGGTAGTCTCCACTAGCCTCCATTTTTCTTCTCTTTCATAGATGACATATGTTCACTAGTTAATCATCCACAGTCAGTTATGGGGAGATTGTTGCTGTAAGGTTAAACTCATCAGCTTGGTGGTTATGGTATTTTGGTGATTTATGGCCTATGATGTTTATGACTCAAGTATGGATATAAAAGAGGGCTGTCAAAAGTGCCAACGTCTTCCTTTCCAGTTCACTGTAGAGCCTTACCATCCATGAGCCAAACTCATAGAGACAGAAATCTATAATTGCAAAACCAGTCACAGCCCCAGGAGGAAAAAACCTCATGACAGATGGCCCCAGGCTGTCTTAGGTAAACCAGCACTCCACAACGGCACCGGTGACTGTGAACTGTGACAGTTCAGAAATAGGAATCAATGAGCTATTTAGACATTCTCTTTACATACATGTCCATCGTTAAGAGGTATGCTGTTAACATTTGCTTTTCTGGTTTACATTTTCCAGGAAAGACTGCAAAAGACCTGCTTAAGGGAGAGAGGAAATAGAAACATCCTTTCATGTTGAATTTTTCACATTATTATTAGCAGGTCAGCATTATTGGATAGTGCATGGGTGATGATAGCGTGACTTGCAAAAAATGCTGTTGCAAACTCAGTTTGTGAAACTGTCAAGTGCTGACAAGGATCTGAAAGCAAGCTGGAGGAGAGATAAAAGAAATGGTCCTTGGCCTATGATGTATGTACCGTATCTGGGACATTTCATGATGAAAATTATTGGAGAACATCAGCCTGTTTAGCTAACCCATTATTTCAACCCTCTTGCAGATAAAAATGATGACTTCCAATTGAAAGAATTGTAAAAGAACACATAGTGGTTTATATTACATATTATATTAATAAATATACATGTTAAATGAAGATATTTTTCATGGATAAATTGAATAAGCATCATACTTTAAGGGGATTAAATATACTCTTAACTGCCAGACTTCTGCCAATCACATACAAATAAATAAATATACATAGCTTCAAGGTCCAAGGGTGGTTGTGTAAGTAATGAAAGTGATTATTATAGAACTTTATTCCTAAAAACAGTATATTGTAGTGAAAATAGCTATCTGTAGTATAACCTTATTAATATTATACTAAATATTTTATATTTACTTAGAAAATAATAAATTATAGTAATTTTAATACATTTTATTTAAGAAATGGCCTTCTAGTGGCTGGACAAAATTCTTAGCTTGTTTAATATATAATAAAGTTCTCTGTAAATTGTATTATGCAATTCGGCTTTAACCTTTTAAAAAATAATAAAGTGAGGTTTCAAAAAGCTTAGAAGGTTTCAGATACTCCGAAGATTATTTAGCATTTAGAGATCTTAGAAGACATCCACTTACCCTTTCAAATACTTCTTCAAAATATTGACTCTCAAATATTAATCTCTAAAACTTTTAATAATTAAAAATTTCATAAAATGAAAATACCTTTATTTTCAAAGTTTCAAATTACATAGGTAGTTTTATGTTTTCAAACTTGATCCATCATTTCTTCTAGCTGATTTTCTTGTTTTCTTCCCTTGTCTTTGGACACTATACCTTGTAATATTTCTTTCCAGACTTTGAACGTGTCAAGTATGATAGTTTAATGAGTAAGATTAACTCTTTTAGCTCATTTCAAATAGACAATATACTATTACTAACTGTGCATTAGATCTCCATAACTTATTCATCCCACAAAACCTTTGTATCCTTTGACCCATGTCTCCCATTCCCCTTTGAGATTTTTTAAAATTTTTTTAGTTGACCTTTTGGGACACAAATCCCAGTCTTGGTGTGCAGAACTGAGGGGCACCCTGGAATCCCCAAACTTGCACACTCTAAATGGGTTCTGCCACCTGCCACATAAAGACAAAGCATAATCATAGTGTGAAAGAACCTTAATAAAATGATAGTGCATAGTGGGAAGAAAGGATGATAGTTTTCTAGTGAAACACTCAAAGTTTGTTTCCTGATGAAATACCCAGTTACCCAACCCCAGCCAAACAGGCTTAGCCCAAAGTGGAGTTGCTGAGGCCCAAAAGCTTGCCACAAGTCCAAGGCACCTTCCGGTGGGGAACCATCAGAAAGGGACAGAAAGAGCCAGACAAGTCTGAGACAAAAGGAGTAAATCAAAGTACAAATCAAGATAAGGGCTGACATTGTCAAGCCTCCCTGTGGGTCTCACCATGTCTCTTCTAAGTGTCTCTACATGTCTCCACTCTGTATGTCTCCTTCCATGTCCCCCAAGTCCTTGGTGCAAGTCCAAAGCTGAGAAACAAACAGGAATTCACGTCTGTGTTCCACATACTTCCTCCAAGTCTCTCCTCCAAGTCTTCCCAGCTTCCCCACTCAGCTCCATTCTCCAAAAGGTGGGGCAGGGGACATGGAACCTCCCCTTTGTGTGGAGATTGTACTCTAACATTGGCAGCACCATTCTCATCTTCAGTTCCTCTCTGTGTTGCACGTTCTTTCTAATATAAGATTTCACTTATGTTATTTACCATTTAGGGACAAAGTAATGACTGCTTGCAAGATCTCAGAGAAATGGACCCATTTGCTCTTCCCAGTTCTTTACTCTGTGCTTTTGCATTCTTGTCATGGCTCAGCAAACAAAGGGTGGGATGCAGCACAATATGATATGTTGGCTTACTTTAAAAAATGCACAAAGGTCTTTTATAGGTATCTTATTACTGTGCTTGAAGTTTCCCCTCCTCCATTTTATGTAAATACCTCCTTTACAAACAGCACACATAAGATTTTTCTGCTGTGGATAAAGATAGTCTTCTTTTAAAGTGATTACATATCTTTGCAGAAAGTAATATTTAGAAACATTCAAATAAATGTTTTTTTAATGAGTATACTGGTGTTTTGTTTAGATACTTGAAGCAAGAATTATTTATTATGTTTAACACCAGGCTTATCTGGCATTAATTAATTTGTTTATTGTTTATTCAGTCGAAATTCATTATTGAGTTTCTACTTGTGTCAGGGATTGTGGAGAATGAAGCACAGAACTTTCTTTGATCTGATTTTTTCCCTTGGAAGGTTTTGAAAATGCTTAGGAGAAGTTTTAACACGAGACATTTCAGTTGCCAAAATTACTTGCTCACCCCAGGCCACTTGATCATTGGCATTAAGCAGTTCCTGCCATCTTTGCCTTTGCTATCAGTCTTTGGTGTACTGTGGTGCAGTTTGTTGGGAAGCAAACAGCTGCTATTCCAAAATAAGTCTTTCTGGTAAGAGATTATTTTCATGGGAGAGGCTCTGAAGGCTGGGTGGAAGTTGCTTGTCATACTCATAGGTAAACCTCTATCTTAAGTCTTTCCAAGAAGACCTAATCTCATTTTCTCTCCTCTAAGGAGAACTACAACTCAAATCACATCTTTCCTTTGCAGCACCTCCTCTACTCAACATCCTAACTGAATTTCCTCTTTCTTCCCCCATCTCCTTTATCTTAGAAAAGCTAGTTAAAATGACTTCTAAAGCCACAGGGCTAGTTACTCAGTCATACCGACTGTCTCCCTCATATACAGGAGGTATGCATGTTCTAGTAAATATCTCTATGCTTTTTTCTCTTACAGTCTGTCTCATGCTTCTATATAATGTTTCACACTAGTTGACGCTATCATTGTACGATCTTAACCCAACCACAAACTTTCACATTCTGATTTTTGCTCCTCTGGAATGGCAAAGGGGAAGAACTAAAACTCCAGTAGAACTCGTTTCTTGATATTTTTATTTATTTTCTGTTTTCCTTATGCTAATTGTGAGAAAGTCTAGATGAAAGAAATTGTAAACTGATAGCCTAAGTGTTGCCCCATGTCCTGTTTGAATAAGGAAATTGGATTGTGGACTGACTAGGCTGAGTCACTCAAATACAGAGTGAGGGGAACCCTGGGACCCCCCAAATTGCCCTCTCTAAATGAATTCTGCCATCTGTCACATAAACACAAGGTATACGCTTAGGGTGAAAGAGCCTGTCTGTCATGTGACGGCTCCCCCTCGCTCACCTCCCTCATACAGAATCAATCCCTGGTCTGCTCCATTATTCTTCAGAATTCATGTAAATTCTCCTTATGAATGTTATTGAATTTTGGCTTTTGCTCCTATTAATCTACTTTTAATAAGCTACTAAATTTGTTTGTCCAGTCTTAGAAGAACCCATATGGGATGGGGAAATTTTCCTCTGTACACCCTTAAAAAAAAAAAAATCCTGTAATTTTAAGATCAACTACTAAGACAAAACTCTTTCAAAACTATGTGACAGTACAAATTTGAAAATAGTCAGCAGCCTAAATATACAAATTTTTCAAAAACTAACAACTATATGCTTTTCTTTTCAAGTGGGTAGGTGGGTGACTCACTGAATTTTGAAAGTGAATCAAAGCTCTTAGGCAGAACTGGGCATCAAGGTGATTGCAAATTCTATGGGCCACTAATGAGATCACACTGCCTTCATCATGTTTCCTACAATTTCAGTTCTACATATAACTCTACAATAAGTGGTAGAGTTAATTTTAATTTCACTAATAGGTTTATCTTTCTCAAGCTGCTATTTTCTTCTGAAAGCCTACAAAGGAACACCTATTTCAGGAAGAAACGTTCTCAAATTGGTCATGCCCCTGACAATGGTTGTGGTAAGGTCATGGTGGCTCAAAAGATATCAAGGAAGATCTGGTAGAGCTTATCCAAGGATTTGGGGATTTTAAAAATGTTCTGGCACTCTGTGAAACATATATCTCAGCTATTGATACTTGAGGGAGCCTGTGTTTTCAAAAGGCAAAGGTTGTGTCAAAGGATAAAATTGTAGCCTGCACAATTTAGCCTCTATTTGGTGCTAGAGATTTCACACATTGATAGGTACAGAGGGCTTACATTTAGGCAGATCATTGTAGGTGTGGACCTTTCCTAGTGCAGTATGTCAGAAATTGTCTCTTATTCTCCATTTTAAAAAAGAAAAAAAACCAATGAAAAACAAGCAGTCAACTTTCCTCCTTCCTTCTCATTCATTTTCCTTTTAAATTCTCATTCCTGGACTTGTGAGAACAAAATATTGACCTTTCTTATGTTACAGAGGTGATAAATGTCACTCAGTACATTTCCTATGTATCTATGTAAATCAGTAAATTAAAAGGTGCACATAGGGGGTTTATGGGTCTCCAGTAAGGAACAAAGAACAGTTGGATTGTGCATCCCACATGCTGGCTTAACTGTATCCATCTTAACCACACAGCATAACTCCCCCATGATGAATGGAAATCTGGGTGGGTTTCCTGGTGCCAGGGAAGAACTGCAAATTTCTCTATTGTGGTCAGGTGATCTGTCCTCAGCTTGCTGTCTGGCAGTGCCAGTCTTCATCCAATGCTTCTGTCCTAGTCTGTTCAGACTATAAAACAAAAATACTGCAGCCCAGGTGGCTTAAACAATAAACATTTATTTCTCACTGTCTGGAGGTTGAGAAGTCCAAGGTCAAGACACTGGTAGATTCAGTCCTTTGAGGGTCAACTTCATGGTCCCTGGGATCAGGTTTAAACATATGGATTTTGGAAAGATGCAGACACTTTGTCCATAGCAGCTGTCCTTCCAGAAAATGGTTTACGTGACTAGAATTGGTATAGAAAAGATAAATATAGCACTAAAGTGTCTAAAGTGACCTTCAGAAATTACCTAGTCAGACAGAGCTGTACCTTTTATGATTGCAATGTGCAGCATGGCAGAGAGTTCTAGCTCCTGGTAGAGTTCCTTTAGAAGCTTTCCTTTCTCTATTCTATGTGAAATGCCAGTATCTTTTCCTCCCAACTAAGACTTGGGTTTCTGTGGGGTGTACAAAACCAATAATGATAGTAGAGGAATCCTCTGGAGGGGACAAGTTTTAATCAAGTAAATCAATTCAAGTCTTTTATGTTCCCAGATTTTATAGCCATAACATGATGTTGTTTTTTATAAAAAGAGACTTTGCACGATTTTTTATTCAAAGCTTTATATTTATTCCTATGAAAAAGCTATTTCAGTGCCTGCAGACTCTGCTTTGGGCACAAAAGTTTTGCTGTGCTGTTAGATCCAAATCAAGCCATATTCTTCCTCCCGCTGGCCGTTGCTGAGTCTCCGTGAAGCTGGGGCTCCTGTTTGCTTCTTGCTGATATAAGTGTCTGTCCCTCAGGAAAGGCACCAGAGGGGACCCACATATTTTGTAATCTGCAGAGATTCTCAGAGAGACAAAGAGTATAAATTCCACTCACCTGTTTGAACCATAAAGACAAAAGAGCTTTATCCTAAACTTATAGGCTCTAGAAAGAAAATAAAGGGAAATAAGTAGAATATAGATAGTGAAAGAATTTATATTAAATCCAGACTCTTGATGGAAGAAGACAATGAGCAACTCAAATGTGAATTTTTCTTCTATTTCCAACTTAATACAGGTGGAAAAAAAGACTACAGTGTTTATTGTGCCAGGAAAGTGGGTTTATATATAACAGAATAGACTCTATGAGGTCCATTCTGTTCAATAGGTAGACATAGGGTTTTTTTTTTATTGTGTTTATAGGATGAGATAAAACTCACTCAGCAGACATATCTCAAAACCACTTCAGACAGTTCCTAAGTCTAAAACACAGAGAAGAAGGAAGTCAGAGATCTCTCTTTCGGTCTAGGGGACTCCAACTCTAGGCTTTGTCTCCAATTCACACTTGTTTTGATTCTGCAGCATCTGCAGAATCTGGTTTCTGGAACCATCAAAAGTTTAGTGAGTGCTTAGGAAGTGTCTGTAGGACATGTCTGGAATAAAACACCCTGTTCTTACAGAGCTTTTAGCCAAGTGGTGAGTTATAGTTCTGATACGCTTTAGTTCTGATGCCAACACCATCAAAGCAATTCTCTTATTCTCGGCAGATATGACTGAGTATCCTACAGATTGAATTCAGTTCTGGTACTATTACCTGGAAATAGTGTCAGATCCCACAGGTTAAGGGCTCAGTCTGTAAGACTGCTCCCACTTCAGACATCAATCTCAAGTCCAGGTTGTTACTTGCACTTCTAGCCGACGGGCTATACATTGGAGGTTCCCCCTCTGATGTAATTCATAGCAATGTAAACAGCCTCCCCCACCCCATGGGAAACAGTATGGAGATTTCTCAAAATAGTAAAATTGACCTACCACGTACTTTAGCAATACCAAGGTATTTATCTGAATAAATGCAAAAACACATAATTGGAAGGGATATATGCATTCTTATGTTCATTGAAGCCCTATTTTATAGAGGACTGAATTAGAAAAATATGGACTATTTTCACAATGGAATACTCAGCTATAAAAACAGATGAACTTTTGCTATTTAAGACAACAAGGAACTGGAGAGACTTATGCTATGCAAAATGGTCAGAAGGAGAAATATAAATACTGGATATTTAACTCCTATATGGCTGTAAAGAGACGAAACAAAGCAGCAGAGAGAACTAAACCAGGCAAACTCTAGAAATCTGAATGTGGAGGGCCTCCCCTGGTGGCGCAGCAGTTGAGCGCTGGGCTGTGAAGCTGCCCGCAGCCTCTGAGTGCTGGTTCGATCCCTGGCCACCGGCGAGGATCCCACATGGCGCTATGGACTTCTCCTGCTGTGCCCGCTGCTCCCCTCAGCAGTGTATTTCTTCATCAGTCTGCCTGTTCTGTTCCCCGCTCTGGCTCTGGTGGGTCCTCTCGCCCTTCCGTGCTTCTGACTGTACCCAGTGCTCGTATAAATAAATAGATAAATCTTTAAAAAAAAAGAAATCTGAATGTGGAATTAAGGCTACCAGAGAGGGAACATTGGGAGTAGGTAGCAAATTGTGGTGGGAACCCAGTGGATTGCTCTTGTGGGTACTTTGGTGGTGAGTATGGTGTGATAACACATCTGAAAATGTGAGGTCCCATACCACTAATTCATATACAGTGTTGTAAGCCAACATTATCTCAATAAAAAATAATTCAATGAAAAAGGTAAGATAAATTGGAGGTTCAGAAGACCCCCTCCTGGGGTTTGATTACTTTGCTAAAGTGACAGAGCTCAGAGAAACATTTGCTTCTATCATTTGAAATGGTCGGAAGACAATGGTTTTAAGTATGTGAGAGATATTGTAGTTTAAATTTTCATGTAAGTTAGTAATAAAATGGATCATTTTACATGGTGAGAAAATATCTTATGAGTTGAAGAGTCATAATAGTAATAAGTTTTAGTTACCAGTAACAAGGCGACATTGTAAAATATCAACAGTTTTTGGTTCCTATCAACCTTTATGTTCATCCCTTTTCACACACACACACACACACACACACACACACACACACTCTACATCATAGACAGCGAAAGCAGAGGCATGATCATTCCTCTCACCCTCTGTGGAGAGGAGAGTTGCATAGAGAAGGGTCTGAGAGAACCACCTGCCAGGAGACCTGGAATGAACAATTCACCTGTAACTGACAAAACTCCATCTAAGCATCCCCATTTTCACTGCCTTCAGGGGGTATGTGAGGGTCCCTATCTGGGGAGCATAGCTTGCTTGGATGACCTAGAGCACAGCCAGTTCCCTGCCAATTATTGTGGAGTGGACCACTACAGACATTTTGGGCTAGAAGTTTCTTTGTTGGTGACAACTATTTTGAATTTTGTAAGATGATTAGCAAAATTCACAGCCTCACTAGATGTTACTAGTGTCCACACCCCATCTGACAACTAAAATAGTGTCCAGATATGGTTAAATCTCCTCTGACTGAGAATCACTGTTCTAGTGTACTATTCTTTCCTACATAAATGTCTCCTAGCATCCCAGAGATAGGATGGGTAACCTGAGCATGGTAAGATATCGGAGACTTGAGTAAAGTTGAAAAAGGTGGGCAAGTGAATTTGGAAGGACTGAATTTTAGAATTTTTACTTATATTTTTGTTTTGAATTAAACCTAAGTAAATGTCATTGAAATTCAAGACCTTGCTCTGGAAAACTGCTTCTGAATATATTCTGGTAGCAGCTTTCTATTTTATCTAAAATATTGCCTTTCATCCTTCTTCATACATCCTATTTCCCAAGCACTTAATCATATTTATTGCTCACTCACCTTTGGAACATCTCCAAAGCTGGTGTCCAGGTAAAGTCTCAGGATGCTAATGAAGAAAAGGTCGAAGAAAAGTAAAGCTATCAGAGGAATTCCTGAACTAGAGTATGATACCAAAAAATCTATTACTAAGTGTTATAGAGAAGGATTTGCAATGAAGAAGGAAAAAAAATATTGAGGATTCCTCTTGTAATCTCATCTTGAACTTTAATAAAATGTAATAGTGCAACTACTATAGTAGTGACTTTAAAGTTTTGAGGGGGAGTAAAGAAATAATCTACAAAATGCTATTAAAATTAATGACTAAGGAGTCAGTAACAGAAAAAAAGCACTCAGCTGGCACCCACCCTTACAATCTTCATTTTACTCATAAGCAGAGTTTATTTAAGTTTCACAGTGAAAGAATCATAAATCTTTCAATTGCAGGGAAATGGAGATTCATGATAGATATGCTCCTTCTACCTCCAAAACTCGATTCAGCTTTTCCCAGGCTTGCTTGCTGTTTACTGTGGCTTTATTTTATGTGATCATGCCCACAATGCCTCCACTGTTTTAATAATTAGGATGATTTATAGGCTTGGGTATGAAAAGATCAATGTCATCACGTTATCTGATCCCCAACTTATCTTCTCCCTCTGAGTAATGATTTGTGCATAATTAATTCAGCAACTTTAACTGCAAAATATTTGCCTTATAATGACTTCCCAGGTGACATAAAAGCCTCATCTTCCAGGGAAGATGAAAATTGCTATGACCCCACCAGGGAGCTAATGTAATAACAGGACTCAATCCCTGGTTACGTCAGGGTAACTGATCAAGTCCCAACAGTGCATGTTGAAATGAGACTGGACTTAACAATGCCTGGGCCTCTCAGCTGAAAAGTGGGAAAGTGATTTTGGTCTTTTATTATCTGCTGTGTGCTGTCACCTGTCTTACCCCTGAGCGGTTTTCTGGGCTAGGGATTTCACTTGTTTAGCATTTCATATATCCTGACTTATCTCAGTATCCAGTGCTGGAAACTTTTGCTATACTGGCCAGACAGGTGTTCTGAAGCAACACTTCAGCACTTTCTAAATTATCAAGTATTCTAGAGGGGAAATGTTAAGGCTTTTCATTTCATCCCCCTCCCCCACCTTTTTTTGGGGGTTTATTTTCTTTTAGTACAGATTAGCTGGGATCATTTGCCTACCAGATGTGTCTTCAACAATTCGTTATAAGACATTTCTATTATTTTCCTTGACATTATTATTGATGTTTGCCGTGAAGGTATTTTTTTGAAGTGATGCTGAGAAAGCATTTGGTTAAGTTAGCTAGTCTGGTTCAAGAGGTGATTCTAAGGCTCATTAACTCAGCACCCCCATCAGCCACTAATGGGCACCCTAGAGTAACTGCACAGGAAATGAGCACAGTGCCTCCTGCCTGTTGCCTTTATGGAGAAGGGTTTTAAAATCAAGCCAGGAGAGATCCTTGTTTACCTGCTATTTGCATAATCTGAGGTTTTTATAAATGCTTTGGGTACTGGAGAAAATAAAGTTGTTATGCATCTTATATACATTACTCACCAAAACATTTTAAGGGAAAGCTTAACTGTAAAACAGAATGACTCATTTCACTGAGGAATAGGCTGACATTTTAGTGACTTGCCATAAATAGTGCAGTGGGACTAAGTAAACTGAGTTTAATGATGAGTTTTACAAGGTAGTTTGTTCCTTCTTCTTCTTGGGCTCAATGGCCTTTTCCTAAGAGAGAGGTATTTATGGGAAATCTGCATGTCCTTTTTTTATATTCTTCTGAACTGTTGGCTCACTAGGAGCAGAGGAGACAAGAGAGGATAAAACAAAATATTGCAAAAGGAAAGAGAAAGAATGCTTTTTACACAGTGAGAAAAATCAACAGCATCCATAAGATAGCTTTTTATCTTGGGGGAAATATTAGAATTTGGGTGAGAATTAGCAATAAGCCAGTGTAATGATTGTCAGTCTTGATTACCCCCAATGCCCATTGTTCCACAGTAGGGGATGTCATCCTGCATACCTTTGCTTGGTCAAAGTCTTGCCATCTAATCTCCCTTGTTAGTCTCTTTCCTTCAAATCACTGGCCCACTTCTACTCCCATCCTATCTTCTAACCCTGTTGCTGGGCATTTTCAGTCCATCAACTTTCAAAGTTGTTCCATCTCTTTTATTTTGACTGAACACACTCATCCTAATATCTGTACCATTCTCTTTTTTTTTCCCCCATGGGTGCCAAGAATTACCTCCTAGCTGTTCTCTCAGTTTCCATTTTTGTTGCCCAGAGTATAGCTAAAGGATCTTTGTAAAACAAATTCTTAACATGTTGCTTTCCTGTATAAAATGACTTCTCAGTGCACCTAGAATAAGGACCTTCTATGAGTGTTAAATATCAGAAAGTATTCTATTTTACCAGATGGACATACACTATATGAATCACCTAAGTATGTCTAATACATGAGCAGCATGCATGTTATAGGTGAAACATCTCACAAGTACACCATTCATGGAAGCTCCAATTATGGAGACATTGTCTGTTTCCCAGACATTTTCTAGAAATGGGATTTTATTAAAATATTTTGTTATGTGAATGAATTTTTTCTTAGAGTAGAAGGTGAGTCTTAAATTTTACTGATCTTAGCTTGTAGGTGCTTATTCATCTGGTCCTTTGAATACCTATTTGAATTAGGAGAGACCTGGCTGTGTATCAGGCATGTTACTGGAAATTGTGATAAAAGAGTTAATCCTGGACTATAAGGAGTCTGGTGTCCAATGTGGAGATAGCTACAAAGTACAGATCCTTAGAGATATATTAAATCCTAACTTGGATTCTTGTTATACCTAGCAGTGATGATGATAAAAATAAAAGTAATGACAATAATATCAGTTAACATAATAGCTTTTTCATCACTGGCATTCTATTAAGACCTTTATATACATTATTTCATCGTATATTCATAATCACTTACTACATAGGTAATATATTAATATCCCCATTTCACATGTAAGAAAATAGAGTCTGGGAACTATCTTAGCCAATGTAGCATAGCTAGACGGTGCCAGAGAGAAATTACTACCGTGGGTTTTTTATACTCTAAAGCCTAATTTTAAACCATCACACAGTAACATGTAAGAATTGAGAATAAAAGGGGGCCTCCCCGGTGGCGCAGCAGTTGAGTGCTGGGCTGCAAAGCTTCCTGTAGCCTTCGCAGCACCTGTTCGATTCCCGGACACGGGCAAGGGTCCCACATCTGCGCAGACCTCTCTTGCCTCGCCCACTGCTCCCCTCAGCAGTGTATTTCGTCAGTCTGCCTGTTCTGCTTCCCGCTCTGGCTCTGGTGAATTCTCTCACCCTTCCGTGGTTCTGACTGTACCCAGTGCTTGTATAAATCAATCTTAAAAAAAAAGTTAAGGAAAAAAAAAAGAATTAAGAATAAAAGGAGGGCCTCCCCTGGTGACACAGTGGTTGAGCGCTGGGCTGCGAAGCTGCCCCGCAGCCTCTGCAACGCTGGTTCCATCCCTGGCTGCCGGCGAGGGTCCCACATGGTGCAAACAGACCTTTCCTGCTGTGCCTGCTGCTCCCCTGAGCAGTGTATTTCGTCGGTCTGCCTGTTCTGTTCCCCGCTCTGGCTCTGGTGAATTCTCTCACCCTCCCGTGCTTCTGACTATACCCAGTGCTTGTATAAATAAATAAATAAATCTAAAAAAAAAACAATAAAAGGAAAGAAATAATAATGATTCACATCTGTACCTCTTATAATATTGCTATATTATCTATATTATGATGGTCATTCAAAACAAATTGTCATTTATTCTGAGAGAAAGGCAAAAATACAAATTGAAAATTTCACTTCAGGGAAGTTTTTCCCTTTAGAAAGATGACTTTCCTGTCAACGTACATGGAGAATGTCACCCAGGTCATCATAACCAAGAAATGTGACAGATCTTGAAAAAAAAATAAAGGTGTCATTTGACTTGCTGGTGAGGTGGAAATGAAATCTCTCCACTTTTTCTGAAACATACTTTTATAAGGAGATTTTTTCAGTAAGCAGTAAAGATAACAGCAAGATAGAATACTCTGCTTTGAGACTTTCACAAGGCTTCCCGGATGAACCAGGGGTTAAGTCTCAGTGCTATCACCACTATGGCCTGAGTTCGATCCCCAGCCAGGGTGCTAACCCACATTGGGTGCAGCAGACCTCTCCTGTCTCACCAGCTGCTCCCCTCAGCAGTGTATTTCAATGAATCCACCTGCTCTGTCACTGGTGAATCCTGTCAACCCCTGCACCTCTTTCCTGCACTCTAGTTCACTGCAAAAATAAAAAAAAAAAGACTTTCATATGGGGAAGTTTTATTGGATGAGGTTGCCGTATCTTCAATGTGAATTACACTTTACTCCACACTTAGAACAGGAAACACACCCACTCCGGCATCTTGTTAGTTGTGCAATATCTGGCAAACCTGCTTCATGGGAGAGAGAAGCACACTGTGCTCCTTATTTTGTGCCTTGCTGGCACTGTCTGTGAAAAGAATCCAGGAGGGTCTTGCGAACTTATGCCAGGTTTTGTGAGCCTTGGCATCATTGACATTTGGGGTTGGATAATTTTTTGGGGGGGAGCTATACTGTGCAACATAGGATGTTTATGAGCATGCCTGGCATCTGCCAACCAAATGTCCCCTCTCCTTCCTCCATTCTACCCAGGTGACAACCGCAAATGTCTGCAGATATGGAACTCCACTGACTAATTTGAAGACTTGTCACAGAAGTCACAAATACACTGTAAGTACATTCCTTGTGGCTTCTGTTTCTAAAACTAATTTTCTATATCCTGAAACAAAATGCTCAAAAAGCAGTTGTGTTGCACAAGAGAAGACTGTATTATTTGCATGAGATTTTTTTAAAATGAAGAAACAGGATATCTGCATCATAAGTAGGGTCAATGACCCACAGGCAAAAAAATGAGCTGATTATTTTGCAATAAATTTACCACCTCTAAGTGCACAGAATTTAAGCAGAGATTTATTTTAGCCACACAAATATATCCATGAAGGATATCCACAATACACGTGCATATTTTAAGTTAATTTACATGTCAATGTGCTAAAACCTTAGTAAGCTGGCACCATTATATTTAAAACAATATGTAAGTCAAAGCAATTATGTTTGTTTGGGCACAGGGGAAAATTCCCCCACACCTCTGGGTTCTTCTGAGCCCGGATGAATAACATTAACATCAGACAGATTATTAAGAGAAAAAGACAAAAGTTAATAACACACTATGGAGAATTTACATGGTTGCAAATTCTGAAGTACAATGAGGCACACCAGGGATTTATATCCCTGTGCTAAGGGACCTGGATATTGAGAAATAAAGAGTGTATTTACACAGAGAGGATGACTTCATCTTTTCTCTAAGGGTAAAAAGGTAAGTTTCTCATATAGAAAAACATGGTATTTGATAAACATACACCGCAGTGATACCTCCATCAAGCTGTATTCTTGTAGGTCTTAAAAAAGGTAGTAGTGATTACTTCTTTGTTTAGATTAGGGGGAGGCAATCTCTTCTTCCATAAAAGATAGTGCAAAAGGACTAAGGGATGGATAAGATCTTCTCTTTAACCTCAGGGGCCTTCATTATTTTCAACTCAAAATAATCTGCATTTTTTTTAAGCAATGGTAACAGTTAATCCTGAGGCCCATGGGTCTCAATTGACCTTCACTCCACATACCAGGGTGACACATATTAGAAAAGACCTGCCTTGGGCATCTGGGGAAAAGCCTGTCTGACGCCTTTAGGGAAGATGGATCCCAATTTCTCAGATGACCAGATATTAACTTGTACTCTTGTAAAAGTATTCAGTGATCTCAAATTTAAATTCTATTTAAATTTAACATGTTTGTGTATCAATTTTTTAAACTCTGGCATTATTTATTAGAATTTCATATTAGTCACTTAGGCTTCTCAGTTACAACATTTCAGATTCTGTTGATTTTAGTTTATGGTATGTATTTCAAATGCTTTTTTTTCACTAATTTGCCTCCTGAGAAGTTATTTCATTTTTCAGATGACTTTGAAGATGGGAGGTGGGGCCAGGGAAGTTAATAGTGCTCAATGAAATCCATTAGCATCCAATAACACTTGAGAGTCTTTTAATAGAATGGGGAAAAAAGTAACCTTGGTCATTCATCACATAATTATCTAGTTCTCACAAGAATTGCCATGGAAAAATTATATTAAAAGAGGTGGAGCAGAAGAGATTTAGTCAGTAACACTAGTCAATATAATATTGCAATTGTGAGTACATGTCATTATGTATTTGTTTAAATCTATAGTATGTACAACATAAAAAATGAACCCTAATGTAAACTATGGAATTTGAATGACTATGTAGATTCATCAATATAAGTTCATCAGTTATAATAAATGTACAGATCTGGTGGGGGTATTGATAATGAGGAAGGTGTGCATGTGTGGGGATAGAGGGTATCTGATAAATCTTTGTATCTGTCTGTCAATTTTGCTCTGAAACTAAAACTACTCTAATACATACATATAGACATATGTGCATGTGTATAAATTTTTCAGATAGTAGGCAGTGGTTTCAATATCATAGACATCTCTATAATCTATATTTAATTGTATATAATACCGAGAACATACATACATTCTTTTTAGGCAGTACGTCTTTGTTAATAAAGACCTATTCAGTAAAATTGTTACAGGACAACCCCAATGTGCAATGGATTGGCCTGACTGTGGGCCCCCACCTGCAGACTTAAAAGGGACATATAATGAGACTCAACTGCAGGCACATACAAACAGGGTAATAAAGGATTTATTTACAAAAAGGGGGATAACTCAGGGAGAGAGATAGATAAATTGGTGAATGCCTCCTACCAGTTCCTCTCAGCTGGAACCTGATAGCGTGCTAAAAGAGGTGAAAAACCAAGGACTCCCCAAGGCCCACCTGTCTGGTTATAGACCAAGCCTGGCTGCTTAACTCCAACCTCAGCTCCCAGCAACCCTCCCCCCAGCGGTGATGGGATCTGTAGTCCTTGGTGTTCTGGATCTCTTTGGTCTGGGGTGGGGGTGGGGTCCATAAAACTTATTTGTGGGGTTTGTTCAGGACATCCCCCCCAGAAAAAATATTTCATATCTGATATATTTTAAGTTCTGAAGACCCAAGCCACACATTCCAATGTAACCTTCCAAATCTCAAAAGTAAATTTGTGGAGTTGGTACTTGAATCATTTATTCTTTTTGATGTATTTTTTTGATCTTACTATAGGGTAATTTTGAATTTCTCAGAATCCAAAATTCTTACCAGAGTTTTTCTTGGGACTTTATTTCCTATAGTGCCCCTGTGATTTCCTCAGCACCATTTGCTGTGACCAATTTGCATGGCCATGAAAATAACAAGGAGGCTATAATTATTAGACTTTATTAATGACATTGCAATTTCCCTGAAGTGAAATCAGCCTGCAAACCTGGAAAATCCCATTAAGTCTCATATATTTTTGAAAAAGCATGGGGGATCTTAAATTCCAATTATGTATTAGTTCTGCCACTGATATGTAAGTGCCCATAATTAACTGTTCTACATTCTTTATTATTCTTAGGATTTTCAGAATTTCATTTACTGATATTTGAAATAGTCAATGATGTGGTGATTCACTGCAGCAATCCCTTGCTAGCAATTTATCTTAGTACTTTACTAGGACCTCATTCTCTAGAGTTTATTGCATCATTGTTCCTTTCATCTAGCTTCTTCTAGGCTGGCAGATAACCCGTACCTATCTAGGCTTCTAGGCTGGCAAATAACCATTTATTTGGTTAAAAAATGTCTAATAATATGTTTGTCTTCTGTGTACATGGGAGAGAACCAGTAATACTGAGTAACTCATCATAGTAGGATGTCCTGGGATGATCAAAGCAAGAATTGATTGTAGAAGGCTGGATTTAATAATGTAAGCTTCATTAAATTTCCTACAGTTTACAGAGTATTAGTGAAAGCAATATCCTCACCAATAGGAACACTTTTAGTTCCCTAACACTCAAAAAAGAACATAAGCTGAAATGAATTAACTAGGCTAAGAGAAAGGTTGTAGGGGAAGATGGGGAAGTTCAGTCCCAGTAAACCAAGTTATGACTGTTACACAAATTTGAGTTTTAGCTTCTCCATTGAATAGAAAAATAGGTTTTCCCTATACTGTAAGGGAGAAAACCCTTAAGGATGCCCTTAAGGGAGAAAATGCCTTCTTTGTATATGCAAACATCTTTCCCAAAAGGGCATCCTCCAACTAGCCTTCTGATTCTCTCCCATAAAACAACTTTTTCCGGGGCCTCCCCCGTGGTGCAGGGGTTGAGCGTTGGGTGTACTTCATCACTCTGCCTGTTCTACTCTCCGCTCTGGCTCTGGTGAATTCTCTCACCCTCCCGTGCCTGTACCCCAGTGCTTGTATAAATAAATAAATAAATATTTGAAAAAAAAAAAAACAACAGCAAACTTTTCCCAAAAAGACATATTTTGGGGTGGCAGATTTTTGCTATTCTATATCATCCCCTCAAAGGAAGTTTCTTTTGTCTGGGATGATACTAGTTTGAAACCTCTGTTAATTGTCTTTGAAGTTTTTTCTTCTTTACTACCTATACCCAAAATCTCTGAGTCCAGCCAATATTTACATACAGTACCTCTCAAATAATTAAAATAACAATAGAAACTACTTACTTTGCAGAACTAGCTCTTTTTTCAGGCTCTCTTTCTATGAAAGCTTTTAAAATCAATCTCCCTACTTATGTTCTGCTCCAATTAGATTGCCTGGGTGAAAAGGAAATCATCCCATACTTTTTGGATTCTCCTAGGCTGGCAAATGATCAAACAAGCATGGGACATATTGATATGATAAAAAAAGTCAAAGAGAAGCTCCATAGTAACATGTGTACATGGGAGAGACCCAGCAAAATTGAGTAACTCCCTTAAGTGTCACCAGGTATCATCTTAACTAGGTTAGCCAGGACAAGGGAGGTTGGGGGTGTGTGATTGGTGGAGAGAGGGAAACGTCAGGTAGGGAGTTAACCAAAGAAGACACAGTAAACTATAGGTAGGTAAATTTAAATTCTCTTTTTCCATTGAAAACACATGAGGAGATTAGGTGTTTCAGCACAGTGAGAGAGATGATCAGTGGGAGAGACCTTCTTTATACATGTGAATTCTTCCACAAAAGAGCAACCTCATCCTGCTTTCAGATCCCTTCTATAAAGTAAGCCTCTTTCAACAAGTCATATTTGGGGGTGGCAGATTTCTGCTCCCTTACAAGGAAATTACTATGCACTGTTGACAGATCCATTTCTCTATAAATATCTGCATTCCTACGATCACTATGCTTTGGACCCTCATTTGTCCCCTATACATACAAGATGAAATCCAAATTCTTCCCAAAGTCTCCTTGAAGCCATTCACTTCGACAAGTGGGACCAGTGGTGTACATGCTGCCAGATGCTGGGTTCTTGAGCAGGCCCAGAAATAGAAATGATGGAGACTCTAACTCTGGAAGAGCCAAGCAAGAATTTCTTAAAGCTTATGCACTTCAGCATAAGGGAGGTGGAGGCTTTAATTAAGTTTCACTTATAGCAGGAATATAGGGGAGCCAAATAAGACATCAGTGTAAAAAATAATAACAGTACAAAACACAACAAAGCAAAAATGGACAATTATAAATCAGAGACATCCTGCAGGGAGGAGGAGGGAGAGGGATCAGAGGGAGGGAGGAGCACAGGGGACTGAGGTGATGGTGCACGGGTGCCTTGGGGAAGGAAACTCTATGGGGACTACACCTGAGGGCGTGGGGGTGGACGCAAATATTGTTTAAAAATGTTTCTCACACACACACACACACACACACACACACACATATATATATATGTGCAAGAAAAAAAAGAAAAAATCCTCCCTCATGAGGTCAGTAATGAGCCATTGTTACTGATGGCTGTGCAGTGACCTGTGTAAAATGACTTGGAGGTCTGGTTTCTGAGCATAGAGGTCAGTGTCTTAGATGAAATAAAAAACAACATTGATACCAGCATCACAACAAAAAAAATAAATATAAAATAAAATGAAGAGGGGAAAAAACCAGTTTTGACCTAGCTTTCTTTGTTCTGTATTCCATGTGGTCATTCCATCTTTAAAACTCATGTTCTCTTCTTGTCTGTCACCTCTTCTTTATGGATTCTGTATCATTAGCCTAGAGGACTTGTTATTCTAAAGGGTTTGTTGGTGGTGAAAACTTTATTTCATCTGAATTATGTATTGGGAAGGGGTTTCTTTTTTAGAGATGGAGAGAGACTCTATCAGAGTGTGGGTATGTGGCCTTGGCTCACATCTTCAGTAGAGAAAATGTTCCTTTTACTTTACAATGACATGGTTGACCTCAGCTTGAGTTCATGCCCAGTATCATGGGGTTTCCTGATACTCACTGGACCCTCTCTCCTGGCAAATATAAACAGGAATATAAATATTAGCATTCTAGCTCCAAGATTTAGTACGTTATAGAGAGCAATCAGTACATTTAAGGGAGGAGTAAAGAATATGGATTAATCTAGTCACTTGATTGAGTGAAGAATCCTTAAGTGAGTGACTTAGTATATAGCATTATAGTTCATTTTGCTGATCTGTAGTATTGACCTTCCTGTAAACCCTTAGGATAGCACAGCATCAGCTACCATTAGTAAATTTCAGAGTGATGCCTGGAATTAGATCACATAAGACTTTAATATGCTTTTAGTAGCTTTTATAGGAGAGAGTGAGGAGATAATTCTAGCCCTACATACATTATGTTTTCTTCAAGTGGAGAATGTCTTGAATAGAAATAATTCTACTAAGAGAATGAAAATAGTTTTAGTGTAATTTTGCTTTTGCGAGCATGCAGAATCATGCTTTGGAAAGAGAGATTATGTGGCTGTATTATAGGGACAAGAGAAGAGAATGTTCCAAATTTCAAGTTGCTTCTCTAGTTAAAAAAAAAAAAATCTTTTTTGAATGCTGAGTAATATTCCATGGTATATATGGACCACATCTTCTTGATCCAGTCATCTATTTTTGGGCATTTGGGTTGTTTCCAAAGCTTAGCTATTGTAAACAGTGCTGCTATAAACATAGGGGTGCAGGTGTTCTTTGGAATTGATGTTTCTGTGTCCTTTGGGTAAATACCTAGATAAACACATGCAATTTGCAGCAACATGGATGGCGCTGGAAGGGATCATGCTCAGCGAAATAAGCCAAAAAGAAAAAGAAAAATACCGGATGGTCTCACTCATAGCAGGAATCTAGAAAACTTAAATAAGGGACCAGGAAAATGAATAACTATAAGAAAGTGAAAATCAAAATGAACAAAAAACTATGAACCAGAGACACTTTTAGGGGGGCGGGGGCGGGAGGGGAGGGATTGGGGTCAGAATGGGGGGGCTGCAATTGTATGGGGAATATAACAATAAAATTTAAAAAAAAAAATCTGTTTTCTTACCCAGAAGTTCCATTTCATTTTTTTTTAAAAGATTTATTTATACAAGAACCAGGGTATAGGCCAAATGTGTGGGAGGGTGAGAGGATTCACCAGAGACAGAGGAGGGAACAGAACAGGCAGACCGACGAAATACACTGCTGAGGGGAGCAGCGGGTGAGACAGGAGAGGTCTGCTGTGCCATGTGGGACCCTTGCCGGCCTGCTGGGATCGAACCAGCACTGCAGAGGCTGTGGACTGCTACACAGTGTGGCGCTCAACCGCCTGCGCCACCAGGAGAGGCCCTCCATTTCATTTTTTCCTTAGTTCTTCCATAAAGCAATTAGATATGCCTACAAAACTAGGTTTGCACTCAGATTAGAACTCAGATTTTGTCTATGAAAAGCAATCCATGACCTTTGAAGGAATATAAAAATATTTTATGCACTTCTTCTTTCTATGCTTGTTATTTTTAATATATTGTTGGTGATAGTTGTTCTCTACACATTAGCTGACTATATTAAATCCTAGGAGTATTGTTGAGGCTTACAGATACTATATGCAGTAACTTGTTAAATAAAGGAGATATTTTATTGCAGAATTGCAAAAATGTTAATGTTTAGTTAAATTACTTAGTTGTTCATAAAAGTACTTTTGGAAGGCCTTATCTACTGGTTGAATAATTTCAAATAGTAATAATAATATGCAATAGTAGGTATTTTAATTGTCATTTATCAGCAGATACTTGCAAAGCAGCTAAGTGAGACATCTGTTAAAGGATTATTCCATATTTCCCCTAATGGTTTACAAATCTCCTGTAGAAGTTTGTTCAGCTTCCAGTTTCCTGGACTCCACCACAGATCTTTTGTGTTGTCTTAGATCTGCATTTTATCAAAGAATTGGTGATTTTTACAATGAATAACATCAAGGATGCTGGGTATTTGCAACCTATAGAGAAATTAGAAATTATTTCCTTCCAAGAGTAGGTCCTGGGTTGTGGTTAAAAGCTGGCAGAGGTCAAGTAGATTTTTTCCAAGATTAGAGTTCAGACTGTCTGAGGCTTTTGCATCCTTGATCTTTATATCTGTTGAACTCTGGAAATTTGTAGTCAGAAGTGGCTAAGAATCAAACAGAATAGTTCCTTTAGTGCCTGTTTGTGCAGTGCAGCTAAGCAGGGTGGTGGTAACATGGTGTTTAGGAACAAAAGAAATTCAACCAAGAATTTTACTAAAGTTCTAGAGAGAAGTAGATCCTTGGGGCAGGAACATGCTAGGGCAGAAGCCATAGTTCAGTGTCTCTCTGATACCTATGGTGGGGTGTGGAGAGTGCTAGACCCACAGACCTTAATTTTAGTTGTAAGAGATTCAGAAACCTGCAAATCAATACTGTTTCTGAGTGACTTAGAGAACTAGGAAGTAGGAATATGCCACGCAGTGGGCCTTGAGACTCAAGAAGTGATCAATTTTTTTTTAAGACCCACAGCTCAGCATCCATCCTCATGCTGGAGGACATTTAGAAGCTGAGCTTCATTGATAGCTCATTGTAAAGAGTTTGTGGGTTGTGTAACAGCTATCAATGAAACAAGAGCATAAAGGAAATCTTGTTTTTCTGTTGATAGTATTTTTCTTCAAAAGAAGGCTCACTCTTTTTCACAGTTAATTACCATTCCTAAATTATTTAACATCTATCAGAACATTTCAGCTATCTGATATTTAAACATAAAACTGATTCTTTAGTTCCTCATACAATATATGTGTAGTTGGCAGAGATACGACTCTTTCAAAGTTTTATTTGCTCCAGTGTCATGAGTGGTAGAAGACATGCTATTCTAATTTATATCCATGTTCATGTTGAAGGAGACATGATTCTCTTTGTTAGGGAGTCATTTTGCTCCTTTCTCCTTTTGGAAAATGCTGTGTACAACCTTTTAAAATTAGAGACCAAGTAACTGCTAGATAGCATGACACGACAGAGCAGAGAGAACTTAATCCCTGCTAGCCATTCCCACAGTTCTGCCAGAGAAGGAAACTGGGAAGATACTAGGTGTTGTGGATTGGGCTCTGTAGTTTGCTGATCTACTCATGTTTGGAAATCCTACTGTCCCAATTTCATTTAGATAAGATTGTGAATATTAATATTGACATGCATTTACAGATACAACACCAGAAAGAAACACAGCCCATGAAAGAAAAAAATTCATTAAGTTCGATCTTACTAAAACTAAAACCAAAGAAGACACTATCAGCATCATGAAAAGACATCTCAGAACAGAAGAAAATGTTTGCAAAACACATGTCTGATGGCTCCGAGTCCCTTGAGAATGATATTCTTGCATGGTAAATCTGTCAAGAGACTTTAAAAAAGATTTACATCTCACAATGATAGAAGAAGAATTTACAATTACAAATTTTCTATACTAAATGCCCCAACAAAAGAGAGGTCAGTGGGCCTCCCCTGGTGGTGCAGCGGTTGAGCGCAGGGCTGCGAAGCTGCTTGCAGCCTCTGCAGCACCAGTTTGATCCCTGGCCACCGGCGAGGGTCCCACATGGCATGACAGACCTTTCTTGCCACGCCCACTGCTCCCCTCAGCAGTGTATTTTGTCAGTCTGCCTGTTCTGTTCCCTGCTCTGGCTCTGGTGAATTCTCTCACCCTCTCGCTTCTGACTGTACCCAGTGCTTGTATAAATAAATAAATCTTTAAAAAGAAAAAAAAAAAAGAGAGGCAGTGACCTAGAGTTTGTTCAAATTTTAGTCAGGACCAGGACCATCTCAGTCACTTTCATCTCTTGCTCTTCTCATCCTAGAAATGTGACTTAAAAAGAACCAGGTTCTTGTTTTTAAATCTCATTCTTTTATTTGTTAAGATTCTCATCCTAATTTATGGATCCTCTTTCTTGTTTGAGTATGTTTTCAACTTCAAGACTAGCAAAGCAGAAGGTAAAACATGAACACTGTGTAAGACCTATAGAATTCTTAATAAGCATTAAAAATATTATGTTGCCCTGAGCCCCTAATATATAATTTTAAACAAAAGTTAAAAAATCCATACAATTTATAAAAATCTTTAACATTGATTTTTCACATGATTCCTGTCTCAATATTTTCTCAAAACTATTAAATTTCAAATTATTACAATAATTTGACATTGGTCCTTCTGGTTATGGGAAGTTCACCTTTGCTGCCTGTTGGTTCTGCAGTGAAGAACAGTGGTCTATGTATAGCAGGTGGCCCAATTACCCCAGCAACCTTAGATTTTGACTTTGTTAACAGGGGGGTCATTCAGATTAATCCTGTATTTTATCTCCCAGTGTTCATATCCAAATCATTGGTAGATACTACCTTTTTTCCTTAAGAGAAACTTAGGGTTTGAGTCATGGCTATATTCTCTCCCCCACCACTTTCTTTCTTGGGTTGCATAGAAGGAAAGCATTATCATTCAAATGTTCTTTTAATCATTCAGTCCCTAACATTACCAGCAATCAGAACAGATTTGTAATTTTTGAGCCATGTGCAAAGAAGAGATATCTTGCTTCACTGAGAAAATAGACAATTTTGTGAAATATTAGCCATTTATCTGTCAAAGTGGGCCATTATACATTGAACCACAGCAAAAAGCTACTATGCACCTTCAAGTCTTTTCATTTATGCTTTAATAGAGTTTTTTTGTACCTGGTGTAAGGCTGATCTAAATTCCAGTATATTTGAATTCATTTTTGACAAAACTAGGTATATAAAAATATTAATTAGGAGAATACAGGTAGAAATATAAAATTAGAATTCATCATCAGATCAAATGTATGTTTTAAAATAAAAGAGTATCAATCATTGAACAAACAACAAGGGAGAAGGTAATGGAAAATAGTGTGGATTCTCTTTTTCCTCTCCACTGCCTCTACTTCATATGCTGGGTAGATTCTAATTCAGCAGACGTGAAGTCGGTCTTATTATCTGCATTTAGGATCTCTTATTCTGTGCAGAACATTTGAAATGCTGGAGGTTTTCATATGTTGCATTGAGTGTAAAACTGATTATGAAAGGCTTGCTTTTTAATTCTTGCCCTATAGACTACTCCATATAAATTACATGACCCTGAATGAGTCATTAAATCTTTCAGAGCCCTGATAACACTCACCTGAAAAAATGAGAATAATAAAAATGTTCTTGTTTCCTCTGTTACAAAGTTGTAATAAGCAGCAAATAATCTAATGCATGTGAAGGATACTGCAAACCGAAAAGCACCATGAAGTATAAGTATTTATGCTTCAATGCATGCATTGAACATGGTCTGCCTAATCTGTATTTTCAGAAACCAACCCTCTATCATGTTGACATTTGCTAATTTTAAATCATGCTGCAAATGAATGGTTCAGATTGGAACACCTGCTATCATCATTTTTTAAGAAAATGACTATCATTTGATTTACAAGAACATTTTATCTTAATAAGTTCAGTTCAGCATTTATTAGCATGTATTAGCCTGAAATTCCCTTAACAGAAAATCATATCTACTTCCTTTTTCAGATATCTTTATAGTCACCATAGTATTCTCAAAAACCCTACTCAGTAGGAATTGCTGACCTCAATAATTCCCATTTTTCCAAGAGTACTTTAAAATGCATAAGGTTTGAAGATATACAAAGGAAAAAATTATAGTGTGGCTCAAGAGAAAACAAATGTTTTGACATCATATCTCTGTTTTTTTTGTAATATATTTTGTATTATTAAAGATGATAACTGCATTTTTAGGCAAAAACCTTATTTGAAATCATTTTTCTTTTTTTATGATGGAAAAACAATCTAGCAAGAAATATTATAGGACAGTTTTCAAAAATGATCCTGAATAATCTTAATTCCAGAACAGAAACATAAAATAATTTTCTCTTTAAAAGTTTTTTGTTGTTAGAGAAACCCCACCAACTGGGAGAACATTTTTGCACCCAACACTAATGATAAAGGACTGATCACAAAAATCTGCAAAGGGCTGATGAGACTCAACAACAACAAAGAAAATAACCCAGTCAAAAAATGGGCAGAAGAGCTAAAAAGAAACTTCTCTGAAGAGGAAATGCAAATGGCCAACAGGCATATGAAAAAATGTTCAACATCACTTGTCATCAGGGAAATGCAAATCAAAACTACCATGAGATACCATCTTACACCAGTGAGAATGGCACATATTAAAAAAACTAGCAACAACAAATGTTGGCGAGGGTGTGGAGAAAAAGGAACTCTCTGCACTGTTGGTGGGAATACAAACTGGTCCAACCACTATGGAGAGCTGTGTGGAGATTTCTGGACCTACTAAACATAGAGCTTCCATATGATCCAGCAATTCCACTCCTAGGTATTTACCCAAAGGGCACAGAAACATCAATTCCAAAGAACACCTGCACCCCTATGTTTATAGCAGCACTATTTACAATAGCTAAGCTTTGGAAACAGCCCAAAGGCCCAAAAATAGATGACTGGATCAAGAAGATGTGGTACATATATACCATGGAATATTACTCAGCATTCAAAAAAGATAAACACATGCAATTTGCAGCAACATGGATGGCGCTGGAAGGGATCATGCTCAGCGAAATAAGCCAAAAAGAAAAAGAAAAATACCGGATGGTCTCACTCATAGCAGGAATCTAGAAAACTTAAATAAGGGATCAGGAAAATGAATAACTATAAGAAAGTGAAAATCAAAATCAACAAAAAACTATGAACCAGAGACACTTTTTGGGGGGAGGGGGCCGGGAGGGGAGGGATTGGGGTCAGAATGGGGCATGTGCAGTTGTATGGGGGAATATAAAAATAAAATTTATTATTTAATTAAAAAAAAAGTTTTTTTTTGTTGTTGTTAAATTAGGTCTTATTAAAAATGATTGTGAAGTTATCTGGGCGCTTCTGCTCCCTCATGCACCAAACATTTGTGAAGCTGGTGCTGTCATACATTTTAAGAGGGAAAGAAAAGAAGCATGACTGTTGCCCTAATGATGGGCTTGGACGCATTGTATAAGCATGAAAGACGTGTCAATGCTGTGAGTGTCTTAGCTAAAATAAGGAATCTAATTTAAAATTCTGTATTTGTTTAGATCAAGTAAGCAATACGTTCAGGAAGAGACCTGAATAAATGTGGTAGCTGAGTTAAAATGTAAATGATTTGAGAATAAAGAAGATAAAGATGTTGCAGAGTAGAAGAACCACGCAAGCAGATTCAGCATCAGAAAGGGAGAAAATGATGACGCCTCACTTTTTGAAGATTGTATTGTGACTTGCTGCCTACCTAGACTTCATGGTTTTGAATCTCTGAAAATACAGTTCTGTTAAATGAAGAAAATGTTAAGAATCACTGAGAAAACTCACTGTCTTTGCTGTCCTTAACGGGAACTAGAGATAACCTTGTTTTTCTTACTTTAAACCTTCTTAGAAGAAGACCATTCAGCAGTTCATTTTATGGCTTTCATATATCAAAATGGATATGATTTTCTCCCACATAAACGTTTGTTTTGGTCCACCTTGAAACATCCTCACCTGTGTGCTTTGAAGTTGTCTATTTCCTGAGCTGGAAACCTCAGAAATGGTGAATGGCTTCTGAAGTATGGTATTGAAATAATGCTATAATTTTAAAGTTCTTTTGTTTTGCTAAACATGTTCCAATTATAGACTGGTTCTTGAAAGCTGTGCTGAACAAGACTATTTAACAAAACCAAATACTTAGCTCCTTTTTAAAATATTAACCTTGAAAGGCCCTGGTACTGTAAAGTTTTCTTTTTCAACATTGCTTAGCATTTTCACTCATCATGTTCCTCAGAGTATGGCATAATCTCAAAATTGGCTGCCTTTCTGTGTTACCAAGAAATAAATGCACCAGGCTTTTCCCCATTTTATCAAGAAACTTCATGTGCCTTTCACAATATGCATATAGAGACTGAATTAAAACCCATATTCTGTCAACTACACGAGGGCTGGGAGTGAAGCGATGTTCACCTTTTGTCTTTGTTGGGACCTTCAACTCACAGTGGAATTTTACCAGTGGTCTAGGCATGGAGAAGGAACCTTTAGAAATCATGTTTCTACTCTAAACTTTTAAGAATATCCTGAAATATAGTACTTAGTGGGTACACGTAGTTCAAGGATAAATAGAGGAGTAATTTGCCATTTGTACCAAATTAAATCAGACTTTCAGTTCAATCAAAACAGCTTGCAGCTGGATGCAATAATCTGATTTCCTGACACTCAGAGAAAAATTGAAGCCCTCCAAAAGGCCCCTGCTGATCTTCAACATGAAATACGTTTTTGCTGGCAATTTCACTCAACCTCTGAATGCCTTCATATTTAATAAGCTAAAAAATGCAAATAAAGCATAAGGTTAGCTGGAGACAGCTCTCAGGTAGTGTTTTATTACAACTAAATGAAACACACAGCACAATGCCTCTAAAGGATCATGCTCTTGTTCTTTCTCAAAGCAGCTATTTTGTTAAATATGTTATTAGATGAATGTCTATATTAGCGTCCTGGGAGTACTGTTTTGACATTGGATGTGTGTTAAAAACACAATAAAAGGCTTCAGAGAACAAATGCTTGAATTCTGTATGAATAACTTGCTATTTTCTTGGGAAGGTAATGAGGCAGATAGAGCTAAATCCTCAAGTCTCCATTAACTGTTGATTATTCAAGATAGTGAGGATCCAGACTTACAGATAGACATAGGCCTGGAAAATTAGTTCACTTTATAACAATTTGTTTTTTATCTTGAGATGTTACTGTATAACCTGGTAACTGCAGGTCTTTCGGAATGGTGAATGAACTTTTTCTGTTGCCCCAGCGTTGAAAAATGCTGAATGAAAGACAAAGAAGCACAAAGTGATATATGTTCTCAAGAAAGTTTCTGGCATTTGACATCTGAAACTCTCTAGGGCTTATAATGAGGTTTTAAAACTGACCCTGTTTATCACAAGTTGCATCTACTTTTTAATAAGCACACAATTGAGAGAGGCAGAGGGTAAAGAGAAGGACATTGTTCAGATGATGAGTCTTTATCATAGGGGGATTTGGGATTGTTTCTTTCTTCTTTTGGGGGCAGGAAAAGAAGTGTTTGACCCTTTCCATTCAATATCCCCAAAGTAAACAGAGGGTATATTTAAACAGGCAACTGAGGAGATTAATGAAGGTACTGTTTAGGGAGGTATGAAAAGAGTTAAGTGAAGCCAGAGCATGGGGAGCATCCTTACCATACAACCCAAAGAAACTTTAACTACCATAAGCCCAGAAAGGCAAGGAGAGAAAATAATTACTGGGACCCGTAGCTGTGGCTGGAGATGAGCGCCAGCTCACAGGACTGTGGTCAATTGATGAGGGACACAGTCACTGGCCAACGGACAGGGTCAAGGAAGTGAGTGCCTCATTATTACTGTCCACCCTCTGACCTCCTACCAGCACCTCCCTTTCACCTAATTTACCAGAAACTAGTGATAAAACAACCTCAGTTGAAGCACTGTACAATGGTCAGCTTCCCAGGGACCCAGAGCAGAGAAAAGAAACAGTGAGTAGATGTGGAGAAGCAGACAGAAATTATTCAGCCCATCAAGATGGGGGGCATTTCTAGAGAATCCTTCATAAAAATTGGGGCAATAAAGAGGGAGGTAAGGATGGGATCTTATTCTTTGCTACAAAGATCTTTACTACTGTGCAAGTGGAAGGGCAAAGAAAAACATGATTCAGTCATCACCCTTTGCACTAAATCCTGGGGAGGGGAGATGATGAACAAGAAATCAAATACAGCTTCATTCTTTTGCATGTAGCTACCCAGTTTTTCCAGCACCATTTATTGAACAAACTGAAAGAAAATAATCCAGTGAAAAAATGGGCAGAAGAGCTAAAAAGAAACTTCTCTGAAGAGGAAATGCAAATGGCCAACAGGCATATGAAAAAATGTTCAACATCACTTGTCATCAGGGAAATGCAAATCAAAACTACCATGAGATACCATGTTACACCAGTGAGAATGGCACATATTAAAAAAACTAGCAACAACAAATGTTGGCGAGGTTGTGGAGAAAAAGGAACTCTTCTGCACTGTTGGTGAGAGTGCAAACAGGTCCAACCACTGTGGAGAGCTGTGTGGAGATTTCTGGACCTACTAAACATAGAGCTTCCATATGATCCAGCAATTCCACTCCTAGGTATTTACCCAAAGGACACAGAAACATCAATTCCAAAGAGCACCTGAACCCCTATGTTTATAGCAGCACTGTTTACAATAGCTAAGCTTTGGAAACAACCCAAATGCCCAAAAATAGATGACTGGCTCAAGAAGATGTGGTACATATACACCATGGAATATTACTCAGCATTCAAAAAAGATAAACACATGCAATTTGCAGCAACATGGATGGCGCTGGAAGGGATCATGCTCAGCGAAATAAGCCAAAAAGAAAAAGAAAAATACCGGATGGTCTCACTCATAGCAGGAATCTAGAAAACTTAAATAAGGGACCAGGAAAATGAATAACTGTAAGAAAATGAAAATCAAAATCAACAAAAAACTATGAACCAGAGACACTTTTAGGGGGGCGGGGATGGGAGGGGAGGGATTGGGGTCAGAATGGGGGGGCTGCAATTGTATGGGGAATATAAAAATAAAATTTATTATTTAAAAAAAAATTAAATGGGTTAGGAACTTTAAAAAAAAAGAAATCAAATACAGTGTTAATATAATTTTGAAAAGTTAAACTTTGCAGAACTGTTTTGGAGTTTTTACTAACTATAAGTGAATGGGAAACTTCAGGACTTGTTTAGGATACTGTTGAGGGGATAAGGAATGGCATTTCCACAGATTATGGTTGTATTAATGTAGTAAGTTATTATAAAAAAGCAAAATCATTACATGCTTGTACTTCACTAAGACTAGTCAGTAAACTGGCTACCTTGTAAAGTTTGGGAATGGTAGCACAAGTATACAATTTATGGGATGTATGAAAATGTATCAGCTTGCAATCTAATTATGGCAACACCTCAAAGGTGTCAATCACAGTAATTTTAAAAATTAATTATTTTGTGGAGGTTAACACTGGTTATAGCACTGTTTATGATTTAGGGGAACAGCTTCACACTCCCCAAATGCAAACTGTTCATACTCCACATACCACATCCATTACCAACGCACCCATAGTCCGTTATCATAGTCAAGCCCTCTGCCCTGCCCCCCACTTTGTTACAACCTACTTTCTTCTTTCCCCTCTAGTAGCCATATGTACCAGTCTTCAAACTGCATATTCTTGATTCTGATTTGTTAACTGAAAGACTAGGCCAAGTACCTCTTTGCCCAAGATCCTATCATGAAATTATTCAAAAATGAAGAATATTACCACTTTTCTTAAGAAGTAGTGTCAAATTATCCTTGAATATAAAAATTCTTATTAAAATCCATAGTTTTAAAAAATCTTGGCCATGAAAATTCTTTATACTACTTTAAGTATTTTGCCATGGACAATATTACTGTACCTTTTTATTGATTTTTAAGGAATAATGAACTGGTGATCCTTTAGTAGAAGCATCAAGAGTTCCTGGATCCCCCTCTTGCAGAGGCTGTCAGCATCCTGAAGAGGCTTTTGCCTAATACCAGATGCACTCATGATGAATAGCTGGAGTTATTCATTGGGTATAGTAGTTGATAGTTTTATTCACTGGCATCTCTCTCTTAGACACTTGCTAGATTAAACTTACTGACATTTGTGGTGGAGTAGGGTCACATAATTAATATGGTGTTTATAAAGTGGTATTTATAATTTTTGTACCAATGTACTGCCCCTTAATCACTATTGTTAGACAGGAGTTGTCACTGTCACAGTCTTTAACTTCTTCTGACTAGTATATTGGAGAAAGGTAAAAATGTTCAGGTCATGGCAATTAAGAAATGTATATATCTCTCTCAGAGATCTATGTCTATGGTCATCTGATATGCAAGTAAAGGAAATTTCACACTACCTTAAGATCAACCTAATCTATCAGCCTCCCTGGGATTCAGTCTTCTGAGGTCCTGGAATGACATTGTTTTCTTCAATGTCATTTCATTATGACCAGGAGAAAAGGAAAATTCTGACTGGCATTGAAGGAAATAATGCTATTAGAGGACCTGGTTTTGGAGGACCTAGTTCTGTTATAGTTCTGTTGTTTCTCTTAGATTCCAGTTTCCATGGACCTATAATTGATGTGAAGTGAGGACTCACTGTACTTATCCTTTTAAAAACTCTTTTAACAATTAAACTAATATGGGTTTACAATATTATATAGGTGTCAGGTTCACTAAATCGAAGTTTATATATGCCATATTAAGTTTACCACTAAAATTATAATTCTGTCATTCACAATATAATTCACTTTTGCTCTGTTTACCTACTTTCCTTTCCTCTTTCCTTCTGTATTGTTCTTATAGTCTTAAAGTTTATCTTTGTTTTATTTAGGTCATTCGTTTTCTTTATGAACCATACATGAGTATATCATGATGTTTGTCTTTCATTTTGGACAAAGTGCTTCTGCCTTATCGTGTTGTATTACATATCTCATGTATTTAAATCACTGAAGCTATATATTTAGGTCATTCAGTTAATAGAAAGTACTAATGGTATATTTTACATTCCAAATGCCTTTCTTACAGTCAAAAAATTTGCTAAATCAGACTTGATTTCCATCAGAAAAATCTGACGTTATTTTTCAATTCAAACAGACATATTAACATATCTCTAAGACAGACATGATACAAGAAATGGGTTGTTTTGTAATGAGTTTGTGTTCTCTGTGATTCTATGAAACAGTGAATGCATCCCATGTTAGCATTTCTGACCATTGTTCTCTTACTTTATTCTCACATGACTCTCCCTCTGGAGTGATGTTCTCTTTGGCAATAGAGAAATGAAAGAGGTGAGAAATGGAGAAGCTGCTCTTTAATGTGACTGAATTCAAAACATCACCACACAAACCAAAATACCAAGTTTCGAAGGACAGGTTTTGCCTTAACAGAAATATATAAGTACAGAAGAGATCAAGTCTTTCACCCTCTCTTTCTTCTTGTTGCATCTCTGAATTTCCTAGTTTTGAGCATTTAACATTAGGAAACAGAAAATCATGGAGGGTTGTTTTCAGAATTTGTAAAGAACCTGTCAGTATTACAGTAACTGTAGCTGTAGGGCTGTATAGCATTTAGAAATCTCTAAACAACTATCATTGACATCTTCTGATTGAAATTTTCAGTTTTGTAACTACAGTGCCAACCCCCTTTAGTTGAAATCAGTGAAAGTTGAATTTGGTTAGTCTGGGTTTGCAGAAGATTGTTTTCATAAATGATCTTGTAATTACCATGTGTGACTCATCAATGCCTTTGCAAAGAGTTATAATTTACATGTGTCAATACTATCCAGTCTGCTTTTTAGATCTTAGTGTGATAGTAAGTGAGCAAATAGCAGTTTAGCGAGCTTTTGGAGGGATTGAAATTAGCTCTTATTGAACAGATTTTTTTTTTTAGAAAGTATTCTCTCAATGTTGTGGAATCTAATCTTGACTGCTACAAGAAAATTGGGAATACCTAGGGCTTAAAATGAGAACATTTTAGCATCTTAGATAATGCGATGTATGTTTTAATTAAAACAATGAAGGGTTTGTTAATGTAATTTGGCTAAAAATGGAATGACGAGAGAAAGGAAGAAAATAAATGAAATAAAATTTTAACAAAACATCTGTTATTTTTTAGATGTAGTAGTGCATATTTTACATATATTCTCATTTATTCCCCACAGCAACACTTGGAAGTAAGTACTATTACAACTTTGCAGATGAATAAATTGAAATTTATGGAAGTTAAGTAGATGAAAATTGGGTTTGCAGTCAATTAGATAGAAAGTGAGAGAAGCAAACTTCAAATTCCAGGTGGTCTTTCTCCAATGCCCATGTTTTGTCCAATTATCCCTTATGTAACTGAGTGCACACCTGATTGGGTTGCTGATTATTGGATAAAAGGACAAATATAGCTTTTCTGAAATATGAATATGCCATTAAAGCACGTATTGTATGATGTGAATTGACCAAGAGGATCTCAGACATCAGGGGTGCATACTCTGGGGGATAGAAATGATTGATAGTAGCACAGTGGCAAAACAGAAAAAAAGTGAGAAAAAAGTTGTTTGAAACAAGAAAGTATTAGAATCAGCAGGAGATGACACTTATGAAAATATATACAGAAAACTTAGAAACGATAAAATTGCTAATCAGTGTTCAGTAAACGCAGCAGGCAATAAGTTCCAAAGAGCTGCTAATGAATTATTAAACTGAAACGTGGCCCTGGGTTAAGATAAAAAGGAGGTAGAAAATGACATCTTCTAAACGATATGAAACAAATGTGACAATCAGCAACTTTGAAAATATTGTGAAGATGTGAAGGGGGTGCTATTTGCTTCACATGTTTCGGCATCAATTATGCATTTTAAAGTAAACTTAAAGAGGTTCCTAATTAAGCTCCTTGTGCAGCTGTCAGAGGATTTCTTTCTTTATTTAGTACCAAGCTTAGAGTCTGTGATAAAATATCCATGATTACAAATACCAAGTGAAAGAGCAAATGAATAAAAGATGGATCCAACATTCTAAGCACAATTCAGGTAGATTCTGGGTGGAGTTGTCTACAATAGCTCAAAATGCTCAATTTGGACTTTTTCTGGACTTGTTCGCCTTTCTTTATTTTACATACTGGCATCTGATCCGATTGTAGATGAGTATGCTAGTCTGAAAGTAAACCACCAAGAAGGCTTCACACTCTCTTTGGAAGGTGAGGCTGGACATCACCTAGAACAGAGTTTGGGAGACTCAGAGGCAATTAGGGTGAGAGCTGTCTTGAGAGCCAGACTTTGTTTATATCTCAGTTGCAATTTCTCCCTTCATGTATCAAGAATCATAGTGCTAGAATCGGATAAAATACTTTATTTTTACATTCTGGGCATGAGGAAGTGATTAATAAGGAGAGGTCAAATAAGCCCTCTGAAGGATGAATGAAGGAAAGACAAGATGGGAAGTCACAGGAATTTGTTGAAACTTGCATGGGAGAAGGTGTGTGCTGCACACATTAGGCTACAAGTTTTGGTTAGGAGCAGCCCCCATTATTTTGAGGAAGAATCTAGGAGCATTTGGGATACTACAACTGGGATTCCGAATGTACTCATTCCGCATTTCCCATTCGACAGTGCTCACCAGGTAGAAACAGAATCAGAGATTGAAAGGGGTGTAGTCATAAATGCATGATGCTAATTTTCTTAACTGATGGAAAGTGGGCCTCACGGGGAGCAGAAGTGGTCAGAGTCTTCCTCGGCTGGCAGAAGCATGAGGCTAGGACCAGGAGAACACGGAGGTATAAAGACAGTGTCCATACTCAACTAGTAGTAGTAGTGAATGGATGCCACAAGATTGGGGAGGCCACCAGTACAGATTCAGTGAACAGAGAAGTTGGTTTTTAGAGAACAGGTGTGATATGGCCCCTTAAGCGAGGGTCAGCCATGACTCAGGGAGAACATGAAAAATAGAGGCCTCTTTTATTACTGCTATGAAGGCAATGTTTGAGAACGATGACATCTTGGGAAGGTGAAGAGGAAGAGTAAGTGGGGAAGGTACCATGAAAGATTCAGCATTTGTTGAAGGAGACTGGATAACTTTAAAGAAGACAGACTTTTTTTTTTTAAGATTTATTTATTTATGCATACAAGAGCTGGGGTACAGGCCAGAGATGCAGGTGGGGGGAGAGGATTCACCAGAGACAGAGTGGGAACAGAGCAGCCAGACTGACTGAAATACACTGCTGAGGGGAGCAGCAGGCGAGACAGGAGAGGTCTGCGCACCCTGTGGGTATTTTCCTGGCTGGACGGGGATCAAACTCATGCTGCAGTCTGCGGATTGCTTCATAGTGTGGTGCTTAACCCCTTGCACCACCAGGGAGGCCCGACAGACTTATTTTTGACTGGCAACATCCAGTGTTCTTTCAGTGTCTCCCTGCTATACTATAGCAGAATGAGTGCAGTTATAGAGTTTTAATTTATCCAAGGATGAAACCTCCTTCTCTTGTGTAACATTCCAGAGGTAAATCAACAAAGGAAGCTCATGCTCCTGCTAGCTCCTTCTTTCAAGATTTCTGGAATGTCCCAATTTTTCCCATGGTCCAAGATGGAGGCATTTACATTTCAGAGAGAATTTTGGAGAAAGGGAAGGAGAAGAAAGGAAAAGACATGCACCAGATTTCTTTTAAGGACATTTCTTAGAAGCTGCCCATGGTATATCCACTTAGTCTTTGCTAGCTTGAAGTTAGCCTCATAGACACATTTACTTGAAAAACATGTTGGGAAATTTGGGTTTTATTTTGGATCAGCTAAAAATTCCATTTCAGAACAAAGAGATGGGTGAAAGTTTGGACATCTGCCATGGGCTTCTGTATATAAATCAGTACAAAGATGGAGCCAATGACAGATATATAGGTCATGTAGTGATTCATTACTTTTTCCCACATTTAGTCATAGATGGACTGCAAATGCTAGCTTACAATATAATGATTGTTCATGTTTTTCTTTGCCATTATAGGTATTTCAAAGAGGTACAGGAGAGGTATGTCCAATTTTGCTCACCAAATATCATTAAAAATCTGTCTTTGATGTTTTGATTTTTTAGGCATTATACAAAGGGAAGACATTTGGTGTCATAAACTGTATTTTTTCACTTATTTGGGACTTCATTAAAAGGTTGACTGAAATCCTTTGCCTATTTTATCTGGTATTCAGCCAGCAAAACTGAATATAGCCTCTTCTAGCGTCTCTTTGAAATGCCTGTAAGTGACAAATAAAAAGTCTTAAAGGCTACAGAAAAGACACCACCAGAGTATATAGAAAACTCCTATGCTTCAAAGACATGACAATCATGTCACACGCTTTCCAAATACAGTTGTGATGATTAATTTAATCATCAACTCCTTACATCACCAAATGTTTGATGCAGCACTCAGTGAATGGGGACTGAGACTTGGTGACATTCTAAGGTATTCTCTCAGCATAGAAATACTCTGCTAGATAAGAACATGCTATTTTTTCTTATTTTTCCTTGGCATTCATCTATTATTTGATTCATATATGATTTCTATTCATCTAGTGCTGGCAAAAACTGTGCTCCTACAAGAATATCTAGGTAAAGTTTGGAAAGTGGGAAGCCATATGTCTGATGTTGGTTAGAAGATATTTGTTTGTCTTGCACAGTATTGGATTATACCTTGTTTAAAAATGTTTATATTAATTGATTGCCAACATCAAAATATTAATTTAGGATATTACTTATAAAAATATATGGGTTTTAGTTTCTTGAAGATAAGGCACTGACCACCACCATTCCCACATGGATGAATTAGATAGATTGAATAATTCTCAGTGGTCCTTACTCATCTTCATTGGTCCTTGGCATTGAAGCTGAATGCCATTACAATTTGTCCTCTGTGGTACTGTAGTTTTATTTAAGAAGAAGTTAAGTAAATATGAATGCTGTATATACGTCCATCTTCTGAGTTTGCAATCTCTAAGCACCTAAGCTTGCAACTCTTAGTCTACACATCCTGAAATGAGGGCAAAGTCAATTGTTTCCTTGGTTCCCTGAATTATTTCCCAAGTAATTCCTTGAATACTGCCGTTCAGGAAAGTACACTGTTGCAGATTTCATGATGGCGGCACAGTTGTTTTTTTAAAATTTACTTTTTGTTTCCTCAATACCTAGGATAATACCCAGCATGTAGTAAACATTTAGATGTTATTTTTGTAATAAATGACAAACTAGGATATGATGCTATTATTTACTATGGTTTCTATTTCAAACTCTTTGTTTACTGCTATTAACTTTAGCTCCTAAATTACTCTCAGATCAACCACTTTTTTCTCTCTTTACTTCCATCCTAATCCAAATCACCACCCATCTAACAGGACTATAAAATAGCCTTTTAACAGGTGTTTGAACTCAAGTCTGGCCCTTCTTTTCCTTGTTATTCACAGAACATCTAAGAACTGCAAATATGATCATATCAACTCCTTGCTTTCTTCTTTGGCACCAGCCCCAGTACAGAAGAGACAGAGAATAGTATATAACCTGTGGCAATAGTTGATGGACAGGGAAAGAAAAGACTCACTGTAACTTCGTGGAGAAGCTCTCTTAGAATTTGACTGACATTTGAAGTACTCACCAGAGAATGACATATTTACCCATCTATAGAACAGTCCTGGAGAAAAGACAGAAGCTGCTGGGATTTCATTTCTAGGGACAGACCCTGAATGAACAAGGTTAAAGAGAATCCTGTTGGTTCTAACCTGAAGCCTCGAAACACCATGGTTAGATCATAAGTCTCTTCTTCTTATAGTTTCCCCTTGGTTCACCTCATCGTGATGTCAGAGAAGTTAGTTTTGGAGGTGATAGACCCAGGAGGAAAATGAGAAGGTGGTCCCTTACAAAACTGTAGTAAAAAATGACTGAAATCTGCCCTGATCCTAGGTAACAAGTGTGGGGGAGAGTCTGGTGGGGTCACAGAGAAGTTGAAGGGCACATCTTAATAAGTTGCATAGTCTAATAACATTTCTTTTTCTCTTTCTTTTTTGCTCTCAATTATCATTGCCAAGACAAGAGTTGAGAAATCAGGATTTTGAATCAAAATTTGTGACAAAACAGCATTTTTTTCCCTATGGATTATTGTAAAAGTGTTTTTTATAAGGAATTAAAGTTAAAAATCCATACTGACTTGTACCTGGGGGAGATCTAGAGCTCTGCAGAAAATGGACCTACTGCACTGAAGGAATATTCATTGTCTTTGAAGTAGTTAGCATAAGAATGTACAAGGAGTCTGTAGTTACTAAAAAAATAAAATATAGAATTTTCTGTCAAAAAAGACATTCAAAACCTAGATTTTTACTGTCCTAATGTAAATTTGAATCTCATTGTATTATGTTTCAATTGCACCATTTTTCTCCTTTATTTCCTCTCCTGTTCACCCCCACTCTATTATGTTGCAACATAAATAAGCTGGAACAGGTATAAGGTTAATATTTTTTATGCATAAGCCATTGTTTGTTTTTTGTATCCCTTATTTTGGCCTTTATGGATTTTGAATGATCAGGGACTACAACATCCAGTTTATTTGTTCTTGGGAAATTTGAACTTATTGCCCAGTTCCATGCTAGCATGTGCAACTGTGGTAACATTTGCTCTATTCTCAATTTATATTAAATTACTTTTGTGGTTATGATAATGACTTATCTCTCCTTTGCATTGGTAAATATATAAATCCTTGAGAGAATTGTGCTAACAGATTTTTCTTTTACATGGAAAATAGCATATTTTGGAATATTTTATTGTGAAAAACATTTTATATGCAGGTTCACAACTAGTATATTAAATATAAATGTAGATTGTAGTAACGGGACTATAAAAGTAGATGACCCTAGATTCAAATGTGGCTGAATAACACCTCTGGGGGAAATATTTATGGGTGATTATACATATATAGAGAACATGAGACTGTTCTTACTTGTTACATTCTCACACTGTAGTAGGTAAGAGTCTCCCAAATCAACTTCTGTCATTTCCTTATTAAGTCACTTTGAGTGAAGGAGAAGCATAATAAACAGTGTGTTCACTAACACATCACTATGGATACACTTTTCATTCCTAGCCTTCTCTTCAAAAGTGATAATTTTCCACAATCTTCATAACTATTTTTTAGTATTTGCCCACCACACATCATTATCATGTTTTTATTTATTGTTTTATTTTTCACACTTAGGAGCTTAGCTATCTTTCTTGAATGATAAATTTAAAAATATCTAGTAGAAATAGAAAATAAAAAACCCAATAGGAAAGTTAAAAGACAAAGTTGTAAAAAACTTAAGTAAATCTTAAATGGTGTAGCAAAGTAAAATTACAAAGAGAAGTTAAATATAAGAAAGATGAATAGTAAGAGCCCCAGATAGAGAGGAAAGAGAAAATAGTCATCAAAAAAATAATTCAAAAATTCCAGATCTGAATGATATGAATTTCCAGATATAAAGCATTCACCCAAAATCCAAGAAAATAGGTGAAAACATACCCACGCCAGGACACTTTTTTCTAACATTTTAGAAAACTAGGAAAGAAAAGATTCTTTTTTTTTTAAAGATCTATCTATTTATTTATCTATCTATCTATCTATCTATCTATCTATCTATCTATCTATCTATCTATTTATTTATTTATTTATACAAGCACTGGGTACAGTCAGAAGCACGGGAGGGTGAGAGAATTCACCAGAGCCAGAGCGGGGAGCAGAACAGGCAGAAGGACCGAAGTACACTGCTGAGGGGAGCAGCGGGCGCGGCAGGAGACATCTGCACACCATTTGGGATCCTCCCTGGTGGCCGGGGATCGAACCGGTGCTGCAGAGGCTGCGGGCAGCTTCACAACCCAGTGCTCAACCACTGCGCCATCGGGGAAGCCCAAGAAATGATTCTTCATTTCCAATGAGAATACAATTTTTTTTGTATGAATGACATCAGATATCTGATTTTGAGTGGTATTGGGAAACTATGATCCTTGCATATATACTCTAGGGCTACTTTTGTATTAAAATGACAGGACTGAGTAGTTTTAACAGACAAATTATGACCTGCAAATTCCGAAATGTTTACTCTTTGCTCTTTTATTGAAAAAGTTAGCTGAAACCTGCATTAGAAAGGTACTAGACTTTAGGAGCAATAGATTAACGGCTTCAAATCCTGAAAGACAAATATTTTCAACATAGATTTGTATGTAGTGAATTTATCAATGGAATTTAAGAGTAAAGTGAAGGCATATTCAGATAAATAATCTCTCATGAATTTATTTCCAAACATATGTAAATAAATTCAATATTTTTCTCTGATGCTTTTTTGAACTCCCACTTTCCCATTTAACGTATAAACTTGTTAATTTTCTTCATAATCAAACTCTAAATAATTTGGGATGTATTAACAGTCTTTTTTTTTAATTGAAAACACTAATTTTTCATTGGAACTAAAGAGACAGCTCAGACCCAGGATAGAGATTTGATAAGATTTCAGTGGAATGGATGACCTCACAAGAATTTTGATTTATATGTCAAAACTGGTGACACGTACACATACCAGAAGTTTTGAGTTTTATGTCTCACATAATGAGGCTTTCTGAGAAGGTAGGGAATGTTTCCAATCAGTTCCAAAAGTGATTTAGTAAAGCAGGTAGAGGGGGCTGGCTTGGGGTTTCGTGGTGTTCTGGGGTGAGACAAGCAAGGGTTTTTGCTAGAGGCGTGCAGGATTTGAACTTTCCACCTATTGCAAGAGAAAGCACCGTCTGTCTTTCCTGTCAGCTTACCCAGATGTGAGACAGAAAGGTAAGGGAGTATTGTAACTTGAAAGCCATCAGTAGTCAAACATCAAGATGGAGTCACTCATTTTGATGTCATTAAATTCATAACAGTAATTACATGGAAGCATATTATTCAAAGACTAATTCTACCTTTTCCATTTTTATCAGGTTCCTTCACTCTAATAGGGCAAACTATTTATTTTTATTTATGTTACAATGCCCAGGAGGGAAAGTATGACATGAGGTGAATGGTATGATAATGATCTAATGTTATTATGTGGTAAACATCAAGTTGAACATAAAGGAGGTTGGTTATAGTTGATTTAAAGTTTGTCATTTTAAAATTTATTTTCAGAGCAGATAATTTCAGCATCACTTGTGAGAGTAAATACTAATGTGAAGCTTTACAAGGTAAATTGTAGGCTTGCAGAATATACTCATTAACCTGTTTGCTATGTTACAATTGCTTGAAGCAATTATTAATTGCTGTTATATGTACAGGGTAAATGTCTTTCAGGGGAAATCACGTACTTAGAGCTGGAGACCCTGACACTGTATCATTGTGGTAGTACCAAACAGGATCTCTTAAATAGTTTACATGATGGCTTTTCAGGTAGATTCAATCTCTAGGCAATTGATAACTGCCTAGTTCATCTGGACCAACTTGTAAAGCAGTTCTCGATAATTGCAATATCTTGACAGCTTTGATTCTTGCTTCATATTACTCTATCATTACATAGTTCTAAAATATCCCTTTATACCAGTATTCCTATGGGTATGTTGTCCTTGGGTTATAATATAAAGACTTATGGTTTTTTTATTAGTGTTTTGTTCATAAAACATATTTGAACATTAGATGCACAGAATTTCTGCACATTTAGGTAGTGTTTCCATACAAAGGTTAGGATGGATTATTTTCCAACAATTCTTTATTGAACCTCAAAATTGAAATAGAGATCTTTACAATTTCGTGTATAAAATGAGTGTCTTCACTGTAGGCAGTTAGTAGATGTGTTAGACTTTGTATACAGATAGCTTTGATTTGTATCTGAAAATAAACCTGTAAATAAACATGAACACAAAATTTTACAATTAATTAAAGCAACTTGATATACTTAATAAGAATCGTAAGGGAAAATATATAGAATGTATGAATATGATTCAGACCTCTTTAGGGTGTGTAATTAATTAAAATTTCTCTTCCATAGATACTTAGATTATCCACATTGGCTAGTAGTTATTATTTAAGTTGGATATTATAGTATTTAGCATCAACACAGAATCCTTGAAAGAGCTACACAACAATATAGCCTAGATTTACTGTTCCAAATACTGTTCCTTTCCTTTAAGGAACTGTTTTCTTTCACTAGAAAACAAAATAAGAAAGGTCAAATTCTGTGCACCCTAGCTCTTGTTAGTTTCACAGAGCTGGGGCATCAGTATTCTTAGATTCAACCAGGGTCTTAATTGTTACCTATTTGGTCAATCTCTGCTTTTTGATATAATTACTATATAGTTGGATTTAGTCTAAAATTTTACCCATTTTATTTATTTTCTGTTGTTTTGTTTCCCTTTTCTCCCTTTTTTTGATTTCTGGCATATTTGACTATATTTTAGTATTCCCTTTAACTTATATATTGATATAATGCCTTTTGACTATAGTTTTTTACATATAGCTGACTCTTTTTTAGGTTTATAAAAATTACTTAAAAGTCCATTTAATCTTCTATTCCATGAGCATCCATCCATACAGCACTTTTCACCAAGCTGCATGATAACTGTCTTCAATGCCCTTGCAATCTCCAGGGAAACAGAGGTCTGCCTTTGCTTAAAACTCAGTGTTCCATGCACTGTAGCCAACCTGGTTCTTCACTTCTTTATATTAAAGGTGTATGAAATCTGCACCCAAGCAAGTGGCCCACACGTACCCACAACAACAACAACAACAACAACAACAACAACAACAACAACAACAACAACAACAACAACAACAATTGGTCCAGACACACCAACAACAAGTCCACTGGTTCAATTTCTAGCTATTTCTGTCTAATGCATGTTTGTCCATGGCAATAGTGTGAAGATTGTGCTTTATGAACCAGTCAGATGTTCTCATCCCATTGTCATAGAACTCTCCATCAGATGCCATCACAAGCCACACAGCATTCATGCCCAGCTATAATTCTGTTCCAATATTATCAATATGTTTCAAGTCTTTTCCTTTACTTTGTCTTAGAGGTGATTCTTACAAATCCAGTAACAAAAGAAGAAGACACATGAGTCACAAATTGACAGGAATACTCATCACTACCCTTAATACTCTCAGATGAGATTTGGAACCTCATGTAGGGTTTGAGGATTTGGCAACGGTGAGAGTCTTCCTGCCAGTTTAATTCTAAACACAACATTTTGCTGGCAGCATAAATAAAATTTTGCATTATTTGATTGTCAGGATCTCTTTAATTTCGTTTGCCATGTTCTTAGTCTTTTACAAAAGTGATGTAGATAATGCAAAAGAATCAACCCAAAGAAGTTCTTGTGGCTTTTTTTCTGACATTTTGGGGAAGAATGTGAAGGAAAATGTAGTACATAATGTCATTCCCTCAAACAGTGAAAAGTTATCTGCACATGTTTTATTAACTAACACTATTTCCTAAAAAAAGAATGATTCTCACACCAAGAAATTCTGTTAATAATGGAGGTGAGAGGTTACATCAAAAATATAGCTGTCATGGTAAAATTTGACAGAAATGTCCTTGGAAAGATACCATGAATGATAAAAGTCTGCCTCATGAAATATAGAACAGGGCATAGTTAAATTTAGTCTTATTAGGATCTTGCTTTAACTTGATATTTCAGCAAATCAAGTTCTTATTTATTGTCAGTGTCTTTTTAATGGAAAGCAAGACTTTCTAGCATGCTACCTGCTGATAAAAGTGCCCTCTCATCCAAGGGGACGGCTGCCTCTTTGAGTTATTGTTTTTGTCTTTATGACAAAAAAATATATCCCTTATTATTTAAAATAACATTGTAAAGTGTTTGATAGAACAGTATAACATAACAAGAATCCTCATGTACACTCACCTAGCCTAAGATCAAAAATATTAACAAAAATGTTAAAGGCACTTAGTAACCCTCTCTGATACTATCTTCCTCCTGATGGGAGCAACTATTATTTCATATTCATCATTCCTATGAATAACTTTATACTATTTTTACAGATGTATGTCTGTGTGGCTCCAATTATAACTTAGTATTTGAAGCTTTTCTCTTTGATTCACATGTTTCTTATATGTTGCTCTATTTGTTTTTTTCCTGGATGGTTGGATGATGCCTTTTATTTAAATCCTTGGTGGATAAGGAAATATATGTCTTTTTGCCACAACTCCAATATCCTTCAGCTTTATTGTATATTTTTCTGGAATTATTTCATTTTGCTGCTTACATTCCATTGATTTCTCTCCTTATTTGGATTGTTTTCCCCCACAGTGGAGCAGAAGGCAATGGATATAGTTTCAGCCAGTTTGTTCATGGTTGAATTAATAACAAAAAAAAAAAAAACAAACCAGAAGATTTCCGTGGATGTGTAATCAAGAAAAGACTACTTTAAATGTATATGTAAAATATAGTATTTAATTGAATAATAAATAGAGTAGTCCATTTTTTAAATACATGTTTACATTTAGATGATAAGAAAAATTCTTTGGCATTCTTTACAAAAGAATGCTTTTCTTTGTCTCTTCATGGTAGACACGCAATGTTGAAAACATTTAAAAAAATGATGAAGTATAGATATTTATATTTCCCACTCGGTGTAATGAATATACAATAATTAATGATGAAATAAAGTAATGATTATGCATATCTAAAATATACGAGAAATGAATTTTATAGTTAATATAGAATACTTAATATAATATTAAAATATTGTCATATATTTAAAGCTATGCCAAATGATATCCTGAGATTTTAATCACATAACAAATTTGACACAAATATAGTGCTTTTCCTTAAGAATTGTAAATAGCATATGTTTTCCTACTATTTTTAATTTTTCACATTTGGCATTTACTTTTGTCTGACATTTAAAAAATCTGAATGTGATCAAACAACAGTAGTTTAGTATTTTAGAAAAAGGCAGTCTAATTTGATATGTACACATGACATCTTTCCCTTTCAACTATGAGTCTTAGAAATCAGCTAGCTTATTGAGTGGTAAACAATGAACATTTTTCAGAAAACACCACCATCATACAAAGTTGCATAGTTTTCTTATTTACCGCTGACTGTCATAAGAGGTTGCATGATTATCTTATTGCCCACAGAATTAACAAATAAGGAGTAGATAATATCCACGAGCCTGTAGAGTCCTGCTTTTGTTAAGCTCAGTTTTAGTAGAGAATACACAAAAGGCCACATTCATCCCCTTTTACAACCAGTGGCCTTCAATGGAGGGCGAAAGGGGATATGTGCTTTACTCTACAGACTGAGGCAGTATAAAAGATCTTGTTAAAAGACCGTGTTTACTAGCTTCATATCAATCTCAACAATATTTACAGGCTCTCTACTGAGTTCTGGAATACATTATTTAAAGGTTTTATACTCAGGTAGCTCATAATCTAGGAGAAAGATAGACATGCCAACTTAATTATAATTTAATATGACAAGGCAAATAATAAATCTAGCCAAATATGTACTTGAGATGCAAAAGATAGCATTCACCAAGTTTCAGAACCAAAGTGTAAGTGTGATTAGTGTAGACCTATAAATTTGCTTCCTTCTGACATGGGCTTTATGTAAACTGAATTATTGGCAATGTAGAATAGAGTGAAAAAGACATCTTTCATTCACTGGCTTTCCATCAATGATTTCCCAGCTGCCTTGGACAAAATCTAAAGCTTTTTCTATGTTTTTTAAAGTAAACATGACCTGACCCCTGGTTATGGATCCAGCTTCACCTTCTTCCACCCTCTCTGTGCTTGCTGTGTACTGGTTATATTAGCTTTCTGGCTGTTTTTTGGTATCAGACATTTTTCTGTAGCAGGTATTTTTATGTGCAGTTCCCTCTGCCTAGAATAATTCCTCACCCAGATGTGTACATCATTATTCTGTTTCTTGCTCAGGAACCAGCCCCTCAGAAGGCTCTTCTGAACTATCCCACATATAGCAACAAACCTCCCATGCATTCTCAATGTTATACTTTTCTTTATAGCACTTATTATAATCATAGATAATTGTCTACATCTGCTTATTACTGATTTGCCCACTAAAGAATGTACACTCTTAAGAGCAAAAATTTTTGCTCTTTTATTTAATACTGAGTCGACAGTACTTAAAATAGTATCTGCATTTTAGTAGAAATGTAGTAAATATAGAATTAAGTAATTATTGAGGTATTACAACTGGTCATCCTTCTTCATGGTGAATCATTAGGAACTTCAACACAAAATTCAGATATAACTCCGTACTTTATGTCCCAGACATCTGTTGTAATTCATTACTTCCTCTGGAATAGTGATTTAACAAGAGCCTTAGATGTGCACAATTCTCAGTCTAACCAACTGACAGCATGCAGAATTGTCTGCTTTATTTGATATAATATCTGGTAACATACTTCATTCTCATATACTGCAGTTTTCATTACCTTATTGTCAAATCCTCCTATATTTTAGACCCTGAATAGAAACTCTTAAATATGATCAATAATTAAAATATAAATTGACATGCATGCAAAACATGCAGAAAGTGAGGATACTCAAGCCCAAGAAGGTAACTTATGTCAGCTAAAGCCAAAAAGAGAAGAAAAAACATCTGAAGAGAGCTGCCCAATTAAGAACTAAATCAACTCTCAGAATTTGCACTGACTGAGACAAGAAGTCAAATCACACTCAGAACTATGCTAAAGTGAAGCTCTGAACTGACCATTAAAAACTGACTACAAAATGCTCAGTTATTTTCTAATGTCAACAAGCTGTAATTGAATTATGCAAAATGACACCCCATTAACATCCAGTTAACTGCTTGAATCAATGGCAATGATTCCTCTCTATTTTTGTGTAAAATAATTAGCCCTTATTATAATAAAATCTATAACAAGCTTCTGAGTAATGTTAACTAAAAATTATTTCTCATTATGTTTAAAGTGATGGGGGGAGAGTTGATCAACATAGATTGTTTCACTATGTAACGTGTGACCTCACACATATTAAACCATTCCTTGACAGTAGTTCTAAGGGGGTGGACAAAAGCATTTCTTTTAATCATTCAGCCTCAAAATGGGGAGCCTGTTTATACCCTGGACACGTCTCTTACCTTTATAGATGGGGTACAATGATTATAATCAAGTGAAATTGGAAATTTGAATGGGAATAGCAACTAAAAGGATATTGACAAGGTTTGCCATATCTAAAGAAACAAGCTAGAAAATTTTTTTTCATTATAATTAAAAACTGAACATTCACAAAGACTTTTCAGTTTTCCATGCACTAGATTATGGCCTATGTTGGCTCCCTTGAAGCATGTGATGTAAAGAATGTGATTTAGAGTTAGCCAAGCCTTGGATTAAATCCTCTCTCTGCAGTTTAGTGACAGGGACTCCTTTGGCCAGTAAAAAATGCTTTTGGAATCATTTACATATATACACATTATATATATATATATATATATAGAGAGAGAGAGAGAGAGAGACATACACACGCATATTTTTTGATGTATCTTGTAACTCTACTTCATTCTCATATACTACAGTTTTCATTATCTTATTGTCAAATTCTATATTTTAGACTCTGATAAGAAACTCATATACAGTCAATAATACATATATATATATATATATATATATATATATATATACACACACACAGACACACATATATGTATATTTCCCCAGAATAAAATATGCAAAGTGTCTGGCAATACTCTCGAAGGCTGCTAATATCACCACCATGGTAATATTTCCGGTATTCTAAAGTAAAAACAAAAAGATGTCCAGCTAGTCCTTATGTTCCCCTGTTCCAAAAATAAAAATGAAGCAAAAGTATAACTAGATCTCATTAAATGAGGTAACCTTTTTTTTTTAGTGCTTTTCATGAATTTTTAGAAAATCAACCTTTCTGAGACAGTTGCATACAATAAAATGCACACTTCTTAAATGTAATTTTTACATATTTAGGAAATTTACATGCATCTGTGTAGACCACTATTGCAATCAAAATACAGCAGGTATCTACAGTTTGGGGTTATTATAAATAATGCTTCAATAAACATAGGGGTACACCTGTCTCTTCAAATGCATGTTCGTTATTTTTCTTTGAAAAATTTTTTATTAACAGAATTGACAAATAAGACTTGTATATATTTAAGGTGTACAACTTGGTGTTTTGCTATGCTCATGCAATGTAAAATGATCACAATCAAGCTAATTAATAAAACATTGAGGTTGTTTTTGAACTTTTTGGGTAAATACCCAGAAATTGAATTAATGGATCATACAGAATTTCATTTTTAATTTTTTGAGGAATTTCTAATGCTTTCCATAATGGCTGCATCAATTTACATTCCCAACAATAGTGCAGAGCGGAAGGGAATAATAGTTGCCTTCTCTCCATATCCTATCCAACTCTTGTTTCTTGACCTTTGAACAAAAGACCCTCCAAGGATTTCTCTCCACCCGTCCTCTGTTCACTGAAGAATGAATGTCATCTGTGTGTCCTCTGGTGTTGGTCCTGGGGTTCAAGGGGTGCTTCAGTCTCACCCCAAGCCATGGGACTCACTCTGATTAATTTTTTTAAAAAAAGATTTATTTATTTATGCATACAAGAACTGGGGTACAAACAGGGGGTGAGAGGATTCACCAGAAACAGAGTAGGGAACAGAACAGGCCGATCTACAGTATACACTGCTGAGGGGAGCAGTGGGCGAGACAGGAGAGGCCTGTTGTGCCATGTGGGTTGCTCCCTGGCTGGCCGGGATTGGAACTTGCACTGCAGAGGCTGTGGATTGCTTCACAGTGCTGTGCATAACCCCTTGTGCCACCAGGGAGACCCTTCCTCTGATTAATTTTTAATAATTTCTCTTGGGAGCAAAACGAGATTTCCTTTATAACCGTTTTAGTGACATCATCTCACTGTGCTTTTAATTTGCATGTTCCTGATTATTAACTATGCTAATCAATTTTTTTCCAGGGAGTATACTGGTCTTTCTTACATTTTTCCTTTATTTATTTATTTACAAGCACTGGGTACAGTCAGAAGCACGGGAAGGTGAGAGAATTCATCAGAGCCAGAGCTGGGAACAGAACAGGCAGACTGATGAAATACACTGCTGAGGGGAGCAGCGGGCGTGGCAGGAGAGGTCTGTGTGCCATGTGGGACCCTCACTGGAGTCTGGGGATAGAACGGGCGCTGCAGAGGCTGCGGGCAGCTTCGCAACCCAGCGCTCAACTGCTGTGCCACCAGGGGAGGCCCACATTCTTTTTGAGGTGACTGTTGAGTGTTTTACCATTTTTAAAAAGTGTTTTGTCTTTTTACTGTACTCATATGAATTATTTAAATATTATGGATGTCTTCTGTTGGAAACATCTGATACAAATATATTCTCAACAGTTCATGGGTTTATTGTTAATTTTTGGGTTGATGTATGTTTTAATTTTTATGAAGTTCAAATTATCAACTGTTATTCCATTCAGTAACAGTTCTGTGTCTTCTCTAAGAAAATTTTGCTACCTCAAGTTTATAAAGATTTCCTCCTACTTTTCCTTCTGTGCTCTATGGTTTTAGCTTTTATATTTTGGCCTATGATCCATTGCTAATAAGTGTTTGTAAACTTTAGAGGACGAGTTTCCTTTTGTATATTTAGCTGTTCTGGTACGATTTATTTAAAAGACTCTCCTAATTTGCTTTTGTCTGTCAGAATTATTTGACTTTACATTGCTGATACTATTTGCCATTCTGTTTCATTGATCTATTTAACCTTTCAACAGTAACACAGTGACTTGATTATTACAACATGATAGTAAATCTTTAAATCAGTTATATCTTTCAACTTAGTTATTTTTCAAGATTTAAAAAAAATCTATCCTAAGTCTCTTGATTTCCATATACCTTTGTAAATCAGCCTGCTCATTTCTGCTAAAAGACATGTCAGTTTTTTTTTTTTTAATAGAGGCATGTTTTATTTATTTATTTGTTTGTTTTATTTATACAAGCACTGGGTACAGTCAGAAGCGCGGGAGGGTGAGAGAATTCACCAGAGCCAGAGCGGGGAGCAGAGCAGGCAGAAGGACCGAAGTACACTGCTGAGGGGAGCAGCGGGCGGCAGGGGAGGTCTGTGCGCCATGTGGGACCCTCCTCCGGTGGCCGGGGAGCAGCCGGGGATCGAACCGGCGCCGCAGAGGCCGCGGGCAGCTTCGCAACCCAGCGCTCAACCGCTGCGCCACCGGGGAGGCCCAAGACATGTCAGTTTTTGATTGGGGTTGAATTCCATCCCCAATTTGAAATGAATTTATATTTTAACATTATTATCTTTTCAACTCATGTACACATTATTTCCATTTCTCATTTACTTGTTCTCAACAATGTACTATAATTTTCAGTATATCGGTCATGTACATCTTTTATTGTATTTATTCCTAAGTATTTTACATTTTTGCCTGATGTTTTCCTGAATGTTGAAAGGTGCTTTTGAAAAATTTTTGAAAAAAATTTGGCCATTGTCTCTTTAAGTGTTTCTTTGTCTTATTTTTAACTCTAATAATACATAAGACAGTTTATTTGGCATTTTCTGCAGACACATACATATGTATGTTTATAATATATTTCTTCTTTTTTGCTCCTTGAATTCCAGTTTCAATAATTTATATTAAACCAGTGTAGGTTAACAGATTATTTTCTGTGACATGCTGACTGTTGATAAGCCTATTGAAATAATTCCTCATCTCTAATATTGCTCATTTTTTGTCATTTTCATTGGGCTCTATTTTATAGCAACCATTTCTCTGCTGAAATTCTCCTTTTGTTTTTGAAAGTTATATTCATTTACAGTAGCATATTTATCATTGTAACTTTAGAGACTCTGAGTCTGGTTATATGATTCATTTTTTGTCTTGTGGGTATTTTCATGATCCTTTGTATGACTCATAATTTTTCATTCTACATCATATATTATACATTAAATATCAGTGAGACGGAAATATATAATATTTAAACCCAGAAATGTGTATGTCCCTTTTGTCAGAGTGTAGTGTGGGACACTGAGTCAAATTTGTAGGTAAGATAGGTGTGTGTGTTTTATAGTAGCTTTGGTTGTTCACCTTTGGCTTCAAATGATATGAAAGCAGATGAAGATCTTTTCATCAGTTTGGAATTAGAGTGTCTACATTTTTTTTTTATCACAGTACGACCATTCTACTCTCAAACTTCTGCAGATGTGACGTGTCTGTGCCTCAGATTCTGTTTCTCTCAGCCACGCGCCAGAGTTATCCTCTTTTTCATATTTAATAGGGGTGCTTGGAGTTTTCCTCTGATATTTTCTTTGTCTTCAGTCTATAGTAAATTTGTAAATTCCTGTTTCTATATATTCTCAGCTCTCCAGTGGATTTGAAATATAATTTTGTTTTTACTTTGCTGTTTAGGTAGAGACAGTTTTCTCCTGTGACTTTCTTGTTCTAAATCAGAGTGGAAGTCTCATTGTAATTTTTAATGAAAAGAGCTATTTGATTGTAAAGTGCTTCATTTATCACATTTTATTTATAGTTTATTGTTATGCTTTTGTCTTTTGATTGAGAAATTTTTCCCTCTTTCAAGGACACAGATATTTATCTCAATTTTCTTATAAGAACTTTATTATTTGCTGACAATTACTTTAATGTAATCAAAATTCTGCTTGCATTTTGAGGTGAGATAACAGCTTGGGGAACAGATATTTTGTGTTCTATTGAGGGTGGAGCTCACACCTCACTCCTTATATGTGCTTTCATTTTGCTCCTTTTAGTGGCATATCTTTTGTTGACAAATATTTTTAGATTGTAATAATTCTCTAACATCCTTGGAATTACTTAAATTGATCTTTACTAATTAAAATTTTAACAGTACTATTCCAATTTTGAGCAACATAAAAGTAATTTAAAGTGGATTATTTAAATTCCAATATAAATGTGGTCAGAAAGGAATAAAGTTTTGAAAATGTAATATATCTATATATAAAGTTCAAGGGATTTTATTGATTTTACCTCTCTAATCAGTCAAATTCCAATCACACAGTCCAGTCTAGATTCATTTAAGGCAATTCATCTGATTTTTATGTTATTTACCAGATTTATTTATTAGAAGAAAAATAGGCCATTAGGATATTTAAAATAAACTTGTTTAAAGCTATCTTTATAGAAGATTAATATTTTTAAATAGAAAATCTCTGTGGTAATTCATTGATTACTTTTAGCATTTGGTAGATATAATCCTTAAAGGTGACAGATATTATATATCATTTTTATGCTGTTTAAAGATGATTTATTTACATTTTTTTTCTGGTAAATATATCCACTGGCATGGTGGAGAATTTGTGGAGAGCTCTAAATCCTTATTATCACAAGGTAATTCTAAAATCTTTAGAAGTAGTTTATCTTCTTTGCTATACTATTCTTATAAATAATTATAATACAGTGACTTATAGCTTAAGTTGCATAATTTTATTTTTATAGAAAATATTGTGTTGAAGGATAGAGAATGTAGGTCAGTCTGTTTTTGCAAGTAAGTTAAATGTAGCATTTTTTTAAAATAGAAAAGTATGTTTTTTATCTTTCCTGAACCATGAATATATCTCATGGGAGTATATTAGAATCCCATCGTCAAAATTGTTTATCAGTGAGAAATAATCTCTTCTTTTAATGAGTATTTTATTTAATGTTCCATTTGTACTAAGCTCTCCCAGAGATATAGAAGTACATGACAAGGTATCATACTGTTGAAATAAAAAAAAAAACATGCAATTTTATGATAAATTAAAAGGTGTGAATCTAGTTATTATGGTTTTCAGAATTCTAAAGAGATAAAATGAATTAGAAATTGGAAACCATTAATTTTCTAATTATTTTTGTAAAGATTTGTAGCAACTGAGTAGTCACAGGTAGTTTGAAGACCAGATGATGTAGTGGGCTGTTTTCAGAGATGGTCCCCACCTCTCGTGTTCACACTTCTCCCCTTGAGTGTGAGCTGGGTCTAGTGGCTTGCCTCTAGCAAATGGTGGAAGGCAAAATTGATGAAATGTTGCTGTCATAGATTACAAAAGATAGTGACTTTGACCTCACTGGTATTCTCTCAGTTCTCTATTTTCTACCTCTCAGTTGAAGTTGAGATTTGATATGAAAGTGATAAAAGCAGCAGCAACAACAAAAACTGCCACGTTGCAGATGCTCTACTTGCCAAGGAATGAGAGTGGCATCTGGCCAATAAACGTTGATAAGCAGAGAGTCTCAAGTTCACAGTCAATAAGGAGCTGATTCCCATGGACATCCCATGTAAAAAAGCCTGGAAGTGCAACCGTCCACATTTGAGTCTTGTGATGATTCACCTCCAGCAACACCTGACACATACAGCCTTGTGAGGACACCTAAAGCCAAGAACCCAGATAAGCCATGCTGAATTATCACCTGTAGAAGCTACGAGATAGTACGAGTTATTATACCAAGTCACTAAGTTTTGGGATAGTATTCATTGCTCAACACTCAGGCTAGAAGCGTGAACATAATGGGAATGAACAGTGAAGAGCATTTTAGATTAATAAACAGTATGAACAAAGGAAGTTATCTTCATATTAAAGTAGAGCAGAAACAATGGGAACTGAAGGAAAACAAACACAGATACAGTTGTGTGTTGCTTCATGATAAGGAATAAGGGGTTCTTTTTGAGATGTGTTGCTAGGCAATTGTGTCACTGTGTGAAAGACATAGAGTGTAAAAACACAAACATAGAATCATGCAACCTATTAAACACCTGGGCGTAAGGCATAGCCTTCTGGGACCACCATCATATATATGGTCTGTGGGTGACATAAACATAAGTAACACATCACTAGATTAAGTTGTAAGAGAATCTTGCCAAATTGGTCTGGGAGGACATATTACTAATAATATGAATAACAATAAGGGCTAACATTTAATTGTACTCACTGTAGCTAATATTTAGTGTTATTTAATTAATAATTATATATTACACTATTTCTGAAAGCATCCTATGAGCATTATCTCCTCTGATCATCACAACTCTATGAAAAATATATTTTACTCATAGCTAAGCTAACTAGAGCTCAGTTTATTTATTATGAGCAGTTTTCATCTGGAAAGATCATTAACATGTTGCTTTATCTAGTATTAGAACATAGATCTTGGTTATATATCTGATTCAACTGTGTATAGAAATATTTCAATTATGTTGATAAGTTTCATGACCAAGTTAACATTTCTCATGTCAAAAATAACTGTTTAAGTGACTAATACTTTAATAATTAGGCCACAAGCATTTTGATATTTTACAATGACACTCCATTAGGTTAGGTCAATAGATCTTAAATAATGCCTCATACTTATTTTCTACTAAAATGTCCTTATAACTTCTATATATTTAACTCTCTTGATCAGTTGTGATTTTAACAGAGGTGGGATAGGACAGGGATCCACTGGCTGTTTATCAGTGAGTTCTCATCTTTCATTTGATCATAGTGACTCATTATTAAAAATATATTTTTTAATTTGTTAGAGATGTGTTAATAAACAAATGTGTGTAAAGGAACATAGGGTGGAAGTGAACACATGGCCAACATGAAAATTACAAGTCACAGTGAGGATTTTGAAGTGAGGTTTGAATTGTGAGAGAATTGCAGAAATTTCTTTGGAAATATAATTGCAAAGTTTAATATTAGGGAAATGGAACTCTTCCAAGTGATATAGCAAAATTTTCGGGGTCAACTCAAATGTAGTAAGATAAAAATGATTGTGATTTCTTTGAATAAGGAACTACAAGTTCAAAAGTTAAAGTTATCTCTCTCTCTCTCTCTATATATATATATAAAACAGCAAATATATACATATATTATATGTACATACATATTTAAACTGATAATAAAGCTGCTTGGAATTATAGCAATAAGTGGGTATGGAGGAAGATTAAAAAAATCAAATACCAATAGGGGATCATCTATTGAATTTTTAAAACAAACCCTTATTACCTATCATCTATTTTTAATCCATATATAATGGTATCTTGATTAAAGAGAGTTATTGTTCAGCATTTCAGAAATGTGAATCTATGTAGTTACTGTATAAAGTAGTTACCTTATTGATTATTAAGCAAGGGGAACATTAAAAGTAAAATCGATCTGGATTATTTATCATAAAGCTTGTTACTGGAAAGCAATCTTTTAAGACTGTGAGAATAGTAATAGCTTATTATCTTGCAAATGTATTTTTTTCTTTGTTAGAGAGATAGACTTGTATGAGCAAAAAGAATTTATAAAAAAAGTAATATTAAGTTTTCAAAGTAAAATATCAACATTTTATTCAGCGCTCTCCATCATGAATATTGTCGTTATTTTCTGTCATTCATGACTTTTTAATTCATTTAACCAATCCATCAGTGAAGTGAATTTGAAGAGACATGTTTAAACATTTCTTCACATATAGAGACCTGAAAGCAGCATACATATTATATAAAATCATGATATTTGGAAAAAATAAATACATTTCATTCCTGAAAAAATGACAGAGAGGTCCCGAGTTTGCTCTGCCATGTGAAAAACTAAAACCAGTCTCTGCTCTTGAAAAGCTGATTTATTTTGAGCAAGACCCATATGAATCAGGAGGAAGCTTTTTGCCCATTTGTAATAAACTTACCCAAACACTTTTGAAATATGATGGCTAATCTTGATTTGTAAAGGTGTTCTATTGGAATTCTCAGAATTTTATGTCTATTAATCTATACAGCACAGCATGATATAGCTTGTCCTGTACTTGGGAGGCTGGCTTTTGGATTGGAATCCTGGCTGTATCCTCCCAATGAACATAATCACTTTTTGACCATCAGCATTTAATACCACATGATTTCCTAAGTACCCTATGGAAAAATTTCAAATTATGGTACAAGAAAAATTCAGAAGAGAGAGTTGTGGATTTGAGACTTCTTTTCTCCAAGGATTTCAATGCACATCTACCATGCTTACCCCTTTGTATTTGTAAGGCAGGTGGGACAAAGCTTATAGTATGACAAAATTTATTTTAAACTGCAAGTCAGATGTACGCTGTCTAGAGATATCTTGTGGGTTCTTTCACCTGTAGCCTTCTCAAAGGGTGGCTTTTTCCACCCAGGCCTCCTCCAACTGGGCCTGAAGTTGGAATGGGTGCCATATTGTTTTTTATATCCTCTCCTAGGCCTTTCTCTCCCTCCTCCATAAAACTCTCAACAATGAATTTCTTGTCATCAAAATATGTCACCCACTATCTCTAATTGTGGCTGCCATCTGCTTATCCCAGAATCACATTCAGGTCCTTGCATTTTAAACTCTTGTGTAACTTTTTCCACTACAATTTCCATCTTAATTATGGGTGACTTTGAGGTACCTGAAGATGGTCTTTCCAACAACCTGGCCTGTTATTTCCTTCAATGCCTGTCCGACTACTTTGTCCTTGTCTTCTTCAGTTACATACTCCCATGGAGCTATCACAGACCTGTCATTGGCAACAACTGCAGCCCCTTCACTACCAAATTTTATCCATCCCACCCTAACCTCCACCTTCTAAGTTTCAAAGTAACTCCCTCAAATATTCTGACCCTTAAAGTCCTTTGACCCCACCATTGATTCTGTACTTGTCATTGCTTTTTAACCCCTAACATAACTTCTTTTCTTACTGAGCATAAATTCCAAGGTAATCTATCCAATGTCTCCTTTGCTTTCACCCTTAAACCAGTCCTTTCATCATAATCTTTTGGCAAAATCATAGCCTCTCTACTCTGCACCAGCACTAATGTTGCTGAAGAAAAACACAGACTTGTTGGTTTTCCTGTAGTGAGTTCTGGTGGACACTTAATGCTCCCTGACAACTATGATTCATTTTCTCAGGCCATTTATTTGTCCCCTTACCTAGACGAATATTGTGTACACTCTCCTCAAATTACTGAACTTTCATTCCTCATCTTTTCTCTTAGCTGGTTAGTTTGTTCCCTCTTTCACTGTGGAAATTAAAGCTATCAGAGAAGAAAGTACACACATTGTCACCATCACATCTATCACCCGGAAGCCTTTGCACCTCACACTCTCCCTTCACACCTGTGGCTGACTGGTTTCTTTTCTCATCCAAGGCTAACTTTTCCAACTGACACTTTGCCCTGCTTCTTTCCTTCGCTTCTGCTGTTGATCCCACATCACCTCTGAGATGGTGCCTAGAGTGACCCTCTTTAAAATTAGAAAGGACCCCCCCCCGCTGACAACAAATCTTCCTATTTCTTTGTGTATTTCCACTATCATCTTCTACCACACTATGTAATTTGCTCATTTTTTATAATTGTTTCATTGCATGTTCCCCAGCTAAAGTGTAAGCTTCCTTGAGGGTAGGGTTCTTCATGTTTTCATCAGTGTTGTTCCTTGATTGTCCAGAACTGTGCAGGGATAGAGTAGGTACCAAATATTTTTCTCGGCATTAATAAGTTATTGTTCAGAAGGATGTAAGTCATTCATGACAGGTATTGTAACAATATCAAGATGTATTTGGCACTTTGCTCAATTTTTTGAAGAAAATCCTTTCTATCTTGTACTTTTTTCACTTAGTTTCTAATTGTTAAAAATTAGAGTTTGTGTTCATTCACTGTCTATATAGAAAAAAAATTGTATTTGGAAAATGATTTGGGCTCTGTTGTAATACCCTTAAAGGATCCTTCAGGTGCCTCCTAGATTGATAGCACTTAACACCCTTCTGTCCTGGACCCCAACTCCTTCTATATTTCCTTTTAGTGAGGAGAGTTGGCTTCAAATGACAAATATTCTCTTATAGATAGAACCTGAGAGGTAATAACTGCTTTCTTTGGATTAGCAATGCCCTCTACAACATGTTTTCAAAAATACACAAATGTTTTTGTTTTAAAACTAGGGATTGTTGGTATTCTCCCATTTGAGACATTAACTTTGTCTACATTTTAATGTAACCATATATTTAGAGAGTTATACTGTTATTTTACTTTATCTGCATATCATTTTATTAATATTTTACTTTCTTCAGTCATAGGTATATAAAATGTTTTGCAGTTTTTAAAAAGAAAGTCCTTCCAATGTTGAATATTATCGAAGAAACCAAACCTTTTTTTTATAACAGTTCAGGATTATCATCTCTTTTATAAAATTCTCTTTCATAACTCAGATCAATTCAAAACATAAACCCAGGAGTACATTTATTCCATAGCATTTTTTAAAAATGATGTGAATATTTTCTGATTACGCAGCAGATATCTGAAGGTCCACAGAGTCTCAAAGCCTGTGTTAACTGATTTGTGTGTGTGGAAGGCAATGACCTTCAGACCCACATGATGCATTTCCTTCTGTGTTCAGGTTGAAGCGTGCAGGAGAGTAACAGCCCCACTCTGACTGGCTCACATTTGCAGGCAGCTTGCCCACCTGGGATTCTTCAGTGCTCACAAGGTCACAGCACTGAGAGAAGAGGGGACCAGAGCTTTGCGCCAGCCTCTCCCTCTCTGTCTCCTTTCTTGTCAGTCTTCTTTCCTCTGGTCACTGCGTGCCAGAAACCGTCACACTGACAGCTTCCTTCATTTCTGTGAACTGATCTAAAGCCACGGTTTCACTTTGTTCCGTGGATGACTTTTTCAGGCTGCTGCTCTGTTTCCTTCCTGCTCACCTCCTCACCAGAAAGAATATAAGTGAAGGATGAATGCCTGGTAATAAAATATTCTTTTCTTTCTTTATCAAAGGCAAGTAGTAGATTCGCAAGGTTAGAGTTCTGAACTTTTTTCCTGAAGGACTTCAATTCAAAAGTTCCTTGGGGTGTCTGCAGTGGAATAAGTATCAATTGGAAAGCTTTCTTGCTTTTGAAACTTAACATTCCTTCTTCTCCTAAAGCATCTTTATTGAACCAAGCTTGCTATTTACCTCAGACTTGTCACTCTGTAGGGTAGTGAGAAAGGAATAAGTTACACCCAATTAGATACTGGAAGTTACTACATATTCCATAAATAAAAGGCTTCCTCGTTGGTAAAATGGGGTGTAAAATTTGTAAAATAAGCATATTCTGGTGCTCTTTGGTAACTAGCTCAGTGTCATAGGAGCTTTTTAATGCTTTAATTCTGGGTAGGGATGGGAGATGCATAAAAATACTAGGCAACAACCTGTGTTGTTATACTTTGAAAGGTGCGTACACTTCTTTGTTTAAACCTCTCTTTCCCAAGAAATTCTTGAGTTGCATGATTGAGACAGTGAATTTTTCTCTTAATACGGTGATATTATTTGGGTACATTTAAATTCCACATGATCAATAATTAACTGAAATGTGCAGGTGAGAATGACAAGCCTTGCTAGCATAAGGCCAAGGTTAGTACAGTCAGTTCTCACTAATGTCATCAATAGCTTCGTGGAAACTGTGATGTTAAGGGGTGTCCTTGACTGTCCTACCCCATTGTCCATTGGAGAAATGGCATTTTTTTAAAAGATTTATTTATTTATTATTTATACAAGCACTGGGTACAGTCAGAAGCGCGGGAGGGTGAGAGAATTCACCAGAGCCGGAGCAGGCAGCAGAGCAGGCAGAAGGACCAAAGTACACTGCTGAGGGGAGCAGCGGGCGGCAGGAGAGGTCTGCGCGCCATGTGGGACCCTCCTCTGGTGGCCGGGGAGCAGCTGGGGATCGAACCGGCACTGCAGAGGCTGCGGGCAGCTTCACAACCCAGCGCTCAACCGCTGTGCCACTGGGGAGGCCCTGGAGAAATGACATTTAATGACACCAATTTTACCATATGCTAATTGATATAAAATTCAGTTCCTATATTTTTGGCCACAAAGCAGCACCATTTTAAAGAAAGGCCCTCCAGGTTGCTTATATTTAAAGGAAGGGAGAGGAAAGGAGGGAAGGGAAAGAAGAAATCCAAACTTCAAAGGACAATTTTTTTTCAAAGATTTATTTTATTTATGTATGCATACAAGAACTGGGGTACAGGCCAGAGGTGTGGGGGCTGAGAGGATTCATCAGAGACAGAGCAGGGAGCAGAACAGGCAGATCAACTGAAATACACTGCTGAGGGGAGTAGCGGGGAGACAGGAGAGGTCTGCTGCGCCATGTGGGTTAGATTCCTGGGGGAGGGATTGAACTCATGCCTCAGTGGCTGGCAATAGTTTGATAAAGCTGAGACATTAACCCCTGCACCACCAAGGAGGCCCCTCAAAGGACAATTTAATGGACAGAGCAAAAACAGTGAATACAGGCAGAACATGTAAATCTATTATATAAAAAAGGCAAAAATAAGCTTATTTCAAATGAAATCTGGTGTAAGCAATTCCAGTGGGCTCATCTGGTGGGAGGAGTTGAGAGATTGGGTGGAGCTTTAGGGATCATGCCTTGTATTCTCCATCCACATTCCCTATAATGTTCTGGGCTCTGTGAGGTTTAATTAAAAGTCATGGATAAATGAAAGTTTTTATTTTTAAGATTATTTTAGATCAATATTGTTCTCCTTTAGGGTTAGGAAAACACTTATTTCTACTCCAAACTGTGTTGTACTCCAACTTCATGAAATGTTTTTAATCACTATTTTTAGAGTTGATTGATTGATTTAGAGGAGGAATTGTGATGTCATATAGTTACTGTTCCTTTATCCAGAGATGCTTATATATAGTCCAAAGCCTTTTATATACCCTATTGCCAAATTACCTCTACCCCCAATTGGTATTTGTGTAATTGCTCTATTGATTCTATATAGGAAATGTGGCTTAAATTTTCCATAATCCTGGTTTATACATAATCCTATGTGGATAATGTGCTTTACATTTTTGATAATAATGGCCCTTTCAGTAGTTTCTTCTAGAATTAGGCAGAACTTTATTTCCAGTCAGGCTGTGTAGCAAACCCAGGAATGTCTGGTGGGGGTGGACCTCTTTTGCCTCACAGGATTGAGCAGAGTTATATACATCTGCTCTGCAGACTCACAGATCCCAGTGGGCTATGGGATAGGACAGCCAAGGACACTCCTTTCCTGACTAAACCAATTGAATCAGTGGCTACTCCTTTCCAATCAGTGAATGAGGGGCCCATCGAAGTTAGAGTTTAAATCTAAGGGAGGATCCTTCATATAAAGACCATAACACCATGATAATGAAAGTGCCCCCTTACAGATTGATCCCCAATATGTACTTTGATATTGAAGGGGGCAGTATAATGAAAGTGGGGTTGTAAGTAGGGGACATTTTTTTCTCTGTAAAATGGAAGATGGAGTGTTGCACTGACAAATGCAAGAGGACCAATAATCTGATCGTCTCACTCATGAACACATTTCCAATCAGCGTTCTGCTAGCTGTAATCTCATATTTAAGTCTCAAGTCTTTGTCTAACCTTGCTTTGTCTGGGCATTGTTTTCTCAAATATTGTTTGTCCTGAAGTTATCCAATTTTGAATGTGATGGATCTAGTCCTTTTGAAATACCCCCAAATATCTATATTGCTCACGAGTGTTTTTAAGGATCCAGATTCACACATCATCTTACATTGTTTTGGGAAAATATTCATTGCCCCCTAGATTTCGACCTTTTTCTATTTTTCCATCATTTTTTTAAAGGTTGCTTGAAGTATCACTTTCTTATTCCACACACCCTACATGAATCTGATATGGAGCCAAACGTTTGCATGCATTTAAAAAGTGAACCTCCATAAAATTAATTGACTTTATCTATAACCTATATGAATAATATTTGCCTGTAATTTTTAGAAATCACAATAATATGGGCACATGGAAAAATATACGCTAGAACATCATGATTTGTTTTTGATAGAAATGACCTTTCTTACTTTATGCCTCCTAATCTCGTTCCCACTCCCTAGAGGCAGATATTTTCAGCCACGTATATTTCCAGTCTTTCGGTGATGACTTCCGTCACTCTGTATAATAGGTTTGTGCCATCACTTCTGAACCCTAGACCCTTTAAACATTATCTAATGCCTTTCTGTTTTGAAAGATGAGAATTTAACTCATTTCTTCTTGGTTCATATCCTTCGTTTTTATATTCTTGATACTCGTATTTTTATTTCAAATCTTTTCTCGTTGCTTTTGCAACTGTAAAGAATAAATATCTGTACTTCTTGCTCCTATAATTTTACTCAAAAAAATGATATCATTTTGCACAAGATAATTTTAGCGTTCTTCTTATCTCTATTTCCTACCCACCTTTTTGACTATTATGGTTTGACTTTTTACAGTGTCAAGATGTTAACCTCTATATTCTGTGAATCTGTAAGTTAAGTCCTCTTGTTTTGCTTTTGAGTTCACCATGAATGTTAAAAATCAGTAAGTAGCTCTTATGAACATTGGTGATGCGAAGTGATATAGTTCATATTTTCCATATTTTTGGGCATATTTTTTCTATATTCCAGAAGATTTTGTAAAGTTTATTGACTCACTTCACAAGCCTCTTTTTAACCTTTTGGTGTGTGTTTCCTATTCTCTGCCTATTCCTTCTGATACATTTGATTCTTATTTTATGAATGAAGTGCCTTCTTACATCTCTTTAGTGCACTGATTGGAATATTATTTAAACTCTCTTCTTTCTTCAGTTATTTCTACTCCCTCAGAAATAAAAAAAAATGTTCATGGCCATATTGTTATTTCTCCTGATTTTCTAAGTTTTCCTCCTATCTGTTCATCTTGAGTTAATCATATATTTTTAAGACCCAAGACTTTTGTAAGATACTTGGTCTAAGACCACTTATAGTACCTCGGTGGGTATTATTTTAATTAGTCTGGTCCCCAGTGCTGTCAGGATTATTAAGCAGCTGGCTTCTAAATAGCAGGCATCAGAAGGATTTTGTTCATCTGTACCACCTTCCTCACAAGACATGCTAGATCCTTCCAGTCTATGTCTTCGATGTCTTGAAGATGAATCCTCTGATGTTTTGCTTATAGTTAAGCCCTGTTGCTTGCACTCTGCATGAGGATGAGAAAGAGGAATCAGGTGCTCAAATTATAGATCTTCAATTAAACCTCCTGTTTGAAACCTTACTTTATTTATTTATTTATTTATTTTTATAGCGGCATGGTTTTTTTTAATTTGTTTGTTTGTTTTTTTGTTTATACATGCACTGGGTACAGTCAGAAGGGCGGGAGGGTGAGAGAATTCACCAGAGCCAGAGCGGGGAGCAGAACAGGCAGAAGGACCGAAGCACACTGCTGAGGGGAGCAGCAGGTGGCAGGAGAGGTCTGCGCGCCATGTGGGACCCTCCTCTGGTGGCCGGGGAGCAGTCGGGGATCGAACCGGCTCCGCAGGGCTGCGGGCAGCTTCGCAACCCAGCCCTCAACCGCTGCGCCACCAGGGAGGCCCTTTAAACCTTACTTTTAACTTCCAGCCTCCCTCTCATTCACTGAGTCCTGGCTCCCTGAGTTTGCATCACTCAAGGTGGACACTCCTTGAGTGCAAGGTACAAGTGGCTGTGGTTCTCTTGGGTCAGTTTCTATTTGGCAAATATATGTTGTTGACCTTCCAGTTCTCAGAAATGTGTGAAATGGTTTTAACTGTGATGGTGCTGCCGATGACTTATCTCACTCTATTATTCTTATTCCAAATTTATTTTTATTCTCTCATTTCAAAGATAGTTCTTCTTTCTGCCCTATTGAACTGAAAGTTAATTTGTTCTAAATGTTATCTGAATCTTGGAAATGGAACTGTTTATTTATATCTTTCTATTGAGGTAACTTGGTTTACAAAATTATGAAGCCATTTTAAATGTGTGCTTTTATAGAGCCTCATTTTATCATGAATGAATCTAAACCCGTCTATTCCAGAAATAGACAGGGAAATTATTTATAGCATGATGTGTGGCAGGTGGGAGGCAGGTGAAATGTTTTACTGAAAATTTCTCTGTGCTTCAGCTTCTTATATGAGAAGAACTTCTTCAGCTTCCTGTTTACTAATTTTTTTCCTTTATATCCTTACCCCCACCACCACCGCCTGAACCACCATTTCCTGCTCTAGAGGTGATTCAAACTAGACACAATAAAAAGTTCCATTATTTTTTTAAACCTCGAACCATTAATGAATTGCTGGCTCAGTTGTAATGAAACTGTTAATGCGAATCTTAGAGGTGAAGCAACCACATATCCAAGCAGCCACCTGAGAGAACACAGCTCCTGGCATCTATGGGATCCATCTCCACTCACTCCTTTAGCTTCCTAGACTAGCCCAGTGCCATTCCCCTAGCACAGTGCTGCACTTCTGTCACATGAAATGAAAAGTTCTGCTTTTAATTTGAAGCCTCAGCCATCAATTCAGTCTCTCAGAAACATATGCAAATGGATTCATGAGTAATTTACTCATAAATAATTCCAGCACCACCTTCTATGTTCACTCCCTCAAGACACAGGTGTAGAAGAAATTTCACAAAATCACTAAGTGGTTCTAATGCTATGAGGAAAACACAGCTATATGGAAATGTTTCCTCTCTTAAATTCGTTTATCTCTTAACAGGACAATAAGATATTTTAAAAAAGTTATTCAAAGTCATTGAGATGTGATACTCTCATTTGAAGTTTATTAAAGATACAAGTTAGAAAATAATTTTAAAAGCTGTTCTTATATAGTATTTTTGTGGTTTTTCTGGACTTTTAATAGAGAGGGCATTGGTCAATGTTGGAACTTTTTTTTTTTTCAGAACTGAGCTACTCTGTTAAATCTCTTAAAATAATGGAATCAATTATCTGGGTTGTTGAGCAGGTGTTAGTCTTGGTTCTCTAAAAATAAATCGTGTCAGGCTAATCTGAATTTTTTGATGAAGTAACTAAGTTAATTTATGAAAAGGCATAATTTATCTTGATTTTAGCAATGCTTTTCATAAAGCCTCTCTCAAAAAGCTTGTGAATACGTCCCGACATACTGGTATTAGCATAAGTTTGCTAAAATAGATGACTAAGTGGCAAACTAGAGAAAGTAATAGTACATGGACAACAATTCTTTAGGGCAGAGTTGACAAGCAGGTTTCCCAGGGGCTCAGAGTTCAGGGAACACTTTAAATAAGATTTATATCACTAATCTAGCAGTAGACTCATAGAGTGCCAGCAATGCAATATGCTGATGACTCATGGATAGTAGTTCGAGATTCAGAGGAAGATGAGCAACAGAGATAGGAAAACAAATAGGTCCTTTAAATAAGATCCAAGTCTGAATTTGGATTTTTCAGGCTCAAGGAGCAGCTCAGTAACTGAAGAGTAACTGACATAGAGGCAGGTAGATTTTGTGGAATTTACATTGTGTTGGATATCATCATTGTTGAGTGGGCTGTGCTAAAGCTTGGGGATTGTTTGAAATACTCTATATTTAGCTTGAGTATTCCCTAGGCCATGCAGACTTTGGAGTGCTATCAGTCTCATCAAGTATTTGACAAATAACTCGAATCTCCTCTCATTTAGCCCTCTAGAAAGGACCAGCATTCCTCACTCTGCTTGGAGATGCATGGAGCTCTCTTTATTATCAGGGGTAACATACAATAATAAAAAGCCAATAATTTTGAGATTAGGCATCCCCAAACCAGTTCCCAGGTGACTTTCTCCTTGTGCTTGATCTCTTTGGCCACAGCAGGATCTCTGTTGGCAGTGATTCCAGGATTAGGCTTCTCCTGTGACAAGACCCAGTCCATATTCTCATGGTCAGATCTATAAGGATTACTGCCAAACCTTTATAGCCCAAGTTTCTTTCTTTGGCTGTTGAAGAAGGTCAATGATCTAGTTTCCATTTTGTGAAATTCCACAGCCTTCTAAGGAAGTAAAGTCACCATCGAATCCTTAGCACCTTCTTACGTGTGTTGTAGTCTTCAGACCAACAATGGTGGCATCATCTGGGGTCTTTCCAGAAATGCAGAATCTTGGAATTCTTCTTTGCCACTGAAATTGAATAGACACTCAATGTGATTTCTAGGTGATTGCTACAGATTTTAAAGTTTTGAAAATGTTGGTCTAGAGTTGTTTTAGAGAGAAAACTGAAATTTGGTGTCACATAGAAGTTGACAGAGCCTCTAAAAACATCTTTTTTCCCTCAAATCTGTGCTGTAAGGAATTATGTCAAAGAGAACTATAAGGCACTTCAGGTCATGATGTTCTCTGGTTCCTTACAAGCAGCCCCCGAATAGCATATTTAATAGAAGGATGTTATTATGCAACCTAGGGTGCACTGAATAATGGAGGGGAGAATCAGAGGGCAGACTGTGGATTTTTGGGCACACTTTTCATGGTACCAGAGCACAGGACTGAGATTACATAGTCCTTCACATCAGCAGTGAAGTTGTCATTGCTAATCTGTGTGACTGCGGTGACCCCCAAGCTGCAAACTGCCATGGTGGGACACAAAGTTGTCCTGGGTCGTCTGGTGGTATTGTGCCCTCAGCCACAGTGTGGAGGTTTGGAAGGGTAAATGTGTATAAAAAATGCAATTATTCCTTAGAGAACTTTGTTCTGAAACAAGGAAAATCATGCATCTGTTTTACAAATCCTCAGAAGCAATGCTATATTTGGTTCTAAATATTGAGTGTAATTAAGGAGTTTCAAATTGGTGAATGATACAGAAAATTACTGTAAAATTTATTCAAAAATCAGAATAACTATTTTTGTGAGGGAAGATTCAAAATGAATATATTTATGTCTGAAAAGTACATTTTAAAACAGGCTGAGAAGATCTGATTGCATCTAACAATTTTAGAGGGATAGTAAATAGATGACTGCACAGGGGTGAAGAATACCCTCCTGAAAGTTAGATTCCGATAGAGGGAAAATCTCAAATGTTTAATTGTATGGTTGGGTTAAAGCTGGGGTCATGTGTGGTATCAAGCTCAAAATGTAAATGTCTAAGCTGAAAAAAACCCTTGAAAAGTAATCTCTGTCCACATGTGAATGGCTTTAGGGGACATCAGGGTGCAAATTACATTACTGGATATTTTAAATTATTCCAAGTTTATTCTTAATCCATTTATATGTGTCTTTGTACACCTATATTTTTTCTGAAGTTTTTCTCCTTAAGGTAATGACCAAAATCTGTTTTCACCTACGCTCCCCTTGTTAAAAATCTTTGATTGTATGTTAGAACTTTTTTTGTCTCCTTTTTTTTTAAAGGATTTATTTATTTATGCATACAAGAACTGGGGTACAGGCCAGAGGTATGGGGGTGAGAGGATTCACCAGAGACAGAGTGAGGAACAGGACAGACTGACTGAAATACACTGCTGAGGGGAGCAGCGGCAAGACAGGAGAGGTATGCAACACCATGGGTAGCTTGTTGGCCAGCCAGGGATTGAACTCATGCCGCAGAGGCTGAGGACAGCTTCACAGTCCTGTGCTCCACCCCTTGCACCACCAGGGGGACCCTACTTTTGTCTCCTCTCTCCTGTTAATTCTAGATCAGTTCTCTGTGATATATGTTAGTCTAGGTTCTCTTGATCTAGTCTTAATTTTTCCCCAATGCCTTCTGTTTTGATCAGGGTAACAAAGCCCAGCTACTAAGTAGGCAAACCTAGACAATTCAGAAATTTCCTTACCGTGGCATAAGATAGGACCTAAATGTGAATAGTAAAATATGTTTGGACCCTGTTACAATGATACTCTAACACAGCTCTTTGTTTTCACTTCAGCTTCCTTTCTAAGCTCTGACTTCCTCAGTATTAAAGAACTGAATAAAATTTTTATTTCTGTTTTCTCCACTAGCAGAGTGCAGTGTGCACAGCTCATGGAAGGGGATTGCAAGACTTTGTTGAATGAATATATGTGGCAAAGAGGCTAACCTGCATTGCTGTAAGATTATGGCCATGTTTGATTTCAGCTGGCATTGTAGTGAAAGACATAAAGTGCTATAGACTCAGCCTTCCTATTGGAGGATTGTGCCAGCAGCTTCAGCATCACCTTGGAACTTGTTAGGAATGTAATCTCACTTAGAACTGATTGGATTAGAATTAAATTTCAACAAGGTTCCCAGGAAATTGGTAAGCACACACAAGTTTGAAAGCGTTACTCTAAACTGATCAAACATAGTTTTCTCCTTTGATCAACAACATAAATGTCTTATAACACAAGACACTTCATATTTTCTTACAGCACTTTTGTTACTGCTCTCTGTTACATTGTACAAATGTGTTCTAGTGTAGATCAAATTCCCAATTGGTCATTGAATAAAACATGAAGGAAAACTTTAGGTTCAGGCGAAGGACAAATCGGAGGTGCATAGACTTTTGAGGCTGAGAACCATATTCCTAATGACTCTACAGGGCCTAGCAATAAAACTGGATGCAGCTGGTGCTCAATAAACACTTGTTGAATGAACTGATGAATGAAAGAGGAAAATCCATTTACCTGTTACAGTGTTTTTCTTAAAAGCATTGTGCAATTTTTTAATTAAAGTAATAACATCTAAAATATTGTTTTTCTTTGATCAATTTGTTCACTAATTATCTTCACCTTGGTCTGTGGGTGGTTGGGTGCTTTCTTTATGATTTCATATTTTTAGGTCTTGTCAGTTACATTTGTTAAGAGGGTAAGTTTGCTCTTGCTTCTTGACTAGTAACTCCTTTTTGGGCTGCAGTGGGTTCTTTAATTAATCTGCTACAGGCAGAAGTCTTTTAGAAGGAGATGTCTTGCCCCTTTAAATGAAAAATCACAAAGGTTTACCTTCGTTTTTTCTAAATCTGGGGGAAAATTTGTTTTATTTCTGGTTCTTTAATATTGTCCATTACTTTCACTTGAGACTTTTGTTTTTGAAGCTGGATGTGGTGTGATAGTTGCAGACTAGAAATGGTGACTGTGATTAGAGGTAGGTAGTCCTTGCATTGGGGTGGCTGTTACACAGATAGAGAGCAAAACAGGGCTTTTACTGCATTAGTGAATGTTCTGCTGCCATGAAAATAAAAGAGCCTATGATGGGTACTGGACATTTTGGATATTTAAATATTTTCTGGTTCAGTTTTCCATGCTCAGAATATTCATTGAAATGTTGCTAGCGGTCCTTTCTTTCAAACTTTTCCTTTCTTTCAACATTTATCATCTGTTTCCTTTTACGGGTATTCCTTCAAGGTTAGAAAGTATTTGATAAAGTTCACAATAAGTAACCTTCACAATAAGATGGATAAGAAGTAAACATTACCAGTAAGATTTAAATAGCTATGAGTTTTTTTTTTAAGATTTATTTATTTATGCATACAAGAACTGGGGCACAGGCCAGAAGTGTGGGGGGTGAGAGGATTCACCAGAGACAGAGTGGGGAACGGAACAGGCGGTTGACTGAAGTACATTGCTGAGGGGAGCAGCGGGCGAGTCAGGAGAGGTCTGCTGTGCCATGTGGGCTGCTCCCTGGCCGGCCAGTGATCGAACTCATGCTGCAGTAGCTGTGGACTGCCTTATAGGTTGCGTCTTAACCCCTTGCACCACCAGGGAGGCCCCAATAGCTATGAGGTTTTTAACTAAAGGAAATAACAACCAGGAAACTTTTCATTTCAATTAAGTTAATTTCTTAATTACCCAAAGTCAGGTATTCTTAATGTGTTCAGCAAATAAATTTGAGAAGTTTGGAAGTAGGGTCAGGAATGAGAGGGAATAAGATTGCACATAAAATTCATGTTGATACCTGTGGATGGGGTAAAAAGAAAATCATTCCATAGCCTTCTGGTTCTTCTCAGGTTGGATAAGTAATTATCAAACACAGTATCAAACACATAAGACAAGAAAAAAATAATTTAATAACGTGAAGAGAATTTACATGGTTATAAATGCTAAAGAATAATTGAATGTCCGGGGGATGTTTATTCTGTTTTTAGAGATCTGAGGCTCAAGGAGAGAAAAATGCACGACTTTTGCTTGACACACAAGAAGTGGAGGGAACCTCACCTTCATTCAGTGTACATGTGAGATTAGCAGAGAGCAGACGTGTTCACAGATAGAACTAGATGATAGCCCCAAGCTATATGCTTCTATGTCATCGAAAGGGGGAGTAGTGACTCCTTATTTAAGTAGGGAAAGGGTAGAAGACTCAGGCAAAGGAAAAAGCTTCTTTTCATTCCTGAGCGCCCTCGCTGTGAGACAGTCTAGGTGAAAGAAATTGTGAACCAGTAGATCGAGTCACCCCAAATTCTGTCACAAACTGGAGAATCCTGTCTAAAGAATTTGGTCACTGCACTGACCATGGGCACCACACTGAACAGCATGGGTTTAATTTATGGGTCCTGTGTAGAGGAGTTGTGGGACTAGGGTGGAACCCCAGTAAGACTGACCAAAGTGTGCCTAACCATTTTAGAAGTAACAGGTGTCAGCCCAGTGATGGTATCACCTTAACTTGGTCTCCCCCCGACCGCCGGCTTCCAGTTCTATGTAACACTCTTACTCATTCCAACATTAAAAAAAAAAAAGTCAATCTACCTTTAACCTGTTTTGTGAATTACTAACCTACCACTGATGTTTAACCTATCTTCTGAATTCTGCCTGTGGCTCGCCCGATCCTTGTTCACTCATTCTCTCTGCGTCTTGAGCATCACTTGTATTTCATAAGCCCCTGGCTTACCTCTTAGGCTTACTATTTCTCATGATTGTCATCTACCCCACTTCCTTTAATCCCACAGCAGAGTTAAATTTCCTTGAAAAAAAAAAAAAAGTCCTGCAAAGGAACAATGCAATTTGCATATGGCATTTGATTGTTAATGCAATCTGGATTTTTTATATTTGAAGGATATTTACTTAGGAAAATACTACTCAAATTTCACTGCAATATGAATCATGTTAGTAAACACTGTTAAAGTTAACATAATGCTAATATTAACAGCATCAATATTGGCATAATGTTAGTATTAATATGGGTAAAACACCAAGAGAGTTGGGATTTGGGGCGAATATGTTGGTATTGCTAGCTCACTGGCTAGTGCTTATCTGCTGAGAAGTACAGAAACTGTTGGAATCAAGTCACTAGTTTTTAATAAACTCTTTTGTGATCTGTAGTAGTCTATTTTAAAAACTCTTGTGATGGTAGGCCTTGTTATAAAAGTACTAAAGCAGCAGGGAAATTGAATGAATTTCAAAAAATAAAGCCTCTTTAGTTGGTTTGAGTGAGCTTGGTATGAAACCATTTCTTTACCTGTGCTAAAACAACTCTCTAATCCTCTCTACCTCCTAACTAGTTCTCCTTTTTCTAATATGCTAAGTTCAAGAAACATTCAATAGACAGAAACTGATCTGCAAACTTTGAACTCACCAAACCAAAGGTTGTTGCTTCAGTTTAAGATTCATACCCAACGTGGTAGTCAATTGGGAAATTTTGGAGTCAAATTTCATCATTCAGTCTACTAACTAGTTAAATATATCTTCATTTCCTGGTAGCTCAGTCAGTTTCTTCATCTCTGCAATGCCTCCCCAAATGAGAATATAGGTTTCATAAAAACAGGATAGTTGTTCTGCAAAAGGTAATTAAGAAGATTAAATTTAATCATGTCTTATGCATCTTCACATAAATGTATTAAGTTTCTGAGAGTTCAGCAACCACTTTGCTGAAACTCAGGAACTTTAGTATGCTATGTTGATATTCTCTTGCCCTAATTTAATTATTATCTAATTATTTAATCAATTATCTAATCTCACATGTGTTGTCTTTAGAAATGAGAAGACAAGGTTGTTCTTTAATCATTGAAAAATTCAATGAACATTTACATTTTCAGGAGACTTCAGCTCCTAATACTTTCATTTTCTTGATTTATTTAGTTAATTGAGAAAATAAAATTTTGACTATATTTTCTAGATGAACTGAAGACCTTTATTAGATAATTTTAAAGTTTTTTGTTTAATTTAATTTTGTACACTTGATATTAAAATGTCCTTATGACTAATCATTTAGATAATATTCTAATAATTTCTAATCAGTGTGATTATATCCTACTTAAAGATTTATATTAAATTTCCTAAGTATCATTTTTATATTGCTATTAAAATTTTATTGGTATGCTATGTCACTGTATTCTTCATTTCATTCTTATTTTTATCAGTTTTATAAAGGTGTAATTTTAAGCTAGGCTAATTTGTTGCCAAAAATATGACTAAAAGCAAATTAATTGACTTACTAATTACCATGAAACTTAATCATCTTCTAAGTAAACAGCTTGAAACTAGTTTAGTTTATTTGGTGAAGGGAGCAAGTATATTGTGATTAAATCTGTTACATTTGGCTCCTCACAAAGAATTAACCAGTTTTAGTTATCTATAGCTTTCCCACTTCTATTTTTCAGCATTCAGTGGGAAGAATGAGAATATTGCATATTGAAAACATTTAACAATATTTCTCTTGATGATTTAGAATGATCTCCCGTGTAAGGTTAGATTTGTAAAGATCAGTAGAGCTGAAATTGAAATTTGACTTATCCACTCTGGACAAGATAAAAAAAAATATTTTGAATGAATTGATTATTTTCTTACTGAGTTGACCAGATATTTTGCCATTATTTAGAAAGGCATCCTTTGACTTTCCCACATAGAAAATTCAATTAAGTTTCAGAAACTGACAATCTAAGGAAGCAGCACCACCTCTTGGGGAGGGCAGAGGGAGTAACAGACATCCATTTTAAAAGAAAAAATAGTTTGCACTTAAGGTATCACAATTTTATACTCTTCCCAAGTGTTTCAAGATGTCTGTAGGTCAAGAAGGACACCTACTTCTATTCCTTCTGCTTTGTTTTATTTGTTCATGCATGCAGTTATTGAGAACTAATATGCTTCATTCTATTCTAGAAACTTGGTGTGGGGATAAACTGGATGGCAAATTGATATTTTGTCCAATTTCTTGCTCTTTTGGAACCTATATTTTTATTTAGGAATATAGGAAATTTCAAATATATATATATATTTCAAATATATATATATATAATATTATACATAGTACAAAATAGATAAATTTTAAATATTTAACTAAACATAACTATAAATTTCAAGTATATATATATGTACTTACACACATATATACACATACACACACATATCTTGCACACACTAATATACTGAACCTTGAACAGTGTTGTCATTAGCGGTGCTAAACCCCTAGCAGTCAAAAACCCAGGTGTGACTTTTGACTCCAAAATTTAATTAATAGCATGCTTATGGGTGAAAGCCAATATACTATATATTGTATATATTATATGACATAATATATGTTATAGTATGTTAATATAACGCAAACAATATTAATACATATTCTGTATCCTATATGTATTATATTATGTAGTCTTACAATTAATAAACTACAGAAAAGAAAATGCTAAGGAAGAAAGAAAACAATAAGGAAGTACCTTTATAGTACTGTACCATATTTATTCATACTGTAAGTTTATATCATCTCTTAGAAGAAAATCTACTTATAAGCGACCCTGTATAGTTAGTCCTATGTTCTTCAAGAGTCACATACATGCGTCAACTGTGTTAGCCAAACATTTCAAATTCAATGGTCAAAATTTTGGTGATAGTCTTAAGATTTTGATATTTTATATTGATTTTCTTTAATTTTTTTATTAGATATGATTGACTTATAGACATGTTAGACTGGTGTGTAACATGATAATTTGATATTTGTACATATTGCAAAATCATTACAATAAATCTAGAAAAACCCATCATCATTCAGGTACAGTTATTTTTCTTGTGTTGAGAACTTTTTAGAGTTCTCTCAGCAGCTTTCAAATGTATAATACAGTTTTATTAATTTTTAAAGATTGATTTTTATTTATGCATACAAGAATTGGGGTGTAGGCCAGAGGTACGGGAGGGTGAGAGGATTCACCAGATACAGAGTGGGGAGCGCAATAGGTGGATCTACTGAAACACACTGCTGAGGGGAGCAGCAGGCGAGACAGGAGAGGTCTGCTGCACCATGTGGGTCAGCTCCCTGGCCGGGGATTGAACTTGTGCTGCAGTGGCTGGTGATAGCTTGATGGCACTGAGACTTTAACCCTTGTGCAACAAGGGAGGCCCTTATCTATTTTTTGCTATTGAGTTTGTAAGAGTTAATTTCCACATATTTTTTAATTTAACAGTTTTCTTCTTGTAGTTGATTTCTAGTGTCATATCATTGTGGTTGGAAAAAATACTTGATAAGATTTTAGTCTTCTTAAATTTATCAAGACGTGTTTATAGCCTAACATATGGTCTCTCCTGAAGAATGTTTCATGTGAAACTTAAGAGGAATGTGTATTCTCTTGCTTTTGGATGTATGTTCTGTATATGTCTGTTAAATCCATCTGTTCTAAAACATCATTTAAGGCCAGTGTTTCCTTTTGGATTTTCTGTCTCGATAATCTATCCATTGATGAAAGTGGAGTGTGAAAATCCCATTTTATTATTTATTGCTTTCTGCTTTTCTAAGGTCTGTTATTATTTGCTTTTTATATTTAGGTGCTGCTATGTTGGGTACATAAATACATGCAAATGCCATATCCCTTCTTGGATTTACCTTCCTGGTGGGTCTTTGACTTGCTTGGGATCTGGAATTCATATTTTCCTTCCAATTTCTCCTTTATGAAATCAGAATGATTATTGTATGCTTATCCCACCATTGTATTCTGAAGTAGCTAACTTGTTCTCTAGATTTTGTAAGTCCACAGATAGAAAGGAGTTTTGTCCCAAAATGGAGTACACCAAATCTTAGCCATACTTGATTTATTTGATTTAGACAGTGAGATTTGGGACTTTTTTAGTTGATCTGATTTAGATGAGAATTTGGATTAAGAGTTCATGTTAGAAGGTGTTGGGATGGAGTGAGTGTATTTTGCATGTGGGAAGGCTATGAGTTTTGGTGGACCAAATGAAAAACAGCAATCAGTTGAATTGTGTCCTTCAGAAAGATAAGTTGAAGTTCTCACCGAAATTACTCCAGAATGTGACCCTATTTGAAAATGACATCATCACACCAATTTTATAGTACTTTGGTGGTGATTTTATGGATGTATACATATTCCCAAACTTACTAGCTTGTACAATTAAAATATATTCAATATATATTTGAAAGCTCTTTAAAAGAGAAAGAATGAAGAAATATGAGGTCTTAGTTTTTCAAATAAAAATATCACTCGCCTGTTTTAAATTTCAGTATTTTTACTTGAAGTATTTCTTGACATCATACCTGAGGTTAAGGCCCACCCAGACATATTTCCTTTTATCGGAATTGAAAATACAATGTATTTCATCGTAATAGTTAGATAGGTACCCATTGCTGAGTGATTCTACCGAGCCTTTTATCCATCTATAATTTGTCATTGGCTTTCATTGGACACAAATTAGCCAGTGTTAATCACTAGGTGTCTCTAATTAAAAACAGAAGCTCTAAGTAATGTTATAAATATGGAAGAAATAAATAAAATGGATCAGGAATTACTTTCTTTTTATTATTATTATTTTTAAATTTTATATATTTTTACATCATTTTTCATTTTTGCACAATGTATGTATTTTCATCTTGGTTATAGTCTCCATACAATACCCACCCCCCCTTGTTTTGATTCTACTCCCTCCTCCCATCTCCCCCTGTAGTGTGTCTCTGGTTAATAGTTGCTTGTTGATTTTGATTTTTACTTTATAAAGGGCACCTGCACCCCTGTGTTTATAGGAGCACTATTTACAATAGCTAAGCTAAAGAAATACTTTCCTGTAGGGGCTCATGACTTATTTCTGAGTATTGTTAAATTCTAACAGGAGAAGGTACTCTAATTGTACTAATGACAGGAGAGAGGTAGTTAGAATAACCTAGAAGTAATATAAGAGGTCAGAATATTCTAAAAGAGGGCAAAGTATTCCTATGGCTCAAACACTTTTTCCAATTAAATAAATTAAGAACTTTGAAAATGAAATTCAATTAGTTTAAAATTGCTTTGGTGTAATGACATGCAGTTCAAAAGAATAGGTAAGGCCTTCTAAAAAGCCTGGTTTCCACAGTAAAATAAAAACATGAGGGATTGAAAATTCAATGGATGTTTTCTGGAACCAAAGACTCAAATTTCATGGCTTTGGGGATATAATAGAAAATAACTGGTAACTAGAATAAGGTTTGGTGCTCTAGGAGCATAATCAACCTTAAACAGCTTTCTGATTTAATTAAAAATTTTGCTTCTTAGTGTGATTACTAAGTCATGGATTTGAACTTCTTTACAAAGTCATTTTTTATAAATAGCATTAAAAGGAAAAGGGAAACATTTTTGTTACTTACTCAAATAAACAGCAGTATAATAATTGTGTGCTTAATTTATAATACAGTTATTTGTAGATTATAAGGTAATCATTTTAAGTAATATTACAATCTCCCATTATTTGAAATTTATTTCATATTTAAGAAAATTGTCTTTTTACTTATATTTACTTTTTGTTTATTTTCATATAGGCTGCATGAAGAGTTCTCTAACCAATATTTTATGTATGGATTAATATTTATAAATGTTCAAAGACCGTGTCTAGCTTATCTATGAACTGTTTTATACATACAATTGCTTAATAAGAACTTTTTCAGTAAGGAACTTTTAGTGGCATCTTCTTTGTTCCCTCTTGTTTAGCCAATGCTTAGGAGCAATGCTTGGTGCCTACTTGGTCCAAATTTTGTCTTGGGTGGCAGATGATGGAAAAGGTGGCACTTAACAGTGAAAGGAGAACTTCTTGGTTCTCTCCTCTTCCCTACCATGCCCATCTTCTTTTTTGTAAATTTTAATTACATTTTATTTAACCAAGTATGTCGAAAATATTATCACTGCAGCATGTAATCGATATTTTATTTTTATTTATTATTATTATTTTAATTATATATATATTTTATATCATTTTTCATTTTTGCACAATGTATGCATTTTCATCTTGGTTATAGTCCCCATATAATTCCCACCTCCCTTGCTTCTTACCACTGCAGCTTTCTGAATCCTATTCTGCCTCACCTTCTAATTATAGTGCCTAGAAGCCTCTCTGTGAGGAGTTTCCTGGGTGACTAGTTGTCAGGGATTGCCCTCTGTTCAGTTTTCTAGAGAAAACTCCCGTCTCCCCAGTCTTCCATGGTCCTTGCTTGTGCTCTCTGAAAGGCTTTTCTTTGGGACTAGAGCTTCATCAAAACATCTGGAATGCACATGGGTGGGCTTTTCCAGTTCGCTTTATGTCTGAGAATGTTTATGGTCCAAGGGATTGTTCTGAAGTTTGAATAGGCACCAGATTTTGAAAACTACACTTAGAACTGTTTTGGCTCTACAATTTCCTCAAAAAACAAAGTGAATGTCTGGTCTGCTTATTTTGGGCACTTCTATATATGAGTAATCAGGACCTCAGTTCTTTGGAAGACAATTTTCAAGTCTGAAGCCTGATCTCTTACTTATTGTCCTGTACTCTGGTTATTTTCCTCCCTTCTACTGCTAAGTAATGGTTATGAAAAACCTAAAACAGCTGACTTTCAAAGAAGGGCAACATACTAAGAAAATGCAATCAGCTACGTCAAGGGCCCCAATTATCTTGAAATTTCCCTGCTTGTTTTCTTTCTAGACTCTACTTATTTTGTAGCTTGAATCAGGTAAGAGCATGTGAGTGAGAAAATGTAACTTACTCCTAAATAGTTTATTTAAGTAGATCTGATGAGAATTATATGACTACTTTGATAAATTTCCACAAACTTATCCAGAAGATTTTCATAACTTTTGTGAGTTACTTTGATGTACTAAAATTTAATGAAATTATCAGTTAGATCTTCATTAACTAATAAGGAAAGCATTTTTCAATTCAATACCTGTTTAATCATCTAAGAAGAGATAATACTTCTAAGTATTATATTCATGAAAAGAAAATAAATTTAGGTGCTGAAATGTTATTCTGGGAAGTTTGGATAATCTATGAGGACAGAGTGCTTTCATTAACAAAAATGACTTTTATTAGTATAATAGCTAATAAGTAAATAAAGCTAGCATATTTAAAAAAAATCCAGCATATGTGATAACATTTTTTATAATATTTTATGTAACTAATGATTATTTTTAAAGTGAGGAGTTGTTATCCGTATATTTTATCTGTACTATACAAAATAGCTTCCTTTATTTTCTTGGTGAATTGTCAGGACATTTTGACTTAATACTTAGCTAGGTGAGATATAAATATAAGACTTCCAAAGGTGACAAAAATGTTAAAACTTGCTAGACATCATTTTATGAAATAAAATCACTAGTGTTGTCCAAGAAAATATGTTACTAATAAGCATATTTGAGAACATACTTGACAGTATTTTTCAGAGATGATACAAGTATTAATGAGGTGAAATGGGGGCTGGTATCTTAATTTGTAGACTATATATGAAATGACATTGGTGCTGAATTTTATCCTAATGAAGCATTGACAGTGGGGATATGCCCAGCACTAACTGTTGAATACTTCTATTAACAAGGAAACTTAATACAAGAGAAGTGATAGTCATTTACTTCCTTATATAAATAACTCTTGAAAATGCCTGAGCAGCAAGAAGTCTGCTTTAATTTGTTTTCACTTCTATCATATAAAATTGGTACCTCATCACACTTGTATATTAAGTGATCAGTGTTGCAAATTCTAGGCCAGAGGGTACTTACTGAATGCAATTCAGTGATTCTATTTGTATATTCATTAATGTTTGAGAGTAGTTAGAGCAGCTGGCTGCAGACATGTGACTGACCTGTAACAGCAGCAGTGGTACAAGTACTTGGGTCATTACTGAATAAATTGTTGTTTCTGTTCTACAAGAAATCATGAAGAAGACAGGTCAATTAGGACCTAATTAATTTTCTCTCACTGTTTATCAAGCATATCAAATCAAACAATCTCCATCTTAACAATAAGGACCTTTTTAACCAAAAAATATGTCTGGTCTTGATTCTAATTATCAAGAGATGAGTAACAATCCTATTTTTTTTCTGTGTGTCTGAATGGCCTCTAGGGTTCAAGGTGATTTTCTTTGTCATATGGGACAGCTTACAAAAGGGCAATGATAACAGAGCCTTAAGATAAAATGTGTCACATTTTCTAGTTGCTAATGAAAATAACATGATTTGTTTTCCTATATTAGAACATGAGTTTCTTATACAAAGGCTGCTTCTAAACTGTTTAGTTCTATAACCCATCAGATTGATGAATTGATCTGCTTCATCTCTTATTAGGTGAAGGAAATTAAGTATTATCAGGCTTAATCTTATTTCTAATTCAAGAAAGATCAATTAGAGATTACTTTTATTAGTGACTTTTAAGTTTTCTTAGCATTCTCTGATATTTTTGGTACTATGTTGACCAGTGAGTCAAAAAAGCCTACCAACCAACCAATCAAACAAACGAATAAACAAACAAAAATGCTCCTAAATAGAGCCATGAATTTAATTCCCTGCTTTGTATCAGATACAATAATAATATTCAATCCTAATAACAGTACTTTGAGGGGAGATATTATTTCTGTTTTAGGGACAAAGAAAAGAAACCAAAAAATTCAGATGTGTGTCCAAGCTGGCACAATTTATCTAATTCTCACTAATGTGCTTTTCCATCCCCTTGTACCACTTCTTACAAAGTTCCCTTTTAGCATAAGAAAAGTATCTAACTCTGTCTCCTAGTTATAGTTCTTTCTACACGGACACTAAATAATATTGGAATAAAAGTAGCTTTTTATTGCATCCAAAGACTTACATCGCATCATATTAAGTCAATGTTTGAGCTATTTATTTGAAAATTGAGATTAATGTTTTCCTGTTTCAAGCTTGCACTTTCTTCTTTTCTCAACAATAATGGGCTTAGCCTGAGTTGCAGTTTGAATTTAATTATAGCTTAATTGTAGCTGTGACACAATGCTAGTCATTGAAACTGGATCACATTATGAAAAAGTGATATGGTACAGTTAAAGTCAGGAAAGAATCAGATCCTTGTTGGCCATTGTAGAATTTTGGATTTTACCCACCATAAACTGGGGAATGAGTGTGGGTTTTTTAGTAGGGGAATGATATGTTCCAATTTAGATTTAGAATTGTTAGAATTATTTATATTTGGAGCCATTTTGGCTGTTATCTTGGGAAGTGAAAGCAAGGAGATACATTAGGAAACTATTGGTACAATCCAGCATGAGTTAATAGTGTCTTGGACCAGGGTGGTAGGGATGAAGATTTTGAGAAGTGGTTGGATTTTGGACACGGGTGAATCTCTAATAAACTGGAAGCAGAGGGTTATAGTTACTTGCCATTGGCAAGAAAATGTACATCATCAATCTGATTTAGGAGACTGTGAAGCAGAGACAAGATAATATGCAATTTAACCCCATATTTTACTGAATGATTGTATTAGTGAACATAAAAAAATCAGATGTGGGAGGTGAGGCATTGGAGAATTAAGGATAACCAATAAGACAAAAAGTAAAAATGTTCATAAAAGGTTAATGACTGTGTTTCTGTCACATTTGTTTAACATCTTTCCTTTTGAAGTTAGGTGTTGATTTGAGTATTTCACTGTTCAAAAAACACATAGTTTCTAGGATGAGCACATTAAGGATGAAAGTACTCAAGAAAAAGTGGAAAAATAAAGAAGATGGGATCTTTCCCAAACTGATAGGTAAAATAAATAAATACTGAGTCTCTTCCTTTCTGTCATCTATCTCAGTGCACAATGAATGGCTATTTTTTTTAAAGATTTATTTTTATTTATACAAGAGCTGGGGTACAGTCCAGAGTGGCAGGAGGGTGAGAGGATTCACCAGAGACAGAGCGGGGAGCAGAACAGGCAGATGGACCGAAAGCACTGCTGAGAGGAGCAGCGGGCCAGACAGGAGAGGTCTGGCTTGCCATGTGGGATTCTCCCTGGCCGGCCGGGAATCGAACCGGCACTATGCAGGCTGTGGACTGCTTCACAGCGCTGCGCTCAACCCGATGCGCCACCGGGGAGGCCCTGAATGGCTATTTAATCATGTTCTGTTAAAAATTAATATAATGAGTAATGATTGCTAACAAACTGGAAGAGAACCTTTTCAAGCACCAAACTTACTCTTTCATTCTAAGTGTATCTGAAACAAGAGAATTTCTGTATAAAGCAAAATAAACTTTCTTTTTTTGGAAGACAATAACCTATACTTATTTTTTCCTTGTTAAAAGGAGTGCTCTACTGCTAGGAGCATCAATTAGTTAATCTGATAGGAACAATTCAATGACACCACAAAGATTAATGGTCCTGTAATATCAAAGCAAGATGTATTTTAAAGACTTATTGATTGAATTGCTGTTAGCATCTTGTCAGGTAATGATATTTACATTACCTGTAGGACAGTCTTCTGTGCTGGAAAGGAACAGAGGTTATGACTTTACATTACTAGATGTATGTGTACCCTGAGGGTCCCCTAAGCAATTTGCTTTATGAAATTCTGATATTCAATTATAAATATTGATTTTTTTCTAAATTTAGAAATTAGATTTCTAGGCTTCTCAAATAAACTTTGTGAAAGGCAGGAATATATGGTCTTGTGCATCTTGGTATCCAACACATTGTACAATGACAGTCCATAGAGATGCAAACTCTTTCCAAATTTGAAGAAATTTAACATATCATTCTTTTAATTTTTATTTTTAATTAAATTTTCTTTATGTTTAAATTTAGTACTTTTTTCTGACATCGTTATTAATTTTTGGATAATATATTATTTCTCTCCTGAGATGTGGTCACCGTAGATCTCCTACCACCAAAGCACCTTAGTCCATCACCACATTCCCCTGTGCTCTTCTCCTTCCTCTCACCCCCTCCCTGTCTTCTTTGTTCCTCTTCCCCCTCCTATTCTAGATGCTTCACACATCTATGGTCAGCTTTCAGGGTTTGTCTTTGACCTTTGTTTAGTTTTTCTACACCCCACATTAAGAGAAACCACTGGATATTTTTCTTTTTTCCATCTGACTTATCTCTTAGCATCAATCCTTCCAGCTCCATCCACATTGCCACAGAGCATTAGTTTGTCTTTTTTGATCACTGATTATTGTTTCTTTGTGTATATACACACACCTTCTTGATCCATTCATCTGTTTGGGAGCATTTTGGTTGTTTCCATATTTTGGTTATTGTAAATAGCATTGCAATAAACATAGGGGTACAGATTTTCTTACCTTTTTGTTCTTTGGGTGGAATAGCTGGGTCATATGGCAGCTTTCCATAGTGGCTGGGCCAGTTTACATTCCTGACAGCAGTGTAAGAGGTTTCCTTTTTCTTCAGATATATCATCCTTAATCTCAAAATGCAGAGTTCTTATCATCTTGTCAAAATGCAGAAACCTTTCTTTTCTTTCTGCATTTGCTTAGGGAAGATCATGAAAGATGAGGGTAGAAACAAAAGCACTTCCGAATAGAAAAATCCTGATTCCTTCCATTTTTAACAGGATGATGAATATTTTATAACATTAACACAATTGGAGCATTGATTGTGATACTTCTCAAGTATTAAGGAAAAATCCACAGAGATCAAAACTTTGCATAAAAACATTTTAAAAATCAATTTTATCTGTTAAGTAAAATAGCAGACAATTTACAAAATGGTGAGGATTTTCAGAGAAGTAAGTAGAATCCTATTTTTTGTTATGGCAACATTGCGATATTTAATGAAGTAGATCTTACAATTCTGAGAATGAGATTTTTTTTTTTTTGGCTAGCTCCTTTGTAACAAGTACTATTAAAAATTCTTTTTTAAAAAAATAAATCAAAAATAAAGAAACTTCTAATATTGAATGTATAATTACTTTTGTTAGTTAGCACCAAAAATATAGAGCTGAGAAAACTAAAATTGCAGGTGATTTCAAACTTTACTATTTAAAATTATATTTGGAAAGATAAAACATATCACTTTTGTCTAAAATCTAAGTTAGGAGGGTCACTTTGACACAGAAAAACAGTTTCTATTTTCAGAATAGATACAGAGCTTCAAATGAGGATTTCTTAAAAATATAATATTCCAGCTGTATCTAAACTCTGTTCTCCAAAGAAATAATACCCTGCGCATATTTCTGAAGCCCTGGGAGACTTGGGTTATGATGTTCCTAACATAATCTAAAAAAAAAAAAATTCTAACAAGATGTGGCTGAAGTCATATAAACAATGCTTCCCAGAGGCTACACTGTTGTTGAAAAATGACCAATAATTTTTCTACTTTCCTGTGATTATTATTTTCTTACCAATGATTTCCTCAGCTCCACTTTATACCTTCTGTCTCTTGAACAGAGATTGATGAGAATCCTAATTTCTGTCATATCCTGAGCTGGTCCCTTGGTCCCTTCTTAAAATCATTCAGCACTGCACAGACCCTTGAATAGAGTCCTCCCAATTCCTTCTTTCTGGGTCAACACCCATCCTTTCTGGGTCAACACCCATCTCCCTTGCTGCCTCAAGTTAATATATAACAAGCCTAACTTTTTTTTTTTGATTTATTTATTTATGCATATAAGAACTGGGATACAGGCCAGAGGTGTGGTGGGTAAGAGGACTCACCAGAGACAGAGTGGGGAGCAGAACAGGCAGACTGACAGAAATACACTGCTGAGGGGAGCAGCTGACCAGACAGGAGAGATCTGCTATGCCATGTGGATAGCTCCCTGGCTGGAGATTGAACTCATGCTGCAGTGGCTGCAGACAGCTTCATAGGTTGCATCTTAACCCCTTGCGCCAAGCTAGGCCCCAAGCCTAACTTGGTTAGACTATGATATATAACTGTCCCTTACAGTTCTTTTCTATGCTACACAATTCTTTTCTATGTTATTTCTAAGTTATTTTATATTAATAACTTTAGTTGTTGCAGAATATCTAAATACATGGCAAAAGCCTATTCTTTTCTGGGAAATAAACTCAAGAGTAATAATCACTGTAACTTAGTTTAGAATTTATGTAAGCAAATTGCTTCAAGCCTTTGAAAAAAAAAAAAAAAACTAGTCAGTCCTGACTAGAATTGTGATTAGGATTCTAATTCTCAGGGGAATGTTTAGAAGACATGCTAATATGAGGTACTTATGTGAAGTGAGTATTTTTAGAAGCACTGAGAACACAGACTGGATCAGCAGTGTGGATATAGGTTAATAGCTAAATGTTCAAAAAAGAGAAAATAAGTAGGTTTCAGAAGCAAATCTGGGGAACGTGTTGATTTTTTAAAAAGATTTATTTATTTATGCATACAAGAACTGGGGTGTAGGCCAGAGGTCCAGGGGTGAGAGAATTCACCAGAGACAGAGTGGGGAGCAGAACAGGCAGATCTAATGAAATACACTGGTAAGGGGAGCAGGAGGCGATACAGGAGAGGTCTGCTGTGCCATGTAGGTTAGCTCCCTGGCCTGGGATTCAACTCAGGCTGCAGTGATAATGGCTCTGAGACTTAGCTCCTAGGCCACCAGGGAGGCCCCAAACTTGTTGATTCTTGTAGGTGGGTGGGGAGTTGTCAATTAACAGTTGGTAGAATTCTGAACATCTATAGTGAAAGAAAGTCAAACCTTAGATCTCAAACAAATAGACTTGAGTATGGGATAGATTAATAAACCCAAGAGTTGGCTACTAGATACCCACTGATGAGAATGGTAGGCAATATTAACCTTGATGGAGAAGCAGGTTGCTCTTGGCATAACTGACTATTTCAATAAGGCTCTTCAGTCCTCCTTATGAGCACTAGGTACCTGGGGAATAGATCCAGGCCAGGAAGCAGGAGACCCTGCAATCCAAGCAGGGGTGGACATCCTCCACACATGTTTTATTGGAAGATCCAGCTGTTCTTGAAGTTCATGGTTTCAGATATCCATAAAATAAGGCACATTTTTAACAGAATTAAACACTTGAAATTTCAATAAATAATAATAAAGGAAATATTATTCATGCTATAGGTATTCATCTTCACTAAATACATGATAAACAAATGAGGAGGTTAAAATAAAACTTTTAATGGATAATAGTAATCCAGGAATACTTCTCAGCATAAGTACTACTCTGTGTGTGTGTGTGTGTGTGTTTTGACTAGATATTCTACAAAAGGCAATTTACAGTCCACAGTTAACTTCTCTGGAGATGATACAGAATTGAGTATAAAAATCAAATGGCAAAAAAGGATTCTAGAGTAAAATAAACAATTAAAATGCTTTTTTGTGTTTTTGGCTTGAGTGAAATCAATTCCCACCTGTCTTGCCTGTCGCCATATTTCCTTTCATCTTTCTTTCCTTTGCATTCATTTCTTCTCTTCCATAGTTTTCTTCTTAAGTTGTATTTGGTATTTTAAGATTAAAGCTCCCAGATGCCTTTCCTCCAGGCGGAAAATATTGTGGAAGAGAATGCAAACTATTTCCAAGGAAATTTGTGTAGGTGCGAAAATCTTAGAGAATGACATTTTCTACATTCCAACAGGGAAAGTTTTAGGTTCATTTGATATTAAGGTCTTGACAAAACACATTTCCTCAAATTCTGTGACTTCTTATACAGAATTGCCTTATTCTGGCCTAGTAACAGGCCTCCTGCAGCCTGTACTTATGAAGCCCAGTGAGAGGAGGGAATACAGAAAAAAGCCAAAGACCAAAATAACAATACGCATTCACTCCCAGATTTTCAATTGCAGGCTTACTGTGTGATGCAAGGCATTCTACTAGGTTCTGAGGTAAAACACTGAGCTGTAGCGCCTCCAATCACTCAGTTTTAGTTGCCGGGGGGAATAGAGATTTATTTATTGTGTTATTATAGGTGCTTATGAATAACAGTGAGTTCTAGCTGGAGTAGGAAGGTGGATCAGGGCAACCTTTAGAAGTAAATTACATTTAGATTGAGATCATCCAGAGATGAGCACTTTTTATTGATCTTTTAGTAAATGCCTAACATTATCCTATGCACTCTATAGTGGAATTTGATCATCTCAGAAGTTTAAAGTGGGAAACACCACAATTACCCAAGGTCACAGACTCCCTTAGGGGCCAGTTCACAGGTCAAGTTTGAATTAACTTCACTTTTGCCCTTCACTATTTTATTTTTCACTCTCATCACTCATTAATAATTCATGAGAAATTTGGTTGATTTCTTTCACAACAGATCTGGTGGATATGTAAATATAAATATCTTCATATATTAAATCCAAGGCTCATGTTCATAACATGAGTATTTTAAAAAAGCAAAATGTAGGGCCTCCCTGTTGGCGTAAAGGGTTAAGCACAGCACTGTGAAGCTATCTGCAGCCTTGCAGCACGAGTTCCATCCCCGGCTGGCCAGGGAGCTACCCACATGGCGCAGCAGACCTCTCCTGACTCTCCTGCTGCTGCCCTCATCAGTGTATTTCAGCCAGTCTGTCTGTTCTGTTCCCCACTCTGTCTCTGGTGAATCCTCTTACCCACACCTCTGGCCACACCTCTGGCCTGTACCCCAGCTCTTGTATGCATAAATAAATAAATCTTTTTAAAAAAAGTAAAATGTACATTTTTGATCCAGCAAAATAAGCACCCCTCCCAAGCTACTGTTAGTTAGAATATGACTCAATATGGAATCAAGGAAGACAGATTAAAGTAAAAAATGATAGTTCTGGAGTCCTTATCATAATGGGCACCTTTCTATACCTGGACAACGGTGACATTGGAATCGCCCTACATCACTGCCTGCTGTGGTGTCCTCTCACTGCCAAAGCATTTGACACTCTAGTAAACAACAACATAAAAGATTGATATGGTAGAAAAAGCCAAACCATGTGTTGCAATCACATAACACACAACAGCTAGTCTTGTGGACTTGGCAACTCCCATTTAAATTCGTCTTTGGGGCCTCCCCGGTGGCGCAGCGGTTGAGCGCTGGGTTGCGAAGCTGCCCGCGGCCTCTGCGGCGCCGGTTCGATCCCCAGCTGCTCCCCGGCCACCAAAGGAGGGTCCCACATGGCGCGCAGACCTCTCCTGCCGCCCGCTGCTCCCCTCAGCAGTGTACTTCCGTCCTTCTGCCTGCTCTGCTCCCCGCTCTGGCTCTGGTGAATTCTCTCACCCTCCGGCGCTTCTGACTATACCCAGTGCATGTATAAACAAAACAAACAAATAAATAAATAAATAAAACATGCCTCTATAAAAAAAAAAAATAAATAAATTCGTCTTTGATATTTTCAGTCTACTGTCATGTCCTGTGCAGATTTTATAGGCTCTTCAAGTACACAAGAACGAAACATTTTGACTTGTTCTGCTTATTTACTTTGATGTTGATACCTTGCCTCAAGTTTCATCTTTTTTTTACTGCTTTAATTATTAGTATACTATTGAAGTTATACTTGAGGCATTTGGCAAGGATTTCTGTAGGGAATATTTAGAAGATAGTCTATGTTGTTAGGATGGTTTTGACTTTAAGAAATAGAAAAAAACAAGTCTAAGTGGTTTAAATAACAAGAAAGAACAGTCCACAGAAGTTTTAAAGTAGAGTAACTTAAAGAGTCTTTATTTCATCAGCTAAGTGTCATTACTAAGGATGCTGGTTTATCTTTGCTCCCCTTCCCAGCTCCCTCGAGTCACAAGTTGGCTTTAGCAGCTCCTGGCATCTCATACAGACTAACTATGCTCCGCAGAATGAGTCATACCTTCCTCTGTGATCGATTTTATGACAAAGGAAATTTTTGGAAGACTTTTTCTTTTGTCAGAGACGGGTCATCCTTGTTGCTTGTTCTGGCCTATTAGCTCCATACCACAGGAGGGCTGGACCACTGGGGGTTTCTATAACAACTGGCTTCTGGCTGGGTTTGGCCTAAGGAGAAGCCCCAGTGGGAGATTGAAGCCTGGCTTAGATTGCAGGTTATTTCTCCTCCTTCCTCTGCCTTAGTCTCTGTCTCTGGCTGTTGTGTGTCTCCCTTGCTGCTCCAACACCGCCAGGTGGGCTGGTGGTAAATCCAGATTCTGCAGATAATCTGGGCCACTCGACTCTGGTGAAGCATCCCATTTCCCTTGCTTGTCCAGTTTAGGGGTGGCTGTGGCTTGGTTGCCTCTCCTTCTTCCTGTCTAATTTTTAAAAATATTTATTTATTTATTTATACAAGCACTGGATACAGTCAGAAGCGCAGGAGGGCGAGAGAATTCACCAGAGCCAGAGGGGGGAACAGAACAAGCAAACTGATGAAATACACTGCTGAGGGCAGCAGCGGGCGCGGCAGGAGAGGTCTGCGCGCTTTGTGGGACCCTCGCCGGCAGCCAGGGATCTTAACTGGCACTGCAGAGGCTGTGGGCATCTTCGCAGCCCAGCACTTCCCAGCCCAGCGCTCAACTGCTGTGCCACCAGGGGAGGCTCTTCCTGTCTAATTTTTTAACTCTTCAATCACTGTTGTGAAAAGTTCCCTCTACTGAATTTCCTTTGTTTCAAATATTTGTAGTGTTTAGCTTTTCCTGGTTAAATAGGAACAGTAAATCCTCCTCTAAATCAATTACCAGGAAGGAAAATGGGGTCTTCAGGATTAGAGTACACCATTTAGGGTTTACTTTGGATATGAGGACCTATCATAATTTCCACATTTTTCTTGTGTGTGGATAACTTCAAAGCATGGCGTGAGAGTTTGATGGTACGGAGTTTTTGTTATAAACTATGGAGTTAGTTTTCTGTTTTCTTTCTAAGATTCCATGTAGGTAATAGAAAGGACCCCCACATCCCCCAAATTTGCTTGACCGTAAATTGTTGTAAAAGTACACAAGAGATAATTATTTCAAAGAAAGAGGTGATTAAAAAAGGTATATAGATAGGTATTTGAGTTTGAGGAGGAAGGAAAAAGAAGAGTGAAGAGAAAGGGAGCTTTTAGATACTATAAGCAAATACAGTCACATTGAGGATTAAGGCTTCAACATAAGAATTTGTTAGGGGGAATTTTGGGGCGACAGCACCCAGTCCATGGCAGTACCAGACATGATGTTTGGCAACTTTCCTTACATGTGATGCATGCTGGTTTACTGTCCTGAAGTAGAGACATTGGCCCAGGGCGAGTAACCATCAGTCTTTACTGATGCTGTTGATGAGATCCTATATACTGTGCATCTGGACAAAAGATGTCTTATGTTCATATTTGGCCTAGCTCTGTGTTGAAGGGCGTGATACCAAGGTCCTTTCTCTCTTGCTTTCCTTGCCTTAATTATGTGTGTTACTCTGGACATATGAATTAGTGCATTTTCGATGCCATAGTCAGGACTGGCTTAAAATTGGAAATACAGTTGTTTGATCATCCCAATACTCAGGGTAAATTAGGGAGGGGGGACAATGCAGCCTTGTTTCTTCTTCTTGCTAATTACATAACAAATGGACTTGATAGATTTAAGTTTCACATTAATTAGTGTGAAGTTACCACTCTTCCACAGGTTTTGTGAATATTATAAGTGTATTCTGTGTTTAAGAATAAAGTTCTGCATTAAAAAGAGAGATTTGGCAGTGGTAATTTTCATATCAGTTGAGGTTTATAACAACAGTGCTAGCAATCTCACTCTATGGATTAAATGAGAAGAGGCCAGACAGAGACATAAAAGTGAGATGTTCAGAAAGCATTCGGATTTGATTGAAGGTACAGGAGATGCATGTGAATTTGGAAATTAGATTGTGTTAGTGGGAAGCTGATGCAGAGAATTTGGCAGAAAGACATAAAAGGATTTAAAAAGATGGAAAATAGAATTTCAGGAGACACAGCAAAAAATCATGCAATGTACTCTGAGCTTCACACATCAGGGAAAATAGAGAAGGCGTAGGTGCTGGATGAGATGAGTTTAAGAAAGGTCCTAAGGAGCGGGCCAGCAAAGGAGCAAATTCATCTGTTATGAGGGAATTAAATATAGTTATGACCTGAAAATATGGTTTTCCATCTGAAACTAAGCCAAAAGAATGAGATTTGTCCCTAAGAATAGAGGAAGGATTATGAATAGAATTCATGAACAGAATTATGAATGCAATGGAAGAAATTATGAAAAAGTAGACAGTTGACTATTAAGAGCATGTGTGGACTAGGCTAATAACTTTTGATTCATTCCTTGTTTGTTATTCTGCACACTCTAATAACAAACATTTTGGGCTGGATTTTTTTACCGAGAACATGAAGATAAAGGGAATGTTTGGCTTCTTATTATCTTCTGAAACAAAACAAAATTTCTGAGGTAGATTTAATTAGCTCTCTTTTAAAGATGAGAAAATTGACACTCAGAGAATGTATGGTTCATTGAATGATAAAACTTTGTAACACTAGGATTGAATTCTTCATTTTTTTTACATTTTTAAAATTTATATATATATATATTATATCACCGTTCATTTTTGTACAATATATACTGAATTCTTCATTTTTAAGGCTGCCCCAGTCCATTTTTCCAGTGCTGAAGGGATCATGCTGACCAATGCAATGAGACTTTGCAGTTATACACACCTATTTCCCATAGTGCTTCCCCTCTGTGCTCTGATGAGGTGGGAACTCTCCGCCTCTCTGTGAAACGAAGAATAATGATCTTCTGTTTTTGATTTCTCTGATTAAGCTGAGAGCATTTTCTTACCTCCACTGGTCTTATTAATTTTAGGCAGAGGAGGGTAGGGTGTGGGGTGCTTTCGGGCTGTTTTTGTTCAGTCTGATGCACAGAGCAGCTGGATCACAGGGAAATACTGTATTATCACTTTTTAAATTCTTCACTCAAAATATGTGTCTTTTTTTTCAGACAGTGGAATAAATGCTTTGGGGCAAGATCAAGCTCATAAATTGTACCCAAATGCAGAATTATCACAAGGATAAGCAAAGATAAGAGTTTCACCTCACTGTAAGTAATTGGATTTTGATTTCAATTCTAACAAAACTCCAATTGCTCTATATGGCACAGCACACCACTCCTCTAATCGACACATGTTTGGGCAGGTTGAAATTCTTTCTTTGTAAGTTTAGCAGGACCAAAGGCACTATTGGTTGGCCATTATGTTACAGCTTTGGGACTTCATAGTTCTGGTCTAATAACCACCTGCATGTCAGTGATCTGTGATAGCTGTTTAAAGTTAAGATGCAGGTCTAACCTAGATTTATTGAATCTGTAGGTGGGCTGAGGCATTTGCCCCTTTAACTACTAGGGATTGTTATGCTAATAAGAATATATTATGCTAATATGATATTCTGCTAATCACTTTTGAGACTCACTGATATAAGATTATGTTAAGCTGGACTATTTCACTTGCTTGAGCTGTTCAGAAAGGAACTTGGCTAATTGAATATACTTTTAAAAAGTAAGGCAGTATCTAAAACATACTTAGCTATTTAGGAAACCTTAAAACTTTTATTTATGTCCCACATATTTCTAAAGATAACTATTAGTGGAAATTTAGTTTAATTGGAAAATCCCCTAGACTTGTTACTCCAATCATCTGTAAAGAGATGAGATTCTGGTTTTAGATGGTACCTACATAGTAAAGTTGAGTTGTATTTTGGAATAAGTGTTGCTTGTATATGCTTTATGAAAGAATCATCTTACACACACCTCACACACCTCACCACCACCACCACCATCACTACCATCACCACTGTCAACACCAATGCTATGCCACATCAATGACTTAAAATACTCTTCTACTTCTCTGAAAACATGAATATGAGGAGCCAAATTTCTATTTTGTGGTTCATTTCATGTCTCCATTACTGAGAAGTGAAATATATTTTATTAGCATCCTACAGAGGCCTTAACAAGTTATCACAGACTAGGCCACTTGAAACAGAAATTTAACCTCTGAGAGTTCTGGAGGTTAGAATTTCAAATGGAGGTATTGGCGAGCCTACACAACAGCTGGTGCTCTAGGAGAAATTTCTTTCCCCGCTCTTCTAGTTTTTGGTGCCCCTGTCCAGTCTCTCCTTAGTCTTCACTTGCCTTTCCCCTTTTATGTCTCTTCTGTCTTTATAAGGACAATTGTCATTAGTCTTTGGGTCCATTTAGATAATCCAGGGTGATCTCATCTTGAGACCCTTAATCTAAATGTCTGTAAAAACCTCTTTCCAAATAAGGTCTTTGCAGTTTCCTGAGGTGAAGATGTGAATGTCTCTTAGGAGCCATGGTTCAACTCACTACATGTAATTACAGCAATATCTCATTTTTGGCAGTTGCAATTTTTTCCAGAATGGCTGTGTTACTGTGTCTACTCCTCCATGCCTCCCCTCCTAGCTTGTGGTGGAATGGCTAATGAGGAACTAATGACCCAGAAAAGGAGGAAAGTAGCTGGAAACAGAGAGATTAGATCATCCAGTCTGGCACCATAAGGGCTGACTTTAATCTTTCCCTAAATCCTTCAAAACTTGGTGTTAAGGGAATGGGAATCTATTTCTTTGACTTAGAATGTGCGTTAAATGTAGCTGTGAGACTGGGGAAATATATTCTGTCCCTTTTGTGGAAATGGTGACTGATGTATTTAAGTGAATGTTAAGCCTTTTGCTTAATGAAAGCTTCATGAGTGAGTAACCACTCATCTGCCAGCCTGCAGAATCCTCAGACTGCCTGTCACCTCATTAACTTTAATCATCTCTTATATTAAAAATAGATGAGAGGAAAAGGAAAACTAATTAATTTTAAAAGTAGATGGTATAACCTTTTCAATAAATTTAATTTAAAATAAAAGTGTGAAAGGAAAGAAATATGTTAGAAATATTGATGAAGATGCTAAATGTTGACTGATGACTCTGGACATTCCTTCATACCTGAGGAGATGCAAGATGGATTAAAAATGGTTATGATAAATATAAAAATCCAAAAAATAAAAATCCATAAAGTAAAATCTGTAAAAATAAAAATCCAAAAAAAAAAATCCAAAAAACAAAAATCCAAAAACTCTGCAAGAATGGTGTAGTTTACCATTAGTTGGTAATGACAGGGACTGTAGATTTTGAACCTTTGCAGGGTTCACAAAGGGTGGTGTTAGTTTCACAGAGCACAGGGTACATAGTGAGTTTCTCTAGTTTCTGTAAGAGAAAAAGAATGGATCATCTATGCTATAAGATCATAAAGCAAGACAAGTGCTTGTCTTGTTTTCTAGGAAGAAACCACATAATTTAGAAGTGAGTCTTGTACTTTCTTACTTGTGCCAACAATGAACTTCAGTATTAATAGCTAATGTTTGATACGACTTATTTTGAATGTCATGGTTTAAAAAACTCATTGAAGACTGGGGTGTTTTTCAGATCAAAGATATGTGAAATGTGTCAATCATGTATCCAGATTGATAAAGATGGGTTGAGAGTGGATTTTATAAAATATTCCAGAAAGAATTTTTTAGAGAGTGCTGTCTCTGATGCAGGAGAAATATAGAGATGTATATCCCCTTTTCTAGCATAATGGAAAGGACCGTTAATAACATCACTCGTAAAGCTTAATGTGTAGAACCTGAAGCTCAGAGTTTACGGTGAACTTTTGTTTGACTTCTATCTGAGAAGTACGGCAAGTAAGAGGAAAATCTGTTTAGTTTCCCATATGATGAGTATGAATGGAAATTGCAGCTTTGGGATAATTCTGTATTTCTTAAAATTGCTCAGGACAAAGGTTGCAGCAGTATTACTTGTAGGTGATATAAGGGCCACACATTAGCAGTGGTATATGGGTTATGTCTTGTTTAGTAGAGCTCATAAAACCATGGCAGTTGAAACCAATCAAAAGCAAAAAAAAATCTCCCCAAAATAGGCTGGAGCTTCAAAGCATCCATGAAAATATTCACAAGAACTATCAATCCATAGAATATGAAGCCAGAGTATGAAGCCAAGTTATAACAACTCCAGTCAAGAAAAAGCTTTCTGGTTCTCTTTCTCTTCTGCTCTCACCTATTTAAGAAGAGGTAAAAGAAATAGGTTGTGAGTATTAGGAAAAGAGAGTTAGAAATAAAGAGCCAAACTTGCTTTTTTACCTAGGTGGGCAGCTGGTAAAAACGCACTTTTCCCAAAAAGGAAAAGTAATTGTATCTGATTGAGGTTAAAAGCTTTGATTATTACCTGGGAATACATATCGGTTTCTGAGCTAAAGCCATGTTTAGTGATATGAAAAGAATATAGAAGTGAACATTATCCCAAAAGCCTTCGAACTGCCTGTGTTTCCATCTGACAGAAAAGTACTAGACCTAATGAGTAAATTTGATGTCATAGAGATCTTAATTCAATACCACTCCATGGTATTCCATCATGGAGATCTACCATGGTTTATTTAACCACCTTCCTTTTATTTAGACAAATAGTTTCCATTATCTTGAAACAATGAATCTTTTCTAAATAGCAGTTTGGTGATTTATATTTTCATATTGTTGAACTGTTACCATCAGGGGAATAGTCACGTTTCTTGACATTATTTGCATTAAAAAAAGAAAAAAAATTCATGCTATAAAACAAATGAAGAAAATGTAATGAAATAAGTATCTTTGCACCTCTCATTTCTACCCTATACTTCCTAGAGTGAATCTCTTCTAACCATTTCTGATTTCAGTTCTTCTGGTTGATACAACTCCAAATAATATCAATTACATGAATTTTAGGGATTTTGAAGTGATAATCACATTCCTTATTCCTCTCATGTGTAGAGATAACTGAGACTCACGTATGAAAATCAAAATAATCAACTTTATTAACATTGAAGTAGGATTGTGTAATAACTCAGATTAGGTTTGTGACTATAATTAGGCCTCTTAGCGTCTTCCCCCTGGTCCAGACTTTGGAACTACCTACCTGAGGAAGTGTTTGACACTACAGAGTAAAGAGACACAAGCGAGAATCATTGTGTCACTCACATTTAGGATATAGTTACTATAAATCTTTAAGTTTGTTCTGAGTTCTGGACTATTTCACTTGTAAATATTTCTGACTTCCAGTATATGTGAGAAAGTTGAATTTAAAAGTATTTTGATGATTCACTTTATAAATATTTACTGTATATCCAAATTTTTGAAGCATTACACCAAAGATCTCTTATATATGTGCTCTTAATTGCACATATCAATAGAGTGTTATCAAAGTTGTTATTCCTACTATTAGAAGTGAAGTTGCAGATTACAAAATTTTTAAATTTATAGAACAAAATATACAGTAAGTGGAAACTGTCTGCCATTAAAAATATGTCAGTAGTTGACCTTTTTTTTACCAGATCTCATCTTAAAATATGTAAGGATATAAATTAAATCAATATGTGTTTCTTATTCCTGAGCTAACCTGTGTTTTCCCAAGCACATGGGTGAGAGAATAGTTATAAGACAAGTTGTACCTCTTTGCATTGTTACAGATTATTTGTCTTTTTAACATATTGAAGTTAAAAGAGCTATCTTTTATATCATTCTTCTGCAAAATGTTCCCGTTTGTCATTTTTCTGGATATTTTGTATTTTCTTTTTTTTAAGGATATTTATGTATTTATGTATTTATTTATTTATTTATACAAGCACTGGGTACAGTCAGAAGCGCGGGAGGGTGAGAGAACTTACCAGAGCCAGAGCAGGGAACAGAACAGGCAGAGTGATGAAATACACTGCTGAGGGGAGCAGCGGGCGAGACAGGAGAGGTCTGCTGCGCCATGTGGGACCCTCGCAGGTGGCCAGGGATTGAACTGGCCCTGCAGAGGCTGTGGGCAGCTTCTTAGCCCAGTGCTCAACCGCTGTGCCACCAGGGGAGGCCCTATTTTGTATTTTCTTTAAAAAATGAACACATTTCATAGGATCCATTTTTGAGATATTTAAAATTTTGGCTTTCACAGTGTTGGCTTGTATGTTAGGAACAGCTTCTTAAATTCACAAATAATATTTGAATAGATTGCTTTAGCTAATGACATAGATGATTTTCTTCCTCTTTTTAATTTTTTTATAAAGACATTTGCAACAGAACCATAATTGGGATCCATGAGAATTTGAAGACAGAGACATTAGCTAATTGGGAAAATTAAGAGATTTGTAGTTCTATGATATTTTTTACTGTACAGCTGACTTTCAAAGATAGAGTATGTAGTGAATAGCACATACTATTTGCTCCCAGTAAATGACTTATTGTGGTAAGTAAAGGTAACACCTGGAACAGTGGGTAGTGTGTACTATTTAAATACCTTGAATTCTTATTCACCATTATTTATGAGAGGAATTTGACATCTTCTGCTCTTGGAGGTTTAATGGAATCCCTTGAACAGCTGCTTGACACATAAGACAAAGCGGGATGCAGTTTACATAAAGCATAAAGAAAAATACAAAAGTCTTTACTCACAAAGATAAACTAAGTTGAAATGCTTAAAAAGAGCATTGGAAAAAGGAAGTTCTTGACAATTAACTTGGAAAGACTTTATAAAAATTTACTTTTAAAACTCTTGGCTCACTTGGAAGGTTAGCCACATTCTGGCAGCTGTTGGAGGTGACACCTGACACTGGTGGCCTTTATTAAATAAGTATGTCCTGAAAGTTGCAATTAACAAATTACACATGTTCTGCCTTATATGTGTTGATGTCTTGGCACTTAAGGAATTGGTTGCAGTCACAGAAGAGCACTCTCTGTTACTCCTGAGAACTTCCTAACAAGTAGGGTAATTCCTAAGGATTGAAAAAGGGCAAACAGAGAGCTGCCTGAGGGAAAGGAAGGCTGGAAAAGGGTAAAAGCAGCTTTTTAAACTTGGCAATATATTACATATTATTACAATAATTCATCCAACCTGACATGTCCTGTCATCTTAAATTGGAATTTTTTTTTTTTCCATAGGGGAATGATTGCCTGAGACGATAAGGGACAAGGTGCTAAAAGTTATATGATTTCACCTAGTGAGGCAAAAGGTTTCATCTCACAGGATGTTTATCAAAGCACTGTAGAAATATGGTATAGATCAAAGAATTCTTAAGTTAAAGCAGAAGTGAGTGACAGCAAGTCGAAATGTAAAAGACTACTCTAAATAATTTAAAATATAAGGGTGTAATGAAAATGCACTAAGCAGGGTTGTTGGTGGTATTATCAGAGACTTAGATTAGGGAATATATATTATACAATTAAATATATGAATATTACCAAGTTGGCAACTAATTTAGTGAAATAGAGTTATAAATATATATAATGATGCTGAAAGTGTAATGGAATCCACTTGAAGAAAAAATAAATTGAATAAGTATAAGGTCAGTAAAGATTAACTTTCCAGAAGTGTTGCAGAAAGTGATAAAATGTCATATAGGGATAAGTAGACAACTGGAATTATAAATAACAATCTAGAAAACAGGATTACTTTCCTTTACACTCTGAGTGGATTACCTAACTTCCTTTTCTACCAGCAAGTCTCCTGAAAATGACATATTAGAAAGAACTCTAGAGGAAAAGAGACACAATAAAAGATGCTTTATAACAATGTGTTTACAGAATGTGTTCATTTTACTAGGTGTCCACTTTTAGCTTCATGATTCACTGGCAGTGTGGAAACTTGGGGAAGGGCTTGGAAAAGGGCAATAATAATAGGAAATGGATCGATAAGGAAAGGGGATTTAACTTGAAACAAAACATAAATTGGAACTAAATAAGGTAGGCCAAATGAATATATAAGGATACACAACACTGACATTTTCAACAATTCTTTTTAGGATAAGTCAGTGTGGTTTAAAAAGTAGCAGAAATGGCTCAGGATTCAGTTTGGAATTTGTAGTTCTGTAATTTGCCAGAATGAAGTCCAGTGCCTTATTGGAACTATCCAGTATATCTCAGTTTGCTGTTCTTGATCCTCTTTGAAATACATGGCCAATCCAGGACAGAAAATAAAGTAACTATTTATTTCTTGGGATCTAAATTGGAAAGTTAATAATTAAGACTCTCCGTATCCCTCAGGAGACACAGTCTCTCTTTTCTTGCATGTCCCTTGGCTTATCCCTGATTTATCTGTTTCATTCCCTCTCATACTGCATAAGCATCCTCAGTTCCCTCTCCCCACAGCCTATACAGGTAGCCCCTCTGCTTCCCACTGTTTCAGGTTGGGGCTCTCCACTCAACTGTTTACACCTTTTGAGTCTCCTAAATAAATTTCTTAAGACAGAGAATTTAAGACACAGTCAGCCAAATTAGCTGTCATTAAGTAAGCCAATGATTTTAGTAAATGCCAGAGTGGGAAGGTGCATTGGATCTAGCCTATCTTTGTAAGGTACTGAAGTCCACAAACATTGGCTAAAAGGCAAAGAACCAATCTACATGTGGATAGCAGTGAACGGTGGGAGCTCATTTATTTTTAAAAACTAATTTTGAACATCATTTATTTGAAGGTATTGAATCAAATTGGGAATAAGGTAATACACAAAAAGGCATCATGCCTGTCCCATGGAGTCATATCAACCAAGGATTTGTACAGGAAAAGACCCATCCAATAGGGCTAGCGCTAACATTCTAGAATAGTCCTTGATAAATTTTAAAAGATTAAGAGATTTTGTGATTATTTTTATTACAACAGTATACCAATTATAGAACACATGTCATTGAATTTCCTTCCTTTTAATATATTCACTTCAATGAATTGTTCACAGCATGCTTGAAGAAGTGTTTTTCCCCCTGGAGTGTTGGATAGGAGTTTAAGTCATGAGCAGTTGTGACAAGATTCTTAGAAAATAACACAAACTGTTTGAATTGCAGCTATTTCTGGTTTAAAGGATATGAGTACATATCAGAAAAACTTTCAGAAGTTAAAACTAAAACTTTTAGACACTACAACACTGTACCAACTGTAGATGATTCAAACCAAAGCATCATTCTTTAGATGTGTGTTTGTGAAGGTCATCTTTTCATTTGTAGAAATCTACTCAAAATAAAAACAATAAAAATAACATGGTAAGAACAAGAATAATGCTATTGCATTTTTTAAGCTCTTAGTATATACTAAAGACTTGTGGCCATATTATGTGGATTCACTTATTTAATTTTCCCTACAGCTCCAAGATTTATGTCTCTGACTTTCACGATCATTTAAAAATTAACAACAAGGAAACCAAAGCAGAAAGAGATCAAATAATCTGCTATAATATAAACAGTTATTAGGTGGTGGAACAAGAGGCTCACCCCAGTAGTTTGAGTATAAATGCATAATGTTCTAATAGTCTAACATAGAACACACATAGGTATAGATGATCATATGATTTTCAGTTCAGCACCATAATTATTTACTGTAGATTCCTTTATAAAAAGTGCCTTTAAAATAGTCTGTAAGTACATCATACTGGCACTGTGTTATGCTATCAACATATTGTACCCACAAATTTAATTTTATAAATGACTTACCTAAAAATACAGATTTAATTTTTGAACAACATTAAAGAATTGTGTAAATGAAAGAATTCTGCAAATTTGGATTCCAAAGTTTGAATAGTTGATAAATATCTACTAACATCATAATTTAGTGATACAGAGTCTTTTAGCTCTAGAGATTTTAGAAATAATTTGTAGACATAAGTGCTCATAAAGTTGTTGTTGTTATTTAGACTATGTGATTTTATGAATTAGCTTAGATTTATGGTTTAGGTCCTATCAATTATGAGAAAATCTGGATTTGGAGGTAAGATCAGGGGCCAAGCTTGGAAGAACTGATTTTCTGACAGATAGGATCTTCTGACATGTTTTGTACGCCTACATGGAGATTCTTGGTGTTCATCCTAATGTCATAGACACAGGGCCATGGAGACAGAAGAGGATTCGTAGGAGCAGTCCCCATTGCATAGTTGTGCATTGTCCCTGCTCACAACACATGAGCCTGGCTTACAGGTGCCTGTAGTCAGGTGATTTCATTTAGTAAATTTCTTCATCAGTAAGATAGACAGGATTCTGTCCTTTAGTTTTTTACAAAAAAACCTGCTTAAACTAATTACAAGTTTTGTTTCTAGCTTATTCAGCTGCATGATAGTTTTCCTTGAAATAAGCTCTTATTGTTCTGTTCCCCAGCTCATCTTTTCTGTAGAAGTATATATCAAAAATTAATTCATAGATGAGATAGTTTAAATGTCCCGTAGTACACTTGTGAAACAAGTGTTAACTTTTGTAAGATGAGCATAGTTCAGGTATTACAGGTAGGATTTGGGAGTTTATAGGAAAACACAGGATCCAGTACTTGTAAGATAGAAAGTTCTATGTATGTCTAATAAGCCCATATTATCTAATATGTCATTTAAAGTCATTAGTTCATTGTTAATTTTCTGTCCGTGTGGTCTATTCACTGAGGTAAATGGAGGTTGAAGTGCCCTACTATTACTGTGTTGCTTCAATGTCTTCCTTTAATCTGTTATTATTTATTTTATATAGTTAGATGATTGGCCCCTGATCACTATATTGTGTAGATCTTTGACTTTAATTACCTTTTTTTGTTGTTTAAACTTTAATTTATCCAATCAGAGTCTAGCTGCTCTTGCCTTTTTCTCTTTACTATTTCCTCAATATAACCTACACTAGCTTTTCACTATGTGTCTATGAGCAATTTTAGTTTCTTCATTGGTCATATAATTATCTTGATATGAGTCTTTGGGCAAAGTACAGAGGCTTGAGATTGAAAACTCTATTTCCAAAACAGTGTAGAAACTATTGAAGGAAATTGAGAATAAATATGCCTAAATTCATAAGCTCTTTTATTTGAAAAGCAATCCTTCAAAAACGAAACCTCAAGCTTGAAGGGATTAGTGTTTACCACATAGTTAAGTAGTGTTGAAACTAAATCCAAGACTTCTGGGGCTTTCATCCCAAATGCACTTTCCATTTCACATAGTTCAGCCTTCATAAAAGTATCATGGTCTTCTCTGCTGCTGCTGTGTCCTCTGAGGCATGTGAGAAATTCAGGTTCAGGCTTCTAGCATTTGCTTTCACTGCCTCTACCTATCTCTTGAGAATTCAGCCTCTTAGATTAGTTAATTCCCTTTCTCTGTCCAGTTTCTATTATCAGGAAAAAAGGCAATAACAGTTTTCCTAATCAATTTGAAGTACATCTATAAGGTATATCTATATTAGACATTGATTAATTCTAAAACCTTTCATAATGTGCTCTCTCTCTGATCACCATCATCTGAGGTCCTTCTCCTGAGTAGGGAACATCTGTACCCACACTTATTATCCAGTGTTAATCTTTGGCCCAATTTCTCCTTGTTATGGAAGAAACAGGAACTCTGCTTGATTTTGCCAGTTCATTGTCTATTTTAAAGAAAATGTCTTTCCTATATACTCACTCCTTCTGGAGTATGTACTGAGGTTACCGCTAATGAGCCTGGCCGTGTTCTAGATGATCCAGCTATAATGAATTTTGTTTACAAATTTCTGTCTTTGTTGCGCTCACATTCTATTAAGGAAGACAAATGGTACACCTACTAAATAAATACATAATATGGCAAGTTAGAAGAAGCTAAATTCTGGGGGGAATGTTGAGTGAGGCAGGGGAAATGGATGTGAGGGCTTGGGAAGGGATCACAATTTCCAATCCTACCACAAATTGACTATTGAGCAAAGATCTGAAGAAAAGTGAAGATAGGCTGTAATTTTAGAGAGAAGGGGATAGAATTGTCTAGTTGCATGGTGAGCGAAGTGACTTGGGAACTAGTGTTATGTGTGTGGGTAATTATTAAAGGGCCATTTGAGATATGCTGGTATAATTTAAAGTTAGATAAATCAGAATGCTTGTGATGTGTGTGTGTCTGTGTGCATGTGTGTGCTTGTTTTCAGCCACATTCAGTTACATAGATGCAGACGTGCATGGAGTGAACAGAAAGTTAGATTTGACAAGAATTGTAGGTATAATGAAACCAGAGAGGGTTAAAAAAAATTGACAATGTGGTACTACTGATTGACCATCAAATTTATGCTGGTTACATGGGGAAGAAAGGCTCATTGTGGGAGTGAAGACAGATGATTGGGGAAACAACAGATTACATATCCTGGTAGAGTAAAAGATTACTGGAAAGGCTCTTAGTAATGTGACTAACTGCAGTGACTTTTTTGAGCACTTGATATATTCTAGACATGGTGCAAAGTGCTTTAGGTGGATTATCCCTTTTAAGCTTCACTATAGATAAATGAGGTTGATACCATACAATAATCAACCTTACTCTGCAGATGAGGTAATTGAAAGTGAAGTAAAAATTTGGATGGCCCAATCTAAGTCTCCGGATCAATCACATTAAGATAACATATTAATACATTTGAAACCTGTAAGCTGCTATACAGATACAACTATAATTCAAAGGTTAGAGGACTTGAACATATACAACTTGTAACTTAATCAAATGACTAATGACAATAATTGTGACAAGTCTTCAGTATCCTCCAATGTAAGGCTGAAAAATCCTATGAATTTAAGGATGTGTTTTCACTCCTATATCCATTAATGTGATCTTCATACACATTAAAGGACATGCTGTGTGTAAATACAAGGAAAATTAAGCTACTGTGATAGTATGTTTCAAATTCTAGCTTATTATTTTTCTTTAAAAGACAATAGATTTTGATATCTTTTCCCATGGGCTTTAATACACAGTCCAGCTTTTAACTAAAGTTCTATTTTATTTATGTTCAATCTCAGAAATTAAAAAGCATGATGCATTTTCCACATAAATGAAAAATGGTAGAATATGCATTTATCCATGAGGACAGAGGGTCTAGTACAATATTAAAGGCCAGAAAGAACTAAGTAGTTTTTCTAGATAAGAAACTGAAAGCAGGAAATTAAAACTCATCAAATGGGTTCATAAAACTAAATTATAAGCTGATACAGAGCTGCCTTCACCTCGGATGTCCTTTCCAACTATCATTTGTAATCTATATATTCAACTTAAGAAAAAAACCACTCAATAATTCACATGCAGAGCACCTTGCTGAGAAGTATTCACTCCCCAGAAAGGACTCATTTAAGTGTTGCTTCTGGGATTCAGAACCCATGAGTCCCAAACACCGCAGCTGCCACTGCACAGAGGGCATAAGGACCAGGGCTGCACTGCCCTGCGAATTATTTTCTCCGATTTTCCCCACTTTGAGTGAGTGGACATAATCTAACCATTACTTTTTAGGTAACTTCTCTTAATGACCCATGTAACATCAGCTTTAAAAAGGAGTTTTTAAAGTAACTAGATATAGCAGGCAAACTAACCCCTATCTGTGAGTATTTAGAAGATGACAGTGGACAAGGGAGAGGAGCTTTATTCTGTGATCATGTGTGCCATGTTAAATCAGGGCCAAAAAGCAGAAAGTATCATTTGGGGCATCTGACCCGTTCCCACAGTAATGAAGACCATCAGTTATACTTTATTTCTCAGTGTTTCTTCCAGCAGAGAGTGTCACTTCTAATTGATACAAGTGATAGAAGCTTCCTGAACTTTGCTGGGGAGTCATTTCTGAGCTAATATACCTCACCATTTCTTTTTTCAACCTCATTTCATCCTGTTGTCTTTAGAAAGACAACAATTTTATCTTTATTTACTTCTTTCCCTTAACAAAATCTCTCCAGATTCTCCATGCAGCTCTATAGAAGATTGGATAAATTCACGTAACAAAGGAGTGGTGGATCTGGAAATATCAACCCCAGCTGATGGGATTCCAAAGCTCCTGCTGTGTCTACCTCATAGTAATTGATTTCACAACTGCTGCTTAAATGGGGTGAGAAGAACCTGAAACCAGTACTGCATTCACTCCAAAACATATCAGCTCAGAAAACACTTCCCTACAAAAGATCGATTACCTTTGAGAAGCCACATGCCTTTCTCTGCTCACAGCCCCTACTTCCCTCCTCAGTGTGTGCTTCCTGTGTTCTCTGGCATACCTCATCCAGTTCAAGGCTGAAAGAACAAAATCAATTTATCATAAATTGCATTTTATGCATGCAGTTTATTTCCTTCCCCACAAATAGATAAGAACTAGCCCTATTTGTTATTCTTAAATCTGTTTAATTTTCACGGAGTCTATATTGCTCAAATTCTATAATAATTTCACTGCTTAATATGAGCAACTGTGATGGTGTCTTTACTTGAAGAATAGTTAATCAAGATCACCTCTCTTCCAACTGATTATGGTGTATAGAACACTTGGATCTCTAAATGTAGTTTCAAGATCTATAAATCTTTTCTCTGCTTCTGTTCTTAAAATTTCAAATCAGATTTAGCATAATTGATCCATTTCTTGTTTCTTTTTGCTAATGAAATGTGAGTTTTTTTTCGTTGAGGAGAAATTATTGCTACTTTTCCCCTTCCGTTTTGTCAGGCTAATTTAACATTGTCAAATAGTTTTCATGTCCTTGCATACTGGATCTTCTATTATTCAGGTTTCATTTCCAGTGGTCTGCATTTGAACTCTGCCTTGAAATAATCTTGCATTTGTTAACAGCACTACTTTTGCAAAGTTTATCTAAATTTATTTTTCACTGGCTTCTAAGATAGTTATTTAAGCAGCTTATTGGCTAGCTTTTATTGCGTTCTGGTTTTAATTCATTTTCATATAGATGTTCTCCAGATTCTGTTTAAATAGGATCAAGAATGTGTTCAAACTCAGAACTCCCCTTTTTAGGAATCCTGTCACTGACTATTATATATGATACACTTTCATCTTAAAAGTAAAAATAAACCAAAAAGCCAGTTTAAAGTGCCTCTTTTTTGTCAGCACAAACTCACTCGAAGAACCATTTCCACTCAAGTAAGCTCTGTGCAGGTCTTGTTCGCTTCAATTACTGCTTTTTTTTTTTTTTTTTTTTTTTTTTTTTGGTATATTCTCTTGCTGTGTCCTGATCCTGCTCTTAGGGATATTCTGTCAGGTCACCTGCTTTCTAAATTCGCTCTTTCAACACCTTATGAGCTAGCAGGGCAGGACAAAGGGAAGCCACTTAATAGTTTTGCTACCTAATCTTAACACCTTATTTTTCAAAGGGGTTTCTTACAAATGCTCTCACTTCATATTGAATCTGAAGGAGAGTATCTCACAGAGCAGCCCTTAAGCACTTGCCAATTAAATCTGGGTTATTTTCTATAATATTTTTGAGCTCCTTTTGAAGGAGGATTTCTCACTCTCAGATCTGTTAAATTGCACTCTTTATATTGCCATTTATGCCACAAGAGGTTTGTGACCTCTGAATAAATTTTTTGAGGGGGATTTTCATAGCATATATGACTTCAATTTTGAATTTGTCAGTCTTTTCTCCTGTACAAGAATGAGGGCAGAAAGGGTGTCCCATTTTCTGAAAAGAAAGCTGATATACAACATATAATATAGTTTTACAACCACTCAAAGCATATGGAAATATAGAAAAATTCATGTAATGTTTCAGCAAAGGGCCTCAGCCAAGGAAAAGAATATGCAGAGGGAATGACTGAATATAGCACTTACTTCCTAAAATTGTTTTAGACCACTAAACAATATAATGTCATAAAATTTGTATATAACATACTGTACCATAAGTACTCAGTTTCTGTTTGTTGAATTAGATTATGATGAGGAGTTAATATTTAAATTATAGAACAGTATGTGATTATTTCTCATCCTTGTAAGAAATCATCATCAGTCTATTTAAACTGGGAAGGTAGTGAAATTCAAACATAAAGAGGTAGACCTCAGTCAACTTCTGGGAAGAATAGAATAGATATATACTTTATCTCCTATTAAATGCAACTAAATATTCTGGATAACATATATAAAACTAACATAAGGAGACTAAAAGATGGAGAGAAGAAAACAAGCCATCTAAAAGCCTTAGAACCTAGGGGATGGCAAGGTGGCTAGTTCTCTGTATATTGTTTTTGTCTCATGTCCTAGATTTGGAGCTGGGAGTCTAGAAATGACCAGCACAAGCTTGCTTCCTCTTGCCAGGTGTCTAGAAAAGGGGAAGCCCCCAAAAGACAGAAACTTTATTTACCTTTTTTTTTTAAAAAAAAAGATTTATTTATTTATTTATTTATGCATACATGAACTGGGGTACAGGCCAGAGGTGTGTGTGTGTGGGAGGATTTACCAGAGACAGAGTGGGGAGCAAAACAGTCAGACTGACTGAAATACACTATTGAGGGGAGCAGCAGGTGAGACAGGAGAAGTCTGCTTTGCCATGTCGTTCACCTCCCTGGTCAGTCGGGGATTGAACTTGTGCTGCAGTGGCTGCAGATAGCTTCAAAGTGCTGTGCTTAACCCCTTGCACCAACAGGGAGGCCCAAGACAGAATTTTTTAGAGAACAACCACTGTACTCCAGTCCAACACCATAAAGAAAATCTGTGGCCCTACCCTCACGTGTGTCAGTGAGGCCAAGAGACTGGCTTTGACTGCCACCCTCTCTTGGCTGTAGTGAGGTGCCAACCGCCTGCTGAAGTGGAGTCAGAACAGGCTGAGTAGGACCAGGGGCTTTGCTTCCCCACAGGGCAGTAAGAACCCTCCTCCCAGGGCAGCACCACCAGTCTTGGGGGAGCCTGGATTTCCACCCTAACAACCAAGACTGAGGTAGCTTTTCCCTTCCTGTGTGAGCTAGTTTCTTAAGAGGTGTAATGGAAACTCAGGACTTTCAGTGCTTTCCAGTGGTTACTGAGTAACTTCCTCCCCCTTGTGGTATCAGTGGACGCTGTGTGGGAAGTTAGTATGACATCCTTACCTCCCCTAGTCACAGAGGTATCTGTGAAGACCTAGCAGGTAATTGAAATTCCTACCACTGCCCAGCAGTAATGAGTAGCCCACGACCTTGTTTGTCAATGGGGGCCAAGTTGGAATCAAGATTTCTACCTGTACCTGGCAGTAATATGGTGGCCTTCCCTTTCACCTGCCAGGATGATGTCAAAGAAAGCTAAAATGGAAGGTTGAAATATGATTCCAATATCTCATGATAGTACCCAAAATGTTTGTATTTTAATAAAAAAATCACTCATCATTCCAAGGAATAGGAACATTTCACACTAAATAAGAACACCTCAGTGATGCCTACATTGGGATGACAGAGGTATTAGGAACAGAAGATATAAAGAAAAACCCAATAGACATTTTGAAACTGAAAAATACATTAACGGATTTTTAAAAAAAAAAAAACTTTAATAAATGGAATGAATAGCAGACTGGAGGGAGCAGATGAAAGAATCATGGAACTGGAACATAGAACAATAGAAATCATACAACTCAGAGACTAAAACAAATATGGAGTAGCAATTCAGGCATCTGTGGAACTATCATAAAAGAGCTAACATTTGTGTCATTGAATAGCTCAGGACTAAAAAAAACCAGAGGTAATGGTTCAAAAAGTACCTGAATTTGGCAAAAAAATAAGCAAATTTCAAGAAGCTTAGTGAACTCCAAATAGTAAAAACCCAAAAAAGCTCACACCAGATGCCCATTTTGCTGCTTGTAACTTACCTATTGATACTTATTTTTAGAGTGCCTGTAGTAGTGACTTAGAGATGTGCAGTACACTACTTTTCCAGTAGATGGCACTCTGGGATTTTAAAGCCTTTCCCAGGGTTTTATGATTTTAACGCTTGGCCTTTCCAGGCTTCTGTAGATCAGGAGACCTGATCTTTCAGTTGCTGAAAGCAGACTGGGAAAAGGCATGAAGGGTTATAGATGCTGGTGGGATCGTGGTTGGAGATCTGCTTGTGTCTGTGGTGCTGTCTCTGTAGATTGCACTCCCTGTGAGGCCACAAGGTCCATACCAGTCTTCAGGGATGGGGGCAGGAGAATTCAGTCCAGTGCATGTTCTTGTTCCTTTTCCAAAAGACCCAGCCCATCAGGAACAGCCCATCTCCTCCACATGTATCTTCCCTTAGTCAATGATGCTTGTCTCCACTCTTCTGAGCTTTCTCCTCTCCAGGGCTGCCAGCCACGTGGAAGAGCCTGGTTAATAAGTCTCTCCCTGACTACAACCCTTTCTCTCCACAGCCTTTTGCGTAATGAAGCAGGAATCCCCTCAGTGACCCTTCTTCTATCATTCCTGCTTGTCCTCAGTGTCCCAAGTTGTGTTCTAGTTTCTCCCTAGTCACAAGACCCTTGGGTGCAGTGCTGGTGTGGATTAACTTTCAGATTATTCTCTTGGGAGCAAAAAGGAACTTCCTCTGATGCCATCTCTGACCATCTGGATTATGCTTTTATGACTGAGTAGAAGATTAGCCTTTGAGAGTAGTTCATTAGATGTTTGACTTCATGTATATGATTTTTGTGTAGATTTTTAAAAAATTACTCTCAAAATACCACAAATTTTATTTAAATTTTAACTTCCTGAATGTTGAGCAAATTTTGCTCATTCTGGAGCATGTTTTTCAAAGAACTTAATTACATTTTAAATTAAATTGGTCAAAATTTTTTTCGATATGTAAAAGATGACTACAAAATTTAAATTGTGGCAAAATGCAAACGTTTTACATGCTGAAAGACTCCTTTTGGAAAATAGAGCATTTTGTAGTTTAAGGCTCTGAAGGGATATTATGAATGACACTTTCTGCTTCCTCATTCAGCTTCCTTAATATATTCCTATGAAGTACACCAGTGGGACAGAATGTTGAAGAAACACAAATAAACTTTTAAAGTTGCCAGTGATTTAATTTAACACAAGCTTCTTTGGTATTTGCATACACAGATTGTATTATTTATAATTTAGTTCCCTCATCGTGCATTTGCAGCTTTCTAAATCCCTCAGTATCCTTCTGCCTTGTTGAAAAAGTTCAGTCACATTTGACAACACCAATCTGGCATTTAAATGTGACAAATGCAGATACCACATTCTTTCTTCAAAGAGCATAAACAAAGGGACATTCTGGGAGACCATTTACCTGAGTCCCTGTCTGCAGAGCTCATAGACCACAGGCTCCAAGGCTGAGCTTGCAGTTGATTACACTGAGAGGAGTAGTTTTGTTCTGACTCATTTTCACATCAAAAAAAGGAAAAGCTGAGTGATCCCATTTTAAATGTTTATTGTTCTAGAAAATAGTAGATGATTTATTGTTTGTTTTGATTCTCTCCAACAAATCTGAATAAGGTTGGAATTCACTTCAAATGCAGCTTTAAAAGAGAAAAGAAAATGAAGAGGTGTCAGTGATTCAGGATTAAGTGGTCTTTATTCAATGCTGTCTGTATTTTGACTCCACATCTCACTATAATGTCATATACTAGTTTTATATAAAACTTTGTTAAAACCCCCAAATATAGCAGTCCACTCCCTCTGCCTAATAATGTCTTCCACTGCCTATACATACACCACACCTTATGTTGAATCAGGCTGGAAATATTCATTTCTTTTTTTTAAATCTATATTCATTAGAAAATACATTCATTTCCTCCCCCCACCATCTTGCTTCTTCTTTCAGCACATTCCAGTTATTACTTTTCTTTTTGTTTAGGCTACATTGAAGATTCTAGACCTAAGTATAAGAATCAATTACATTTTCCATGTAAGTGTGATATGAAAAGTGTGAAAAGTTGACATAAGTGAAGCCATTTAAAAATGGGTGTAGAGCTGCCACTGCAGAGAAAAAGTGCTTTACCATCCTCTTTAAAGTGGAGCAGACTTGTGGACTGGGCCAAGCCACCAACATTTCAAGAAACCCCCAAGAATGAGAATATCATGTTTGAAAGGACTGATAAAGAGAACTTCTTCCTACTTTTAGTTTGTGACCCCTCTCTCTATTTACCTTGTCACTCCTTCCCCTGAACACAGTCTTATTTATTACCTCATTTTCCACAACTTCATTCTTTTCTTTTTTTTTTTCTTTTTTTTTTTTTTACACTATAAAGCTAACCTAACTTGTGTCTCTCTTCAGGGCCTTATTTGGGTTTCTACCTGATTTTGTGTTCCTCAAGTTATAATTATTTGATCATAAATAAATATTTAATTGCCTCTCATTTTGACTATTTTTTAAAATTATTTTTAGGAATAATAAAATGCTCCTTTATTGGGATGAACAAAATGACAGTGTCCAAAAGGGGCCAAGCTTGAATTCAGTTTAGGTTATTGGCAAACAGGGAGGACATAACAGAAAACAAAGCATACTGAAGATGACAGTGGAAATTTCCTGCCAAAGATTCTCTGCATTCTCTGTCTGGACCCTTAGCCCTCTGAGGGAGAAACCAGCTCCTTCTCCTAGCCAAAGAGGTGAATGCTCTTGGCTCTTTATTTTCAAATTAACAGAAGTGATGAAGATTTTGTCTTCTTGGCTTGTTCCATAGATATCTTCATGCCAGCAACTACTCAGCCGCAAATCCAGACCAAATTGCAAATGTGTCTGGAGAATTAAGATAATGATGAATGTATCACCCGGATTTTGTAAAACCTGCTTTTTGAGAATGAATGTCTAGATGTTTTGAATCCCCTAGATGTTTTAGTCACTGTTGCTAAACCAGAGTAAAAGAAATATGAGTAATTCAGGCTATCAGGCCAAAACATGGTACTGAACTGAAGTTTGGGCAAGTTGCAGTCTCTAGGAATGAACACTAGGATCCTATAGGTCATGATTTTAGTGCTCAATTTTCACTTTCAGGAAGTTCAGCTGTAAATAAACAATCAAAATAGACAATCAAGATGGTGGTAATCACAGAGCCTCAGTTAAACAGTAAGAGCAGTTGATACGGTGATTGATGGCAATGTTGTCATAATGTCTAGGTTTGCCTGGACTTTTCCAGTTTCAGCACTGAAAACCCCACATTCCTAGAAATTTCTCTATTCAGGGCAAACGGGTGTTGGTATGCCTGTAAGAGGTCATTACCATGAGTTAGAACTGTTCACTTATTTTCATTTCGTTGTATTTGAGTAAATGCAATTAAGTTTTAAGATAAATAAAAATATTAAGTGCATAATATTTTAAAAATATTTAATTAAACAGTCATAAATTTATTCAAATTGTCTATTTTAAGAAGTATTTTTTCAATGAAAAATAGGGCATACTACAATTAAATCTGCAGTGGTAACTAGAATAGAAATTTGAAAGGTATTTTATGTAGTAAAATAACAAACATTAATTAGACTCATTATTCTAAAACATTTGTTAGGTCCTAAAATGATAAGATAAATAAAATGCAGTCGTTTTTCTCTAGGTTATAGCTCCAAGTTTCCAAGTTTCTATGGTAACAACTTTGCAATTTCAACAGAGTAGATAATTGTATGTGTTCATAAGGTCCATAAGTAGTTATAGTTAGCAAAGGTTAATGTGGATTTTTTTTGTCACTAGTGCATAAATATAGGCTAAATTTTGGATTTCTTTGTCTTAAAATAAGCATATTCTTTTGGAAGCAGAAGTTATTTGGATCAATTAAATTCCAATTTTCAAAAAAAAAAACTAACAAATACTTGTGTTTTGTATGCTGGAGGCAGGAACACCATGTTACTGAAGAAAAGTCATAAACTATGAGGAATATGCAAATATCTACATAATAGCCTAAAGGAACATTTATATGATGGGTAATTTTCCAAGTTGTTTTATAAGACAGAGAATGGCACTGTGTGTTGTAAACAACGGTAGAAACTCGGGGTAGATTTCTAGGCTAGCCTGAATAAACTAGTTTTGCACATATGTAGACAAAAACTTTATATTCACAAGAGAATGTATTTTATAAGCTCGTGATAAAAAAGTATAAAATCATATGTACTTTCATTTTTTTTTTTAAAGATTTATTTTATTTATACAAGAACCGAGGTACAGGCCAGATGTGCAGGAGGGTGAGAGGATTCACCAGAGACAGAGCAGGGAACAGAATAGGCAGAATGACCGAAGTACACTGCTGAGGGGAGCAGCGGGCAAGTCAGGAGAGGTCTGCCCCACCGTGTGGGTTGCTCTGCATTCTGCGGGGATCGAACCAGCGTTGCAGAGGCTGCGGACAGCTTCATAGCGCTGCACTCAACCGCCTGTGCCACCAGGGAGGCCCCTCATATATATTTTAAAAGATTTGCCACATTGTAACCAGAATGATATTTTGGCAAAGCAAATTTGAGAGCACCAAATCCTAACCAGTAGACCACCAGGGAGTGTCTGGCAAAGCAGATTTGATCTATCACTTATCTACACATGCACCTGCCCCAACACACACATACTCACACACTCATACACTCATACACATATCACTCATTTCCACTCCTACATAGTCTTAGTTCATTGGATTTGCACAGCATTTAAAATCAAAACCAAAATATTCAACTAATGTCTCTTTTCTGTAGCGGCTCCAATAGTCAGAGGGGTTAGCTCATCCCTGTCACCTCCCAACCTACCAGCATCTCTTAATAACACAAGATTTGATGAAAATACAAACACAGAAATAATTCTGAGTTTTGTCTTACATGCTGACATTTGAAGATAAACACTAATTATTAAAGGATGGTAAGGGTGATAAAAATAACTTTAAAAGGAACTTCGGGAAAGTTTCAAGGTGGATTTCATTTGTTCTCACTACACTTCATTTCCTCCCCCAAATTTATAATTTACCTCCTACTGAAGTGGGTAGATACCCATCATCCCATTAACATTTTATGAGCCATAGGGTCCTCCCTGGTGCGCAAGGGGTTAAGAAGCAACCTATGAAGCTATCTGTAGCCACTGCATCACAAGTTCGATCCCCTGGCCGGACAGGGTGCAACCCACATGGCATAGCAGACCTCTCTTGCCTCACCCACTGCTCCCCTCAGCAGTGTACTTTGGCCAATCTGCCTGTTCTGTTCTCCACTCTGTCTCTGGTGAATCCTCTCACTCCCCACACGTCTGGCCTGTACCCCAGCTTTTGTATGCATAAATAAATAAATCTTTAAAAACAAAAAAACATCTTATGAGCCATAGTTGAGGTGACTTTTTTTTAATTCACAAAATGAAAAAAAAATTCAAATAATTGGGTGATAATTAGAAGTAGTAGGAGTTGATTTAACAGGATATATATTTGTGAAGCATGGCAACTTATTTGCTAATCCGAAAGTGGGTGAAGATCAAAGAAATTTCCATGAAGGGCAGAAAAGTGTTTCTCCTTAAATTAGGTCACAAATAGTGACTAGTTTTCTCTGAGCTGGAGGGATCCTGCTTGACAGTTAGATGGGAAGTTATTTGCGCAGAACTAGGGAAATAGTGAGGACCAAAAGTTGTTTTAGTAATCAAAATATATGTTCTATAAGCTGATTAAATTAAGAAAGATAGGCAAACTTATTGATTTCTGTTTTTTCCCATTAAAACATAGTATCACATTGCATGTAAATCCTTAGCAAATTAACTGCACTTACACCAAATTGGAAATATTAACACACTTCTGCATTTGAAAATTGATGCCATCACTTAGAATTCACATAGTGAACTACTTGAATTCCACATAGTGTAATTTGACTTACTATATAAATAAATGAATAAAATAGAAAGATACTTAAGTGGCAGCTGCATGCACCGAAGATAAATGGCTGTCGATGATATTTTTAATGATCATCACAGATGGAAATTAATAGCTTCCCATAGAATCCCATTCCAGTGTTAAATTATACTATAGTCGATAATTATTTGGGGCTTATATAAATTCTCTCTTGGAGGCATTTTAAGTGCCTATAATTTTATTGATCTTTTGTGAGGATGTAATACAATTGTTCTGTGATCTCTTTATCTTTAATTCTGTGTATATTTGAAAGAGCCTTTTATAAACTTTGGACTTATATTTTACAGCCTAGGTTAGCCAATGTATACTGTTTGCAGGCATGTAATAGCTTCCACTTTTTTGTGTCTGTTTAAGGCCCTATGGAATGTTCTTGAAATATACAAGTTAAAAGCTTATCAGCCTAGACTGGCCATGAGATTATAATTACTGAAGCTATTGAGTAGGTCCAAGGATCTTCATTTTACTATTCTTACTCTTGCATATGTTTAAGATTTTCCATAGTAAAACTTTAAAAATATTAAAAGAGACTATTAGCTGAGAGCCAAAATGTGTGTTTGTCGGTGTGTGTTTGGGTTAGTGACTATTTATGTGCTTCAGTGATTCTGGGTGATGTTAGTAAAAGTTACTTAGCTTTACAAAAGTAAGTAAATTTTACTCCAATTTTACATTGCTCAAAACACTCTGGTTTTATTATTTTTAATCTCTAAATTGTTAATTAAGTCACACAAGGGCCTGCAGAGGGCAGCATTTCGCACAATTTCCCAAGCATTCACAAGTCATATGTCTGGGAATACTATCTCTGTCTACTGTGTCATCCACCAGAGGAAGACCAAGGTGTGGCCTCTTTTGATCTATTATATTTCAGCAGGGAAACTTTTCACAAGGGGTCAGGAGAAGAAGATTTTAATTCTCTGTTAGCCACTAATCATAAGCACACTTTCTAGCTCACTTAAGATTCATCAGGCCTAAACATATAACCAGAGGTCACACTCCTTGTTTATTTCTCATGAGCCCTTTGTCATTCTTCAAAGGTCACACAATCCAAACTTCTGGGTACTGAGCCCGCACCATCAAGATATCCATCTGTACAGATATCCATCTGTATAGAGAATGCAAGGTCCCGGAACATGAACTTTCAATTACCCTCCTCTATATTTTTCTATCTCTGTGTGATTTTCTCTTTATTTTTGTTTCATTCATCCGTGATTGTGCTCAAGTTTTCACTGCCCAAATTTCCCTTCCACAACTAGTCTGCTTGATAAAATCCTAGTTTTTTCCTTAGTCACCAGCAAATGTCATTTCCATAGTGTATTCCCTATTCCTGCAGGCAGTATCCTTGTCATCTCTGTTCCTCTGTTCCTCAGGCTTGCCTCTTTTCTGGCGCAGTGGAGTTTTGTGGAGTCGTTATTTTTTTTTTAATATTTATTTATTTATACAAGCACTGGGTACAGTCAGAAGTGTGGGAGGGTGCGAGGATTCACCAGAGACAGAGCAGAGAATAGAACAGGCAGACTGACAAAATACACTGCTGAGGGGAGCAGCAGGCACAGCAGGAGAGGTTTGTCACACCATGTGGGACCCTCACCGGCAGCCGGGGATCGAACCGGTGCTGCAGAGGCTGCCAGCAGCTTCGCAGCTCAGCACTCAACCATTGCGCCACCAGGGGAGGCCCTGGAGTAGTTATTTTAATTTGTTTCCCACCAGAGTGAGTTCTATGAGGGGAGCATATCTCTGCTCATTTGTGTTTTTATTCCAGTAGGCAGAGCGTGGACTGTGATCAAAGCCACTTAATAAATATTACCTAGAATGGTAATATTGCCTATATTTCTCATCTCTGTTTGAGAAGAAAGGAAAAATATAGTAATAATGCCTCCTTTCCTTAAAAAAAGAGTAACTCATGAATATTCTTGATTTCATCTCTTTTCACATTTTAAAACACTTTCATAAACTAGATTATCCTTTCTTTTACTTGATTTTTATCTTTTTCTATGAGTTTTTGTTTTCTTAGGAAATAGATGATTTTGGTAAGCATGAGCAAAAAGAGAACCATAAAAATAGCATAGATACGTGAGCACTCTGCCTTTGGATTTATAAATGGGGATGCTAGATACATTCTTCTTGGACTAATAGTGGATTCTGCTCTTCTGAAATGTGTGGTAGATTTATGTTATATATGATGTTATAAATTTTTACCTATATATATGTACCTATTTGTAGAGAAAGATTTGTGACTTGCTTCATTCTCTCTTTTCCCCAGAAATGACTGCCTATTGGATCAAGTCTAGCTTTTCATAGATACTTCTCTGCTAAGGAAGAGTTGGCAATAGAGACTGGGATCAACTGACATCCTTTTAATCTAGTTGTTCAGCTGTTTTATAGAACCCATGGACATGACTTGGCAATAACAGAAATAGCTTCAGTTTCTTTGTGTGACAAAATCTAATTATCTCTAATCTTGTGACATTTTATGACAAATATACTTGACATGACTTCAGGTGGGTCATAGTAATATTCTTTTTTTTTTTAAGATTTATTTATTTATTTATACAAGCACTGGGTACAGTCAGAAGCGTGGGAGGGTGAGAAAATTCACCAGAGACAGAGCGGGGAACAGAACAGGCAGACTGACAAAATACACTGCTGAGGGGAGCAGCGGGTGGCAGGAGAGGTCTGCACACCATGTGGGACCCTTGCTGGTGGCCGGAGATCCAACCTATGCTGCAGAGGCTGCGGGCAGCTTCGCAGCCCAGCGCTCAACCGCTACTATTGAGGCCCAATAGTAATATTCTGCAAAGAAATATCTCTAAAATTCATTCTCAAAAGCCCAGATCATCACAAGCACTTTGTTTTACTTTACATATTTTATTGACGCACCATTGGTTTACATTGTTGTTAGTATTCTGGAGGTATAGAATCTTCCCCTTCAGGTGCAGGCACGTCACTGCACCCACCACCAGAGCACCCACGGTCCTCCACTATGGTCCATTTTGTTCTCTCCCCACCTTGTTTATTCCCCCCCTCTCTGAATATCTCAGTTCTATGATGAGCTTATGAGGTTGGTTTAAAAGTTTGTTTTTGACCCTTTGTTTGGTTTCTCTATATTCCACATACAACTTATACCATTTGGTAGTTATCTTTCTCTTTCTGGATTTTTTTTTTTAAGATTTATTTGTTTATTCAAGCACTGGGTACAGTCAGAAGCACGGGAGGGTGAGAGAATTCACCGGAGCCAGAGCGGGGAGCAGAGCAGGCAGAAGGACCGAAGGACACTGCTGAGGGGAGCAGTGGGCGGCAGGAGAGGTCTGCATGCCATGCGGGACCCTCCTCCGGTGGCCGGGGAGCAGCCGGGGATCGAACTGGCGCTGCAAAGGCTGCGGGCAGCTTAGCAACCCAGCGCTCAACCGCTGTGCCACCGGGGAGGCCCTCTCTTTCTGGCTTATTTCACTTAATGTAGTCTTGTCCAGCTCCATCCATATTGTCACAAATGGCATGCGTGTTTCTTTTGTGATCCCTGAGCAGTATTCCATTGTGTATATACACCCTATCTTCTTGATCCATTCATCTGTTTGGGGCATTTAGTTTGTTTCCATAGCTTGACTGAGGAGAAACTTCTGTCCTTGCCAAAGTCACTTGTCCTTCCCTAATCAGAGAAGAATGGTCACACCCAAAGCTTCTGTCCTTTTTCTAATTGAAGAAGCAATGGCTTCTCCTCCTTTTAAGACCTATAAGAATGCAATTTGGGAGTCTCATCCAGCTAAGGTTTATCAGCGAACATGTCCTTTCAATCTGAAAATCTCTTTACTCCCAGAGTAAGGTCATCCCTTACTCTGGTCACCCCTTCTCGCTGTCATGTAAAGTCCCTTCTCTCTCTCCTTGAAGTCTTAGATCTCTAAACACAGGATAAATACTCCCAGCCTGCTCCATTATTCTTCAGAATTTACCAGCATATATAACCCATCTGATGCTGTCTTGGTTACTCGTGCAGCCTGAGGAGAATCTGGAGGGGTTTGGGATGATATGTTTTGTGCCTTACTGCTGGTTGTAGTTAAGGGCTAGCACCAATCTTAATGAGAGTGGACGCTGTATGGCCAGTAGCACAAAGCTGCGGAGAATGAGCACAGGCCAGTAACAAAGTAAAAGATATTCTGCTCTCTAATTTTGTTTCTCCTGGGACAAGAAGGGTGACTTTTTTTTTTTTTATAAATGCTATTTCTTTTTTAAAGATTTATTTGTTTATGCAAGAACTGGGGTACAGGCCAGATGTGCAGGAGTGTGAGAGGATTCACCAGAGACAGAGCGGGGAACAGAACAGGCAGACTGACTGAAGTACACTACTGAGGGGAGCAGCAGGCGAGTCAGGAGAGGTTTGCAGCCCCATGTGGGTTGCTCTGTGGCTGGCGGGGATCTGAGAGGATCAAACACACACTGCAGAGGCTGCGGACAGCTTCACAGTGCTGCGCACAACCGTGTGGGCCACCAGGGAGACCCCTATAAATGCTAATTCTTACCTGGTCTGGTTACTGTCCTCAAATGCCCAGAGTCTGCTGCTCTGGAATGTCTCACTTTCCAAACTGGAAACTCTCTTTGACCCCAGCTGTGTTGCATTTCACTATTTTTTTCCCCTTCCTAGTCTCTGGTTTTCTATATGTTCTTCTAAGGCTGCCTCAAAAAAATGTGTGGGCTCATCGGGGTAGATACAGTTCTGGGGAAGGCAAGAAGCGAGTGGAAAAAGGGAAGTTACCAGCCCACTCCTCACTCCTCAGAGAATCATTTCCTCTTCCACAGTCAAGGTTATTTTCCCCTTTCCACATCTCCAAACATCTTATATATATGTTATTTTTTTGACAACTCTTCTTTCTGCTATAAAAAGGCATTAGAGAAAACAATCTGTAATATTTCGTCTTCCACTAGCCTCTCCATTTAGCTGTTTCTTTTGATGCTATTACTGCTCCCCAAACTTTATATAGTCTCTGTGGATGACTCCACAATCCAGTTTTCTAACCTTTCTCCATTTGACCACCTCTCATTGTCTATCTTTTTTTTTTTTTTTAAAGATTTATTTATTTATTTATATAAGCACTGGGTACAGTCAGAAGCGCAGGAGGGTGAGAGAATTCACCAGAGCCAGAGCAGGGAACAGAGCAGGCAGACTGACGAAATACACTGCTGAGGGGAGCAGTGGGTGCAGCAGGTGAGGTCTGCGCGCCATGTGGGACCCTCCCGGTGGCCAGAGGCCAGGGATGGAACAGCGCTGCAGAGGCTGCGGGTAGCTTCACAGCCTAGCGCTCAACTGCTGCACCACCAGGGGAGGCCCATCATTGTCTAAGTTTATCTTCGCTCAGATGAATGGAACACCTTCTCAGTACATCTGCCTTAGTGCCAAAACCAAACCAGTCATCCTTTCTCCCCAGATGGACTTTCTGCTGCTGATCTTAACTTCTGTTAAAGTTTCTTTATTTTTCTTTTATCTTTCACTCTTCCTACTCTCTAAACTCTAAATTCAATATGTTGCCAAACACAAACAACTCCACTGGTACTGTATTTCTTTTTCTTTTCTCTACTTTTCTTGGCTCCTGTCAATATGCTAGATAAAACATGTATTTCTGACCTATATATTACAGCAAAATAGTCTCATCTACCCAGACCTAGTTTCCCCCGGATATAAATCACTCATCCAAATCTATCTTCCTAAACCTATTTTATATAAAATCATTCTACTGATAAAGAGCCTGTGGCGTTTCCTTAGTGTTTGGAATAAGTCTAAGATCCTGTAGTTGGTGTTCAAGGCTGGTCACAGTGCAAGCCAAACCTTTGTTCACAGACTTCTGACTTGTTCTATTCCTGAATCCGTTGCACTAATTGCCCTAGGCACCTCTGTGGCACTTGCACTTGGCCTGAATTTTCTCTTCCTATCTTGGTTCCTGTTGATCCTTCTTCCTAGAGGGTCATTAAGACTTTTATTTCAGCATAGTGAAAGCCAAGGCAGCATTCAAAGTTCATCTACAAGTTTACTTAAAAAAATCTGTTCTGTTTTACTTCCAAGCAGAACCAATCTCTTTTTCCATCTGCCAGAGCACCTTCTCTGCTCCTTGTTTATGACAGACAACATGTAGTGCATATTCGATTATTGTTTTTTGATACCTGTGTTTTCTCCTTCCCCATTACTGTGAACTACTTGGAGGCAGAACTTATGCCTTTTTTTATGTTTTGCCTCTTGTCACAGCAGGAAGGTTACCTTGTACATGATAAATACTCAATAGACTTTTGGGATTGACTGACAGTGACTGTTGGCTGTGGCACTCTTAGCCGGGGGCTTCACCTCTGAGATGCACTTGCCTCATCTGTAAAACCAGGAGCTTGTCCTAGGAAGAGCTGTTCAGCTTCAGAATTCTATCCATTTCATCACCCAAAAGTGTTGCTTTGAGTTTGGAGGGTGTGAGTTTGTAAAAAGTTTCCATAGTCACTATAACTTTTTTAAGTGACTTTTCTTCCTAAAGTTATTAGTGTTAAGGGGGTTGGTGTTTTATGACACAGCACTGGCTCCACATCTTTACCTTGATTTTTGAGTATGAAGGTTCCAAAAACATTCCTGGAATAATAAGATCATAAACAGAGTGTCACTTCATGTCTGTTTTTTATTATTGATTGCTGAAATCGTCATTATTAGCAATATTTACTTAGCATTTTCTACATTTCCAAGCAGTGTGCTAAATTCTTCACAACATTGCCTAGAATAGATACTATTATCCTTATTTACCAGATAAGGAAAATTCAGCAAAGTGTTTGGTACTTTGTAAGTTTTTAGTATATTCTGCCACTACTGTCCTTATGGGTAACCTGCATGTCAATTCTCATAATAATTATTAAAACTTTCAGAAATTTTGCTCAATCTTCTGATTATATTTGTCTTTTCCATGTTTTTTTTTAAACTTGGCATTTCTTAAGGTTCTATTAATCTTTCTTATGAGAAAAATGAAAAATAATAAGTAACTTAGTTTGAAAGCCCCCAATTTGGCACTAGTGGTAATTTGGATATTTAGTAACTTGGAATCCAATGTTGCTCTAAAAAATGGAATATTGACATGTTGTCCATGGCCCCTGGGTAGTCATTGGTGGAAATGGACAGTGTCTGTAGCCTGTTCAGAACTTATAAAGATTGGCAACTATTGCTGTCAACCAATAGCAGCAGCCACTGATACTTTTGCACCATACATTTTTTTTTTTTATAAATTTTATTGTTATATTCCCCATACAATTGCAGCCCCCCCATTCTGACCCCAATCCCTCCCATCCCGCCCCCGCCCCCCTAAAAGTGTCTCTGGTTCATAGTTTTTTGTTGATTTTGATTTTCACTTTCTTATAGTTATTCATTTTCCTGGTCCCTTATTTAAGTTTTCTAGATTCCTGCTATGAGTGAGACCATCCGGTATTTTTCTTTTTCTTTTTGGCTTATTTCGCTGAGCATGATCCCTTCCAGCGTCATCCATGTTGCTGCAAATTGCATGTGTTTATCTTTTTTGAATGCTGAGTAATATTCCATGGTATATATGTACCACATCTTCTTGATCCAGTCATCTATTTTTGGGCATTTGGGTTGTTTCCGAAGCTTAGCTATTGTAAACAGTGCTGCTATAAACATAGGGGTGCAGGTGTTCTTTGGAATTGATGTTTCTGTGTCCTTTGGGTAAATACCTAGGAGTGGAATTGCTGGATCATATGGAAGCTCTATGTTTAGTAGGTCCAGAAATCTCCACACAGCTCTCCACAGTGGTTGGACCAGTTTGCACTCCCACCAACAGTGCAGAAGAGTTCCTTTTTCTCCACACCCTCGCCAGCATTTGTTGTTGCTAGTTTTTTTAATATGTGCCATTCTCACTGGTGTAAGATGGTATCTCATGGTAGTTTTGATTTGCATTTCCCTGATGGCAAGTGATGTTGAACATTTTTTCATATGCCTGTTGGCCATTTGCATTTCCTCTTCAGAGAAGTTTCTTTTTAGCTCTTCTGCCCATTTTTTGACTGGATTATTTTCTTTGTTGTTGTTGAGTCTCATCAGCTCTTTGCAGATTTTTGTGATCAGTCCTTTATCATTAGTGTTGGGTTTTGCACCATACATTTTGAAACAAAGTTCAGTAAACTACCTGGTGAACTCCTTGAATTTTTCCTAGATTGGTAACAAAGTATTCTCCTGTGCATGACAACCTAATGCTCTTGGTAATGACAGATAAGAAATGAAACTATAGAGATACCCTGCAAGATTGCACTCTTCAGAGCAAAGCCAAGCATATATCATAGTCCATATTGAACACCTGTTAAGTGCCAAACTTTATTTTAGGCACTCAGGAGATACTGGTGAAGAAAACTCTGTTCTCATAGAGCTTATATTCTTGTTGGGAGAAGGCAGCCAAGAAAATTTCAGATAGTGACAAATGCTCTGAAGATAATAAAAGTGATTGATCATATTTTCAGGATATATGTTTGGCAATTATGCACCATGCCCATGTCTCTTTAGATTGATGTTCATACTTATTAATCATTACATAATTTTAATATCCCTTCCAAATGTGATGGTAAGTGAGTAGGCATGTGCATTGGTAATCCACATATATTGAGAAATTAGGTTAGATTTTACTAAGGAAAGACTTTTAAGTGAGGTTTAGGTGATGACAGGAGGCAGCTGTGTGAAACAGGAGATAGCAATCTCTATCCAGTATAGCAGCCTTGATCCAGTAGGGATGGAAGGAGAACCCCATGCAAAGGGACTGTGGCAAGCAAAAACTAGGACTTGCCATGCAAGAGAGTAAGGTGGAAGCATGAATGTGTAGAAAGGAAGCGGGAGGAGGCACAATTAGATAGGTAGCCATGATATTCACTGTGGATGAGCAATTATCCTATGGTTTATTGGTGAATTATGGTAAATGTCCTTGTGGTCACTATTTTGTTTAGAGAAATGTCTTCATATGGACCCATATTAGCATATATGCAGCTATTTTATGGAAAATATACAACATTTTTCACTGTGGTCAGATAAAGCTGTTTGGTATCAGTAGCAAGCAACCATCATGATATACTACTTGTCACCAGTAGGAATTTGATATGCAAATAAAGCTTGCATTTAAATATCAATTGTTGTTTTTATTTACCCAATAGTTGGCCATATGTCCATTCTGGATTTAATGTTCAAGAGGTAAGGAAGCATTATGAAGGTGAATAATCATGGTCATCAAATATCTGCCTTTTCTGCTTGCTATTTGAAGATATGGGATAGAAGTGAAAACTAGACTTAAGAGTTTCCTCTGAAAATACTTGTCAAGGGGAAATTTGCTTCTGGGAGCTTTTCAATGAGAGAGATTTCTTAAAAGATTCATACAACCAATGAAAGATTAAGGTTTGCTGCTCTGATTTCAGACACTTTACTTTGTGACATATCTCAACAATATGTTTAGTAACTTGAATAGTCTGAATATATTACCTTAGTGACAACATGATGTTAATATTGATGGTAAGATAACAGGATTTCTTAAGAAGTCTAAATTGGTGCTTACAGCTCAATTGCCAAGAATGTGATTTTTTTTCTTCAGTCCTCAAATTTTTCTTCACTTGTCAGATTAAAAAATAAATGACAAACTTTTTGATATATTTTAAAAAACAAATTTAAATGCTTCAGTAGAACATGAAGAAATATTTTTCATAACTAAGTTTAAAAAAGGGAATTAGAAATCTGTTTACCATTATGTCCCTTCCTAATCATTTTAATGCTTTAAAATTTATTATATGATACCAATGAATTTAATCTTTAGGCACACAAGGCATGGTAATGAATAACGAATTGCCCAATGATTTGACATATAATTTTAGTTCTGATTCAAGTATCTAGAACTATAAGGTGAGGCACAAAACATTCAAACTCATTACAGATGACTTATAACTGTTAGTTAAGAATTTCAGATTTGGTAGAAATAGAGAGTAAATGAAGTAATCAACTAGATATGGGACCTGATCCATAATTCACAATATTCATTATTAGATCTAAAATAAATAAGTTGGTGAAAACTTTCAAGTAATATTACCTGTCTCACTGACACAGGATATTTTAAATGTTAATTTGAAATCTAGTTATTCATTAATTCATTTAAAAGCTTATTTAATCATGTTCCTCCATTTATCTAGAATTGGTATACCATGAATGCAATGAGGACACATTGAATGATCCACAAATGAGAAACTCTGCTATAAAATAAGGGATTTGTGCTGCAAATGAGACTTTCTTGAGTGCACCAAGAAGATTGATTTAGGGTTAAGAAGTGATAGTTAATTGGAAAAGAGTTCATTATTCTAAAAATAATGAGTTGAAAAGTCCATTAATTTTTAAGTCTTTTCTATAATTAGACTTAGATATATAGTAATGCAATTATTATTACATCAAATAGATGGTTTGGAACTTACCATTGTTAACTGAATGCATGTTTTTGGAAATAATCTTTATTTCTTTCAGGGTGTTAATTGAGTTTTCATGGCTACTCTAGCAGAATGATGCCACCATAAGAAAGCACTGGTTCTGCATATGAATGCTGTGGTGTCAGGGCTGGGAATAAAATTTGTATACATATAAAAACAAAAATAATAGGCAGCTAAGGAAAAACTTATCAACACTACCAAGAAACAATCAGCCAAATCTAAACCATGGGACTTTCTACAATACAAATCATATGATTTCTATAATAGATTGTAGGACTTTTAAAAACTTTTAAAAACTTCTGGGAGTGGCTGCTAAAGAATAAGAGAAAACATTAACGATCAAATGCAATGTGTGCAGTTTATTTAGATCCTGATTGAAAGCAGTCGACTGTAAAAGTAATTGTTGAGATAATCAAGGACAATTAAACATGTATTGAGGATATTAAAGAATTACTGGAAATTTTGGTAGGATCATAGTTTTACTGCTAAAATCTATATTTCTTAATGGAATACTCAGGTGTTTACAGATGAGATGACATGATATTTGGATTTTTCTATAAAATATTCACAAAAAAGAATTAGGTGAGAGGGGGAAAAGTGAATGTATAGAATATTAATAAATGTTGAAATTGGTTGAGGAATATCTACATTTTCACTATATTGTATTCTCTTAACATTTGTGTACATTTAAATTTTCCATAATAATTGGTGATTTTTCCACATTTATTAACATGGACTCATTCAACAGACTTTCTTGGGTTCTTTGAAACAGAAACACAGCAAACAACATAAGCTAGTCATTTTGATGTCATAACAGCACCCTGTTAAGAAATAAACTTGTGGGCCTCCCCGGTGGCGCAGCATTTGAGCGCTGGGTTGCGAAGCTGCCCGCAGCCTCTGCGGCGCTGGTTCAATCCCCGGCTGCTCCCTGGCCACCGGAGGAGGGTCTCGCATGGCGTGCAGACCTCTCCTGCCGCCCGCTGCTCCCCTCAGCAGTGTACTTCGGTCCTTCTGCCTGCTCTGCTCCCCGCTCTGGCTCTGGTGAATTCTCTCACCCTTCCGCGCTTCTGACTGTCCCCAGTGCTTGTATAAATAAATAAATAAATCTTAAAAAAAAAAAAAGAAATTAAAAAAAAAAAAAAGAAATAAACTTGTAAGAACAATAGAGTATACTTTATGTACCTTCTTGATCATTATTTTTGTCCTTTACCTTTAAGACAATTCTTAATTCTGACAGTTTTATCTGTATTTGCATTTTATTCAGGTGGAATGATGTGGTATGCATTTTTTCCCTTTGCTTCTTTTGTACAACACTGTTTTTGATAACTCACATTTTTGTTTCTGTAATTCAATCATTCATTAACTCTATTGTATAAAAATGCTACAGTAGACATTCTTGTATGTATAACTTTGGGCACATGGGCACAGTTTCCTGAAGGGTATATACTCCAGAGTAGAAAGGCTGCATCATCTGGTTTTAAAAATAGGTGTACATATTGCTTATATATCTCTTATTCACTTTTCTGACATATCATGATTGCCTTAACTTCATCCCACTTGTTTTGATATGTAGTATTCTCATTATTGCTGAGTTTAAAAATGTTTCTTTTTTGTTATTTCTTCTTTTACCTGATGTAGAAGAGCATTTAATTAAAAAAAAGGAATAAATATAGAAAAGTGCACAAAAATGAACAAGTCTATATATTTTTCACTCAGAATTCTCATCCCTCATTTCTAAAACCAAGATGAGGGTAGAGCAGTAATTCACCAGGGCATTAGATTTAAGAAGCACTTTACTCTCATGGTTGGCCTCTCCACTCATGAATTAGTACTTGCATGAGCCTGGGTGTGAGTCATGCCTCCTAATCTTGACCTCTTAGGTGTCCCCCTCTTCTAACCCCAGTTTGGGTCCTGGGAGTTATAGATAAGATGTAAATGAATGAACATGGCTGTGGTTTTATTTTTTTAGTAATACATGTCTTTAATTTTCTTTAAAAACTTAGGCACATACATGGCACGCATTTGTACTTTCTCTGAGAGAAGCTTTTTATGTATCGGAGGTTTCATGGCTTTGCTCTAATAAAACTTTATATACAACAACAAACAGTGGGCCAGACTTTTCTTGGGGACTATACTTTTCAGATTTCTAATCTAGCCTCTTCTTTCTGATCTAAGTACCAGTTCACTAATTCTGTCTCAGCTCTCTCTGGTCATTTGTTAATGCTATTTGTATTCGTTTTCATTTCCAGAATATTTATTTATAGTGTTTAAAATAAAAATCTATGCTATCACTATTACAATTTTTTAAGAATATTGTATGCTTCATTTTTTATAATTTAAACCATCGATGTTAAATTAAGCATAATCATTTTGTCATCTGACTTATGTCTGAATCCTTATGGTTCTGCTTCTGAATTTTTTTTCATCTATTTCCTTCTGAATTTGTTAGAAAAATGTAAATTTGGAGGCGTCATACAAGATATCTATGGAATTAGAAAGTCTGGGCTTGAGGCCCAGCAATCTGTGTTTTAACAAGCCTTCCATGTGATTTTGATGCATACTCAAGTTCAAGAACCACCTCTCTATAGAAGATTTTCAGTGTTTACACTTACTACCTACTCTCTCTGGGGTTTGGTAAAATTCATGACTTGGGTTTATTTATTTTTTTCTCCTGGCCTCTTAGGGGACAATTTGAGCGACATATCTGGTTGACTTGAGTGGCAAACTTTCCTTGATGGTGTGTCCAATGTTCCCCAGACTTATTTTGAGGAGAGTCTCCAATTACTCTCCAATTTGAGCAGTCCCTGAAATTTTATTTCTGTCCCTCTTTGAATATAGACTCCTCCAACCAATATTCAGTTTCTAAGAATAGCAAAGGCATCAAATTAATGGAGCTCCATTTGTATCTCCCTCTTTTCTCTGGATTCAAAGTTGTCCCTTAGATATAGCTATTCACTCCTTCTCATCTTGTTAGCTCCTTGATGCTTCTAAGAAAATGTTTTTCTACTTAACCAGCAATTTTACTTTGTATTAAGCAAGAATGTTAGCCCCAATTTTAGAGACCACTATTATAGGAAATGACTTCATGTAAGTATTTTGAGGATAAGCTTGTTTTTCTTTAAAACCCAGGAGAAAACAAAAAAAAAAATGTGAAGACATTTGCTTTAGCGTGGACATGGCACTGCTATGAATGTTCTTAAAATGCTTACCTTGTGTTTTGAGATTTATGCCTTAAATAGAAACAGATTTACTCTCCAAATAAAGCATATTGACCTTGTTATGACTGCTCTCTTTGGATGCTGAAAGTTCTTTTGCTTCATTCATACATCATAAGTCTTGGAGAAGGATGTAGCAATCTCTTGAGACTTAAATTTAATCTTTGACATTTTGCATTCCAACTCGTATTATGAGAAATATTCATATTGGCAGAAAGTTGATGGGATTTATCATTCTGAGGTGGAATGTTGCTATAAAGTAGTGAATTTATTTACTGTTCAATGAAAATAATGTTTATGCAAAATGATTCTGTAAAGTAACATCTGCTTTTTTTGCTTTAGGGACATATTCACACAAGAGTGTAGTCAGAGAGGTAAGTGAAGTTAATTTAAGTTTCCAAACCTCTTCACCAGGACCTTTTTATATATAATGTGAAAAATACTGTCTTTGCATGGACAGTTATTGAAATTTCATAAGGCCATGATGATCTATGGCAGACTGGCTAGCATTTAAACTTGCTGATGAATTCTAGAGAAGATGTGAACTTTAGTAAAAGGAAACTGAATGTAATCTCTGGAGTAATTTGGATTAAAATTAAATCTGTGTGTTTTTAAATGACTGTACTGTAATTTGAACATTTTTTCAGACAACTAAAAGACAAATGCCAAAGGAGCTGGGAAAATTCAGTAACAGACTCAGGATGTGGAGATTAATACTACACGAAGAAATAATTTAAAATATCTCAGAAATTTTAACAGGATATTGTGGTTAGTAATAAAACTCTCTATCTTTTCTTAACCTAACCCAAAATTTGCATCTTTTGATATTTTCTTTTGGTTCTGGGAGTGAAAGAAAGCAGGGTCAAAAGGCCGACCTTATATGCAACGTATTAGTGGTAATTTCTAGGAAATGAATTGGTGAGTGAGCTTGTTTGTTGATATACAAGCTCAAGTGATATGATTTCCAGATGAATCACATTTCTGTTTTCTTAATTCAACTGCTAAAACTTGAGCGCCTGTGAGTTTTAAGAGTTCAAGAGCCATACATTTCCATAACATTTTAGTGCTTAAGTAACTCTTTTATCTGAAAAAATCAGTCCTTTTCAAAATTTCAAGAACAAGTATGCTCACCTTTAAGAATGTTGAAAAAAATTTTATATTAGAACACATTTTCAGGACATCAGTAACCTCTTTCAGATATGTGTGGCCTTCTTGTAATAGTCACTAAGAGTACACAAGCTGATCTGAAGGAGAAATTGTTCAAAAGCTTTTAGCCACATTCTCTGATTAAGTTCACTTGAAACTATAGTATCATTTCTCATATCCCAAAGTAAGTATGTTTAAGATAGAAAAGCAGGTTTAAACTTTTTTCTATTGAATCTTTCATACCCGGCCTGTTTTAGCCAGTTGCTTTCTCATCTTCTTCTGAATTGGGTTGTCTTGCCTTGCAGTTTCCCTCAAAAGATTTATAGATTAGGCACCTATATGTGCCCAATACTATATAAAATATTCAAAGACTCCCATATCAGCCCTGGAGAGACTTACCCTGAAAGCTAAATAAACATGTGTTTTAAAATAGAGATATAGGCAATGATTTATGAGAATTTACATAATAGGAAAGAGATTTACTACACACTACAAATTTTTATTTGAAAAATATTTTTTCTTATACATTTAGTGAAATCATGCAATTCTTATTTTGTATATAATGAAAATCAGACAAAGGGGTGTTGAATCACCTAATAGAGCAAGTGCAGAGCAAGTGCTAAAGAATTCATGAGCAATCCATCAACATAATGCCCAGTGAACTAACCAGTGCACCCAAGTGAGTTCTGAAGCTCTTGGTGTGATGGGGATTATGACTCAGACTCTAACTGAGCAAGACCACCTCCCTGCTTCTCACATTGTGACATCTGCTCATGTGTTTGTGCCAACACTGGCACTACAGTATGAATAGTTGGTGAACATGAGGTGTTATTAACAGAATAGTGATAATAATTGTTATAACCCTATGCAGGTATTCCCTCACTTTTTGAAGGTTCACATTATGGCACAGAGTTTTTACAAAAGACTTAGTTTAGTATCTGTTTTTGCTAACCAAAAGAAATCCAAGAGATTTAACTCTTATGAGAAAAGGTGAAAAATGAAGAGTGGGAAGTGCTTTTGTTTTTCAGCAGTCATCTAGAGGCAGTGAGAGGTACACCCCAAAACTCCTTCCTGGAACACTTTATATAGATGGTGTATTTATCACATCATTCCTGTTTTCACTATAATATATGCTAGTGTGATTTTAGGTTTTATTTCCTGTGATTTGGTAAGTTATTTTGGGGTGTCTGAAATTACTCAAGAATATTTCCATGTAAATTAGTGTTATTGTTTCTTCTATTTATGCCATTTTGGTTTATGAAAGCTTTCACAAGAGCAATCCACTTTCATATGGTGGGGAAACCTATATTTTATGAAGCTGTTTAAAATAGTTGGTTGTTGGAAGGCTCTTTCAGAATATAATTGCTGAGTACATTCAACATCTTTCTGACCCACTGTTCTTAAGCTTACTGTATTGTTTACGTAGAAACCTGGGGAGGAGTTAAAATGACTTTGAGCAGACTGAAAAGTAACACCTCTGTAAGCTCAAGTTACTTGTCAATGATTTTTATAAGCAGTTGCATTAGACCAGACCTGTTGTTTCTATAAATCTAAATTATAGGTGCATAATCATATATGAGTTTTGTTTTGTTGCTGCAGTGAAGCTGCTGGGTTATTTAACCTTGGGAAGGAAAAAATCAAAACTGAAAGGTGTGTGAGGGCAGAATAGTGCTGCCTTCTGTAGATGTGCTATGACCGTGCACTTGGGTATTCGCACTGTGTGGGCAATTATTTTGGATATATAATTGTTTGGAATGTTGAAGGCAAATACCTGAAAAATTAACATAGTTAAAATATGTCAGTAACCTGGTTGAAAATTATTTAAAAACCAATAATTTCCCTATATGCCAGTAATAACCTCTTAGAAGATGTAATAAAATGCAGATCCTGGTCATAAACACAGAAAATATTTTTAAAAGCCTATAAATAACTTCAAAATAAAGGTTAGGACTCATATGAAGAAGATTCTAAGATATCAGTAGTCATAAAATTTTTAATGAGAGGATATATATTTTCTCAGAAGGCAAACAATATAATAATGATTTTAAATCCTTTAAAATAGGCATAATATAAATAAAATGCACGTGCAATTAAAATTCTCACCGAATTACTCAAAACTTAATCAGTAAAAATGTGTAATATGTAAAAATAACTAAAACATTTTTTAAAAGAAGAAAAATGATACTATTTTCATTAACAGACAATAAAATATATCATAAGCACAATATCATTCAAAGCACATCTGGGCAAGAGTGCAGTGAAATACATTATCCAGTGTATACAGTTGAACAACTGGTTGTTCATAAAAAAAGTAAAATTGATTTAGAATGCAAAAACAACTTTATATTAGTGTCTGCTATAGACATGATTTACTGAATTGAGAAACTAAGAAGCAGTTGTGTTAATGAGAACTTCTGAGGAAGCAGCTTTAACAGTCATTTCTGATATAGTGACCTTGGGAAAAGACTGTCTCAGTGCATTGTTATTAACAAAGTAACAAAGATGAAAAAATACCCGGACTTCAAATAGGGCATAGGGCTTGGCACAAAAGCATGGCCTACATTTTCCCCTCCCTTCTCTTCTGGCTCCCAACTCTTTTTGTCCAGGCAATTTTGTATAGTGCATGTAATGCACTACAGTGCCTGCCAGACTCAAGCCACTCCGGAGCACTGCTGGGAATATCACATGATTGCTTCTTTCAAACCCTCCAGCTATAGAAATATATCCCAAGGAAATAACAGGAAAATGTAATAGGGGAAAGATTTAAATAGACAAACTATTTATTAATATGATGTTGGTTAAGAAAATATGTGCATTTACTAGTCAAAGAACTACAAACTTTTAAAATTAAAATGAGAGGTTCAAGTGTATCATGTTATTAGAGTTCCAGTTTACATGTTTGCCCCTAGAAGTTGTAGGAAGCATTTAGATCTCAATGTCCACAGTTAATAGTTCTATAACAATTTGTGTCCTCGGAACATTTTCTTAGTTTTGTCATTCCTGGTGTATCTTTCAAACTTCTTTAATGCTGAGGAAATTTTCTAATCAGAAAAGGGCACATTAAAAAAAATTGTCCACAGGCTATTTAAAGTGAGCAGATTGGGTTATTTGTGGATGTTTTCATTATAACGAAGTCATGAAAGTCAAAGGTGGAAGTATTAACTGGGAACAAGTATTCAGTATGCCTTGAATGCCCAGTAGAGCAAATTGAGCTTCATCCTGGGAACAATTGTAAATTTTGAGTGGGGATGGAGTGAGATAAATGCAGTGTTTTAAGTACGATTATTTTTATGACAAATATTTTGTAAATAAATATTATATATGTGATTAATTATTTATGTGGCTCATAATTCTGTCCACGTGGTACTCTGCTATTTTCTCCTAAAGCTCTCCCTTACATTTATATTTCCCTGGTGTGAAAAAAAGCAATAATAAAGAGTAATGGTCTGACACCAAACTAAAGAAAATTTTAGTCTCAGATTAGAAATTGTGCTGCAGGTGAGGATATTAAAATGAGAAACAGTTTTCCCCCAAAAGTGATGAGGTGAGGTACTTGAATAATTTAAAATGAGATGGGTCATGTCCTGCTATTAATAAAATTTGAAGAGTAATTGGGATGAGCAGCTGAAATTAGATGGCTTTTGGTTTTTTCTACCTGTCTAATTTCTGCAATTAACCTGCCATTACAGAAGAATTATGTCTTTTCCCATAAAAATGATATAACTTCCTAATCATAAATAACCTTTAGTCTCTGATCTTGATCTTTTATTTTGGGTCCAAGAATGAACAGAGAAAAACTATGATTTGGGGTAGTGGAATGGGGCAGTGGGTGTTCTTTTTAAGTAGTCCCCTACTGATCTTTTCTGCTTTGGTCTCCACACTTTAAAGGACCCTACCTAACACAAACAGACAAAAAACTTTTTAAGAAACAGTGTTTCTGTTACTCTGCATCTGTGATTGAGCATAGACATATCCTAGATACTTACTCTCCTGATTAACACGCTCAGTCACAGAAAATGGGGGCTACTTCACATCTCTGTCCTCTGTATACAGAAAAAAAGAAACCAACAAGTATATCGAATGCTGGGAAGCTTTGTGGGCTATGTATTATGCAGATTTTGGAGATAGATTTTGCTTTGAAGTCAGGGAGGATTTGAGCAGCAGGAGGGCTTAGATAGGAAAAAAGAAATATTCATTTGTCTAGCCTTCTTCTCATGGCACATGGTATGAATGAAAGATTCTCCCACAATAAATGTTTTAGAGTCACATTGAGATTCCACCATCATGCTTTTTTTGTACTATGATTTGTGATTCTAGAGAAATCATTATTTAATATTTAATATTTATAAAAGTGGCACATTTAAATTTTACTATATTAAACAATTCTTATTACTCTTAAATGTAAGTATGTATAGATCTAGCCATAATGTGTAAAGCATGGTAACAGTGGGTATTGGTAATAAAGCTAAAATTGTGAGTAGTTTATTTGGTAAACATTGTAGGAAACCAAACAATACATGTTGAATAAAACAAGCAGAAAGATGAGTTTATCGCAAGGTTTCTGAACGGAAAGCCAGAAACTTCAAGGATATAGGAACAATGAATACTGAGTTGTTCACAGACTAAGGGATTTTTATGGGATAAATATAAAGGTTATTTGGCTTTTTTTTTTCAGTTGTTTGGTTGCCTACTTGTGTTCTTTCTTACTTTGGAACAGGTTAAATGAATCAGATGATCAAAAAGGTTCAGAGAGCATGAACAGACTTGGTGTTCGGCAACTGGCTGACATCTTCTGCTCATTTCTGAGAACAATAAATTTCTGTAAGGTTAGTCTGTACATGTGCTGACCACCTCCATTTTGTCTTTGACATAGTTTGGTTATCAATATAGATAATATAATTTAATTAATTTTCAAAATGATGAAATAAAAAAAACATTCAGACTAATAATTGAAATGGCTAAGTCTAAGCAACTGAAGAGTAAAAGTTAAGTAAATCTTTTAAGCGCAATCTAAAACTTAAATGACTAAATAATCTTATTCTTGTATACCTGGTATCTGTCACCATTTATACAAGTTAGTACTGCATTTACACAGTTCATGCCAAATTCATCAGAATAGAAGCTGTTGTGGACTGAATATTGCCATTAACCCCCCCCCCCCACCACCACCACCACACACACCAATTCATATGTCAAAGCGCTAACTTCCAATCGGACAGTATATGGAGTTGAGGCCTTTGGGAGTAGTTTAGAGGTCACAAGGGTAGGGCCTGTGTGATGGGATTAAAGAAGAGAGATCAGAACTCTCACCACCATGAGAGCATAAGGAGGAGGTGGTCTTCTGTAAGCTCGGAGGGGGCTCTAATTCGGAGCACAGTCTTCTGGCACCTTGATCTTGCTCTCCAGCCTTCAGAGCTGTGAGAAGTAAATGTCCGTTTTTCACCATTGGTCCATAGCATTTTGTGAGGGTAGCCCAAGATGCCTAGGGCAGAAATACTCGGAGAAAAAGGACTATGTATTATTTTCATTTTACTAACACCACAGAAGATATCCATGAAACCTATTTATTCGTGTTCCAGTTTCAGTGGAAGCAGTGTGGTTCCTGTTGGTAGCTGATCTTCCATCTGGGTCCAATTCCCCACTTGTATTCTCAGATATATACATCTGGACTTAATCATTGTCACAATTTTATCATTAATGTCCTACTCTGCCTGAAATTCTGGTAAACTTTCATACATTTTTTTTGTATCTTCCATATTAGAAAGCAGAAACAGAAACAATTTCTTGAGTTCCCAAATTTCCTAGTTCTACTTCCACAGCTTGCATTCATTCTTCATTTAATTTCACCTTGGCTTCATCCTTACTGCTTGAAATGGCTTTTGTTAACAATGCCAAGCAACATCTTATGCATTTTATTTCCACGTTTGGTGGTTTCTCTTGGAAATGAATACGCTCTCCTTCTTGAATCATTTCTTCTTCTTTTTGAATTTCTTAATGCTTACTTTTCTTTTTTAAGGTAATTTTTTTTAAAAGAGGCATGTTTTTTATTTATGTATTTATTTGTTTGTACATGCACTGGGTACAGTCAGAAGCGCGGGAGGGTGAGAGAATTCACCAGAGCCAGAGCGGGGAGCAGAGCAGGCAGAAGGACCGAAGTACACTGCTGAGGGGAGCAGCGGGCGGCAGGAGAGGTCTGCGCGCCATGTGGGACCCTCCTCCTGTGGCCGGGGAGCAGCCGGGGAGCAGCCGGGGATCAGCCGGGGATCGAACCGGCGCTGCAGAGGCTGCGGGCAGCTTCGCAACCCAGCGCTCAACCACTGCGCCACTGGGGAGGCCCTCTTAATGCTTACTTTTCAACCTAGCTCATTGTTTATTTTTTGGTGTTTTCCTCCTAGCTCATTACTTCTGTTTTAAATTTCTATATTTGAGAAAGCCTAAGAAATTTACATTCTGTATATAATCTAATTCTGTTATTTTCCTCTAGTCTCACATTTCTAAGAATAATGAAGATAACACAAAGGATTATATTCTAAAATCAGGCTGAAAGAATAAAATAATCTATGAATTTTACAAGTAATTTTAAAGGTACATGTAAATAAAAAAATAAAAATATATGTAAATGCCAGACACAGAAAAAGTGGGAGGAGGTCAGGCAGCATTTGGATATGCTCTGGTCTAGATTTTACAGAAGGTATTTCAGTAGCACAATCTTTACTCAGCAACCTCCATAAAGGAAATCCAACATACAATTAAAACAGACTTTCAGGGCCTCCCCTGGTGGCGCAGCGGTTGAGCGCCAGGCTGCGAAGCTGCCCGCAGCCTCTGCAGCACCAGTTCGATCCCTGGCCGCCAGCAAGGGTCCCACATGGAGTGGCCGACCTCTCCTGCCGCCCGCTGCTCCCCTCAGCAGTGTATTTCATCAGTCTGCCTGTTCTGCTCCCCGCTCTGGTTCTGATGAATTCTCTCACCCTCCCGCGCTTCTGACTGTACCCAGTGCTTGTATAAATAAATAAATCTTTAAAAAAAAAAAAAACAAACAGGCTTTCACAGCCTCCCTCTATCAATACAAATGGAACTAGGTATCAACTTGCAAATGTTTCCAACAGAAAAACTTGATCTTCCTGTAGTCACCACCATCTCTTGATCTTCCTGTAGAATACATGCCTCAGCCTCCTTTTCTGGATCTTTTTAACTTTTTATCATTAATTTTTGTATCGTATTTGATTTCTCCCCTCTGGTGCAGTCCCTATAGTTCTCTCACCCTGTGAGCACCCGTGACCCACTGTCACAGTCCCATGTGCTCTTCCCTCCCATGTTATGGCCCCATTCCCTTCCCTTCCCCTCCAGTGTGCCTCAGATATGTGGTCAGTTTGCAAGTTTTGCCTTTTTCCAGAGCCTTTATTTGGTTTTGCTATATTGTGCATATGAATGAAACCATTTGATATTTATCTTTTTCCTTCTGTCTTATTTCTCACTTCTCTGGTGCTTACTGATCACCTCTTGAAATTGGAAATTTTCAGCCTTGGTTCTGTTATCTTTCCACCTACATTCTTTCTATTTATTATTTATAGGTTCAAGACTTTAAATTTCATCATTTTCTGATAAATTTATATTTCCAGGCCAGACCTTTCCTGTAAATATGTATAACCAATTTCCTAGTTAACATTTCTACTTTGTAGTTTAAAAGACATTTCCAGATATTATGTCCTGGATAGTTCCTTGGATTCTGTCTTGAATTTGTCCTTGATTCCCTTTTTGTCTCACCTTCATACACTCCATCAGTGACTCCTGGCTCTTAGCTGAGTTACTAGAGTTCAATACACAGCATTAATAACACTGTATTGTATATTTGAAGATTGCTAATAGTAGGTCTTACAACTTCTCATCAAAAGAAAAAGATTTGTAACTGTGTGATGATTGGTATAACTAGACAATGAGTGATCATTTAATAATATATACAAATGTTTAATCATTATGTTGTATACCTGCAACTAATGTTATATGTCAATTATATCACAATATATTTTTTAAGTAGTTACAGTGATACCTTTAATACTTAAATCATGTCATTTCTCTTCCTCAGATCCTTCAGTGATTTCCCATCTTATTCATTCTAGGAACAAGTAAAATTCATAGCCATTGGCCTGTAAGACCTTTCATACACCTGGCCAATGTTGAGTGATATTTGAGGATCCAGTTTCCTTATACATGGTTTTATTTAAAGTTGCAGGTCCTAAGAACCTTTCTATATTAAGTGAAGGGTCGCTGTATTTTGCTGACCATATTCTTCCAGTCTCCTTTCACTTATTCCTTTCCATTGCTCTGTACTTTTTACAGGCCCCTAAATCATGTCAGGTATTTGCCTGCTTGAACAGCTTTGTTTTTGCCTTTTTACTTTCACCTGGAATAATTTCTCCATCGTTCAGTGAAGCTCACTCTCTTCTGTTCTGTAGGTCACAGCTTAAATAACCACATGACAGTGGGCTTCCCTGACCACCACATAAAGAAGAGCCTATCAGCCAACCAGCTTCCCCTGGACCCCTTGTTTCATGTTTTTACATAGCACTTGAAATCATTTTACTTATATATAAATATTTTAAATCATTTAATTGGTTAAATATCTGTCCTTCTCTAAGTCAGTCTTCCAAGTTTAAAATATAAGCTCTATGAAGTCAGGGATTTTGTCAGTTTTGACTTTGATCTCCTGGTACCTAGGAGAATGCATGGTGCATGGCAGACATTCAAGGCAAGTTTGTTGAATAAACAAATGCATTCATTTTTAACCCAATGAAGTAATATAAAGTTAAATTTTTGTGAGATAAAAATGGTGAGAAACAAATTATTAGAAATCTGATAGTATAATTCATTTAGCTTTGATGAGAGGAATTTCATCTAGTTGTAATCTTTTCTCTCTGAATTCAGATTTCTGATTTATTTCATGTCCTTGTTCCTTATGATGGTTTGATTGCAAGTCAAGAATCATTCCTTTGAGGTTATAAATAATAAAATGCAAATATGAGCCTTGCATATTTTAAATCTACTTACTTTTTAGTTCCCTGTGTAAATAGAGGAAACTGCAGATTTGATTATTGATCTTAAATGCAAGGTTATCTTGCAAGGTCAAAAACTTTCTTATGATTGCAATATATTTAAAATCTAAAGCCAATATTTGAGCACAAATTCTACTGTCTAGCCCTAAACTCAATGTATGTAACTTGAAACAAATAACCACATTCATTTCAATGTGAAATAAATGATTCTTTTCTTCTGAAATTAAGAATAATTGCTTTGTACTAAAGTAAGTTTAGATTATTTTGAAAATAAGCAGTTAAAAAGCATTATCATTATTAGTTTTAATTCTAGGACTATGTTTTATGACTAACTTTGGATATATATATATATACATATATATGACAAGAAACACAATCTTGCTTTTCAGCACTTATTAAATGATCACACTACTACCTTCCCAAAGGATGTGACTAGCTCGATATGTTACAAATTCCATTCTCTCAGGAAAATGTTTTTACTTTCAAGTTATAATTGCCTTATTTTCTAATGATGTTTCCGTAAAAGAAGCTAATCTCCAATCCACATATCTGCTGGTGATGTGACAGAACAATGAATTTAACACACAGGTAAGTTCTTAATTTAAAAACAGTTTTCTATTCACAATTTAATTTCTCCAACTTTATTTACTTATTTTGCCATAGGCTCATTGTCTTCTTAAGAGAAAAAGAAAGTTCTTTAGCTCAAGTATTTCATGAAAATGAGAAGCTCATTATTTGGCCAATCATGGTTGATAAGTTGACAGATTTGGAGCAGTCCCAGAAAATCTGTCACTTTCTCACCACAGACAAGTTTTGTTTAACAACTCCCTCTAGCACAGGTTAAACTATTTGATTATTTCTAAAGTATTTGACCTCTTTCCTTGTACCCTGCAGGGGAAAGTGTTAACATAACCCATAGTGAGGAATCTGTGCCGAGAGCAAAACTATTCTTTTTTTTCCTAGCTAGTTGTCTGCTCAGCTGACTCATGGTTGAAATATTTTAGTTTAGATTTAATAGCCATGAAGGAGTCATTATTTTTACTTGATTCCATGCTTTCCTCTACTTCATAAATTCTTTGTAAAGACCATTAAATACCTTTCAATATTTTCTCTAAATAGTATAAAAGATCTTCAATGTTGTCTGATCTGCAAAATATCAATTGCAATTACTTCAGTGGTTATTGTTTTTCCAATATGTGAAATATAGTATAAGTTCACAGGAATATATGAGAACATATATCATACTTAAAGATAAATAACAAAGTGAATACCCATGTGACCACAATGTGGGCCAAGAAATAGAATTTTACCTTCCCCAAACAACCTGATAAGATCTCCCTGGCTCTTCCCCAAAATAAATCTCTTCTTGCATTTTGTGGTACTCATTCTATGTTTTCCATTACAGTCTTTGTCATCTTTATAACCCCCCATTCAATCTTTAATTAATATATTGTTTAATTTTGTATAATTTAAATATTATATAGAAGAAATCATAGTGGAAGCATTCTTTTATAATTTACTTTTTTGATTGCCAATCTTCAAGGTCATCCCTGTTAATGCTGATGATTGTTACTCAAATTTATTCACTGCTATCTAGTATTCCATTGAACATAGATCACATATTATTTATCCATTTGAAATTTGGTTGCCTTTTGTGTTGTTCACAGTTTTTGCTATTTTGCCTGATGTTATAAAAATACCCGTACTACCTCCTGGGGTACAGTGTGCAACATTTCTTCTAGGTTCCCCTACCTAAAAGAAGAAGTCCTAAATTGTCAAGTGTGCACATACCCAGGTATGTCATATGGTGCAGATATTTTTCAAATTCATTTGACTTATCTACATACTGAACAGCAGCATATTAAAATTGCAGTTGCTTCAGATATTATTGGAATTTCATAGTGTACAATGGCTTTCTTCACTTTTGATACAGTGGTTTTGATATCTAGCATTTCTTTCTTTCTGGGCTTAACTTAGCATATTAATCCTAGTTGTTTTAAATTCCCAATCTGATACTTTTAAAATCCCTGCCATGTCTGGTTCTGATGCTCTTTTTTTTTTTTTCCTCTTCAAATTGTGATTTTGCCTTTTGGTATACCTTTTAATTCTTTCTTGATAGCTACACAATTTACTAAGTAAAAGAAACTGTTAAAAATAAGCCACAGTAATGGGGTGGTGAAGTGTGTGTGTGTGTGAATTCTGTATTTTTATGATTAGGTCTCAGTTTTTTGCAAGCCTATGCCTCTGAAAACAAAAATGTGAGCTTCACAAACATTTCTCGGTTTTCCCCATCCCTTCTTAGTAGGGAGAGATTGGCTAGAACTTACTAGACTTTAGTAGTTCCCATTTCTCAGGTGAGTTACGTTTTAATTTACTCCCAGTATAATGTCACGAGTTAACTAGTTTCACCTGTGGACTGGCCTTTATAAGAAGACAATACTGTTAGGTTTTTTTTTTTAGAATGGTTCCTTTACTCCTGCCACAAGCAAGAGAGGATTTTTCTCTACTCTTTTCTGTAAGAGTTTCGTTGAACTCTTGGAGGTAAGTCTCACAATATTGTTGAAGACTCTCCTTTGACTGAGTGTATCAGGAGTTTTCACCTCTCAGATTGTCTACACAGTTTCCAAAGATTTGTAACCACAGGTCAGTTTTTCCTTTCCTGGAATGGGTTCCTGCTGCATTTTCTGCTGGTAACTCTCTGCCCAGGTAAGCTATGACTCTATATTTACTTTGTCTCACTGGTCCTGAGCGTAGTGATTTTCTGGGTCACTTGTGGATCCACGAAGAGTTGCTGGTTTTTCAAACTGTTCAGCTTTTACTTAGAGGTTTGGCTTTTTTACTTGTTAGTATGGAGTAGTGACTCCTAAGCTTATTACATGAGAAACCAGAAGTTGGAAGTAATGCCATTTACTTAAATTTTAATCATGAAAATATTTTAATTGCAGTTTATGCTTTGTGTTACCCCATGTTTACACAGGCTCTTCACTCCTTCATTGTTTGGAATTGATGGGTTATTTTGTTCACATTCTACTTGGAATTTGTTTTTTCTTTCTTCCTTTGCCTATATTTTGTAAACATATTTCTGCTGGATGTGGAATTTATGGTTGATAGTTTTTTTTCTCTCTGCATAAACAGAAAGCAGTTGTTGGTCCCTTAGAGAAATCAGCTGTCAGTTGTCAATCTTACGAAAGCAATAATTTCTGTCTGACTCCTTATATTTTGTTGGTTAAACTTGTTCTGTGATTTTACCATGATAGTCTAAATGAAAATTTTATTTTAGTTGCTTCAAATTCCTCAGGTATATCTAATACGTCAATTGACCCACCAATTTTGAAATGTTCTCAGCTGTTTACTTTTAAAATGTTGACTCAGCCACATTTTCTGTCCCTACCTTCTGAGATTTTGAATTGACCTATGGTAAACATTTTTATTCTACTTTAGTAACTCTTTAATTCATTTTCATTTTGTTACTTCTTTGCTCTGTATGCTGCATTCATAATTTGTTCAGTTTTATATGTTTCATAATTTTCATGTTTAGGCTGCTGTTCACTACATATTGCACAGTATTTTAATTATGTCTCTTCATTTCTAGGGTATGGTTTTGTTAATTTTCAAATTTATTTGCTATTTTCACTATTCACTCATTTTAAAAACTTACATTTTGCAATGCATTTGTTAAAATTATGTATCTGATGACTGATGTATGAAATTCTGTGATAAGAATTTTCTCCTTCTGGTTTTAGTTGTGGTTTCAGACATTATAATGTCTCACCTTTGTATTAGTTAGGGCTCTCCAGAGGGATTTTAAGGAACTGGCTTGATTATGGAAGGTGAAAAGTTCCATTATCTTGTCAAAAGTCAGGAAAAGTATAAGTAAAACCATTGAAATAGTAATGTTTATTGATTCCCAGCCCCTTCCCCAAAGCAGTTTATGAATTGGGAGCATTCAAACTTCATGCAACAAAGCTCAGAGTTACATGGCTATAGAACAGTTTAAATAAGCTTATGTAATAAAGACTGCATCTTTATTTAGTGATTGGAGTTTTTCTAGTGATAGGAATCATTAAAATCGTTGCCTCGTCTCAATTTGAAAGGACATCTTATATTCTGTTTGATTTTTCACAGGTATTAACGTGAAGTAGTCCCAGTTAGGTTTTGCTTGTTTTGCAGAATAATCTAAATGAAGTATTGCTTTTGTGATGATGCTATTTTTTCAGCTCAGGAGACTTCAAGGCTGGTTTCCATTTGTTTCTATTTAATAGTCTTTAGTTGGAAAGCTGGAGACCCAGGTGAACTGATGGTGTACTTCTTGTCAGGAAGCTAGCATACTTGAAAGCCAAGGAGAACCAATGTTTCCATTTAAGCAATCAGGCAGGAAGAACTTCCCCTTACTCATAGGAAGGTCGTCTTTTTTGTTGTATTTATGGTTTCATTGATTGGGTGAACATCACCTACATAAGGAGGGTGATTTGCTTTGTTTAGTCTACCAATTCAAATGTAATTTCATGTAATGAACATTTTCAAAGACATACACAGAATGTTTGACCAAACATGTGGGTACCCTGAAGCCTGGTCAAGTTGACACAAACTTTATAATTTTGTAATTATAACTTGATAATTATTTTCAGTAATGGACTACATATCTTCTTAGGAAATAGACTTGTGAAAATTCTTTGAAAACTAGGATGAAGATGGATTCATATAGGAAGTATTTGAGTTACCAACCCAGAAACACTTGGAACATAATTCTTAAATTTTTTTGGGGGGTGGCAACTGAAATGTATGAATTTAGTTGGAAAATCCATGTGTTTAGATAACTTACCATTTTAAAATCTTGAAGAATTATCTCACTCCCAGTGAATATGAAGTTCCAAGACTGAGGGTTCACCTATAGACTTTTCAAGTTAATAGTTCATTATTTTATCCATTTTATCAATAATTTTTTTGTCTTATTAGATTCTGTCTCAGAATGAGAGGAAAGACTATACTTATATTTCTGTCTCTAGGAGATCAGGAAATTGATGTTCAGGTTTGTTGCATCTTGGAAAATGAAACTGGCAAAATTTTATTATTTAGAATAAATTTGTTTTAGTAGGAAAAATTGTTTTTTAGATCAATTATGATTTAGTTGATTGCTCTGATGCTAACACTCAATTTTTAGATAGAAATTTTCTTATAAGTTGAATCATTTTTAATGCCAACTTTAAGTCTTACACAAATTAATATTCCAGGATATAAATCCATAGAAAAGAGAATTTATAATGAAATAATGCAGTAGCACTGTCACTCTGGCAGAAGTGACAAATTCTGTTATAATTGAGGTCATAGTGCTTTGTTAATTTAAATTTAAAAGCAGTTGATAAGCAGAGAACATGAAATAACCTGTATCTAACCAAAGCATCATTGAATGTTGTTTCATTAATTTTTGTCCATAATAATGTCACCATACTATCTCTTCATCTATCGTATTGTTCAAAAATATTATTTGGCATACTGTATGTCAAGATTTCCTCTGTTGGTAGACATGTTAAATTATATCTTCATAATAAAACAGTCCTGTCCTCAAGAGCAAGACTTGAGGTGGTTACTCATGAGGACTAATGGCACAGTTGAGAGGTCAGCATTAGAAAAGTCCATGTGCAGGGGAGGTGAGAGCTGGAATGGGGAATCCAGCTGCACATGTGGTGTGAACATGATGAGGGTCCTGACAAACAGATGCCTGTTTTCTCCAGGCTTCCTTCTGAACTGAGAGCTATTCACAACCCTTACAATTATTTCATTTCCTGCCTCCTTGGTGAGTGTTTCTATTATTGGCAGTAAAAAGCTTTGTCTGATAAGGTAGAAACCACAAAAGATCAAGGTGCAGACTCTTCATTCATCAACCATTTAAGAGTGTGACTTAGGTCAACCCAGAGTGGTTATTCTTGAGATTTGGGTCAGGAAGAGCCTAGATTATTATAAATTATTCTATTCACAGTGTTCTTGAGTTCAAACACCCATCAGACATTCTCAGGAGATTGGAAAAAATCATGAACCACTATTATAGACCACAGATTGTAACAAACCACTATTTTTCAGGTGAAAATGCTGAATTCTTTAGTGAAATATCAATTTATGTAAAGAATTACAATCATTCTGTAGTTTCTCAGGCAAGACATAGAAGAACTACTACTCTCATTGGAAGTCTAGTAAACTCACTTTTTCAGAGTGGCATACTCTTGAAAGGAATAAAACACCGTCAAAAATTAATTTGTTTTACATGAAATCACTAAGTTATTTTCAACCTAAGAAGTTCTAAAATACATGAAACTAAGAAAATCCTTCTGATTTTGTGTAAGGAAGTATATTCCTGATTATTAGCTTGTAATTACAGAAGCTTCCGTGACAGAAGGGGCATGAACTATGAGATTTGTGCAGAGATTATCAGAACATGAGGTAAAACCATGAAATTCACCATCACTGAGATTAAAGTCCAAACTTAAAGAAATTGCAAATAGTCATGCAGTTTCTTTGCAATTAATATACCAGCGTTAATTTTAAGAAAGACCAGACTGAAACAGGATTTATTCCAGCCCTGGTTGAGGCACAAAATTGACCTGAAAAGGAAACAGAAGGAGAGTAGCATTTACCTGAGTCCAGGATTTGTACAATACGCATTTTGAAGATCTAGAATTGAAGACCCAAGCCACACTGCAGCTATGGGTTATTTATAATCCTCGCATTATTACTATATATTGTTTAATGTAAGTATCTATTTTACATTTCATGCTACATGTAGTTTTAGAGTCCAAATAACTTCTCACTAATGACAACGTTAGTTATTAACAGAGAAGTATGTAAAACAAAACAATCTAACAAATTCTGTGCTGTATCCTGACTGGACTAATTTGGTACAGTCTCCTGGAGCTTTGAATGAAGTCCTTCCTGTTAGGACTTGTCACTGTTAGATTTTTCAAAATCACATTCTTATTTTCTTTTAAAAATTTTATTTCTGTGTATCAATAGCTCAGACTCTGTCCTTTAATTGTCCATACTATGAAACTAATTACCCCTGTTGTGTTTATTGGGAAATCAGAGCACCTTCAAAACAAAGTGTAGAGTTTCTGATTCATGAATTCAATGAGGTTCTTTCTCATTTTTAACTGTCTTCCACTTCTAATGTGTAAGATAATGTTAATTATCGCTAAAGGATGAATTTAGAACTTAAGTCTCTGTCATTTGAGTTTGTAGGGCAAACTCTTAAAATGTATATTGCCCGAATTAGAACATTTTCTAAGTTATGAAGATGAGAAAGATATATTTAAAAATATAAAATTAATCAATGACCTTGCTTTCCTGTCTATAGAGTAATGAGGGGTGACTTTTCAAAATACTTTGCAGTGTGATTGTAAATACAAGTTTTTGTTCTCAGTCAGAGGTGGCCACTTCAACTCGTGAAGGTTCAGATCAGCCTGGGCTTGCAGGCAGCACTTAGCCCATTTTTGTACACATTGGCAAACTGTATTAATTGATTTTGTTTGCAAGATATGAATGAACTAAGTAGTAGGTTGTTTTAAACACATAAATATTGAGGTTGCATCAATGAATATTAATTAGCATTTTAGTACATAATACCTGACACTCTCTTCACTGCTGGTGATGCTATGAATTGACTTTCCTTTAGAGGCACCAATTGGTTTTCCTCCCTGAGTTCTGACTCTACTTCCAGATAACAAACTCCAAGTTCCAAACTCCTGGTTCCTTTTCTCTATGTCTTTTACTCTATGCCTTCTTCTTCTGGTGTTATATCTTCAGTAAATTTAGGATTTTTAAAGATACAAAAGCTTTAGTTTTCCACATTCAAGAAACTGCAAGGTTAACAAAATAGTGGCATCTGGCACCTTGTTTGGATTAAGGAAAGGGAAAATACAGTAAATGGAGCCCATATTCATATTTTTAAGTTATGCAGCACAATGCAAGCAGTTAGAGTTGTCGCTGAGTCACTGTATTTATTTTCCTCTGGGCTGGAACTACTTTTTTGATATGTGTTGTCTAAATCAACATTTAATATAATATGTATGGCTTCTTCGAGTTCTCTTTAGAAGAGAAAGCAGCTGGTGTTTTTCAGGACATTCTCAGCTGTTCTGAGCTTGGTAGTTGACTGATTACAATGAGCCAGGTAGATTCTCAGCGGATGAGCTGCTTGTGGTAGAGATACCCATGTTCTAATCCCTGGGATGTGTGACTGTCATCTTGCAGATGTAAGTTAAGGGCCGTGAGGTGGGGGGCTAGTATCTTGTATTAAATGGGTGGGCCAGATGAAACCACAAGTGTCCTTAAAATGTCAATGGAAGCAGAGGTTGGATTGATGTAATTGCTTCCATTATAGAAAGTGCGAAGGAATTCAGGTTGCTTCTAGAAACTTGGAAAAAGTAAGGAAATGGATTTTTCTCCCTAGAGTTGGGGATTTTATCCCAGTGAAACCCACCACAGAGCTTTGTTCTACAGAACTGTAAGATAATAAATTTGTGTCATTTTAAGCGAGGTGTGTGTTGTTAGAGTATCAATAGGAAATGATTTATTTGTATTTTTTTAATTGAGGTAACACTGATTCATAATATTGCTGTGTGATTCAGAGGTACAGGTTCAGACATCCTCAGATGCATATCACCTCACTGCACTCCCCACCAATGCACCAATAGTCTTCCACCAAAGTCCATTGGCACCCTCCCAATTTGCTCCTCACCTTCCTTTACCCTTCAGTACATACACTGTTCAAAGTCGTTTGAGATTTTTTGAGGTTGTTACAAAAGCATAACCTAGTCTATCTCAATTTCATTATTACCTTTTTTGATAGTCAATACTAGCAATAAGAATATGTACTTAAAATTTTCTTTTTGATAAAATATCATTAATATCATCATCAAATTGTCCTCTTCCTGGGGGAGGAAGGTAAATCAGAGTATAGATAATATATTGACTATTATTCTTATTGACTACATTTAAAAATAACATAGGATTTTAAAGCACAACAGAGTTCCAATCTTTAAGAACTGTCAGATGTTGTTGTTTCAGAATCTCAGTTTTGTTCTCACTTTTGATTGATTTGTGAAATGTAGAATAATTTTTCATGCGTGTGGATAAGATGAAAAGAGATAACCCGCAGATACCAAGCAGGAGATAAACTAACACAGTCACTGAATTAACAAGTTTACTTGGTGACAGTATACTCCTCCTTCATGGAGATGAAAGTCCTAAACTGTCAGGGAAATTGTGATGTGAAGATCAGTGCAGAATTTCACTGAAGCACTCAGCTGTAGAGTCACACATGAAAGGGATTAGAAAGTAAGCTGTCGTGAAGAGAAGAAGATGAAGCAGTTTTGGCAAAATGTGTTTTCTTCTTTATGCAAACTTCTGTATGGAATCCAAAATGACTAAGTTGACACAGGAGTTAGAAATATGAAAAGGAAAACAAAAAAAAAAAAGGAAAGCCTTTTTTCTGAGATTCAAAAATTTCTCTAAGTACCTGAACAAAGCCTTGAATGTGAGAAAGAAATTCATACCTGAAGTAATCAAGCTTCAAATAAAATGACTAATTTCTTTTGTACTGTAAGAACCTAGAGAGTAAAAATGAAGGACAAGACCTAGAAGGGTATGGATTCTATTTTTGACACCATCATTTTCTCCTGCACACTTTACATCTACATGCATGTGAACACACATGCACACAACAGCTTATGTCTACATCCGCATGTCCATATCTGTTAACTTCCCAGACATATGGGAACACTTATTCGGAGTCAGCCTTCCTGGAAGTATGCAGGGAAGAGCAGGCAGTTTTCTCTCTAGTTCCCCTAAAATAACAAAAGTTCCCTAACCACGGTCAAGGATTGTTCTGGAACTGTTGGGACTGCCCATTCTCTTGACTCCCCACTCTCAATGCCAAGTACAAACTTCTCCACGTGTTCCCCAGTTTTTCTGACAGCCAGCTGTGAAAGCTTGACATCCATATCATGCTCTGCACACATCTGAGTTCTTGGAGTTCTCGATGTCTTGTCACTTAATACTTTGTGACACCAAGGTACTGACATCTTATTCTTCCTAGTCTACAACCTTCTCTGCACAGGAAAGCACTGCAGCTAAAATGATTCTTTAAACATCAGTATTTTTTATTAGCTTTTTTTTTTTTAACCTGTCTATACCTATAAACAGAATCATCAAAGTTCTTACTGATTTGTTATGGCCTGTGACCTCTTTCAGAGTAGTGTAGATTTGGCTTTTCTGTATTCTCAAATTCCTATTTGCCTATCTCTGTTAATACAGTGTCCCCACCTTTCACACCAGGCTCTGAGTATCTTGAAAACAAGTACACCATTCCAGCAACTCCAGACTTGAGTTCAAAAAAGTGTTTACAAATACATGTCCAAAAGTTTATTAAGAATTCCAGTGAGGGCCTTCCCGGTGGCGCAGCGGTTGAGTGCTGGGTTGTGAAGCTGCCTGCAGCCTCTGCAGCGCCGGTTTGATCCCCGGCCACAGGGCGAGGGTCCCACATGGCACACAGACCTCTCCTGCCTCCCGCTGCTCCCCTCAGTAGTGTACTTCATTGGTCTGCCTGTTCTGTTCCCCGCTCTGGCTCTGGTGAATTCTCTCACCCTCCTGCGCTTCTGACTGTACCCAGTGCTTGTGTAAATAAATAAATAAATCTTAAAAAAAATAAAAAATTCCAGTGAGATAAAGGTTGTGTTACCTCTAACATATAGATATTAAATGTACAATGGCTTTATTAGTAATTCCATAGTGTCAATTGATTCTTAAGACTTATCTTGATGGTTGCTGAACTTCGTATCTAAGTTCAAACTATCACTGCAATTGATGGGTGAGAGTGGTGTTGACACAAATGCTAGCTTATATTTTAATTTATGCTAATGAGTAAGAGGAAAGTGAAAAAACAAAAGCATATGTTGAGAATTCATTTGTTAGTCACAGGTGGGAGTGACTTTGCTGACCTGCATAATAGTTTTGGTTACTGGAAGCATATTTCTTCAATATGTGCTGCTATTGACAGTAACAAACACAAATACAACATACTTTGAGGTTAAATCTGCTTTATTAGCACATTTTTTATGATGTCTAGAAAATCAAAACAAAAAATCAAACTCTGATTTGTAGCTTTGACTGAAATCCATGATCTTAACATTCCCACCTGATTTGATCCAGGTTAGCAATGTAACATCTCAGAGAGCAGAGTTGGGAAGAGACAAAGGATATAACACCAATACATAGCATTTCCATAATACAGATAAATAACAGAAATAACCTCAAAAGCATGGATGATAGAAAAATGTCATAAAATAAGGAATTAATAATCTTTGAATATTATCTTTAAATGAAACAAAGTATTATTATGAATTTATATAATTTTTATAATGTCTCTGTTTAATAGCTAACTTTCAAAAATTCCTGAAAACTTAACATTTGGTTCTTGCATGCTGGTGTGGGCTGTCTGTAGCATAGCACTGACTGCTTCTCCATCTTATCCAATAGTTTCTATACCAGGAACCCTAGTAGGTGATCAGAGAATGTTGTATGAACAAATAATAACCTTGCCTAATGTGGCACACCATTATTCTTAGTGTGGCAGTGACTCTTACCAGCAGCATGCATTCTTTTCTCAAAAGATTTCATGAGTAAGTGAATTTATTCTTTGATATGTTTTAAGCTTAGTGAAAATTTTTTTTTTAAAGATTTATTTATATATTTATACAAGCACTGGGTACAATCAGAAGCGCGGGAGGGTGAGAGAATTCACCAGAGCCAGAGCGGAGAACAGAACAGGCAGAATGACGAAATACACTGTTGAGGGGAGCAGTGGGCACTGCAGGAGAGGTCTGTAGCACCATGTGAGACCCTCGCCGGTGGCTGGGGATCGAACCAGCACTGCAGAGGCTGCAGGCAGCTTCGCAGCCCAGCGCTCAACCACGGCACCACCAGGGGAGGCCCTAAGCTTAGTGAAATTTATAACAGAATATTCCATCTGTGACATTAGAGTTCTGTAAGAATAATTGATCATAGAACAAACCCCATCACTTCCATACTAAATGCTTTCTGTGTTTAATGGATTGATTTTGTGCCCAGATCTTGTTTTGTAGACCTTCATAAAAGTGTGGAACCTAGAACATGGTCTTGGAGACTTTTTGTTGTTGTTTTTTTTCCTTCCCCCTTAATGATCCTCTCCTCTGACTACTGACAATCTCTATAAGGACTCAGTCTGTCTTCCAGGATTCATAATCAAAGGCATTGGTAGTATTATTGTTAAAATAATATGTAATAGATGAATCTAAGCAAAGAAGTAGGGAGTCAAGTGCCATGGAGGGTGGGGGAGGACTGTGGACACTTTGGTGGTGGGAAAACTGTGGTGACTGCACCTGAGGGGAGAAATCCTATACTGTGATAAAATAAACAAGGATGTTTACAAAAGAACAACAACAACAAAACCCAACAAAATGGTAACAAAAAGTCAGTTAATAAAAGAGAAAAATAGGATAACCTTTAAATTAAAGTCTAATTTCAATTTCTTAAAGTTCAAACCCATGGAAAGGGAGAGATTAGATAACACTGGTGAATAGCAGTAGAAGATGTGCCTTTTCAAGTTGAAAATTATTTTTTTTAAAGATTTATTTATTTATACAAGAACTGGGGTACAGGCCAGAGGTGCGGGAGGGTGAGAGGATTCACAAGAGACAGAGCGGGGAACAGAACAGGCAGACTGATGAAATACACTGCTGAGGAGAGCAGCGGGCAAGACAGGAGAGGTCTGCTAGCTATGTGGGACCCTCACCAGCTGGCAGGGATCAAACCCGTGCTGCACAGGCTGAGGAGAGCTTCACAGCACTGCACTCAACTGCCTGCGCCACCAGGGGAGAGCCTGAAAATCTATTTTGACTTTAAGTATTCTAAAATTAGACCTCTCTTTTGATGGGATTTTAGTCCAATGACATCTGGAGCTACATGACTTTTGTCTCTAAAGACAAGATCTTGAAAGTATTTAAAGTGCTTCAATAAATTCATGTCAAGAACTATTTAAAAAGATCTTTTCAATGACTATATGACAATAAATCAGAATCATGCTAATTATGTTTATGCTGAAATGCCTATGGGTTTAAAGATTTACAGGCAAAGAGATAGACACCTTAGACATTTCCAAAGGCAATGGCATTTGACCAATTACTTGAGTTGCTAGGTAAAATCAGATACCTTGAATCTATCTTTTTTGATCCAGGATGCTGAGTTATAGCAGTGTTTTAAGATGACTTATAACAATAGGCTCAATCTTGTTTTACATATTTTCAATAGATTTTTCTTTATTTTTAATATTAACATAATTACAGATACAAAATTGGTTGTTCTATTACTCAATTTCAAATGTTTTAGTTAAGTTCAACACTCAATAATGAAAGACAGTATGGGAGATGGTTACCACTGCTAGAAACTTTTCCTGGCTTTGCATTTTTGTAACTTGATATGCTTTTTCCTTTATTAAAAATAGTTCTTTTCTCTTTGTTTTAGGAATAAGCTTACTTTGAGTTTCCCTAGAGTCATATTTCTAGTAAGAGTAATAAAAAGAAATTAAAGTGCATATATTTAAACGTATTAAGAATAAAACACTGTTATGCAAAATATATGCATTCATTAGCTAGAAATAGAAATTTGAAGCTATTGAAGTAAACATAATGGGACTACAGTGATATAGATTTAATGTTTTCCTTTCTCTAGTCTATAGAAACAAGTTCAATTGTTATTAAAGAATAGAAGTAACAATGTGGGTAGGATGGTTAAGGGTTAAGCAACTAAGATAAAATGAGGGGAAAAGACATCAGTCATGCTAAATTGCATCAGGACAGGTGACTTGTGACCTTGAGTACATTTCAAACTGGATCTCAGTAGTGTCTACCCTGGGAACTATGGGAGTAATTTTAATGGCCTTCCTTTGAGAGCGACTGAAACAAATCATTAACTACTATATTAAATTCTTACAAATAGCCATGGTAATGACCAACATGGTTTGTGAAGACTTAGTAAAGTCTAACTAATCTAATTTGATTTCATAATAGGATGACAAATTAAATAAATGAAGAAAAATAGTTGAAAGTATTTTGTCTTAACAAGACTTTTACTTTTAAAGGAAAAACCACATGATTTTATTTAAGCCAAGATTTTATAGTGAGATAGCAACTCAGTTACTATTTAAATTACAAAATCTTAGAATTTACTATACCATGCTCAACACCAAAATACAAATATTTAGGAGGTGTGAGCCTATAGGTCTAAATCATGCACATTGATGTTACCTCAATAAAAAGTAATATAATTTTAAAAATCCTAGGAGTTGATTGATGTCTTCTACCTTTATCTAGAATAGAAATAAGTCCCCTTATTAAATTCCCAGTTCAAATAAAAATAGTTTCTGTCACTGAATTTTTAAGACCCATATATTTCTTAAAGTGAGTTAGTAACAAAAACATAGTTAATATATTATTTTTTTCACCCTCCATCTCTATCTTTGAACTGGTATATTTAGGCCATTTACATTTAAATTGCTCATTGATAGCATTAGATCAATATTTTCTGTTTGTAACTATTTTCAATTTGTTACATTTGTACTTTTGCTTTTCTAATCCCCTCTTTCCACCCTTCTCTGATTTAAATGGAGAATTGAATGATTCTGTTTTAACTCATTTGCTCCTGTATCAAAGACATCATCTTTTAGTTGGCAATAGACAATTGCAACTATTCTACGTACATCCTCAAGTGACTGATAGTGCTAATGGTGAGTGGACGAACCAGTCTTCTCAGTCCCTTAAGGTGTTAATAATTTCATGAACCACTGCCATAATCACCCATTGTTACTATCTGTACTTCAAACTATGATCTTTTAAATCAGTTAAGAATGAGGAAGACACAAGATTTCATTTTGGCTTCCTTTCTTTATTTTTTTTCTTTGACTACTTCCTTCTTCATTTAGATCCTGCCAATTTTTCTTTTCTCCATGAAGTTTTTTATTCTTATTGTTTGCATGATTGGTCAGTTGGCAATGACTTTCTATGGTTTTTGTTTTCCTGTGAAAGTCTGCATTTTCCCTTTTATTTTGTAGGAGAATTTCTATTGGAGATAGAATTGTATCTCACTGCATTTTCTTGTTCATTCACCACTTTAAATCATTTAATCTTTGTTTTCAATGAGAAGTCCTGTTTATTACTTCACTATAGGTATTTTAAGAGTGCTTTTCTTTCCCTTTGGCTTCTTTCAAGATTTTTTGTCTTTGTTTTTCTATAGTGTAAATGTGAAATTTTGAGGTATAGATTTTTTGATATTTATCCTGTTTGGTGTTCTCCCAGCTCCTGGATTGGTGGTTTGGCATTAGTCATTAATTTTGTAAAATTATTGGCCTTTATTTCCTCAAATATTCTTTGTGCTCTATTCTTTTTCTCCTTCTAGTATTCCAATGTGTTTGTTAAACCTTTTGAAATTGTCCCTTACTTCTTAGATGTTCTTTTCTCCCCATTCTCATTTCTCTTTGCATTTCAGTTTGAGACTTTTTTCAAGAACACTGATTCTTTCCTCAATTATGTCTAATCTACTGATGAGCTCATCAGAAACACTGCATTCTTCATTTCTGTAACAGTGTTGATTTCTAGAATTTCCTTTAGATTTTGTTCCTTATAATTTGCATCTCACTGCTTCTATTACGTTACCTGAATATTCTTATCTGTTATCTTTTTTCCCCCCATTAGAATCCTTAACACACAGTGATTTCAATTCCTCTCTCATAATTCCCACATCTATCTTGGTGCTGAATCTGATTCTGCTGCTAGTGTTGTCTCTTTACACTGTGATTTCTTTTTTTCCTGACCTTAGGATTCTTTGTTGAAAGCTGGACATGACACATTGAGCAGTAAGAATTGAGGAAAAGGACTTGAGTGTGAGGTTTTCTCTTAATCTGCTGGAAAGCAGTAAGGCTGTTTTCTAAAGTGCCAACTGGAACTTCCTGCGCAACCTTGAGATGGCACTGGCGTTCCTGTTCCTGTGTTTGCATCCTTCTTAAGCTGAGTCTGTTTCTGCAGCTGTATCAGCTGTGACCCGTTGTTATGTTGGAACTTCACTGATATGGTGGTCAAGTGTGGACTGAGAGGGCAAGTGTTTTACAAATTACTCTTAAATCTGTCTTTCAGTGGGTCTGTTTCCCTGATCTGTGATGATCACAAGTTTATCTTTCTCTTCCTATGCCTAAGCCCAGGCAATGAGTTTTTAATTTCAATTACTCGATTTCACTTCTAAAAGTCAATTTGTTCTTTTTGCAAAAAGTATTGTTTTACCTGTTTTAATTCTTTCTTTTCTTGAAAGATATCAAACATATTTCTAGAAGTACATTTGAATATCTGAAGGCTTTTCAGGTCCTGTTATGCTTTCATGTCAGTTTTCTTTGTGTGTTTGTGAATTTTGTCTATTTTTTTTTAAGAAAGAACTTCATATTTGTGAATTTTATTTTCAACTTTTGAGCTAAGATAGCTGACTTATTTCAAATGCCTGTAAGTGAACACTGTAAATTTTAAGCAAATTTTTGACTTCATGTTTTTCTTACTAACCAAATATTTTTAATTAGGCCTGAAAATTCATTTGCTGACTTCTCTTTATTAGTTTCCAGGGTAGATTCCTTGCATATGTCCCCTTCTTCCACTTAGCATAAATATTTGAGTCAGATTTAATTAATATTTGTTTACTTATTTAATTAATAAGCACATTTACTAAATGTTTACTCATACTAAGGATGAAGCTTTTTTGGTTCTTATTTTCTAATTGAAATCAATCTCCTAGACTCCCCATCTTGAAACTTTGGGGCATTCTCTACTATTTCCACACTACTTGAAGTTTAAAATGCTGTCCACTTTAGAACATCAAAACCTATCTGTGCCCTTACCTTTGCTTAAATCTTTATCAGGGTGTTTCTTTAATGGCAGCTCCTGTAATTATTGATAAAAGTGCACTTGCATTTCTTCTAGCAACTTCATTCGGAAAGTTACTCTATTGGTCATGATGCTGAAATACGATGTAGTAGCAGCAATTCTCTGTGTACCCAAACACTGATCTGTTAATCAGTTCTGTAAAGTTACAGACTTGTCTCTCAAATGCAGATCTACTCTTGGGGTACTGCTAAACTCACAGAACCATAGATACTTGTATTCTTTGAAATGTTGACAAGATCTATACATAATAGGCGAAAACAGCATAGATGAAACAGATACTGTTTTTATTGGCATCTTAGTTAAATTACAGCCTGGTCTGTATCTAAAATTTTGTTGACAGCCAACTGAAACTCATGATACTTACAGATTTTGAAGATATTTTCTTTAATTGATTTTTTTTTCTCCAATGGCAATTTTAGATTTTTAAAGGGGATTCTGTTCATTACCCAAGAGTTTAGTTGATTTAAGGCAGTTCCTCTCCTACTTCTGGAATCACACTGTCATTTCCTAGCTGTGTACATTGGACAACTTACAGACTTTGGCTTGCATCTAATTCCTTATGGTAGGCTGGGAATAAAAGCCATTATCTACCTTATAAGGTTGCTGTGAACATGATAACAAGGATCACGGAGGTGGTAATCATGAAGAAAAAGATAGACTTAGAAAAGTGGGGTTGAAGAGGGAAATGCTGAGAAGTTTCCACATGACCTGGGTTTTGGTTGCACTCTGAATATTAATCTGGTCCTTTTTGAATTTAGAGGGTCGTTTTTAATCCATTTTTAAATTTGAAGCATTTGATTAGAATGAGAATATTGTAATTATTTCTCCCCTACCTTTATCTTGTTTCCAACATCATCAGAGAATCATCACCAATGTTATTGCAGCTGACATTTCTGAAAAGTCAGGCCAACCTGTCCATTTTCTCAAAGTGAGAAATAGGATAATAATGATAATCGCTTTAAAATCTTCTAGCCCTTTCTAGGCATTAAGACTAAGGCTTTCCCATATAAGCTCCCCCCATCAAAAAAACAAAAACAAAACAACAAACTGGACTCAATCTCACTGTCTAGTTTAATTTCCTCTTATTCTACCCCTTGAAGATCATGTTCTTTACTATTCTTTGAATTCACGATGATTTTCACATTTTTGTCTTAAAGGTTTTGTTCAAACTGCTCCTTCTGATTAGTTTCCTTCCTTATATTCTTTCTCTTCTAGATTGACAGCTCCCCTCTGCCTCTAGACTTGCTTCATACAATCCATTTTTCACACTGCAACTGGACTTTAGACATGCAAATTGATCACATCAGCCCCCTGCTTATATCCCAACCTTAGCTATGAGTTACTCTAAGGAATAGAATTCATTTCTCCATAACATAGGCCATAAATATTTTTTTCAGTTTTCTGGATTTATCATTGTTTAACCTGTCAAAGTGCTATTCCTCCATCTCATGTGATCTTAATGCTATGCATGGGAAACCTCACCCCATTCTCAGATTTAGTGTTGTCAGACAAAATACAGGACACCTATTTAAATTTGAAATTCAACTAAATAGCAAATAATTAGTTGTCTAAGTATGTCCCAAATATTGCACAAGACATATTTATACTAAAATATTTGTTTATGTGAAATTTAAATTTAATAATCACCCTTATTTTTATTTGCTAAATCTAATACTTGTGATTTAGTTCAATGTTCTAGTAATATCCGGGACTTTATTGCTCTAACCACAGCATATGAAGTCATTGTTCTTCTGGATTTTTCTTCTACTAGATAGTGTTCTTGTTGGGTAAAAAACCCGAAAGTTTATCACTGTATTGTCTGCAGCCATTTAGAGAGAGACAATAGTACCTGGAACACAGAAACTGTTGAACAAAGATTTGGTGAATGGATGGCTGGACAGATGGACAGATTAAATGAATGTCTGTGTTTAGACTCTTATTGAACCCTCGTCCCTGACATCCTCCTGAGCAAATGAATTCGGTTATAGTCTTTGTTTTGGTAACACTTTATATTTTTCTTCCCTCGTTCTTATCACATATGTTTTATGTATAACATTTGCGACTGTTTACATATCTGTCCATCTTCTTATCTGGCTAGCTCTGGCAGTCAGGGGTTGTCTTCATCATCTAATGGTTGTACTTTTTGCTTTCCACATTGGCTTGTAAATTACTGGTAGATACTAGAAATGATTGTGAATTAAAGAAGAGACATATATAGTACACTTGGGAGAGGAGCGCTTAGCTGAATATAAATATATATGCAGTAATTGAAAAGGAATGTGATGTTAATAGGAAAAAAGTCCCTGCTATATCACCTCTCACTTAATTTGCTTAGATTTGAATTCCCTTTTTAATGAAAAATAAACACCAAAGATTATCCAGACAATTGTTGTCCAAGGCAATAAAAATAGCTATTATTATGTGCCAAGTGGTGTCCTCTGAGATGTCAATGCATAATATGCATAATCCCAATTTTATAAGTGCTTATGAAGTAGGCACTAGTCGTTCCATATCTACATTTTCTAGATGTGAAAGTTAGGACTAGGGATATCCTCAAGTTTCTGTAGGCAAGTAAATGATGAAAAACATCTAACTTTCTTTGTTAACCAAGTCCCTGCTATTTAAAAGATCCATGTCTTATGAGAAATAGCTGAAGGAAATGAGATTATTTAACAAGAAGAGGAAAAAAAAGTAACACATGTCAGATATTTGAAGGGTCAGACTTTTTGTGCTTTGTTGGAAGCATACATAACTGAGGTCAGTGGAAAACGCAAATGTTTAGATAGTACTAGGAATTTTCTAATATCTGTTATATATAAGACTATCGGGAATAAATGTTCAGAACTGGAATAATTAGATTAGGAATGTAATTGGTTTGAAACTACTGTGAAAGTACTTTCCACATTCTTGGAAGATTTAGGAGGCAATACAGTAAAGGTAACTTCTTTTTATTTATTTATTTTTATTTTTTAAAGGTTAATAAAAGGTTTATTTACAAGGGAAGGGGAATGAGGAAATGTACAACTCAGGGAGAATAGATGGAGATAAATTCTTAAATGTGTCCTACCCGTTCCGCCGACCTGGAATCCCAAATGACCCACTGAGACCAAGTCTGCCTGGCCCCACTAACATGGCCTGGCCCCACTAACATGGTTTTTACTTACAGAGAAAATAGCTGCTTAACTCTGCCATTAGGTCCTCGCCACTTCCCTTTGGGGATCCTGGGATTTGTAGTTCCGGTGTCTTGATGGAGTGGGGGTGGCATCCACAAAGCCTGTATGGAATTAGCTTCGCTTTTTGCCATCATTTACATGATGTTGAAGATCAAATGTATGGATGCTGGGGTACAGTCTCAGATGAAAATTTTTTCTCAGGGTTCCCATTGGAAAACAAACCAGTCTTTCCAGGTATTGTCCATTGTGGAAAGCAAAAGTCCTCCATTCTTGGGAAATAGTTTATCAGTCCAAGTCACATTTTCTCTCCCCTTGATACCAACATAGCATGAAAATAGTGGTAGTAATTTTTTTACTACTTATCTCAGAGTCTATTTTTGCATAACTTCCATAGGGATTTTGTCTGCTTAAACTAAAACAGTTGGACATGAGTTTCATTGTGTGGCTTTGAGTGGAATCTTCCAGGAAGTTGAAACAGAGCTGGACCAAGAATAGGAGAACATGTTGCTTTGTTCGTAGGCTCCAGAGACCTCCAAGGGAGGTGGGGAAGCTGCCTCCATGGACAGTAAAAGTAACTTCTGAAAGGAACTTGAGCGGTAGTTGACATTAACATAGTACACAACTGTGCGGATTTAAAGATGAAAAAATTGAACATTTATTACTCCAGAGATGTTGAATTTGGTATTTTTATATGTAGCATTACCTGACTGAAACTTCATTTTTTGTGGAAGTTTTTGTATATTTTGAAGTAATTAGTATTTAAGCCAGTGTTAACTGTTTAAGCACTTTTTATAACCATCTTGTATGTATGTACATATATATGCAGACAACTCATATTTTTAGACTTCACTGTTTTTAAAATTTCTATAGAACCAGTAGTAACTGGAAAAAGGAAAAATGTTAAAGCTATAAACATTTTTAGTCTCTGAGGTAAGGATTTAAAATACTCCTATTAAGGATTTAAAATACTCCTAATAGACATCCTGTCTTACTGTTTATAGTAACCATTTAAAATGATCCTCTACCAATGAAGAGTTAGCTTCCTATTATCCTCTGGGGAAATTTTGAAACAAATATTAAACTAGGAGTTTATAGTCTGAGAATAGAAATGTTACATTTAGGATTCTACATAGTTGTGTATCCTTGAGACAGAACTGTCTCCACAAGCCTTTTCAGCTTATAAGGGAGAAGAATCTTTATTTTCTCCATGTGGGTATAGATAGTACTTTTCTCTGAGGAGTTACTTGCTGTGTATATTGTTTGAAGATATGAAATGGTGTTTCAGAAGGTGGGAGGAAGGAATTGTACTAGATTGAGGTAGTTGAAGTTCAAATTGTTCTGTGCCAGGAATTAGTGAGTTCCTGTAATCCTAAGAAGATCAGTAGCCAAGATGCTGTGAGATGCAGGAATAATATGTTCTTGTGTTTTTGCACTCACTAGATAACAGATTATAATGTGTCTTGCCTGCCTTGTATAGGGTAAATTCCCACTGTGATGATCCCGTAACAAGACAAACCCAGAACTTAATGCTGGTCTAGTCATCACGGCTGATTCTGTGCGCTAGCTTTCCTTACAGGCACTCTCACTGTGATAAGCAGTTTCCTTTCACAAAGGGGAGGATGAAGTCTATGAAGGAAGGTATTTCTCTAAATATCCAGGATGGGATCACCTTCTCCAGAAGGGTTGGCTAGAGCTATTGAGCTCTGAGTGTAGCCATAGACACTGTAAGTTGTGAGTTGCTATGCTGTAATTCTCTCATGTAAACTCATTCAAGCTTAAAAAAAATCTCATGAAAATCTACTATTTTTTTTGTTAAGACAACGAAGAGAAGGGAGGGTGCCCTTTTTAAGATAGAATGACAAAGTGCAGGCAGTTACAGTTATAAGCCTCTTATTCCTCATCCTGTGATAGTGTGCTGGTAAGAGATGCATTAGGATATTTTGAAACCTTCCAGGAGTCATTGTGAGCGGTAACACAGAGAATAGCAGCGAGGGTCCTAAAGAAGGCAGAGGCAAGGCATACGTAGGCCAATACAGAATGATGCATGCAATGTCAGTGTTTGTTGACACAGGAGGACATGCTAAGATCTCTGGTGGTGGTGGAAGTGCTGCCATGTAATGATTCCATTCATAAAGCTGTTGGCAGAGTGTAATTGGTTGGCAGCCCAGCTGCTGACCATCTAGGTTTACCAGTGAGATTCTCACAGGCAGGTCCTCCCAGGATGTCCTGAGCACAGTAGGGGACACAAATGATTCCAATGATGCACAGCTCTCCTAGTGGATGACTGTAACTTGAGGACTCTGCATGGGTTTCTCCAAAGTTTCCTCAAACAGTTGGAGTCTGAGATTTTTCTCTCCTAGTCCTTTTTCCCACCCTTCTGCTTTTATGGATGTCAGGCTAACATTGTGCTCTGAAGATTCAACATATCTACTCCGCTGCCTTCTCTTTAACCTTCATAGGAAAGTTTTAATTCCTTCCTGCAGTCTTAGAAAATCAGAACTAATATGAGCAGTGAGATCTAGCAAAAATGGCAGATGTAGACAGAGAACAATTGTAGTTTCAGTATTCACTTAAAATAGAAGTAATCAAGCTTGGACATTTTAGTTATATGTGCAAGTACGTGTTAAGTACATCAAATTGAAATGTCATATTAAAGAAAAAAGAGAGGTTCTGAGCTACTTCCAGCATGTTATTCATATAGTCATTAATAGAAGAGGAGGAGGAAGGTTTTGCCAGTGGTAAAGGGGATGGGGAAAGGAAAACACATAAAGCCTTAAAAGAAGGTTTGGCATCAGAGAATGTGAGAATTAAAGAGGTCTAGAAAAAAAATGCATCAAGATAATGGGGCAATACAGGATGCAGCAGATATTAAGAAATTGAGAAGGAAGGACAAAATACAGGACATAAATGCCAAAATAAAGATTTAGCACAAGTGCACAAATAAAGGAGAATTGTGGCCAGGGAATATGTAATATAAGCCTGAAAACCTTCTTCAGTACTTCTGAATATAGACAATGAAACTGTAGGATTTAATGGTAAATCATTTGAGACAGGATTTCCAAGAGAATGTAGGTCACATAAGATAAAGGCCAGGATTAACTCCAGTGTGGAGAAAAGAAAGAGAATGTTATTGAATATGATCCTTGATTCAGCCTACTCTTAACTCTCTCTTCCTCAGTGAAAGATGAATATTAAGGATTTACACTTGGTATCAGAGACCCTCCATTGGATTAACACATCGTGAAGATCAGTCATTTAAATCTTTAAATATCTACTAATATAAAATATGGAAGAAGTAAATAATAAAATGTATGTCCTTATAAAATAGTGTACACATGATTACACTGTACAAAGTTAATATTTAACAGATTTTGTCCTTAAAATAACCCTCTACCCAAGAAGCAGAGGTGGACCCATACAATTTACTAAGTTTCTCCCAAGATCCACTTTTCTAACAGAAGCTAAGTATTCAAGTGCTAGGTAGTAAGAATCAAGAATTCAGTGTTTGGTTTTCAAAGTGACAGTATGTGACTCCAAGATTTAGCTCAGGCAATGCAAAAATCAGATGGAAAAGTAATCATTAAAGCAAAGAATGGGGAAAAATGTCACTTTTATTTGATTTTCAATTGGTTTGATTCAATTTAGTTATTTGAACTAACCAAAGAAAGACCATTCACTAACTCTCCCATCTCAATTTTTCAGGGAATAGAAAGAGAAACTGTCCATTTCTATTTCAAATAACTAGTGGGTCCAAATGTTTCACATTAAAATTGGTGATTATTTTCTTTAGTGTAAAAGTAGAATATCACTAATGTGTACTTTACAGGGTTGTGGTGAAGAAAAAATTAGGTATTATAGTCAACACATCTAATAAGATGCTACACATTTACTGGACACTCAACTTAAAATTTCTGATAACTCATATAGTGGGCACTCAACTTAAGATTTCTGATAACTCATTGGGATTCAAACAATCTGGGTATCATTAATAAACATTAGATGGGAGAAGAAACTGAACAAGGTTGATGTCTAGGGAAAAAAAAAGAGTTCAAAACGAAAAGGCATAGGAGATAAGAAATCTAAATCAATATTACAAATGTAGGATAAAGGCACATATAATCAAATAAATCATGAGAAGACCTTCAAGAAGAATGCATGTTTTGTGAAGAAAAATGGACAGTTTCATAAATATATGTGAATTGAGAAGACAGGAAAGGAAGATTACAAGCCCCTTGAGAGTGACTGAAATGAATTCAATGACAGAAGAGGCAAATGCAGCAAGAAAAATGAATGACTTATTTGTTTTAGTGCTCATTGGGGAAAGCTTGAAGCTGTACTAGAAAGTGAAAAGATTCCCAGAGGAAGATGGCAAACTCCTAAAACCAAAGAACTGGAAAATCATTTACATAGGTAACATCTCATTATAATGAAAACTACAGTACCTTTAAATTATTTTATGGGGACAAACTTTTGTAGAAATGATTCTGGGTGTGAAAGCCCCTCCAAACTGATAGATTTGCAGATGATAGTCAGTGGGTCATCTTCACATTAAAAACTATAGAGAATAATACTGTGTGTTCATAAATGTGCATTATTTATGATAAATAGAGGGAGTTTTATAAAAATACAGAAGAGAATGATTAAATATAGTACAAAACTTACATGATGAGCCATTTTACCAACAAAATGCTTTTAAAAATCAATGTCAGCAAATGCATATTATCGATATTAAAGGAAATTATAGAGAAATTAAAATTGTGAAAGATAACAAAAAAGGACTTGGCAGGTAATTGTCTGTGATTAGGGGTTCCTTTTATACTTTCTATTTTGTTTTCCTGAATTTTCTAAAATTAGTATTTTATATGCAGATGCTGCGTAACAATCTATATTATAATTTAAGTCCATGTGTAAAGTTTTCACCCAGCTAGTCCCACAGGGCTTGTCGTTAAAGTCTCAGCACCTTGCCCCAGCCTTTTCACTCCCAAGGCAGCCACATTTGAACCTTTGAACTCTTTTTTTCTGAGATGGGCTCCATATTTTTAAATAACTGCCATTTACATTCTCAGGGATTCTTACTGGTTTATTCATGTGGGAAATAGATTTACACCAACACCAATGCAACTATCTTTCTAATACATTTACCTTACATATTTAGAATAAGTGAAATTTATGTGTCTCCATCGTGGAGCCATATAGGGTAATATGACTGCTTTATTTTCTCCATTGTACAAATTCTTGTTTTCCTTGCAGTTTAATATTTGCTTCTTTGTTGTTTGCATGGGACCTTAGTCCCAAATTGTGAAAGATGTCAAGTTCTGTCTTTGAACAGATCAAGTACCGTCTTTGATCAAATTCCTTAGAGATAAAGCTTGAGAAAGAAATTTAGATGCATATAATGTATTGAGGAAGCACACACAGAAGAGGGAGAGAAGCACTGGTCTGGCACAGGAAATAAGCAATAATCATGCCTTGCAAAAGAAGTCCCCTTTCTTTGGGTGTAGGAAGGAGAGCTGGCCCAGGGTTATCCCCAGCAGACAGTTACTGGCACCGGGAGGGAAAGGGTGTGGAGTAATAACTAGGGTATGACTAGGTCAAGGAAATTCTCCAGCAGAGACAATAGCTGGGTACCTTTAGCCTCTAACAATGGCAGCAAGGGTGTCCTGGTCTCTTTCTTACTCTCTTCCTCCCATCCTCTCCATTCCCTTGAGGCACTTAAGCCTTATTGTCAGCATTCCTGGAGTCAGAACAGAAGCCTGGTCCACTTGATCCCATTGTGAATGCAGTTTCCTGTGTGTCTTGTTTGTTTCATTCTTCTGCAACTGTGTTTATGACCTTTGGTCCCGTCCTCTGTCAGGGCTGCGAAGAAGCACTAAAAGGGCAGAAATTCAAGGTTTCAAACTGCTGCTTAAGTAGGCTTTCCCAAAATACTTGTTTTTAGTCCCTTCTCTATACTTGTGGTAGAGTAATTGGCCCAGTACCTGACACCCAGTGTTCTGTGCCATAAGGCATATTGTGCGTTCCCCCTTTAAACGTCTTAGCTTTCAAGGTCCTCTGGCCCACTTACTAAAGGTGTTTTCAGTGATAAAAATTCCGTTGACATCAAAGCTGCTCCCATTCCTTTCCAATTCTCTTTATCCTTTAGGAGTTTATTCCTTTTTATCCGATACTACTCTTATTGTAGTTGATTTGAGGAGATAGTCAAATCATCCATCACCATGTTAAAAACAACAGTGTCTTTAGTTTAACAAAAGAATCTTTACTGCACTGGATTTGCAGGGATGTTGACAAATTGTAAAACTGATCAGTAGTTACATTACAATTATATTAGGAAGCTCCCCAGATTATATCTGTAAAGTGAAAATCAAAATGCAGTAAATTGAAAATAGAAACATATCTTTCTTTAACGCAGAGTTCATGAATGTGAATAATTACTTGCATTTGGGGGAATTTATAGCCTTCCCCTGCAGTATCTGATCATATTTGTATAATAAAGGTGTATTGATTCTGTGTGAACTATACTGGCTAGTACTGTATCTCAGACATAACATTCTTTGTGTGGGTATAGGATAGGACTTCAGATTCTAAAAATTCCCAGGATAAGGAGTTTTGTAATATGCTAGTGGAAATTGCACTTCTAACTTTTCTCTAGTCCATACATAAGATTTCTGTCTTTTGTTCCCAGAATAAAATTTTCCAAACTGCATCTTCACTGTAATATATGCCCATAATAAAAAGAAAACTCTACCTCTCTGGAGAATAACTCGGCTAAGGAAATTCCATTTTTATGAGAAAGCATACTTTCCCTTGAGAGAAACCATGATTGCTCTGGAGTATGGAAAGAGTTTCTGTTTGAATATTGACAGGGCATATCTCCCTGGTCCTGTATTATTATATTTGCTATTGATATTACTTGTACAAATTGGAAACAAATTTTACTCAATAATTAAAATATTTATAGAGTCCTTTACATTTCTCATAATATTATCCCATCAGTTGCTGGCTTTATCCTCCCTATTGTGCTGGGAGCTGTAACACCTGGCATTATTCATATGTGACAGATAAAGTAACTGTTGAGTGAATTGCCAAATGTACTGTGGCTATTAAACCAGCAAACCGAAGTGTAGAATTGATGTCCTGTGATCTGAGTCCTGAATTCTTTTAACTACACAGTTCTGACTCTGTTTTATATGCCTTATAGTCTGACATATCATATGCTTTATTCTAAGATTATCTCACTGTTTTATAATACCTATGTTGTTTTGTAACTACTTGAAAAGACCTTTCAAGTTATTCTCTTGACAGAGAATCAATTCTATGCCAATCATTAATTCTATACTTAAATAAAGTTACAAAACTATATTCCTGTTGACTATTTACTATTCATGTTTCCATAAACTCTGAGCTTTAGCCTTCATGGCCTTTGTTAGGTGTGCGTGCACCTACCTCTGTGATACTTAGTTTTGGTTTTGCATATTTTCTCCTACTGTCTCAACTGCTACTTCCAGCCTCTGAGTTGAGTGAATTTAGGACAAGTGGTTCTAAGTGAAGCAGATTAGCATTTCTTCACAAGGGAGTATTCTGGAGGAAACAGGTCAAAAGAAACATAATTTGAGCATCTGAGATATGTTTACTTGGCGGTGGTGGTGGGGTATCTCCCTTAGTAATAAGGCCTGTGAGTATTCTTTTAAGTCCTACTCACATTTATTTTATAACAATAAGGTCTCTAAGAGCTGGAAGAATCAGTGACATGGCTTCAGGGCTAATGCTAATTAGGTGCAGGGTGGCTTACTTGCATATTTCATAAATAAATTTTCTAGTACCTATAGCAATGAAAGTATTCCATCTAAAATTCCAAATAGTGCATTGTACTAGTTCTAGCAATATAAAGTATTCATTCCTTTCTGAAGTGATACCTCCTTTTTGGTGCTAGAAAATAGAATTTAATAAGGTAGAAAAAGGAATATTATGTCAATGCTACATTTTAACATTGTATTGAGAAGAACAATTGCAAAATGACATCAAGGAATTAATGTTGTTACACCAAAATGATGCTTTCCAGAATGGAAGGGTTTGACTACTTGATTCTTAGTAAGTCTGTTCTAACCTTATCTGAATCCTTCCATGTAATCAGCCTGTGCTCCAAAAGCACTAATTGAAATTAGGGTAAAATTCAGAAGGGAAAGCACTTTATCTGTCTGATTTAATAGTTTCCCTGGGAGCAATGAGAGAGCAAGTTGTTGACTGGCAAAATGTCCCAGAATGCTTGATATTGAGAAGAGAGAGGACTTACTAACAGGGAATGATGTGACTAAGATGGATTCTTTGGGCCTCCCTGGTGGCGCAGCGGTTGAGTGCTGGGTTGCGAAGCTGCCCGCAGCCTCTGCAGCACCAGTTCGATCCCCTGCTGCTCCCTGGCCACCGGAGGAGGGTCCCACATGGCGCGCAGACCTCTCCTGCCGCCCGCTGCTCCCCTCAGCAGTGTACTTTGGTCCTTCTGCCTGCTCTGCTCCCCGCTCTGGCTCTGGTGAATTCTCTCACCCTCCCGCGCTTCTGACTGTACCCAGTGCATGTATAAACAAACAAACAGAAAAATAAATAAATAAAACATGCCTCTAAAAAAAAAAAATAAGATGGATTCTTTATCAAAGTGATTGTTGTGGATCAAGTAAGACAGAATGAGGATGGGACAAAGTCAAGAATGAACCAGAAGCTCTTAGTAATAGTGGGAAATCAAATAGAAACAGGTGTCTCCTAGGACATGAGATGAGGGTGAATAAGAGAGAGGAACTGCTGTGAAATGAAGCGAGATCAGCTTGGGTCAATGTGGTGACCTTACCCAATAGACTGACAGCTGCCACAGAGGGGAAGTGGAGATAGGTGAGATAAAAAGGAGTCTTTGTGAATCAGAGGTCTCTTTAACCTGGAATGCTAGAGCTATACACTCAGCATCATGGTGCCCAAAGAGGATTGCTTCTGTCAATGGGATTTTTAGAATCTCCACAATTGTGTGCTCTGGTTGCAAGATAACAAAGGAGGGAAAATTTTTTTCTTGGGAGTGGTGGTGGCCCCTGGTACATCTTTTTTTTTTTTTTTTTTTTTTGAAAAGATTTATTTATGCATACAAGAGTTGGGGTACAGGCCAGAGGTGTGTGTGTGTGGGGGGTGAGAGGATTCATCAGAGATAGAGCAGGGAGCAGAACAAGTGGATTGACTGAAATACACTGCTGAGGGGAGCAGCGGGAGAGTCAGGAGGGGTCTGCTGCACCATGTGCGTAGCTCCCTGGCTGGCTGGGGATTGAACTCTTGCTGCAGAGGCTGCAGATAGCTTCATTGGTTAACTCTCAACCCCTTGTGCCACCAGGGAGGCCCATTCCTGGTATATCTTTTTTTTTTTTTTTAAAGATTTATTTATTTGTACAAAAACTGGGGTTAGGCCAGATGCATGGGAGGGTGAGAGGATTCACCAGAGCCAGAGCGGGGAACAGAACAGGCAGACTGATGAAATACACTACTGAGGGGAGCAGCTGGCAAGACAGGAAAGGTCTGCTCACCATGTGGGACCCTCCCCGGCCACCCAGGATTAAACCGGCACTGCAGAGGCTGTGGACAGCTTTACAGCGTGGTGCTCAACCACCTGCGCCACCAGGGAGGCCCCCACCCCTGGTATATCTTGATAGAATTTGAGTCATTGTCCCCTTGTTTTTATCTAAGTTGTAGAAGTGGGACTCATAAGACTAAATCATAAAAATAAAGTAGAATGTATTTCTATTGTTTGTATTAGTGTCAAGGTCAACCTTGAGGTTCGTGTTTATTACAAAGTAAGCTTTTTTTTTTTTAGAAATGTACTTTTTAAATCTCTTAATTTTTTCCCTGTGCTAAGTAAAAGAGATAATAAATATACTTGTTTTTATTGAAGAACTAAGATTTTATTTCCTTGAATAGACAAACATTTAATGAGCTCACTTGGAATGGAAAAAAATCATACATTTCATTTTTTAAATTTTATTGTTTTTGTTGGTTTATACTGAAAATCTAGAAATAACCTCAGGCTAATTCTGGATACTTCACTACTATTTTATATTGCCCTCACTGTGAGTGAGGAATTTATTTGATAAATTCTGTTTCTTAGTTTTTTTCAGGTGTAAAATGAGAAGATTTGATGTCATGATAGCTAAAAGATTTTCTAAGCTATTTTCTGTTCTATATACAACTGAGTTCATCCCACTCCTATTACATATATAATTCTTCATTTCATAAATATTCTTCTTTATCAGAATGAGATTGCTTTCTATTTACATAGTCTTTGTCTCTGTACATGAGATATTTATAAGCTTGAGGAGCTTGTGATAGGCACATGTTACTACAATCATTCATTTGTTCTCTGCTGCACTAATTCTGAAGTGGCTATTGTCACTTTTTGCTTTTTTGTTTAGCACTAAGGTCCCTCATCATTAGGTTGAAGTGAACTTCATCGTCTGTCAGTGGCTTATTTAGGTCTCAGGACAGACCTTCCACTTTCACAATTTACTTTTTTTCTTCATTCCATTTGTACAATTTACTCCCTTAATGCAGGACTCACATTATACGCTGCATTTTCTGTTGACTTTTATGGAGGTTTGGCCCATTATGCTTGATGGACTTCTTAAATCCCTCACTAACTCCTGTGGAATTGCTTGTGTCTGTTTCTTGGAAATAGGAAAATTTATTTATGTAAGTGATGTGATACTTTCCTTTTGTATTTTTTGCTTCTCATCTCCCAACACACAAGGCAACTTGTCTTTGCCACAGTAATTCTGTTTCTCATTTTTTGTCATCTACTGAATTCTCAAGAAAGAAGTCTTGGTGGAATTGAAAAGCAGTGGTTGGTTTGTTTGTTTCTTGACATTCTCCCTTTCATTTTCATTCATTAGCACAGTCTCTGGTTAGAATGATTTTCTGTGCAAGTTTCCTCTGGGAACATTGTTTAACAGAGTCAAATATCAATTTTCTGAGTGTACAGAGGACTCTGGTAGGGATGTTTAGAGCCCGGGAGTTAAGAAAATGAACAATAATTGCGAACCAACAGCTTATATCAGATTTTGTTGTACATATTTAATGAAGTTTACAAAGATGGCTTTGTTGATTTGTAGCGTTTCTGTTACAATACCTAGACAGAACAGAAGAGGGAATGGAAAAAAAATGAATAAGCCTGGTCATGTCAGTAAGACTTTGATTCTTTTCCTCTACCATATTCACACATAGCACATCTATTTTTATAGAAGTAATGCTGTTTTGCAACATTATATATGTTTCAAATATGCCCCATTAAAAGTCAATATCTGTATATACTACATTAAAGCATCACTAAGAGTCCAACTCTATTCTTCATCACACAGTTTTCCCCTCTTACCAAATGTACCCACCTCCACTTTCCCTTTCCTCCTTTGGTGATCACCTATTTGTCTTACTGTCTAAAGTTTATTTTTGTTTTATTTAGTTCACCTATTTGTTTCCTCTATATTACATATTAGGAAATCATATTGTCTTTGTGTTATTTCACTAAATATAATATCCTCTACGTCTACCCATATGGTTGCAAATGGCAGAATTTCATCTTTTTTTTAGCCAAATAGTAGTTCATTTGTGTATATAGACCATCTTTTTTTATCCAATCATCTGTCATTGGGCATTTAGGCTCTTGGATATTATAAATAGCGCTGCAATGAACATTAGTCTTTGTATCTGTCTCTCTCTTTGAATTAGTGTTTTTGTATGTTTTGGGTAAATACCTACAAGTGGGATAACTGGATCACATGGTTTGCATTCATCATATTTAAATACTCAAGGGGAGTACTATGTTTCCCAAAAAATAGGTTATCAAATATATTGACTAAACACACGAAAAGTTTGGCAATGTGATTTTTCTGATTTATCAATATTGTTTCCCTTTAAAGTTTTTTTTTTTTTTTTTAATCTGTAGTCCCTGTTGTAAAATTTTCCAGAGGGAACAGTTAATGACCTTAAGGTAAATCCTAAGGTAAACAATATCTCTTTGAATTTGTGTAGAATAAAAAAGGCCAGAGATTTTCACCTAGATTCTTGTGCTTTCCCTGAATAAATGGAACTATTCACTCCTGACATCAGGTGATACATAAACTCTTCATCTTCCAGTGTCCTTACCCTGCAAATAGGGATTTTTATTTTAAGTATCTAAGGGTGACCTATTTTCTAAGAAATTTATACCATCATAGGAATAAAGGAATAACCTAGTAAAAGGCTGTAGTTGTATAGATGATTTCTGAAATTCTAAATATAAAATTTCCACAATGTATACCTTATTCAAGGACACCTGATATACTGTGTACACTGTAGGAATCATTAATGGTATATCTTACATCCCCAAATCCCTTAGCTGAGTCTTAAATTTTATTTATGTGAATTAAGTAAATAGCATTGTGATTTATCCATTCAATTAGAGCATTTAAATCCAGATGGCTAGACCACATATTTTGATTTCAGTTCAAATACTTTCCAGTTCACCTTTGATTTTTTTTTCTTTGATTAATTGACCATATGGAAGGATGTTCTTTTATTTTTGGAATGCTTGGATATTTTCTAAATATGTGTTACCAGTTTCTAATTGAGTTCTCTGGTGATAAGAAAATATATATTGCATGTTTTTGAATTATAGTAATTTTACCGAGATTTATTTTCTGGTTCAGAATATGTTTGATCAATATAGAATGTATTAGATTCAGGAACACAAAAATTAATGACATAGAAATCATTCAGCAATTCATGTTCTTTTGTCTGATAGACAATTTGACAAATTACATAGTATTATGATTGTAAGGAGATACTTGCCTACAATTCTATGGAATATTACCGTAGTTTATCCAGAAACCATTTTGTTAACATATTACCGGGCAGGACACAGTCAAGATATATTATATTTATTAAAATCTGGAGAGTTTAATATTGTTTGTATTGCATAAGAGAAAAATATAGGAATTAGTGAACTCAAGGTCTGAGGTGGGGGCAATTTTAAGAACTTGGCAATGAGAAGGTGTCATTCAATTGCAGTGACCAGTAGGATAAAAATTGTTCAAAGACTTATCTTGCAATTGAAAGACTTCACCTTAATTTAAAATCATGTAAATGAGAATTTTAATTAAATTGGGTGTATTCTATCATTAGGCTTAATCTCCTTGGACCCAGAAATCCCCTGTGGAATGCTTATATACTTAATCTAAATGAGAGGCAACTGGTCCAACTGTGGACCAGTTTTGTGAAAGTTTGTATCTAAATCTTGAAGTGTAAACCAATGCACAGCAGCAGATGCCTGCATGGAACTGATACCTCCCTAACCAAAGAGCCAGGGGTCTCTGGATAATAATAATACCATTTTGTCTTTATTGAACACTTATCTCTGAGCAACTAAAGTGATTTACAAGAAATTAACTCAATTAGTTCATATAATATTCTTATGATGCAAGTAGATGGCAGCTGATGTTGTCTTTGTTTTGTAATGGGACTTGCTAAGCATTGCCTGGGAGATTTGATTAGATAGGTGAGCTGGGTTCATAATATCCTAATCTAAGAAAAACGATTTTCAAAGTTGAAAACATGGTTTGCATTCAAAATAAAATTTATAAATCCTAAGTTTGCAGTGTGTATGCCAGCTGAAGTAGCTAGCCATATCTACAGGTGTTTTTGATGAGGTGCATTTTTAAGAACTCAAAATTTGTTGATAATATATTAAATCCAACAGTGTATTTAAGGAATCTGCTTTATGGGAGAAGAAATTAAAATCATCATTTTCAGAGTGATTTTGCTCTTAATATTTAAAAAATATTTTAAATTAACATTTGTTCATAACATTTAAAAAGCAAATAGCTTACTAAAGACATTTTAAACACACACATATGCTGTATAGATCTACATCCCCTTCTTTCTCATCCATATTTCCTCCCTCATTCTTTCTCTCTCTCTTCTTACCCTATCTCACTCTATTCTGTTTGCACACCCACCCACCTACACTGACCGACCAACTTACTACCTATATACTGATATATAAAATAAAATGCCAAAATAAAAATAATGGCTTGGGGAAAAAGTTGTCTATCTTAAATAGATGAAATTTATTCCTCTAAGCAGATAATTTTAAGGAAAGATTGATTAGAAACAGTTTCCAATATACTTTATTTTTTTTTCTTTTTTTTAATTTTTATTTTTTTAATAATAAATTTTATTTTTATATTCCCCATACAGTTGCAATCCCCCCTTTCTGATCCCAATCCCTCCCCTCCCGCCCCCCACCCCCCCAAAAGTGTCTCTGTTCCATAGTATTTTGTTGATTGTGATTTTTCACTTTCTTATAGTTATTCATTTTCCTGGTCCCTTATTTAAGTTTTCTAGATTCCTGCTATGAGTGAGACCATCCGGTATTTTTCTTTTTCTTTTTGGCTTATTTCTCTGAGCATGATCCCTTCCAGTGCCATCCATGTTGCTGCAAATTGCATGTGCTTATCTTTTTCGAATGTTGAGTAATATTCCATGGTGTATATGTACCACATCTTCTTGATCCAGTCATCTATTTTTGGGCATTTGGGTTGTTTCCAAAGCTTAGCTATTGTAAACAGTGCTGCTATAAACATAGGGGTGCAGGTGTTCTTTGGAATTGATATTTCTGTGTCCTTTGGGTAGATACCTAGGAGTGGAATTGCTGGATCATATGGAAGCTCTATGTTTAGTAGGTCCAGAAATCTCCACACAGCTCTCCATAGTGGTTGGACCAGTTTGCACTCCCACCAACAGTGCAGAAGAGCCAAAGCTCTCCTGAAAAAAAAAAAGAAGGGAATGGAGGCATCACACTCCCAGACTTCAAACTATACTACAAAGCCATAATAATAAAAACTGCATGGTATTGGAACAAGAACAGACATACAGACCAATGGAATCGAATAGAAAATCCAGAAATAAACCCACAGATCTATGGTCAACTAATCTTTGACAAAGGAGCAAAGACTATGCATTGGAGCAAAGAAAGTTTGTTCAATAAATGGTGCTGGGAAAACTGGGTCGCTACATGCAAAAGAATGAAGCTTGACCACTACCTCACACCATACACGAAAATCAACTCAAAATGGATTAAAGAACTAGACATAAGACCTGAAACCATAAAATATATAGAAGGAAATATAGGCGAAACACTACATGATTTGCACATCAAAGACATCTTTACAGACACATCACCCAAAGCAGTGATAGTGAAGGCAAAGATAAACAGCTGGGACTACATCAAATTAAAGAGCTTCTGCACAGCCAAAGAGACAATAACAAAAACAAAGAGAAACCCCACTGACTGGGAGAACATTTTTGCACCCAACACTAATGATAAAGGACTGATCACAAAAATCTGCAAAGAGCTGATGAGACTCAACAACAACAAAGAAAATAATCCACTTAAAAAATGGGCAGAAGAGCTAAAAAGAAACTTCTCTGAAGAGGAAATGCAAATGGCCAACAGGCATATGAAAAAATGTTCAACATCACTTGTAATCAGGGAAATGCAAATCAAAACTACCATGAGATACCATCTTACACCAGTGAGAATGGCACATATTAAAAAAACTAGCAACAACAAATGTTGGCGAGGGTGTAGAGAAAAAGGAACTCTCCAATATACTTTAAATAAAATGCAAAAGCCTTGTTGTGTTCTTTCAAGCTCTTCATGGATTTTTTTGATTACCTATCCATTCACTTCAAATAGAGAATTATTTCATATTTGGTCTATTCTCAGACTTCTACTACTCTGCCAACATCCTCAATTTCAGCTGTTGGCCATGTGCTTTATTTCACTAATAAAAATAGAAGCAATCTGTAGAACATTTCCATAAGCTGTCACTATCATATTCGAAGATTGAACCACATCTGTTCTCACATGCTGTGGTTCCTCTCTCATAACATAGTAAACTGTGATGTCACCAAGCTCCCCTCTCACATGTCACTTGGTTCTGATATGTCCTCCGTTACTTCTTCAAGGCTATGCTCCAAGGGAAGTTCCTCTCACCTGATTTACAATATTTCTGTTCTCTACTGAATCAGTAATCAAATATACTATTTCTGGCATTTAAATAATATTCTTGATATTATGTATTTCTTGGTCTTCTTGATTTTTTAATAAAAATCTTCATGACTGTCATTAATTGTTTGCAATCCTCTATTTTCTTTAGAAAAGTCCATGTAAATTACTGTTGTGAAGCAGTGATTTGTATGCTATTAAATCCAGTGGTCAATCTTCAGTCCACTTCTTTGTTGACTTATCAGAGTATTAGACACAAGGATAATTCTCTGTTCTTTCAAGCACTCTATTCACTGTCCCCCCCCCACCCCCACCATTGCATTCTTTTCTAGCTGTTTGACTTCAGTCTTCATTGAAATTTCCTGATTTTTTTTTAAGATTTATTTATTTATTTATACAAGCACTGGGTACAATCAGAAGTGCGTGAGGGTGAGAGAATTCACCAGAGCCAGAGCGGGGAGCAGAACAGACAGACTGATGAAATACACTGCTGAGGGGAGCAGCGGGCGGCAGGAGAGGTCTGCGCGCCATGTGGGACCCTCCAGTGGCCAGGGAGCAGCCGGGGATCGAACTGGTGCTGCAGAGGCTGTGGGCAGCTTTGCAACTCATCGCTCAACTGCTGCGCCACCAGGGAGGCCCGAAATTTCTCTGATTTTTTAAAATAATTTATTATCAATAGGGAAGGATTGACAGTTCATTTTTTTTATTACATAGTACCTTAAAAATGTTGAACATGAATGCAAATATAATTCAGCATTTTTCCATGTGAAATGATTGGAAAGTATGTTGAGAATGAAAATCTGTTCTGGGTGGTGGTCACATCAATGGAGAGGGACAGAGGGGCAAAATGAGGTCAGACAAATAAAAAGATCAAGTCAGTTTAGATAAAAATGATCTAAATGTCTAATATGGAGGGACAATATTCAATAAGGCTCTTTTGAACTCAGGTAATCATAATAAGCATGTACAGCAAACTCAATTGAGGTCAAAGTCTTAGAGAGGAACAAGTATTGGTAAGTTAAATCTATTAAATAAATATTAAGTGCTAGTCAAGTTTAAAGATAGACATTAGATACATTAGATATAAGGGTAATATATATAATCAACACAGAATTGGCAAGATAGTGTAATTCAAAATGTCATCCCTCTGGCTCAGGAACTTGATATAGGATGTTGGTCTTACTTTGTGAAAATTTTGATGAAGCAAAAGTAAAAAGATACCTGTAAATAAACGAGATCAAAAGATAATTTTTCTAGAAATTGAAAGGATAGATGGTATGACTTCTCTCCAAATATAAAAGTCTTCCATCTTTTAATCTTTCTCTCTGGCTCTTGGTTTGTATAGTAGTAACTTCTATATTGATGAACATTTATACACACATATATTATATATATGTGTATGTACACATATATATATATATATATTACATTTTAAAAGGACATATTTATGAGGATAAGGACAAAGAGAGGCACCTGTGTAGTCACAGGTGGGCAGAAGGGTTGCTTATACCTATATTCATGCTTGGTTATTTCCTTATCTTGGTCATTTCATTGGCCACAAGTAATATGCTTTTTGAAAAAAAAGATATTTCTTATTCTGTGCAGTTCTTCTCTACTAATATGTGCTATTTACTCAGTTTGAACATCACCATAATTTTTAAGCCAGTTGGAAATTTTACATTATTTCCATGAATAGCTGTTTTGTAACAGTACATCTACTGTTTTGGTGATGGGTAACAGAAACCCAATCTGAAGTTGCCTAAACTTTAAATTTATTATCTAACTTTAAATTTATTATCTAAATTTATTATATGATTTATTATCATATTTATTATATGAAATGTACAAGCAGATGCTTCTCCAGAGCTTCGTTAATTTAGCAGTTCACTGTGAAGGATTCAGATTCCATGTTTCCGCTTGGAAAATTCCAGTGTGTGGTCCTCTTCCATTGCAAGAAGATTATAGTAGTTCCAAGTTTCATAGTGAGACAAAAGAAAATCTGGATTATTATGTTCTTAGAGTGCATTTTATCTGGCTTCTATTTTTAATAGGAAATAAATCAATTCCTTGAAAGTTTCAATGTTCATACCTAATCAGCCTCTCATAAGTAGAACAACAGCTCTGAATAGCTTAAACCAATATAATTCATCACCTAGAACTGGAGGTAGTACCCACCTTCTGGGCATTTTGTGCATGTGGAATATGATTATGTGAACAAGGCTTTGCCAAAAAGACTGAGATACTTGTGTGTGTGGACTACTTTTTTCAGTTTGTTATTAGATGATGCAATACTTTACTGCCTTTTTTTTTTTTTTTTGAAAGAGTTATCCATCCATTTATACAAGCACTGGGCACAGTCAGAAGCGCGGGAGGGTGAGAGAATTCACCAGAGCCAGAGCGGGGAACAGAACAGGCAGACCAACGAAATACACTGTCGAGGGGAGCAGCAGGTGCGGCAGGAGAGGTCTGCATGCCACGTGGGACCCTCGCTGGCAGCTGGGGATTGAACCGGTGCTGCAGAGGCTGCGGGCAGGGGAGGCCCAATACTTTACTACTTTTAAGTCTTGCTTTTATCTACTTGTGTCCCATTATTTATCTTCCTTACACACTTTATCTCCTTGTTGAAAAGCATCAATTTTGGCTTCTCTTTGTATGTCTCCAAAGGATCACCTTGATGACTGACACATAGTTGGTTTAGGTTGAAAACTTGTCTGTTAGATCAACAATGTCAAACTCTTAAGGTGAATGGCATATAGGATAATCTGTTTGAAATATATTTTGTTGAAACAGGTAAGGGAAAGCCAATCAGACAGCCTAGATAAACTTTATAATTGTTTACTGAGCATAAATTGTTTTATAAAGAAAACATAGAAAAGCTAGTCTTATTTTTAAAAATATTTTTCTATTTATGAATTTATTATGTTTCATATTAAAGCTTGGCCAGATAAAAGTGCTCACTATTCAATTAAATTTTTATATTTCAAACATTTATAGCATTTTGATATTTCAGGAGGAGCCAGATAACAATGTGGCTATTGTTAAAGAAAAATTAACTTAGTGTATATCAACTAGTTTAAGGGCATGGAAATACCCCCCAAACATCTACATATATGTGCTCTAAAATAAATTGGTACCTATATTTCAAAAGGCCATGTTCACTGTACCAGTGCTAGAGTAGTAGCAATGTAGATACCTTCACCTATGTCTCCTAGGTACTTCTTCCAAGCCTATTTACTCTCTCTCCCCTAAAACCTACAATTATGACTGTTTCTTCACCTTAATTAGTGGCACAGAGAATGTATCTCCAATTACTCCATCTTCCCTTTTACCTACATCTAATAAATCATGAAATGATACTGACTTTGCCTGCTGAACAGCTTTTAAATCCATCCTATTCCTTTAGCGCTATTGCTTGCTCTCCCCAAATGTCCCCTCATCTTTCATTCAGAAAATTTTAATAATCTGCCAAGTGTTTCACTTGCCTATGATTTCTTCTTCTTTCAATTCATTATCCATACACTTATGCCAGTTCACTTTCTAAAATATATCTTGGACCTTTTGTACTGTGCTTTTAGCCTCCCTGTGACCTCTTCATGTCCATAGCATCAAATCAACTCTGAGTGGAATGCCTGTCTCCTCTGACATGGCCTCTTTGCATTTCTTTTACTTTCTGCCTCAGGCTTTGCATCCTATCACTCTCATCTTACATGTTGTTAACTTCCCTTTCTTTGCTCATAACATACACTTACTGCCTTCTCTTTAGAATACTACTTTCCTTGTCTGGCTCTCAAATTAATACATGTGACTTAAAAATCCAACTTGAGTAATACAGAATAAATTAAACTAAAATTGCTGTAGGTTGTCTCTTCTCGAATGCTTTCTTCTCTACTGAGCAGGCCCATTTTAGCCCACCAAGATAGAATTATGCACCTCTTGTTGCTATCTTTCTAGTTTACAGATGCTTCTATTATTTCATTAAGAAGGCAAATTTTGAAATAGTTATCTCTTCTTTAAAAGAATGCGAGCCCCTATATGTTGTAAAAGGCAACATATCTTCTATTTTAACAGCTTGCAGTCAGTTCGACATACTAGTAACTGTCTCCTGATTTCTCGGAACCTCTTCCGAAAACCTCCCTTATAGTAACTGGCTTCAGTGCTTGGGCATTGAATCCAGTAACCTGTCATTTAGAGGGGTCTAGCTTTTAGGCAATTTGAAACAGTAGGTTTGAGTAATAAGATAATGCCCTTAATCAATTCTCAGCATAAAATAATTATGTGGAACTGGAGGGGGTGATGCTAAACAAAATAAGTCAGAAGGAGGAGCAAAATATCTTACGGTTCTATTTACATGTAGAATATAAAGAAAGCACCTGCACCCCTATGTTTACAGCATCACTATTTACAAATAGCTAAGCTATGGAAACAACCCAAATGCCCAAAAATAGATGACTGGATCAAGAAGATGTGGTACATATACACAATGGAATATTACTCAGCAATCCAAAAAGATAAACTCATGCAATTTGCAACAACATGGATGGAGCTGGAAGGGATCATGCTCAGTGAAATAAGCCAGAAAGAAAAAGAAAAATACCGGATGATCTCATTCATAGCAGGAATTTAGAAAACCTAAATAAGGGACCAGGAAAAAGACTAATTATAATGAAGTAAAAATCAAAATCAGTGAGCAACTATAAACCAGAGACACACTACGGGGCACGGGGAGGGAAGGAGGTATTAGAGTCAAAATGGGGGGGGGGTGGGGATTGTATGGGGAATATAAGCAAGATGAAAATGTATACATTGTGCAAAAATGAAAAAGATGTAAAAATATGTAATATAAAATGGAGAGGAAAAAATACAAAAAAAAAACCCCAAAAAACCAAAAACAAACCCTAGAAATCTTATTGTAAACTGAGGCTACCTGAGGCTGTTGGGGTGGGCAGAGCACAAACTGCAGAGGCATCCCGTGGGCTATAGGGACGGACCAGGGGAACCTTGGTGGTGGGTGTGATTGGAGGACATGCAGCTGAGGTGTGATCCTATACCCCTGCATCACATGTTGTAAACCAGTGTTTGTAAACCAGTGTTTCCTCAATAAAATTTAAAATTGTGAAAGACAGAAATAAAAAATAGAATGCCCATTTGAGAAAGAAAATTAGAAATATTCACTTATATTTCAACATCTTATTGGAGCTACATCATTGGCACTGGCTGGCTATGATTGCTGTGGACACATACAGCATCATTCCAGTAGCATATATTGCCATCGTGAGCATCTCTTATAAAGTTTCCACCAAAATATAGCCTCACTTTTGCTTCATCATTTCTGCCTTCAGTAAAACAGGCTTTGTATCGTTTTATGACCAACATCCACCAACAAATATACTGTGAGTTTGGCACTTAGTTCTGGTGCCCCATGGCTTATGTGAAGATTGTAATTCAACAATTATTCAAAAGGTTTTTGTTCTTGTGGTTTGATTCTATTCTCTCATATTAGCATTTAAATTGTCAAGTGTTCTTCTTAAAATGTGGCCCAAAATTCACAGTTTAATATTCTATGTAAGAGTTGAAGAACCAGCCATCTACTTTTTTTATTGCTGGTGTTGGACCTTGTATTCTAAAATCACAGTAACTTTTGTGGCAACTACATGACACCTTGACTGATCATAAAAAGGAAAAAGTGCCCAGGTACTTTTTAAAAATATGTTCTACCATTGGGGTGTATTTTGTTCAGTCTGTTATTTCAGACTCGTTTAAATGTGTGTACTTGTTTTGTTGATTATTTAAACCATGAGTTGGAGAGAGGGAGGGTGAGTTGTGCAAACTCCTTGTTAAGGCAGCAGGTGATGTAGGTGATTTCCTTATTGCATAAGTAGCTGTTATGTCTGGCCACACTCACCCAGAAGGGCTGGCGAGCATGGACTAGCCTCACTCAGAGTGGTTTGATTCCACTCTTGATGGTTGTCTTACTGAAAAAGATCAAGTAGTTGATCCAATAGGAATCCAACTTAATTTCTTAGGATGAGGCCTTAGAAGTAAAGGTGTGAATGAAAAGTCAATCCTGCCTCTGAAATCTCTGCTGTGGAGGGTGTCCGCCAAGGCCACCTGAATTTTCACATTACTCACTTGCAGTTTCTCTGAATGGGCTGAAACTCAGGGCATGTTTGATTTTTCCTAAATGCCAATTAAAACAGGAGTCTGCTTGTACTGTTCCCTGCAACCATCTCAGAAGAGCTTTCCCTGGACGGCTGGGAGGTTGGAGCCTGTAGGCCCCCTTTTCTTACAATCTCCTTCCCAGAGTCCCCAGTCTCCACTTTTAGGCAGAATGAGAAATGAGTAACTTTGAATTGTAAATGTTTTATTTTTTATCCTGCAATACATTTTTAATTTAAAATATGGTTGTCTTAGAAACACAGTCACAACTCAATACAAAGGTTTGTAAATCCTCTTATGAGTCTGACTCGAAGTATTTTTCTTAACACAGTAAAGAAATTCTAATTATTCTGTGTTACACCATTTAAGGCATTCTTACTTTAACCTCAATCTTAACATAATTCACTGGAATTATTTTAGAAATCAGGATTTATAGGTGAAAGTTCACCTGATTTTAGTTCATGAAATATCTCACAAGGTCTATGTCATCCTCAAGATGACTGAATCTAACTATTCTTGGGCTTCTAATTATTCTGTGATGCAGGTATTAGGCTGCACTAAATATTTTTTTTTAAGTGGGTTATTCTCAAGGAATTTTTAAAAAGATGTATTTATTTATACAACAACTGGGGTACAGGCCGGATTTGCTGGAGGGTGAGAGAATTCAGCAGAGACAGTGTGGGAAGCAGAACAGGCAGATGGACCGAAAACATTGCTGAGGGGAGCAGTGGGTGAGACAGGAGAGGTCTGCCATGCCATCTAAGTATCTCCCTGGCTGGGTAGGAAACGAACTCATGCTACAGAGGCTGTGGACAGCTTCACAGTGCTGTGCTCAACCTGCTGCGCCACCGGGGGTGGCCCCCGCACTAAGTACTTTTGATGTCCTTGACAGATCCCCACTTCTGGAAGGCTTGACAGTTAAAATAAACATTCATGTGTACAGAAAATAAGTATTTCCTGACAACTGAAAATACATAACTATTCTAACTTCATGTCATAAGTTAGTTAAAACTATGTTGATAGATTTGGAGGCCTACTCCATTTTCTGTGGAGTTGCTTCTACGTTCTGGGGTTCTTTTGTATTCTACAATGGCATGTGTCATCTTGTCTGGGTAAACATTATATTACTCTAAAATGAACTGAGATGTCTTTATTGCCCTACGTTCATGAAGACCGTTGCAAAGTGGTCCCTTGTTCCAGAACTGTAGTCTCACTGGTGGCTTGACTGGGGAAAGATCTGCTTCTAAGCTCACGTGTTCACTGACAATATTACATTCCTTGCATGATCCAGGTCTGAGGACCTTTAGCCTGTCTGTCTTTCAACTAATTTCATTGCTCCTTGTAAACTTATAGGTCCTACTTCCTTTTAGGTGACAGTGTGGTTGTAAGAAACTCTGAGGCCATTTTTGAACATTCACTACTTCTATATGGCTAGCAAGAGTAGAAGGCATTCTGCTTTGCATTTTGTTGTCCCTTGGGCTTCACCTGGAAAGGAGACAGTTTTGTCTACACTAGGATCCCTTATCTTGCTCTCTGGAGCCTATTCAGTCTTTGTGTCCATAACACAGAGGCCAGGCCCTCTTTTCTCCAGGAACCACACTGTGTGCTTCTCCATTGATGCTCTTCTCTGCCCTTTTGGCTCCAAGAAACTCTGTCTCATCTGGATTTGGGGGACTTTCAATAAAAACTTGTGCTCCTTGTCATAATGTAAATTTGTCACTCAGACTCTATCCTATTTTTATTCTGCGATCTAGATTTTGAAATTCAAAAGTCAAAATGTTACGTTTTTGTTCTTTCTTCTGATGTTTCATCTCTTTCATGAGTGAACAACACAAAGAATACCCTACATCCTGCCAAAGTAGAAAAAAAATTGGGTAATCCATCAAAATATTAATCTGCTACAGCTATTTTTATGAATGTGTGCATGTATTCAATATATGCCTATATATACTTAAAAAATTTTTATGTAGCCTGCCAATTCTACTGAAAACAGAGTATGACCTAAATATGTTATTAATGAATTCTTAAAATTCTATTTATGATTGTCTTGCCTAAAAAGAAAAGCACAGCAAGACATATAAGGGCATTTGCAGACTACAAGCATTTGCTAATTTAAGCAATATATCCCAATTAATGGTTATGGCATTAAAAAAGATAACATTTCAATATAATGAATTAAGTGACTGAGACAATATCTCTATTAGAATGAGAAATCTGTTCTTTCTCTAGATTCTTTTCCCCTAGTAAGATGTGGAAACTCAGAATACACATAGGTTTCACAAGGCACTCTTTAATTCCAGTCATTGCAAACACCTATTTGAGATATGATGAAATCACTGAACCCCTGAAGCCAGTTCCCCAGATGGCAGACTTCTGTGAGCTTTCCTGCTGTTCTTGTTTTTTTTTCCCCTTGAAATTGTCCATTTTCACGGCTGCCTAATGATGCTACTGACTTGCAAATGAAATGAAGAACATTACCTCTTTTCAGTCATTTCTTCAGTGTATAAGGCAACTATATTGCAAATATCAGCTTCACCATATCATCCACATCAAGACAGGAATATTCAATAGGAGGAGAAAAGATAGTTTTTCTCTATTTTTCTCATTCTTGGATGTTGTAAGTCAAGTGATCAGGTCTTTCCAATCATATACACCTAGTCATCTGTCCATGGCACCCAATTAATTCTAATGAAACTGGACCATAGAGAATTTTGGTATCAATGTATGCTTTTATTGAAGTCAGTCATTTGCCATTTGAACTTTCAAAAATCCATTCTCTTTCCTTTTCTCCATCTCAATGACAAATGCATTTTCCTTTTGTGAGATTTATCATTTCTAGAGGGACCGTTATTTTCCTTAGGTAAAATAAAGAACACAGTAACAGCCATTAACTATTATGGTTTGTCTTAATTGAAAAAGATCAAGTAGTTGAGCCTATAGGAATTAGGCTTAGTTTCTTAGGATTTACTTCTAAGACCTCATCCTAACTCTAAAATCAAGACTATAACAGGTAAGCAGATGAGACTGGGGTCTTGCTTTCAGTATCAGGTTATGTGGGAATTGAAGGCTATCATGAATGCTGTTATGTGAGGCATCTGTGGGGTTGTACAATGATTTGAGACAAGATTTATCAGATGGCTCACAGTGAGCAAGTAACTGATGAAAGGGCCCATCATATTCCAGTTATTACCCAAGAAGAATCCCAAATGTTATTTCAGTTACCTGCCATATCCACCTCTGCATAAGCCTTGAGAGGGAAGGCAGTGTCTGGTGCTGCTATCTTCTTTTTCTATTATTTTGCACTAGACATCACTGTTCTTTATAATATCTGATCTCAAGATGATCACATCATATCTCAATATGATAGTCAATGTGTAGATAAACGAGGCTTAAGGTATTTGTGTGTACCCCTTGTTTCTGAAGCTAACTAATGAGATATCAGTAATACTTTAACATTACTGGCTCCCTGTGAAACCACAGTGGCTCCTATTGATTACTTTCCTTTTCTGTGGACAAAAAGTTAACTTTGATAGCTTTTATGCTCTCCTCATCATTACTATATAAAGTACTTGGAAAATTGTTTTCTTGTCTAAGGAGTTGAGACTTTACACTTCATAAAGTGAAAATGGACTATTCCTTTAATACTTGGCTATTTTGTTTTACTAGTACATTTTGATTTATGGGTAAAATAAAACATTAGACCACCTCAAGAATTTTAGAAAAGGAAGAATTAACACTTTTCTAGACGAGCAGCACTTACCTCATTTTGAAGAAACAATGATCACTTTAGCTTTAAAGTATTCTAGTGAAATAATACCATATGTTTATTTTCAAAGTCTGACTCATTTGATATGACAGGAGCACTTCATATTTTTAATGTTTTATTTATTTCTTTTCTTACATCTTTATTAATTTTTGGACAGTATTTTATTTCTCCCTTCAGAAGTAGTCCCCATATTCTCCCACCACATAGCACCTGTGATCCGTCACCACAGTCCCTTGTGTTTTTCCCTCCCATTCTGATCCCCTTGTACCCTATACCCTACTGTATGAGGAACACTTCGTATTTTTTAAGATGTATTTATTTATGCATACAAGAACTGGGGTACAGGACAGAGGTGTGGGGGGATGATAGGATTTACCAGAATAAGAGTGGGGGAGCAGAACAGGCAGGTCTACTGAAATACACTGCTGAGGGGAGCAGTGGGCAAGTCAGGAGAGGTCTGCTGCACCATGCAGGTAGCTCCCTGGCCGGGGATCAAACTCATGCTGCAGTGGCTGTGGACAGCTTCACAGTGCTGTGGCTTAATCCCTTGTGCCACCAGGGAGGCCCATAGGAGCACTTCATATTATCAAAAGTTGTTCAGAATTTTAATTGTTTGAGAGGAATGGAATCCTACTACTTAGTATGCTCTGTTAACTTGCTCTATTTGAAAATAATTATGCCTTAGTTTATTGTTCCTTAATAATTGATGTCTTATATAGTACTATTAGATATAATGAAAATAAATAAGTTGTGTTCCTTTAATTGACGATCACTACAGGATATGTTGAGATCTATAATTAGCTAATTTTGCTTATAAGCTTACAATGCACTATGGTATTTAATCCCAAGTTTTCATACACTCCATTATAGTCTATTTTTGTTGTATATATGTAATTATATATAATATATACATAGTATTAATAGCATTTCTGCTACTAAAATAGGATAAGAATATTGTGACATATTTAAGTTTGCTATAAATAGGTTAGGAAAAGCGGAAAAAATTAATAACTTCATATAATTGATGAAAATTTTTTTTACATGACAAAAATATCTCATCTGAATACAAAGAAGTAAGTTATACAAAGAAAATATATAAAGTTTTTGTTTGGTTACTTTATCCTTAGTCATAATTCAAAATAATATTTTCAATATAATCTAAATGGAATTAGATTTCTTACTGTGCTTAACTAAATATAGTAAAGCCACGTTAAAAAATATTCTGATTCTATCTAGACAACCAAACCCCCTCTAATTTAAAAATTATTATAAATTGTAGCAATCTTTTGATAGTATCAAAATATTCTTCTACATGATAGTGTTAGTGAATTATGTTTATAGGTCTATACATTGGATTCTATGCAATATGAAATGATTAATATCTAGGGGTGAAGAGATCAATCAATGGTTCCATAGACTCAATTAGGGAACGTGAGAGTTACTTGTTTCATAGGACACTGGTTTTCTAATATATTCTTTTTATTTAATTATTTAATTATTTATTTTATTTTATTTATTTTTTTTTACAAGGCAATTAGTATTTTATTTTTTTTTTATTTTTTATTTTTTTATAAATTTTATTGTTATATTCCCCATACAATTGCAGCCCCCCCATTCTGACCCCAATCCCTCCCCTCCCACCCCCGCCCCCCTAAAAGTGTCTCTGGTTCATAGTTTTTTGTTGATTTTGATTTTCACTTTCTTATAGTTATTCATTTTCCTGGTCCCTTATTTAAGTTTTCTAGATTCCTGCTATGAGTGAGACCATCCGGTATTTTTCTTTTTCTTTTTGGCTTATTTCGCTGAGCATGATCCCTTCCAGCGCCATCCATGTTGCTGCAAATTGCATGTGTTTATCTTTTTGAATGCTGAGTAATATTCCATGGTATATATGTACCACATCTTCTTGATCCAGTCATCTATTTTTGGGCATTTGGGTTGTTTCCAAAGCTTAGCTATTGTAAACAGTGCTGCTATAAACATAGGGGTGCAGGTGTTCTTTGGAATTGATGTTTCTGTGTCCTTTGGGTAAATACCTAGGAGTGGAATTGCTGGATCATATGGAAGCTCTATGTTTAGTAGGTCCAGAAATCTCCATACAGCTTTCCACAGTGGTTGGACCAGTTTGCACTCCCACCAACAGTGCAGAAGAGTTCCTTTTTCTCCACACCCTCGCCAACATTTGTTCTTGCTAGCTTTTTTAATATGTGCCATTCTCACTGGTATAAGATGGTATCTCATGGTAGTTTTGATTTGCATTTCCCTGATGACAAGTGATGTTGAACATTTTTTCATATGCCTGTTGGCCATTTGCATTTCCTCTTCAGAGAAGTTTCTTTTAAGCTCTTCTGCCCATTTTTTGACTGGATTATTTTCTTTGTTGTTGTTGAGTCTCATCAGCTCTTTGCAGATTTTTGTGATCAGTCCTTTATCATTAGTGTTGGGTGCAAAAATGTTCTCCCAGTTGGTGGGGTTTCTCTTTGTTTTTGTTATTGTCTCTTTTGCTGTGCAGAAGCTCTTTAATTTGATGTAGTCCCAGCTGTTTATCTTTGCCTTCACTATCACTGCTTTGGGTGATGTGTCTGTAAAGATGTCTTTGATATGCAAATCACGTAGTGTTTCGCCTATATTTCCTTCTATGTATTTTATGGTTTCAGGTCTTATGTCTAGTTCTTTAATCCATTTTGAGTTGATTTTTGTATATGGTGTGAGGTAGTGGTCAAGCTTCATTCTTTTGCATGTAGCGACCCAGTTTTCCCAGCACCATTTATTGAACAAACTTTCTTTGCTCCAATGCATATTCTTTGCTCCTTTGTCAAAGATTAGTTGACCATAAATCTGTGGGTTTATTTCTGGATTTTCTATTCGATTCCATTGGTCTGTATGTCTGTTCTTGTTCCAATACCATGCAGTTTTGATGATTATGGCTTTGTAGTATAGTTTGAAGTCTGGGAGTCTGATGCCTCCATTCCCTTCTTTTTTTTTCAGGAGAGCTTTGGCTATTCGGGGTTTTTTGTCATTCCATATGAATTTCATCAATAATTGTTCTATTTCTTTGAAGAATGACATTGAACTTTTGATTGGAATAGCATTGAATCTGTATATTGCTTTTGGAAGGATGGCCATTTTAATAATGTTTATTCTTAATCCATGAGCAGGGGATGTCTCTCCATTTCTTTGTGTCTTCTTCTATTTCTTTTAACAGTGTTTTATAGTTTTCTTTGTATAGGTCCTTTACCTCTTTTGTTAGATTTATTCCCAAATATTTGATTTTTTTTGTTTCAATAACAAAAGGGATGGTTTTTTTGATTTCTTCTTCTTCAGATTTATTGTTTGTGTATAGGAAGGCTACTGACTTTTGCGTGTTGATTTTGTATCCTGCCACTTTACTGAACTGATTGATGAGTTGAATTAGCTTTTCTGTGGAGTTTTTGGGGTTCTCTATGTATAATATCATATCGTCTGCAAATAGTGATAGTTTGACTTCTTCTTTTCCTATTTGGATTCCTTGGATGTCTTTCTCTTGTCTTATTGCCCTGGCTAGGACTTCCAGTATTATATTGAAAAGCAGTGGTGAGAGTGGTCATCCTTGTCTTGTTCCAGATCTTAATGGAATTGCTTTCAGCTTTTCACCATTGAGAATGATACTGGCTGTTGGCTTGTCATAGATGGCCTTTATGATGTTGAGGTATGTTCCTTGTATCCCAAGAATTTCAAGGGCTTTTATCATGAATGGGTGTTGCACTTTGTCGAAAGCTTTCTCAGCATCTATTGATATTATCATATGGTTTTTATATTTCTTTTTGTTGATGTGTTGGATAACGTTGATTGATTTTCGGATGTTAAACCATCCTTGTGCCCCTGGAATGAATCCAACTTGGTCGTGGTGAATTATCTTATGGATACATTGTTGGATTCTGATAGCTAAAATTTTATTGAGGATTTTTGCATCAGTGTTCATTAGGGAGATTGGCCTGTAGTTTTCCTTTTTTGTGTTGTCCTTGTTCGGTTTTGGTATTAGTGTAATGTTGGCTTCATAAAACGTGTTTGGTATTGTCCCTTCCTTCTCAATTTTTTGGAAGAGTTTGTGAAGGATAGGCACTAATTCGTCTCTGAATGTTTGGTAGAATTCATTTGTAAATCCATCAGGTCCTGGGCTTTTGTTTTTGGGGAGGTTTTTGATTACCATTTCAATTTCGCTAATTGTAATTGGTCTGTTTAGGTGTTCTATTTCTTCTTTATCTAGCTTTGGGTGATTGTAGAGTTGTAGGAATTTGTCCATCTCCTCTAGATTGTTAAACTTGTTTCATAGTAGTTACTGATTATTCTTTTGATTTCTGCTGTGTCCGTTGTGATTTCTCCTCTTTCATTGATGATCCTGTTTATTTGTGCTTTCTCCCTTTTTTCCTTTGTGAGCCTAGCTAGGGGTTTGTCTATTTTATTGATTTTTTCAAAGAACCAGCTCTTGGTTTCATTGATCTTTTGGCTTGTTTTTTTAGTTTCAATTTCATTTATTTCTGCTTTGGTTTTTATTATTTCTTTTCTTCTACTGGTTTTGGGGTTTTTTGTTGTTCTTTTTCTAGATCTTTGAGCTTCGAGATTAGGTTGTTTCTTTGCGTTCTTTCTTGTTTCTTGATGTGAGCTTCTATTGCTATATATTTTCCTCTTATTACTGCTTTTGCTGCATCCCATACATTTAGGATATTGGTGTCCTCCTTGTCGTTCAATTCAAAAAATTTTTTAATTTCTTCTTTGATCTCCTCATTAGTCCAATGGTCTTCCAGTAGTGTGGTTTTTAATCTCCATGAGGTAGGAAAGTTCCTTGCCTTCTTTTTATGGTTTATTTCTAGTTTGATGCCTTCATGGTCAGAAAAGATGGTTGATATGATTTCAATCTTGGTGTATCTGTTGATGTTTGTCTTGTGCCCCAGTATGTGATCGATCCTGGAGAATGATCCGTGTGCGCTTGAGAAAAATGTGTACTCCATTTTTGGGGGGTTTAGTGTTCTATAGATGTCTGTTAAGCCTAATTGCTCTAGGTCCTTATTTAGAGCTTTGGTTTCTTTACTTATTTTTTGTCTTGTTGATCTATCCATTGTTGATAGTGGTGTGTTGAAGTCTCCCACTACGTATGTGTTTTCTCTGATGTCTGTTTTCAGAGAGGACAACAGTTGTCTGATATATTTTGGTGCTCCTTCGTTTGGTGAGTATATGTTAATGAGTGTTATTTCTTCTTGAAGTATTGTCCCCTTGATCGTAATGTAGTGACCATTGGGGTCTCTTTTTATGTTTTTGAGTTTGAAATCTGTTTTATCTGATATAAGTATAGCTGTTCCTGCTTTCTTTTTTGGTCCATTTGCTTGTAGGATTGTTTTCCATCCTTTAACTTTGAGTCTGTTTTTATCTTTTGAAGCTAAATGTGTTTCCTGAAGACAGCAAAAGGTTGGGTTTTGTTTCTTAATCCAGGCTGCAACTCTGTGTCTTTTTATTGAAGAGTTTAGTCCATTTACATTTAGAGTTTATATTGATATGTTAACATCTGTATTTGCCATTGTGTTTGTCTTTCCTTTGATTTTATTTATTTATTCTTTTAATAACTTTTTTTTTTTTTTGGCCTTCTTTCATTGTTATTCGTCCCTCTGAGGTTCTGGCTTTAGGACTCCTTGTAGTATTTTTTGGAGTGGGGGTTTAGTTGCAATGAAATTCCGGAGTTTCTGTTTGTCTGGGAAGGTCCATATTCTTTCTTCAAAGAGGAAGGAGAGCTTTGCGGGATAGAGTATTCTTGGTTGGCATCTGTTTTCTTGGAGTCTGTTGACTATGTCCCTCCACTCTCTCCTTGCCCGTAGTGTTTCTTCGGAGAAGTCTGATGTGAGCCTGATTGGTTTTCCTTTGAATGTTATCTGTTTCTTCCCTCTTGCCAGCTTCATTATTTTTTCCTTGTCCTGGATTCTTGGGAGTTTACTATTATGTGTCTTGCTGTATTTTTCCTTTCGTCGTGGAAGTTTGGTGTTCTTCTTGCTTCTTGTATTTATTTTATTTTAAACTAGTGCTTGGGCATGTTAACCACTCAAGAAATTGCCAGATCTGCTGTTATCATGTAGCTCAATGCTTTTAACCCATTAAAGATCAACAAGCACTTATCAAGTGGCAAAAATATGAATTTTCACTAAATATATATTATTGGTAAAAATTAAAATATACACCTGAATATAGAAGAGCCATATTAAGAAATATTAAGACAGATTTCAATTGCCTTTCAACTAACAATGTTCTTGTAGAAAATTAAGGGAATATGGTCCATAAAAGAGGCTGTCCTAGCTTACCCTTAAATAGTAAAATACTTTTATTAAAAAATGTTATGCTAATTAAATTTTAAAATGTTTAATGTTCCCAGGTGGAAATATTTTCTAGTATGTAACAATACATTTCCTTTACTCTCATATTAGCTATTGCTCAGTATACTGACTTTATGGGATTGTGGGGAAAACTTTTAACACCAAAAAAAAAAAAAAAAAAGAAATACAGCCCTCTTTCACCTTGCTGTTTTTTGTAAGAAGATATTTAAGATACTAACATCTAAAAGGAAAAAGAAAAAAAAATAGCTAAGTCTAGCTTTTCAGAGAAGACGTTTATTTTGAAGACGGGCAGTTTGTAAAGTCTTGTATTTTTTTTTTTTATCGTTCCAAATAGATGCCCCTTTTCCTTTTCAAGATTTTAATGAACTCTTGCTGACAGAGTTCATTTTAATGAACTCTTAGTCGTCATACCCCACCACTTGCCCCCAAACATCTAGACTGTAAAATTTGATTCCAGTCTGTTAGCCATTAAGCAGATATAATTATTTCTCTACAGTGAAGGTGAAATGTGACAGTCATTTCATATCAATGGCCTTTTCCAACCTTGATAAAACTTCCAGGTTTAAATTCTTTCTGTACATCTTATGGATCATTCAACGAGGAAAGAAAGTTTAGGGAGAGAGGACTGAGTTTTTCTTTAGAGGCTTTATTTTTCATCACATTACACATCTAAACTTAGACCTGCTGACAACATAGAAAACTAAAACACAATTTACCAAAGGGTTTTCTCCAGGCTCTGGAAACTTAATTGTGGTATGTTAGTTTCCTCAAGGAAACTGCCAATCATGTATTTTATTATTTTTACAAAAACAAGAACAACAACAACAACAGAAAACACACAACCATGCACTTTAGTTCCTAGAATAATTTTGGAGAGAAGTTCACATTGTAGAGAGCATCCTGTCACTGCTAGAGTGTGGCTTTACCTCTGTTACGTCATTGGTTACTCATGGCAGGTGCACTTAGTTACATTTGAGAGAGGCTGACTATGCAATGGAAATGTTAAAATAATTTCCGGTCTTTGAAGTTTTAATTTAGAAATAATGTCTTAAATTTTTATCTTCTTTAAATACATACTTTACATTTGTTGAGGTTTTGCCTAGGACCGCATGCCATGAGGACTGAACTGAGTAGTTGATCACAGAGCACAGAATCCACAAAACTGAAAATACTTACCTGGTATTTTATAGAAAAAGTTGCCAGCCCCTGACCTAGATGGTCCACCACACAATATGCTAGCTTGGACTGTGGGAAAACTAGGGAACAACTTTTTCCTCATCCCCAACCAGAAAATGATCTGATACATGATTAAAGAGCCTAAGTATAAAAAGGTATAACAAATATGCTGTAATGGGAACATCAGTGTCTTAACCAACAATAGATTATTTATGGTGAGAATAAACTTAAGTCAAAGAAAATATTTTATATAGTCACCTATTTAATTCCCCAAAATTCATCACGTAGTGTCTGACTTGCTTTGCCCAAGAAAGAGCTGTCCTGACCTGGAAGGACTATGGTTTCAAACAGTATTTGATGCTACTATTTTACTGTCCATCTCTGAGTTCTGTTGACTCATCAGAAGTGGGTTATTGGAAGGCTTTTCTACCATATTGAGATCTGCTAAGCACATAAAAGAAATCCAATACTTTATTTGTATTGAATTATGCTCCCTCTAATTCCTAACTAAAGTGAACTATTTGCTTCTAGGAACCAGCATAGTGTGTAGTGGGTGTGTTTGTGTGTGTGTGTGTGTGTGTGTGTGTGACTTCCATTGCTCAAAAATAAATAATGTTGATAATTTCTGATTGCAACATGATCTTCTGACAGCAGAGATTATGTAGATGCATCTGTTGGATGTTAATATTCAAGGACACAGTTAGGTTGCAATGTCTATTTTTCTATGAATTTATTTTGCATTATTTTTTAGGTATTCACTAATTTTATATATACAGAAATGCTTTATATATATACACACATGAAAAACTTTAAAATATGTTCAATATGTGAAAAGACACTTCCTTTATAAGCTTTTATATCTAGTGGAGCTTTTTCCCTTTCTATAAAAAGAGACATCTGGGAGGGGAAATGATCAAATCCCCAGCAGGAAGTTAATACCTGCTGAGCTGCTCTGACAGTGGCAAGACTCCTATAAAGCCTCATAAGTATGACATATCCAGACTTCATAAAAATGAGTCAGGGCTTGCTCTGTGACAGGTAAAATCTTCCATTTCATAAGCTATTTTTAACTTTAAAATAATTTCTGTGAAATTTATGCTATTGAACTGGCTTTCCATGACTTAATCATATGAGATTTTTTTGAAAGGATATAAAATGTTATTGGCCTTTTGAATATTTGATGAGTGGAAAAATACACAAACATGTCTCACCAAGTCTTTTGATTCACTTGCACCTTGGTAGTATTACATGAGAGTGATCAAACTGAATGCATATGTACACACCCGTGGTTCTAAGCTGTGACATACAAGAAAAGGGCCTTTAAGTTTCAATGATTTAGAGTATAGGGGTGTTTTGTTCTCAGATTTTACATAAAATGCATGGCTCACAACATTATTATTATCCTCATCAGAAGTGCTTACATTATTGTTATTCATTAAGCTGTTATATGGACATGAAACTTTGTCAGATATCACAGATTAATATTTTCATCTTTGCTTATTTTAATGTTTTTTATTACTTTTAATTTTGATACAAGCATCATATTATTAATACTTTATCAGTGGTAATTCCATTAGTAACGTGATAATGAGGTGGAGTTATGTAAGAAGAGTCAGGAATTCCATTAACTAAATAGAATTCCACATAAAAATGCAGTACATTTTAGAGCCTGTCTATACAGGTGATTGGATTGTTAATTTTACAGGTCACTTGCTAGAGCATGAATAATACGTAATTGGTCTGTTTCACAGAGATAGATTGCTGCAAGAGTGGGAGAAAACCCATCAAATCAACTCTAAAAAATTCATATGCTCATTTGTTACATAAGCCTTAGTCTTCTGTATTTTCATAGCATTTCAGAAACTTTTGATCAATTATTTACATGAATTGTAATGAAATATTCAAAATGCAGCAAAGACTCCAATTTAGCATTAATTTTCAAATTATTCTGAGTATATTTATTAACATGAGAAGAGCTTTTTAGAAGGTAAACTGGAACATAATACAATCTTTTATAATAAGAGTATTCAAATAGTAGAAGCAGGGTTTCCTGCTGAGCTTTCCATTCACCAAGGTATAATTGCCGATATCGATTTGCATCTGCGGATTTATACTGCTGACCAGGAGCACCGTCAGAAATAGCAAGTGTTCTGTCCATGGCTGTGGTTGAGATACAACAGGTTCACAGTGGATGGAGGAGGCTATAATAGTGGTTACAGAAGCAACAAAACCCGTGTACAGAGACTGACTGCATCAGAGAAGGGACTTCATGCATTATGATGGACTTAGCAACAGGACAATAATTTTAAGAGTGATGTTTCTGGGTGTGCCATATCGACTTCCTTTAACCCACTCAACTCTCAGAAATGTGGATCGACTTGGAAAGGATATAGTGTGGATATGTGGTTGAAGAAAATTTGGAATAATTTTAGGACACAAACATTAAACTCTGTTACAGGTTAGATCTCAAGTTCTACTACAGTGTCATTTACCCTAATTTAGAAAAACTTGGAGAGAGAATGTTCTCCTCAATGGGTTGAGTGGTCTTCTCACTCTGCCTTTTGCAAGACCAAACAGTTGGGTAGTTTCCACAAGGGGACTCAAAGAGATCAATATTGTAAGTGGATATTGGAACAAGGAAGCCAGGGGCATGAAAAGAGTAGGTGAGCTACTCTGAAATAATCAGGAATATTTGGAGATGATTTGATGCCTTCAGATTTTCCTAGATCATACATCCACAGTATATCCATTCCCTGTAAGCCAATATTCTAGTTACTATACTGAATAAGAGATGAAGAACTAATCAGTCAGGTGTTCTGTTTCAATCTGCCATGTAAATACTGAGAAACTTGGGTGGTTTTGTTGGGTGGCATACCCAGAACTACAAGAGTCCATGATAAATGCAAAAAGTCTTAACCATAAATACTTTAGCATAAATATTGCTACTTCCCCTAAGAATGAAATAATACCCTTTCACACTGGTCAACTGTGGAATTTTTAATCCTTTGACAGCTAGAATATTAGAAATTTTTTTTTCATTTGTAACAGAGTTCAAAAATCAACTTTCTGATGCAAGTATGGAGGGTCTTGAAAGATGATTTCATTTCTAAAGTTATCTAAGATCCAGTTAAGTCTCAATTTTAAATATCTGGGACATATGTCAAATGAATTATTACATATCTGAAAAAAGCAAATGTAGGATGAGGAAAGGCTGCAGCAGTCTATCTCAGTGGCTTAAAGAAATTCTACAAAGCTTCCTGATAATGGAAACTAGAATCCTGAGGCGATTTCAGCTATGAAAGTTCTTTGTTGACTGGCTTATGTTCAACACTTGTCTAGTCTTGATTAGGAATACAATATTTTCTCCTATGTTAGTCCAAGATTTATTTGTTAATTCATCTCATTCTGTATTAATACTACCCAAACTAGACATATATATTTTTTTGATTGATTGATTGATTTATTCAAGCACTGGGTACAGTCAGAAGCGCAGGAGGGTGAGAGAATTCACCAGAGCCAGCGCAGGGAACAGAACAGGCAGACTGATGAAATACACTGCTGAGGGGAGCAGCGGGCGCTGCAGGAGCAGTCTGTCACGCCATGTGGGACCCTCGCCGGTGACCGGGGATTGAACCGGCGCTGCAGAGGCTGTGGACAGCTTCGCAGCCCAGCGCTCAACCGCTGTGCCACCTGGGAGGCCCGACATATTTCTTTTATCTAAAAATGATTGATTGCAATTATAAAGCAGTTTCGGACTTATTTTATATGACAAGCTTTCACTTAATCATTATTAATTCTTTCTCAATATATTTACGTTTAGCCATATGTACATCTTATGTAATGGTTTTTGTAAGGATTTTTTTTAATTTTATTTTTATATTCCCCATACAATTGCAACCCCCTTATTTTGACCCCAATCCCTCTCCTCCCCGCCCCCCACCTTTTTTTCCTGCAAATTACCAATATTATCTAGTTGATAATAAACATTCTAATAAAACAGAAAAAAAGACATTTCAGGAAACATATTTGACTTATATGTAGGGATTCAGTAAGTTTATGCTAAAGGTATTCTAAAAAATAGCTCACGCAGCAGCTTTCATTGAGCAAGAAAAAATGGACCAATAACCAACTTTTTGAAAAACATAATGTAAAATACTCCTACTTTAAATATAAATGAATCAAACATAAAGCAAAACAATAATATTCCCTGTTAGATAGGAAATGAAAATCAGATGGCTGACAATGTATTTGATGCATTCAAACACCTAAACAGATGTTAGCAATGAGAGATACAGAGACAGAGGTACCAGGTAATTAAAAGAAAAGTGAGAAAATGTTTTAGTGAAAAAACTAGTGGGAAATCTGAGATTTCTGGTAGCATTTCATCACCATCTTCCAATTTTGCAAATGGAGTGATGGCAGAACACAGTGTATCAGGATTTATTTCAGTCAATTATGTACCAGCAGTTTATCTCGGTGTTACTCCTTCCAGTAGAGCAAGTTTTAGTCTAGGGTAGAGATGTTTAAGGAATACAAAAGCTTTGTGGCTCACCAGCCTCTATTTTAATCCCTCCGCCTACAGTCTTTTACATCTTTACTGCATCAACACAGTGACTTACGGGCTTATGGTATTGCCACAAACACAGCTGGCTACTATAGGCACAAGAATATTACTCGTTGAATTAAGAAAAAACAAAACTGGGCCTCCCCAGTGCCGCAGCAGTTGATTGCTGGGTCATGAAGCTGTCCGCAGTCTCTTCAGCACTGGTTCAATCCCTGGCCGCCAGGCGAGGGTCCCACATGGTGGGCAGACCTCTCCTGCCGCCCACTGCTCCCCTCAGCAGTGTATTTCGCCAGTCTGCCTGTTCTGTTCCCTGCTCTGGTGAATCCTTTCGCCCTCCCGTGCTTCTGACTGTACCCAGTGCTTGTATAAATAAATAAATCTTAAAAAAAAATTGTAAAAAATAAAATAAAGTAAAACCAAAACCGTGCCATAACAGGGAAGGTATATATTCTGCATATCATCTGCAGTCATCTAGTAATAAGCATATATTCCTTGTTTTTTTTCAATTTCATTCAGTCTCTTCCCAGGTCAGTTTTAGAGAAGGGACCGTGTCTGACATTTGTTCTGTTCCTACCAGCATGTAGCTCAGTTCTATGGAACCACTGCAGCTCCATAAATATTATACTTGCTGATGTCTAATGACAGGACCCTAAATCTTTAGAGAGGCTGTCCTGCCTGTGTAACTCCAGGTGCCCAACACATAATAAATACAGCCCCTTGACTCCCCTGCTTTCTACAATTCTGGATCTGAGAGACATTTTAGAACATTCTGTCTTGTGCTTTATTTCCAGTGTGTTTCTTACTTCTCAGCACTGGGCCACTTGTTCTGTTTCTTATTTATGGCTCTCATATCCTCTGTCAGGTCTGATGTTAGATAGGGAGCGGCTGGTCCTTGGTGTTGAGATCAGCAGTTCCTCAGATGATTGGTGTCTGCCCTTTAGGAGTTTCTGCTTCTAGTTATTTGTCAGGTGGGTCCTTCCCCATTTGCTACAACCATTTTTACTCTCCTCGGTCTTAGCCACATCCCAGGTCACTCAGGTACTTGCTCATACCTGATGTCAGTAAGCGCTCCTGGCTCTTCGCTGTTTCAGGGTCTGGGATGTTGTCATCTGTTGTCTCCTTGTGATGTAGCCTCGGCATACACGTCCCCTCTCAGGCTGGCTCTCAGATTCACTTTCCTGCCTCCTGCTTCTAAGGTCTCTCTCTGCAAGCCCACTTGCTCTCACATTTTCTTTTGTGTGTGTGATTCTTTCTTGACCTCTTCTTTCTTTTCCTCTCACCTGCAATGCATTTGTCTTCATGTGCTTACCACCTGCTTATCAGTATGACTAACAGGCATACACTTTTGGGAGAAAAAATGAAATCACAAAACGACTGATTGCTTTATTTTGATTTTCAAAATTGTAAGCAGCATATTTTGAAAACTAAGTTCCAAAAGGTTAGCAAATGGAAAAAGTCACTTGAGCAAAGTGTAAAGAATTCTAGACATAAGAAAGCTCCAGTAACTTTTGATATTCATAGTTTCCCATTCTAATTTCTAGTAAGGGAGTCAATTAGAATTCCTATAGCCAACTTTCAAATTTTCTATCTGATTAAACATAGTCTAGCATTGTATTTATAACAACCCCAGAGAACTTGGGATAAAATCATGTGACTTTAAAATTGTCAAAAATCATTGCTGGATGTGTCCTGGTGCCTCTAGCAGTATGCTTTGGGGACTGGAAGATACAACTCAGGGGGTGAGATTTAGGGAGGGAAGAACCCTTTTTTGCACAGTGACAAAATGTAGTTTTGCTATACTTGAGGGTTTTAGAGTGGGTGAGTAATTTGAGGGAGATTAAAATTATGTCCACAGGACTTTCGTAGATAGCAACATAAAACAAATAGAAGGAAACAAACTTCTGTACCTCAAGTCATCTGTATTCTGCTATGAAATAGGCACAATTTATTTGCAGCTATGTGTAGCCAGCAGTGTTGAATGATAGGCCACAGTTATGTTCATTCTGAGTGTTAGGTCACTGAACATTCATTTGAAAAAGTTTTGGCAGGTCCCATGTGCTCCAGATATTCTAGACATTGCATTGGAATCTACACAGACAGTAGAATATAATGAGTAGGAGGATGAGTATTGGAATAAAAATAGCAAGCTTCAAGCCCTCTGACATTTATTTAAGCTTTGCGATCTTGAACAATTTAACTTTGCTTCTCTGAGCCTCCTACAGAAAGTGAAAATGTCTATGTCTCCTTTGAACATTCTCCTCACTCTCTCTAATCAGGACTGAACTTGCTCTTGAGCACATATCTAGCTCCCTGGAGTTCTCAAGCACAGGCTCTTGCCTTGAACACAATCCATACACTCAACATCTGTACTTGGGACGGTTCCTCCATGGTCCTCACTACCACTTAGACACCATTCTCCTGTCTTTCTCCTAAAACCCTCCAAATTTAAATTTCATGCCATCTACTTATTCACTGTGGTTGCTTAAATGACTTTCTCTCTGTCCTTGAAGCTTCTACTTCTGGCTCACTCTCCTTTTCTTTCATGCCAATACACATGAAAATTAGAGATTCCAATAACTGCATAGATGATTCTTCCTGTGTCCTGGCTTTAGTTTCCTGATAACTTTTATTTGCTGTCTGTCCTCTCTACACATTTCTGTAGTCGTATGTTGGCCTGTAATGCCTCATAGAGTAGCCACTATCTACATGTGAGTACTGATTTTTAAAATTTAAAATTTTGTAACTCAAGACTACAGTCCCTCAATTGCACTAACCACTTTGCCAGAGCACAAGAAACACAGCTAGGTCACTACTTTATTTGATGACACTGAACATTTCTATCACTGCAGAAAGTTTTATTGAATAGGTTGCCTCCTACACTGTTACCAATCCCCTCTGTAATCTCATTTTTAAATCTTTCATTCTCTGAACCTTACTTTCCATCTTTCAAGTTCATTATTTCTACTTGTCCAACTCAAAAATTCTTTGATACCCCCTGGACAAATGGTTCATAGATGGTAGCATTTTTTTTTTCTTTCATATAGCTTATACCTCTCATGCTCTTACCAGGTTTAAAAAGCCAGCTTAAATTTTATGATCAGATTTTATAATTCTACCCTCCTTACTTAGCCCCCTTGAGTCTCCATATTTCATATTATCCCATTTAGTTACAGAACCATTTTTGAGACTGGATAACTTCTATTGATTAGTCTTCTAGTTCATTTACATTTTCTTCTGCTTTGTCCAAACTGTTCTTAAGAATATTCATTAAAATTCTGCTAAAGTACTGTACTCTTCTATTCACAAATTTTCATTTGGTTCTTTTGTAGGTTTTTCCATTCCAATGTGGAGATTGCTAATCTGTTCATTCTTCATGTTGATATTTGCCCTCAGATCATTGTATTCATTCATAATATCTCTTTTAAACTCCTCATCGACTAATACCAAACCTGAGTCACCTTAGAGTCTGTTTTAATGGCATGCTGCTTTTCCCTTGAGTGTGGTTAATTTTTCTGGCTTTATCCTTGTCAAGTAGTTACAACTCTGTGGTAGATAACTGTGAATGATGTCCTGTTGGGAATTTGAATTATCTCTTTTTCATTGATAGGTTGTTGGTTTTGTTTTAGATGATTGTTGAACTACTTATAGACTTTTTGGTATTTGATACAAAAAGGCTTACCTTTGGTTTTGTTGGTTTGGTTTTGCATTTTTTCAAAAACTCATTTTACAATTTCAGTTTCACTGGGACTGCCAGGCTGTTTTTATGTTCCATAGCCAGTAATGGAAATGAGGGCAATGTAGAACTCAGCTCCTGTGTTTCCCTTCTCTTAAGGATCAGAGTACTTTGCAACACTATCCAAAGCCTGGTAGATCTTAGTCCAGTTGCCTGTTAAATTTTGCTCAGTGTTAGAATTGTTTAGAGCAGTAGGTCAAGTCTATAATGAGTAACTACATTCTGGAAAAAAGTAGAAAGCTGTCCCACCTTGTTGTCATTTTCAAAATGCTTTATCTTGGGCCTCCCTGGTGGCACAGGAGTTAAAGTCTCTGTGCTATCACAGCCACTGTGGCATGAGTTCTATCCCTGGCCAGGGAGCTAACCCACATGATGCAGCAGACCTCTCCTGTCTCTCCTCTGCTCCCCTCAGTAGTGTATTTCAGTAGATCCACCTGTTTTGCTCCCCACTCTGACTTTGGTGAATCTTCTCACCCCCCCCCCCCACACCTTTGGTCTAGACACCAGTTCTTGTATGCATAAATAAATAAAAAATAAATCTTAAAAAATAAAGTACTTTATTTTCAAAGTAAGAAACATGAAAAAATGAGCATAGGCCATATAACGTACTATTTAATAGGAAAGAAATCACCAATGAAACCGCTACATAGATCAAGAAAAAGAACATGTTCACTGCTGAGAAAATGTGTCCCAAACCTTGTACACACATTCATAACCTAAACCCCATTCCTTTTCACCAATGTAATCACTATTCTGAGGGTATGGTCATCACCACTTTTATTTTCCTTATATTTTTACTGTCTCAGTGGACATTACTAAAGACATGTAGTTTTGCCTATTTGTGAATTCTATGAATGGAATAATACATAGAGTAAATGTGCTTTTATAACAGACTTTTCTTAACATTATTTTTAATGAGAGTTATCCATGTCACAGGATATAGCTATAATTTATTCATATTTATTCATTTCTCTCTTTAACTCACTCCAATCAGTCTTTTTCCATATCATTTCACTTAAATTATTCTTGTCAAGGTTGTCTATGACTTTCATCAAGGTTGGGTTGTTCTCCAGTTAAAGCATCAGACCCTCTAAACTTCCTCCCTCTTATTCATTCCCTGTACTTCCAGCTAACTTATGATGCTCGTAGACCGATTTTAAGACACAGTGTAGCCACAGCAACTGAGGCATGTGTACAGATCATTGAGTGTTGTGAGATCCATGCAATGTACATGTAAATAAATGGAGTGGGCATATCTAATATAGATGTTCTGAGATCTGCAGCTGTCTCTTTTAACCCTTGGATAGCCACATTAAAAACATTAAATATTTGGTGGTTGTTTTTGAAATGGATTTTGGGACTAGAAAGACATAAAAAGACTCACCTTTATGAAGGTTAATCAGAAAGGTAATCTCTGGTCACTGTCTCTGCAATCTCTGTCACTGTCTGGTCAGTTTAGACATGAAAATAAGAAAGATTTCTGGGATATGGGCATTTTTAAACATGTTCACAATCCTGGAACTTGTTATATCTATCATTGTACTAGAAAATTGATCATCTGGGAGAGGCATTGAGTGAAATAAAATTATTTTTTTATTGCTAGGAAAGATGTACTTCTTTAATTTCCTTGGGTGTTTGACTATCTTTGAAGTCCTATCTTATATGCTAACACATATTTTTTGAATTATCCAAAAGGGTCCTGTTCTTATTCTCATTTTAGTTATTAGTCTGGAAATTGCCACCATTCTGGGATTTCTATGACATTTCTGTATTATAGCCAAACCCAAGAGCCAATTTACTTATTAGTAGGAGTGTGTGAAGAGACCATAAAGTCAGATAGTTTTATGTTAGACTTGGGATTGGTGCCCAGAATTACCACTTATGTGCAAGAACTACATTCTAAGTCTTTCAGCTATTCTTACTTCTGAAAATTAGGTAAAATCACCATTTTCCCCTTGAATTACCTAGGCAAATTTTCTTTTTAAAAAGGCATACTGAGTACATAAAATACCCTGATAATCATTTAAAAATCATTCATTTGGCTATATGAGTTGAGAAGAAACTTTTCCGATTTAAGGCAATTTTGTCACATGCAATTATGTACTCCTCAGAGTATGTCAAAGTTAAAAAGAATTAGTAAGGTTTACCTTTTCCTCTGATCCTACAGAATAATATGGATATGCTTTCAAAGGCTGATAAGCCTGTGTATGTGAAAAGATAGTGATTCCACAACATTGTGACACATGAAAAGGACCTGGGTGACTATACAGGTGTTGCACAAAATGCATTGTGATTTGTGTTTCCACCTCACTGCGGCATTCAGTATATTAGTGTCTAGTTTTGTGATTGTATCAGAGCTTGTTCTGCAGTCACTGGGCAGCCAAAATGTTGGAATGATAGTGTATTTCCAGTGTCCATTTCACATATGGCCTCTATTTTTTGCCAGCTCAGTTTTGACTCGAGGAATGGTAATCTACATCCAGCACAGGAACGTGGCTGGAATTTACTGATGATGCCAATGAGTAGGAAGGCAGAGATTGAACAATTTCTCAGTCCAAGAAACACTGGTGAAATAACTGTTCCTTGAGAATGAGCTGATTTTTATCAAGGGACAGAAATGATATAAATTTCAGGATGATCAAACCTGAATAAACATAAGTAAATAGAAACTTCAGAAACCTCTGTCTTCACACCTCCCTATGCCAGCTTTGCACACTAGTGATTCTGTGTTGTACGTATGTGTATGCACATATTCACCAGGGTGTATGTGGACAAGCTTGTGTGTGCCAGAAAATATGAATAACACATGGACTTAAAGTCTGTGCTCAGAAAGATGATTGTGTACATAAAATGTGACTGATTTAAGATGAAATGATGAATTTTGTTTTCCCACAGATTTACAACAGGGTATTTTCTTCTGAAGAGTTTAGTAGAGTCAAAGGTCAAAAATTTATAGAAGTTAAGCATGAGAGTGACAGCTGATTATCTGCCTGAAAGCTACTTTCCACTTTGATTTTAAGTAAAATTTTAGTGACTTACCATTGATTAATAACATTTTAAAAATTTTGGAGGAATATGTTAACCTCTGTGGGTCCGCATGCCTCACTCACTCACCATTTATGTTCTAGTGCCATTCCCACTATCCGGTTGCTCACCTATACTCTGCCCTCCAGGCTTTGTTCTCCCCCTCTAATATGCATTCTATTTTTTCATAGTCTAAAACAGTTATATTTGTTAGGTAATTTGCTTTGGAGATATATATATATATATATATATATATATATATATATATATATATATATATATCTTACTTTGCTTCATCGAAGTCACAAAAGGCAAGATTTCATCTTTTTTAATAGCTGAGTGGTATTCCACAGTATATAGATATCACAGCTCCTCCCCCCTCCACTTTTTGTAGCATTGGAGGTAGCATTGGTTTACAATACCTATGTGATTTAGAGGTACAGGACTATCTCCTTCGTGTATTGTTACCAAACCCAGCACCAAAACACACATAGTCCTCCCCCAAAGTCCATTGTACTCACTCTCCAATTTGTGCTCTACCATTTCTCTCCCCATTTGGTATCCTCAGTTCTACAATCAGGTTTCTGAGGTTTGTTACTGATTTGACTTTAAATGATACTTTGCTTTGTTTCTCTATATTCCATATATGTGATACCATCATGTATTTGTCTTCTCCTGACTTATTTCGTTTAGCATAATCCCTCCAGTTTCACCTATGTTGTGAAAAATGGCAAGCGGTTATGTATTTTAAATGGCTGAGTAGTATTCCACTGTATATATATAGGGCACATCTTCTAATCCATTCATATGACTTTGGGCACTCAGGTTCCCATAACTTGGCTATTATAAATATTGCTGCAATGAACATATAAGTGCATATATCCATTTGAATTAGTGTTTTTGTGTTCATTGCAGAAATAACTTGGAGTGAAATTTCTGGGTCATCTGGTAGAACTATTTTTAATATCTTTGAGAAATTTCCATGCTGTTTTCCTTAAGAGCTGGTCCAGTCTACATTTCCACCAACAATTTATGAGAGCTTCTTTCCCTCCATATCTTTGTTTCTGTTCTTTTTAATATGGGCATTTCTCACAGATGTGAGGTGGTGACTCATTTATGGTTTTGATTTGAATTATCCTCACTATAATAGGGATAATGTTCATTTATTCATGTGCCCGTTGGCCATCTGTGTATCTTCCTTGGAAATGTGTCCATTCAAGTCCTCTATCCATTTTCAAATTGGGTTGTTTGTTTTATTGTTGAGGTCTATGATTTCTTTATGAAATTGGATATTATGCCCTTATCAAATGTATGCTGAGGAAATGCTGCTCCCAATTATTAGGTTTTATCTTCATTTTTGAGGTTTTATTTTCATTTAAGTTTGATATAGTCCCATTTATTTACTTTCACTTTTGTTTACAATTCTCACTTGCAAAAATTGGTATAAATTCACCATTATTCACAGTGGCAATGTTCTCATTTCAACCATCCTTAACATCTAGGTGTGGCCCTGTGACTTTTGATCAATAAAAGATATAGATTTAATCAATATAAGGCTTTGTCTTAGCATTCTCATTAGACCTTTCAAAGTCAGATGACTTATCCAGAAAATAAGAGTGTTGTGATGACACTGCCCCTCCCCTTTCTTCTCACCTGAAGTGTGGATGTTATTGAGCAGTCATCCTGAAAAAGTGCTTTAGCATCAGAAAGGAAGTCACATGCAAGGAATCTAGATCCTTAGTGAGTTTGCAGAATGCTGTGCCTGTTCAGGACTGCCAGTCAACTTCTGCACTTTTTTTTAAGATGTATTTATTTATGCACACAAAAGCTGGGGTGCAGGCCAGAGGTGAGGAGGTGGGCTGAGAAGATTCTCCAGAGACAGAGTGGGGAACAGTGGGTGAGACCGGAGAGGTCTGTGCGCCATGTGGGTCAGCTCCAGGCCGATGGAACTCATGCTGAAGTGGCTGTGGATAGCTTCGTAGTGCTGACACAACTCCTTGCACCACCAGGGAAGCCTATCTTCTGCACTTTATTTTTTAATGTGAGGCAGTAAACATAAACCACTGATATTTCTGGTTTCCTTTTTTAGCACTCAAATCTAATTCCAAGTTTTATATTTGAAATAAAGACAATGAAAAAATAGGGGGAAATTTAGGTCAGAGGGAGAGATACAGCATTTATGATCCTAATTTCATACTTTTCTCAAATGATGTTTCAAAAGCATTTGTTCTCAACAAAGTTTGATGACTGCCTAGACATTTTCACTGTAAGCTGGCACCAGGGGTGGAAGTTAGAAGAGCTATGCTTGCTCTTCTATAGATTTGCTGTGGCAAATTGCCAAATGTGTCTTTTGTTTTATTATAAAGTTAAAAGCCTGCAATATATAATTTAAGGCTAATTAAGAAACAACTGAATACACAGGGTTTAGATATTGGTTTGAGTCTTAGATATGTTCTTGAATCATGATGCACTCTCTCCTTTGAGGAAGATTCAGTCTTAAAATGAAATTATATTTTAGAATTTTCTTTTACTATGATCCATTCTTTTAACTCACATGAATGTGTATGGAGTTTTGCATCACAGATCTGTAAGCTCTTTTGTCATACATGCTACTCTGTCTTTAATGCACACATATATACATGTGTGTAAAAATCCGGCCATGTTTTAAGCATGTCAATATACATGTCTGTATATATCTGCATATATACTATGTTTATATACATGTACACATATACATCTCCTTGTATACATACTTATACAGCTGTATATTTGTACCTCTTCAGACATTGTCTTATCAATACTCATCTAACTTAAAGGCACTTGGGTTGACTCTCAAAGTCAGCTTACTATCGTGGCATCAGTAGATAACTAAAGAAAAGGAAAGCGGCATATTTAATTCCCCTCAGTGCTTTCTATGTTTTCTCTATTCCATGGCACTTATCATGATCTGACATGCTGCATGTTTTATGTATTTCTGCTTCTCCCGCTAGATGATAAATCCCATGGAGAGATCAAGTATTTTTCTCTTTTGTATTTTTCTCTTACTGTTACAGTCCAAACCTTGAATAGTAGCTGGGTGCTTTGTTTGCATTAACAAATATTTCTTGAATAGATTTATTCTGGTCACTGGTAAGACTTTACTATTGAAAAGTCCTTAAAGAAGTGTCATTTTAGAGTTAATTTTCAGGATATACTCGGATTACCTATTTTAGCATTGACTTCAGATAACAATTTAGAATGAGGTCTCTCCTGATTATGATTCTTTTGCACATCCTTTTCTTGTTCTATTTCCCAAGTCATTTGAAGGTGACTTACATGGTTAAAAGTGTAACCTTCCAAATATTTGGGGGACTAATAAAATGTAAAGGATGTCGGAAAGAATCTGTAACCAAGAAGAGGCTACCTTCTAAAATGATAGCATCTTTGAATTTTAGATGAAACAATATTTCAGAGGAAAATAACAACCTTACAGTTCCAGAAACTACCCATGGAAGTTCATGGCATGCCCAATATAACAACTTTCGGTGGAGATTCCGATCAGAGCCAGACTTTTACAGGCACAAAGGCAAACCCAAACAAATATTTGGAAACAGAAGACATTATTTTGTTCTCATCTTTAAGAATTTTATGACCTTGAGCAAACACATAACACTGAGTTATATTCATGGCTTATGCTGTTTCTTTACAGATTTCTGAGCATTATTTGCTAGATATTATCCAAGCTGAAATTAAGTGACCTTGTTGAGGTTTTTTTTTTCCCCCATTAATGACATACCATTATTTTACCTTTTTCACAATGTAGATTTTTCTCAACATAGGTGTGGTTACCATGGTTTTCCCGCCACCAAAGCACCCACAGTCCTCCACCATAGTCCACTGTGTTTCCCCACCCCCCACATGCCTCTATTTCCTCCCCTCCTGGATGCCTCAGATCTATGGCGAGCTTTCAAGATTGGGTTTTAAAGTTTGTCTTTGATCAGGAAGGAGGTTTTGACATTCTCTGAATACTATCTAAAAATGAATGAACTAATATACTGTTTTAAAGTTTTGACTAAATTTATATAAAATAGAATACTATTCAGATCATTGGCTTGACTTTATAGATTCTTTTAGAAGCTTTTACTATTTAACTGTACTCGTTATAATGTCTTTTGGCTATTTTCAAATAAAAAAAGTGTCAGGGAGATATTTCTGCTCTGATGAAGGACACAAACCTACCTAATGTTTAGGGTTAAGGGCAAGATTAAAATTTCTTTTTCCAAAGAAATTTGAGTTCTTACATTTTCTAAAATCCACTAAGCTTCCTGAGGTTAAGAGCTGATTTTATTTTTGTATACTTTGCCTTAAAGCTAAAAGCTGTCAATGAATATATTTTTGAACCCTTACTGACAGACAGTGCTGCATGCTAAAAATACAGATGAAGGAAGTGCTATTTGACCTGGAAACTCAATGTATTGAGGAGGCTGGATAATTCTGCACCACGTGACAACCTTCTTACAGTGCATACAAGGGAGGCCCCGCTTTCTAGAGGGAGTGGGTTTACATACAAGTGATGTTCCATCAGCGGAGGAAGAGAGAGAAGGGTACTATTTCAAGTAGTGGGAGCAGCATTAGGTAGGCCAAAAACTATTGCACAGGGGGAAGGGCGAGGGTGAGATATGGCTCAGCAGGGCTCAAGTGCAGGGCAGTGTTGGGGAGAGATGGTGACAGCTAGAGCAGCAACTCAAGCTTGCCCCTTTTCCTAAGGCATTTTCAAATATCCAAAGTAGCCTGTCAGGGAGTTGACAGAAGAAGTTATTTATTAGATATGAGTTACTGGGCAGTGTTCTGCAGAGTAGCATCCTCGAACTTAGGGATAAAGAAAAAATTGCCATCTCAGTAACTGCTGGTCACATATCTAGAAAAATCATTTCGATGTGAATATACATTGTCATGCAGGGCAGTGAATTTTTCCAGTCAAACTGATAAACAGGAGATATATTATGTGATTTATTTTTCTTACTCTCAGCTTTCTGCTCCTCATGCACATGGATAATTCCTCGCTCTATTTCCTGTCGTTTTGTAAATAAGTGCATTTTGTCAGTTTATGTAGATACATCATCTTTAACTTTCATTTTCATTCAAAAAGAACTCTGAATATTTCCAAATCTCTCTTAATGCCTTATCTAGCATAGTCATGCTCCCTACAGACAAAATACTTCTACACATTCTAATTTAAAATCTTGAACCTTTTAGATTCAAAATGGTCCCTGAGGAATGACCATGTGGTGTAGGCTGTAAGAACGATTCTAGGACTATTTTCTGTCTTGAATTTCCCCTGCCATTCCCATCACAGCAGCTTGCATTTTCCTTTCCTTCTGAACATATAGAAAATTCATTAAAAATGTGCAGTTCACTATCACCACAGTCTTCATGCATCATGACATTCAAGATTGACCTCAGTATAACAGCAAAGAACGGTGTGTGATTAATCATCCACTTGTTGAAGATCATAGACTCATTCCTGTCCCAGCTATTAATATTTTCTGTTACCAAGGCTCTTGTAGTGTTAGTCTAATGTTCAATCAAATGTAGATACACTATATATTATATATTAAGGACAAGGATTATCTTTATAGTATTGGTTGTGAACATATTTGAAGGAACAAGGATTTTCTATATTGCTGATGTGTTGGGGTGGGTTGTAAAAACATTTTAAAATAAACCTTGATGTCATTTAAAAAATCTTACAATTTTAAAGCAATCTAGAAAACAGTATCTATGATTTTAAATTCATCATAATTCATGAAAAATTCTGATTCTGCTAAACATGTACTTTTGATATCATGTCTGGCTAAATATCTATGCTTAGAAGTATGTCAATGCCATATCACTCATTAATCCAAATGATTCTTGATAATTGATGTGGAATACCTATAATGGCTGTTTTGGGTCATTTCCTGAGTATTAATCAAAGAATGAGCTTAATGGCCCTCAACATTTTCACTCTTTAAGATTATTTATTCCAAAGAAGTGATCTGAAGTGAAATCATTATTGCTTAATACATTTTTGTTAGGCTGGGATATTTTATTGGGATATTTTATTTTCTGAGCACTGAAAATCATAATTTTTAAAGAAATCTTGTCTTCTTGGTGTTATAGGCGAAATATACTGTAAAAAGATTTGATTTAGTCTTGTTCTGGGACATTCTTTCATGTGTTGCTTCTATGAAAGAAATGGCAGGATTGCTTGGTGTTGTAGACTAGAACCACTTAACTGCTTTATTCTGCACAGACTTTTGTACATGAACACAATTAAAGGGTTAGTTTCAATAACAGCGCTGCTCATGAGAATCATACTGTTATTATTTTATTGTGGTCATAAAATTCCTTTTATGTGAATTTAGGTGAATTTCTCATTTAGCTTCTCTTGAAAATTTCTAAAAACTAACTATGCTGAGTTTGAAACTTGAATCAAGTTATCCTGAGCTTTAAAGGTATAGCAAAAATCATCCCACACTGGGAAATACAGAATAACATGTCTTTTTGTCTTGGTAGATCATAATTAACTTTTATTGCTTAAATTCAAAAGCAAATATAAAGAGAAAACAATTTGAAAGTATCACCAATTTACAATATAGGTGCTATCCTAGGAAGTTAACTTGATTTTACGTTTGGTTCTTTTTGCTCTGACCATAACAATACATTATGTGACTACCAATAATTATTACTGGGCCAGGTACTGTTAAGGAGCATGATATACTGCGATACAATGTGACTGCAGACATCAGGGCACAGTCCCTGCAGTGGTAAAGGCACCCATAAGACTGTCCTCCCTTCAGATGCCAGCCCTGAGTCTAGGGTCCAAGACCACCTGCCCTCTGACTAACTGGCTGTAGGCTCAAGGGTTCCCACAGCTTCCTCAGGTTTCATGATTCACTGAAATTAATCACAGACTGAGGATATTTTTGTTAAATTTTCAGGAATGGGGAAATACACATATGCAATGTTTCTCTTTAGTTCATTATGCTCAGCGAAATAAGTCAGAAGGAAACAGATAGATGGTTTCACTTATATGTGGAATATAGAGAAACTGAAGAAAGGGTCAGGAAAAAGACAAAACTTGCAAACTAACCATATCTCTGTGGCACACAGCAGGGAAGAGGGGAGAGAAAAGCACAAGGGACAGTGGTGATGGATCATGGGTGCCATGGTGGTAGGAGAATATGGGGACTATGCCAGAGGGGAGAAATCAAATACAGTAAAAAAAAAAATTAATGATATAAGGAAATGAATTTATAAAAAAATAATAGAATACCACACAATTGTGCTTATCAACTTATGGAATACTAGACAAAAGTGAAAAAATTAGGAACTTACAGGCTGTGTTTTTTTATCCCATTATTTCCATTAACCTCTAATGCAGTAACCAAGGGTGACAAAAGGAATCTTGTATAGAGAATGTATAAGTATTGTTCTTATTTCAGTGTCTTCTTCATTTTAAAGTGGCATAGATTCTGATCTGTGAACAAAATTGAGAAATTGGAAACAATTAGGGATGTGGGGTTTAAGTCATTACAGACAAATAGATTATAAAACCTATATTTGCAAATATCTTTTGGAATTTCACATACGTACAAATGTATTTCATGTTGGAAACATTTTTCATGCCTGATATCATTCCATCTTATTTAATAATGGCACTTCTATTTTTTTCTTCCATTTTTCTATCTTTTTAGCTTTTTTAAATAACAAAAGCTATTACTGCTAATTGACAATTGTCTGCTACACACACACACAGAGTTACAAAGCTGGGGATCATATGTTCCAATACTGTACAAAGAATACAATACAGCCCAACCTACTATACTAATATTAAAACTTTAGGATATCCTGTCATATTAAAGAACAGGCCATACATTCTTACTGCATATTCAAGTATATTTGAAATTTCTGTCCTTGGTCGCTATCAATAACCTCATGTGAGCGGCAAATGAGCCCTCCAATTTCTTCCTTTCCTTCACTCTCCTCACTTGAAATCTATTCTTTTTTTTTAAGATTTATTTATTTTTTTATTTATACAAGAGCTGGGGTACAGGCTAGATGTGTAGGAGGGTGAGAGGATTCATCATAGACAGAGCGGGAAACAGAACAGGCAGACCAACGAAATACACTGCTGAGGGAAGCAGTGGGCAAGACAGGAGAGATCTGCTCGCCATGTGGGTTGCTCCGAGGCCGGCTGGGATCGAACCGGCACAGCAGAGGCTGCAGACAGCTTCACAGTGCAGCGCTCAACCGCCTGCGCCACCAGGGAGGCCCTTGAAATCTATTCTTTTTCCTCTCCCCTTTCTGTTGCTTTTGTTCTTTCTTCACTCTTCCAGGGGGAAATCTGGGTCATTTTTCATTTATGTTTCCATTTCCCAGATCTGTTTCATTAAGAGCCAGGAAATGAGGCAGCAGAGAAAACACTATATTAAGCAGGTGAATGAAAGATGAAGTTTCAAAATTTTGTCCTCCCATAGTATCCCATTATATCCATATTCAAATTCTCTTTAAAAATTTAAAGAGAAAAGGAACATCTATACAGGGAAACAGAGTGTCATAATAGAAAATTTCCCTCTATTTTTACTAATTAGGACAATTTTTTTTCTCATTGATCCCACTTAGCTTTATGACAAGATTTTGCTCTTTTTTCCCCCCTCTTTTTAAAATGCTATGCTTTGTGGCTTCTGGGAATTCTAGATTTTTCATAACAGAAAACAGAAAAATGATCAAGAGCACTCATTAAATGAGTAGAAATTATTCCTTTATAAAAATTGGTGCGATCACTGGATATTAACAATGCCTCCCTTCCACTACATGTATGTTTGAATTATCATTCACATACCCAGGCTTACTTTAATGAGATCAGTGTTCCATAGGATTGATGTAAAAAACCTAAGTGAACACAAGGATCTTCACGTTGTTCAACTGGGAGCCATTTAAATGACACATTGAAAACCATGAAAAATTCTTGCTAATTTATGATATGGAAATAAGTTGCATTAGTTCAATTTTTTCAAATTAATCTTCTCCCTACCACCCTTAGATTTAGACTTTGGAAGCTCCTGACACTCCCAATATATAAAAAATACACAGCAACAATTACTACCCTTTCAAATGCTGTACAGTTTTAAATTAATAATAGCAATTGTTTCATGCAGTCTTCCATACAAATTATCTCAACACACTGTATAGTGTAAAATATTTTGAAGAAATAACTCCTCCATAAAACAGCAACTACAGAATACAAATCAGTGTTTAGAACATATTCACAGAACTTCAACAAGACAATACATCTGACTGGATGAGGGGAAAACCATAATGAAGCAAAACTCAGTGGACAGTGTATGTGATACTAACCTATAGATGTAAGCTGGTAACATGACTTAAAATAGCATGCTTAGTGTTTTTATTTTTTAATGATTTATTTTATTTATGCATACAAGAATTGGGGTGCAGGCCAGAGGTGCAGGGAGGTGAGAGGATTCACCAGAGACAGAGTGGGGAACAGAACAGGCAGATTGACTGAAATACACTGCTGAGGGGAGCAGTGGGTGAATCAGGAGGTCTACTGTGCCATGTAGGTAGCTCCCTGGCCAGGGATCCAACTTGTGCTGCAGTGGCTGGGGACAGCTTCATAGTGCCAGAGAGGCCCATACTTAGTGTTTTTATTCCTACTCTCTCCCTAAAATCAGGTGTTATTCATCTATGTAGAAAGCTTCAGAAAATTTTTGAAAATTTCTGAAATGTGTATGTACTCCTATTCACTCATTTCTTTTAATCGTCTAATACATTTTTAAAAAAAAATTAATTGAGGTAATATTGGGGTACCCCCACCAGGTAATGAGCACCATAGTGTACCTGACACCATATTCTACCATCTTAGACCATTGTGCTTCCTTCTGTGTATTCTTTCCCTCCCTTGATACCTGTTGTCAGGTATTAAGGACTAGTTTTTCAGATTTTTATCTATTTAGTTCCTTTTTAGTCCACATATTAGTGACACCATTCTATATTTATGTCTCCTTCTGACTTAATTTCACTTAGCTATTCACTCCTAAATTGTTCATAGCACTTTGTCCATACATAAATCTACTTGTGACTTATAAGGCCCTGTCGTCACAATTTTTTACTCTCATTTCTAGAATGCCCTTCCTCATGTCTACCGAATAGAAATATACCCGCCCATCAATATTCATGCCCACTCATGAACTTACATGATTGAATCTCTCTCTAATAAGGATTAACCTTACCTGATAGGAACACATGTCAACCACGAAAATGTTAATCCATTACATAATTATCTGTAATTCAATTCCAATAAAATCCATTTTTATATTACTGCTGATGTGTTGGGGGTGAGTAGAAAATGGAAAATAGTTACATTGTAAGTAATCTTCAACAGAAATATAAGTTGAATTTCTTGATACTAAGGAAAAAATCTGCTATAAACCACTGTAATGGAGGCAGTGGGGGGTTGGCATAGACGCACAAATGTATTAGCAGTGCTGCCAACAGGTGGTAGCACATATTAGACTTAAAATCTGTCTTAGTTCCAGTATCTCACATCTTTTTATGTCACTACGTTGCTACAGAGGAGCCGGAGATAGGGGTTTTGTGGCGAATTCAATAATTACATGACTTTGTTATCAAGTCACATGTTAAGTGGTTCTATTTTCCTCATTTGCTGAGGCTAGAACACCCTCAAGCTTCTGGAAAATGAGCAGGACTCAGAACAAGTCAGATCTGCCCAACTCCAAAATCAGCGCTTACTCCTACTAAGTCACATTCTCCATTCTTTTTACTTTTAATTCTTCTATTTTAAATTAGATCATCTCCTATGAAAAGTAACTTCCTAGTTAAACATTAAATGTATTTCAAATGTAATTTAAATCAATATGTCATCTTTTTTTTTTTTTTTCTGAACAACAAACACCCAAAAGTTATAGTCTTAAGTCAGAACATTCCAATTTTCACATTTATCTGATTGGCTAAGCTCAGCTGATCAATTCTGGCTGGAGGTGTTTCTGAATTTGTTTGCTGGTAAAAACATACACAGCTAATAGCCACTAAACAGATTTGATAATAAAGTATGATATACTCGTATAAGTAAAGAACAGAAAGAAAATAAACACGTGGACATGGATAATAAATTTAATTCACTATCAAGTGAAGTTAGAGTGTACACAAGTCCTGAATAAGAAAGATGCTTACCTATATTGTGGGAATTGTCTTGAAGAATTCATATAGATAGGTTCACTGTGGCTATTTCTAGGGTTGTGTGGGAGAGGATGCTCATTTTGTTATAATATTTTGCTACATATTTTTTCCTTTACAATGCACACAATAAAAGTAAATAGTGAAAACAAAACATAAAATGACCTATAGGCATATTCAATGTTTGTTTTTCTGGGACACATTATTATGAAAAAGGAATTGAATATTTAAAATATCCTGATATGCAAAAACACTTAGGTTGAAAAAAAGGTGAACTTACATGTTCAGTTCTGAATACCAGCTTCGCTGTCAGAAATGACCTGTAGAGCCTGTACTGGCACCAAATGTCAGCCTAGGGTTGCTTGTCTTGTTGAGGATATGCCCTCGAGGGGATTGGTAACATCTTGGGGTCAAAGTATACTTTATCTTCAATGACCAGAAAAAATAACCAACTAAATACTGTCATAGAAATTATAATGATCACTGAGAAATTAACTGATTGTAGGGTGCAGGATATGGTGTAATATTTCTTTGGAAATATGGAAATCAGTTTAAGTGCTTGAGTTTTCTAATTTTATTAATATAATTTTAAAAACCTGTTAGGTCTCATTTTTTTCATAAGCATTATTTAATTGCTTGGAATTTCTAGTACATGGATTAGCTTGGTTATGAAAAATATCTTTGGCATTAAATTTTGTAAACTCAATCCAAATATAGGAGCTGTCTAAATGATGAAATTTTCCAAACATTTATCACACACAGACTGTTCCTTGTTTAGGTTTTCCTGTGGCTAGCCCATATAAGATTATATATGGATGCACATGAAAGAAGCAAAAAAGTCCATTTCTATTCCCTAGAAAGGAAATGTTTTTAAAATACTTATATGGAACAAATTTTAAGCACAATTATACTACCACTGTCTTGTGACAAGTGTATATATTCAAGGTTTGCATTTTGCCATCCTGTTTCCACAGGCTGATACTACCATCCTTTCCTGTCGAGGGTGAAATTGAGTCTGTTAATTCCAGATTTACTCAGTAGTGAAAAAGAACTTACTTCGGATGCCTACTAATCTCACTTTCCTATAAAATTCATGTAAATGTTAAAATGAAACCAAAATATAGGAGTGGATGGTACACATTTAAGAGTCACATATTGAAACATGTAGTCAATAATTTCATAGGACATTAAATATTTTAATTTATTGATAACTGGAAAAAGTGAAGGACATTATATATTACTTACTGTGCAAACCATTAGTAAGAATGGAACCCATTTCCAGGTAAGATCAAATATTGATAATAAATAAAATATGTGCTATGTAGTAAATTAAGGAATTTATAAATCAGTGGCTTAAGTGTATTCTATAGATTTTCTTGATCAATAGAAAATGATTTGTATAAATATTGAATTTAATTCAGCATTAAGATTTCCTGTAAACAATTACACCCTGATTTGAACATTTCTTACTGAAACAATTCTTGAGCTATTCTAACTGGTAGCTGATATCTAATACATTGTTTAAAAACTAATGACATTTTAATCTTCAAAGTTTATTTGAGAGCGACTATAACTTGGTAGAACTTCAACATTTAATTGACATTAAAAATTGAGTTAAGGAAGTTTAAAATATTGTTAAATTGATATAGTATTGCTGTTGTGCACTGGGCTGCCATAAAATTAATTATCTATAAAATATAATATTTAAAATTTCATGTAATAGTGATTACAATATCCCTTATTAAATTCTTGTTAATCCTATAAATCTTATCAATGAGGTTTAGATTTAGAGTTCTGTAGAGTTAGTTCTATACTTGACTTTGAAAGAATTACTTTAAAGCGAAGTAAAAAATAGGACCAACCAATCATGCTACTCATTGTCAAGAATATTTAGTGATATATATTGGTAGATATCTATATGATATAAAAATAAAATTCTGATTGTATTTAGTATGGTAGTTATTTTATGGAACAAACGACAAGGGAAACTTTAATAACATTATGTCTTCCAAAAATCTCTACAACAAATATGAATCCTTATATTTTCTATTGAAGTATTTCAGTAAAATCTGCCGTTTTAAGAGGTAATTACAATTCAGTAAAACAATTCTGGTACGTAGGACAATGTTGTCTAGTCAAAATAACAAAACATTTTGTGATTATGCATGTCACTATATGTTGACTGTTGGTTTCATAAACTGCACAAATTATGTGCATTTATATGCATAAAACAATTTAGGATCTGAACTCACCCAGATATCTTTTATATATGCACATTTACTTTACTTTTTAAAGTCCTCCTCATATTCTAATGATTTTTACAATTGATTTCTGTTTTTCAATATCATGTTTTATATGTACAAATTTTTATAAAATACCCAGTTATTGGGTTAATATCCTCTTGTGGTTTTTAATATAGTTGTAATTTATTATATTTTTTAGAGGCCATAGACCTTTCTTTCCAACTCATTTTCTCAGCATATAAGATCTATATCTGGAGCTTCTATTTATGTGGAAATAAGTTTATAGTTCTTCATAAAATACATTATAACTCTTCAAATTTAAATGGGAGATAACGGTTTGATTTGCTTTAAAGTCCTCAAAGTAAGACTACTTGCCATTTTATGAAAAACAGGAATAATTTTCAAGAAAAAATTTCAAGGGCTTAGAAAGTGTTCTGTAAATATTTGATAGAAATGGTATGAATAACTAATTACATTTAGGAAAATAGATTTTAAAAAGCTAAGATCCATGCTGCTCTCTTTTTTAGTATCATTTGTATTGTTTTTGACTGTTAGTTCTTATGTCTCTATTTTTAATATTTTTTCCTTAGAATAGTTAAGATGCACAGAAGTTTTCTCTGTATTCAACTTGTAATTTGCCTACTCAATCTCATCTAATTAACTAATACAAAAGAACAAAAGATAATCAACTTGCTCTTTCCACTTTCAAAGATTTATTGAATGAGTATGAAATTATCCTAAGTGTACAAACCTGCTTTTCCCTGAAGCCAATGAGGATAGATTTCTATCATTCAAAATTATAAAGGCCTAGCTTGATTGCAGAATTGTTTATGCTTATTCATTTATTTTATTTTCTCTTAAAATTCCAGGATACACTAAAATGATGGCACATGCCAACTTCTATTCCACACACTGCTCTGGGGGAATGTAATGTGAACAAATGTGGAACTTCAGAGAAATCATGTCTTCAGAAAGCACATGAAGATTTTTAAATAAATGCAGTCAATATGAATACATGTGGCAAAAGTTCAAAACAGGCCCAGAGTTTCAAATCATGGCATCAGAGTCAGACATATTTGGGTAGAAATCATTTGCTCCATGACATTAAGACTCTTGTGATCAAGGATGAATTTATAATAAAGTTTGGAGCAAAAGTCACAATGTCATGGAGCAAATGATTTCTATCTTCCGCAGCTGAAATAATACTTTACCTTAGAGAACTGATGAGATAGTTTGTATAAAAAGGAATGTTTCATTTATTCAAGGACTATTTATTAAATGTAAGTTTTACATACCTGTCCAAGTTCTAAAAATATAGAAGCAAAAAAAATTTTTGCTATCATTCAAATTTGCTTACTAAAATTTTACTTTAGACACTAGGATAAAATAATTTGCAACAGAGTGTAATCTCACCTTTCAAAAGTAGGTTATTTTATTTCAGTTTAATTCTAAAAGCTTATGACATTATGAAGAATCAGATATAAATTTACCATTTCCATCCATGTATACTTTATAAAGCAATGGATGTATTAATTCTCTAAAAGTATTTGTACAATTAAAACTTGTTAGAGGAAGATATGGTTTTAATTATTAATGTCTCTTTCTAACAGACACAATTTGACAAAATTCAGCTCAACAGTGGAATAGTTAAGTAGAAAACTAAAATATTATCTAAAAAATAGACATAGAAATAAATGGTTTAAGTAAAAATTATAGAAGGAAATGTCAGCATGAAGTTTGTAGCTACAAATTTTTAAATCAAGAATAAGTTATGAATGACTTAATTTCCTGTCAAATCTTTCAACATATATATTAGAATGTGGTTCTGTTATAATCTAGTAATGAAATGTTTGGAGAGAAAGGAAGCAGAATATTGGATAAAATTCTATAATAGACATGGAAGCCTAACTTCTAAGCATAACAAAGAATACTGTTGAAAGAAAAAAGAAAATGACTGGATTATAAGGAATGAGACTACATTATCAACTCATACTTGATCTTTTCCAATACAATATTTTACAATAATATCAGTGACACTTAATATATAAACAGTATATATATATTTACAGTTTAATGAAAAGCTAATATATGAAAAAGTAGTTCAATCAACCAAAAATATTTTTTATCAATTTGTCATGTGATGGTTCAACTTGCTCTTTGTATGAAATTAAAATAGTAAATCTGAGATTCTACTTCATCTATTTACTAATTTTGATTACACATAATGTTTTCACAATTACTTAAGAAGACCTTCTTTTTGTCAAACATTGTAGCTTCTGAGATAAAGAAAAATAATTCCTGCCTTCAAGTTAGATGGTGATCAGTACTAAGGAGGAATACAGAGCAAGGTATGAAAGAGGCTGCTGGCATACAGAATTGAATCGTGAGTGACAGCACATGGATGCCAGATATGTTATCTCCTGTCTCTTGTTCTCATATCCATTCTCAAGTCTGCTTGAGAATTGCATCTGCAGTCTCATTTACTCTCTTTTTTAGTATAGGGCTCTCTGTCATTTCTCAAAGCACCTTGCTTATATATTGATTTATTGTCAGAACTGGATCTCACTACTACCCAATAAGATGCCCATACCCACTAATTTTGATCAAAGATGTTATAAGCATTTGTACACAGTATTGTGTAGTTCCACTATGCCAAGATGTGTTTTTATTTTTCTTCAAGTGAGTTATCTGTTTGTAAGGCATCATTCTAATTGACAATTTTTTCAGAGTATTAAATCTGACATTTGAGATCTCTCATCTAAATTAAGCTGAATTAATTTAAGGCATTCCACATTGTATCTACTTTCTCATTATGCATTTACTGACTATAGAAACAATGAAAATAAAATGTCCATAAAAAATAAGGTGTAAAAAATTCACATATATATATGCAGGTATGAGGGTTATATGGCATATATATATTCCTAAGTTGTATGTAATTTGGATGAGGTACTAAGACAGGTTCCAGTGGAAAATACAAAGTCATTTGCGAAAATAAATATGTAAATAGGTGAAATACATTTTCAACTACTACAACAACAACAATTTGAACAAACATATTAATGGTATTTTCCTTAAAATGAGATTTCACATTCTTTAAAGCTAGGGGAAAATTTGAAAATACATTTCTATTTTTATATTTTTTTTTTAGCAATTTCTTAGAAGCTAATAAAAGCAGAGCGCCTCTTACACTAAAAAGGGCAGAATGATGTACTGGAGAATGAAATTCTCATAGTGAGACTTTGAGAAGATTTCTTTGCATATTTTAAATTTACAAGTTCCAAATTCTCAAAAAGAAATCACATTATTTGACCCCTTGGAATTACAGGTAACACAGGGTAAACCATTTTACATCTGATCAAATTGTGTAGTTTTTTAATGATTCAATCTATGAATTTGGAGCAGATGTATTACTAATTTATGATATTCTTTGAAACCTGTAGTTTTTGACCAGAAAGGCAGAATTTTATCAAACTGCAATATTTGCTCTGACAGTTACAATAATAAAACAGAGGGAAGGGAGGGTCAGTGATTTAACTTTAGTATTCCACTGGCCAATGATCGACAGCTTACCTGAGCTATTTCTGCCTTGTCAAAGTAGATCAACCAGTTGGGTCAATCAGACTCAATATCCACAACTGATTATGAAAGTAGATATAATTTCATCTTTAAATTCTGCCTGCCTGAGTACACAAACCAAACCATAACTGTGGTGACTGTATTAAGTGAAGAATCATTAATTATGATAGTCATTGGATGAAATGTGACAACAGACTACAATTTGCATCATGTTTAATTTTCACATAGCCTGAAGTATAGTTTACTCATTAAGTCTAAATGGTAAGTTGATACTTACGGAGCTTCTGCCCTCATACACTTAATAGGCTCTGGATTTGAGCACTGGTCTAGAGTCCAATGATGTACTCTTTCTGGTATTATGCCCTTTGTCAACAGTAATGCTTCTCCACCCCCCGCCCCACCACAGCATATCCAGGGCTGGATTGAGTAGCTAGAGCACTCTAATCAGAGCCTACCATTTGATTTCTTTGTGGTATAGAAAAGAGAATTTCTTTTACTATTTAGAAATAATCTTACTATAACCTTGAGAGATTACATGATTGATGGTGAGGTAAATAATAGGTCACAAGAAATAACTCTAGGAAAAAGAAGTATCATATATATTGTGTTGAATGTCCCCCAAATTTCATCTTTACCCAGAACTATTTGTACGGTCTTTGCAGATATAACTGGTAAAGAGTCTCAAGATGAAATTGCCCTGGCCTCTAAATTCAATGACTGGTGGTGTCTTTATAAGACAAATGAGAGAGCGAATTGGACAGAGACACAGGAAGAAGTCCACACGAAGACAAAGTCAGAGATTGGAATTATGTTGTCATAAACCAAGGGAAGCCAGGAATCGTGAGAAATTGAAGAGGTAAGGAAAGTTTCTCTCCCATCCATTTCAAAGAGAGCACAACTCTGCTCTCAGGATGATTTCAGGTGTCTGGCATCCTGATGTTTGTTTTAGCAGTCTATCACCTTAATCCCTGGACCCCTTATCACATCCTTTTTGTTGTTTTAAATCACTGTTTGTGGCAAAGTTATGATGGTCCTAGGAAACTGATAATTCATGTGATTTTATTCTATTCCATATAATCTGGGAATTGTTCAAATACAGTAGTTGAAAAGTGAAATAAGAACAAAGTGTAACACATAAACTTTGAAAAATGACCTTAAGAATAAAATTGTGCTTAAAATCATGACACTTGGCTCTCAAGAATCACAACACACTAGTAAGATTCATGGGACTAGGATAATTAAATGGAAAGGAGCAAAAGGTGATGCCAGTTCTGGAAGTCAAGGCACTTAGAGGTCAGTGGCTACAAGGGTTAATGACATGTAAGTTGAAGTCACCAACTACAGAGGGATTAGTAATTATTTAGGTGCTAAATCCTTCCCAATATAATACCAAGAAGAGACCATATAGTTTGTGAAAGAGTGAAAATATTCAGAGAGTGTGGAAAAGCAGAATACCATGAACTTAAATCAATGAAGAGATTTCATAAGTGGAAGGAAACAAGTGCTTTGGAGATGCTAGCCCCACTTTAAGATTTTGATGTACGTGGCATGAGGCTAAATAAACAACAACTACTTAAGAGAAGACTCTATACTATTTTTCATTTAGATTAATGGAAATATTCTGGAAGGGTTGATATAGCAGAGTTGTTTGGTGAAGCACAAAATGCCCTTGGCCACAGTGGAACAAATTTGGGAGAAAGGGGAGAGGACTGGAAATTAGGTAGAAGGGAATAATGTACGACATAGGAGACATGACAAATTTGGGGGAACTGAGAAAAATGGTAATCATTATTAGCATTTATTAATTCAGCAAATATTTTTGTAGTAACTTGGATGTACTAAATATAAAGATATAATAATCCAAGCAGTAGTCATTTAGCTGATGGAGAGGGCATGTTAGAGGGTTAAATAATTACATTTGGTATGTGTGATAGTATGCTAGACAGAAATGGAGAGAGGGATATGGAGTGTTAACATAAGTAGAGTATTATTTGATGTATTGTACTCAGAGGTAAGCCACATGTTGAACAGAGCACAGTGGGCTGGTTTTCATGGGTTTGTAATGGGTTGTGCTGTGAGTTAGTTGGGAGCTAGACTGGACTGTGGAGATAGTGTAGTACTCCTCTAAAGTCTTCAACTTCTACTTTGAGTGGAAAACCACTTTAGGGTTTTGAGCAGAAGGGGGATTTTATCAGAACAGCACTTTGGAAGTGATGTTATGGCTGCGGCTTTGAGAACTGCCATAGCTGGATAAGAACAGAATCAGGAAAATCAATTTAAAGGTTATTGAATGATTCCATATACAAGTTGATGGCTTGGACTTGGATAATAGAATAAAGGTAGTGAGCACAGGTAGGTTTCTTAATGCATTTTGAAGGCAGAATCAACATTTGGTGTTGTGTTGCAAGTGAGGCAGAAAAGAAAATGAAGGAGATTGCTGAGTATGTTTTTTTTTTTTTGATAAACAGAAAATGGAATCACCACATACTGAAATGGAAAAGGTAAAAGGAGGGTCAGTGTGTTGGGAACAGGAGTTTGGTTAGGAGTAAGTATTTATAAATAGTATGAAATGGGATTTGTATCCACAATACTGGCAGAGATCATGTGGAGAATTTATGTAGTGAAAGAAGGATTTGAGGAATAAAGCTTTGGGGACACCGTATTTCAGACTGTCAGAGAAGAGGCAGAATCTTAAAAGTGGTTGACAAGAACTGAAATTAAGTGGGAGGGGAGAACTAAGATGGTAAAAATGTTTTATCATTCCTTACTCACCTTTATTTTTCCTAGCTTCTCCCTCCAGTTTTAACTTCTTTCCTCACTATTTTTAAATGTTCTCTTTGGTCTTCACTTGTGTCATTTAAAAAAGTCTTCAGGCTGGTAGCATTTTTGCCCTTCTATATGTGTCCTATTAACCCTCCACCAAATCACCTGTGCCAGTACCTTATGTCTTAGTAGCAAACAAGATGTTCAACAAATAACTCTAAGGAGTTACTGATATTCTAGTAACTACTGTGTTATTTATTTAATATGATTATAATTAAAATCTCCATTTAACCATTTTTATAGTGTTTGCAAAGATCTGAATTTATGATCTTTATTAGCAATCATTTATCCAGAATTTGGCATGGTGTTTCAAAGTTATTACAATCATAAATGTTACAATTTGACAGAAACTTAGCATTGGGTAACAGTTAGTATCCTCTTAAATTGATCCTTCTAACACATAATTTTGAATGATTGACAATGGGCAATTAATTGAAGTACTCATACCAAGTATTTCTAGAAGAGAATAAAACTCACAATCTACCAAAAATATAAAACAGTTAATAAGAAATATAAGTTTGAATTGCTTTTAATGTTTTTTTCTAAAGAACCCATAATCTAGGAAACACCATTAGAATTAGTAGAGAAACCCAGTCCTATACTTTTGTGTCTTTATCTACAACTCATTTTGTTTTCTTTTCTCAGGGGCTAATTTAGTAGAGATTGAAGCTAATTTTAGGAGAAATATTCTGATTTGCTCATTATTCTTCCAAACTCATGAGGGAACATCTGACAAAGTTTAGTAAAATCTTGCTATCTGAGAGCTAAATACATCCCACATGTTAATGAAGCTCTGTAATGTTAATGTAACTCTGGAAATCTGGTTTTTAGAAATAATAATGTCTTGGGGGAATTAAGAAGCCCTGGGCTATGTTTGGAGAGTTAGAATATCTCAAGGCCATAATGTTGCCTGGCTACTGAAATGATAATACACTCCTATTCTAAAATACTCCTTCTTAGAGAAATGTAAAATAATAAAAATTAGAGCATAAATTTTATATGAAAAATAGCATATTCTAAACAGATGCCAATGATTAAACACTCTAAATATAGAAACTATTTTCTTACTATTAGTAAATTGTTAAAAGTGCAATTTTCATAGGTATTTCATAAATGTGGATTATATAATTATATATGAATATACTATGTATTTATGTATTAGGAATATGTATGTAAGTTAGTTGAAGTCCATGTTTATGTTTATGTACTGCCTGGATATAAATACATGCTGTAAAGTGCTAGGCCTGTAAATAAAAGCTTTTGGAATTATCTGTCTCCTCTTCCTATCTTTCAAATTTTTATAAATCACTTATTCTTGGAAATTTCACATACTAGTATATATTCCATGTGGAACATATTGTGGAGTCATCAGAAAAAAATGTTACCACTAAACTTACATTTTGTGAGATAAGACAATGAGCAATATACAGTATATTGGAAAATGATAGGTTATGGCAGAGAAAATCGTATGCTATGAGATAGTTTTTAAATTATTGTCAGCATCACTGGTGGCCATCATTTGAGTAATGACTTGAAAACAAAACTGTAAGTACTTTAGAAGAGTAACATTTCCAGTAAAGGATGCCTCAATCCATAAGTGAGATTATAAGATAAGCCTGAAGGGAAACTTTGAACTGAACAAAAAAACCAAATTTTGGAGATGCAGCTAAAGCAGTGAAGGAGGGAAATATATAGCAGAGACTACTTCTATTTAAAGAGAAAGGTCTCAAGCTAGTAATTTAAGTTTCTATTTTTAAAAACTATAGTAGGAATGAGCAAATGAATCCCAAAGCAAGAAAAATTCATATAAAAGAAATCAATGAACTTGACAAAAGACAATAGAGAATGCTTAAGGAAAACAAAATGTATTTTTAAGATTATGAGATTGATAAGTCTCTAACTAGAACAAGAAAAATACGCAAATTAACAATATAAGGGAACATCATGACTGATCCAATTCATGAAAAGAATATCTCAAATCTTGTGCCTATAATTTTGGTAAATTAAATGAAAAATTCTTTCAAAGATACAAAGTGTAAAATCCACTCAAGAATAGATACCTTGAAGTCATATCTATTACAACTTTATATTTGGATAGTTTCACTGTCCAAATCTAAGAAATATGAAAAAAATCTAAAAGGAAACATTTTCAAAGTCATTTATGAGGTAAGGTTTATCCCAATAGACATTGCTTGACAAAGTTAAAACTTTTACGAATATACACATAAGCAGCCTTAACAGAATGAAAGCAAAAATAATATGTAGACTAATAAGTATGTACAGATTGAAAAGCCTGCCTCTACTCACAGTTAACTCTATAAAGAGTTCACACAAGTCTAAGCAATCTAAAAAAGTTCTTGTAGTTGTGGATTCCACAAGGTCCTTAGAAACAAGGGCAGTATACAGAAATCAATTTCATTCCCATATAATATCAGTGACCAATTCAAATTCGTAATGAAGATAATACCAATACTTGGGGATTTAAAAAAATTAAACTGAAGGGAAGTATGCCAAATGAAATAAATCAGAATTAGACAAATACTAGATGGTTTCACTGATAAGTGGAATATAAAGAAACAAAAAGAACAAAGTGTGGAGGGCGTGTAATACACTATGATGGAGGAGGATTGTGTCTTCGTGATGGGTGTGCTAACATACATCTGAATAGCCTGTACCTCTGAAAAATATACAGTATATTCTAATGTTATGTCATCTAAAAATTACAATTTAAAAATATCACACCAACACAAAGGTATTATTTAGGTATAAATCTAGCAAAAGCAGTGTGTACATCTGATACAACAATTTTAAGTCTCCAATGTGACTCCAACATTGACTTATAGCTGGGTTACTGTCTAATGAGACCCTGAAGCAGGAACCAGCCTGACACTGTGCCAGGACAGAGGTATGAAATAGTAAATAGGTATTGGTTGAAGCTACTAGGTTTGCAGTAATTTGTTATATACACATAGGAAAACAATTTTTTCCCTCAGTTTCTTCAAATATAAAATGGTAACAGTACTTTGCTCATATTTTTGAAATTAATATGAATCCCTTTATTATATTATTGTAATTATAATTACATTGCTACTTATAATTCATAGTTATATTTTAAAATTATAATTTTCCATATATAAATTTAACTTCTCTTATGAGTCTTTTCTCCTTTGGGTGTTAATATTAACTCAGTTAACTGAGGGTACATCTCCCCAATTCATTCTGGAACACTGCAATTTCTACCTCCCTTAGAAATGAGGTACCAAAGAACTTGGACTTGGAAGTGGTTATGTGGGTTATGATCAATGTGTGAAACATGCTCTTTCCCTTTGAATAACACTGGAATTTTGCAAGAGCATTTTTTGAAAAATGGACTTGGAAATTTTCTGAAAAAGAAAAAAATCTGGGGCATTTGTATAACCTTCTCAGAAGTGCTACTTTATCTGTTTTTGCTGGACAAGTGCAATTGTGAATGATTTCTATGTAGTTTTGGACACTACTTTTATAGAGATAAATTGAAAAAATTGTATCCTAGAAGGCACTGTTTAGCACTTTTTCAGGAAAAAAAAAATCAAATGATTTACCAGAAAGTTCACTGTGTTTTGTTTGAAAATTGCACAAAGTATTGATTCTTTATTAAGGAGCCTTATCCAATAGTGAAATAGTCATTGCAACAGAGACTGCTAGACTAATAAATTGATTTATCAGATGTACACATTTTCCTCTGCTTCTTTAATATATATATATATATATACATATATATATATATATATATATAGAGAGAGAGAGAGAGAGAGAACTCTCACATAAAGTTACTGCAGCATATTGATTCACACTATACATTCTCACTGGTATATTTTTAATTTAGAAAGTCATTTTTAGTTATGTATGCCACATTAATAGCTAATAGTTAATTTTATAAATTGGGCATGCAATGCCACAGTAATTAGCAACGAACACAATTACATTTCAAATCTGAAATATGTTAACAATGTTAAGTATAAAACATTTTTTTTTCTGTGAACTATCTAAAAATCACCTTTTTTGGATTACTCTTTAAGAAATCCACTCGCCAAAAAAAAAAAAAAATCCACTTGCTGGAAAAATGAATATTTGCCTATACTCCTTGGTCTCTAAAAGATGGTTTATGTGTATGGCAGGCTAATGTATTGATCATCTATATAAAATAAAATGAAAAGATTATTTTCTAATATTTCATCTCTAATCTATTGAAAACAATCTAATAAAGTCTTGGTTTTCCAATTGTGGAAGAGGAATTATGTTTTGTGAATTTCCAAGACCAATCTAAAGGAACTCTTCAGTCAGTTAGCATTACAAACAGCAGCAACAGTCTCATCTTCCCTCAAAAAAAAAAAAATAAAAAAATAAAAAAGGTGCTGCAAAGGGCAAATTTCTGTCCTAATAAATGTCAAGGCCTGACAGAAAACAGAGGATGAGGTCCACAGCTTCCCATTTTGAGGAAGTACACAAATGCTCTGGAGGCCTCTCCAAACCAACAGAAATAGCTAAGCATCTCCACAAAGCACCTAAACCAGGTGTCACAGTCAATACCAAGCAGGAACTCACATTATATTTAATTTCATTTAGACATTTTAAAACATGTGGCATGAATTTTATGAAACATTCTTATCTGCCTATATGTCAGATACATGAAGATTATGAAATCATATCTTCTTAGGTAAGATACATGAAAATAAAAGAAAAATGCTGAGGGGAAGGAGGAGGCTTAAAAGATGGCAGGTAGAAAATTTAAATAAGACAAAGGAAAGGACCTTGTGTAAATAGAGAAGATATCAGGACTAATACAATTCAATGACAACCAAAAATAACCCAGTCAAAAAATGGATAAAAGATCCAAATAGTTTTCTAATGAATGCACATAGGTGGGCAGCAGGGTCATGAGAAAATGTTCATCAATTACTGGGGAAATGCAAGTCAAAACCAGAATAAGAAAATGACCTATATCAAAAAGAACAGAAAAACTGATGTTGGTGAGGTTGCAGAGAAAAAAGAACTCTCATACACTATTAGTGAGGATGTAAAATTGCAAAACTATGTGGAAATTTCTCAAAGATTAAAAATAGATCTACCATGGAATCCAGAAATTGCACTCCTAGGTGTCTACGCAAAGAATATGAGAAAACTAATTTGAGAAGATACGTACCCTGTGTTAAATGCAGCTCAATTTATAAGAGTCCAGACTGGAGACTACCCAAGAGGCCATCAACAGATGACTGGATAAATAAGTTGTGGTAAATGCATACAGTGCAATACCAACCAGTTATAAAAAATAAAAGCAATTCGCTAGTTGTGACAAAACCTATGGAACTAGAGGGAATTATGCTAAACAAAGCAAGTGAGAGGGAGCAAGACAAATACCAAACAATTCACTGGTGTGGAATATAAAGAAAAAAAAAAAGCAAAAGGACAGACCAAATTAAACCAAACCAAAACCCTTGGTCTGACTGCAGAACTAAGGTTATCAGAAGGAAGTGGGGGTAAGACCAAAGGGTAGAGGGGGTCGAATAACCGTGATGGAAGCTTATGGGTGGTGGATATTGTGTGGCAACCTTTGAATAGGTGAGGACTTGTACTCCTAAATCACATATATTTGTAAATTCGATTTTAATTCAATTAGAAAGAAAAAGAACCTTTGGTGGGTAATGTAGGACTCGTAGTAAGATTGGCATATTCCAGTTTTCTTAAAAAGTATCCTTGAACCTCAAATTTTAAAAATAATGCCTTAGAGATATGAAAGTCATGAGGAGAGATTACAACTGAATCTTTATATGGTTACACATGCCACAAAATAATTTTTTCAATGTTTAAGCAGACTTGATTATTTCAGGACTACATAAAAACACAAATAACAAAGATTTCTTTACTCCTCACTAGGCTTTTAGATATTAGGTTGCAAGGAATGGTTACTAGTAAGGCTGTTTTAAATTTCTTGTGTAGATGCCTTTGATTTTCATGACTGGGGACTTATTCATTTCAATATACTGTGATTTTCAAAGATAACCTCTATTCAACTAGGTGATAAAGCAGTATTCTTTTAAAATTGTGTATTTGCTTTATCTAAAATACATATTCCATTTTTGGTGATACAACTTAAATTGTAACCTTGTTACTTCATTCTAAATGTTAATTATATTCTATCACTTACTATATATTTATGACCTTAAAATATATGAACTGAAATATTAAAAGGTGAATTCATACCTGAAATACATGATTTTTATACAAACTCTAGACACTTCTGTCCTTTTTGTTCTGAGGATACAACCTTCTAGTTGTCTTCCTGATTCAGAATTTGATAAAATATTAATGTTCCATGTTATCTAGACAAACATACAGAAGTGCTGGGAGAGGAAGAAATTCAGTCCAGTATGTAAACTAATCAAATATTTTATTTATTTGAATTTTTATGTAGAACTGGAGTGAAGGTCAGAGGTGCGGGGTGGGGGTGCTATGAGATGATTCACTAGCGACAGAATGGGGAGCCCCCCTAGCTGGGAATTGAACTCAGGCCTTAGTGGTTATAGTACTGAAACTTAACCCCTAGGCCAACAGGGAGGCTCTAATCAAATATTTTAACGTCCTTTGAAAGGCAAGAAAATAAGTATAAAATAATTATAATATAGTTGACTCATTACGTTATGTGGAAACTTTCCCATTTCTATTTACAACTTGAGGACAAAATTTTGTCAGGAATCTCAAAATAATGTTTAAACTCTGGAAACAAAAGTAGTGGTTAAAACTCTCACAAAACACTAACTAAATACTTTAGGGGCTTCCTCTCTCAGATAGCAGCAGCCTAGGGTATTATAATTAGTAGTTAACTAACTTAAATACAAATAAGTAAACAAATAGAATATTAAGATCTGTCAGACACAACAAGAGATTAAGACCCAGCACGTCTGACAGAAATCACAGACAGCAAGACAGAGAAATATATAAAAGCAGACAAAAGCAATTACTTTCACATACCTGACATCTGACAGCTAAGAGACAGTGAAATATATTTGCCTACTTAGAATTCAAAAACCAGTGACAATATCTGTCAAGTGTGGAGGGAGCATGGCATTGGGGCAAATAAAAACGAAGTTCACTAGTGAAGGACTTTCCCCCACTATAGGAAATTTAGAGATTGTATTTCAGGTAGCAGAGATGGTCCTAGTAGAAGGTGTGGACTGCAGAAGTACTGAGCACAGGCAAGTCAGAGAACCAAACTAAACAAAGATAAATCAGTGTGTGTATGTGTGTGTGTGTGTGTGTATGTTTGTGTGTGTGTGTATGTTTGTGTGTGTGTGGTGTGTGTGTGAGAGAGAGAGAGAGAAAATATGATTTGATTCTTAATGATGTTCATTCTTTGTTTCCACAGATAAGGAAATGAGAGTAGCAAGTTAAATCTTTGCTAAAATTTTTAAATTATATGGCAGAAAAATATTCCTTACGAGTGGTTCTCTTTTTTCCTTTTCCTTTTTTTCTAACTTGTTCTTTGATCATATCTAACCATATAGCTAGCAATTATAAAACTGAGTAAGTGAAGACATTATTATCAAATTTATCAAATGACAGTGAAAGCGTCTGTCCTTTTTTTCCAGCTTCAGATTAGTGTACTGCTGATGTGCATCAAAGCATGCTGTGAATGAACAAGGTTAACCAGTAGGCATAACTGCAGCTTCCTCATTGCCATCCCAGTAAGCTGGAGTACCTGCAGTTCTCCAGACTGCAATGAGTATACATGTCATGAATGACAGGCATGATTCACTTTAAGAAAACATAAACAATCATGTAAGTTCAATGTTAAATTTAAAACAGGAAGCCATAAACCAGAGACATTCTGCAGCGGGGAGAAGGGAGTAGGATCACCACAGGGGTGGGAAGAGCACAAGGGACTATGGTGATGGTTCACGGGTGAATGGGTGGTGGGAATTTCACGGGGACTCTAACAGAGATGAAAATGCCTACATTGTAAAAAAATGAAAAATGATGGAAATATATAAAATGAAAGAATTTAAAAAGAAAAAAATAAAGGTCTAAACAGTTAACAAATAGAATTGATAATCATTTAATGTAAATTATGTATAATAAGTATTTTTCAAAAAAGGGGGCTGCTTCTAGCATATTTAAGTTTTTCCTCACAATTTACATTTTTCAAAGGGGGGGAGGCCAGAGAAGAATGTGAGTGCCAAAGAAAAATTTTCTTTGCTACTTCAAAAGAAGTTACTCATTTCTGAAAGAGTGAGCACTCTTCGTTAATCTTCAGACACAGGATTTATATGATTAACAGACATCTCATGATTGAATTAGAAATATAAACATCAGCAACATGTTGCAAATATCCATCACCAAAGGAAATTTACTGAAGTCACTTCTTTGCTATTAATGAACTATTTGAGTAGTAAATGCATGCTGACACATACATAATTTCTCATGTTTCATAAATACTGATTAAAAATATTAAAATAGAATCTGTATCATGTTTCTCCTCGCTATTACATTTAACCAATGCATTCAACTCCAAGACTTTTACTCCCTAGAATTTTATGAAAAAATCTTTAAAATTTAACTTTGAATTTTACTTCATAAGATAATTGCTTATGAGTGCTTTGGTGGTAGGTGTGGATGGCAAAACATCTGGAAAGATTGAGACCTACTACTATAAATCATATAGTAAAGCAGTATTACCTCAAAAACAATAATAAAAAGAAAAATTAGTAAAATTTACAAATGCCATGGTGTGTTGAAAAAGTATAGATGGCAGAGAGATGAAATAATTTTGAACTGATAGGATAGCATAAATTAAAATAAAATGGCAAACAAAGAGGGGGCATAATCCACAAGGTAGAAGGATGAGCTGTGAGTGTGTGTAAATGTCAATACCATATTGCAGACCCCCTATTAATGTAACAGAAAATAACGTGAATTGATGGAAGCAGATATAATAAGCCTCTGGCCTATTTGATGTGAAGAAATGAGGCAGAGAACAAGATAACTTTGGAGCCTATTGTAAAGTTCACAGTTGAGGGGCATTAAAAATTAAAGAAGTAATTGAGATATTTTGAATAATAATGATAGTAACAAGAAAAGAAAGATATGAGAGGTAAAAGTTGCTGCATGATTGATAAAAACAGACTTTCATGGAAAAAAATACTGTGACAATTATTTCACAATGGGAAGTAAAACTGAAAACCAGCTGACTTTCTATTTCTCAAAAAGGAGAATGGAAAAATTGAGGTAGCATTAATAGAAGTGAGGGACATAAAAGAAAACAGAACTATGCATTCACTCAATACTTATTTATGGATCCTGTGTTACATGTAAGGAATTATATGATGGGAATAACAGTTACTTCCTTAGTGGAATTTAAATTTGTTGGGTGAATGTAATTGACAAAGGATTGATATCAAAGATATACATAGACTCATTTAACGCTACAAAAAAAAAAAAGTGACCCAATCAGAAACTAAGCAGAAGAATGAAAGACACTTCTCCAAAGAAGACATTTAGACTTCAAAAAATGTTCATTATCACTTATTAGAGAAATGCAAATCAAGGCACAATGAGAATCCACCTCACGCCTGTGAGAATGGCCTAGAAAGACACCAGAAACATCAAGTGCCAGTGAGAATATGAAGAAAAGGGAACACTCCTACACTCCTGGTGGGATTGCAAACTGGTCCAGCCCTTATGAAAAGCACTATGGAGGTGTCTCAAAACAGTAAAAATTGATCTGCCATTTGACATATTAATTCCACCCCTTGTGATCTATTTATGAACTTTGAAAACACTAATTCAAAAGGAAACTTGCAGTCCCATGTTTACTGTAGTGCTATTTACTATAGCTAAATTATGGAAATAACCTAAGTGCCTCAAAAAAGTTGAGTGGATCAAGAAGATGTGATATACATAGCCAGTGGACTATTACTCAGCATTCAAGACAAACAAATGCCTTGTGGGGCAACATGGATGGAGCTTGAAGCAATGATGCTAAGTGAAATCAATCAGATGGAGAAAGATAAATACTAGCTGGTGTCACTAATATGTGGAATATAAAGTAACTAAACTAAGAGTCCTAGAAAGACAAGTTTAAAAACTAACCCTAGTCTATGGTGGTGGAATATGGGTGATGTGTAGGTGAGTTCATTACAGTGGAACTATCTGATGGGGGAATCCAAATATTACCTCAATTAAAAAAATTTAAAAAAATGGTGTGTGAACATTAATAACCCATTCAGAAATGTAACATTTCAACCATAATTATGCTCAGAAAGAATATGTTCATGATGTTAGGAAGTGCATTATAGAGATATTCAATCTTGTCAGAAGATTTGGGGGAAATTTCTGAAGATATGAATATTGAGTGAACTTGTATATGACTTGGATAGAGTGACAGTGGGGAAAAAAGCATGCTCCTATTATGAAAGCTTGAGGAATGGCCACAATCAGACAGAATAACAACATGTTTCACCAGAAAGGATCAGGTGAAGCTGTTTTAAGACTGAAGAAAGAACAAAGGAAGATTGATATAAAATTAGTCACTGCCCACATAAAAATTATGTTTAAGATGTTAAAATTTAGCCTTAATTATTTTCATTCAGTTTGGCATCCTGCTAAGTACTGATATGACAAATACTTGTCCAATCTATATCTTTCAGTCTCGTTTTACAATAAAATTGTTGTAGATATGATATTTAGAAAATGCTAAGTTCATATCTAAAAAGTTTCAGGATTTCTGCATTACACAAATAATTACATTATTTCTGTCATAATTCCCATTATAACACCAAACACACTCCTCCTGCCAAGCATCTTATATAAATTACTGCAATCTTAAAGTTAAATGTTATTTTAACACTGATGTTTGGACTCCTACATAGAATTAAATTACATACTTTATTAGCTCATTTACCACCTACTATGCTATATTATTAGATAATTCTTTGAACATGAGATGTTTGGGGTTACTTCTGGTAGTAATTTAAGCACCCCTTTGACTTACCATTTACTGCCTATTTCCATAACTGTTACATATCTGTGGTCTTTATTAAAAATTAAGCTAATTTAATCAGCACTGATTAACTCAACCATTGGATTCAGATTGGGAATTGATTAGGACTGAAGTCATATTATCACGTAATTTGTAAATTCTCTATCAAAAATAATATATCCAAGTCATCACCTTCCAGAGGGAGTATTTATATTAATGTAGATTTTAAATAATTTTTTATAATTGCATTGAATAATTTATGGTCTCTTCTTTATGATTTATTTACAATGTACTAAGCAATCATACTCTTCTACTCTCATTGTACTTCATGCCTACAATTATAAAGCCCATATAAGCACTATTTACCAGTTTGTTTATTACTAGCAGGAGTAATAACTAATTCAGTTCTTCTGCAATCATTGAGTTACATGGTGTATGTTTATAATACACATACATATACAAACATGTACAAGTACATATGCCTTTGTCTTTAATAAAAATATTAAAGCTATTTGTTTAATGTTACTTCTGGATGTCTTACAAACTCAGACATTCTTCTTGAAATATATCTAATAGTTCAGCAAATTATAATACCCTTATAGTTTTCATCTCGTATTTCAATGTGGGGACAAAAATCATAGTATTCTTATCATGTAAGCCCATTTGATATTGTATTGTGTCAAAATCATCCTTATTAAATACATGGGATTATATGACAAGGACCAGAATCAGCATTATAATATTTCATACAGGTCCTTTGAACTACAATTTTATATTTGACTTGACTAATATTTTGATGCTAATTTTTTTGATCATTAAATGATGCAGCTCATTATAACTCATTTAATGAAAAATTTGACAAATTAAGTACAAGTTAGAAGCTACAAATAGGGACAGCTATTTTTGTATGTAATTTTATTGAGATTCTATATATTGATACTAAATGTGCTAAAGAACAGTCTAATTTGAGGCTATCAAAATTTTTTTAAAAGTTTTTTTAATTTTTATTTATACAAGCACTGGGTACAGTCAGAAGCACGAGAGGGTGAGAGAATTCCCCAGAGCCAGAGCGGGGAACAGAACAGGCAGACTGACGAAATACACTGCTGAGGGGAGCAGCGGGCGCAGCAGGAGAGGTCTGCACACCATATGGGACCCTCGCGGGTGGCCGGGGATTGAACCGGCACTGCAGAGGCTGCAGGCAGCTTCACAGCCCAGCGCTCAACTGCTGCGCCACCAGGGGACGCCCGAGGTTATCAAATATTGAGGATTGTTTAGGTGATTGTCACTTGTAAGATATTCTTTTTTTCATGTTCAAACAAATGCATTACATAACCATTGAAAACTACAAGCTGAAATTTAGTTTTCTAACTGTAAAGCTTTATTTCCCTTATAAAATAAGTCATTAACCAAGCTATTATTGCTTAGAACTTAAAGAAACTACCGTATGACTGTCCAGCAAACTGCACAGCAGACCCTGCCTTTAGTCCCTCTGGAATCAGACTCCTCTGGGTTGAATCACTGGCTGTGCCTGATGTGCCACATGGAATCTCTGGACTAAGCAAGTTCCATCTGCTGTCCACAGGGACATATGTCTGGCCCAGACACAGCCTACTATAATAAGCCACTTGAGTGCCAAACTTTGGCAGCCACTCTGCCCTCTTAGAAAGAAGGGCCTGAATGGGCTCACAGCCTGTCCTGATCTCACACAAGCACCCACCCTGTGCTGAGTCAGGGATTTAACCCACCAGAGGCTCCATGGGCCCACCTAGACCTCACCGTTAAAATAGAAATAGTACTTTCTGGAAAAAAAACTATCCCTGATGGAAGGTCTTTTTTTTTTTTTAAGATTTATTTATTTTTATACAAGAGCTGGGGTACAGGCCAGAGACATGGGAGGGTGAGAGGATTCACCAGAGATAAAGCAGGGAGCAGAACAGGCAGACGACAGAAAAACTCTGCTGAGGGGAGCAGCGGGTGAGACAGGAGAGGTCTGCTGCGCCATGTGGGATTCTTGCCGGCTGGCTGGGATTGAACCTGCACTGCAGAGGCTGCGGACAGCTTCAAGGCATGGTGCTCAACCTGCTGTGCCACTGGGGAGGCCCCTGATGGAAGATTTCTTCCAGATTATAGAGGGATGTGGCTTCCTCTGTCTAGGTAGTGACTCTCCCGCTACAGGGCCTCCAAACTGTTACGGAAGCCCCTAGGGACAAGGTGTCTGGCATAGATAGGGAACTGCTGTTCTGTGCCAGCACCACCACTATTCATGATCAAGGCAGATCATCCTGCCTGTCAATCCCTAGTTACTGAGGTGTTCTTTTGGCCCAGATAACACTAGCAGAATCAGTGACAATGTACCTTGCTTTGCAACAGGTCACAAAAATAAGACTCTCCAGGGCATATAATTTTTACTGACACTTGAGGGGTGGCTGATGGGTTTGTAGTTTGGTCTGGACAAGGGCAAAGGGATAATTTTATGATTCAGGAAAAGCCTATTTGGGGTGCTTCCATTTTGGAAGAGAGCACCAACTCACACCTACCAGTTATGGTCACACATGTCCCTGCATGCACACGTGCACACAAAAATACACACTCACCGGGAGCACATCATACTAACATCACAGACTCCTTATCCAAAGTACACGCCTCTTCTCAGGCACACACAAGCCACCTCCCAGAGTACCTGACACAGTCTCAGATAATTCCTCCATACACCACATATACTAGCAGAGTGGGCCCACCTACCATCAGGCCAGAAGGGGTGACAGCACTCACTGAGTGGACACACAGGTGCAGCATTTCCCCCTCTCCCTGGCTCTTTTCAATATGCTGGTTGGTAACAGCCTCCTTTGCTCCCTGAAAAAACTCTGGGAGGTCCAGGTAGAATGAGATGCCCTAAGGCAACATTGCCTATTCCCCACAGTCATTTCAACTGATTGCACCATCCTGGCCCTCTGCTGGCGCTCAGAGATATTCAGCCACCATCATCAATGCCTTTACTGGATTCCTGTTGACTACTCTTTCCAGAATGTTCCTTCCTATCTTGTCATCTCCCTCTTTGCTAGGTGTATACACATCATTTTGGGCCCTGAGACATTGTAGATTCAGATCAAGGTACCCACATTATTCAATCATTGTCTCCAGAGCATTGGAATCTGCGGAATTTCCACCTAGCTTACTCACCCCAACAGAATGGACTTACTGTTTAACATCTGGTCAAGGACAGATTGTGGAATATGACCCTTATATGACAGAGACCCTAAGGGGACAACCCCCACCATGTTGTTTAGAGGTCATGATTCTACCTATTTCATTGGCCCAGACAATGATTCAGAAACCATTCAGGTCACAGGTTTTACACCTCACTACCTGGGTTAGAAAGACTGGCCATTTAAATCAAATTCATCAAAAATGCTGCAGTAGGTTAAAATAATAATTCTAGGTGGAATTTTATGGATTGCAGAGAGAGAGGGAAAGAGGCCTTCTATCTAGTGATTGCTGCCACATAAGAAACAGAGCTTGCAAAAAAGAACCTTCCTGTCTAGTACTATGAGTGAGACTCAGGCCAGGACCTTTGCCTACCTTAGATAAAGGGGTAAATGATCTCCTGGTCCAAAACAATCTATTCTGCCTCTGGCCAGAGAAAGCTCCTATAAACGAGTCAAAAAATCAAGTGCTCTCCTTGGTGGTGGTTACTGTTCTTGTAGCCCAGAGAACAGGGTTGTCGATGAACCCCTTTGGACAGGGACTGTCCCAGTTGCTGGAACAAAGTCAGCCAGTAGCACAATTGCTCTACAGGATGGCTGAGTGCCAGGTGCTGGCAGGTCCTATTCCAAGGGCTGCAGCCAGTGTGCTACTTGAAGTGGGTTTTGGCCCAGCTTGTCTTCCTCAGCATTAGATGGTATCAATGTGAGTGATGTTTAAAGGAGGGGCTCCCTCTTTCTACCATGCCCGTAGTTATATCCCAGGTGACACGGTCCTTTCACTGGAACCACATCAAACCAACCTGGGTGGCCCAAGTTAAGAGCTTAGGAAGCTCTTTACCACTCCTCTGTCTGACTCCTATTTCCCTTTATTACTTTGAAACAACTTCACCTATTCTTTCTGAGATGCATTGTTATTAATTAATATATCAGTAAATTTACTGTTGGATTATGGTATATTATATAGATCTGCCTTAATGTGTTTATATATATAAATTATATCTATAAACACACATGCATATATATTTCATAAATTGTTGCTTTCTTGCCCCAATATTGCTATATATTTTTTCATTTTATGTATTTTTTACATTATTTTTCATTTTTGCATGATGTATGCAATAACTGAAGGAAACAAACCAAACACAAAAGAGTGTATACAACATGATTCCAGTAGAACAGGACAATTAAACTACTGGGACACAAAGTCGATAAGTGAATACCTGGTGACACAGATTACAAAAGGATCATTAAGAAACCACTGGAGGTGATGGAAGCATTTTCTTTCTTTACTGTGGTTATTTATAGTTTTATGGATGTTGAACCTCAACAAACTGTACTTTAAATATGTGCAAATTATTGGACATAAACTATCCCTCACTAAAGGTTTTTTTTCTTTAATGTGGTGAAAAATACCACTGATAAATTCAGACAGCAAGGGTCAATTAAGACCAAAGTATTTACAGTTCATGTAAGTCACAAAGAACTAGTTTTCCAGATTTATGGAATATATTAAAATAATGAAATGTTACATCTAACAAGAAAAAAAAAATAAAACTTCACCTAGAGTTTGTCCTGTCCCTTGCAGTTGGGTGGATGTTCCTAGTGTATATGCTAATGATCAGTTCCCCTCAGGGTTTTTTGTCTTTGTTTTTCATCAGTTTATTGTGTGTAGGTCTGCAGGAGGCAATCCCTGCTGCCATCTTGCCAGACCTCAGCAATCATTTTTCTGGTTATCAAAAAAAAAAAAGAAAGAAAGAAGGGTAAAAATTGACCTGCACGCCTTTTTATTCTAGCATTGTTTACAATAGTCAAGATACGGAAAAGTCTAAATGTCCATAGGTGTTTGAATGGATTAAAAAAATGTACTCACCTGCAACTGAATATCATTAGGCTTTAAAAAAGGGTACTCCTGTCTTTTGCAATTACTTGGATGAACCTGGAGGAGATTATGAGACATGGACTAAAGGTGTCTCAATAGACAAATGCTGCCTAATTCTAGTTCTTTTAGAGGCATCTAAATTTGCCAAATTCATAGGCTCTGAAAGAGGACTGCAGGTTGCCAGGGACTGGAAGAGGGGATTCCAGGGAGTTGCTGTTCACAGGATTTCAGCATTTTATTATGCAAAATAAGTTCTAGAGATCTGCTATGCATCAACATGCCCTTAGTTAACAATGCAGGATTGTATACTTAAAAATCTGTTGAGTGCAGATCTCATTTGAAGAGTTCTTACATAATGAAGAAAATATCTAAAGTGCATCTAAATTCATTGTATAAACACACTTAGATCATATTTCCTGAAAATGTTCTGTCATGATATACTACATATTTCACTTCTTTTTAATTATGTAATATAAATTTTATAATACATATTTTCTATTACACACACACACACACACACAAACACATTCTGAACTAGAAATGTTTCCTAACAGACTTGTAAGCATCCAGTCTTGAGAACTATCAATCTGTAATTCTCAGAGACCCAATAGATTCTCAGTCTCTTCACTTTCTAATTCTCACTTAGAAGTTTCTAAATGGAAAGGAAAAAAGAAGCTTTAAAAGCATCTTTTAAGTTGTTAGGTGTAAGACTGTCAGTAAGACTGTCAGTATAAAATGGATAAAAATAGATCATATGTGATCACACTATTAAAATTGACTAAGTGATATTTATAAGTTTTCTACCTGAGAATGGTGAACTCCTAACTCTTACTTAGTCATCATTAAACAGATTTTTCAAAGAAGGATAGAGAAACCAAAACAGCTTCGAGTATATTTTTTTTACTGGACTATATTGTGTAATGTGACTCTATAAAAATCAGATTTAAAATGTAATTGAATATCCTTATCATATAACACTTCAAACCTGTTTGAAAAGATTGAAAAATGACTTAATTCATATATTTGCGTATGTAACCTGATAAGCTATATTCCCATTCAACAGAAATGTACTAAAATTGTTTATTTTGAATTAATCATGAAATTTCAGTTTAAAGATGTATAATTGTCTTCCATTATCTTGAAATTATTGGAAAAATTTATTTTCATCAATATATTTTATAAATGTAGAAAGGCGCTACTGATAATAATTGGAAAATTATGTGATTACACCACTTTAGGTGATTCCCTTATGGTATCCACGACTATATCACGACTATATCATAGGTGATAAAGTTTTCAGATTATTTGATAGTCATCTGATTCAGAGACGGCTGAAATGACAATTCAGGTAAATCACAAAAATAATACAATACAATAACCATCTATTCCAAAAGCACTGCAAAAAGTGAACCAAATTCTAATTATGAAACTTTTACCAAAGCTGTAATTACATTATTATTAGAAAGTAGGTGTCACAGTCAGTTTAGACTCCATAGAGGGTGACTTACAAAATAGAAATATATTTTCTTAGAGTTTTGGATGCTGGAGTCTAAGATCACAGTGGTCAGATTCTGGTCAGAAGCCTCTCCTTGGATTCTAGACAGAATCCTTCTCGCTGTGTCACCACGCGATAAAGTGAGTGAGCTCCATGGTATTTTTTCTAATAGTACTAGTGCCTTTATGAGGGTCTCACCTTCATGACTTCATTTGACTGAAGTCCCTATCTCCAGCATAAGAATTTTGGGGGAACATAACTCAGTTTACAGCAGCAGTTGTTGCTTTCACAATATAGTTGTTAAAGCCAAACATTAAGCCAAGACACATAATCAACTGATCTTAAGCCCCACCTATCCATATTTTAAATAAAAGCAGTGTCTCAAATTTGGTGTGAGTTGTAGGTTACTGATAATTTACTGAGTGCAATTTTACATCTAGTAGATAAATTATGCTTACATCAAAAATCAATCATCATAATATATGATCCCTTTGAAATCATATATAGTATCAAAATTACAAATACCTCATAACATGGAATCAATTTAAATATCCATTCAAAAATATGGTTTAAAGTTTACTTAATTATTAGATTTGCTATATAAAGATAATTCTCCTTTATAAAGTAGTCATCAAATTCCTTATTTTTCTTAAATTGAGGCAGCTAATTACTCAGTACTAGCTGGTAATTTTGCAAAAAAAAGCATAGTGATGTAAATAAGCATTGATGCAAGTTAGTTCAATAATTTATGGTCTGAATAAAAAGACAACCATTTGGTGTTTCTCAGTAGAATGGTTATGTCTAAACTTTTCTAGTGGAAAAAATTTACATTCTGTCTTCAGATATTGCCACATTTCTTAAGCTCTGTATTATTATTTCCTAAAATTGTAGCAATCCATTTTTTTTTGCACAACTTTGAGTGAATAGAGTCTTAATATGAAGAAGAATATAACCAACCTTAGTTATATATTATATCTGCTCAGTCTAAAATAATTCTTGCTGCCACTCTTGACCTTATGCACTCAGAATTGATTAAGTGCATGGTCTTTGTCTATAAGCACACTACGCAAGTACAAATCCTGATGTCTCCACCAGCCTGAATTGCAGCAAGTCACTTAACCTCTCTCTGTCTCAGTTTTCTTATTCATAAAACTGGGATAACAATTGAACCTATTATACAGAGCAGTGAAGAGGTTTGATATTTGAAAGTGCTTTGCATAGTGCCTGAATCATAGTAAAAATTATTTCTTAAATAGCTGGCATTTTGCCTCAGTCATGTTCTTTCATCCCATATGATGTCTACTTATTTCCTCAGAACATTCTGGGACTGTTTTACTTGAACAGGCTTAAATACTATGACAAAGCAAACGTTTAAAATGAAGGCAACAGATAATGAGCATAACATATAGCTATTACTAGGGTAAGAGAAAAAGAGTAGTATATGAGAAAATAAACAAGAATTGCCTTCGCTAACAATGCATATATAGTGTCACCATTAAAGAAGAAGGTGAAGTGCCCAATGACAGATTAGTGGATTTAGTACTAAGAAACGTTTATGGCAATATAGTCCCTGATCAATAAATGTGAAAAATCTCCAACAATTTAACCTTAAACTGAACGAACTAGAAAAAGCACAACTAAAATCAAAAGTCAGTAGAAGCAAATAATAAAAATTAGCATGGAAATAAATGAAATAGATAGCAAAAAATACAAACATCCATGAAACCAAACACTGGCTCTTCAAAAAGATAAAATTTACAAAACTTAGCTATGTTCACTAAGGAAAAATGATACAGAATTATAAGTTAAAAAGATGAAGTTACAACAGATGCTACCAGAATACAAATGATTATAAGAAACTATTATGAGCTACTCTGTGCCAATAAATTGAAGAATCTAGAAGTGAGAAAATTCTTTGACTTGACTCCTATAACCATCCAAGACTAAAACAGGAAGAAAGAAAATCCAGAATATAAGCAATAAATCTGAAAAAGTAATCCAAAAACTTCCCTAAAACAAAACCTTCGGGCCAGATGATGTCACTAGTAGGTTCTACCAAAAATTTCAAATTAGACCTCATAAATTGAAGAGGAACTGCTTTCATCACATTTTATGAGGCTAACATTGATTCTATATCTATACATGAATATCACAAAAATTAAAATTATATAATATCTCTGATGTATTTAGTTGTAAAACTTCTCAATAAAATCTTAGGAACCAGAATTCAACAAAACATGTAAAGTTTCAACATAATGAACAGGTGGGATTTATCCCAGTGATGCAAGGATGGTTCAGGATATGCAAATCAATTAATGTAATATAGGTTACATCAACAAAAATAATAATAAAGAATAATAAACATGATTGCATCAATAGATGCACAGATAGCATTTGACAATATTCAATACCTATTTATGATAAAAATCTTAGGAAAATGCTAAAAGAAGCCCTATTCAACCTAAAAAAGGCCACATATGATAAACCCACAGTTGATAGCATACTCAAAGGTTTTCTTTTAAGATTAGGAACAGACAAGGATGCTCATGCTTACCATTGCTATTCAACCAAGTACTGGAAATTTTAGGCAAGAAAAAGAAAAGAAATCCAAATTGGAAAAGTAAAACTAGCATTATTTGCAACTGAGCAGAAACAAGTGTTGCCTGGGGTAAGGAGATCTGGTGTACTAGTGGTGGGGATGGAAACTGGTAAAGCTTCTATGGAAAACAGTGTGGACATTACACACAAAAATCTAACTGATATACTATGTGTTCCAAAAATTACATTTCAATGTTTCTATAAAAATGTTTTGAAAATCCACTAATTCTAAAATACATGTGCCCCACTCCTGTGTTCATTACAACACTATTTATAATAGCCAAGATATGGAAACAACTTAAGTCCCCATGGATGGATGATTGAATAAAAAAGGTGTGTGAGGGCCTCCCGAGTAGCACAGGTAGTTGAGTGCCATGATGTGATGCTATCCGCAGGCTCTGCAGCGTGGATTCGATCCCAGCCCACCAGCAAGAATCCCACATGGCACAGCAGACCTCTCCTGTCTTGACTGCTGCTCCCCTCAGCAGTGTATTTCATCAGTCTGCCTGTTCTGTTCCCTACTCTGTCTCTGGTGAATCCTCTCACCCTCCTGCACATCTGGCCTGTATCCCACTTCTTGTATAAATAAATAAATCCTCAAAAAAAAAAAAAAAGGTGTGTGAAATCCCTAATAATTAAAACTGGATGGTACTGGAACAAAAACAGACACACAGACCAATGGAATCGAATAGAAAACCAGAAATAGGGCCTCCTTGGTGGCGCAAGGGGTTAAGATGCAGCACTATGAAGCTATCCACAGCCACTGAAGCATGAGTCAATCCCCAGCCAGGGAGGTGACCCACATGGTGCAGCAGACCTCTCCTGTCTCACCTGCTGCTCCCCTCAGCAGTGTATTTCAGCCAGTCTGATTGTTCTGTTCCCCACTCTGTCTCTTGGTGAATCCTTTCACCCCCATACCTCTGGCCATAAATAAATAAATCTTAAAAGAAAAAAAGAAAACCCAGAAATAAAGCCACACATATATGAACAATCTTTGACAAAGGAGCTAAGAATATACAATGGAACAAGGACAGTTTGTTCAATAAATGGTGCTGGGAAAACTGGGCCACCATAAACAAAAGAATGAAACTAGACTTCTACCTTACACTCTGCACAAAAACTAACTGGAAATGGATAAAATAATTGAACATAAGACCTGAAACCATAAAATATATAGAAGAAAACACAACTAAAAAACTATATAACATACATCTCAGTAACATCTTTTAAGACACGTCACCCAAAGCAAAGATAGTGAAGGAAAGGATAAACAGCTGGGATTATATCAAATCAAAAAGCTTGTTCCATACAGCAAAAGAGACATTAACCAAAACAAAGAAATATCCTATTGATTGGGAAAAAATTTTTGCATTCCATAAAACTGATAAGAGAATGATCACAAAGATACATAAAGAGTTCACACCACTCAACAAAAACAAACCAAACAATCCAGTCAAAAAATGGGCAGAAGAGCTAAAAAGACACTTTTCCAAGGAGGAAGTGGAAATGTCCAACAGGTATATGAGAAAGTGTTCACTTATGATCAGGGACATGCAAATCAAAACCGCAATGAAATGCCACCTAACACCAGTGAGAATGGCATGTATTAAAAAGCTAACAAGGGCCTCCCTGGTGGCACAAGGGGTTAAGACACAACCTATGAGGTGGTCCACAGTCTCTGCAGCACGAATTTGATCCCTGGCTGGCCAGGGAGCTACCCACATGGTGCAGCAGACCTCTACTGCAGCCCGCTGCTCCCCTCAGCAGTGTATTTCAGTCAATCTGCCTGTTCTGTTCCCCACTCTGTCTCTGGTGAATCCTTTCACCCCCTGCACCTCTGGCCTGTACCCCAGCTCTTGTATGCATAAATAAGTAAATCTTTTAAAAATAAAAAAAATAAAAATAAAAACTAACAAATGTTGGTGAGAATGTGCAAAAAAAGAACTTTTCTACACTGCTGGTGGGAGTGAAAACTGGCCCAACCACTACGGAAAGCTGTCTGGAGGTTCCTCAACTACTAAAAAGGGAGCTACCATATGACCCAGAATTTCCACTCCTAGGAATCTAACTAAAGGACACAAAAATATTGGTGCTTTGGTGTTGGCTTGGTGTAGTAACATAGGTTTGAACAAGTATGAGCCACCTGTACTCCTAAACATATAAAGTTTATAAATCAGTGTTACCTCAATACAAAAAAAAATTGAATTTAAGTTCTCCTTTCATGGAAGGGGAAAAGCTTCACACATTATTTTAGAGGGAAAGGAATGTTCACAACAATAAATGGAAAGTACGTTCCTTCCTCCCAAAATAGGATAAGAATGGGGATTGAATATACACAAAACATACCTGGTTGCAGTAGTCACAGGGCCATAGTATAACTATTGTTATTCTTTTTTAGAAATATGTTATAACCCTTAAACTTATACAGTGTCACATGTCAAATATATCTCAATGAAACTGGAAAAAAACAGTATCATTATGCTGAAACTGGTGAGTGTTTGTGTTTTAACCAACAGTACAAAAATGATTATGATACATTGTAAATTTTCCATTTCCTGTGATAGTGACAGTCGGGGTTCTTGTGGAAGAAAGAAGACCATGTAACACATATACAAGACTATGTAAATTCATTCAGGATTTTTTTTTTTTTTTTTACAAATGTATGTGTTTTGTTTGTTCTCTCTACTGGAAACTCCTAGAAACAATGGACAACCCAGTTGCCATGAGTATCCCTAAGCCCAAATTTACTTTAATACTGGCTAAACAAATAAGGTGTAATGAAACATCTTCTTACAAAACTATCTCAGCTAATCAATGAGAACAAGATAAAATATTCATCATTTCACAAACCCAATGAATTAATGGGGCTAAGCACTGAAGACTTAGCCCTGAAGACTAGCTGCTAATCTGTGCTTCCTAATTGAAGAATTCAGTTCCACCTATGCTTGTGAAAGGCATAAACTTCCAACTCAGTCCAACCTCTGTCTGCATCTAGCCAAAAATTACAGAAAATATACATGAGGGGATCATGTTTAACTGAAACAAAACACACAAACACACACTCATGCACACACACATTGAAAAATCTAAGATCAAATAGCCTCAGTTCAAAATATAAACTACAAGGTAATATTAATCAACACTTAAAAGACATGACGTGAATGGACAATATTACATATCATCTAATAATATACATTTTTTCCTTAAGTCAGAAGGAACAGAAAGGAATTATTTATATAAAAATCAGGATGATTAATTTGCAAGAAAAGGAGGCATGAATAGGATAAATGAAAAGGTTTCTGGGGTCCCTGACAAAGGCCTATTTATTCTGCTTCTTGACCTAAATGGTGGTCATAAGGGAATGCTTATAATAATTTACTAAGAAAAATATTTTGTATGTGTTTCTTAATATATTTAATATCTTGCATACTATCTGACTAACAGTAAAATATCTCAGATTTGGCATATGAAATAGTAGTCATTCATTAGGTGATAAAGGAAAATAAGTTTTATAAACAATTTCAGAGTACAATTATTCTAGTTTTACATTATTATATTTTCTCTGTTTAATTACATATTAGGAGTTTTCTATCACATAACATATTTAAAAATGAGATCCTTGGGCCTCCCTGGTAGCGCAAGGGGTTAAGACACAACCTATGAAGCTATTTGCAGCCACTGAAGCATGAGTTCGATCCCCGGCCAGAGAGCTAACCCACATGGTGCAGCAGACCTCTCCTGTCTTGCCTGCTGCTCCCCTCAGCAGTGTATTTCAGTAGATCAGCCTGTTCTGCTCCCCACTTGTCTCTGGTGAGTCCTCTCATCCCCACACCACTGGCCTGCATCCTGGTTCTTTTATACATAAATAAATATATCTTTAAAAAATAAATAAAAATAAGATCCTATTTGTTTGTTTAAAACAAGTACACTGCACCTCAGAAAGACTACAAGAATTAAAATTCCAGTTCAGTAACTTGCTAATATAAAATGACAAGAAAATTGGGACCTCCCCAGTGGTGCAGCATGTTGAGCGCAGTGCTATGAAGCTGTCTGCAGCCTCTGGCCAGCCAGGGACATCCCCACATGGCACGGCCGACCTCTCCTGTCTCGCTCATTCCTCCCCTCAGCAATATCTTCGGTCTGTCTGCCTGTTTTGCTTCCCGCTCTGTCTCTGATAAATTCTCTTGCCCTCCCACAAGCACTGGGTACAGTCAGAAGTGCAGGAGGGTGAGAGAATTCACCAGAGCGGGGAGCAGAGCAGGCAGACCGACTAAGTACACTGCTGAGGGGAGCAGTGGGCGGCAGGAGAGGTCTGTACACCATGTGGGACCTTCGCCCGGTGTCTTCGCAGCCCAGCGCTCAACAGCTGCACCACCGGGGAGGCCCTAAATAATCTTTAAAAAAAAAAATAAAATGACAAGAAAAGAGGTCTTTTGTATCTTTAACCTCATCGTGGTGCGTGGTAGAATTCATATTGATTTAAGAAGACTAAATAGAATGTATCTGGTCACAAAGGCAAGCAACATAATATTGTCTTCCAGGACAAAAGCTAAGGATGAGAAAATTACTTAGGTAAGTTGTTATAAAATATTTTAGCAAGAGAAATTATGAATGCTCATGTGAATATTATTGAATATAATGAAGCTAAATAAATCTACTTTATCAAAATATTGCTTCTGAGATTTTCTCCATCATATCACAGTGTGCAATTAATGGATTGCAATTAAACATCTGTGGGCTAAAATTTTCATCTTGGGCAAGATATTTAAAAATAAAGTAAAATTAAGTAGCTCTTATATATTATTTATTGGTGGTAGTACAGTAACATGGAATTAACCTGACATTAAGAATCTGATAAAAATAAGATTCTTAAAAAAAAAAAAAAATTGTACTCTGGCTTCTATAGCATGGGGTTATTTGTGAGGATGACTACATTTTTATGTCTGGAACAGGACCATATTATTGATTTCATTATTAGAATAAAATTTATAGAATTATCGCTCATTTTTTTTTTTTGGTTAAGACTTTTTAAAGAGTGGGTTTGACATATTTATGTGTCTTTTCGTCTGCCACTGAATGGGAGACTTCTAAGGATATCCAGGAATCACAGGAGTGAGATAAAATGGCAGAGTCAGTTTTCTGAATCACAAAGTGCACGAAGCTCTCTACTAGCAGTGGATCCCTATGGGAAGTAAAAGGCATAGAAATAAAATCCAGTTGTTTCAAACCACTGAAACTTCAGGGCATTCTTAATGATCGAGTGTTATACCTACTAATACAAATTGACCCATCTCTGTCAATAACTGGCTATTATATTTGGGTATATACTTAACATTTCTAAAAAGACTTTTCATGTATTAGATAAAAATAGTACTTTTTTGTAAAACTGTGTGAATGTAGACATATACATAAAGCCTTAGTACAGTTTTGGGTATGTAAATGCGCTCAGTAAATCATGATATTATTAACATTATTTTATAAGGCCAGCCAACATTCCCACATTTTCTAATTTCCTAATTATCTGTCAATTAATAAAAACAAAAAATATAAACAAAAAGAATAGTAATTTTTTAAAAGATGGCACTAGATTTAGTTATGTGCATGCCTCATCTCCAGCAAATGGTAGGCCGACAGACATGACTTGATGTTGTCCTTTTGCAGCCCTTACATGCCTGATACATAGTCATGAAAGAAAACAGGAAGCATATATGAGATACAGTATCCTTAGTCATCTACCTCACAGTGTGAATAAATGTTAGGTTAAGCATGTCCCCAAACTCAAATGCTTTCCATCACTGTATATCTGAAACCACTTAATTTATATGTGATTATTCTCAAAAGTTTTTTACAGTTACATTATTTTATGAACTATTTCCAATTATTTTCTTCATTCAGCTTGAAAAAAGATAAAATTCAAATTAAGAGTACAGCATTTTCATCTCTGAATAGAACAATTTTGACCTTGTTTGACATAGACATCTTTCATTGTAAATCTGTAACAGTTGGGTAGCGCAGCTCTCCCCAGACATTGCTAATTCCCAGAGCACTTTATCACTGATGTATACGTGTACATCAAAAATTAAACGAAGAAGTCATATACTCTTCCATTTCGCCTTTTTCCCCCCCTTGGATAAACATTCACCTTATTTCCAAGGTGATTCTCCTCTACTTATCAAAAAAGCTCATTTTATAGCAGAGATTTCAAGCCTTTATAATTTCAGAGCTCATTTATAAAGCGATAAGTCACATTAGGGTATGAGGATTGGAGAGATGAAGAGAAAAGGAGAAAGGCAAGAGCATATTATTAGACTTTGAAAAGTACCAAGTAACTCAGAAGTAATGAGACATTTTGTAGCTGTCGTGAAGATTTTTTATGAGCACTGCTTGAAAGGAAATTATTAAAAGCTTCTGAACAGTGTTGGCATGATTCAAAATAAACTTTGGAGAAAAAACTTTTAATTTAGTGGTAAAAGATTTATGACATTGAAAAACACATTATTGGAATTGTGTTTTATATTCAATCCAAAAACCTTTTAATGGTTGATATTAACTTGGGTTCAAGAAGTCTTGACAGATGAATGAGTTCTGATACTTCCAATTCTTAATTGTTTAATAAAATGACAACATGGAATTAGAAAGATAATTAAGCTTATTAACAAAAATAGCAGTCAATTGACCTATCATTAGAATCTGTCAGGAATCTGTCAAAACACACAGACCACTATTAAGGGATTAAAATATACTAGAGCCTACTTGTAACTTAAAAACAAAGTCAATTATATAGGACAACAGGAATGGATTTACTATTGAAACCTACCCAGGATCTCTGAGGAATTCAGTGATGGCTGTTCTCATAAGGCTAACATGGATGATTGGAGATGCTCCAAGGAATGGAGCTCCCTCGTTTCACTTAGGGTATCTGTAAACTGAATTTGCCTAGGGCAGTATTCAACATGTAAACTTTAGAGGCAGAAAGGCCAGAGGACAAATCACAATGCCTTGACTCTCCGATTTCTGAAGATGGCAAAGAGGACATGATGTTAAGATAAAGATTGTAAACCATGGGTGACTGACTTGCAAAGGATTATTGACAGTCATAATAGAGAGGTGTAAAAGACTCACATCAATTGGACTTAAAAATCTAAGTTCTATGTGACATCATTAAGATGGTGCCTTAGGCTGCTTCTGACTTCAATTCCCCTACACAAGACCAACTAGCAATTACTCACACACAAGCCACCATTGTGAAATCCTAGAACATGGATGTCAGGCTGAGGCAAACCCTGGACCACACAGACAAAGAAGAACCATGTCGGACAGGTAAGAGGAGTGGCTACACTCTTGGTACATCACTCACCCCAGTTCAGCACACATCCTCTTGGGTTTATGATTTCTCCAGTGAAGAAAATAAAAAGTTGGGCATTCAGCTCCACAAACATTGTAGATTGCTTCCCAGGAGGCCAAAGCTGGAATCTTGGTAGACAGAGTTTCTACTGGCAGTAGCACCTAAGTGGAAACCTCAGCCAGTTGTTGAGCTACCTGAGGAGTGATGACAGTGGCCCTATCTGACTAGAGAGTTTGGTATATGTTTCTGCCTGATTCGAGACCCCAAACATTAGGGCCTCCCCTGGAGGCGCAGCGGTTGAGCACAGGGCTGTGAGGCTGCCAGCAGCCTCTGCAGTGCCGGTTTGTTCCCTGGCCGCCGGCGAGGGTCCCACAAAAAAAAAATATTAAAAAAAAGACCCCAAACAATAAGGCTTGTTGGCCATGAAGTCTGTTCTACCACCCTTCTCAGGCAGGAAAGCTTATGCACAAAGTCCTGCCCACTCCCGAGTGACTTTCTATCCCCACCCAACAAGAAAACTTGGCCATAGTACTGGGGGAAAGACATAACCCAGAGCACTTAAACTAAGAGCCAGCAGTGGCTTTGCTTATCTATAGGCAGTGCAATAGCCCTATTTAGGAAAGAGGTTAGTGCAGAGTTCCGTCTGCTGAAAACCCAAAACAAGCAGCCTTGCTGATCTTAGAGACTTTTCTTGTCCCAGTGAGACAGGAAAGTAATTACTAGCCCAGCCCATTACTAACTATAGCTCCGCCCTTGCCTGATCAGGAAACCTCACCAGGTTAAGCACCCAAAGAGCCATGGAACCAAATCCAGTTTAACACCTAAAAATGCTGTGGAGCCCAGTCCTTGAGAGGCACCTGCTCAAAAAGCCAGCCATTCTGCAGAACAAAGATGATGACCACATCTTGCCAAAAAGTTTGTTGTGTAGTTTTGAAAGATTCAGACTCCCCCCCCAATGAGTCAATGCTAGCCTGGAGGTCACTTTGCTGCCCTGCCTGAGAAGGGAAGCTAATTCATAATTCCTCCTACTACTACAGCCACTCAGCTGTCTAGAACACTTGACAAGAAAACATGATGGCAGTGCAGAGCCCACTGTACATCTGGGCTTGGTAAGGAAACCATGTAGCTGTCGTTTCTATCTGTTCTCAGCAGCAATATTGCCCTCACCTCGGAGTTCAGGCAATAGCTTTAACCAAAAATAAACCCTGACAGCAAGCCCTACTGCCCAAGGATGCTACCAGCTGACCCATACAGAATTCCAAGCTGAGATGACCAATGCAGGATTGTCTCTGTCAAAGCAAACCTGTAAGTCCTGGAAGAGGAGACCAATGTAAGAAATCAGAGATCACAGAAAGTCATACATATAGCACCACTAAAAGAAAGATAAAGATTAAGAAACTGTCTGAAAAAAAATTTCAGAATATTTTACAGTCTAGTGAACAATAGAAGACACAGAATATTAAACAAGATTAATATAATGCATGAATAAAATAAGTTCAACAAAAAAATAGAAACCATGTAAAATAACTGAATAAAAATCTTAGAGCCTAACAGTACAATGACTATCCTAAGTGATTCAACAGAGAGCTGCAGCAGCAGACTGGAACATGGAAAATAAATTAAAAATAAAAGGTAAAGTCATTTGAAATTGTCCATTCACAAGATCAAATAAGCAAAAATAATTTTAAATTAAAAAAACATTAAAATTAAAAAATGAATGAACAAGAATGCCTAGGACATTAGACAGCACTAAAATGTGTGCGCGCACAAACACACACACACACACACACACAAAGTCATTATTGCTTTAAGACAAATTGAAAATACATTTAAAGCAACAATGACAGAAAACTTCCCAAACCAGGAGAGGGGGACAGACTTACAGATTACTGATGCCCAGAAGATCCCCAAAATGTTGAATCCTAAAAGGCCTAGACTGATACAATTGTCAAGAGCTAAAGACAGAAATTGTGAAAGGTAACGAGGGATAAATGAAATGCATATGTAGGAGGACCCAACTAAGACTACAGGTGGATTTTCCAACTAAACTTTTCAGGTCAATAGAGAATGGGATGATATATCAAAATTTTGAAAGAATAAAACTGCTAATCAAGAACACTATATTTGGAAAGCCATTTTTTAGAAATGAAAGGGAAAAAGACATTCCTGAAAATGAAAGTTCAGGAATTCATCACCACCAGACCAGACTTGCAGGAAATAGGAAAGGGATTCTTTAAATATGAAATAAAAGGATGTTAATTGACATAAAACATATGATGCAGTGTAAAACTCACTGATAAGGGTACATACACTGCCAAAATCAGAGTCTCTAATACTGTATTGTGATGCAAAATTCACTTACAACTGTAATTTAAAAATTAAAATACAAATGTAACAAATTAACCATAACTAAAATATTTTTATTTGATACATAGTATCAATATATAAACTTTAATAATAATATGAATGTTAGGTGAGAGAAGTATAAAATTTAGGGATGCTATCAAAATTAAGTGCATGTCAGGTAAAATAGGGTGTTATATTTCATATAAGCCTCATGGGTGCTACAAAGGAAAAAACCTGTATATTATGATAAAAATATCATTCCACTATTTGAAAGCTACACCATTTCTAAATAACAAAAGAAGACAGCAAGATAAATGCAAAGGGACAATGGATCTACAAAACAGTCTATCAATATTACTCTAAGATAAATGACTAAATTCTACCATGAAAATAGAATGCTGAATGGATATAATAATCCAATAATATGCAGACTATAGGAGACTCATTTAGTCTCAAGGACACAGACTGAGAAGATATAAACTTTTTCAAACTAATGGCAATAGAGAAAAAGCTAGTTTAAACTAATGGTAATAGAAAAAAAGCAGGTTAGTTAAATTAAAATAGACTAAGTTAAAAGAGCCAAAGAAGATAAAAAAGGTCATATGATAAATGGGTCAATTTATCAAGATATAACAACTATAAAGATGGCAACATGGGATGTTTAGCTAGAATAATCACAAATGAATAGAGACATTAAAAATAATATCATAGAAATATAAATGATAATAAGCTACTATGAACAACCAACTAGAAAAAAGCAAAGAAATGGATAAATTAACCACAGAACACACTTTTTCTTATATCTAGCATTAAAATTTCTAATATAGCATTTTTGAAATTCCTTGCATTCCTATAATCATATACTGCTTATCATTGAGATCAATAAATCATAGTTTAGGTGAAAAACAGAATTAATTCTTCTCTAACATGCCATTTACCCTAAATCAAAATACATATGACATAAAAGGTTGCAAGTCTAAAGGCATAAATCAATTTCACCTTATTTGTTATAAGACATGCCAAGAAAATATAATGCCTAACGTCAATTTAAATATACCCAACGTTCCTACATATCTCTGAATTTTATTCATTTATGAAAAGGGACCTTGAGTTTAAAGATATTTATGTAAATTTCTCATTTAGGGGTTTTAAAGAGGATGAATTCCTTGGATAGGACATGGAATCCTAACTGAAAGAGTTTTGGCTATATGTATCTTATGTATCTTCTAAATCCCTATTCACCTATGCATTTGTTCTCATATCCCTCTAAAATTTCTATATCTAAAAATATTTAGTTTCCTTTTTTAGATTAAAACATATTTTGAATTATATTTGAGGTTTGCTTTGTACTACATATATAAACTTAGTGTTGCATTTAGAAGAAAAATCTATGTGTCCTGCCCATCAGGTACCACAGGATGTGTGTTTCTTAAAACTGAATTTAGTAAATTCTAACTTGAGAAAGGACTATGGATGAATTCTTTATTGTAGTAGAAAATTTTAAGTATAACTAACTGCTCAGGATAAAATTTAAGTAGGACCTGAATCTCCTAACATTAAAGACAAAGTTTCTAGAATACTATAAAAAAAAAATCTGTCTTGTCAAGAACCAGGAAAACACAATATGAGTAAGAAAAAACAATCAACTGATGTCAATACTCAATTCAATCAGATTCTAGGGTTATCCAGCCAGGATTTTAAAAGAGCTATTGTTAAAATATTTTGATAAGCAAAATCTTTGAAAAATGTACATCTGTAAAATTAAGAAGCTGAGCAAACTCAAAATGAATTAAAGAAAGTCCATGCTAAATTACAGTTAAATTTCTGTAAACTAAGGAGAGATACTTGAGCACTAATTTGAATGACAGTGAATTTCTCATCAGATGATGGAGGCCAAAGAAAGTGGTATGTTTGACAAGTGCTGAGAGCAAAGAACTATCAACCATGAATTTTGTATTTTTCAGAAATGGAGAATCAATAAATCTACATGTCATAATTAGAATTATCCATAAAGAATGACTAAAGGAATCCCTTCAAACAGAAAGGCCATCATACAACAAAGAAACTTGGGCCATTGTGAAGAATGGAAAGAACAGAAACATAGCTGTGTGTGTATGTCATGAATTTCAAATAAACTGTATTTGATTATCAAAGCAAAAATTATACCACCTGATAATGAAGATGAAATTCAAAAGAGTAGATGGTAAAGATCTAAAGGAAAGTAAAGTTTCCACATTTGACTTAAATATTGATATTATTATACTGTGACAAGTCACAGATGTATACTCAAAGCAACTATCAATGTACAAAAATTTTACCCCAAACACTGTAAATATTCAAGATGAAATCCTTTAAATTATTAAAGGCAGAAAAGAAACAAGAAAAAGTGGAAATTAACAAAATAATAGCAAATTTAAACTCTCAATATATCAATTATTTAATGCAAATATTCTAAGTACATCAAGTTAAAGAATAAAATTGGCAGAGTGTATAAAAAATAACCCAAAATCTATAACCTTTAAATTAAATGCATTAAGAAGGAAGTTGAAAATGAATGGATGTAATTATACACCACACAAATATTAAAATGACATTAGTTACTATGTTATTATGTGATGGTACTAGAAAGAGAAAACGGCATAAAGTTGTTTCTTTGGGAAAAAAAAAATCAGTGAAATTTTAATCTTCTCGAAGATTACAGATTTTAAAAAGAGAATATACACAAATTAGCAATATTAGGAAGGAAATAGGGATTATCACCACAGATTTGTAGCCATTTAAAGGACAGTGATGGATTATTGTGAGCAAAGTTACATTCAAAATCTCTCTAATATTAGAAGAAATAAAACAAGTCATTGAAAACACAAACAACTGAAATTCAACCAAGTTTAGATAAATATGAATTACAGAACTATAACCACTGAAAAATTGGATTTGTAATTAAGCAGCTATTGAAAATAGCATCTCCAATCATGGGAGAATTAACAGTGATTTTACACAAACATTTCCACCAAGAAAAAGGGAGAGAGAACACTTCCTAATACATTCTATGAGGCTAACATCATTCCAACTCCAAATCAGATAAAATTATCATACCAGAAAAAAAAAAAACAACAAACTATAAACCAACATATCTTATGTGGACAGAAGCAAAATTTCTCAACAAAATACTAGTAAAAATATCCAATAACATAAAGGATTACATCCTACTGTCAAGTGGCACATATACAAGAATGTAGGTTTGATCTTACAACTAAAAATCAATATGATATACCATATTAATAGGATTGGGTAGAACAGGATCTTATCAAAAAATATAGAAAAGGCATTTGACAAAGCACAAAACATTTTATTGATCACAATAGCTAGGAAGGGAAAGGAATTTCTCAACATAAAAATGTGTATCTATGGAAAAAAAATAACCATTATCATACTTAATGGTAAGAAACAAAATGCTTACCTCTCACAATCACGAACAGAACAGGGATGTCCACTCTTGTTCTTTCTATTTTAACATTATACTGGAGGTTCTACCAAGGTAATGGAGCTAAAACAAAACAAAACAAAACATATCATCCAGTTTGGAAAATACAAAGTAAATCTATCTCCATTTGTACATGCCAATAATTTGTATATAGGAAATTCTCAGGAGTGTGCCCAAAACAGCTACTAGAACTGACAAAGTAAGACAGTAGCATGCAAGATATTTATGCAATTTATACAACAATCAAGTTGAATTTCTATGCACCTACAATGAATATTCTAGAAATTAAATGATTCCATATACAAGAGCATTAAGCAAATAAAATCTTTAGGTATAAATTTTAACCAAAAGAATGCAGAACTATTTGACTACAAATTATTGTTGAGTATTAATGGAAACATTGTAAACTACGCCTATATAACTTGACATAAACATATTTTTGCAAATAAAAATCTTGCTTGAACAAATTTAAAAAGGGCTAAAAAGGGGCCTTCCCAGTGGTACAGCGGTTGAGCGCTGGGCTGCGAAGCCGCCCACAGCCTTTGCAGCGCTGGTTCGATCCCGGCCGGCCAGCGAGGGTCCCACATGGTGCGCAGACCTCTCCTGCCACCCGCTGTTCCCCTCAGCAGTGTATTTTGTCCATCTGCCTGTTCTGTTCCCCGCTCTGGCTCTGGTGAATTCTTTAACCCTCCAGCGCTTCTGACTGTGCCCAATGCTTGTATAAATAAATAAATCTTGAAAAAATAAAAATTAAAAAAGGGCTAAAAAAATGCAGACATCCCATGTTCATTGATTCAATCAGTTTTAAACAAATTTCGTGGTTAGCTGGATTTTTATCTACTCTGACTAAATGTGGGAACAGGGAAATAACCATAAATTTGCCCTGAAGACCCATTGGTCTCATCTTATGTTAGACTGGGACATACTATAGTATCACCATTGCTCACAAAAATCTCACTCCAATTGTGAGCCCATAAAGTGATTACAGATCTCTTATCAGTCAGCTCGGGCCCCACATCCAAGAGCCCTGGAAGGTCTGAATGTTTTTCTTTCCAATAATCAGGCACTTAGGTGACCAGAAGTCAGGATGAGGAAGATTTTGTGGGATGTTCAATGTGTGCACTTGTGGTGGAATTGGAGGAACTTCCTCAAGAGAACTACTTTTCCTTTTGCTATATATGCTCTCAATTTGAGAACTGATTCCAAACTGAGTGAAAGAATGCAATTTTCCTTTAGGGTGGTGACATCAGCCTTCTGCTCACAAGTCATTAATATTTTTTTGGTTACAGGAGTCAATTAAGATCCCAATGGGGGCTCCCTCGTGGTGCAAGGAGTTAATCATCAGCAGTATGAAGCTATCCACAGCCACTGCAGTACGAGTTTGATCCCCAGCCAGGGAGGTGATCCATGTGGTGCAGCAGACCTCTCCTGTCTCACTCACTGCTCCCCTCATCAGTGTATTTCAGTCAGTCTGCCTGTTCTGTTGCCCACTCTGTCTCTGGTGAAATCCTCTCACCACCCCCACACCTCTGTCTGGCCTACACCTAGCTCTTGTATACATACATAAATATTTTTAAAAAGGACCCTAAATGCTATCTATCCCACTCCTTGCAACACCCTCATTTCAGTAAAACTCTGGGTCAATGCACCCTATTCTGGTTACCACTCTTGCTCTACTTCATTATCAAACACATCTACCTTGCTTTTGACAGGTAAGTGCTCCCAAGTGGCCCCTTGCTGTGCTACAAAGTTATCTGCCCAACTAATAGTGGGAAAGCCAATTTCCTGGCAGTAGCATCACCTAACAAACCCCAGGTTACAGAATAAGCATTACGGAACTTTATCAAGAATGCATTACATGCTTTAATGTCACTGGTCAAAAAGCCACCAAGCAAACAAAAATATTTTTAGCTCACAGTTTGGCCATAGTTTGCTGACCTCTGCCTTAATGAAATGAATGTGTCCTTGAGATTATACATCAGATGATGGATGTTCTGAGCTCATGCAATACATCATTTCTAACATTCAAACCACATATAGCCTTCTGATTTCTTCTACACTCCACCCAGTGAGCTCAGCATTCCTACTTCATTTACACAGGCATTACTGACTCCAAAGGATTACTGACTTTAAGGATTATCCAACAACGTATTGAGATAGGCTGAAGATGTAACCTAGGATATTCCATCCTGAGTGATGCTAGGTTGTACTCATTCTAATAAATCATCCTTTTACCACATCCTGTTCTGTCCAACACCCTCAAGGTAAATACACGTCTGTGTTTGCCTATTCCTGTTGCTATTTACTATGCAGGTGCTCTACTCATTTTCTATCTGAAGAATATAAAATTTGAGGAATAATATCTGTTGAAACTTTCTTTGGGTCAGGGACTTTATTACCATTTTGGGGCTAAGCTTACATTACTCTGACACAATAAAAAAAAGAGAATTTTGGTCAAGGCATTTGAAAAGTCAGCTATCTTCATCATCTTTACTATTTCAATTATAAAAATATTTCAACTTCTAGAACTACTAAAAAGGCCGGTGCTTTTATTTTTAACTCATATTTCATCTCAAACCACTTCAGATGATTACTATAATTAGGGTGATGCGGCAGCATTCTTGGGGTTATTAGTACGGCACTTAGGACTAACAGTGTTACCTTTGGGCAGGTGAATCATCTATTTCCATTATACCATAGTGAGTTTCTGCTTTCTAGGTTCAATTTCAGTACCAAATATTTTAAATTGTGCTCTCAGAAAAGCAGAGCTAAAGGCAGGAATTTGGATGCAATTGAGTTTTCCAAGAAACAGAGGCAAGAGGCTAGGGAATAAGAGATGAGCTAGTGAAGCAGGAAAAGTCACTCTGAAGGAGTATAACTGACGTTATCTCAATGGGCAGACAGCACTCAATTACACGGAGACATTTTAAGGAGCATCAGGAATGTCACCAAGATTTGTCCATCTGATGCATGGAAGACTAGGGAACACATGAAACCACTCTCTTCTCCTAATGGTGGGTCGTCAATACCTCAGTTGTTAAGCACCAAGTGCATTCCAGCAGTTTACAGAATCTCCTGAAGCAGAAAGTGGAAATATGTGCCGTTCAGAGTGATGTGAGACAGGAAGCAAGATTCTGGGCTTAGCCAGAGGGCCACTACATTTAGGCTAATTGAAGAGGAACACTTGGAGCAAGTGAGGCATGGTGCTCAAAGGCCCACCACTGCACTCCTATAAGTAATACAAATAAAAAACGACTGGATGGACAGAAAGATTAAAGATCTATACTCAGCATGTGTCCCATCTTCCCTGCAGTGATCTAAGGTACAGTAATGACTGCTGGTTTTAGTGATTAAATCATAGACCTATTTATTTTTTCTACTTTCCTTCCTTAAATAATCATGATTTTATTTCTGCTTAATAACCTATACTGATTGATGAGGATTCAGAGATGAATTTTCAGACCTCTTCTTTTAAATATACATACATATATAAACTAGAAAAATATCATACCTTTGAGGTACATTTTATAACACTGTTTCATGCAAACATACCCAGCATACATAACTAAAATTTCCCTAGATGCTTTGAAAATTCTGAGAGGTAATGAATAGACAATAAACTTTCAAAAGGTCAATGAAATTCAAGAAAAAGTTTCTTTAAAGGTAAAGTAGATAAAAGACCACATTTACCCTCTGTTTTATGGATGATAGGATAAAGCTCAATAATGTGAGCAATTCTGACATATTTCTAAGACTATGAAAGGCCATTTCACCAGGCAAAGTAGTCAACAAGGTTTATATCACTCACAAAGGGCAAATCTACATAAGCGCTTTCAGGGCAGGTGAGCAAGAAAAAATTGACAGTCATTATTATGTCTCCAGATCCTATTTCAAAATATTATATACATTCCTTTCATTTAATCACATATATACCTGAAACATTTAAATCAATGATCTTATTACAATGTTAAAATCCAAAACTTTTTCCTGCTACCAAATAGTTGCATTTCAACAATTGTCATTTGTCCCTTTAAATATCTATTTTCCCTACTTCATTAAATAAATGCATGCTTGTCATTTATAACATCAGAAATAGGCTTCTAATATTGACAATTATTCTTTTTTGCAGAGGCCACACAGAAAATACCTCTTGAGAAAGTACTATGAAATTTTGTCAGCTTTCCCTCAAAATAAATCATCTATGGAAAAAATGTGGGTCATTATTTTTTTAAATAAATGATGTTTTTCAGAGAACATAAAATGTTGCAAAATTTTAATTCCAGAAAAGTGTAAAGTCTTAGTTTATAGGATGGTTTTACAAGCCTGTTTGGACTATGGAGAGTCCAAATATACATCTATTTTTTCATATCCAATAGATTTTTGTAGCTCACAATTAACCATGAAAATGTGTCTGGCCTTACTGGTTATCAGGAAATACAAAGCAAATCCACAATGTGATTCCACTACAATCTAAAAGAATATATGAAGTTCAATTAGTGAAAATCCTTAAGTTATGCCAAAAATGTGGAAAAACTGAAATTCTTAATTTGTGAGAATAAAGATTGACAATATCTGTTTGGATTGCCTACTAAATTTGGATACCTACTAAAACTGAATATGTGCGTTATCAGGTCACAATTAAGTCCTAGAAATAGATGTATCTAAAATTCATATATCTTGCTTCAGAATTTATATTTAAGAATGTTCCTTGACACAGTTTTTGGGTGACAAACTGAGACTGTACAAGTTTCCATTAATAGCTGAAGGAATATGCATTCTGGTATATTCCACAATTGAGTAGCAGAGCAACTGAAATGAACAAACTACTCCTGTAGCTATAACATGGGTAAATCTCACAAATATGAAGTCAAAGAGGAGATAAAGTGAGTATTCCAAGTTTCCATTTATATAGTATTTAAAAACAAGCAAAAATGGACACACAAATTACCTAACTGGTAATTTCTGTATCATCTAAAATGTTTCCTTTAAATTACTGTTAAAAGGAAATGTTAAAAGGAAATGCAGGATGTGTTAGAGGATAATAAGCTTATAGTGAGAACAGGATTAGCTCAGTTGAAAAAACTCAAGTTTTGGTGCTTGTTCTTAGAAATATGGGGATAAATTCAAAGACCATCCAAATGAGAATAAGAGGTTTGCTATAGGAGGGAGGTAGCCTGAATCACTTTTTGAGGGAAGACACTCAACAGTAGTTAAAGTAGAGCAAAAATTTATGACAGAGGGAAGTAGTCAGGTACGCTGTAAGTGGAGGCTGTACTGGCATATGGCAGCTGGAAATGGGCACCTCAAGTTACTGGCTTGGGAGTGTATTGGCTTTTTCTGGTTGCTCAGCGTTGAAAGTTGGGGGCAAAAAACAGGGATCTGGCAGTCAAATGCTGACTATTCTGAGACAATTTCTGTAGGAATCATGGTTGGCTTCTTAGGTTGATTATTAGAAAGACTAAGTCAGAGTTCAGTTTTATGTTCAGTGTCTCAGTATTCCCTTTTGGTGATCTATTGTACATGAGAAGTTAAACAAAATCTTCACTGCTTATCACAGTGAAGTCTCAGCCAGAGGCAATTGTTTCAGTTTTCTTGATCTTTGTTTGATTTTGATTTGGTTAACTATAATGATCTCTAATGAAACAGTGACTGTACAGAAGTATTTAAGAGTCTGGATGATTACTGTGATCCAGCAGCACTATTACTATGACCAAAAACAAACAAACAAACAAAAAGCCAAAATCCAAAAACAAAACCAGAATTAATAATTCCTGCAAAATGTTTCTGGATCAGTAATCCTAATTATCTAATGGAGGTTCAAACCCCACAAAGAGGACCAAACTTTGAAAAAATCAAGTAGGTTTTTCTTTAAGGCAAAGCACAATCTGCTCACCCTTGCTTAGTTCATTGATCCAAGGACAACAAGAATTGGCAAAAGCACAGACACCACCAAGACTATCCAACAAAGATTCTAGAACGATATAATCGTCCAACGCTACTCATGCCAACAAGTTGAGATTGACTCATATTCCCTCTATGCAAAGGTTGTATCATTAACTTCCACCAGAGTTCCTTACAGTTTTTTTTTTTTTTTGGTTTTGTTTTGATTTTATTCCACTATTGAGAATACTGTTCTGATTTCATTAAATGAGCCAATATTTTCCCATATAGGGTAAAAGGTTGATTTGTTTAGGTTATTTGTCCATGTAAGTTATTTCCAAATAGAAATTCCTTTGGCTATAATCCCATGGGATCAGACACCCATGGGATCAGATAAATGACATAACCCAGTAGTAAGATTGAGGGCAGTGACTACTGTTTAAGAATCTAAGAATATCTCAGTGTGGTTTTGATTTGCATTTCCCTGATTATAAGGGATGTTGAATATTTTTTCCAACCACCTTACACCAGTAAGAATGGCACATATCAAAAAAAACAAGCAACAACAAATGTTGGCATGGATGTGGTGAAAAAGGAACTCTCCTACATTACTGGTGGGAGTGCGAACTAGTCCAACCATTGTGGAAAGCTGTCTGGAGGTTCCTCAGTCTACTAAAAATGGAGCTACCATACAACCCAGCAATTCCACTCCCAGGGATCTACCCAAAGGACACAAAAACAGTGATTCAAAAGAACACCTGCACCCCTATGTTTATTGCAGCACTATTTATAATAGGTGAAACCCAGAAACAACCCAAATGCCCAAAAACAGATGACTGGATCAAGAAGATGTGGCATATATACACAATGGAATATTATTCAGAAATCAAAAAAGATAAACTCATGCCATTCGCAGCAACATGGGTGGAGCTAGAAGGAATTATGTTCAGTGAAATAAGCCAGTAGGAAAAAGAAAAATCTCAGATGGTTTCACTTATAGCAGGAATATAGGGGAGCCCAATAAGACATCAGTGTAAAAAAATAATAACAGCACAAAACACAGCAAAGCAAAAACAGACAATTATAAACCAGAGACATCCTGCAGGGGAGGAGGAGGGAGAGGGATCAGAGGGAGGGAGGGAGGAGCACAGGGGACTGAGGTGATGGTGCACAGGTGCCTTGGGGGAAGGAGATTCTATGGGGACTCAATCTGAGGGGGTGGGGGAAGCAAATATTGTCTAAAAATGTAAAAAAAATGATAAATGTTAAAATAAAAAAACAAAAAAGAATCTGAGAATAACATCAGAATGAGTATATTCTGACTTACTAATTATTATAAAGGGGAAAGAAAAGAGTAAAAGAACCATTATAGGTGGGCAACCATCATTACTCTGTAGAAAGTAAGATAAAATAAGCAGATTAAAAAATTAAGACTTAGACTGTGGTCTTGATATGAAGTCTTAGAAGCTACCCGCTATGCAAGGTCATAAACTTGTTTCAAAGGTCATGGTCAGCTACTTTTGAAGGTCAGCTGATATCCACAGAATCTTTTAGAGACTTCAGTTTAACATTCCTTGTTGAAATAGTGTTTCAGCTATGTGGAATTTCTATGTGTTTTTTACTGGTGAAATATGAACCCAAGGATAAATTCCTTTGAGTTTAACTGTTATATTTGTTGTTAACAGGGAAGGGCCCTTCCAAGGAGGTACAAGAGCAGTTCTTATACATGTATCACTAGGTGAGATCTAGTTAAATAACATGAATAGACTGTAACATGACATATTGGGAAGATGGCTCTAAGCTGTTGGTGATATACCTGGTCTTAGTACATGATTCTCCATGAATGCTTTGTCATGCCTGAGTGCAGCAAGGCAGAACCTAGTTATTACATGTGAAATTCTTATATGGGACTTTATTAATTTATAATTACATAACTTTTTCCTCGAGGGAATAGGCCATGTGACAAGAAAAGCTACAGTACTTTTGGTGACTGGTGTTCAAATAATGAATAATGCTTTGTTTTTGATAATGCTTCATTTATAATGGTCCCCATAAAGTGTATGCCTTCGTCATTTGATATTAGAGTTTTCAAGTAATAAACTCAAGTAGGTTTTTAGCAATTCAACAGACTAAGTTTTTAAATGCAAATAATCCATTTGAAAATTGACATTCAATAAATAAAAGTCAAACCCTTTAATTAGAGATAACCAGATAATTTCTATCTGAAAGTGTTCATAGGACACTTGAGGTTTAGGTTTCACAATGTCTTTCATGGATTTTCAAAAATTTTATTTTTCACAGGTGACACATGACTACATAAAGTCAGCTATTTTTTTTAAAGTGTCACCACCAAAATCACCTAAAAACAGTAGCCAATTTGTATAGCATAATGAATAGTTTCCCTGAGAAATTTAGCTAATATCCACTTGAAATCATGGTACCACTATATTAGTTTGGACTGCCATAACAACATATCACAATCTAAGCATCCAAAACAATAAAATTTATTATCTCATATTTCTGGGTACTGCAATTCTGAGATCAAGGTGTTGGTAGATTTAAGTTCTTCTGATGGATGCACTAGAAAGATCTGCTCCAGGCTGCTTTCCTTGGCTTGTAGATGAATGTTTTATATCTTTTTTTTCTTCTCATAAGAGGAAATTTGGACACACACACTATAAACACATCCATCATTTTGGATTAGGACCTCCCCTAATGACAACATCTTAATGTGAACACCTCTCTAAAGATTTTAACTATAGTTCCATCTCTAAATAAGATTCTTATATATGGGAGTGAGTGGGTTATTAGGCTCTTTAACATAAAATTTTGGGAATGATAAGATTCAACTCATAACAGCAACCCAGCACTGTCTTAGTAATATCAGATTATTTCAGTAAAGAGTACACCAGATTTTTCCTATTCATCCTTTTTCAGAATCAGGGGCTAACTATTGATATTTGAATGATCTTTTAAATCCCTCCACAGACCCTTTAATATTTTAGTTAGGTTTGTAACCTTGGTTAAGTTGATTATTTATGATTACTGTCTGGCATGACTCACTAAAGCATTTCTTTAGTTTCCATAATATCTATTTTTGCCTAATCTTCAAACCTTGTAGTAGTCAGTTCTTTAGTAATTAAGAGTATATATGAAATTTATTACCTTGTACACTTCTGATTGGGACTCCACAGAGGTCAGAAACACCTTAGATTCTATATTATCTCAAAGTTGAACATGACTACAAAAAATATACCTATTTGCATATGTATTTACTTTTGGGTATGTCACTCGATGACAAGTTCCAGTAAAAACATTAAGTTCTGACACCTGAGATGATTTAACCTCAAATAAATCACCTTAATGGAAATCAGCAAATTCTTTTTTTACTTTTGACTTCATTGTAAAAGCATATCTCCCTTATCTTATGGCAATAACTCTTTCTGAAAACTTATTGATAGGTACTACTGAGAAATAAGAGACAGTAATTTTGTTGATGGCCATGGGATCATGAATAAATCGATACCATTTTCTTAACACTAGGAGGAAGAAAGTGTTTGAGGAGCTATAAGCGTTTCAACTGCAGGTTTAAAGTTTTCCTTGGCTTCTGACTTCAAAGAGTACAAGGAAAATTCCAGTAAGGTCTAGTAAGATTTATCTCAACCTGTTACAATATTTTCTTATGTCCGTATAATTTTTTAACTTATAGTATCTAATATAGTGCCAAGATCTTTAGAGTACTCAACAAAGAAAACAGAGGGAAATGCGTATGTCAAGCAAGCAAAATTATTATGGTGAGAATTTCTCTGAAATCTCAAAAAGCAGTCTGTCCTGTGTACATTTAATTTTACATTTCTCATTTGTAAAGTGAGTCTTTCCCTATGGATTATTTTTCTAAGGTTGTTATAACAAACTCAGTGGCTTAAAACAACCCATATTTTGTTTACTTCTATAGGTTTTAAGTCAGACAGAGGTCTCACAGGTCTGAAAAATTCAGGCAAGAAATCACCATTATGATTTTTTTTCCTGGAGTATGTAATGAAAATCTATCTTCTTACCTTTTCCAGCTTCAAAAGTCTGCTCACATTTCTTGGCAAATGTTTTTTTCCCCTCTACCTTCAGGGCAAGCAATGCTGTATTTCTTTGAACTTTCTTCCATTGTTGTTTCCTTCTGAATCTCCTCTACTCTCCCACTTTTAAGGACCCTTGTGAGTATATCGGGCCCACCTGGGTAATTCAAAGTACTCTCCTTAAAGTCAGATGATTCACCACATTTAATTGCTCTGCAACCTTCATTACCCTTTGCCTTGTAATCTAACATATTCATAGCTAATAGGGATTAGGCCACGGCATTCTCTGTGGTGGGGAGGATATTACTCTGCCCACCATTTGCCTTTAATTTTACTGGGGTGTTATTTCAAAATAAGAAGGAATTTTGCTAGTGAAGGGTCAAAGGTTTGTTGTTAAGGGCCAGGAGATAAGAAAATTCTGTGAGTTATTTGAATACCTACCACCTGTGTTACATGTCTACACTGGGGAAGAGATGGAACAAATTCACGAGATTTAATTAGTGTAGAAACTATAGCACCTGTGACTACCAGACTCGGTAATTATTCTGACATGCAACACTTTTACAAAACAAATGCAAAATGAAGGCACACAAGAAAACAAAAAGGGATGCAAAGAAAAAGTCTGATTTTACCAATGATATCCAATAAATAGAAACCAATAACAAAATCAAGAGCAAACTCAGTAAGTAAGTAAGGAACTCAATGCAGAGAAAGCAGAGTTTGCATCTGCTGATTTACCACTTGGCATGATGCACCAAAACAAGAAAAAGCCACCAGGAGGCTCCTTGGGCATCACTCTTAGTTGAAGGTTAAAGTCTCTAGCAAAGCCAAGTGCAGACCTTATCTTGTTGGAGTCTCTGGGAAAACTGGAGAAATAAACTATAACCATCTAAATAACAGCAGATTAAATTAATTTGGTATAACAAGACAGGCAGTCAAAATGAACTCAAAGACAAGCAGGAGAAGGGAAAGTCTTATAGAAAGAAAACAGGAAGTTGTCAGATATCCTTTGATTCAAGGTTGTTGGCATGAAGGTGGAGGTGGACTAACTGGAAGAAGGCATCCTGTGCGATTGGTTTAGGGAACATGTTTGCATAATGGTTTTCTTTTGTTGTATCTAGTTGTGAGGACAAATATTAGGGAGGTTGACAGTTATTTACTAAATATTAACTGTCCTACAAATACAGCTACAGTTGCATAAGGTAAGAATTAAGATGTCATAAAATTATGGTCATTCTCCATGGCATACTTACCCTTTGGCACTTGACAAACAGACCCATATAATGGGGATATAAAAGGAGTCAGAATCCATTCACCTTTCACATCTCTAATGGTGGCACTCTTTCTGCAATTCCTCCAGAAATGAGGTCTTGCTGGGGTCAGAGCAGTTCCAGGGCCTCCTACTTGGCCCTCCATACCTGTTCTCTATCTTTCTGACATCCCTATTTCCACTGAAATCAGAAAACCCACTTGTATTACAGAATCTTTTGCTAGGCTCTTAAGCCCACAGATAACTACCACAAAGCTCTTTAAGATTCTAATATCTTCTCTTGCCATCACATTAAAAATTATCTAATAAGAGTGTCTCCCAAACCTTCAATGTGTCCTTAATAGATGAGTGAAAAAATTTAAACTAATAGGCCCATTCCAATATTTTCATCTTCCTGAATCTTTGTTTGTTTTCCTTCTTAAAATATGCAGGAAAGCCTGCCAATCTAAGTATGTTTATTATACCCATCATTGAGTCTAGTATTTAATTATCCACACTACTAAATTATAACATCACTCCCAAAAGATTGAGCAAAACATAGTAAATCATTAATCCTGGGTGAATGCTCCTTTGCCAATAAAAATGTCTGATTTGAGTCTTAGCTTTCACTCCTACAGATACTCCCTAGTGAGTAACAATGTTGATTGATATTGTCTCCTATCTCCTTAAATATATAGACAATCTCATTTTTAAGAAGACCTTCTCTAGTCTGTCTAGATTCTATTAGTATCTAAATTTCATTGTGAGCTTGCACAAAGTGAGATGTGTTAGGGATAGAACCTGAAGAAAAAAAATAGCATCAACTTGTGAGGAAGGTGCCATGACTGATAGGCTTTGATGCAGATCTGGATGGTGCTCTCAGAACTGAAGAGGGAGTGGCAACGCTTCCTCTACTGGCAAAATAACTTGAGAGAAATTTGGAGAATTAAATTCTACTTATTATTTATGTATGCTCAGACGCCCTACTCCCACACCTCTGGATCTCACTCCTTTCCTACCAGTATTCTTATTTCAGCATAAGTGGCACACAAATTAAGCATTTAATGGGGATTTACCAGTTAACGATCATGCCCCATGCTTGACTTGGAACCCAAAATGCTCTGTGACTACAAAGATTTAATTAGACCTCTGGGTTAACAAGTAGTCTTTATTGTGTTGTTTATACATACTGATTTCTCTTTTTCGTTGTAGATTGTCTGTAGGATTATAATAAGCAAAGTCACTACACAATCTTTATCTGTGTTATTGCTGCCACAGCAACCACGGCATAGAAATATACCCATGCTAAGACCTGTGATAACATCACAAAATGTGATGCCATCTGACTATATGGACTAGACATTGCTGCTCAGCTAACAGGTTATTTGTATGCTCCTCTAATGCATAAGAACCCAATAGTGTAATACTATTTAAGAGTCTAGGGCCTCCCTGGTGGTGTAAGGGGTTAAGCACCACACTATGAAGCAATCTGCAGCCTCTTCAGCACGCGTTTGATCCCCGCCGGCCAGGGAGCAACCAACATGGTGAGGCAGACCTCTCCTGACTCGCCACTGCTCCCCTCAGTAGTGTACTTTGGGCAGTCTGCCTGTTCTGTTCCCACTCTGTTTCTAGTGATTCCTCTTACAGCCCCCCCACACCTCTAGCCTGTACCCCAGTTCTTGTAAGCAAAAATAAATGTATCTTAAAAATAGTCTAATTAGGGGTTCACGTAGATTCCAACTGAAGTAGTAATGAGTCCCATTGGGGGATGGTACTCTCAAGTTAGGATACTCACAAGTGAGTATAATAAAGAGACATTAACAAATGTGTGGAAGGATTTAGGCAAAACACAAACTGAAGTTTAACTTCCTAGGATTTGTCAGACAGTGCTGATATTATCCTTACATCTAAAGGAATAAGTGGAGGCAATTGTCCTTGAAATGCAATGGTGGTGGTTCCCGGTGGGGGGTTATCTTAATGTCACCTCAATTAAAAATATATTAATTTATTTTAAAAATAAAAAGAAAATGTAACAGAGATTCCTGGAGATAGCTGGAGAGCCATGACCTGTGATCAGAAGACACAACCAATCAGAGACAATGTCATAGAGATGGAACTTGCAAAGGAAAATAATGACAGAATTCTTAATCTCATAGTCTTTCCTATCAGGTTTTCCTATTGTCAAATGGAAATTAAAAGAAAAAATAAAAGTTAGCCTTGGCTAATCTGTACAAGTCAACTATACGAGTCAGGAGACTCATTGGAAGGAGGTGGGAGTGGATTTGAAAGTGCAACTGGAATACAACCTGATGAAAATGCTTATATCTGCATTTTAGATAGAATTTCTGGAAACTCCAAATGATATTAACATTAAATTAGCCAATATTTATTTACATGGCCACATCTAGCTTCAGGTGAGATACTGATTATATTCTTTTTTTTTCTTTTTAAAAAAGATTTATTTATGTATGCATACAAGAACTGGGGTATAAGCCACAGGTGGGTGTGTGTATGAGAGGATTCACCAGAGAGTGAGGGGAGCAGAACAGCAGATCCACTGAAATACACTGCTGAGGGGGAGCAGCAGGCAAGACAGGAGAGGTCTGCTGCACCATGTGGGTTTCTCCCTTGCTGGCTGGGGATCGAACTCATGCTGCAGTGACTTGTGATAGCTTGATAGTGCGTTCTTTAACCCCTGCGCCACCAGGGAGAACCTGATTATAGATTCTTTTAGCTGAGAGGCAATTTGACCCTTTATATATCTGAGCAATCCCTCTGTCACTCCATCTTGCTCTGGCAGGCATGTTGGACAAGTCAGGTCTCCACATGACTCTTGGGATGGCTGGGGAACGGGGGGGCAGAGAGGGTGCAAGAGGTGGATAGGACCTGTGAGGCTCAGGTGTTCAGGCCTGCAAGGGCAGTTGAAACTTAGGACACAGTAGGTCTGATGAGGCAAAGCTGAAGTAGAGAAGGTGGGAAAGAAGACAGGAAGAATCTGGAGCAAATGAGTATCAGGCTGAGAAAGTTTTAGGGAATTAGGAGATCTCTTGTGTAGTTAGGAGCTTGATTATTTGGAGGTATCAGCAAAACAGGATCAGAATTTCTTACTGCCACAGAAGGGAGTTAATGGAAGTAGAGGAAAGACTAGGATGAACTCTCTTGAGTTTAACTGGAGTTGAAGCCAGTCAAACATAGATTAGCAGATATATATAGATATGGATATGGGTATAGAAGGAAATATATGTGTTCATATTTATATGTAAATATAAGGGAGTCAAGAAAAGCATGCATTTGCTTTCACAACTCTATAGGGAAGAAAATTAGAAATGGTTTGAATAAGTATGTGATAAAGAAACCTATTATGTCTGCTGCAAGATGTAAATCTGAAAAAAGGCTAGAACTTTCTTTATGATACTGTAATTATTACAGTCCCCTTATTCTCTTTGGATAGTACAACAAATAGTGGGCATAAATTAGTATACTCTCAATGAGAAATATATCCACAGAGATGATATAAGCCAAAACACATTTTTTTAAGCAAAGAAAAATAATTTCAAGCAAGTTTGATAGTTTTCCAGTGTCCATACCTGTAGGGCCCTTGTGAGGAATAAGTCTGACCAAGAATTTCATCAAGATTTCCCAATTTTAATGCTGCAAAAAGATGACCCTGAATTTGTGAGATGTTATTTTTGTCCTTATGCCAAAAATGACAAAATTTTTTTTGAGTTTTCAAAGCCTCCTAGTAGTATGTATATTTTTTTCACACTAGATTTTCTACTTCTTATTGAGATAACATTGATTTTTCAATACTATATATGACATATTTAAATACTTAAACAGAATGTGAAATAATTAAACTGTATCACTCTTAAAGTATGCATGATATAAAGATATTTAGAAATATGAAAATAATTAGTTTTCATTGTGGACTCTCCTGGCACATGTAAGCTTGCTGCCTACGACGGAAACGCACCATTCCACAGCAATATCTCACTTCGTGTTTGCTAGCCTCAATCATGAGTGACTCTTGGTATCTGACTTTTAAAGTCAATCTTATCAGGTCTCAGTTGGCACCAGGAACACAGTGTTCTCGAATCTACTGCCTTCACTGACCACAAGGTACGATCCCTTTGCTATATGAATCTCGTATCAGCTATTGATTTCTCAAAATACTTTTTTCTCTTTTTTTTTTTGCTAGAGTTTTAGCAGGGAAATGAACATAGAGTTCACTTCAGACTGCCAGGTATGTTTAGCTTACCTTTTGGCTGCCTCACCTTACAGCAAAGAGGTCACAACCTCTTTATAAAATAAAACTTTGGATCTTGCACTGAGTTTTACTACCAGAAGAAACTTTAAATTTATCCCTGTATTTCCTTTAGCTTTTGCAGGAGGAGGGGCAGGATGAACTGCAAGAAAGGAGGAGTGACAGCAAGTGGTCATTCCCCCACCAGTATAGGATGGTCATGGTCAAATCACAGGGGAGACATTGTGTTGGATTTTTACATCAAATATTCCCAGAAGGACAGTTCACATATTCCTGTCTAAAGAGAGATTACTTATGAGTGCTTCAATTTCTGTTGTAATCTTTGATGCAGCTCAAATCAACACAAGGGTAGCTTTAGAAGTGAAAGATGGAGTTGCACTAATATTGTGTGACATTCACTCAACCTCAAATTGACAGTAATAGATTGTTACTGGGCTATACAGAGTTCACTGCAAAGAATTATATGTCCTTTCTGTCCTTGACTGTGATGTTAAAATACCTGCACAGGATGCAGCTTTTTTAGTTTTCAGAATATTGTTTAAAAACATATCAATCTATAATACGAGAGCTGGAATATTATTATTGCCTTTTACTAAATCTTCTGGCTTTCAAAATATGATACAAATGTGGTTAAAGTTCAAAGAATTAAAAGTTTTCTACTTGTAATGAAGAAAACCTGTACTAACAGTAGCAGTTCATTCACAGCTCATTATGTGACCATAGTTAGAACAACTACAAACTGTATAACATGCTCTAATCTCAATTTCGCACATCTTACAATCAACTTTATTAATTTCATTTAGTTCCTCACTTTTTGTTCAAAGTAACCTGGTATCTAATTTCATAGTCTTAATAGATGCAAAAAATATTAAAGCAGTATTTAGGCATAAAACATTTGTGAATACACTGAGCAATATTTAAATTATATTAAACCAAATGATTGTAATTCATGTATTGAAATTCAAGTGCTGAGCAGACTATTTGGATTTATATGGCTTAGATTTATATTTTATAATTGTAATCTATAAAAGGTTAACAAATTAATATACATGCTTGGATTTTATTTTCAAAATTATTAATGTTTATTATTAATTTTACTTGTGACTTATAGAAAGATAGTAAACTTATAACCCAATTTTACTGATAGTAAACTTATAACCAATTTTACTGAGATCCTTAACTACGTTGAGATTAAATTGAAAAATATTAGAGGGGATTTTTGCATAAGTTGTAAAAAGTCTTAAATTATATATCATTTTCATTTCCACAAAATATCATAATTTAAAACAATTTCTAAAGTAACAAAGGCTATGTTTATTGACATCCCCTGAATTTTTACTAATTTTTGTCACACTTTAATTTATAAATATTGGCAAATTATATTATCATTAATGTAGAAATTTCTATATCTTGAATAGTGCAAATCATAAATCTCAGTTTGTAATCCTGCCTTAGAATACCTGATTAAAATGTCATTCAACTACAACTCTTATCGGAATATCATTTTAAAAATATATTTAAAAGCATGTTGCAGAATTTTCTATCAAACCTTCTCTATATGTATAAATGTGTGTAATGAAAGCATATATATATATATTTGTTAGAAAGAATGCTTTTACATCTAAATCACTAAATAAGGTGAGAGAAATGAATTTTCTAAGAACTGAATAATATCAAATGCATTTAGATATCATTATGGATATATAAAGGAAACCCAGTTCCATATTATCTGTTCAATTTTACTTTTAATTTAATCATAAATTTTAGTCTTACTGGAAGAAGTGTCATCTGCATGCAGAAACACACTGAAATGAACTGGGTAAAGTCAGAAACCAGACCCCACAAAAAGCACTTACATATGATGAAAAGAAACTATATTTGCATCATATGTCAACAGCATCTATTGTTTGAAAGCAAAGTGCACATTCTGAAATGTCAAGCAGCAGAATAAGTCAAAGATGGAAAACAGAAGAAAAAGACAGAGGGTTACTAGCTTGAGAGAACTAGGTCAAATGTGATGAAAGAGCAAATGCTGATAACACTGTCAGAAAGAGCAAAGCATAGAAGTTTGAGATGATTGTGTCAAAGATGTGACCTTGGCAATTTCAAAAAAGAGTTAATATAAAGGGGTATACCTAGAAATGCCTCAAGTGGCCTCAGCGGGCAAGGCAGGGGGAAGGGTCATCAACACAGCCCATATAATGAAGTCCCAAGAGATGAAAGAATTGAAAGGGAAATGGCACTAGACAGGACATGAAAATCCTAAAGGAAAGAGAAGCAACTTACAGAGGCAATATTTCTGTTTCTCTTCTAAAACCAAAACATTTCTACTAAAAATACTTTAAAAATTACAGTTATGTAAATGAATGGAAAACCAATAAAATTTTAGAAAAGACTGAAAAGGTCACACAGTTTATCACTGGTGATTTTTAGAATAAAATGGCAACAAATGGGGAACCACAAAATTGATTAATTAGAACACTTCCTATTAAATCTTCAATCAGCATTCCTCACTTTTCTCCCAAAGTTCTATTTTGTTTTTTGTTATTTTTTGTTTTCTGGTAGGATAAATTGAGAAAACAGGGCTATGATTTTTCTTACATTTAAATGATGATCTTTGGGCCTCCCCTGGTGGTGCAGGTGGTTGAGCACAGCTCTGTGAAGCTGTCCACAGCCTCTGCAGCGCCGGTTCGATCCTGGTTGACAGGGGAGGGTCCCACATGGAGCGGCAAACCTCTCCTGTTGTGCCCCCCGCTGCCCTCAGCAGTGTATTTCATCAGTCTGCCTGTTCTGTTCCCCGCTCTGTCTCCGGTGAATCCTCTCACCCTCCTGAGAATCTGGCCTACACCCCAGATCTTGTATAAATAAATAAATAAATAAATAAATAAATAAATAAATAAATAAATAAATCCTAAAAATAACAAATGATGATCTTTGTTATAGTTGGAATATTGGATTGTTGAAAGATTTAAGGATTACAAGATTCTTTAGTAAAGTTTTGTTTGTTTTTTTTTTCCCAAAATTCATACCAACCCAGGGACTCAATCATTTTTTTTTTTATAATTGTTCCCTTCATTTCTATTCATTGTCTATTTTTTTGGGGGGGCCCAAATGTCTCTCTTATTAAGACTGTCATAATTAACCTGCGCTCACTTCCTCTCATTTATCCAGGGATTCAGGGTAGAAAAACGTTTTTAGTTCTTACTTATGAAGAACTTACATACAGTGAAACTGCTGAGTTTCTAGAAATTTCATAATCAAAGAATTATAAGGTTTTCACATAAACACAGATTTATCTAGATTTCACACATGAAATCAAAGTACATCATTAGCACATAATTTTATTTTACATGTATTAAGAGTTTGAATTATTTTTTCTGGAAAAATAAAACAATTGCTAGAAACACAGAAAATTCCAGTTGTATGTTTTTGTGTGTTTATAAAGTTATCAAGGCATATATAAAATAATAATTAAAATTTATTTCATTCCAGTTTGTTATACCATACCATAAATTTACATGTCATCCTCAAAATTCATTATTTAGAAATTTAAAATTAAAGTAAATTAAAATTTGACAAAATATAACTTAGTTGAAAAAAATTTACAGGCTTACTATTTTTAGTAAGATACATTCTCCACTGTAATGGAAGTAGGACTATGAAACTTCGAAATACTAAATGAATTTTAGGAAAACTTTATTATAACCAAAATTATAAGATCAATAAAGTATATTTGAGTTGTCACAAAAAAGTGCTTATACTATTATAATTAAAGCAGTAAGAAATGGCAAAGCCTCCATGGAAAGCAATGTGGAGATTCCTCAAAATATTAAAAAGTTTTATTATTTTTAATTGTCAGATTAAAATAATTGCCAGATTATTCATCAATTCTACTCCTAAATATCACTCCAAATAATGCAAAAACACTAATTTTAAAGGATATATGTGCTTCTCTACTCATTGCAGCACCATTTACGACAGCCAAGTTATGGAAACAACCTAAATGCTAATGACAGAGGAATGGATTAAGATTTGTACAGATACATAATAAAATACTACTCAGCTGTAAAAAAAGATGAAATTCTTGCCATTTGTCACAACATGGATTGAACTGGAGGGGATTATGGTAAATGAAATAAGGAAGGAATAGACAAATACTGATGATTTCACTCATCTGTGGAATATAAAAAAATCAAACCAAAGGAAGGGACAAAATCAAACCAAAAGAATCCTAGAAATATTACCAAATATAACAGAGGGTGAGGGTAAAGAAAAGAGGATAGGGAAAAAAGTGAGGAGGAGACCCAGTGGTCAGTCATGGGGGATTATGGGTGCCTTGGTGGTGGGTACATCCATGCTGTGGTATCATTCATTTCAAGAAGTGTAAGCCTGTACCTCTAAATCATATACAGTGCTGTAAACCACTGCCACCTCAATTTTTTAAAGTTACAATACAAAAATTAAGTGAATAATAATTTTAAGTATTTTGTTTTTAGTCTCTTTACTCGTAAGTGATACCATGACTTGAATACTTTGGCGTAACTGCCTTGCTAAATGTATTAGCAAATTTGATTTCACATTAGTTGCATGGACTTTATTAATCATAACAATATATTTATTGTAATTTTGTTTTTTGTCTTAAATGTCAAGATAAAACTAATTTAAGATAAATACTATAAAAACTAATTATACAAAAAGCACAAATAAATATGCAAATGAAAATAAAATAAACTGCCTTGTTTTCATTAAACTTTTAAAGTAATAAAATACTAATTAATATCAACACATCATGTAGATACTTTGTTGACCTAAAACTATGTAATGTTTGGTTATTTTTACTCCAAGAACATTTATAGATTTCATTCCTTTTTTATATCTCAGCTAGGGTACTTTTGACATTTTTTAGTTGTTTAGTGAAAAACTGACAATAAAAAATACTATTGAAAAAACCTGACTTATTGAAAAAACCTGACTTTTGAAACAGATATTCAATCAGTTCATGTACATTTGAAAATTTGGTGTGATGAGCTGAGAACTATAATTTCTAGATGTCAATCAAATCCATTAAATTTTATAGGTATAGTATTATTCCAACACACATTTTCTTAATATATATCTGAGCTATATTTTATGTTTGACAAATTGATGAAATATGTATAATGTTGAAATGTCATGAAGCATTGAAATAAATGCAGGTGATTTTCATAGAGCAAAACCATCATTTATTACAGGTGTCTTTAGAAGAGGAAAATGGCCCTCAGGGAAATGATTGCTTGTTGAAATAATTTGTGTCGACTTTGAAGTAATTTTAAAAAATTCTAACAAAGATAATTAAAATTTAACCTAAAAAATATAAATTGTGCTCAAGGAAGCTAAGAACAAACAATTTAACTCAGTAAGTAGCCATTAATTCACCCCCAAATTTTTATTTTTATTTAATATCTACTAGTAGTAGTTACTGAGAATTTCTTTTTTATTTTTCAAACATGCTTGTTTATTTTTTCACAGTATAGGATTTCTCCCCACAGGTGCAGTCACCATATTATTCCCACCATCAAAGTGCTCAGAGTCTTCCACTGTACTCCACCATGCTCTTCTCTCCTCCCCATTCTCAACTCTTCCCCCCCCACACACCTGAAATCTCAGATCTACCTTTTTTTGGTTTCTAGATTCCACATATAAGTGAAAACATCTAGTATTTATCTTTCCCCTTTTGGCTCATTTAGAATAATTGCTTCCAGTTCTATCTATTGATTTGTTGGTCCAAATGACATAAGTGTGTCTTTCTTGATTGCTGTGTAGTATTCCATTGAAGTACTATGAATTTAAAGTGTGTGTGTGTGTGTGCACCTGTGTGTGCATGCAAGATGGAGGATCCTCTTCACAGAACCCTCTCCCTTATTCTAGTAGAAGATACAAAGGCACACAATAGTTGTATTATAAAATTATAAATACAAAGATAGAATATATAATATAGTGAGAGAAATAAGTAATGGATACTTAAATATAATTCCACAACATGCTATAAAATGATAAGTTCTATAAAAGAAAAAGAGAGAAGAACCAGGAGTTTTGGAAAAGTAGTAGATTAAGATATAGTTTACATAGAATACAGATTTCCCCACTATATGAAAGTAGAATATTCTTATTTGATATGATTTGGAAGGTTATTTTTGGGGTTCTGGGAACATTATTATCAATGATTTATATGGAAAAGTTGTGAGCATTTTCAGGCCCCCCAAATAATCCTCTAAATAATACCAAATATAAATGTTCTACTTTCAGATAGTGGAAGAAACCTATACTGAGGCTTGGCCTCCCTGAGAAATTATAGTTTGAGCAAAAACTTGGAGGAGATGAAGGAGTTAGCTAAATACCTGGAAAAAAAAGTTTCAGGCATTCTGAACATTATTCTTTTTGTTAGAATGGAAATGAAGTCCTTTCTAGCTTTCTATATCCTAAACTAATGCTGGAAGTCCCTTTATTCCATTTCTTAAATGAAAAAAATGAATAAAAGCAGTATTTCCTTTTACATATTACTTCATATAATATGTTATCCACTTTGCTTCAGATACTATGCTAAAACAAAGAACAATGGTTACCTTCCATTAGTTTTCAACAAATTTTAGATATATCTATGAGCCAAATGATATTCTCAGTACTGGGAAAACGCTTTCCAAAGGCCATTTTTAAAAAAATATACTAACTTTTGTCAGAGAAAATAACTATAGGACTATTAATAGTGTAGAGAATTACTTCCAATATCATAGAAACAAATTTGTGCCAGCACATCAAGCAGAAAATTTTAACTTACATGTTAAATTCAACTTCTAGTGATTATGAAATTTCCCATATACCTAGAATCTTACACACCTTCACCTATATTGCACCATATTAGAGTAAGTTTCCTATAAGTGAAACTGTCATCCTATAAAATCTGACCCTCATTACCAGTATGTATTCTTGCTGACTAAAAGAAATAGAACTGCCTTAGGGAAGGTGGATTGTGGATTATTCCTCCATTAGTTATGAGCAACTTATTTTGCTTTATTTAATCCATTATTTCACTTACATATTTAATTGGAATTCCCTCTATCTAACTTGGCAAGATATTTTAAGCAACTCACAGGGTGTTATTGTTCATAAGAAAATAATTCAGAAAGTCTAATTGAGATTGTTTTATAGTAAAATAAGGATAAAACTAAAGTGAAAAATATTTTATAAAGTTTAAAATTTAAGAGATAAACCCAATGAAATTCTATTTCTCCTTTGTGGCATGTACCTTTGTCTGTCTTACTCAGTACTTACTTGACAGCTGTCTCACTGCACTTCCATAAACATATATATTCTCTCTCTCTCTCTCTCTCTCTCACACACACACACACACATTCTTATATGTTCCCCAGTTACATCATAAGCAGATGTTAGAATTATGTATTTGACACTTTTTATCCATGCTAATTTTTAATAAGGAGGAATTAATACAGTGAGGAGAAACATGAATTCCTCACTCAGTTTTAAAAGGCATTGCAATGTATCTCTTGTAATCACTACAAGAAATAGGTCCAACCATTAAAAAAAAACAAAACTGATAAAGGATTTTACTATCTAGTTTAGTAAGTTGTGCCCAAACACACACAAGCATTGCTGTTACTTAGACTTTCTTTTAAAAGTCTGAATGAAAAGGAATTGAGAAAGATTAGAAGAGCTGGCAGAAAATAATAAACATAATATATTAAAAATGTAATTTCTGAAAATAGGAAAACATTTGGGAGCAATGATATGACTAAGGAGAACAGCAAACTAGATATGGTGATGAAATGCATTTATGTAACAAGATAAAATAATGTGATTCTATGTCACCTTTACTTACATAGGACATGATCATTTCCATCTGACTTCCTCCTGACTTCTCAAAACAAATTACAAACTGGGCCTCCTTGGTGGCACAGCAGTTGAGCGCTGGGTTGCTAAGCTGCCCGCAGCCTCTGCAGCACCAGTTCGATCCCCGGCTGCCGGGCGAGGGTCCCACATGGCATGCAGACCTCTCCTGCTGCTCACGCTGCTCCCCTCAGCAGTGTATTTCATCTGTCTGCCTGTTCTGTTCCCTGCTCTGGCTCTGGTGAATTCTCTCACCCTCCCGCGCTTCTGACTGTAACCATTGCTTGTATAAATAAATAAATAAATAAATAAATCTTAAAAAAAAAATCACAAACTTTTGGATTCTGAAATCAGCTTATGTCAAAAAAACACAACTATGTAACTAATGGGGTATCTATTTCTATTGTCAGTGTTTTAACATATTTGTATACATTTTTAAGTGTGTTCATATGTGAAAGAGATCTTTCTTCTTTAGCAATGCTTTGAAAAACTGGGAATAAATCAAATTATTTTAGATATGTTTTACTTTGCCAAATGCTGTTACACAGTTCAAACTTGTTTTGTTATTTTGTAATGCATCACCTCATATGTGCAATAAATTCCTTTATGTCCCTATGAAAGCTAACTATAGAAAGTTTTGACATTTTATGGTGAATTCTACAGTGGATATAGATTACTTAAAAACAAAAGTTTACCCTTCTAGTATAGCTTCTTAATATATTATGTTTACTGAGTCCAATTTTTCAATGATTGTCCTTTATTATATGTTACAAGGTAATCCACCTTGGGAAGAAATATCACCTAAATCTTAAAATCTATCAAATTGTTACATCATTGGAAAGTACAGCCTAGACTACACAGTCATATAGTATTCCTTCTAATTGAAAGCATAGCAATAAACATACTATGAAACATGTAATTACTCAATGAGTTGAAATGCAGAAAAATTAAATTCTAGGGTAATTTAAGAATTGAAGTTAAGTTGTAGTCCTGAAATGGTATGACAAGACATACTTTCATCAGCTCCAGTGATGGCTTTGGCAAGAGTGAAAACAGAACCTAAACTTCTCATTGTTTATAAGACCCCCAAGCTATTCCAACATTCATCATTTCACCAGAACCACAGCCTGAAAGACTATCCCTCTATATAATAATATAATCAGAACTCCATCTAACAGGCCTTCAAGTCAAATTTCATCATGATTTTCATTTTTAGCAATTGGGGTCCAAATATTGATATGTCTATCCCCATATATTTCTGCAAATCTCCCGATTTGATCCCACTTCCTATTCTGTCATGAGCGAAATGACCAGTTCTCTTAAAAACAAAACAAAACAAACCTCTTCTCCCAATTAAAAATGCACATGCTGCTTTGTCCCCAGGATAATGCCCTTCCAGTATCAAGTGGAAGTTGCATTTTCTCTCTGCTCTCTTTCTATTCTCAGTGCTGAATGTTGGACAAGTTTCCTCCTAAGTCCTCACTGTCACCACCAATTCCTAGCAGCCTAAAACACAATCAGACATAACCATCTGCTACAACTCCTTATTGCAATCTTTTTACATTGTTATTTCTTTTCATTTTAATTTCTAAATCCATTTCCTTCCCCATCATTATTAAAATCAAAATCCTTGATTATTTCATTATCCACATAGACCCTCTGGATTAGTCATATGCACATGTGCTATAACTAACACCAAAATATCACATGTGTGTAGGCAAAAAATGTAATGGAGTCTCATTTTTTATTTTTATTTTTTTAAAGATTTATTTATTCATTTATACAAGAACTAGGGTACAGGTCAGAGGCATGGAAGGGTGAGGAAATTCACCAGAGACAGAGTGGGGAGCAGAATAGGCAGGCGAACCGAAGACACTGCTGAGGGGAGCAGTGGGCGAGACAGGAGAGGTCTGCTGCGCCATGTGGGTTTTTCCCTGGCCGGTGGGGAATTGAACCAGGCTGCAGATGCTGAAGACAGCTTCGCAGTGCAGAGCTCAACCACTGAGCCACTGGGGAGGCCCGGAGTCTCATTTTTTTGTGATATAATATTCTGAGCAAGTCCAGTTCTCATTCTATTTGTATAAAAGGTAGTATTGCTGTACTCACTTGAACTATCAAGCAGCAAGTCTACAAATTTTGAGTCAGTGTTTTGAAGAATTAGGGAACAGTGTCTACTCACTTTCTTATATCTTTTGCATTTGTTATTTGCAGAATCTATATTTAAATGGGAAAAGTCCATGTTGACCATATCCAAGTCCTCATTCTTACCAGTCTCAAAACTTGACAAAGTTTAGCAGCCTAGAAATCTGAACTTCTCCTGTCCATGAGCTTGTCATACCCTGTAGTCAGACCTTATACAGACATTATCCACCAGCTCCACCTGAAAACTCTAAAAACCAAGTAACTGCTATGTCTCTATGTCTTCCTATCTTTTCAGGACAATTTTCTAGAACTCATAGTCCAGCAATTTTCAACTCAAAAGGGCACCCTACTCTACTGAAACTAACACCTTTTGTCACCTAAAATAAACCATAAAGAGTCAATATCCCTTTTTAGCTGTCTTAGAGTTGATCATTAAAATCATAACCTTGAACACATTATCAGTTCCCACACCTTTCTTTTTAGAGAATTTAAGTGTCAAAACCTAACCCTCGTTTATTCAGTTTTCTGCCTTCCCTACTTCTGAACTATAATGCTTTTCTTACTTTAAATTCATCACCACAACTTCAAATGTGCCCCCAGTTCTAGCCTAAAATACTGTTATTTTTATAGATCATTCACTCTCCCACTCTCATAGAAAGTTATTTTAAATTTAACATCTCCCTATTAATATTCAATACATTTTCCCTCCCTCACTCTCAGCTGATCTTTGCCTCTGAGAAAATTGAAAAATAACAAGGGATTTTCTTCATCATATCTCTAAATCTAACAATTTACCTGCATTTTTAACATGTGCCCTGTTTGACTGCTTTTTCTAATAGGTGTGCTGCCCAACTTTCAATCTAAAACTAAAAGTCCATGGGTCACACTTCCTTGCCTAGAAGAAGGTTTGATTCATTTCTTAAATATCTTAATATTGAGTTTCATCAATTTTCTACCTTTGAATGAATCAATGGACCCATCAGTATACAAATATGCTGTGGTAGTTTTCATTCTTGAAAAGAGACGCTATGTTATTTGCAGCTCCTATCCCTCTCTGCTACTCATTACAATAGATACCAAATAAAGCTTGTTTATACTGGTTCTGCCTTAAATTCCTCACATTCTATATCTCACTTTACCACTTAACAAATCATTTGTTCTAACAACAACAAAAGCAGATTAGAGATCTAACCTGAACTATAATTCTCAATTCCACTTTGCCTCTCCCCAGTATTTCACAGTGTTTCTTTTCTTTGTCTACATTTAGTGATTCCCTTAGTGAGATCACCCAGTCCATGATGTGAAATATCTATTTGCCTGGCCTCCTCCCTAGAATCCAAGTTCATTTATTCAACTCTACTATTCTATTTGAATACTTAATAGACATCTTAATCTCAGTAGGCCCAAAGAGTTTTAAATTTCCAATCTATCCCAATATTTTCTTACATAATACTCTTGGTATTAATCAATGGGAATTTAATCACCCATTTGCTCAGGCCAGAATATCTGAGTTGTCCTTGATTATTCTCTTCCAATGTGTCTTTAACTTATCAGCAAATTCTTTCACCTTCCTTAGAAAAGCTATGGAATATTTATATATTTTACCATTCACATAATATTTTCTGCATTTAAAAATATAGTTGGACTTTCCTTTTCTGATATAAAGTTGTTAGCATCCTATCTAGTGATCAAGGAAATTTGGTGGAGTCAAAGAGTGCATGGGAGGCTGCCATGGTGAGGGAATAGGGGTAGGACGCAGCTGGAGCTGCTGGAGATAGCTTTCATTCTGGCATGGTTAAGATAGTGGCTAGACTGAATTAAGTAATTATGCAAATAGGTAAATATGTTGAGATGACATCTTTCTCACCATGAAGAACGGGATAATAAACATGAACATATAAATACATAAACATATAAAGACACATACACAAAATACACACAAAATTATATTAATATATTTAATATTTACAGCTGAAAATCTTGAGTGAGCATCCATAACAGTTTGTTTAAATCATCTAATCTTTGCCTTTGCCTTTAAGAAAGACACACACATATAATATGCATACATAAGCAGAGAGAGAGAGAGAGAGAAACACATACCAGAGATCCCTGGAGAAACGAAAGAATCCTTAACTGGCAAAAAAAAAAAAAGGTCAAATTAAATCTGGAGCCCTTCTTGATCCAAAAGCAAGAAATGTGAAAGAATTATGGATGTATCAAAAGATACAAAAGTCAGCTAGAGATGACTGCAAAAGACAGAATTTGGATAATTTAAGTAGCAAGAAATTCATATGATGCAATAGGAATCCATGAGACCACATGAAAATGTATAAATAAGTTGATGAATGAGTATAAATGGCAAAAAAAAAGGGAAAGCTCATGCTTATAGTTAGCTACAAATTAATTAATTTAGAAAGAATGACAGACGTAGAAAAGCATCAATGCTGCCGTTACAGTGGTGATTGATTCAGGGAGATCATTCACGAATGCTAAAACTGGGCGTTTGATGAAGGACAGCATACTCATCTCTGAATACTTTCTCACATTGTGCTGGGCTGCTTGTAAAGGAAAATGACGACTTACGGTGGAGATACTTGCTAGAGACTGACATGACAAGAATGCATGACCTGTGTTATAAGGAGACACATGGTGGACACAGGTTGAGGGACAAACATTTTTAAAGTGCAAAAAATAGAAGGGATATGGAAGAAGGAGAAACTATATTTGTAAGTGAATGCAGCGTATGCTCTGGAAGGACTCTGGCCTAGAAAAAGAATAGAGATTGTTGGGAGAATTGGTGAGATTTGCATGCTGTTTGTTGAGTGGAATACAGTAGTGTGACATCAGTGTTAATTTCCAGCTTTGAAGAGTTATATGATAAATGCCTACGTCAATGATCTTGTCCTTGGTTGGCTCATACTACAGTGTCTAGGAATAATACAATAACAAGTTTGCAGTTTTCTCAAAGATGTTACTTAAGAAGGGATATCTGAAAGTAGGAGATTCAGCAGAACATTGACACTGACACTTGAAGCAAAGAGGAAAGCAGAGCAAAGCACTCTAATTTTATCTGTCAATTACATTGCAAATACTGACTGCATAAAATAAGAATAATCCATTCACAATTTAGAAGTGCAATTCTTGAATACTTGAACATAGCATCATCAGTCTAATAACCCTCAATTTTATCATAAAAAACTATTCTAAGAGCAATATGAACAGAGAAAATCAAAGACATAGAAATATCATATATGAATATTCTTTTACTTTTCAATTGTTTTGTTTAGATAGTTAGGCAAATGTACTTCATCTGACTTTTTCTAGATGGCCTATCAACTTCACTTACTAATAATCAAATAAAAATGAACTTCTGTATTAGTAATGAGGTTGCAGGTGGATACCTTGGAAATGCAGGTGTTTGAAATGAATGGCTAAATGCATGAGACATCTGGTTAAGTCTTTGTGGAAGCTGTCAATTCCCTTTCCAGCTGGAGTCACAGTGGAATGTGTAATTACCATAACACTTTCAATAAAAGACATACATGTCCCTGCAAACATCAGTCATCCAACTGGAAATTTCCAGAGAATCTGAATCTGTGGCATTCTAAAAGGAAAGTGTAAAGAAATGGAGAGAAGTCCTATTTTTACTTTAAAAAGGAAGACTTTTCTATAGATAGCAAGTTCGATTATCTTTCAACATAAAAACAGAGCCTTTTACTTCTATCAGTTCCACTTTCACTTTTTTGATGACCAAGTATTTTATAATATAATTTCACCTGCTCTAACTGAATCCCTTTGGTAAATTATGAACCATAATTGTCCAAACCACTAAATACTTTCTTTTAAAAGATGAACTAGTGCCTCCCTGATGGGGCAGCAGGTTGAGCCCAGCGCTATGAAGCTGTCTGCAGCCTCTGCAGCACAAGTTCGATTACAGCTGGCTGGGGAGATACCCACATGGCAGGCAGACCTCTCCTGTCTCGCCTGCTGCTCTGCTCAGCAGTATGTTTCAGTCAGTCTGCCTGTTCTGTTCCCTGCTCTGTCTCTGGTGAATCCTTTCGCCCTCCCGTGCCTCTGGTCTGTACCCCAGTTCTTGTATAAATAAAATAATAAAAATCTTAAAAAAAAAAGATGAACTATATTGATGAGTATCACAAGAAATAGACTGTGAAGTGGTGACAGTTATAGATCAGTGACAAGGTAATCACAGTTGCTTCCAATTTAATTCATAGGAACATTTTTATTGTTTTAATGTATACAGATAAGCTTTGCTTACTGGCAAAGATTAGATAATGATTTAAAGAAAGTATTACTGAATAGTTACTGTATATGTGGATGTTAACAGTATTAACTTTAGAGAGTATGAGCACAAATAAGTTAACCCATGCATAATAAGTGTTTAACATGTTAGCCATTAATATTATTCTAGATGCCACTGATCTAGACATAAAATACACATTCTTCCTTGAGGAATTTACATAAGATTTTAACATAGAATGGTTTATCTATGAATTCATATCAAAATATATTTAATTACTGTTCAACTTGAAGTAAGAATTATCTGAGGATTTTGCCTATGGCAGAAAATAGTAGTAGCACTGAATTGAGCAAAACAAAGATTTGGGTTTAACAAGTTTCTTCTAAAATCCCCAGAGGGCCTCCTTGGTGGTGAGGCAGACCTCTCCTGTCTCGACTGCTGCTCCCCTCAGCAGTGTATTTCAGTCAATCTGCCTGTTTTGTTGCCCACTCTGTCTCTGGTGGATCCTCTCACACCCTCCCCCCCACATCTCTGGCCTGTACCCCAGCTCTTATATGTGTAAATAAACAAATCTTTAAAAAAGCAAAAGAAAAAAATTAAAATCCCCAAAGAAAAGCAAAGGAGAAGAGAAGAAAAATAAGTTTTAACAAAGAACAAAAATAAGCAAAGTGTATTTACCAATAGTTAATTGTGAGGAGGAAGCTCTAGAATACCATAAGACTATTGAAAATGATAGCTAGGTCAATGGAATAGTGTGTCAGAGAGATGGAAGGACTTGAGCAATTAATTTAAAAACATTCTGAAAGATTTCTACTTTGGTTCTGTTTGACTCTTTTCATATCACACATAGCCACGGTGGGCCTTTGGTAAACTGGATAAATATATCTGTTATATTTTCACTCCAGTCACTGATCAAGCTGTTCAATAAAACAAAGCAGAGAACAAAACCATGAGCTATTATATGAAGGTGTGCTTATTAATCAGCCACTGCTGATAACAGTAACACAGCAGTGGAAATGTACCTTTTGTGAATGTGTCTAATCCACAATCTTGCTCATTTTGGTGACTCAAAACTTATTCACTAATGTATTAATATCTCCATGGGGTTGTTCAATGCTCAAAATGAGTGTACCAGAGAAATTCAGCAGAAGACATTTGAGTTGGTACACTCATTAAGAAGGATTATTCTATCTTATAGAAAAAGTGTTTATTAGATGAGGTAGTTGTTATACTCGATTGTAAGGGTAGTGCATTTGAGCCAATGATAAGGTCTGTTGCCCAGAATGATTCACCATAATATCTATTTCCTAATCAAAGTTATTGAGACTTAAAATTGTTTTTAAATCATGATTATTTTCTGAATATTTTTATCTTTATTACCTAAAGCATAAACATTTCCGAACATTACCCTTATATTTAATGATTTATCATATCATTATAATAAATTATGACTAATTTATAAAGTATTATCAACTTCCTTCAAAAAAGTATTTGAGGCAGTTTCATATTAACTATTAAACTAAAATTTTTAATAAAGAAAATACATTTCAAGAAAAAAGCAAATTTTAAGCTATTATCTGCTAGGAAATTGAGATGATTAAAATATTGGGCATTCACGTAAAAAGAACTAATCACCCATTTATTATTAGAAGACTATATATTATTTTACTATTCCTTCTTTATAAATTCATTTAGTCTGTCCCACACTTTGTACTATGCTAGGATCCAGAACTATAAAAGTCTCTGATCCTAAGAAGTAAGACCAACTCCAAGATTCAGAGGCAGCTTAATAGACAAGAAAAAAAAAATCATTGTCTGAGATGATCTTGTATTTAAAGACCATATTCTTTATATGATTTTAAAAGACTGGAGAATAAAGTTAAAGAGGCAAATAGGGACTGATTTATAAATGAGCTGATATAGAATGGCTTAAAATAGGTAAGAGATTCAAAAGTTGTCTTTGATAGACAATTTTGTTAGTTGCAAAGGGGCTAAAATGTTCTTCCAAATGTGAAGGGTAACTATGATTAAAATAACTTTTAGGTGCAAAAATCACTAGGGAAATCAATTATTAATTAATCAGCATTAAGCAAATTTATTTTTTGTGAACTGGTTTGCTTCTTTTTTTTTAAGATTTATTTATTATTTATACAAGCACTGGATACAGTCAGAAGCGCGGGAGGGTGAGAGAACTTACCAGAGCCAGAGCGGGGAGCAGAGCAGGCAGAAGGACCGAAGCACACTGCTGAGGGGAGCAGCGGGCAGCAGGAGAGGTCTGCGTGCCATGTGGGACCCTCCTCCAGTGGCTGGGGAGCAGCCAGGGATCGAACCAGCGCTGCAGAGGCTGTGGGCAGCTTAGTAACCCAGTGCTCAACCGCTGCGCCACCGGGGAGGCCCCTGGTTTGCTTCTAATTCAATATAATCAGAGCCAACGTGAATACTTTTATTAATTTATTTTTTAATTGTGATAACAAAATTGGCTTACATTGTTATTTGTATAGGGTACCACCCCTTCCAGTGCTGCTTCCATATTTTTATATAAGATAAACCTCAAAGGAAGCATAAAAGTCTTTGTACCAGGTTGAACTTTCTTCTGTATGGAAATAAAGAGTTCCAGGTATCAGCAAGGAAAATGTCAAATCATGTAAGTAATTTAGGTTGTGCTATTTACAAATGCATCTGAATGATGCGTTTTTCTGCAAAATGAAATACAGCACACGGGACATTTTGAGATAATTTTTGACAAGCAACGATACCAAACCTAAATAATTTTTTCAGCAAATATTGTATTTTCCCATCTAAATGTCACCAGTCTAGAACTCAGCAAAACATGTGAAGTATTTTATAAAATACACAGTTCTTAAGAAGAATGATGCATTTCTACCTTAACTTGATGCAGCTTAACTATTCTAAAATAGATTGGTGCTGTTTATGGGTCTTAACACAATTTAGTTTTGAAACAGTTGTGGCACAGTTACAGTTTATAGCTCTAATTATATTTATTGTTTTCCTCTTTTTTCTTTTATTAAAATATTTATTTTATTTATTATGCATACAAGAACTGGGGTACAGGCCAGAGGTGTGGGGGATGAGAGGATTCACCAGAGACAGAGTGGGGAACAGAACAGGCAGATCTACTGAAATACACTGCCGAGGGGAGCAGCGGGCGAGTCAGGAGAGGTCTGCTGCGCCATGTGTGTCAGCTGCTTGGCCAGGGATTGAACTGCTGCTGGAGTGGCTGGAGATAGCTTGATAGTGCTGAGATTTAACCCCTGTGCCACCAGGGGGACCCCTATTTTCCTCCTTTTTTCTTAACACAAAGCTCTAATATTTACAAACCCAAATGAGACCATCGCTTTGTAGATCTGTTATCTCATTTAACAGGTCCTGGAATTCAGCATACATTGTGTGTGTATATGTATCTCTGTGTGCATGCAGGTGAGTGCATGTGTATATGGTTGAGTGAGAAATTTTCAATGTTGTTTAAGGCTTCTTCTCCTCAGTAATTTATATAGATAATGAAAAAGCCATGTGCCTAGGTCATGCTGTAATGGATCTCTACAGGATGCTTTCCCTGAGCTAAAACAAATACCTCATTATCAAACAGCATGTTAGGTTAAAATATAATATGCATAAAATATGCATATTTATATATAAGTATACCTATTTATATATAGGTATACCTAAATATGCATATTTATTATATATAAGTATAGCTATGCTGTAATATATTACATATATAAATATATATCTCCTAATTCCTTATATATGTATCCTAATTTCAGATATTTCCACTGAAAGAAACTAAGAATTCAATCATGTACAGACAGACTGATCCTTCCAAATAGGAGTGCTGTACAGAGTCACATAATGCTGTGATGAGCACCATGACAAAAGACCTCTCTAACCTGACACGTGGCCTGCCAGGATTAGGTTCGTTCTGCCTAAACCTGGAAGACGTAATGATCACTTAATCTGTCTACTTTAGATACCAATTCTTTAAGTGCAATGGTCAATTAGTGTCACTCAGTTCACTTATCCACAATAATATCCAAAGCTATTTTAAATTCACAATTTTTTTAAAGCCAGAAGTGAATCATGGAAAACAGCACACATTACAATATGAAATAAGATTTATATACATTTAACTTGATTAAAATTGTGTATTCAGGAAACTATGCATATCCACTCTATTTCCTCACTAAGGATCACTACAGGTTGCTAAGGAAGATGATTCTAAATGCTGCTGTTCCTTTCTGGTTACTCTACTTTTAATATTGTCATAAGAAATTTGTGTTTGTATGAACATCTTTGAGGCTACAAACACAATTTCCAAGAGGTAAACAATGATAAAAGGACATTTGACTTTTCCTTTTTCTTCCAAAAACTCTATTTTTGCACCAGTGCTTTCTGTTCTTCATAATAAGGTAACATTAAAACATGAAGTAATCTAACTTTAAAGAAATAGAAGGTTTGCAGGGATCAAAATAACATTTTAAGTACAATAGTCTGCCTTCATCTGTAGTTTCTTTTCCTGCAGTTTCAGTTGCCTGAGGTCAACTACAGTCCGAAAACATTATGTACAATAAGATATTTTGAGAAAGACCACATTCAGTATACTTTTATTATAGTCCTTTGTTATAATTGTTCTTTTTTCTTTAGTTGTGTTAATTTTCTTACAGTAGCTAATTAAAAATGTTTTAACACTTCAAAGGGACAGGTTTTTTAGGAAAAGGATAAAGACAGAGAGAGGCAGCTGCATAGTCAGAGGCAGGCATGAGAACTGCTGCATATTAGACTCCATCCTACATATTTATGTGAAGGAAAAATGTAACATCTATAGGGTTTGGTACTATCTGTGGTTTCAGGCATACATTGAAGATCTTTGGAAGTATTTGGTTTGGATAAGGGCGAAGCTACTGTCTAGGCCAAATAAAGTTAAAATTACAGAGAACAATGCAGCTAGTTAAAGCTTGAGGCAAGTTGAAGAATACTAAGTTGTATAATAATTTAAAAATAACTATAATAGTAAAATTACTAGACAAGGCCTGTGCTTTCATGGAGCTTAAATTTTATCAGAGAAGAAAATAATCCAAGTAATTACCAAAAATGCATAATAAGATGGAGTTAATGAAATGTATAGGAAGACTTAATAGTTTCAGCTGAAATCTAATGGGTGAGTTGGAGCTGGAATTTGCAATAGCAGAGAAAAATGTCCATAGCAAAGGGAAAATCTTAGGCAAAGGCTTGGGTGTGCAGGGGGCTTGAAGAATCTGAAGAACTGAAAAAGTCTAACAATAATGAGATATGAGTGAAGGGATGGCAAAGCAAGAAACTTAAGAAGTGCTGAAAGATGCATAGGAAAAGAACATTGTAAGACAAGCTTGGTGGTTTGGCCCTTATTTCCAAGGCAACAGGAAGTCATTGAGGCATTAAAGCACATGAGTCATGAACTCTACTGGTGTTTTAGTAAGATCATTCTGAGGGCAAAGTGGAGACTGAATTAGAGGTGAAACGAAATACAGAGTTTACCCTCTGCTTGGTCTGCAACTGTGTCTTGTGTTACAGCAGTGGACAGTGTCACCCCACAACCCCACATGTATAAAAATCAACATAAGCTTCAGCAGCAACAACAAGAAAATTTCAAACTAAATTTTAATAAGAACAAATTTGTTCTATATCTAAACCATAAGAAAACAAGAATGAAGGCAGAACAGAGAGGAGCAAGGGCAAGAGAAAATAGGAAAGAAACTATCAAATATTATATACCAGTATCTTAACTTCACCTGTGACAACTAAAATTTAAAGGACTAAAGATATAATACATATAAATCACTTTTTAAAATATTTATTTATTTTATTTTTGCTTAGAAGAAATGGGTTGTAGGCCAGAGGTGCAGGGGGTGAGAGGTGAGGGGATTCATGAGACACAGATTAGGGAGCAGAACAGGTGGATCTACTGAAATACACTGCTGAGGGGAGCAGTGAGTGAAACAGGAGGGGTCTGCTGCGCCATGTGGGTCAGCTCTCTGGCTGGGGATCTAACTCAGGCAGTTACGGTGGGCCTTAGTGGTGGTAGCACTGAGACTTAACCTCTAGGCTTCTAGGGAGTCCCCATATAAACCACTTTTAATATATTTCCCAGGTAATATACTGTTCACAATAATATTCAATCAGAGAGCTGCTGCCAATGCTTGGACACAATGCAAATATTTAACATAAAATATGTGTATGACTGTCACACTTCAATTGTCAGGTTAATAAAACCTCAGTCTTTTGGAGGGGGGGAAGTCATTAGCATAAGTATATCACTATGTGGTAGGAAATTTTCTACCAAAAATGAACTAAGCAAACTAAATTATTTCACAAAAACTATTGAACAGCTGTCAAGTTTAAAGTACTTTTGGTGAAAATTAGCAGGGGACTGATGCAGACTAATAATATACAGGTTAAATGCACATCAGGACTCATCAGAGCCAAAAATCTCTCCACTGTTTACAAGTTTTCAGGCAAGACAGAACACATGAACCCATGGTATTTCCTTCCATATTATTATTAAAGCTCTACTTCAGTGGTTTAGGTTAATACTCTGCTTACTCTAAATGCATGAAAATTTTCTTGCAGATGAGTGATACAAAAACGAGGCACTGACATTTTATGATTTACATGTGTTTCTTGAAGATGATGATTAAAAAAAAAATCGATAAAAAGCATAACAGATGTTGATTTGATAGATGATTTTTAAAAAAAATAGTAACTGAAGTCTAATATTGTATGATGAATTTGTATATTTTTAAAAATAGCTATGAAGTAAAGAATAAGTGAAAAATGAAAGCAAATAAAGGCCAATCAATAAAATATATAAATCTTGACTAAGCAAAACTTGGTGGGTAAATCAGAAAGATCTCTATAACTTTCTCATAAATTAATATTTGATTCATTAAAGGCACTTGAAATATGTATTTCCTGTTGTCCTATTTTCTTCTGTTTTGTTCTACTCTTTGCCTCCTATTCTTCCTTCTTTTCCTACCTTTCCTTCTGCTACGATTACACTCCATTACTAAAGCAACGGAAATCCTTCATTGGTTTACTTCATCCTTACTCTAAGTCAGAAAGTGTGCTACTCTATAACAATTTATTTAATTCTCACAATAAAAAATTAAAGGTAAGAATTGTTATTGTTTTAATTTTTACATTGAAGTAACAACCTGAAGTCATTCAAATGACTTTCCCATTCTATCTGATTCTAGAGATAATTGTTAACTGCTTTGTTAACCTGTCTTCATCTGGCAAAAGTGTTTCTTTAGGGTCAACAGTAAATGAATAGTCAAATGACTCAACAGTAGGATTAGGAAAGCAGCTATAACATTTTTTTTAAATAACTCATGATTTATTAGTTTTCTGTTTGGCTTGTTTATTCATTTCATTTGTCCTTTCTTTTTCTTAAGGGCAATCCATGCAGCCTACCACTTCAGAAATGAGGGGAAGTGTTAGAGCAGTAACATCAACAAATAAGTCCTTATACCATGAAAACACCTTCTGATGAGCCAGAGTAGAATTAGATGAGAAAAAGTTATATAGAATTGTCTCATTCTCTTTTTAGTGCACCCAGCACTTCCTATTCTGTGTGTTGGCATAGGAAGCCCATTCATAGCCTAGGAGGTAGGAGGAAAAGACAACAGAATTTTTAGTAGAAAATGCATGATAATTATTTGGAGGACTCCCAAGAACATTATGGCTGGTGTGCATTTCCCTGGTCATTGCCTAAGGGAAGGTGAATTATCCAGTGGACCCACACAGTTCTCATGGTGCCGTACCCTACATGGCAGGGACACACCCAAGGGAGGGTAACCATGACTTGCAGATCCACAAGGACAATCTCCATGAATATTGCACATTGCAGTATGAAGACAAGATAGTAGAGCAGTTTCCTCCAGCTTCCCAGAAATGCTTAATGAGAGTTGAGAAGAAAAGGTCTGGGGGCAGGGAGACTCCGGGGGCTACTGTATTCCATGACTCCAGAGTATAGCAAGGTCACATTGATCAGATACAAAGGAAGCACCTAGAACCAATGACACTTCAATGCCCCCAGCAGAGGATTCCCAAGAGGAAGACCAGATAAAGCATGCATTAGCAGACAACAGCTTAGGGTAGGCAGGGATGAGACCAGGCCTGCAATGAAACCCCATTATGGGAATAAATAAGCTTACTTTGAAAGAGTGATAACATCATGAGAAAGAAGAGAGATGAGACCCTTTGAGTTAAGGCAGAGAGAGCTCTTATGATGGGAAGCAGAAATTTAATTAATTAAACCAAAAAGATCAGTTTCTTAAACAGAAAACAACTTATTGTTAACAAGCAAGCTTAACTTAGTCCAACACTTGCCTTTTCCCAATACTATTTAGTTGGATTTATTATTCTAGAAAAATTTAAAATTCCTGGCAGGCAAAAACAGAATATAAGTGATTGTTTAACGCTGTGTGGTTCTGCATTAGCCTTGGCCAATATACACTAAAAAGAAAAAAATATATACACTGATTAGCTAAGTTTTCTAAACACAAGAGTGATTCACTTTAAGTTTCATAAATAATGGGCCATTACTTTTTATTATTTAAAATAATATATGATTTGCACTTTAACAAGAGTAAAGCAAATAATCAATTTAACAACCAAATTAATCAGTAAAAGAGTAGCTTATTTGACTAATGGACATAAAATAACTAAGATCATTATTTATTTCCACCATTTATTTTCAAGTATGATATTGTAAAATGGGTATTTGCTTAGTGATGAAATGCCAATCATCCCAGGAATAAGACCTATATTTTCTACAAACATTTTTTTCATTTCTTTGTTGCTTATTAACCTTTCCATTAAAGGGATACGAAAAGATTATATGCAGCAAAATTATAAAGTCTATCCAGTGACTAATTAAAGATTTATTTATTTATTTATTTATTTATACAAGAACTGGGGTACAGGTCAGATGTGTGGGAGGGCAAGAGGATTCACCAGAGACAGAGTGGGGAACAGAACAGGCAGACTGACGAAATACACTGCTGAGGGGAGCAGCAGGAGAGGTCTGCCACGCTATGTGGGACCCTCGCTGGCCGGCCGGGATTGAATCAGCGCTGCAGAGGCTGTGGACAGCTTCACAGCGCTGCGCTCAATCACTTGCACCACCAGGAGAGGCCCTCTTCCATAATTTCTATTAACATTTTTTAAGGAATCAGAGGTTTGTAGATGATCCATGTGATGGCTCTTTTCAAATTAGCAATTAGACTCTATCAATTCAGAGACCTTATAATTATTTACACAATGTGTTTTGATTAGTTCCACAAGTCTAGTGGTCAAAGGGATTTTATGTAAACACAGATAAAATTAACTTAAGTGACACATAGGTTAAAACAATATATCAATGGATACATTAAAGAGTTTTAACTAAATAGACATAATATTCTAGAAAATAAGAACACATGTCAACAGAAACACTGATGGATGAATGTTCAAGAAGTTGGTTAACATATGTTAAAAATTAACTAACCAAAAATAAGTAAGATAGATTAAGAAAAAGACTCTCTTAAGAATTTACATCAGCTCACACAGTAGCCCTGACACTTTTTTGAAATTTTTGCCTACCATGTCACAAAACCATAGCCAATTAAAAAAATATGCAACAAAAAAATAAAGACAAAACAAACTCTCAAGCTGGACGACTATAGCTCTACATTTGGTTGGCTGCTGCCAATTCATCTTTCCCAGATACCGAAAACCACAACTCATATAAAGGCACACGTCAGAATCAACAATAAAATGGAAAGAGTGAAATAAGATACTAAAGTCTAGCTGATATAGCCTGAAAGGTTAACTATGGTGAACTAAAAAGACATATGGGTCAAAACAAAACAAAACAGAAATCCTGAACTTACCACCAACAAATAACCCAGCTTCTAAAAAGGTGAGAAATTATTCAAGAAGGAAGTCCTAAGATTGAAACAAACAAACAAAAAGATAGTAAAGTGTAGATAAACCTGATCATCATCATCTGTACTATGCTGAAAATTTCTAAACTGAAAAGTTGGGGTAGCTGTGGTGGTATTTTTATCCATCTGTGGGGAAAAATGCACTTTAAGCAGTTGACTTCACAAACCAGTATGATAGGCAGTATCTATGTTGTTGAAATTTACGAGGTCTGACAATAAGACTAACTATGACAACTGAATATACACCAAGCACTGTGCTATATGTTATTATGTACATTATGTTGCTTAATGTCTATAATAACTGTATAAAGTACATATTTTCAACCCCATATTATGTGTGAGGAGCTGGGAGGCTGAGAAAGGCTAAAAACTCACCCCAGGTCTCATAAACTAAGTGTTAGGGCTTTTCTCAAACACAAGCTTAAAACTGTCTATTTAATCCTAGAAAACCTGTGCCAAGAAACAAATACGCATTCACCTCCCAACAGTGGGCACAAGGACCCAATAAATGAAACTATAAATAAACAAAAATTCCAAACTTTTAATTAGAGCCCAGTATGGTGTAAGTAACTGATTCAACATTGTGGCAGAAAAGCGAGTTATGATACTAAAGAGAAACTGGGTCTGATAAGTTCACTGCTTGGGGGATGCACTGAGAAGAGGAGATTTAAGAGAAAGATAACAAAATTAATTTCCCTTTGATTCTTTACCAGCTCTGACTAAATAAATGATTTTTAATAATTTTCAGTCTTCTTAAACTGTCAGAAATTATTAATGATTTGATTATACCAAACCTAATCTGGAAGTTTTCATTACCTTCTTGGAATATAAAATTTGTTTTTAAAAGAAATTTTTTACAACCTTTATCTGCTCCTAAATTCATTTCTTTACAAGCAAGTATTTCAGGCAAATTCCATTTAACAGTCTATTAGCATAAAATTTCACTTCTTGTACTTAATTTAAAAGATATACTATCTGTTCTTGTCGAAATCTTTATGAGTATTAGCTAAAATAATTAGTTTTCTGTTCAAAAATGATTTTGTAATATTCCATGAGGTCTTATCTGTTATATTGCTTTTAGTGCTCACCTCTAATACCTAGTAACTTGTTGTAAAATCATTTACTTGCTCCCTATTTTGAAAGAAGAATGAGGGATTCAAATTCTAATTATAACATTACAAATGGAAACTAGATATGGAGATAAATGAATTATCTCAAAGACTGAAACCATTGCTAAGCACAAAAGTACATTTCTGACCTACAAATGTCTTTTCTCTTTTCCGATTTTTAAAGTAGTCCATTTTCTGGAGTCTATTCCCTTTCCTCTTATGCTTTCTGGAAACTTTAGATATAAGCAGATATTTACTTTACCATTAAAAGTTTATTTGACAGTAAGTTATTTTGAATTCAACTCAATAAACATCTATTCTACAAGAGTAATGCAGTAAATGGAGGTTGGGAAGAGTTCTGTGTAGGTCTACCAACAGCTGTTTTCCCCATGAGAAAAGAGAAGGGAAACAGAAAAAGATTGTTAAAAGTACAACATGGGCACAATATTCTAAGTGCTCAAAGAATTTCATTTGTCCTCAGAAAAGTCCTGTGGCAAAAATTATTATCAGATATTATTATTATTATTACTTTTCTATTATTATTATTTATAAGATAGCTTATCAAGGTGTCAAATTTTAAATAAGCAGCGGAATATCTTTACTATCTTTCTGATTCAAAAATCTATAGTTTTGACTTTATCTATCTTTTATAGTGTTGTGTTTCCAGGAACACTCTGAGTATATACAGCCTGGAAGATTAAAAACCTGCCTCTGCACGCTTCCACATGGTTGCTTCTGCAGGGCTGTAGGGCTGCAAATTTGATGCACCTCTGAGAGACTTGAACCTGTGGGTCACATGGTCTTCATAGCTGAACTGCCTAGGACAGAGTGTTCTCCATGTGGGAGATGTGACAGAGGGGGAAAGGCTCTGGTGTTGAATGGAGCTAGTAGACATTTCAAACTCTCAGTAACGCTGGGAAATATTTTTCAATGCACTCTAGAATAGATAAGCTATAGGCTCAGAAAATGTAATGCTGTGGCTGTTTTGTACAGTTTGAACTAGGGATACTACCCTGTCTAGTATCCTCTTCCCTGCGTGGTTCTAGGTGAGCTTTGGCCAGAGAGGAGGTGCAGAGATTGGGGGGTGGGGAGGATTTGGGAGGTAGAACAGAAGCCAGTGCTACTTTCCTCTGTAATCCAGCGTAGCACATCAGGTGCTCACACATCGTCAGCTGCTTGCAGGCTCACTTTGTGGGGTGCAGCCCAAGCCAGGGCAACACTAGCTCCAGGAGCTGGGTGTCTTCCATCAGTTTTGTAAATCCTTATCAGCTCACACCATCGTATATGGTCTAATCACACTAACACACTAATTTGGTATCACTCATAGTAATTCTACTCTCTGTTTGACCTAAATTATAGCCAAGTTAGTTTCCATGCAGCTGATATATGGCAAAGATGCAAACGTCAACCTATTTTTATAATACATGAATATAAGAATGAGTAATATTCATTCTTCCACTCATTAGAATGAATATTTACAGTAGGTAGAAGGGAAATATAATAAATTTCCAAGTCCATTATTAATAACATGGTGATAGCTCCTTCTCAGATAGAGTCCTTCCTTTTACATTTTTATGTGCAGATGATTAAAAGGGAATGTATTATTACTACGAGGGTATGTGTGGCATCACCAAATTACATTCCAAATACCTCTCCATTAGATACTACTCATTTATAAAGTACACACACACAAATGTCCTGGGCATGAGAGTCTTTTACTATTTTTCAACATAGTAAAGCTTTTTCATAGTAAATTAAATTGTCACTCAAAAAGCTCATCTTTCCTAGATGTACATTTTGCAGCTATAATCTATCTGAATCTAGATGATTTTGATCTCTCAAATGGTTAAGAAACTTATTTACTGGGCAGTTAATCCCATTTATGTTCTGAGTGACCAATTTGTGTGTTTTATTATCTGCCATAACATCCTCATTGTACATAATGTATATTTGCCTTTACAGCAATAATCTCACCAAAATGCTGCTACTCTTGTCAATTGTTTTCATGGTCTGAGATTTCCAGGGGAATATTTCTGGAACCTTGTTGCAAATAATTATCTAAGGGTATGATTCTGCTATAAAATGTCTTCAAGTACTTGTTGGTAGCATGCTTTCATATTTTACTTAAAATTCTTGATTTATCCTGTAGCATTTTAACAGGTTAACCTATCATTTCTCAAGCCCCAATATCAAGTCATGAATATTCAACCTACATGGTTAAGAAAGTTATATGGGGCCTCCCTGGTGGCGCAAGGTGTTAAGATGCAACCTATGAAGCTATACACAGCCACTGCAGCATGAGTTCAATCCCCAGCTGGAGAGGTGACCCACATGGCACAGGAGACCTCTCCTGACTCGCTTACTGCTCCCCTCAGCAGTGGATTTCAGTCAATCTGCCTGTTCTGCTCCCCACTCTGTCTTTGGTGAATCCTCTCACCCCACACACTTCTGGCCTGTACCCAGTTCTTATATGCATAAATAAATCTTTTTTAAAAAAGAAAGTTATATGAAGATTCTACATTTGCACTAAAAAGTACTACTTATATTAATGATTTCCAGTTCATGATTTTGCTAAGAGCACACAGCAATTCCTAAGTGTTAAATTAAATGGCTATCTTATTTATGTCATTTCATACCTTTATATAAAGTTGATGAGGACTGCAAAGTTACTCTTTTTAGTTGAATAAGCTTATTCATAAAGGTTGATTTTTCTGGCCAGTTTATAAAATTATTCTTATGAGGCCTAGTTGGTACTTTATCCACCCACTCTAACTAGTGAATGATAAAGTATTAGTAGTGTAAGGTAATCCAAGCAGAATTAAATAAATAAGCTCAGGGCCAAAAAAAAAAAAAAAAGAAAGAAAGAAATAAAAAAATACAGAACTATCAATGAAAAAAACTTTGGATCTTTGGAAAATAAAAAGAAAAATGATAAGCCTCAAGCAAGACTAACAAAAAATATAAAAGATAGGAATCATCAAGTATGTAACCGGAGATATCATTACAGATACTATAGATATTAAAAGTGTAAAAATGGAAATACAATAAACATTTTCATTCTCATTTTTTCATAATCTTTGAAGCCATAAATTATGAGAAGTGAGTCAAGATGAAAGAAACAACTTGAACAGTCTTATATCCATTAAGTAAACTGAATTTCAAATCAAAAGATCTAATCCCAGATAGTTTCATTAGAGATGTCAACAAAATATTTAAAGTACACTTAGCCTTAATTTCATACAATCGTTTCAAAAGAGCAGAACACATTTCATAACTAAACTTATGAGACCAGCTTTCACTTGTACCGAACCTGACAGTTTCTGTACAAAAAAGAATATTCAAAATAATATCTTCCATATAAGTAGACACAAATATTGCCAGATTAAATTCAAAATGTATAAAAATAATTGCAGTAATTCCTCATGTAATATAGAGGAAACTGCAACTTTAAGAGAAATGTCATATATAAACTAGGCAATCAATTAAAGTCATTTCATTCAACATGGTGTTTTTCATTCAACATTATAGTGAAATGATGTTGACCGAAAAGACATTATTTGAGGAACTCTGTACCATGATTGACTGTAATTTACCCCAGGTATTCAAGGCTACTTCAGAATTCTCAATCATTCATGTAATTTACCACATCAACAAGCTAGAGAAAAACTTATGATGTACCAGTTAATATATAAGCAACATTTTATACCATGTAGTATTCATTATAAAATATAATACATATCAGTAACTTAGTAATAGAGTAGAATAACCTCAATTTGATAACATGCATCTATAAAAATTCTACAGCTAACACCATCTTAATAGTGGAAAACTAATTAACTGTCCCAAGATTTGCACTAAGCAATAATGTCCACTCTCACACACTTATTTAGCATAGTAAAAAAATCTAGTCATTATAATAGAAATGATTAAGAAATTAAAGACATGTATTTGGAAAGAAATCAAACTCTTATTTATAGATAACATATTTTCTACATAAAATAATCCTAAAAAAATATTCAACCATCAGTTCCAGAACTAAGAAACAAGATATCCCAGGCTAAAGGAGACAAGATCTACGCAAGTATAGCAACTGCATTTCTATATATCAAAAAGAACATGTATAAACTGAATTAAAAGCATGCAAACTTGTACAAGTACTCTTAAGAAATTAAATATTTGGATAAAACTCTTAACACAATATCTATAGGGTATAGAACCTGAACTTTACCAAGTACTGATGAAATAAATAAAAAAAAATCCAAATAAATGAAGAGAAATACTGTGTTCCTGGGCTGATATCATTCCAAATTAATCCACAAGTTCAATGTAATTACATTAGCATGTTTTTGGTTGACACAGATAATCCTACCCTAAACTTTATATGCAAAAAGCACAACTCCTAGAATAGTTGAAACAATCTTGGGGAAAAAAAGGAAAGTATCTCTCTATCCAATATTAAAGCTTAGTATACAGTGACAGTAATCATGACAGAAAAATATTGGTAGAGGGACAGACATATACAATCATTGTAACAAACACAATTCAGAAACAGACTCACAAAAATGCCTGAATTATTTCTGATGAAAGAGTAACAGTGATTCAGTGCAGAAAGCGTAGTGTTTTCAACTAATAGTTCTGAAGAAACTGAATAGCCATAGACAAAAATAAATTCAGGCATTCAAAATATATGCACACACGTACTTACTTAAACCCTGATTTATACAAATTTTAATCTAAAACGGATCATGAAATTAAATGTAAAACTATAAAACTTGTAGGATAAATCTCAGTACTGAATCTTTTAATTCTAACTTTAGGTAAAGAATCCTTAAGGGGACAGCAAAATGATTGTCCATAACAGAAAATAATTGGTGAATTGAACATCAAAACTAAAACCATTCTGTGTAAAAGACTGTTAAGGGGATGAAATGACAAATTGCACATCAGAGGAAAAACTTTGAATATAATGCATTTGACACAGCATTAGCATCTAAATATATAAAGAATACTCCAACTTCAGCATTAATAAAATAATCCATTAAAATGATCAAAAGATACAACCGCTTCATTAAAGAGAAAATACCAATGACAAGTAAGTATGTGAAAAGATGTTAAAGAAACATCATCAATCACATGGGAAACATAAATTGAAACCATAATTACAAATCACTACCTATTTACCAGAATGACTAAAATAAAACCTGGCAATAGCAAATGCTGACAATGATTTGAAGAAATTGGATTACTCATATATTACTGGCAAGAATGTAAAATGGTACTGCCAGTCTAGAAAATAATTTGGCAGCTCCTTAAGAACTATACATGCAATTACCACGTTACTCAGCAATCACACTCTTGCGTATTTATCCCAGAGAAGTAAAAATACATGCTTATTCAAAAACTTATGCATGAATGTTCAACGCAGTTTTATTCATAATAGCCCACAGCTGGAACAAATCCAGATGTCTTTTAAGTGAATGGTCGTACAAATTGAAGTATAAACATTCTATGGAATACTAATCAGAGACAAAAATGAATGAAACTTTGATGCACACAACAACTTGGATAGCTCTCCAGTGAAGCATGTTGAATTACAAACGCCAGTTCAGAAAGTCGTATGTATAGATTCCACTTATAAAGCATTTCGGAAATGGAAATAATTTTTTTAAATGGAGGATGGTTTAGTTGTTTTCAAGAACAGGAAGGTGGAGAGCCTCCCTGGCGGCACGAGGGCTTAAGTCTCAGCACTATGAAGCTATCAGCAGCCACTGCAACATGAGTTCGATCCCTGGCCAAGGAGCTACCCACATGGCGCAGCAGACCTCTCCTGTCTCGTCCGCTGCTCCCCTCAGCAGTGTATTTCAGTAGATCTGCCTGTTCTTCTCCTCACTCTGTCTCTGGTGAATCCTCTTACCCTCCTGCACCTCTGGCCTACACCCCAGCTCTTGTATGCATAAATAAATAAATCTTTAAAAAATATATAAGAAAAAAGGAAGGTGAAGTGCAATGGGTAAAGGAAAGAGGTAGGTGTATCTATAAGAGCAACAAAAGGAATCCTGTGGTTTTGGAACTCTTTCATCTTGACTAGGATGGTGGGTATGTGAACTTGCACAGGTAATAAAATTGAGCTGAACTTAACACACACACATTCATGTGAGTACAAGCAAAACTTGGGAAGTCTGCGTATGATCAGTGACTGGATCAATGATGCTGTAGCACCATATACTACAGCTTTGTAAAAATATCACTACTGAGGGCTTCCCCAGTGGTGCAGCAGTTGAGCGCTGGGTTGCGAAGCTACCTACAGCCTCTGCAGTGCCAGTTCTATCCCCAGCCACCTGCGAGGGTCCCACATGGCACGCAGACCTCTCCTGCCACACCCGCTGCTCCCCTCAGCAGTGTGCTTCATCCGTCTGCCTGTTCTGCTCCCTTCTCTGGCTCTGGTGAATTCTCTCACCCTCCCGCGACTCTGACTGTACCCAGTGCTTGTATAAATAAACAAATAAATCTTTAAAAAAAAAATCTCACTTCTGAAACTAGTAGTGAAATCTCACTAGGGAAACTAGAAAAGGTGTACTTGGGATCCCTCTGAATTATTTCTGACAGCTATATATTAGTCTACAATGAACTCAATACAAATTTCAATCAAAAATGAGGGTTTGTTGATTGTATTTTCCCAGCTTCTCTTTTCTTCCCTGGTTCAACTTATATCTGCTTAATAAAATTTCATCACAGCAACAGCAGAATTTTTAAAAAATAACACTATATGAAACTTGTAGTGGTAAAATGAAGTCAGTGGTAGACAAAAATAATAGCTTAAGAGAAGTACCAAAATCAGAAGAAAACTTGCCAAGAAGAGATAAATGAAACAGATTAGAATCATACATGATTAGACACAACCACAAACAATAAAGGAAGAGAAACTAAACCATATAAACACATAAATAACATACCACTAAATTAAGCAATGGTATATATTGCTTCCTGAGTAAAACTATTTTTTTTTTGGCAAGTACATGCATGTATCCTCTTTTATGAAAGGAAATAAGTGATAAAGACAGCAGTAATTAATTAAATCATTCTGCACTGCTTTAGAAATTACATAATATGAAAATCAACTAATCATCATATGAGGTCAAAGGCCTATAAACATCAAATAAAAGGAATCTGAAGACATTTCTCAAAGATTTGGAAATGAGTTAATGAGATTTATCTTATTAGAGGCAATTATGATCACTAAATAGAGGTGGGAAAAATAGAGGTGAGAAAAAAATCATGCTTCTCAAACTGTTTCATCAAAACAACTTCACTTTAAGCAGCAAATGAATCCTCAGAAGTTCTGGGCAAAAGGGTGTCATTTATGCATGTAACATATTTTTAAAGACATATTTGAAATTTGCGTTTTATCTTGTGATCTATGTAAGTAAAACTGAAATTCCTTCTCAAGTACCCTTTAACTTAGCAGACTTGAATAGTTGATTATGAGGCTTCTGACACCCCTTGAGAAGCAAAGCTATGTGGAGGTAAATGACTTTTAGTTTAGTAGGGTTTTTATCTAATATTTCAACATTTAAGAAATATTATGACTATGTTATAGCAGTGATTTCTTCTAAGCATGTCCCGGGCAGCCAGGGGAATGGGTAATGATTTAAAATATTGTCATTTTATTGGCCAGATCATTGTAATATAGAAAATGATGGATTGGATAGATTTCTTAGATATTATTTTCTGTCCTCCATAATGACTGACTGACAACAAAGCAGTTGTCCTATTTCACTTTTCTTTACATAACACATTACTTGTGAATGAGTAAATTAAAACTAATTTCAATTAACTCGAAAAGTAGCTTTCTGTATACATGACTCTGTTTGATTTGCTTATAGTGACATTATCCATGAGAATTTAGTCAATTTTCTGTAAGCAAAAACTTTCCCCTTTTCTTTTTACAATTCTGTAAATTCTATACCTGTTAACCTTCTTTAAACTTTACTGTTATGTCATCACCATACTAGACAGTGAATCCACCTTAAAAATCAGCCAACCATATATGTAAAATCCATAGATATTGGTGTTTTTCCCTTTCAATCTTCTCTAAAGTCATTGGGACTTTTTTTTTTTTTTTGGCTTTAGAATTAAGATAATTGTAGGAAGAGAAATCCATTTTGGAAGAGGAATGGAAGTTACCTATTGATTTTTATTATAGTAGAATCTGAGGGTGTGTAGGAGGATGCAGAGAATATAAGACCAAAAAAAAAAAAAAGAGTAGACTCAGAGAAAACAAAAATTTCTATCAGTTAGAGATCAATATAATAATGATAATTTGTTCATATATAAAATACTGAGAGCTACCTAAAACACAGTCAATATATAAGTAAGGATATATACAGAGAGCCACAATATCATGTTAAAATTAAGAGAAAATCAGAATGTTATGGACTAATATTATTTGGTCTTATACACATACTCAAACACATGCCTATGTCCACAGAAATATATATATATATATATATATATATATATATATCTCCACAGGTGTACATATTTTATTATGTATATTACATAATGAAACAAAATAAAAACTGAAAAGAAAAAGCATTAAAAAGATGCACATTCTTTAAATTCTTTAAAATTCTCTTTATTCATATTTCTAAAGCTAAACTTGTTTAATTTGCATAGCATTTACTGCTTAGAAAGTCCCCAGCTAGAAATCTGATAGAAAACAAAAATATACATCAACTTTGATTTTCTCATTAACCCAATTTGTCTCCACAAATTTGTGGTTTCCCCCCTCCTTTCTTCATTTGATCGATTTCTAGTTTTATAACTACTGTAATCTAAAAAAATGCATAATATGATTTCAGTCTTCATAAGATGAGACCTGTTTTGTTTTCCAACATATAGTCTATCCAGAAGAATATTCTATGAGTTGCTGAATAGAATATGTATTCAGTTGTTTGGGGGTAGAATGCTCTGTGAATATCTATTCACTCTATCTCATCTAATTTGTCATTTAAGATAGCTTCCTTGTTGATTTTCTATCTGGATTATCTGTTGTAAGTGGGGTGTTAAAGAACCTGAACCACTGATATTTATGCATGAACAGGTCTAAAAGTGATCAGTGTTTTTAACAGAATCCCCTTGAGTATAGTAGCGAGAACAGTTTTGAGTGATATGAGTGAATGTGGGAAGAGTATTTGGGAGACCATCACAATGATTCATGTCGAGATAATGGTTACTTGGACTTGGTGTAATAGAATTAGGACACCTAAGTAGCATTTGGGGGAAGATGCTATAGGATAGGAGATTTCTAGTATGTTTCTAATTTTCTGACTTTCCTTAGTGAAGGAATGTAGAATGCAGATTCAGAAGACATTCAAAGAAAAATAAGTTTGACTATTTAAAAAATTACTTTGGGATAACAATACTGATTAGGCAGGTGTTGTAAGAAATATAAGTAGAAATTATATATGAACAGTTAGATATTTGAATCTGGAGTTTTCAGTGGAAGTTAGCTCTTTTATCATCATAATGATAATCATTAAACCACAAATAAGGATGCAGTTGCCAAAGGATAGAGCATTAATTGAAAAAAAGTAAAGTGGATAACTAAAACAAGTTATTATTACATACTTCTAGCAGTTATTAGCTGAACATGTATAAACCTATAAAAGATATTAATGAGGGGCAGCCAGAGATATAGGAAAAAAACCACAAAACTACATAGTGTTCTTTTTTTTTTTAAAGTCAATTTTTAGTTTAAATCTAAACTGATATGAGATTTTTTTGCTTTGTGAAAACAAACAAAAATCATCCCAGAAACTAGTGGCCTAAAATAACATTTTTTTTATTGCTCATGGTAATATGGGTTGACTGAGGTTTGCAAAGAGGTTCCTCTTTGGCATCTGTGGTGGTCTGAGTTAGATGGTAGTTGGAGCTCTAGGCATCCAGATACATGATTGCCTCGATGGCACATTCATGTGGTTGACATCTGTTGTCTTGGAGTTCAGTTGGTGCTATTGACAATGTGCCCACTTGGGCCATGAAAAAGAATAGCTCAACAGCTCTCATTCTACAAAAGTGAGCAGGAAGTCTCAGTCATCTTGTAGCCTGGATCTGAAAGTAGTATAGCATTAAGTCTAATATATTCTATAGGTCAAATTAGACATAGGGCAGTTAAGATCAAAAAGTAAAGATTGAAAAATAAAATTTTGCAGCACTATTAATGGTAACCCCTTAGGAAACAACCTAAGTGTCCAAAGGCAGATGAGTGGACTAGGAAGGTGTGTTATACATACACAATATGATTCCATTCAGCTATAAAAAGTAAAAATCAAAATCAACAAGCAACTATAAACCAAAGACACACTACGGGGCGGGGGAGGGGCGGGAAGAGGAGGGACTAGAGTCAAAATAAGGGGGGGCTGCAATTGTATGGGGACTATAACCATAATGAAAATGCATACAGGGCCTCCCCAGTGGCACAGCGGTTGAGCGCTGGGCTGAGAAGCTGCCCGCACCCTCTGCAGCACCGATTCAATCCCCAGCCACCGGGGCGAGGGTCCCACATGACGCACAGACCTCTCCTCCTGCTCGCTGCTCCCCTCAGCAGTGTACTTCGTCGGTCTGCCTGTTCTGTTCCCCACTCTGGCTCTGGCGAATTCTCTCACCCTCCCGTGCTTCTGACTGTACCCAGTGCTTGTATAAATAAATAAATAAATCTTAAAAAAAAAGAAAAAAGAAAATGCATACATTGTGCAAAGATGAAAAATGATGTAAGAATTATATAAAATATTAAAATAAAAAAGATAAATCATTGCTATTTATGGCATGAATGGGAGTGTAAGAGATTATGTTAAATAAAGTAAGTCAGAAGATAAAGACAAATTCCAGATATGCTACTTTTATGAAAGTGGATCTACTCAAATATACTGCTGAAGGGAGCAGTGGGCAACACAGGACAGATCTGCTGAGCCATGTAGGTCACCTCCCTGACTGGGGATCAATCTCAGGCTGCAGTGGTGATAGCATTGAGACAATCCCTAGGCCCAAATTCTTTGTATTAAATAAACAATTGCAAAGCTAAGTTCAAATTCTCTTGAGAAAAAAAATCTTTAGAAATATTATAGTACCTTAATCAGATAATGACATAAATGTGTATCTTAAATGTTTTTGTCAAAATTATAGCGTCAAGACACAAGCAAAGTCATATATTGTGGAATAAATTTAACATCAGAGCTTTACTTGATCAAATGTTACTTGTATACAGGGTGCATTTAGAAATAATGTTAAGATTTACTAGATAGGTTCTGTATCTTTTCATTTAATTATAAGGATTTTTTTTTCAGAGAGTCAGCCTTTCTACTTATGACATACATTGTTTTAATAAACACAATAAAATAATTTGTACATGAAAGACAACTAGATCATTAAGGCCAATCCCATGGTTGATATAAGAAATACCAACATGTTAAAAAAGGAAAACAATCTGTACACTTTGTCACAAAAAGTGGCAGAAACTTTGAGAAAATATTTTAAATTGTTCAAAAAATATAAAAGGAAAGCTAAGTGGAATGGGACTTTTTAAGTCTAGAAACTTATAAATGAATAATTAGCAGAGAGAGCCATAAGGCAGGGAGTCGGAGAACAAGGAAGCAAAGGAAAAGATATTATGCAGCTATTCTGAGACGAGAACTCTGAAAAATGATAGGTGTGAATTGCTGTACAAGGATTTCAGACTCTATCAATAAATAATTCATCCCCGAACTTTTGAAACACGAGGAGGTAAATCAATAAACAAGAATTCCTAAAGATCTGTGCATGGAAAATAAAGCTCTTATTCTATTTAGAATGACTACTATCTCATTCATAACCTGATGTATCTTTCTTTGTCTTATGTATATATGTCTCACATTCATCACGCGCAGATAGAAATGTGAAACAGAGCAGCTCTATAGATGTTAGGTAGTGATTGGATTTAGTGTCACGTTCCACACAGTAGATGACTGACAATTTTTTTATGTCTTTGGGTGTTTATGTCCCTGCCTCTTTTAAAACAATTGCACACAGGCAGTGTGGTGTCACATAGTAATCCAGAAAATGACAAGTACTCTGAGTTAACAGCTACCTGACAGGTAAAGACTATGAACAAGCAAAAAATGCTTCAATGGTCATATAAGATTAAAAGCTTTTATTTTAATGTATTTTCCCTACACACTAAGTAACACAAATCTAAAGTTTAAAAAACGATTTATAGAAGTATAGAAGTACATGTGTCCCTTCGAATTGGTGTTATTGTATTTGTAGTAACAGCACCTGAAGGGGGAGATTATTTTTTTTTAAGGTTTATTTATTTATGCATACAGGCCATAAGTACAGGGGGTGAGAGGATTCACCAGAAACTGTGGGGAGCAGAACAGGCAGACTGATTGAAATACCTACTGAGGGGAGCAGCAAGCCTGATAGGAGAAGTCTGCTGCACCATGTGGATAGCTCCCTCTCCGGGGATCGAACTCATGCTGCAGTGGCTGCAGATGGATAGATTCATTTGCTGTGACTTAACCCCTTGCACCACCAGGGAGTCCCTAAAGGGGAGATTCTATACCTCTAAATACAAACAATACAAGTCAGTGTTGCCTTAATTAAAAATAAATCTCAAAATATGATGTCAACTGAAATAAGTTGGACCAGAAATCATATATTTGATGTTTATAAAATTTTAGTAAGTTCAATCAAATCTACCGTATTGTAAAGCACAATAGTGGTTGCTGGAGTAAAGAGAGAAGAGTGAGAAAACTGGAGACATGATGTGCTCATTATCTTGAATTTGGTGATGATTTCACCAATAGGCCTCAGTGTCAAAACTTATCAAATTTTATACTTTATGTGTAGTTTATTGTAATTTAATTACCTCAGAAAATTCTGCTAAACTTAAGAAAGTTGTATTTCATTTACATAAAAATGAAGACTTCCAATTATTCCACAGTCTTTCTAGTGTTTCATATTGTCAAACATTTACATTTTAGGTATTCTATTCCAGTTATATTTTAATTTCCCTGAAAAAATAACAAAAGGCAGTTCATGTCCTATGCTTATTGTATTTACTTTTTCTTTTTGAAAATAATAAAAGGATGTTAGCAGAGGTTCATGATAGGGTTTATACTTGAGTGTATTTGATGTTCCAGAAATTTGGTTTGCTCTGGATTAGGTGTTATGATAAAGAAGGGACAATTTAGCAACTTGGTCTGCAAAAAATTTTATTGAAGAGTGGGAGAATAGAATACAACTAAACCTCTAGTTGGTCAAATGCCAGCAGGCATTCATAGTAGTAAGAAAGGACTGTACTTGTTCATTTTTGTGGTTTGCATTGTTTTTATTGTTTCCATCTGTGCTTGGACATGATTATTGAGGAGCTTTTGTCTCACTCCAGGGCCTTGTCTGAGGTTGGTGTTATGTGACATTGATTATGTTCAGTAGGAAGACCTAGAGCATAACTAATGGGGCTGAGACAACCATTGACTGACACCTATCAAGCTGTCATCATGACTTATTTTTTCTTATTATTCTGTCCATTTTAAATTGGACTGTTTTCCAATTACAGTCTTCATATATCCTGCACAAGAGTCCTTGATCTCTCTCTCTCTTTTTCTCTCTCTCCATCTCTATAATCTTATCACATTTTTCTCGATGGAGAGATATTCCCTCTTTTCCCAGTATATTTTATCTCTTCAGTAATATATCATAAATCAAACTTCTGAATGATTTTTCTTTTTTATATAATGCTATTATTCATTGAGAAATATTGTCCTACTCCAGCTTATCAAGAGTAACATTCTATATTTTATTCTATAAGTTGTTTTTTTTTTTTCTGCAAGTTAACTTTTGGTAAGTACATTTAACTTGCTTTGTGTCCTTCACATCTCTATGTGTTAAGACAATATTATTGTTTACTCAGAAGTCTTTTCCCAAGTCTAACATTCACCTTCTCCCTTCAGGCCACAAGTCTTTCCACCATTTGGCCAGTGTCTCTCTTGATCTTATTTTGCTTAGTATAATCCTCTCCAATTCCATACATGTTGTTGCAAGTGGAAATAGTTTATGATTTTTTAGAGCTGAGTAGTATTCCATTGTGTATATATGTTGCATCTTCCTCATTGACTCATCTGTCTTTGAGTACTTAGGTTGTTTCTATAATGCTTCAATGAACATAGCAGTGTATACATTCCTTCAAAGCAGTGCTTTAGAATTCTTTGGGTAGGTAGGGGCTAGAGTGAAATACAGCAAAGACCTTTATCTGATCATTTGCAAACATATTCTTAATAGGTATAGAATTTGAGGTACTACATAGGCTTGCAAAAGTTCACTTGCTAATTAAAACTTTGTTTCATTGAATTAAAGTGTTTGATGTTACCTTGATAACATGGAACTTTCTGTATATTGACAGTAAAATAATAAAGTGAACCAGGTGAAAACTGAATGCCTAAAAATAAAATCAAATAATATGGAAAGCCCAAGTTTAGACCCTGTACAGTATAAGGATTTGTATTTTATTATTAGACTTTACAACCGGCAGAAATGTTTAAATAACCTGTCGCTTTCATTGCAAAGCAAATTCCTCCTGACTAAAAACAAATAATTTAGAAAGAATTTAATATGAATCAGCAATGCAACATTCTCTTAGTTCATTCTACTTGTTATTACACTTTCTTTGAAAGTGCCAAAGAAGAGATTTAAATTTATTACTGCTCATTAAACCTGTAAAAGCCCGTGTTAATTGGATGTCAACCTTTTTTACTCACTTACATGTCGACTGACATTAAGGGCCATATGATTTAAAGGCAACCTAAAGAATATGAACAATATTTGCTATATTTACTAGCTTATAGAGAAATAAAATATGGGTCCTACCCCTATTAATCCACAGACATTCAACATGTAATAAAAGAAGCAATAACTCTTTAAAAGACAGCTTGAAGATATATTTCATTTTTTTAATTGAAAGCTATGAGGTTAAACCATAAAGTATGACAAAAAAGTGAATGGGCACTCCTTAGAAATGTATTGGCAAAGAATGTTAATATAAAAACATATGTCAGCATTCATAACCTTTGTTCAAGTTGGTTAAAAGAACAGCAATCACAATTATAACACACATACACACACACACAACTTCTAAACAAGCAAGTAAGAAAGTATTTAATTTTTCAATATCTCAAAATGCTATAGTTCTTGATAACAATACCTTGCTTTGTATTCTTCAGAGTATTGCAAAAGTAATTTCTGTTTTAATATCATAGACAGTATATATAGGGAGTTAGACTCTACATTATAATTGTTTTCAGATCCTTATTGATTTTTTAGCATATAAGAAAATTTTGAGTATCTAAATTTTGAAAAACACTGGTCTAGTCATTAACACATTTCTAAAGATTGCAATCATTTTTTTTAAAGTAAAAATTCAACTGCATGTTAAAAAAAGAAAGTTTCCTATAAGAAGTTGGCTTACTAAGTTAGTATTTTAAAAACTATTTTTGTCTTATATTTTAATGAAGTATCATTGCATTATAACACTTCAGAAGTTTCAGGTGTTATTGTTGAGAATCAACATGTGAATACACTACATTAAATTCACTGCTAGGGCCTCCTTGGTGGCCTAGGCATTAAGTCTCAGCTCTATCACTGCTAGGGCCCGAGTTCCATCCCTGGGCAAGGAGCTGACCCACATGGCACAGCAGACCTCTCCTGTCTTCCCTGCTGCTCACCTTAGCAGTGTATTTCAGTAGATCCACCCATTCTGCTCCCCACTCTGTCTCTGATGAACCCTCTCACCCCTGCATCTCTGAACTACACTCCAGTTCTACAAAATAAATCAAATAAATATATTAAAAAAGTTCACTGATAAATGTCTTTGTCTTTTATTTCATAAATAAATTATTTTATTTTCATTTTCTTGGCAAGAATGAAAGTTATCATCAAGTAACTATTAATATCATCTCTGTCAGCCATATTCTCTTGGCACTTAATGAGGTTTATCAGTCAACAGTTGGTTTCCTAACAGGAATTATCAACTCACTGCTTTGCAAAAGAAATGATAACGAATATCTATATTTTCCCCATTTACTATACTTCTCATAGTCAAAGAGTAAAATAATATGAAGATTAAATAATAAAGTTCAAATAACAAACATGTTTATTAATATGCTTTTATGATTCAATGTTCTATGTTTTTTTAGAATTGAATCAGCTTTACAATATTTGTATGTTAATGGTCAGTGTAAAGTATATCAAATCATTGAGAAAGTCTTGGGAGGATTTGCTGGATTCCTTTGTTGCTGTTACTTTCAATAATAATTTTAAATAATTTGTGTTTGCATAGAAAGTTAGTTTGAGGAACTACAAAAATGTGAAAAGACATACCTTTGTGTTACAAAGCTTCTTCATGTCCCTTTCTAAGTTAGCGACACATATTGTCTCTTGCTGCCTTTCAAAATCTGAATGCTGTCACTAGAATTACATCTTGCCCTCTTAGCTCTAATTTAAGCAAGTTAAATATTAATTAAGTTGGTGAGTTTGGGATTAGAAAAACCAAGGGAATCCCATCTACTGGTATATGTGATCTAAATGCACAATAAAAGTGACCATGTGTGGTTGAAGCCAGTTTACTCAGACAGCTGGTGCTAGAATAGCAGCACACAGCAGGTCATAGATTTCAGACTTCTTCCCAAAATAGGTTTCTATAAAAGCTTTGTTTGAAATAACTAGCCAGAAAGAAAATGTGTATCTACTTAAGTGGCTTAAGGAGAATTTTTAATGATCAAAACAAAAGCAAAAAATATATTTGTTGGGTTAAGAGCAATAGAGAAGAAAGTAGGGAGGGGTGCAGTGGACTAGGGTGGAGGTCTGAGGGTGCATTGGTGGTGGGTGTGGTGTGGTAACATGGACCTAAAAGGTGCGATCCTTTATTGTTGAGCTCTATAGGGTGTTATAAACCAACATTACCTTAACAAAAAATCAATTAATTAAAGTAGAGAGCGATTCCTTAGAAAATGTGTCTATATTGAAATTTACTGGCAAACTTTTAACCAGTAATTATAAATGAGCAGCAAACAACAGCAAATGTTATATTTTAATAACTAGGTAAGTTACGGTATTTGTTCTTTCTAAATATATTTGGACTTTATGTAATTTCTAGGATAGTCTCCTGGTCTATTCTTCCTGCCCATGAAAGTGACAATCAGTCATATCTCAAGAGGAAAGTTTGGTCCAGCCAGGCCCAATCAGGGACAGAAGAGACAGAATAAAGTGGTGGCTTTTTGATTCTGGGAAAACTGTTTTGAAATTGAAATTTTAATTTTCAAGATCTGGTTTTCTTTAATGGAGTATTTGTACATTTTAAATAATCAACACTGTTAGAGCATTAACATTATCAAAATTTACCACAGAATGTGATGGGGGTAGGAGGTAATATCTTCCATTTACCATGAAACAAAAAGATGAATACCATTTGAAAGCTCCACGGGGTTTGAGAGAGATTGGGGGAATACACACCTGAGTTCAGAAACCATGAGGTATATCAGGATGGGAGTACTGTAATTGGAACCCAGGTGTATTTAGCAGATAATCTGAAAATAGGGAGGTATTTCCTCACTTCCTCTCCGGAACTCCAGCAGGAGCCTTCCACGTAAACCCTGAAAGGAAAGCTGGACAGCAATCCTCACGTACACTCAATGGCATGGCATCCTCAGGCAATGAGAGAACCAAAAGGGACCACAACCCCACTCAATGCTAAATTGGTCAAAACTAAGATATTCTCACCAAGGCTTTGAGTTCAGATATCACTCACAGAGTCCATGAACTTGAAGAGATGTGGACATAACGTATAAATCTTTATAATCAGAGGCTACGACAGGGAACTACAGAAGCAATGGATGCCAATCCATATCCCAAATTTCTGTGCCATCAACTCCATTTTCAGTGCATGGCCACAGGAACTGAGAGAAAAATGGATGCATCAGGGTCTCCTTTCTACCAGCTGTGATATGATATAGTTTCTCCGTATATCTATAACTCCTCCAGAAGAATGAAAAGAAATAGGATGAAAAATGCAAAAATGATTTTTAATAGAAAAAAAATTAGTTTCTGCATGAGGAAGAAATAAAGATGTCCAGAGACAAGCAATTGCTTTTAAACTAGAGACTATACTTGCAAAAATATCGGAAACCAGGAGTAATTTTTAAAAAACTATTTAAAGAGTTCTTTTATATGAGTAAGAAAAGTCAAAAGCCAATAAATAGAAAATAACCACAGGACAGAAATAAGAATGAATCATTGACATATAAAAAGGTACTCAATCTTATTCATAAGAAAAACAATTTCACTCATCTGGGAAATTTAAATAACCAAAAACCAATTACACACAAACAATAGAAGGAATAAAACTTGAACTTGGTAACAAGTTAATGGTTACCAGAGGGATAGGGGGGTATACCAGAGGAGTTGGGTGGGGACAGGAGGCAGATGGTGGTTTGGTGGAAAGATTATGGAAAAAAAATCCCATATGAGTATTTGTACATTTTAATGAGAGAAATCTTGAGCACATTATTATTTTATGTGCCAAATATAAGGCATTTCCCAGTATCCTATGTTCATAATTATAATAAAAGGTCTTATTGTAAATGCTACAGTTAGGGGCAGAGGAATATTTTTGATTAAAGAGTTTTATTAAGGAATGTGACTTACAGTTGATAGGAAAGCATCTCATTTTCCAGTTTAAATCTTGGATTTGAAGTTAGTAAGTCTTGCCTTTTTATGTTTTTTTTTTTCCAAATAATTAAAAAAAAAAAACCACAAATGGCAAACATAAGATGTCAATTTTCACCTACAGAAAACACTCTCAGTTTCCACACATTCCCCCTTCCATCAGTCTAACTTGCCCATTTCTCGTCTGCACCAATGGATGGGCAATGCTAGAAAAAAAAAAACAAAACAAAACACATGACTCTTCTCATTGTTTTAAAACCAGTATTCCTGGCCTCCCTGGTGGTGCAAGGGGTTAAGACGCACCCTATGAAGTCCGCCGCAGCCACTGCAGCATGAGTTCGATCCCCAGCCAGGGAGCAACCCACATGACGCAGAAGACCTCTCCTAACTCACCCGCTGCTCCCCTCAGCAGTGCACTTCAGTTGATCTGCCTGTTCTGTTCCCCACTCTGTCTCTGGTGAACCCTCTCACCCTCTACAACTCTGGCCTGTGCCTCAATTCTTGTATGTATAAATAAAATGTTTAAAAAAATAAATCCATTACTCCTACCTCAACATTACTTATTAACTCTACCACATTTGACTTAAAATTTAAATTTCTTATTCCCCAAGTAAACAATTTCACACCTTTTTCTCCTTCAAACCTCCTACATTACCTCCCTTATGCTCTGTTTACCTCTGAGATTTTTTTTTTTTAATTGAGTAACATTGCATTGTAACATTACATAGGTTTCAGGTGTTAATTGCTTACAAAGTTTTAAACTGACAGATTCACAGTTAGAGTGGCAAGATCAAGTTGCTTTTCCTTAGTATCAGTTGAATAGGAGCCAAAGAAAGTTAACAGTTTTGTTACAAGGGAAAAAAGAAGCCACAAGATGAGAAGGAGGGAGGGGTGGAGGGAGCAGAAAAAATAGTCTCTATAGGGACTTATATATATCCTTTTCCTGATATTTTGTTTTAAATTTTCTTCCTGTAGATACCCAAGATTGTCACAAAACTAACTGACATTCAGCTTTATATTAAATGTAATTCTTTCATGAAAAATATAGGGACCATAAAGATCTAGGCTATATATAGTATATATTATAATCTATTGCTAGCAATAGATCTAACTATAAAAATCCTTGCCTTAAAATTAAATATGGATTGAAATATTTGCTTTTGATTTTTATGGCTTTACCTGAGTTTCTGAAATTGTACATAAGAGTATGTGAAAATAAGTCTACAATAGGCAAATTATGGAACACTTTAATTTCTGAAGTGTTATTATTATAAACAATTTCACACCGTTTGGTGATTATATCATAATGTGTCAGCATTTTACAGACTTTACCACCCCTTTCAAATGAAGTACATGCCAATTTTTGTGCTCTACAAATAACTGAATTAGGGAAATATATAAAGATAAAATCACTACTTAACTGAATAACACTATAGTTGCGAAACTGCTTTTAGAATACAAGGGCAAGAAGTGATCCTAAGGGTGCAGTCAAGACACTCATAACCTTTTTTTAACATTTACATATATATAATATTTTATATTTATATAATACTTATACCTAATATTTAATGTGAACTATTTAATATTTGCATATATATATATATATATAAATCATTGTTCATTTTTGTTCAATGCATGATTTCTTCTCTCAGGTATAGTCCTTATTAAATTCCCACCACCAAGTCACCCGTGAACTATCACCATGGTCCCTTGTGTTCTTCCCACCCATTTTAATCCCTGCAGAATAGCTTGGATTTATAGTTAACTGCTAGTTTTGTCTTTTTATTTATTATTATTTTTTCCTGATTCCTTATTTGGTTACCCTATATTCCTCCTTCTTGCTTATTTCACTGAGTGTAATCCCTTCCAGCTCCATGCATGTTGCTGTGAATGGCATGAGTTTATCTTTTTTGATTGCTGAATAGTATTCCATTGTGTATATACACCACATCTGCTTGATCTAGTCATCTGTTTTTGGATATTAGGTTGTTTCCATATCTTAGCTATTATAAATAGTGCTGAAGTAAACATAGGGGTGCAGGTAACCTTTCAAATTAATGTTTTTATGTCCTTTGGGTAGATTCCTAGGAGTCGAATTTCTGGGTCATATTGTAGCTCTATTTTTAGCTTTCCATAGTTGAATCAGTTTGCATTCCCACCAGCAGTGTTGGAGAGCTGAATCTTACAAGGAAACCAAAGTGGGGAGGAGGCATAAGGTACTCTGGGTGAGAGCTGTGATAGTGGAAATGGTGGGATGCACCTGCGTAATGTGATTCTCTGCCTTTGAATCACATACAGTGTCATCACACAATGTCATCTCAATAAAAGAATTTTCAAAATGATATCCTAATAATCTACATTTTACTCACAGGTCAAGAAAAGATTGTTCCTATTACCCTACTCTAATATATTTTATGTTAGGAAGAGCTTTATTGATTACTCATCAAAATTAACTATACTAAATATAATCAGAAGTTTTATCAGGTATATGAAAAAATAAAATGGAGTCAGAAAAAAAGTGAAAAGATGTAGTTTTGACGAGGTGTGTCTCTGTGGGACTCCTGGAAATATTATAGCTTATGGACCATGTTCACAATCTTAGAGTTAGTGTGAATGAATTGAAAAAGGATTTATGAGTTTATGACTAAAAGGCCATGCTAACTTGGTATGAGAGGAGGGTAAAACACTTAGTTTTTACCCTCAAGAAAGCAGAGGATAAACAATTATATGACACAAATTTCAGAAAACTAATTCATCAGTAAAAGCCCCAGATGGTCAATTGTCAAGAATTTCATTTAGCTAACAATTTTCTCACTAGGAGACTACTGACACTCATGGTCCCCCAACCTTTATTTCAATTAAAAAATAAAATCATGGGAGGAAATATACTGCAATTTCTTATTGAAATTAAAATAGTTGCTGAGCATATTTTTATGCTTACGATGTACTTTAGGAACTTCAAATGGTAAAAATATTTCCACTTTATGGTTCCCTACTCAAAATCTCTGTCCTCTAAGAGAGATGCCTGATTGCCTTAAAGTAATTTTCTTAAGAGCTTGAATAGCCTGATAAGTCAAAATGCAGGTTTGAAGTGATGGACTTTTTGGCAAGATTTTTATTTTCATCTTTTGTGATGGATTTGGAGATGTTGACTAAAAATCCATGGTTTTAGAAAAGGAAATCTATGTTACTTACAAATCATAGTGTTCATTCTTATTTCATGACCATAGATTAGATGTCTGCTTCTCTTGTTCCCCCTCAGCCTCTCTTTTTTGACTTTGTTCAAGGAAATCACTATTTTTACTATATCATTAGAGCTGAAATCTTAAGGAAAAATCTCAAGAACTGTTTTTTTCTAGGAACAAAATGGTCTCCTAAGTTATTATATTTCCAAGTAAAGTGCACACATATAGAGAAATAGGATTTAATGCATATTTAACTCAATCATATAAATTCCAGCAACTTTTACTTGTTCCACAACATTGAAAACAAGAATAAAAAATATGATGTATCCATATATATTCTAGAAAACAGTACAATAGGTCTCTTACTTCCCTTAGGCTTCATATTCCAGTTCAAATTATGATTAAGCTATAACCTGAGTGGAAATATTTTTTTTTCCTTTGGATAAAGTGGTCCTGAAACAGCAATTGAGTAAATTTCAAGTCCTGTATTATCTAGAGATCATGTCTTCACAGAAAATAGCAATAACGTGAGCCTTTCATATATGAGGGTCTGGAAATATTTAGAAAATATTTATTCTTCAGAATTATTTCTATTTTTTTTACAAAAACATTTTATTTCAAGTAAACCAGGAGTAGTATAATTTTAGAAGAAAATACCCACAAAGCACAATGACCCTCTTTAAATTCCCTCAATTTACTCAAGCCTTGCACTGCTAAACAGCAGAAAATGACTAGAAAAAGCTTCTCTATCTTGCTGTTGAGACATCCCCATTTATGCCTTTTATCCTCAAGTAGGCCCACAATGTTAATAAGCAGTTCATTACCCAAACTCTGTCTATTCTTTAATTATTTGGTATGATGATTTCACATAGAATCATTTCCTCAAACTACAAATAGAGTCCTACTTTCCAAGTTACTAAGAAAATTAAAATCAGGGGATATCAGACCTCCCTGGTGGCTCAAGGGATTAAGTGTCAGCATTATGAAGCTATCTGCAGCCGCTGCAGTATGAGTTCAATCCCTGGCCAGGTTGCTGACCCACATGGTGCAGCAGACCTCTCCTGACTCGCCTGCTGCTCCCCTCACAGTGTATTTCAGGAGACGCACCTGTTCTGCTCCCCACTCTGTCTCTGCTGAATCCTCTCACCCTCTGCACCTCTGGCCTGTAGTCCAGTTCTTTTTGCATAAATAAATAAATCTTTAAAAAAAAAGGAAAAAAACAGAAATTCCCTTTAAAATTAGGAATAAATGAGATGATTTATACAAAGCCTTAATATACACTAAACTTTCAATAAAAATACCATATTAAAAATATCCTGAATATAGATTTACTTGGAAGAATTTACATAGTTTATCATTTTTCTTGTATTTCCCTATAAAAATTTAAGGTGAATGCTAGTTGCAATGTTCTGGTGAGTCATTTTCTTGGAATTCACAGCAATCTGAATTTTTAATGTGAATCTTAATTTACTACATTTTTATAGGTGAGCAAATAATTTTATAGACTAAAGTTTTATTTATTTATTTTTTATAATTTTCAGACTTTTTTTTAAGATTTTATTTAATTTATTTATACAAGCACTGGGTACAGTCAGAAGTGCGGAAGGGCAAGAGAATTCACCAGAGGCAGAGCGGAGAGCAGAGCAGGCAGACTGACAAAGTACACTGCTGAGGGGAGCAGCGGGCAGCAGGAGAGGTCTGCGCGCCATGTGGGACCCTCGCCCAGTGGCCGGGGATCGAACCGGCGTTGCAGAAGCTGCGGGCATCTTCGCAACCCAGCGCTCAACCACTGTGCCACTGGGTAGGCCCTAGACTAGAGTTTTAGACCCATATCAGTTATTTTTTACTTCATTGTTTCAGATACACAGACTATTAATATATTTGGTCATATATAAGTGTATAGAATTTCTAACCACTTTAAAAATTATACTTCGTAAACTGGCGATTAAAAACCATGGACATTATGATAATATACAAGGAAATTTGATTTTTCATGCCTCTGAAATAATTTTCTATCAACCACATATACAATGTGGAATGGCAAAAAATGAATTCATATTCCTTGTTGTTCATACATTTATATGGTCTGCAGCTCTTCTCCACCTCCCACTTTTTTAAATGTTTTAAGCCAATGAGAATGAGTGACAGCTTCCTATGAAAAATATATTCTATTAATTTAAAAGTTTATTTTTATTTTTTATATATTTTAAAGATGTATTTATTTATGCATACAAGAGCTTGGGTACAGGCCAGAAATGCAGAGGGTGAGAGGATTCAGCAGAGACAGAGTGGGGAACAGAACAAGCAGATTGATTGAAATACACTGCTGAGGGGAGCAGCTTGTGAGTCAGAAGGAGTCTGCTGTGCCATGTGGTTCACCTCCCTGGCCAGGGATTGAACTCGCGAGCTGCAGTGGCTGCAGATAGCTTCATAGTGCTGATGCTAAACCCCTTGAGCCACCAGGGAGGCCCCTAAAAGTTTAATTTTAAGTAGATATATTTTTAAATTGATAAATTCGTGTTACAGAAGCATCTGTCAGGTTTAAATATTAAGAATTCAGTGTTGGTAACCTGCAAAGTTAAATGAATTACTCCAAGTCATTTTTCTTACTACCTATTTTTGAATTGGGAAATTTCCCATTCTTATTACAAAATCCCTGGCACATACAGCATCCCAACTTTTACAAAGTTGTGTCAGCATATGTGAATTCCAAAACAAAAAATTAAGGAAATTATCTATCTTCAAAAACAAGTTCGCAAAAAAAAAAAAAAAAACCACCAGAGATTTCAGCCCCACTCCAGCCACCCCAAGGTGTCTGTCATTGTACATCCTTTAAGGCTTTTTCACAGTAGCATACCATGTAATAGGTCATTATAAATGGAGGACTTCCTTCTTTATCAGTATTTTTCTGAGAGGTCATGCATGGGAGGGTGGGCAAAGGAGCATTGCTGTTCCCTTATATCAATATTCTACATACTGTTGCAAGGCATTATCTATCCAGCTTTCTTACCACCCTCCCCATCAATGGCCTCTCCTTGTTATCTTCTCATTATATTATCATGTCATTGACAAAATGAGATGATTGGGAAAATACCCATCTGTGACATATCACAAATTTTGTCTCAGGAATAGACACAAGACAAAATAAAATTACATCCAGCTTCAGGCATACCAAGTTAGCAATATCTAAGTGCTTTGACCAGATGGGAGCTCGCCTGTTAAAGGTCTGTGCAGGACCTTATTCATCATTATACTCAATGCTAAGTAATATACAATTAAATTTCAGGCTTTTTCTTGAGATTTTTGGTGATAATGAAGAAATGATGCTTGTGCAAAAAAGATAAAAGCATAACACAGAAAGACACATAAATTTAGAACTTAAGCATTAGTGAGATATTATGCCATGTCTTGGAGAGCCACGTGAAATTGCTATCATTTTAAATAAGCTCAATTTTTCACAAAATTGTCTGTAAATGTAGGAATGGTAATTCTACCATATGTTATTCTCGATGCAAGAAGTTGTTATCTACAATATATATTCACTTCCTGTTCTCTGGTTATTCAGATGAAAACCTCCATCCTTTGGAGAGGAACTGGGTCTTTCTCATTCCAACCTAGTGATTTTGTCTTGTTTGCCAACCAGCCCCTGATTTCAGAAGTGGGCAGCAGACCAATTTTGCTGTAATGTCATACTCCACTAACATCACAGTGACTGGTCTAGAGAGAATGAGCTACAGCATCAAAGTTGTTCCTAGACATTCATTTTTCTAGTTAGAATAAAAATGAGACTCTTTTCTGGTTTAGAAGTTGTAAAGAAGCCTTATTTTATGAAGCCAGTCATTATAAATGAAGGCAACTTTCAGAAAGAGATAGGGATAAAAAATAACTAAGATTTAAATGTCTAGGCACATGGATTTCACCCTTCCCTAATATAAATATACCCACATTTCTGGTTATATTGTAATTTCTTCATTATCCTCAGGGAATTCATCCCAAGTCCTCCAGTGGATGCTTGAAATCTTAGATAGTACTGAACCCTATATATGCTACTTTTTTATACATACATAACTGTGACAAAGTTTAATTTATAAATTAAACACCATAAGATATTAACAATAAGTAAAATAAAATAGAAGTATAACAATAATGTACATGTAAAATCATGTAAACACGGTCCCTTTTTACTCACTCTCCGTCTCAATATATCTTATTATATGTAATATTTTTGAATTGGCAATTGTCTCAGTCACTGTGAACATGGAAAGAAAAGAACTGTGGATAAGAGGGACTTACATAGTCAGGTGAATAAATACAAGTAAGACTAGTGATTTCTTTTTAACCTAAAAATCAGTTTAACTTGTTTTTGCAGTGGGAAATCAAAAGAGTTCTGACTAACACAGTTTTATTATCTCCTCTTCTCCTGGTAAAGTAATTTCAATACAAAAGAATGCTATAAATTAATAATGTATAATTTTGGGTAGTTTATTTCTACAGAACTTAATATGTTCATATTAAAAGTAAAGTTCTGATCTGATGAATTTCTTCATAGAAACTTAATATAAAATAAACATGTAGAAAATAACCATTTTGAAATTTGAATAAAAATTTTACTATTCAATTCAACTTTATGGCAAAAAAGTATTAAAGTAATATGATCTGAAGAAGCGAATTATCAAATAAAAATATGGATTTTCTAGTTCCCCAGACTGTTTAATTATTTTATATAAACAATAACTAAAGCATAACACAGCAAATAATACATTTCATATTAATATATAAGTGAATATAACTCAATCTGTAAAAGCAAATGATAGTAATCTAATTAATTTCTAAAACTTTGCTGGAAGACATTTTAGGACACATTTATTTTAACAAAGCAATTATTTGTACAGGCTTGCCTGAAAAATAAAATTCTAGCTCTCATTAACCAGTTTTTGATGTTTGAAATATCAAAAACCACTTTATTTTATCTTAGCAGTAATTGCTGAGTTTTTCAAAATAGTTTCCTTTGTTAGTCACTTGTTTAAATATCTAAGAGTGTCAAAAATATGACAAGGCAATCGAACTCTATCAGAAAATATATTTTTCAAAAATAAAGGTAAAATATGCAACCTATCCCATTTCAAAGATAAATAAAAGAAAATCCAAGGTAATTTCTCTGCAGCTAGCTTGCACTGAAATCAGTACTGATGGCTGCAGAGTTTTGCTCTAGAAGATGATCCCAGGTTGTATCTCAGAAACTTTATATTAAAGACCTAACACATTTAAGGATGTGTTCGAGAATAATCACTATAGCAATGTGGATAAAACCCAAGTATCCACTAACAATGTAAAGGATGAATAATTCTTACATATTTATAGATCTAAATACTACACAGCAATAAACATTAACAAATTAACACTGCATGAATACCTCGATGAATTTCACTGATGTAATATTGAATAAAGAAGTGGGCTACACAGAAAATACATCGTGTAATTTTATTCACAGTTATCTGTGGAATATTAGATAGAAATTGGGAGAAGGCACATAGAGATTTATGTGGTACAAAAATATTCTATTTTTTGACTATATTGATTATAAGGCCAGTCTCAGTGTTAGAGTTCATCGAGTATACTCGAAATTTTATACATCAAATTCCTAATACTACACTTAGTTCCCCCAATGTATCTAATGATTTTGAGAAATTTAACAAGATTAATACTACCTAAACTTGTGTATGATATCATATTTGAGTATGATATCTACAAAAATTATTTGAAATTTTATGCATGGAAAATTTCTCTCTTCTCCCTTTTATATTTAGTGACTATTTAGATAAGTGAGAATTCATGGATATTTATTTTTGATTATGATCCAATGATAAATTATTTATAGTGTTGCTCTAATTTTCTATCCTTAACATTAGATAATCCTTCAGTTGACTCATGTGTCCTTGATACATTCCCCCCCTTTTTGTCATTTTCTTTCTGACACTAAAAGTTATTGTACTTTATCTTGTATATTTCTTAACTAGTACTATAATCATCCACTTCTTCAAAGCCATTTATTTTACTGGATCAGGATTTTAGACATGAAGATCTTGGTACTAAGTATAAGTATTATCATTGCTACCAGAGTACCATTGCTTCTGGGCAATTCTAGAGAGATAGAGATAGATAGATAGATAGATAGATAGATAGATAGATAGATAAATAGATAGATAGATGATATATAGATAGAGTGAGATATAGATAGATATAGATATCTCCCACTCAAATTCATTACCACCTGGATTACTGTAATTTCTTCCTTTTGCTTAGCTGTAGCCCTCTAATCTAACACTCAGAAATCATTTCCCACCACCTACTAAACATGCATAATCAGTTTCAAGATATGCTATTACAACTGTTAACCCATACCCTGTGAGAGATAGTATCAACTAGATTGCAGTACAATTTATTTTGTGTACAGTTTATAACACCTTTAGTCTTACTGATTCTACTCATTTCCAACTTGACTTAGAAATGTACCTTTTTCTCCCATCTCTTCATTAAAATCATTTCACATATTTGTAATATGGTTAGACTGTCTCATTACATTCCTTATTCCAAACTGTCATCTTCAGTCTCCTGAGTGAGATTTTTTTTTTTTTTAGATTACATACAGTAAGTTTTACTCTTTTTATTGTAAAACTCTATGGGTTTGGACAAATTCTTAATATCATGCTTCTACTACCAGCATCTCAAAGAAGAGTTTTACCAGCCAATAAAAATTCCAAGGCAACAAAAACGGACACACAGACTAGTGGAATAGACTTGAGAGCCTAGAAGTAAACCCATACCTATATGGACAGTTAACCTATGACAAAGGAGCAAAGGTGGGAATGTAGAATGATCCAGCCCCTATGGAAAACAGTATGGAGTTTCTTAATAAATTAAAAATGGATCTGCCACATGATCCATAATTCCACTCCTATGTAAATACCCAAAGAATTAAACAAACAAACAAAAACAACTAATTCAAAGGGAAAAATGAACTGACATATTCATTGCTGCATTATTCACAATAGCCAAGCTATATGAAACACCCTAAGTGCTCAAAGACAGATAAGTGGATCAGGAATCTGTGGATATATGTATGTATGTATGTATGTATGTATGTATGCATGAATGTGTATACGTGTATGTATGCAATGAAATATTACTCAGCTATCAAAAAGATAAACTTGTTATTTGCAGCATCATAAATGCAACTGCAGGGGATTATGCAAAGTAGAATAAGTCAGAAGGAAAAAGACAAATACCAGATGATGTCAATTATTTGTGGAATATAGAGAAACCAAACAAAGGATCAGATAAAGAGAAATTAAGGATCAACCTAGAAAGCAGTGTATAAACTGAGGCTACAGAGTGGGGACAGCAAATGATGCAATGACCTATGATAGTGGACTATGGGTGTCTTTTTGGTGGGTATGGTGTGTTAACAACAGCTGAGTGGGGAGATCCAATACTTCCAAAATACAAACAACAATGTAAAAATATGTTAAATCAGTTGGTGGGGTTTCTCTTTGTTTTTGTTATTGTCTCTTTTGCTGTGCAAAAGCTCTTTAATTTGATGTAGTCCCAGCTGTTTATCTTTGCCTTCACTATCACTGCTTTGGGTGATGTGTCTGTAAAGATGTCTTTGATGTGCAAATCACGTAGTGTTTCGCCTATATTTCCTTCTATATATTTTATGGTTTCAGGTCTTATGTCTAGTTCTTTAATCCATTTTGAGTTGATTTTTGTGTATGGTGTGAGGTAGTGGTCAAGCGTCATTCTTTTGCATGTAGCGACCCAGTTTTCCCAGCACCATTTATTGAACAAACTTTCTTTGATCCAATGCATAGTCTTTGCTCCTTTGTCAAAGAATAGTTGACCATAAATCTGTGGGTTTATTTCTGGATTTTCTATTCGATTCCATTGGTCTGTATGTCTGTTCTTGTTCCAATACCATGCAGTTTTGATGATTATGGCTTTGTAGTATAGTTTGAAGTCTGGGCGTGTGATGCCTCCATTCCCTTCTTTTTTTTTCAGGAGTGCTTTGGCTATTCGGGGTTTTTTGTGATTCCATATGAATTTCATCAATAATTGTTCTATTTCTTTGAAGAATGACATTGAAATTTTGATTGGAATAGCATTGAATCTGTATATTGCTTTTGGAAGGATGGCCATTTTAATAATGTTTATTCTTCCAATCCATGAGCAGGGGAAGTCTCTCCATTTCTTTGTGTCTTCTTCTATTTCTTTTAACAGTATTTTATAGTTTTCTTTGTATAGGTCCTTTACCTCTTTTGTTAGATTTATTCCCAAATATTTGGTTTTTTTTTGTTTCAATAACAAAAGGGATGTTTTTTTTGATTTCTTCTTCTTCAGATTTATTGTTTGTGTATAGGAAGGCTACTGACTTTTGCACATTTTTGCACCCAACACTAATGATAAAGGACTGATCACAAAAATCTGCAAAGAGCTGATGAGACTCAACAACAACAAAGAAAATAATCCAGTCAAAAAATGGGCAGAAGAGCTAAAAAGAAACTTCTCTGAAGAGGAAATGCAAATGGCCAACAGGCATATGAAAATATGTTCAACATCACTTGTCATCAGGGAAATGCAAATCAAAACTACCATGAGATACCATCTTACACCAGTGAGAATGACACATATTAAAAAAACTAGCAACAACAAATGTTGGCGAGGGTGTGGAGAAAAAGGAACTCTTCTGCACTGTTGGTGGGAGTGCAAACTGGTCCAACCACTATGGAGAGCTGTGTGGAGATTTCTGGACCTACTAAACATAGAGCTTCCATATGATCCAGCAATTCCACTCCTAGGTATTTACCCAAAGGACACAGAAACATCAATTCCAAACAACACCTGCACCCCTATGTTTATAGCAGCACTGTTTACAATAGCTAAGCTTTGGAAACAGCCCAAATGCCCAAAAATAGATGACTGGATCAAGAAGATGTGGTACATATATACCATGGAATATTACTCAGCATTCAAAAAAGATAAACACATGCAATTTGCAGCAACATGGATGGCGCTGGAAGGGATCATGCTCAGCGAAATAAGCCAAAAAGAAAAAGAAAAATACCGGATGGTCTCACTCATAGCAGGAATCTAGAAAACTTAAATAAGGGACCAGGAAAATGAATAACTATAAGAAAGTGAAAATCAAAATCAACAAAAAACTATGAACCAGAGACACTTTTAGGGGGGCGGGCGCGGGAGGGAAGGGATTGGGGTCAGAATGGGGGGGCTGCAATTGTATGGGGAATATAACAATAAAATTTATAAAAAAAATAATAATAAAAATATGTTAAATCACAATTAAAAAATTGGGACAAATTTCCAAGACTTTATCTATATTAAAAATTTTCCTCCCAAAACAATCACTTGAGAGTCCACCATCTTTTTTATTTTAAACAGATTTAACGTTCACAAAATATACACCAATTAATGAGAGCCAAGTTCTTAATTAAATCAGACATTTTACAAAAGAACAAAAGAAAATTAATGTGAAAACTTTGAATTGAATACTTATTATTTAAAGCCGAGTTATACAACACCCAGAGAAGTATTAATGTAAAATGACAAAATTTATTATATAGAGAATCTTGTGGAATCAGCTTTAACGAAAAGGTAAAGTTAAAACTGGCTTATTCTAGCCAAAAAGAAAAAGAAAAATACTGGATGGTCTCACTCATAGCAGGAATCTAGAAAACCTAAATAAGGGACCAGGAAAAAAGAATAACTATAAGAAAGAAAAAATCAAATTCAACAAACACCTATGAACCAGAGACACACTATAGGGGGTGTGGGGTGGGGAAAGGAGAGATTGGGGTCAAAATAAGGGGGTTGCAATTGCATGGGCATATAAAAATAAAATAAAAAAAAGAAACTGAAAAAAAATAAAACTGGCTTATTCTAAGAATATTATACCTTTAAATACAAATGGATAGTGATGAAAAACTTTCAAAATTATTGCTATTTAAAAAGTTTGACAACTTCATAATTTGTTGAATTCGAAGAGTAAATTTTTTATTATATTATTTCCTGGTTAAATTCCTATGTGTTGTTAGCAGAACTCTTAAAAATATAATGGAATAACTATTTCATGTCTTCTATTTTCAGGTAAATGTTCTTTTTTTTGATTTACACTCTTGTGGAGTTTTCTGTCAGATATGTATATTCCCCTTGGATTTGAAATATCAGCTTTCTGTCTTATATGAGATTTTTTTCTTGGGGTAAAAGTTTAATGATAAAATTTATGATAGCCAAAATCCCAGGCAAGCAAAATCTCTTGAACTCTTGTTTTACAGTGTCAGTTAAATTTTTACTACAATCTTCATAAAGGATCATTTTAGGATTTTTATTAAAAATAAACAACTCAGTTGTGCTACAACATTGTAACCAGTTCTACTTTTCCTGAGGTATTTTTTGAAACTTCATAATATCCTAATAATTCTCAAAACACTGCTGAGAGGTGAGTAAGCGAGGTTATGTTCTAATAGTCTATAAAATTCATTTTTGTGTCCACAAATGGATTTTTGCTTTTATCTTTGATCATTCCTTTGTGCTGACTTAGACAGGGGATATCATGGGCCTACTTCCAATGGGTTTCTCCGCAATAGGCTTTCAAGAGTACAGTTACGTGCAACTCTTTTAAAAAATCAGATAATATATACAAAATAGTCCCATAACAATTTATAAAATTTTTAAAAATTAAGATACTGTCAACTAATATTAAAGCTTATGTCCATAAATAAAATACTGTCTTTAGCTTTAACTTTCAGCAAAATGCACTATGATAATTTTGTCATGTAAATGTACATGCAAATGTAACATAGGAATATTAATTGTGTGTTATATAATCCAGTCTCCTCTTAGCTTTTGGCTATTCAGTCTGAAAATTTACTGGTCACAGATGATTGTCAACCTGTTCTATGAGGACTGATAATCTATTTACTGCTCCTGTAGTTGAGCTTTCCCAGAAATGCATTTAGATGAACTCATTGTTATGTAAGAGACTGAATCTTGCTAAAATTAGCATAAATTACTCCATAATTATCCATGCTATTAAGTAGTTTGTTCTTTTTCTTGATGAGTAGTATTCCGTGTATGAATGTGTAATAATTTATAATATGTATTTGGGGTTTTTGTGTTTGGGAAGAATATGAATAAGGTCACTTTAAGCATTTCTGAACAGATTTTCTGTGAATATGAATTTTCATTTCTTTGGATTCAATGAATTTTCAATGAAAGAAATTCATTGAAAATTCAATGAATTTTCATTTCTTTGGAATGCTGGGTCATATAATTGTATATTTTCTTTTTTTTTTTTCTTTTTCCCCGTCTCTTTATTTATTTTTTTTATTTTATTTTTTTTAATTAATAAATTTTATTTTTATATTCCCCATACAATTGCAATCCCCCCATTCTGACCCCAATCCCTCCCCTCCCGCCCCCCACCCCCCAAAAAGTGTCTCTGGTTCATAGTTTTTGTTGATTTTGATTTTCACTTTCTTATAGTTATTCATTTTCCTGGTCCCTTATTTAAGTTTTCTAGATCCCTGCTATGAGTGAGACCATCCGGTATTTTTCTTTTTCTTTTTGGCTTATTTCACTGAGCATGATCCCTTCCAGCATCATCCATGTTGCTGGAAATTGCAAGTGTTTATCTTTTTTGAATGCTGAGTAATATTCCATGGTATATATGTACCACATCTTCTTGATCCAGTCATCTATTTTTGGGCATTTGGGCTGTTTCCAAAGCTTAGCTATTGTAAACAGTGCTGCTATAAACATAGGGGTGCAGGTGTTCTTTGGAATTGATGTTTCTGTGTTCTTTGGGTAAATACCTAGGAGTGTTTTATGATGACATTATTTTATATCCTGTACAAAAACAGCCATGTATAACATGGTATTCCTAAACTTTTAATCATATATATACATAAATGTATACATGTGTGTTTATGTATATGTATGTGTACTGTATACACATATACATATAGAAATGGGAATTTATCATGGATAATAATAAAGCTTGACAAAATCAAATTATGTGAATATGCTATTTTTTTTAATTCATTGTACTTCTGAGGGAGATTGTGTATGTAGCTTGTGCCTATTCTATATAGAGTTGTTGTGTACATTTTTGTACATGTCATTGGGTGAATATTTCTATATTTCCATGTTCAAAACCTCATAGTGGGTCTCCCCGGTGGCGCAGCGGTTGAGCACTGGGTTGCGAAGCTGCCAGCAACCTCTGCTGTGCCGGTTCAATCCCCGGCTGCTCCCCGGCCACCGGAGGAGGGTCCCATATGGCGCGCAGACCTCTCCTGCTGCCCGCTGCTCCCCTCAGCAGTGTACTTCATCAGTCTGCCTATTCTGTTTCCCGCTCTGGCTCTGGTGAATTCTCTCACTCTCCTGCGCTTCTGACTGTACCCAGTGCTTGTATATATGCATGTATAAATCAATCAATCAATCAATCAATCAATAAATCTTTAAAAAAAAAAAACAAAACCTCACAGTAAAATTGGTAGGTCACAAAATATTCATATTTTATTTAATAGTACATGCTGCCAGCGTTTCTCAAGTGGTTCTACTCATCTAAAGAATGTGTCTGAATGTTGGACTTCCAGCAGGAAAGTTTGAGAGTTCCAATTATTTTAAATCTTCACCAATATCTGATATTTTCTCTCTTCTGTAATATTTCCCATTTTGATAGTCATGTCCTGGTGTTTCATTTTGATTTGAATTGCATTTCCCCAAGTATGCTTACTTTTATAAGATTCTATAAATTGTCCCAATGGCTAGCACCCTTTACTTCCACACCAACAACGTTGTAGTGTTCCAACTATTTCTGAGCCTAACCATACTTGGCATTTGCCATTTTCTCTATATCCCATTGTGATGGTCTATGATTGTGTCTTAGTGGTTTTTATTTGTATTTTCTAGTTACGCATGACGTTGAACATCTTTCCGTGTATTTCTTTGCTGTATTTCAAATCATTTGCCAACTTTTTATTGTATTGTTTTGCTTAAATCAAGGTTTATGATTTATCAGTCTTTATCAGATACATATTTTGCAAATATATCCTTAACATGTGTCTTGTGACTTAAATTCAACAGTATATTATGAAGAATATAATTCCTTAATTACAAATTATCAAGCTTTTTTCATTTATAGATGATTTTTTTAATTTGTATTTAAATTTTTGCTCACACTAAGGTCAAAGATTTTTCTCTTATTTTTGCTTTGACAATTTTTTAGTATTAGATTTTACCTTAGGACTATGATCCATTTGAGTTGATTTTCCTATAGGAATGGAGTATTTGACTTTTTTTTTTTTTTTGAAGAAGGATTGTCAAAGTACTCCAGAATCATTGAACAAAACAAATGCTTTTCCTTAAGAAGTTTACATTAGGAGCACTGTTCAATAAGCACAAGTAATATGTATATTATGTAATGTATATGAAAATGTTAAGTTCTATGACAAAAAGAAAAACTATATATAAGCAAGCATGAAGAAAAACTATACAGAAAGTAGCATAAAGTGCACATATTTGTATGTTAAGCAGGTCTATATAAGATGGAAGAGACATCCGACCCAGTTCATGGAAGCTTTGTCACTTCCAGTCTCTCTCATAAAATGTGAGGATGACTCTGTATTACTCTGACAAAAAAAATTTGACATTCATGGCAAAGTAAGAAAAAAACATTTTAAGAACAAAATGTGACTTATTACACTTCATTATTAGCATTGGGTGGGACTCAGGTGAAAATTTTAGTTACGACTTTATAATCATTAACAATGACTTATTGAAAGTGACTTCATGATTCATCAGTATGTTCTGATACTCACAATTCTAATTCCTAAGGCAAGATTAATATTCTTAAATTCTTTAAAGATTAATTTATGTTTTTTATATTCCAAATACATTAAAGTTTTAAAAAGTGAAATGTTGTGATAATATCAATATATTAAAACTCTCATAAAGCATGCAAATCCAAAGTTATTAAAGAAATATACTAAAAATGTCATCTTCTCTAATAAATAATCTTTGCAGAAGCAGTTATTTAAAGAAATGTTCAAATTATGTTTCAGATTGGAATGAAAATTAAAAGTTTGAAAAATGTCTATTTTTACTTAGCTATGTGACTTAATGTGAAAAAAATGAAGATTGTTTACATCTGTTTATATGCCTTCCAGGATAAATAACTTTTCAATTCTTGCATGTATGTTATTGTTTTTTATAGGTGAATATAAAATAATCCAATAATCTATAATTTCATGAATGTTTTCAATTTTATTATTCAACTAGCATGAAATTTGGCACTGTCATGCATATAAGGATTTAAACCTGATGGGTGGGGAGGGTTAGGGGACCAGCTGATTTGAGCAGGAAGCTTCAAAATATTCTTGTTGAATTCCAGAGAGGAACTCTGAAAATGGACACTGGAGGTATCTAATGACAGCAACAATAGCAACAAAACAAGATCAAATTCAAAGATACTTTCAAATCCGTGAATCTTTCATGATTATTTTAATGTTAAATTTATTCACATACGTCTTAACCAGGTATGCATGTACATATTTAAGAAAAAGATGGATGGAACATAAGAATCTTATTTTAAGTGTAGATAATAGTAAGAAAGCTATATCCTGATATATAATATATATAATTTATATTTGGCTGAAATGTGTAAGTTAAATTCTCAATTTGAAGGTTTGTGTTACATAAATTGCAGTGTGAATTGATACTTTTCTTAATAAGCCAGAGTGAAAAACAAATGCCAGCTTTCAGTTTTATTTAAGAATACAGGAATTTTTGATTAAATATTTCATTACAGTTTCCTATCTTCAAGGTACTATTTCCATCAAATATTCCACAACTGTCTGAAAAACACCTCACATCCTACAAAATAATTTGGCACTTGGAAAATTTAATTGGTGCAAATAAGGAAGGGGATGATTTATATACCATTTATAAATACATTAGGCTTTTTATAAATCACAACTTTTTTAATCTAAATAGCACCCATTTATCAACATCAAAAACTAAGTAAATCAATTTTTCATTTTGTGACACAGCCCTGGGGTATACACAAAATGAAATTAGAAATTTGCTATTAATAAAAATATAGCTGTAATATTTTAAATATCTTATATTTACATATTCTCCCACCAGTTCAATAGTTATTTTACAGGACTCACATTAACACATGTGTTACCACAAGTAGACCATAAGTTCCTGAGGAATTGCCAAGTAATTATAAATGACCCATAAATGCACTCAAATACAATTCTATAGACAGAATATTATCTTTCATTGAATAGAATATTATCTAACATTGGCTATTTAAAATGCAGAAGGATATGAAAGACAGATTTAAGTCACTGTGATACTTTAGTTTGATATGTACTATCTTCAATCAGCAGATTCTGAATTAATTGCTATTAAGTTCATTTTTTAAAAGTGCAACAATAGTTTTCAAAGAGGGTTTTTTTTAGTTTCTATTAATTTTAAATTTTTTGCAAGGTGAAGTCCAGAGCATTTAATTAATTGTACAAAGCCAAAAAACCACAAAATCAGACTCAGGTAATTAGTGTGAAATCCCATGCTCTTAAACACTGTAGTAATTTTCTGTAAGTCAAAAATGGTTACTTTTATATTCTAGGAAATACACCTCAATAAATTTTTAAAAAAGGAAATCCTCTGATGTCATAATAACTGTGCAAAAGTAAAAGGTTCTTATATTCAAAATGATTGACGACAGATGCTTTCGAATTCTAAAATGCCACTAAATGTTTACACTCTTCATGTCTAAGGAATGTACTAACAAGATACAAATTTGAATGAGAAATACTTTATGCTGAGAGTTTAGATGACACTGAACAGTAGAAGAAATTTTTCTCCTTTAAATAGTTCTTGACTAGAAGTGAAATCTCGCTGATAGACAATAAGTTTATTAGATAATCAAAGTAAGGATTTGAGCCTGGGAAACAGTGACCGATTTTACTCTGTCATAGTTGTTCCAATTTTAAGGGTAAATTTGAATTTAGTTTATATAGGTAGAAAGAGTGAATCATTGACATTAGGTATATAATTATTCTTGATAGGAGGGGCTTCTCGTCCTAAATTGTCGTGATGTAAAGATAGCCTGATTTTAGAGGAAGGTAATGTAGGATCTAATCTCTTCATTTCTAAAGAAATTTACCCATTGTTAAATTTTCTTTATGTGGCTCCTTAATCACAGTGTGAAAAGACCAGCTTTACCTTCCTGTACAAGCTACAGGAGGGAGCTTGTTCACACTTTAAGTCTATGAAGATGGCTTTGTTTTCTTTTCTGTTAGATGAGGTCTGGTTTCCCAGAAAACAATATAGTATATCCAGATAGGTTTTGTTTCAAGATGGTAAAACTGAAGCTCCAGACTTTCCTGATACTGTTTGTTATGACACAGGAGGAACTGCAGGAGTCAGTGGACTGTTGTATTAAAATACTTCTCAGTTCCCACCTATTGACCTCATACACCTCAATTGAATGGTCCATGATTTTCCTTTATGAGAACCAATTTTAAAATTGATAGGCTCTCCCTGAATAAACTATTATTTTTCTTTTAAGTGGTATTTTATAATTTCTTGATTCTTTTATGAAGTTGATGGCAAGTATAGGGGTATTCTGACATAGTCACACTCAACTCTGTTTTCTCCTGTCAGGTGCAGGCTGAATTAATGTAAATTATCATGTTTTCCTGCAGGTGATTTGCCATGGTATGCTAGTAACAATGTGTTAAAACAGCTATCTGAAATTTTGCTTTTACATAGTTATGTGTTGAGTTTGTTGATTTCCATGTCACATATATTCCCAAAATGGCTAATTTCATGTTACCAAAATTAAATACAGATTTGGGAAACTGGTCTGAACTAGAACATTAGGTTTATCTGTTAACCTTCTGGAGTTTATCAGCTTGACACAAACTTACTTGTCAGTGACTAATATTTGGTATTGACGAAGTCAAGCAGAGCTTGAAACAAGTGACTAATAATAACACACAATATATCATCTAAAAATTTATGTGCTGAGCATAACTACAATGTATTGTAATAGAAATGCGTGATAAAAATAATGCCTATATTTGTAATAATTGCATCACCTTACCCTAGTTGATGGGGAGTTGCCTGCTTTTGAAATTTATGTAAATGTGTAATCAATTGTACAGTTTAGACCAAATATTTTATATTGGGTAATTCCAATTATTTTTGCAAACTACAAGGTAAAATATCCATCACAACCTCTGCTTATGTCATTGAAAAAGTAATCTTCCTAAATTTAGAATTCCTGATACAAAATTTCCATTCCAGTGGGAATCTATCTCCATTTTGCACAATGAATTCTACATAAAGAATATTTTACAAAGACTAGGAAACTGCAAATCACAAAAATAAGGAAATACATTCAAAGTGAGATATATTCTTACCGATTATTAGTATCATACCTAATGTTTGAAATTTTCTATATTATGTTATTTATGCTGTATGAACCAAAATCAAACTGGTTCAGAAAATGAGTTTTTGCCCAAATAGAAAAGCAGTAGAGCTTATTAAATAAAAAGTAAGTTCTATAAAGTTTTAAGTTTCTGAGAGAAAATTCATGCAGTAAAAGTATCACTGAAAATCTTTATAAGTAATACTCTGTTTCCGTCCATTTAATTAAAATTATAAATCTCACATCTTCATGTTTCCTAGGTACATAAAAATATGCTTACTAAGCCAGACTGTATTTTTACGTTCTTTACAATTTACACCATAGTTATAATAATGTAATCAGAACCTTTTTAAGAATGCCTAAATTTTAGTCAGAACAAATTTGTTTTTGCTAGTGATACTACTAAGATATATAGGAGTATATATTAAAGCTTATTATAATTATGTTTGAGGACAGTAGCTGATTATGTAATTTTGATGTAAATAGCATTGCAAACTAGAAAATAATTACAGCTGGAAAACTTTCAATTGATTATGTCTAGTATGCAAGTTTCTTTTACTGTTTTAAGATCTATAGACTACTTCTACAACCAAATTTAAACCTGTATGAAATTGCTTAGAATACTGTGTCCTTTGTTAGCTGTAGCAATTACATCAATAATGTTTCCTTGAAAAACAATTTATAAGAAAATGGGAGTTTTGCTAACTTACTGCTTTGAATATCGTAATGTTCCCAAATGTCTACCACCTTTCTCTATTTAATTATGTTTCATATAGTCATTCTTTAGCTCATTCTTTCACACAGATTTTGGGCAATAGGAAGCAAACATGAACCTTTTTGTTTTATTTATTTATCAAAATAATTATTTATTTATTTATACAAACACTGGGTACAATCAGAAGCGCAGGAGGTGAGAGAATTCACCAGAGCCAGAGCAGGGTGCAGAACAGGCAGAAGGACCGAAGTACACTGCTGAGGGGAGCAGTGTGGGTGGCAGGAGAGGTCTGTGCCCCATGTGGGACCCTCGCCTGGCGGCCAGGGATTGAACTGGCGATGCAGAGGCTGCGGGCAGCTTCGCTGCCCAGCGCTCAAGCACTGAGCCACCAGGGGAGGCCCAACATGAACCTTTTAAAAAGAAGTTTTGTGATGTCCCTGTTGAAACTTTTGTGGGGATTATTTAAAATATTCAAAGTCTAAGTCATATGAACAAAAGAAAGCATTTTTTATTCCTCTAATTTCAATCTCACTGAGGAAAATTAGGATGTGTTTATATGTGACATCTGCATTGTTTTCTCTATATGTTACTTAATTTGATTAAGACTAAATACCTGGGCCTCCCTGGTGGTGCAGCAGGTTGAGTGTAGCGCTGTGAAGCTGTCTGCAGCCTCCACAGCGCTGGTTCGATTCCCGGCTGGCCAGGGAGAATCCTACATGGCGAGGCAGACCTCTCCTGTCTCGCCTCCTGCTCCCCTCAGCAGTGTATTTCGGTCCATCTGCCTGTTCTGCTCCCCACTCTGTCTCTGGTGAATCCTCTCACCCTCCCATGCATCTGGTTTGTACCCCAGCTCCTGTATAAATAAAATAAATCTTAAAAACAAAGACTAAATTCCTTTAATGTTGTATAATTACCTTCTTCTCATTTACTCCCATAATTTAAATGTTCTGTAATATTGATTTGCTGTATAATCAACCCTTCCTAATCTCTTATTTTTAGTCTCAGAAAGCACTGAAGTGACATCAGGATTATTTAAATGAAAAACTACTGAGATTCCTAAAAAAAAATAAAAGTGGAAATATCACATGATCCAGCAACACCACAGCAGGTAGTTTCCCCAAAGAATATTAAAATAATAATACAAAAAAGATTTAAGTTATGTAATCTATGTTCATATTATTCATATTAGCCAAGTGAGAGATACAACAATAGAGGACTGAATAAAGACATTGGAAACATTTACTCAATGGGATACTACTCAGCCATTAAAAAATTCCACAATAGAACATACAAGAGACATAAATGTATGTATATGTGCATATGGGGTTTCTCATTAGTTAACTCAAACTTCTTTAAATCACCTTCATTAACAACTGAGAGTTTATCTTGAATCTCTCCCTTTTGAAATTTGTAATTTTTTTTTTTAATTTTATATGGAGACTTGGAATATTTGGAAGAAACTAAACTATAGAAGGGTAGTCTGGATTACTGATCTGTACTCAACAGCAAAACACAGGTCAATCCAGATACATGTTGAGTTTATAAACAGAGGCTGTGGATGCCATGCAACCCAAAGTGACTTGTACCTGACTTTGACTTGGGATAATCATCTCTTTGTGTGGCTAGAAAGAGTATACCTGTGTGTCAGCAAGGAAGAAACTTCTTTTTTTTTTTAAAGTTCTATTTATTTATACAAGAACTGGGGTATAGGCCAGATGCGCGGGAGGGTGAGAGGACTCACCAGAGACAGTGTGGGGAACAGAATAGGCAGACTGACGAAATACACTGCTGAGGTCTGCTGCGCCATGTGCCGGCCAGCTGGGATCGAACCAGAGCTGCAGAGACTGCAGACAGCTTCACAGCAGCGGTGCTCAATCACCTGCACCACCAGGGGAGGCCCAAAGAAAATTCTGATTATCAGTAAGTAAGTAACTAACTTCAATTCTTTAATAACTATGCTTGCAGGCTCACAGTCACCCTAGGGCAGGGCTAAAATGTGTAGGTTTCCTTGGTGAAACTAGACCTGGGTAAGAATCCTAGCTTCACCTCACTAGTTATGTCACTGTAAGCAAAACATCTGACCTCTCTGTTCCTCAGTTTTCTCATTTGTAATGAGAATATTAAGAGTATTTAAAACTAACCATAGTGATATTTATAAAGTGTTCAGCATGGCATTTGGCACATAATATGCCCTATATACATCTGTTAAAAGAATAGTCAACATTAAAATTACAAAACTTTTTAAAACCCAAATTATAGCTTTAACAGTAGTTTTTTTTTTTCCATGTCTCACACAACAGCACACAAATAACTAGATAAGCTCCTGCTTTGTGGTATCACCCTATCAAAAGGCCATCTGGTAATGTTCTCACTGTTGTTTGTTCTCACTTTTTTAATTTGTTGGCATGTAATGAAAAAAAAATTAGAAAGAGTCTAAAATAGAAATAATTTTTTTGGACTAAAAAATTCCTAATATATTGAGATAAGCTGATGATAACCAAAAAGAAAATAGATATTCAATAGCTTAAATATGCATCTGTATCTGGCATACAAATCTTAAATTTGTTACCTGACATAATAAAGTTACTTTACAGGACAGATGGGATTCAATTAAGGATGCTGAAATAAGGAAATTATTCTAGACAGTGTGGGTATGTCCAATGTAATCAATAAGGATAAATCATAAAAACATTTTTAAAATTATTGAAGATGTAATATCTTGGGAGATAGTATGGTGATTACTATAGGAAATAATAAAATGAGAAATTAAAATATTTCCAGGAATTTTTCTTGGACATCAGGATAATGGTTACCTCATTTACACATATAAGTAGCAGTAAATAATTGATGTTATCTAAACACTATATTCTTTTTAAGAAGTGCATTTTCACATGTATATTAATAGGCCTGGAGCTATTATAGTCAATAAACTCAAATTGTGTATTTTTTATTCATGCATTTAATCTCAAAACAAAAAATAAAGTAAATATCATTGTTTTTCAGAATTGCCTATAGTATAGCAAATGTGAATACAGTAAATTTATTTCTCATGTATTATACATCACACAAATAGCTTCTAAGCAAACTTTAAAAATATTAACAGTAATGTCACATTATCCATTACTCTGCAATTATTAACATTTTCTTTATAATCACAATTTACAGTTAGGTTGTTGAAGAAACCGGAAAAGTTTTCGTGTATTCTATCATCTGGATTTGACGGATTAGGCCTCTATTGTTTGTATAACACATTCTATCTCCCAGTAAGCAGCGCAAAGATTTTAGAATGGGAAAATTTTAGGAGAGGAATGATGAAATTTAGGTTTGGCTACTGAGAGCAGATATTTGCACATAATATATTGTCAGGGGTTAATATCCAAACTATATAAAGAACTTATGAATTTCTCTTTTTAAAAGATTTATTTATTCATGCATACAAGAACTGGGGTGGAGGCTAGACGTGTGGGGGGTGAGAGGACTCACCAGTGACAGAGTGGGGAGACAGAGGATCTAATGAAATACACTGCTAGGGGAGCAGCAGGCAAGATAGGAGAGATCCACTGTGCCATGTGGATTAGCTACCAGTGCCATGTGGATTAGCTACCAGTCCAGGGATTGAACTCAGTGCTGCAGCATCTGGTGACAGCTTGATAGTGCTGTCTTTAACCCCTGCACCACCAGGAGTTAATTTCAACAACAAAACAGACAACCCCATGAAAAAGTTTGCAGAAGACTGGAATACAAGTCTCTCCAGAAAAGACATATAGATGAAAATTCATTACAAGTTTTTACTTTGACGTCCAATTAAAATTTAGGGTTATATGCTATTTTCCGAGTTTCAATTAATATAATTCACTATTCCTGTCTTTTCACTTATAGTAAAGCTCTTATCTGCTAATTATATTACCATAAATACACTGACTTCTTTTCTCAAAATCATGTTTGTTTCTATTGATATGTATATATACACACATGACTAACATGTCTATTTACATGTAGGTTAATATATGTAATATATTCAGAGTGGTATCAATATTTTGCAAAGATGTGGTTATGGAAAAATGTTTAAATCTTTCTTATATCTCAGTTTGTTCTTAGATTATATTGCCCCAAGGGTGCACAGCTAAATTACTCTGGCTTAACACATTTTAGAACAATTACTCTCTGCAGGTTTAAGTCACAGTTCAATACTCAATTAAAAGCATTTGTGTCACTTTGGTTTTGGTTTTAATTACTTTTTTAAATGTTTATTCCATTTTGTTTTGAAATTGGATAAACATTTATCCAATTTCAATGTCAAATATAAATAGATTCAAAGATGCTGAGTACCAACACTTTTCTTTCACACTATTCCTTTTTATATATAAATACATTTTTAAGTATTCATTTATACATTCTATTTCTTCTTTGACTGCTGTGCTCCTGTTACTTGTCAATTTTACCATATGGCTGTTCATCTTTATATGATTTTTATGAAGTTTTTAAAACATTATGAATAATTCTTTTCTACGATATAAGTTGCAACTATATCCAGCTTTTTTTCATTTATCCTTTTTCATACCGCACATGGAATAACTTTGCTGCTCAAAAAGGTGATCTTTTTTTTGGTTGTACTTTATTTTTACTTTCCTCTGTCTCTGTCTCTGTTTCTCTGTCTGCCTGTCTCTCTGTTTCCATTTCTTTTACTTCTGTAATAGTCATGTCTCTGGTCTCCTAACTTATGCCAAGGAATAAATATTTACCATTTGCTGCCAATCAAGAGAGCTTATATATAATCCTATCTCAAACTACATATCCCTCTTTATAGTACAGTTAATCCAAAATACACTATTTAAAATCCTACTTACTTGAATGATTTTTTCCTCCATTATTCTCTTTTCCAAATCCCCCCCCCAATGAAACTTTAATGTAGCTCCAGTACTTTTTAGTTTCATCATCATATCAAGTTGAACCACCTGTGAACCTGTGAGCCTGATCCCAGATTTATTCTTCTTTTGTCAGCTATTCATAAACATAGTTTATGAGACCATTATGTAGTGAGCTATGAGAGAGGAGTCAGTGCAAAAATATGAGGTGACATAGGTTTCTGATCCACCAACTTGCATAAATTAATTGTGCCCTCTGCACTAGTTTGGTATGCTTCCAAATGTAGTTCTCATTGTGTGATGAATTGATTCTATATCTATTTAACCTTATAACTTAGTGTATCTGAGCTTCTAGAAAAGATGCGATCATCTGAGCAGGTGATATTCATTGTCAGACACTCACCTTCTAGAGGGTCCATTAGTATAACACAAACTCCTTTTCCAACAGTTAATAGTTCTCTGCTGAAGAATAGCCATGGTCCAGAGCTCTAGGGGTATGCATACTGAATTTTTTATTTGGACTTGCCCTAGATTTCACACCAAATTTTCATTCATCCCAAGTCTCTCCAACACAGTAAACATTGCTGAGATGTCTGACTAAGTACCAGCATAGCTGGACCTATTCGTGGGGCACCTTCTCTCAGATTTTTACAAAAAAAAAATTATAGTCTTATGAATTATCTAATTCATAGGCTAGAAGATATTCCTAGATATATTTACTGCCTCCAAAAATCCAAAGAGTCACAAAACAGTCTTTTTCTTAAAGAGGTGTGAAATACAAAGCAAAATAACTTGACTTTAAATTTAGAATGCCTAATATGATACAGACTAGTTCATTGAATCACTAGGATAATAACCAGCACTGCAGTGCCTTAATGATCCTAGTTTATCACTCACTCTTGCTTCCAAATTACTGGTGATGGTTTGCTCACGAAACGCCATTGATGTGGTATTATTAAAACAGAGGACCACAATGAAGGTCTCCTCACCTAGAGAACAGAGTTAATGAAGGACAGTGAACCTTGGGCATTTCTTAACAGGTGAATCTGAACTTTCTTTTTATGTTCTTTCTTTTTAAGTATTAAAAAACCCCCAAATTTTCCAGATCAATAAATGCCTAACAAAAGTTAGACTAAGTATTGATCTCTTCTAGTAATGACATTACATCCAGCACAGAACTGCGATAGGGTTTCCACATATTTAATTTTATGGTAGTTCTCTGTCATCCACCGTGATCCATCTATTTTCTTTTAAAAATCCATATAACTGATATAAATGGAGGCTATAAAGGGGCCATTATTAGTGAGTCCTCTGTGTCTTTGAGGGACTGTTAACCTCTGGTATACCACCGCTCAGTAGCTCATTTAGCTTCTGAATTGCTTTTTTTTCCTTTTTGTTTTCCCCAGAAGAAGGAGATGTAGAGTTTTAGAACCTCTCAAACATCCCTTCCTTCTATTATGGCTCACACTACAAAGATTAGAGAACTAGTGTGACCTCTTGTTAGATGCTAAGTATATTTAATCAAACTACGTACTTCCATCCTGTGGGTAAACCTGAGGCAGTTTTACAAATCCATTGGATCCCCCCTTTTTTCCTAAAGATTTATGCTTACAAGAGCACGGGTACAGGTCAGAGATGCGGGGGGGGGGTGCGGGTGGTGAGAGGATTCACCGGAGACAGAGTGGGAAACAGAACAGGGAGATTGACTGAAATACACTGCTGAGGGGAGCGGCAGCTGAGACATGTGGATTTCTTCCTGGCCGGCCGGGGATCGAACTCCTGCTGCAGAGGCTGCAGATTGCTTCATAGTGTGGTGTTTAATCCCTTGCGCCAACAGGGAGGCCCTGGATCCCCTCTGAGAGGAAACTGGACACTGATTCCCTTCATCTTCTGGTCACTGTTGACCTCCAGTCCAAAGTTGAAATATGTCAAGTTGGTTCTCTTAGAGTTAATGTCAGCTCAGGTTTTGTACCTAATAGTCCTGAACAGATCTGATGTTTTCCCTTTTAACACATAGTCACAGAGGTCAATGGCTTTAGGTTCATGGGAAAAGTTTGAAGAGATAATGATTTGTATAATTGCAGTAGTGTTTACATTCCTTCCATGAGGGAGTTAGATTCTCCTCTACTCAACTATATCTGGTATAAAAACTGGCTCCCTCTGAGTACTAGGGAAAAAAAAAAATACTGGTGACTGATATAAACATAATGCTAACCAGATATTTAGCATATTTTTATTATAGCCTCATTGCTTCCCTAAAATCTCATCTGTTGGATATAACAGTCTATTAGCCATTTCTCTATGGCAAGTAATTATATTTATCTTCTTCCCATTGGTTAAGTGCTGGCAGATAATCGCTACAATTCGGTAATGATGCCTGGATGACTAATTCTATGTATTAATTTTTAAGGCCATGGAATCCACATATCTGTTCAAACATTATTCTATATATATCTGTGAAGGGTTATTTTTCTGTGAGATTAAGATGTAAGTCAGCAGATTTTGAATAAAACAGGATACCCTCCATAATGTGGTTGGCCTTATCTAAGTAGATGAAGGCCTTAATGGAGATAAGACTAATAACTCCATTGTGCATATAAACAGAACTGATAGAACATACAAATTATATGCATATATAACATATACTAATTTTATTATATAGTTTATTATATAAAATTGATATTACAAATACACACATAATTACATATATACCCCTAATAACTAATACTCAATGTGATATTCTCTTTTTTCCTCAATGGTAACATTTAAAATATTTAGCCAAGTTCTCTTCGTTGGAAACATGAATGACTACAATAGGTCCTGTTGTAAATAATGAATACAGTTCAAAAGATAGAAAGAGACATTTGTGGATTTAAACCACAAAGACTTTGAAATTGCTTGTTACCAAGCAAGTACAGCAGACTATATTAGTCAACAGAAATTGTTCATGAAACTACATTTAGAGGGGAAAGGAGCTGGTGAGGATTAAGTTCCTTGGGGATAGGAGTGGGACATCATTTCTGTCTCAGGAAAGCACAGGATAATGGTATCTATTAAAGCAGTCAAAGCCGAAGGTTGTAAGCGAGCCCACTTCCAACACTATCTCAAAACATATACAAATGCCTACTGAACTGGGACCAAAATGCACCTTATGAAAGTGTCCTCTTGGGTGAATGCTATCTCAGTAAAACCAGGGAAACTGGGAGAGTGATTACAGGGGTCAGAGAGAATGGGCGTAATACTTAAGAGATTGTTGAATGAGTCTTATGTTTTAGATGTCATTTATTTGCTTATACACAATTTAAACCTAACCTGTGTCCATGAATTCAATGGACATTCTTATAGTTCAGCATTAAAAGAGGAGAATGTATGTTTAAAAAGGGTTCTGGAACCTTTTCATCATAAAGTGATTGAGTCGAGAGAAATTCATTAGGCTACATGTGTCAAACACTAGTAATGAAAACACATTAAAATGAAAATATGAAATTATTTTGAACCTGAAAGTCCTCCTTGTTGTTTGACAAACAGCTCACACTAGAAGCCCTTTTTTTGCCATTTATTTCTTTACTATAGACTTCAACCCTGTGATTTCTATGACACATATATATAGACTACCTTTGACATGCTTACTGTGGTAAAAAAAAACTATTGACAAATAGCAATTGACAGGAGTATGAAAGGTTGAGGTGATTTGTTTTCTTAAAGGTTGTACTAACATAAATTGAAAATAAGTCATTATTTAAAATCCATTGTCAAAGTTAAAATGAGGAATGAAATTCATCATTTTACATCTATGCTTATTAAATACATCTTCTCTGGTTTACCACTTAGAACAATTGTAATGAAATAGACTGTTTCTTCTTTTAACATTATTATTATTATTATTATTATTATTACCTGACAGTAAAGTAAGGTTATGTTTAACTCAAAAGACAGATGATCCCCCTAACAGATTTTTGTATTTTTTGTATTTTGGCAGTGATGACAGTATATCAATTTGTCTGTCTAAAATAAACCTTTTATAAGAGATGAAAGTGGTTTCTATGAAATTGTTAGTGAAACGCATCATTCTAATATATATGTGTGTGTGTATGTATATATATATATATATATATTTCTCTCATTTTAAGGACTTAGTAAGCAATTGCTTTATGAAATTAAATGGTCACAGAGTTTTTCCATTTTCTTGAAAACATAATTCAGGATGACAATTAAATTTCTAGTCTTGCATTTGATATAGTACCTTGTTATCTATATTGAAAAGATATAGATAAAGTTCTCTATGAATGAGTTTAATGATTCTGAACATTTCCCATCTTGTGCTCATCAGATCTTCAATATTCTTTTTCCCTCTTGTAAGTTTTCTGACCAGCAGTTTTCTATCATAAGCAAATGAATAACAATTCTAGAAATCAGCAAGGCCATTTTAGCTGATGAAAGCACAAATGGATCTCTTGCCTTGCTACTTTAAAGTTAAGCGAGTGTTTCATTGAGATAAAATACTAATCTTTCATGATTTTTATATTCTTGTCCTTTGCCATATAGTATATACATGTGTATATGTGTATACATTTATATATATGCATGCACACAAATATACACACATGTGTACATATATTTGAAAAAATGTTTGTATATATTGAGCATTGGTTAACTATTATAAAGTTTTGACTATACACAGCTATATACTAACTACTTCAGTCAATATTTGTCCTATACAAGGGTGTTACATAATTTTGTTAATCAAAGTAAAGTTCCTATTTATGTAGAGAGAATTATTACAAGTACTACTAAATGAAGATGTAAGGTGTACTACTAAAGATGTAAGATGTACTACTAAATAATGATGTAAGGTGACCTAAGACAAATATGTGCTTTTGGAAATAGCTATGGTTGAATTACATCCTTCCAAATGAATATATTGTTATCCTAATTCCCAGTACCTCAGAATGTGACATTATTTGCAGCTAGTGTCTCTTTTAATTTTATTGTTTTTATTAAGGTGACATATGTCTGCAACACTGTATATGTCTTAGGGTTTAGGTTATTTAAGGAGGTAATTAAGTTAAAATGAGGATGGGTCCTAATCCAATAATGCTGGTGTCTTTACAAGCAGCATTGCAAAGACAATGGGGTGCTGCATTTACTAAGATGCGATGGTGAGGTGTCTAGAATTTTGCAGGGTCATAGTTTATTGCCATATTTAAAAGCTATAAGTAGTAATTAAGGAATGACGAGGAGACACAGTATAATTCAAAAGGCCACTTACTAGGTTATCCAGGACTTTTTCAAAGAGGAACATCATGGATGGGAGTAGGAAGGGACACTTGTTACTCACTAAGTGGGCAGTAGTTGTGTGAGACAGCTCACAATACATTTATTTGAAATGAGTGTCTTTGATATGGATGTCTCAGCAATGCAAACTTTACTGTCAGCACTTATACTACAGTCATGCTGATCATCTGAGATTAGTTGATAAGAGTTCCTTCCTCTTAAGTTATCTGGAAAAATTTGAGAGAATTGGTATTAATTTTTCTTTAAATGTTTATTCGTTGGGACTTTTTGATTGTTGATTCAATTTCTTTGCTTGCTGTTGGTATGTTCATACTTTCTATTACCTCACTCTTCATTTTAAGTTGTGTTTCTAGGACTTTATCCGTTCTTTATTGGATACATTTTAACAGTTAAAAGTATCGAACTTTTGACATAGAGTTGTTTATAATACTTTTATAATTTTTGTGTCATCAGTTGTAACGTACCCTTATTCATTTTTTCTGTCATTTATCTTTCTTATAGTATCTAAGGGTTTGTCAACTTTGCTGATCTCTTTAACAATCTTTTTATTGATATTTTCTATAGTTTTTAAATTACCTATTTCATGTATTTCTGCTCTAGTCTTTATTATTTCCTTCCTTATGCTAACTTGGGGTTTAGTCTTCGTGTTTTTTACAGGTCCTTGGGGTATAGAGTTCATGAAAATACAAAGGGCCAGGCTTCTTTTATTTCATATTAGATTTTATACAGCTTTCTGTGATCAACTAGGGAATCCCCCCCCCCTTGTACCATTGTGAACAGTTTCATATAATTCTTTAGAATTTGGGGGCAGCAAATTCTAAAAATGCTTCTTTTAAGTAGTAAAATCACTCAAATACATATTTTTACAATATATTTTTACTAGAAATTGCTGTAAATAATTTTTATTGATAGTGCTTCTAAGTGCAAAGACATAAAAGTTTATATACTCGATTTGGAACTGTTCTGACTCAATGTATGGTATTGGTCATATACTCTAAAAATAGTCAGTAAATTCATGAGAATTTGGGGGGAATTTTTAGTTCAGTCTCATTTGCTTAATGCTTTGCTTCAACTAATTCAGCAAAGATTCATTTTGTAAGGGTCACAGTGAAATCTTCTGGAAAAATTATCATTAGGAATATTTTTCAGGGTATTAAAATGGGAAACATATAATAAATACATGACAGTTCAGGAAAGATGAAAAATACAAAGGCAGATACAATTTTTATAAAAAGTAAGATTTTTAAAGGCCCATAAGTGGAGGAAATAGAAGTCTAGCACATGAACATTATCTTCTAGCTTCCAACTTACTGTCCAATTATAAAAATGTCATTCACCATCTGTCAGACTTCATGTACGGACATTTGTCTCTATGATGAGTCACAGCAGGGAGCTATCAGTATCACCATCACTTTATTTAATGAGGAACCTGTCCATGGGCATCCCTCCTGACAACTTGCAGCCATATCATTCATTATTGTTAGCCTACAACCAAGGGAATGAACAATGCATCTTATGTAGCCATTTCTTCAAAACACTTTCCAAATGCTAACTTCTAATAATTGATATATACTCAAATTCCTCCAGATTTTCTCCAGTGAATACCTTGCATAGTAGTCATAACATCACTCCAAATGTATCCTTTTCCAAAAAATATCACAAATTGGATCTGAATTACCAGAATGAAACAATAAGGAATTGAAAAAATCTTACGTGTCTTACTCAAATGAACAAGATAGTTCTTCTACCGCTAATATCTTTTTTCACATTTGCAGATGCAAAACCTTTCAATTCAAGCTCTTGGCAGATTTTAAACTCATCTTTGTACTAATACATAATGAAATGTTCTACTAATAAATAAAGAAAAGCCATTTCTTTGCAATCTCGAGTTTTGCGCTAAAATCTTGCTTTTTTTGATAGAGCATTCTTACTGACTCTAGAACACTGGGAGCACTTGATAGAATGCAGAGTCAAATAATTTAAGGGGAAAAAAAGACTAGCAGTAAATTATTCTTGTAGTAATGTGCAAAGCCTTAAAAGTTAACCAATCACATTAAAGGAACATCTACATCCCAGTAATTCATGGAGTCTAACAATAGTCACTAAAGGGCATATTAAAAAAAAATTCAATGCTGTATAAATTGAATATTATTTCTAATACATCAATTTCTCAAATTGACTTAGTTTCCATGAAATTTCATGCTAAAACAATGTTGTGTCCTTTTTCTTCAAAAGCTAAAAGCTGGTGATAGAGTAGTCAAAACTTTATTTGGAGCCAGAAGGCACTAACATAATAAAGAAAAAGTTTTGATGAATAAGACGTCACTAAGCTGAGGACCTTTGTGAGTATACCCATATTTGAGCATATACAACAAGAGAGCTGCTGAAAACAAAAAGTGTCTTAATGTTGTTTTGGGAAGGAAATTTCTCCAGAAAGGCAAGACAAGCTACTTATAACGCTAAAGTATTGCGCAGTATGTATTGATTTTTGTACAGAGAAATGAGCACTTTGAAGAAAGGTGATAACTGTGTCTCTAGCCAAATTCCCTGCTTCAACCCAATCATTTTGCAGAGAAACAAGGAAAATATTTAATCACTCCCACCAATAAATTAATTTGTTCTTTATGTGCTTGAGATATGAACATTTTATATGTAACAATATTCCAAGTTCACGTTCCAATTCTATCACTTTGTAAGCTTGTTTTATCAGATTAAAACATTTAGTGAATAACTGTCATGTCATTTCCTCAGACTAACAAATCTGAAAATAATATTGTGTTTTCTTACCTTTTTTTTTGTCTTGCTGGGGAGGGAGGGAGGGAGGGAGGGAGAGAGAGAGACAGAGAGAGAGAGAGAGAGAGAGAGAGAGAGAGAGAGAGAGAGAGAGAGAATATGAATTTTAGAGAAGATGTAGTCCTATAATGTGTGCCATGAATAAGAACTAGTAAAATTTCAGACTTCCAACTCTGCTATCCAATGATGACAAAATGTTTGCTTACTTATATAGTTCGGGGGGAAAGATCAGGCATTTAATTCAATGTCAATAGGAAATAAGTATCAGGAAACTGTATTACCAGTGAAATCGTGTGATATACAGACTACACTCAGCCATTCAATGTTCAGGAGCCCTTAGACTGTACAACTGTGTAAAGTCTTCAGATTGGGAATGAAATCACCTTGAAGAACATCAGCTTTACTTGGGGAGACAAATGAGAAAAGTATAAAGAGAAAACTTGCCATGAGCACAGAAATAAGGACATAAACACTTGAGGAACTGGCAAAAACTTCCTGGAAGATATTAATTTTAATATGTAACTTAAAGGATGAAAAATGTTTGCTACTTAGGAAAAAAATGATTAAAGCGCCTTTTGTTTAACTGGAAACTAAGTTTCTGCACAGTAGTTGATTGCTGAAGAATCATGGAGATTTATTTTTTTGTTTTGTAGATACAATTTTCTAATAATTAAAAAATAAACACATTCATAAAATTAGAAAGTAGTGTTATTATTTTATTTAACATTTCTTTATATTGAATATTTAATGCCCATGAATTAGTCATTGAATTAATATTAAATTAGCCTTAAATATTTTAAAATATTCAATTTCAAGGGAAATAGTTAAAAAGTTTCATCAACTTTAGGACACTTAAAATTAATTAACTCAGCTGGGCTTTGATTTTAAAAATATAGGTCAATCTGTAGTATACACTAAATAAAGGGAACGGAATTATCTTTTGAAAAGTGTGAAATTCAAGCACACTGTCTAAACCAGTATTCTCTACATAGGTTCTTTGTTTTCATTTATGTATATTGTTCAGTAATAAGAAGAGTTTGATGACCTCTAAAAGAGGAATAAATCTTGAAAATATCTCTTTTGAAAAGAGCTAGTAGGTGAACTTATACAAGTATCAATCTAGAAGCAACTGAGCTTGAAAGGTAAACTATTGAAGAATAAAACTGAATATTTTATAAGACAACAGTTAAGTAACACTGGCACACATGGAAACAATTTGCTTTATAAAAAATTATGAGGATAAATAGAAAGAACAAAAGAAATGTAACTTAGACTTATGCTAAAATGCCTATGAGTAGTTAAGAAGCATGTTACTTATTATGAGTGAACTCATACTGAATCCATTATTTTAGAAGATTGATTGTATTATCATACCAAAACCAACAGAATGTATGCAAAAAAAAAATGTTGCTCATAGGCTATTGGTTGACTGGTTACTTCCACAGATCTATGCCAAGCTTGCTTGATCTCAGCTTGGCTTCTTCATGCACCTGTAGTCTGAGGGCAGTCAGACTGAGGACTGGCTCTTGCAGGAGACCTCACTCCTAGGTCAGGTGTCTGACTAAGAGGGATCTCAGGGCCAGTTGCCTCTCATCACCCAGCAAGCTAGCATGGGCTTATTATGCTCATGGAGACTGGCAGAATTCCAAGAGAATGAGCTGAAGCCTTTATGTAAGGCCTCTGGAGACACATTTCTCTTCCACTGCATGCTATTTTTCAAAAAAAGTCAAAAGACCAGATTTGAGGAGTAGCAAAAATATGCATGCTCCTTTTTTTGATAGGAAAACATGAAAAATCACATTGCTAATATGAATGATTACAGGGAAGGGAATGATTTCAATCATTTTTTTCAAGGCATCTACCATTTTATGTTATTAAATATTTATGTCACTTTCCACATTTTGCAAAATATATTGAAGTAAGCAGGCCATTGATTATAATCAACTCCAAAATCTCAAATTACTTATCTGATTTATAAAATATAGGGATTATATGAGTTACAAAAGTAATAAATCCTTGCATTGTGTGAATTTATTAAAAAAATGAGAGATTCTCAAATCATGAGTGAGAAAACACAAATATTAACCAGAGTTCTTGAGTTACTGCAAAAAGCACTAAAGAGGCAAAGGGAACCTGAAAACTCTCTTATCTGGAAGTTTAACAATAGAAGAGAAAATTACACATTTGTAAAAGTATAATAACTTCCTAAAGAGCTAGGCTACATTATGCAAATATAAACTAGCAACTTGTAAATGTTAAAAAAAAGGTTTTAGTAACATAAAAATTTATACCTTTGTATAATGTTATATTATTTTCCAACCCAGTTTAGATGGAATTAAGCTTTACCAAGATTTACTCTACAAGTTGTAATCAAGACCAGGAATGGAAAATTAAACAGTGAGTAGGTGTTTGAAAGTGAGGCCAAAGCTGTTATTCTGTTCTTAGGAAATATTTTTTTCTATGTAAAAGCAGCAAGCAATTGAATTACAGGTAATTAACTGGATCTATGCTACTTTTTAAATGTATTGAATGTTGCTAAAATTTCCACAAGTGACTCTTTACTATAATTCTGCTAAAAATAGCAATTACACTGTATTAGGCACTGCGATATTTCAGATGGTCTCCCCAATACCACTTTAAGGGTGGAGTATATATTTATATACTTTTTTATAACAGTAAATCAAGCCTAAGAGAAGAGTATGTTCTGTGTGGAAAGATCACATGGCAGCTGGCAATGCCAGGATTCAAACTTTAGCAATCTGCCCCCTAATAATTAGGAATTAATAATTATATTGGAAATAATAATTGTGCTTTAAGTCTTACATAACTGCTTTTGAATATTGCAGAATAATATCAAAGTGCACTAATTCCTTTCTTCAATATTTTGATTTAGGTTGCCTATATTCAGATTTGACTAAAATAAGTGAATAAAACAAATTAACAAAACCTAGTGCATATACAATTGGTAGATAAATCACCAGTGGGCATGTACATACTGATGACAACCTGACATTATCTTTGTACCCTATACTTTCTCTACCCTCTGTTTTACAATTCCATCTGCTGCCTTGGAAAGACCTTTTTTCTGCCCTAACTTCAATTTATTGTTTCATCTGATGTATCTAGTTTGTGTTTTCACATCAACACATTTTGCAGTTTAAATATTTTTCTTTATTTATAATAACTGTTTTCTTTTTTCAAATCTTTATTCTGATTTATATTTTAAAATTCACCCTATTTATATGTTCAAGCACTGTTTCATATCTGGAAAGTTCAATGCCTCGCCTCATATATGGACAGGTCCTTTTCTGTTGTCTACTGTTTCTTTCTCTTCTCTATTTTATTTTATTATGTCATTGTTCATTTTTGTACAGTGTTTGATTTCTCGGGTGTAGTTCCCATAGATCTCCCACCACCACAGCACAGAACCTTCACCATAATCCCTTGTGCTCTTCCCTCCCTGTTTTGACCCCTCTTCTCCTCCCACCTCTGCCGGATGCCTCAGATCTATAGTTTGCCTGAAAGTTTTGTCTTTCTTCTGATCCTTTGTTCTATTTCCCTATATCCCTCCTATAAATTAAACCATTGGATATTTTCCTTTATCCTTCTCATTTCACTGTTTTTCCTTTCCAACGTAAATATGCATTCTTTGTGTGTCTGATTATCTTTGACTCTGTGCTGGATATTTCATCTCAAAAATTATTTGTAGGAATAATTTAAGACATAACATGAAGATACACTCCTTCAAAGAGAATAAGCTACATTTGTTTCTGCAAAACAGAAAAGTACAAAGTAGAGACACTGCTAGTCTAGGGACTCATATCAGTTTTAAACTTAATATCAGAATTCAGCCCAGAGCTATAATATTGTGTGTAGATTTTTTTTTATATCATCTAAAAGATCTTAGCTGTCCAAGCATGTAGTGATGAAGGCTTCCTGCCAGACTCCTCACTTAGACAAACTCTAGGATATTGTTTCAATTTCATTTGTCCTCTGAGGCCATCAAACTAAGATATTATTTTCTCTTAATCTGCAAATTCCTTTAAGCAAAAAGTGGTATTTGTGCTTGTTACTACTATTTTGCTTGTTACTAGTATTCCCTTAACTTTTCAGTTTTGCCTTGCTTAATTTTTAGTTTTGTCATTAATTTTATGATTTTTAAAATTAGTTTTATCATGGAGTTTGTTCATTGGCTTGTTATTCAATTATTTTTCGTTGGGAAATGAGTTGGATTACCTAACCTGCCATCTCTGTAAAGTAGAAATTTCTGAATTTATATATTGATAAAGAGACATATTGAATGGAAGAAAGAATGAAATCTGATATAACTGACAAAGAGGATAATAAGACTGTAGATTCAGAAAGAACATATTCTAGGCCACTGAGATTTTGTGATGGTTAGTTTTACAGCAATACTGCAGTAACATCTGAGAAATAATGGTCAAATACCCACTCATTTCAGAATTTTCCTTAGACAGCAACCTGAGATAATTTTAAAACATGAATTCTCCATATTAACCCATGGAAGGAATGGCCACACAAGCTTATTGAGTCATGGAAAAAAGTAATATAAAGTTTGACAACACTTTGTTTTTTAAAAGTTCTTTAAATTCTTCAATTTGAATTTAAAGAGTTTAAAGGTTCTTTAAAGTTTTCAATTTGTTTTTTAAAGGTTCCTTAATTGCCTGACTCTTCTAAATACTGTACTGTAAAGTATGGTATTTGTTATTTAAGTATCAAAAAGCAGTGTTTGGAAATGAAGGAAAGCAAATTAAAACATTTTAACTTAAGTAATCAGTTTAACATAGCTAATATTACTGCATTTTGAAGTTAAACACGTTTGAAGTAAATCATCCTTATATTCAAATGTCATAGCTAAAATATGTGTAAAAATATTATTGTGATCATGAATTAATAAAGCTCTTCAATATATATTGTTGCAGTTTTATTCTTTACATTTTGATCACTATTTAAAATTTCCATAAGTGCCTTCACCTAGTTCTTTACCAAGAACATACAGATATTTTTCCATACTACATTACCCTTAAAACACAGCTTTTTATTATTATTTATGCAGAGCACATCATACATGTAGATGTCTGATCAAATGTGATTTAGAAACTTGACAATGTCTGAAACTGCTTTTGATTATTCCCATTGTCTTATTGTAAATCTTGATAATATACCTATCAGAGCTTGCTTGGGTGAAATTGCTTTGGGTGAGAACACGTCTGAAATTTTTCTAACAAGATGTCTGCAAAAAGAAATGTATGAGGGCCTTCCTGGTGGTGCAGTCCTTGAGTGCTGGGTTGCGAGGCTGCCCGCAGCCTCTGCAGTGCCAGTTCAATCCCAGGCTTCTGGGCGAGGGTCCCACATGGTGCACAGATGTCTCCTACCACGCCCGCTGCTCCCCTCAGCAGTGTGCTTCATCAGTCTGCCTGTTCTGTTCCCCGCTCTGGCTCTGGTGAATTCTCTCACCCTCCCGTGCTTCTGACTGTACCCAGTGCTTGTATGAATAAATAAATCTTAAAAAAAAAAAGAAAAAAAAAGAAATGTATGAACTCCTTAGCCTCTATTTGCCATTAACAAGCATTTCTTTATCACTAGGTATAGCAAGGAAAATAAAGTCCTCCCAATGATGCCCACATCCTCATTCCCAGAACCTAGAAATATGTTTTGTTACAGAGCAAAGGATAATTACAGTGGCAGATGGACTTAAGTTTGGATTTAAGCTGACTTCAAGAGAGAGTGTATCTTAATTTACCACCTGAGTCCAATATAATCACAAAGGTTCTTAAACAAGTTAGAGAGAAACACTGAGCAGTCAGGGCCAGAGTCGTGCCATGTGGGAAAGGCTCAGCGATCCTCATGGGTTTGGAAAATGGAAGAGGGCATGAACCAAGGAATCCAGAAGGCATCTTGTAGCTGGGAAAGAACACAAGGCTACAAATTCTCCCAACAGTTTCCAATAAGAAAGGTAGATTTACCTACAATTTGATTTGAGCCCAGTAAGACCCATTTTTAGAATTCTGACCTCAAGAATAGCAAGATAACAAATTTGTGTTGTTTAAGTCACTAAGGTCATGGTATTTAATTATAGCAGCAACACCAAGGGGGAGAACCTTGAGGGAAGAGTTCAAAGTTTAGATAGCTGTAGATTGAAGTGTGTAAGAAGGGCAATAACATTGACAGAAATCTGAGAAAATGCCTGAACTATTGCTTGTCATGAAACCAAATCCAGAAAGGATTTTAGCATGGTTC